>NC_092768.1:15584947-16927447 GCF_047496795.1 Chiloscyllium punctatum
TCCATCGTACCTGTGCTGACTCTTTGTACTGCATTTCCAGTGAGTCCCTTCCCCAGACTCTCACACGAGGTCATTCCTCAGATCGATCAGAGATATCCTCCTACTGACTCCTCATTTAACCAGAACTCCCCATTTAACCAGAACTCTCCATTTAACCAGAAGTCCCCTCATATTTGTGTTCTCCCAGCAGGATGGGCTGAACAGCCACCGTTGCACTATGATAACTTTGTGATTCTGTGATTTGCTGTATTTCCTCCACTCCCCAATCTTCCTGCTTTAAGGAGGACAAGTCTTCACCCTGGAAGACAACCTGCTGATTAAATCTGATTCTCGGAAAATCCCCCGTGTAATTCCATTACACTGAATCCCGGAACTCCCTCTGTAATGTCACTGTGACTATACCGTATTCAGACACCACATGGAATACTGCCACTCCCCACCACCTTCTCCAGGGACAGTGAGGAACATGAGATTAAAGCTAAACCACACAGTAACAGCTACATTCCCCCAAGTCAATTATTGAAAAGAAAACTGAGGAGATTGTCAGGACTGGAGCTGGAGGATTCACTCGCTCTCTCTCTCTCGCTTTCTGTCTCTCTCCCTCAAAAATCACTTCTCAGCCCAGCTCTGCAGCTTATCTATGTCCCTCTGTAACCTGCAACATCCTCCAGCACTGTCCACAACTTCACCAACCTTAGCATCATCAACAAATTTACTAACCCATCTTTCTACACCCTCTTCCAGGTCATTCATAAAAATGACAAACAGCAATGGACTCAAAACAGATCCTTGCAATACACCACAGGTAACTGAACTCCAGGATGAACATTTCCCATCAACCACCACCCTCTGTCTTTTTTCTTTCTGATCCAAACTGTTAAATCACCTTCAATCCCATACCTCCATATTTTGTGCAATAGCCTACCGTGTGAAACCTTATCAAATGCTTTACTGAAATCCATATCCAACACATCAACCACTTTACCCTCATCAAATACATTTTGTGAGACACGATCTACCCTGCACAAAATCGTGTTGGCTGTCCCGAATCAAATTATTCCTTTCTAAGTGATTAGAAATCCTATCTCTTATAACCCTTTCCAATATTTTACCCACAACCTCAGTAAGGCTCACTGGTTTATAATTATCAGGGTTATCTCTACTCCCCTTCTTGAACAAAGGAACAACATTTGCTATCCTCCAATCTTCTAGCACTATTCCTCTAAACAATGAGCCAAAGGCTCAGCAATCTCATCCCTGGCTTCCCCTAGAACTCCAGGATAAATCCCATTCAGCCCAGGGGACTTATCTATTTTCACACTTTCCAGAATTGCTAACACCTCCTCCTTGTGAAGCTCAATCTTGTCTAGCCTAGCAACCAGTATCTCAGTATTCTCCTCGACAATGCTGTCTTTATTCAGTGTAAATACCAGCGAAAAATATTCATTTCGCACTTTTCCTATCTCCTCAGACTCCACGCACAACTTCCCACTTGATTGGCCCTAATCTTACTCTAGTCATTCTTTTATTCCTGATATACCTCCAGAAAGCTTTAAGGTTTTCCTTGATCCTATCTACCAACAATTTTTTGTGGTCCCTGCTGGCTCTTCTTAGTTCTCTCTTTAGATCTTTACTGGCTAGCTTGTAACTCTCAACCTGAGCCTTCACATCTCATCCAAACATAAGCCTTCTTCTTCCTCTCGACAAGAGCTTAAACTTCCTTAATAAACCACGGTTCCCTCGCTCGACTACTTCCTCCCTGCCTAACAAGTATATACTTATCAAGGACACGAAGTAGCTGTTCCTTCAATAAGCTCCACATTTCTATTGTGCCCATCTCCTGCAGTTTCCTTTCCTTAATCTTGCCTAATCGCATTGTAATTGCCTTTCCCCCAGTTAAAACTCTTGCCCTGTGGTATATACCTATCCCTTTCCATCGCTAAAGTAAACATAACTGAATTGTGGTCACTGTCACCAAAGTGCTCACTAACATCTGGCTGGGTTCATTACCCAGTACCAAATCCAATGTGGCTTTGTCCCTTGTTGGTCTGTCTACGTACTGTATCAGGACACCCTCCTGCACACATTGGACAAAAACTGACCCATCCAAAGTACTCGAACTATCGTATTTTCAGTCAATATTTCGAAAGATAAATGCTCCCATAATAACTACTCTGTCACTCTCACTCCTATCCAGAATCATCTTTGCACTCCTTTCCTCTACCCTTCTGGAACTATTCGGAGGCCTATAGAAAACTCCAAACAAGATTATCTCTCCTTTCCTGTTTCTAACCTCAGCCCACACTACCTCAGTAGACAAGTCCTCAAATGTCCTTTCTGCCACCATAATACTGTCCTTAACTAAAATACCACACCTCCCCCTCTTTTACCATATTCTCTATTCTTACTGAAACATCTAAATTCCAGAATTCCTGTCCCTGCTCTATCCATATCTCTGAAATGGCCACAACATTGAAGGCCCAGGAACCAATCCATACTGCAAGTTTACCCACCTTATTCCAGATGCTTCTGGCATTGAAGTAGACACACTTCAAACTACCTTCCTGATTGCCGGTGCATTCTTACGACCTTGAAACCATATTTCTGACCTCACTGCTTTCAACCTCCTGGAAACTGGAACTGCAATTTAGGTTCCCATCCCCTCGCTGAATTAGTTTAAAACCTCCCGAAGACTATTAGCAAATATTCCCTCCAGGATATTGGTTACCATCCAGGTGTAGACCATCCAGTTTGTAGAAGTTCCACTTACTCCAGAATGAGCCCCAAATATCCAGGTATCTGAACCCTCCCTCCTGCACCATCCCTGTAGTCACATGTTTAACTCCTCTCTCTCCCTATTCCTTGCCTTGGTCGCACATGGCATGGGCAACAAACCAGAGAAAACAATTCTGTTTGTTCTGGCTCCAAGCTTCCACCCTAGCTCTCTGAATTTCTGCCTTAAATCTCTATCCCTTTCCCTACCTATTTCATTAGTGCCTATGTGGACCACAACTTGGGGCTGCTCCCCTCCTCCTTAAGGATCCCAAAAGCATGATCCGAGACATTATGAACCTTAAGACTTAGAGGCAACACATCAACCGTGAGTCTCTCTCATTCCCACAGAACCTTCTGTCTGTCCCCCTAAATATGGAGTCCCCAGTGACTAATGCTCTGCTTCTCTCCACTTCCTGAGTAATTGGGCAGACTCTGTGCCAGAGACCTGTACCCCGTGGCTTACTCCTGGTAAGTCCTTTCCCCCTCACCCCCGAACAGTATCCAAAACAGTAAACTTGTTATTGAGGGGAACGGCCACAGGGGATCCCTGCACTGTCTGCTTGTTCCATTTCCATCCCCTGACTTTAACCATCGGCTTTCTTCTTGTATGTGAGGTGTGACTACCTCCATGTAACTCTCTCAATAACCACCTCAGCTTCCGAAGTTCATCCAGCTCCAGTTCCCTAATGCGGTTTTCAAGGAGCTGGAGTTGGGTGCACTTCCCGCAGATGCAGTCAGCAGGGACACTATAGACTATTGAAAAATAAATAATTAAAAAAGAACTAGTTACCTTACCAGTCTGGCACACAAAACCTTTTGTTTGGTTAGAAGAGTAGGATGGGTGGGAGTAGTGTTTCGGGTAACACAACTGCCCAAATATATTAACTCATTCCCTCAGCAGTCCTGTATCACTCCTACACAGTGTGCGCTCCACCTCTTCATGAAGTAAGTTTTTAAAGCAGAAACGTATTTCCCAGCAGCCCCTGCTCCTGTTTCCCTCTCACCTGTTGCTCCCAAAAAAATGGAATTGTGAGATAATTCCGATCCGTAACATCACTCTATGTTGACAACACAGCTTCCTTTGGCACTAAGGTACCACCTACTTCTTTCATCACTGATCCGAGCTGGTATTTTTACTGAGGTATACATTGCCAGGAGTTACCATGATGTGGGATTGAACACAGAGTACAGTGTGGAATGTCAGGGCACTGGGTATAGACAGTCAGAGAGAAAGGGAACAGACTTCTTGTTTTACCTGAAACAGTCCTGGGTCTTTCACCAAAGGATGCATCTTAACATCCTCTCTCTTGTCTATCTCAACCTCTCTGTCTCTCTCTCTCTCTCTCTCTCTCTCACACACTCTCTGTCTGTCTCTGTCTCTCTCTCTCTGTCTCTCTCTCTCTCTCTCTCACACTCTCTGTCTGTCTCTGTATCTCTCTCACTGTGTCTGTGTTTCCATCACTCTCACTGTTAACTTTAAATGGTTCTTGGCCTCGTGAATTTTCACAGAATACCGCATGGGTTAAATAGTTGCTGTGTTGCTGGTTTAAATTAAGCAGGAGGGTTTACCCTGTGTCATAACAGGAGCATAGCTTTAAATTGAGGGGCGATATCTCTAGGACAGTTATCACAGGTATCACAGGTTTCTTTACTCAGAGCATAGGGCATGGAATGCACTGCCTGCAACTGTAGTTGACTCACCAACTTTACAGGCATTCAAATAGTCAATGGATAGGCATATGGACGAAAATGGAATAGTGTAGGTTAGATGGGTTTCAGATTGATTTCACAGGTTGGTGCAACATCGAGGGCCAAAAGGCCTATACTGCGCTGTAATGTTCTAATGTTCTATGAGAATAGATTGAAGAAGTTGGGACTGTTCTGTTAAGGTGGACTTGACAGAGGAGGTGTGGAGTGGTTGTTTTTCATGTGGGAGAGTTGAGGATCAGAAGGGCAACATCTCAGAATTAGGGGTTTCTCATTTAAATAGAGATGAGGAGGAATTGCATCTCTCCAAAGGGAATGAATCTCTGGTGAAGGTTATCGAGACTGTGTCATTAAGTACATTCAAGGCCAAGACAAACAGAAGTTCAATATGAGGGTTAATCAGTTCCAACCATGGCTGTTGGAAATCCAATGCAAAAACAGGAATTGCTGGAGAAACTCAAGAGGTCTGGAATTGTCTGTTAATGTTAATGTTTTCAGTCCAGTGTTTCTTCTTCAGAAGAGTCAGACTGGACTGGAAACATTAAGTCTGTTTCTCTCCCCACAGATGCTGCCAGATCTCCTGAGTTTCCCCAGTTGTTGTTTGGCACCAAAGTGTTATGGAGAAAGTGGAGCTCTCAATGATAACATCAGCTATGATTTCATTAAATGGTAGCACATACCCAATGGGCTGAATGGCCTAAATCTGCTCCTATCTTTTATTATTTCATGGTATAATCCATACTGATCAAGGATTTGGATTCTTCAATTATTGGGATCTTTTGTTTGGCAGAGGTGACCTGTTCAATAGGGAAGGGTTGCACCCGAACTGGAGGGAGACCAATATTCTGGTGGGCAGATTTGCTTGTGCTACAAGGAAGGGTTTAAACTAGATTGCCGTGGGGCGGAGGGAGGGGTTGGGGGGCATTGCGGGGGATGGTTGGGGTACTGGAGGTGGGATCCTCAGTAGTGGGGCTGGACAGACATCCAGTGATCAAAAATAGCAAGTTAAAGAGACAGATTAGGCTGGAACATGACAGGGAGCAAGGAATGCCTGTTGGAATAAATTGCATCTATTTCAATGCAAGTGGGTTGACAGGTAAGACCAATGAACTCAGGGCATTATAGCCATTACAGAAACATGGCTAAGGGAGGTTCCAAACCCCCAGCATCCAACGCTTGGAGGAAAAATATCTCAAAATCCACCTTGGGACCTTGCAACCACACAAGATTAATGTGGATTTCACCAGTTTCCTCATTTCCCCTCCCCCCACATTATCCTGGTCCCAAGCCTCCAACTCGGCACCACCCTCCTGATCTTTCCCATCTATCCACTCCACCTTTCTCTCCGACCTATCACCTTCTCTTCCACTTTCATCTACCTATCACATTGCCAGCTACCTTTCCCCCAGCACTCCTCCCATTTATCTCTCAGCCTCTGTCCCACAAACCTCATTCCTGATGAAGGCCTTATGTCTGAACCATTGATTCTCCTGCTCTTTGGATGCTGCCTGCCCTGCTGTGCTTTTCCAGCAACACACTCTCAACAAAGGGAGGGACAGGACTGGCAGCTTAATGTGTCAGGGCATAGATGCTTTAGGCAGAATAGAGGTGGAGGAAAGAGAGGGGGAGTTGCATTTTTGATGAAAGGGCGTATCACAGCAGTAGTCAGAGATGGACCAACTCGGGGATCATCCAGTGAGGCTTTGTGGGTGGAGCTAAGAAATAAGAAGGGATGACGTTATTGGGATTGAACAATAGGCCCCCAAATACTCAATGGAAATTAGAGGAACAAAAATGCAAGGAGACTGGGGATTCTTGCAGGAGCAATAGGGTTGTCATAGTAGGAGATTTTAATTTTCCTAACATAGACTGGGACTGTCAGAATGTTAAGCGTTGAGATGGAATTTGTTGTGTGTGTGTTCAGAACAAAGAACAAAGGAAATTTACAGCCCAGGAACAGGCCCTTCAGCCCTACAAGCCTGAGCTGATCCAAATGTACTGTCTAAACCTATCGGTCAATTCCTAAGCATCTATATCCCTCTGCTCCCCACCTACTCATGCATCTTAAATGAAACTACCGTGTCTGCCTCTACCACCTCTGCTGGCAATGCGTTCCAAATGCCCACCATCCCCTGTAAGAAGTACTTACCACGCGTATCCCCCTTAAACTTTCCACCTCTCACCTTGAAAACGTGACCTCTCGCTGAATCCTTCACCCTGGGAAAAAGCTTGTCTCATTCCACCCGGTCTATACCCTTCATGATTTTGTAAATTTCAATCAGGTCCCCCCTCAATCTCCTTTTTTCTAGTGAACTCAACCTCTCTTCAAAGCTAGCACCTTCCATACCAGGCAACATCCTCGTAAACCTTCTCTGCACCCTCTCCAAAGCGTCCACATCCTTTTGGTAATGTGGCGATCAGAACTGTACACAGTGTCCTAAATGCGGCTGAACCAATGTCTTGTACAATTTTAACATGACTTGCCCGCTCTAATACTTAATACCCCGTCCAATGAAGGCAAGCATACTATATGCCTTCTTGACCACTCTATCCACCTGTGCAGCAACCTTCAGGGTAGAATGGACCTGCACTCCCAGACCTCTCTGCCCACCAACTTTTCCCAAGGCTCTTCCATTCATTGTATAATTCGCTCTAGAATTAGTCTTGCCTAAATGCATCACCTCACATTTGTCTGGATTGAAAGCCATCTGCCACTTTTCCACCCAACTCTCCAGTTCATGTATATCCTCCTGTATTCTCTGACAGTCCCTTATGATTTCTGCTACTCCACCAATCTTTGTGTCATCTGCAAACTTGCTGATCATACCAACAGTACCCTCCTCTAGATCATTTATGTATATTACAAACAACAATGACCCCAGCACTGACCCCTGTGGAACACCACTGGTCACCTTTCTCCATTTCAAGAAACTCCCTTCAACTATTACTCTCTGTCTTCTGTTGCTCAACCAGTTCTTTATCCACCTAGCGAGAACACCCTGCACACCATGTGACTTAACTTTCTCCATTAGTCTGCAATGGGGAACCTTATCAAACGCCTTACTAAAGTCCATGTATATGACATCAACAGCCCTTCCTTCATCGAACAACTTGGTCACTTCCTCGAAGAACTCTATTAAGTTGGTAAGGCATGACCTCCTCCTCACAAAACCATGTTGCCCATCACCGATAAGCTCATTCCTTTCCAAATAGAAATAGATCCTATCTCTCAGTACCCTCTCCAGCAACTTCCCCAGCACTGACATCAGGCTCACTAGTCTGTCGTTACCCAGAATATCCCTATTACCCTTCTTGTACAGGGGGACAACATGAGCAAAAGTTTCCTCAAGCAGTATGTAGAGGGTCCTACTTTGGAAGGGGCAAAGCCCAACCTACTCTTAGGAAATAGGGCAGGACAGGTGATGGAGGTGACAGTGGCGGAGCACTTTGGGACCAGTGACCAGAGTTTTATTAATTTTAAAATTGTTATGGAGAGGAACAAAACTGGCCCAATGGTTCAAGTTGTAAATTAGGCTACGGTGAGTTTTGATGGAATTAGACAGGAGCTTGCAGGGGTTGATTGGAGTGTTGTTTTTGCAGGCAAAAGGAGCCTCGGCAAGTTAAAGACCTTTAAAAAGCATGATAGCTAGAGTTCAAGGTCTATATGTTCCTGTGAGGGTGAAGGGCAATGCTAGCAGGAATAGGGAACCATGGATGACATGAGATATTGAGGCTTTGACTCAGAAAAAGGAGACTGAGGGGTGATGTTATGGAAGTGTATAAGGTCGTGAGATAATCTTTTTCCCAGAGTTGGGGAATTGAGGATTCAAAGGTGTCAGTTTAAGGCAAGACAGGACAGAATAAAAGGGAACCTGAGGGGCAACGTTTTTGCACAGAAGGTGGTATGGATATGGAATGCCTTTGAAAGAGTTTGAGGCAGGTACATTGATAACATTTAAAAGGAATTTGGGCAAATGCATGAGTAGAAGTGGATTAGAAGGATATGGGCCAAGTGCAGGGAAATGGGATCAGCGTGGATGGACATTTTGGTTGGCATGGACCAGTTTGTGTGCTGAAGGGCCTGACTCCATGCTGAAGGACTCTATGACTCTCTGTAAACCAAAGAAAAACACCAGATTGAGCCCATTTTTTAAACAATATGTACTCCTGCTGCTGAAAATGAGATGAAGACCTTTTTACCGGATTGTCTCATGTCATGATCTCACCGAACTGCATCTAAGATACACTTTGTCCCTTGCCTGGAATAGATAGGATCATATGATGTCCCTCCATTTTCCTTTGGACAATGTCACTTGGATGGTAATGAAGGATTCAGATTTTCAGACAAAGTCCGTGTGGTTTGTTAAGTTGACCATGTGCTCTCTCCAGCTGGGGTCTGTCATCTATAACATTGCAGTGAGCTTCCAGGAAAGCATTGTCGTGCATGTGCGCTTTTGATAAAATGTTGGAAAAGCCCTTGACATTGTTCATTGTCTACAGGCTGCAGTGGAGCATCCTGTCACATTTGGGGCTTCTCCATGCGATTCTCAGCTTTGCATCTTTGGACCCAATGTTCTCTTGTGGAAATCTCTGCAAGGATGGTAGTGTTATGGACTGATGCATCTGCAGCCAGCAGATTGTTGAGCATGAAGTCAAGTATGTTTTTCCCTCTTGTTGGTTCCCTCATCACCTACTACAGGCCCAATCTACCAGCTGTGTCCTTTAGGACCTGACCAGTTCAAACAGTAGCGCTACTGCTGAGCCACTCTTGGTGGTTGATATTGAAATCCCTCACCCAGAGTACATTTTGTGACTTGTCACCCTCAGTGCTTCCTCCCTGTGTTGTTTACCATGGAGGAATACTGGTTCATTAGCGGAAGGAGGATAATAATCAGCAGGAGCTTTCCTTGCTCATGTTGAACCTGAAGACATGAAATTTCATGGGATCGAGAGTTAATGCTCAGGATTCCCAGGATACACCACCACCTGATTGTACAAGGTTAACTGCTAGATTTGCCACAGGCATTTCTGGTATTTTGGATGACGCTATGTGCCATTCTGCTTTCATTCTGTTTTTGAGAGGATGCTGTGAATTGGTGGAATTGAGTGGCTAGTTAGGTGAGAGGCTGTCTTTGTGATTAAGGGAAGGGCCAATCATTTTACTGTTGATGTGGAGACCCAGTGATAGATCGAATGACCTCCACACTGCTCCAATTAGAGTCATAGAGTCACAGTGATGCACATCACGAAAACAGATCCTTTGGTCCAACTCATTCATGCTGACCAGATATCCCAACCTAACCCAGTCCCATTTACCAGCACTTGACCCATGTCTCTATGTATTCATATACCCATCCAGATGCCTTTTAAATGCTGTCATTGTACCAGCCCCCACCACTTCCTCTGGCAGCTCATTCCATACACGCATCACCCTCTGCATGAAAACGTTGTCCTGTAGGTCCCTCTCACCCTAAACATATGCCTTTTAGTTCTGGACTCTCCCACTCCAGCGAAAAGACCTTTTCTACTTCTCCTATCCATGCCCCTCATGATTTTATAAACCTCTATAAAGGTCACCCCTCAGCCTCCGATGCTCCAGGGAAAACAGCCCCAGCCCATTCATCCTCTCCCTATAGCTCAAATGTTCCAACCTTGGCAACATCATTGTAAATCTTTTCTGAACCCTTTCAATTTTCACAACATCCTTCTGATGGGTAGGAGACCAGAACTGTATGCAATTTTCCAAAAGTGGCTTACCCATGTCCTGTACAGCTGGAACATGACCTCCCAACTCTTATACTCAGTGATCTGACCAATAAAGGAAAGCATACCAAATGCCTTCTTCACTATCTTATCTACTTTCAAGGAGCTATGAACTTGCACTCAAAGGTCTCTTTGTTCAGCTACACTCATCAGAACCTGAGCACTAAGTGTATAAGTCTTGCTCTGATTTGCTTTTCCAAAATGCAGTGCCTCACATTTATCTAAATAAAACATCATCTGCCACTCCTCAGCCCAACTGATTGAGATCTCATCGTACTCTGAGATAACCTTCTTCGCTGTCCACAACACCTCCAATTTTGCTGTCATCTACAAACTCACCAACTTATCTCCTATGTTCACATCCAAATCACTTACATAAATGACAAAAAGTACCCAGCACTGATCCTTGTGACACTCCACTGGTCACAGGCTCCAGTCTGAAAGCAACCCTCCACCACCACCCTCTTCCTTCTACCTTTGAGCCAGTTCTGTATCCAAATGGCTAGTTCTCCCTGTATTCCATGAGATCTAACCTTGCTAACCAGTCTACCATGAGGAATCTTGTTGAAGGCTTACTGAAGTCCATATAGATCACATCTATTACTCTGCCTTCATCAATCCTCTTTGTAACTTCTTCAAAAAACTCAATCAAGTTAATGAGACATGGTTTCCCATGCAAAAGCCATGCTGACTATCACTAGTGAGTCCTTGCCTTTCCAAATACAGGTAAATGCTGTCCCTCAGGATTTCCTCCAACAACTTACCAACCACCCATGTCAGACTCACTGGTCTATAATTCCCTGGCTTTTCCTTACCACCTTTCTTAAATAGTGGAGAAAGTGAGGACTGCAGATGCTGGAAATCAGAGCTGAAAAATGTGTTGCTGGAAAAGCTCAGCAGGTCAGGCAGCATCCAAGGACCAGGAGAATTGACATTTCAGGCATAAGCCCTTCTTCTTTCCTGAAGAAGGGCTTATGCCCGAAACATCGATTCTCCTGCTCCTTGGATGCTGCCTGACCTGCTGCGCTTTTCCAGCAACACATTTTTCAGCTTCTTAAATAGTGGCACCACGTTAGCCAACCTCCAGTCTTCCGGCACCTCACCTGTGACTGTCAGTGATACAAATGTCTCAGCATGGCACCTAGCAATCACATCACACAGAGTTCTAGGGTACACTTGACCAGGTCCTGGGGATTTTATCCACTTTTATGCGTTTCAAGACATCCAGCACCTCCTCCTCAGTAATATGGACATTTTTCAAGATGTCAGCATCCAATTCCCCACATTATATATCTTCCATGTCCTTCTCCATAGTCAATCCTGATGCAAGATAATTGTTTAGTATCTCTCTATCTCCGGTGGCTCCACATATTAGCTGCCTTGCTGATCTTTGAGGGGTCCTATTCTCTCCCTAGTTACCCTTTTGTCTTTAAAGTATTTATAAAAACCCTTTGGATTATCTTTAACTCTATTTACCAAGGCTATCTCATGTCCCCTTTTTGCCTTCTTGATTTCCCTCTTCAGTATACTCCTACTGCCTTTATATTCTTCTAGGGATTCACTCGATCTCTCCTGTCTATACGTGACATATGTCCTTAACTAAAACCTCAATTTCTTTAGTCATCCAGTATTCCCTATACCTACCAGCCTTTCCTTACACCCCAGCAGGAATATACTTTCTCAGGACTCTAGTTATCTCATTTCTGAAGGCTTCCCATTTCCCACCCATCCCTTTCCTGCAAACATCTGGCCCCAAACAGCTTTTTAAAGTTCTTGCCTAATACCGTCAAAATTAGCCTTCCTCCAATTTAGAACTTCAACTTTTAGATCCTTTCCATCACGATTGTAAATCTAATAGAATTCTGGTCGCTGGCCCCAAAGTGCTCCCCCACTGACAGCTCAGTCACTTGCCCTGCTTTATTTCCCAAGAGTAGGACAAGTTTTGTACCTTCTCTCGTAGGTATATCCACATACTGAATCAGAAAATTTTCTTGTACACACTTAACAAATTCCTTTCCATCTAAACCCTGAACACTATGGCAGTCCCAGTCTGTTTGGAAAGTTAAATCCTGCACCATAAACATCCTATTATTCTTAAAAAAACTGAAATCTCCTTACAAATTTGTTTCTCAATTTCCTGCTGACTATAAGGGGGTGTCTGACACAATCCCAATAATGAGATCATCCCTTTCTTATTTCTCAGTTTCACCCAAATAACTTCCCTGGATGTATTCCCAGGAATATCCTCCCTAAGTACAGCAGTAATGCTATCCCTTATCAAAAACAGCACTCCCCCTCCTTTCTTACCCCATTTTCTAAGCTTCCACAACATTTGTATCCTGTAACATGAAGCTGCCAGTCCTGTCCACCACTGAGGCATGTCTCTGTAATTGCTGTGGTATCCCAGTCCCATGCTCCAACCCATGCGATGAGTTCATTTCCTGTTTGGCCCAATACATTGAAGTAAATGCAGTTTAATTTACCAGTCTTACCTAGTTGTCTGTTTTGTTCCTGCTTACCCTGATTGTTTGACTTGTTCCCTTTCCTAACTGTACTAGTCTCAGACTGATCTCTTTCCTCACTATCTCCCTGGGTTCCACCCCTCACCTTACTAGTTTACATCCTCCCAAGCAGCTCTAGGAAATCTCCCCGCCAGTATATTAGTGCCCTTCCAATTCAGGTGCAATCCGTCCTTCTTATACAGGTCACTTCTACCCAAGAAGAGATTCCAATGATCCAAAAATGTGAACCCTTCTCCCCTGCACCAACTCCTCAGCCATGCATTCATCTGCTCTATCCTCCTGTTCCTACCCTCACTAGCTCAAAGCACTGGGAGTAATTCAGATATTACTACCCTTGAGGACCTCCTTTTTAAATACCTGCCTGTCTTCTCACTTCAAAATCTCATCCTTTTCCCTTCCTATGTCGTTAGTTCCAATGTGTACAATGACCTCCTGCTGATCACTCTCCCCTTTGAGAATATTCTGCACCCCCTCTGAGATTCCCTTGATCCTGGCATCAGGGAGGCAACACATCATTCTGATTTTTCACTTGCTGACCACAAAAACTTCTATGTGTGCTTCTGACTAGACAGTCTCCATCACAATTGATCGCTTGGAAATGATGGACCCCTCACTACATTTGAGCCAGTCTTGACATCAGAAATGTAGCACTTTGTGTTTATTCCCCTGAGAGTCCATCACACCCTTCCAATTCAATTATATGCCCCTTGAATAAGGAGACCTGATTTGTATATTCTGGGTGCTTTCACACAAATTCTCTGTACAGTTGCAGCAAGACCTTCCTACTAGCCATAAGGACCATTGCATTTGCTTTCCTAATCACTCATTGGTGTACTAACTTTATGTGATTCATGTGCTAGGACACCCAGATCCTTCTGCAGTCTCTCTCCATCTCTGCTCCACAAGATTAAAGATTACCAAAGCAAGAGAAGTGGTGTTAGCCCTGGTGACAATACAGTGTGGGCCTTATAAAAAGCAGGACATTTCCACTGGCAGTGTGTGTGTGCAATGAGCCTATTGCTAATGTATTGAGGGTGTCTGGGTGTTCAAGTATCCCATAAGCAAGCTTAATAATGTTGGAACCAGACATGCTTGTCTCAAATAGATTCAAAACCTTATTGATGGGCTCACTGCTGGCAGATGTTTTGATACAGATACAGACATGGTTTTATTGACAAAACTGGAACAACAAACTTCTTCTAATCATATTGACACCTGTGTCTTCACAATAAGGAGAGAAACTCCCTGGTTTCACAGGATTTCTCAGTTCCTCTTCATATGTCAAACTCTCAGCTGCTGTGCCACAGCAGCCTGACAATCCTCATTTTAGCAGTTTGTCCACCCTATCATTTCCTCTGGCAGCTGATATGGGGCAGTGAGCAGCGTTCTCAGCAATACAGTTAGACCAGAATCAGCTGTTTGCATGATCGTGCGACTTGGGGACAGACGGTAACTGCCTTGTTGGTTTAACTCATCACCCTGGATAATTTAATTTGTATCCTCCACCAATGTTAATGTTGACTGCGTGAGATTGCAGGGGGTATATGACAGCGATACCTGGAGGAACAAGAACAAAGACAGAAGATATTACCAATAAATGGAGACACTTGGCTGGCTGGGATTATGATACAAGAGCACCAGTGGGGTTGGCTGAGAGTGCTAGTGTTAATTCCTAAAAACTCCACACAAACAGACACCCACCCACCCACACACACCCACACAGACATGCACAAACAGACTGATACACATACCTACACACACCCACACACAGGCAGACACACACATACATACTGGCACTGACACACACAAGCACACACTTACTGATACACATGCTGACACACGTACATACACAAAGGGACATACAATCACAGGCAGACTGACACACACACCCACAGACCACACACACACACACACACACCACACAACAAACACACCACACAACACACACACAAACACACCACACACACAGCACAACACACACCTACAGGCCCATACACTCACGCAGACCCTCTCTCATATGCCCACACACAATTCCCACACACACGCAGCATTTCACAGTTTTATACTCCTTTACACTCACACTTACACACAGACACACACTCTCTCCCAGACACTCATACCCTCCACACAAACACACCTACATGCATACACACATAAGTTTGTGGGGTGAATTGGTACTTGCAGAATTACATTATATTTTGCTCAAAAACTGCATTAATCTATATAAGATTCTGTGAATCCATGTAAGATTCTGTAAATCCCTTTTTTAGATTAGAATCGGTCTGAACATTGGGGCACAGACAGCCTCACACAGGGCACCTCACACCTTCAATGCATTATCTAGGCCAACATGGCACCTATTGTGAAAGTTCACTTGAGTATGTTACTTTAAGAAAGTTCTGGGATTTACGTAGGAAAGAACTGAAATCAACATGCCTATTCTAAAAGATGAGAGACTTAACAAACAACCCAGGTCTTTTTCAATATATAATTTCAGACACATCACACTGTAAACCTTTGCTCTAAATTCTGTGTCCTATGATCTTACACTCCACAACTACCTATAGAAGGAGCAGCGAAAGCTAGTGCTTCCAAATAAACCAATTGGAATAAAACCAGATGTTGTGATTTTTAACTTTGTACACCCCAGTCCAACACCAGCACCTCCAAATCATGACTACTGATACAAATGCTGACACAAACGACACACATAGACACACAGGCATAAATACACACACACAAACATGCACATAGACACATGCACTCATAGATACACACACATAAGCATACACACATACATGCATGTACATATACATGTAAATGAACATATATACAGGCACACAGAGACACACAGGCATAAACACTTTTTCTTAATTTTTGGAACAGAATTTTGAATGTTGATAAATGAAAATATTCGTTAACACTGAAGAGAGTGCAATTGAAACATACCTTGATAATTGCAGTTCAAAGAGTTCTAATGTGTTGCTGAGATGGTGATGTGGAGATTAAATCTAGGGATTTTTTGTTAAAACTGTACAAAGCACTAGTCCGACCACAGATGGAATTCTGTGAACAGTTTTGAGCCCTTTCTCTAAGGAACCTGTCATTGGACTACTATAGGAAAGGTTTGCAAGACTGATCCTGTGGACTGAGGAACTGTCTTACAAGGAGAGGTTGAGTAGGTTGGGGCTGTACTCATTGGAATTAAGAAGATCTCATTGAAGCACACAGGATTCTTAGGGGACTTGACAGGGCAGATGTGCAGAAGTTGTTTCTCCTTGTGGGAGAGTCTCAGACTAGAGGGCATCATCTCAGAATAAGGGGTTGCCATTTGGAAACAGAGATGAGAAGGAATTTCTTCACTTCATGGGGAGTGAATTTGTGGAACTGTTTACCATAGAGGACTTTCAAAGCTGGGTTAGGATATTCAAGGCTGAGAGAGACAGATTTTTAATCAGGAAGGGAATCAAAGGTTATGGGAAAAGGCAGAAAAGTGGAGTTGAGGATGATCCAATCCACCATGATCTCATTAAATGGCAGAGCAGACTCGATGGGCTGAATGGCCACCTTCATTGTATATCATCATTTTATTGTGAAGAATATGGAGAGGTGGATAAATCCCCAGGACCTGATCAGGTGTACCCGAGAACTCTGTGGGAAGCCAGAGAAGTGATTACTGGGCCTCTTGCTGAGATATTTATATCATCAATAGTCACAGGTGAGGTGCCGGAAGACTGGAGGTTGGCAAACGTGGTGCCACTGTTTAAGAAGGGCGGTAAAGACAAGTCAGGGAACTATCGACCAGTGAGCCTGACGTCGGTGGTGGGCAAGTTGTTGGAGGGAATCCTGAGGGACAGGATATACGTGTATTTGGAAAGGCAAGGACTGATTAGGGATAGTCAACATGGCTTTGTGCGTGGGAAATCATGTCTCACAAACTTGATTGAGTTTTTTGAAGAGGTAACAAAGAGGATTCATGAGGGCAGAGCGGTAGATGTGACCTATGTGGACTTCAGTAAGGCGTTCAACAAGGTTCCCCATGGGAGACTGACTAGCAAGGTTAGATCTCACGGAATACAGGCAGAACTAGCCATTTGGATATAGAACTGGCTCAAGGGTAGAAGACAGAGGGTGGTGGTGGAGGGTTGTTTTTCAGACTGGAGGCCTGTGACCAGTGGAGTGCCACAAGGATCGGTGCTGGGTCCTCTACTTTTTGTCATTTACATAAATGATTTGGATGCGAGCATAAGAGGTACAGTTAGTAAGTTTGCAGATGACACCAAAATTGGAGGTGTAGTGGACAGCGAAGAGAGTTACCTTAGATTACAACAGGATCTGGACCAGATGGGCCAATGGGTTGAGAAGTGGCAGATGGAGTTTAATTCAGATAAATGCAAGGTGCTGCATTTTGGGAAAGCAAATCTTAGCAGGACTTATACACTAAATGGTAAGATCCTAGGGAGTGTTGCTGAACAAAGACACCTTAGAGTACAGGTTCATAGCCCCTTGAAAGTGGAGACACAGGTAGATAGGATAGTGAAGAAGGCATTTAGTATGCTTTCCTTTATTGGTCAGAGTATTGAGTAAAGGAGTTAGGAGGTCATGTTGCGGCTGTACAGGACATTGGTCAGGCCATTGTTGGAATTTTACGTGCAACTCTGGTCTCCTTCCTATTGGAAAGATGTTGTGAATCTTGAAGGGTTCAGAAAAGATTGACAAGGATGTTGCCTGGGTTGGAGGATTTGAGCTATAGGGAGAGGCTGAACAGGCTGGGGCTGTTTTCCCTGGAGCATCGGAGGCTGAGTCGTGACCTTATAGAGGTTTACAAAATGATGAGGGGCATGGATAGGATAAATAGACAAAGTCTTTTCCCTGGGGTCGGGGAGTCCAGAACTAGAGGGCATAGGTTTAGGGTGAGAGGGGAAAGATATAAAAGAGACCTAAGGGACAACCTTTTGACACAGAGGGTGGTGTGTGTATGGAATGAGCTGCCAGAGGAAGTGGTGGAGACTGATACAATTGCAGCATTTAAGAGGCATTTGGATGGGTATATGAATAGGAAGGGTTTGGAGGGATATGGGCTGGGTGCTGGCAGGTGGGACTAGATTGGGTTGGGATATCTGGTCTGCATGCTCAGGTTGGACCGAAGGGTCTGTTTCCAGGCTGTACATCACTATGACTCTATAATATTCACTTCTAGGATTATAATGGCTACTTAGTATCTGTCAGGAGTTGCCAGTTTATCTCAAGATGTTTCAGAAATAGTTTGAAGTTCAATCATAAACTGGAGAGCTTTCAATTATTCACGTCAGTTTCCCAGATGCACATTGCTCAAGCATGTTGTGGTAAGTACATCAGAAATAGGAGCAGAGTTAAGCCATTTGGCCCCTTGAGCCTGCTCCGCCATTCAATAAAATCATGGTCAATCTTTATGTGAACTCAGCTCCTGCCTGCTCATTATAAACCTTAATATATTTACTGTTCAAATATCTATCTTTTTTTGCCTTAAAGACATTCAATGAGGTAGCCTCAGCTGCTTCATTGGGCATGGAATTCCACAGATTCACAACCCTTTTTGCAGAAGATGTTCCTCCTCAGTTCAGTTCTGAGGCCACTCAATATTTCCTCAAAAGACAATCCTCTCCATTCTGGAATCAACCTCGTGAGTTTCCTCTGCACCCCCTTCAGTGCCAGTACATCCTTTTGCAAATAAGGGCTAGCATTGCTGCCTCATAGCACCAGAGTGCCAGGTTCGATTCCAGCCTTGGGGACTGTCTGTGTGAAGTTTGCACATTCACCGTGTTAGCATGGGTTTCCTCGAGGTGCTCCTGTTTCCTCCCACAATCCAAAGATGTGCAGGTCAGGTGAACTGGCCATGCTAAATTGCCCATAGTGTTAGGTGTATTAGTCAGAGGGAAGTGGATCTGGGTGGGTTGCTCTTCAGATGGTCGGCGTGGACTGGTTGGGCCAAAAGGCCTGTTTCCGCACTATAAGGAATCTAACCAAGGAGACCACAACTGTACACAGTACTACAGGTGTGGCTTCACTAGCACCCTAAAAAGCATAACCTCCCTACTTTTAAATTTATTCCTGTAGCAATGAAGGACAATATTCCATTTGCCTTCTTAATTATCTGCTGCATGCCAACTTTTTATGATTTATGTAAAAGCACACCCAAGTCCCTCCACACAGCACAATGCTGCAATTTTTCACCATTTAAATAATAGTCTATTTTGGTGTTTTTCCTACCAAAATGGATGACTTCACATTTACCAACATTGTACTCATCTGCTAGACCCTTGCTCACTCAATTAATCTATCAATATCCCTCTGCAGACTTTCAGTGTCCTCTGCACATTTCACTTGACCACTCACTTTAGTATCATCTGCAAAGTTTGACACATTACACTTGATCCTCAACTCCCAACCATTTATGTACATTTTAAACAATTGTGGTCCCAACACTAATCACTGAGGCACATCACTAGTCACGGATTGCCAACCAGTAAAAAAAAATTATCCCTGTTCTTTACTTTAGCAAAAAAGTTCTATGATGGCAATGAAGCCTTCCCCATGGTGTGACAAATTGTGACAGCAGAGGCTCACAATTTCTTTACATCACACAGCTGACCAGGAGTCTCTCCATTTCTTACTTCCAGCCAGCAGCATACATTGGGACAATATAAAAGTTGACATTGACCTGTTTGCCAACCTTCGAGTATTGGGAATTTCCATAAGAAGCAGACTTCAGGGAGATCGGAAAGTTTGAGTCTGAATTCAGAACAGGAACTTGATACAAAAATGGTGCTGCGGCATTCAATTGAAGCAAGTGATTGGCTGGTGAGTATTTCCTATTTACTGAATTAAGTCGCAGATCAGGTCGATAAAATAGGAAACAGTGATAATGAGTGAATGGCTGTTGAGTATTATTTATAACTTTTTGTTTTAATTTGGGCTTATTACTAATATGAAGGTGTTCTCAGTATGCATAGGATTTATCAGTATTAGGAACATTTACTCATTGTAGGAAGGTTTATCCCCAGTAGCAAGTTTAAGTAATAAATAAAGAATCAGCATCCACCTTGTATTCTAATAGAAGTCCAGGTCACTGCCATGTCCTGGATACATTGTGAGTTAAAGTTTCTGGAGCTCTGAGGGGCATGGATAGGGTAATTGGAAAAGGTCTTTTTCCTGGGGTGAGGGAGTCCAGAACTAGAGGGCATAGGTTTAGGGTGAGGGGAAAGATATAAAAGGGATCTAAGGGGCTACATTTTCACACTAACTGTGGTGCACATATGGAAAGAGCTGGCAGAGGAAGTGGTGGAGGCTGTTAATTACAACATTTAAAAGGCATCTGGATGATTAAATGAAAAGGAAGGGTTTAGAGGAATATGGGCCAAGTGCTGGAAAACGGGACGACATTAGGTTAGGGTATCTGGTCAGCATGGATGAGTTGGATAGAAGGGTATGTTTCCGTGCTGTACATCTCTATGAATCTATGCTGCTATGACTCTGGGTTTCAGCTGCTCATCGTGTGGCTGATGACATCACCATAGCACCTTTATTGTTGTACTCATGGATTTATGAAAGGCAAAACATGTTTGGCAAATCTACTGGCGTTTTTTGAGGACTTTAGTTCTAGTTTAGATGAAGGTGAAGCAGTGAATGTGGTGTACTTAGATTTTCACAAATTTATCAATAAGGCCTTACAGACAAAGTTAAGAAACAAAATTAGAGCTCTTGGGATTGAGTGTAATATACTGGGATAGTTCGTGGAATACATCAGGAATAAATGGATCATTCTCAGGAGGGCATGCTTTCACTAGTTAGATACCACAAGGGTACAGTCAGTGTTGGGATTGCTACAGCTGTTCACAATCTATATAAATTATCAGCATATGGGGATCAAATGTAATAATCTAAACTTACTGATGGTACAAAGCTAACTGGGAATGTGACTTGTGAGGAAGGTGAAAGCAACCTTAAAATGGCTGGGTAAATATAGCAGATGGAACATAGTGTGAATACTTGCAAAGTTATTCAAATTGCTAAACAAAATGGAAAGGCGAAATCTTCCTTAAATGGGAAGATGTTGGGAGATGTTGATGTCCAAAGGGATCTGGTGATCTTGTCCATGAGCTACAAAAAGCTAGGATAAAGGTGTAGCAAGCAGTGAGGGAAGTAAATGGTATGCTGGCTTCCATCACAAGGAGATTTCAGTCCATGAGTAAAGAGGTCTTGCTGCAGTTATAATTAGCCTTGATTAGACCTCACCTGGTACAATGTGTTCCATTTTGCTCTATGTGTTGAAGGAATTGGAGAATCATAGGAGTCTCACATAGAAACATAGAGATTAGAACATAGAACATAGAACATAGAACATAGAACAATACAGCACAGAACAGGCCCTTCGGCCCACGATGTTGTGCCGAACTTCTATCCTAGATTAAGCACCCATCCATGTACCTATCCAAATGCCGCTTAAAGGTCACCAATGAATCTGACTCTACCACTCCCACGGGCAGCGCATTCCATGCCCCCACCACTCTCTGGGTGAAGAACCCACCCCTGACATCTCCCCTATACCTTCCACCCTTCACCTTAAATTTATGTCCCCTTGTAACACTCTGTTGTACCCGGGGAAAAAGTTTCTGACTGTCTACTCTATCTATTCCTCTGATCATCTTATAAACCTCTATCAAGTCACCCCTCATCCTTCGCCGTTCCAACGAGAAAAGGCCGAGAACTCTCAACCTATCCTCGTACGACCTACTCTCCATTCCAGGCAACATCCTGGTAAATCTTCTCTGCACCCTCTCCAAAGCTTCCACATCTTTCCTAAAGTGAGGCGACCAGAACTGCACACAGTACTCCAAATGTGGCCTAACCAAAGTCCTGTACAGCTGCAACATCACCTCACGACTCTTGAATTCAATCCCTCTGCTAATGAACGATAATACTCCATAGGCCTTCTTACAAACTCTATCCACCTGAGTGGCAACCTTCAAAGATCTATGTACATAGACCCCAAGATCCCTCTGTTCCTCCACCTGACCAAGTACCCTACCATTAACCCTGTATTCCGCATTCTTATTTGTTCTTCCAAAATGGACAACTTCACACTTGGCAGGGTTGAACTCCATCTGCCACTCCTCAGCCCAGCTCTGCATCTTATCTAAGTCCCTCTGCAGCCGACAACAGCCCTCCTCACTGTCCACAACTCCACCTATCTTTGTATCATCTGCAAATTTACTGACCCACCCTTCGACTCCCTCATCTAAGTCATTAATAAAAATTACAAACAGCAGAGGACCCAGAACTGATCCCTGCGGAACTCCACTTGTAACTGGACTCCATGCTGAAAATTTACCATCTACTACCACTCTCTGCCTTCGACCGGTTAGCCAGTTTTCTATCCAATTGGCCAAATTTCCCTCTATCCCATGCCTCCTGACTTTCCGCATAAGCCTACCATGGGGAACCTTATCAAATGCCTTACTAAAATCCATGTACACTACATCCACTGCTCTACCCTCATCCACATGCTTGGTCACCTCCTCGAAGAATTAGGAACAGATGGAGGCTATTCGACTCTTCAAGCCTGTTCTGCCATTCAATAAGATAATGGATCCTAATTTCTTCCCATATCCTTTGATCTCTTTAGCTCTAAGAACTATGTCTATTTCTTGAAAGTTGTCAATGTGTGGCCTCAATAGTTTCCTCCAGCAAAGAATTCCACAGGTTCACCATTTTCAGGGTAAAGAATTTCCTCATTATCTCTTTTCTAAAAAGCTTACCCATTATCCTTAAACTATGATTCCTGGTTCTGGACTCTCCAATTATTGGGAACATGCCTCTATCCTGCCAACTGTTAGCATTTGATAGATTTCTGTGAGATCTTCCCTTATTCTTCTAACCTCCAGGGAATATAGTCCTAATTGACCCAGTCTCTGTTCATGCCTCAGGCCTGCTATTCCAAGAATCAGTTTGGGAAACCTTCGCTGCACTCCTTCCATAGCCAGAACATCCTTACCCAAAAAAGGAAACCAAAACTGCAGGTATGGTCTCACTAAAACCCTGGACAATTACAACAAGACATCCTAGCTCCTGGAGTCAAACCTTCTCATTATGAAGTCAAACAAACCATTTGCTTTTTTCACTGCTTGCAACAACCATATACCTATATGACTCCATGAGTCTCTATGAAGGGCTGAATGGCCTTCGTCTGTTCCTGTCTCCAAAGAAACTTGGGTAACCTAGTCATTAAGGCACCGAAGGCTGAAATGCAGGAGCAGCAAGCTATTAGGAATGGTAATGCTGCATTAGCTTTTTTAATACAAGAGGATCTGAGTACAGTAGTGAAGTATTGCTTCAATTGTACAGGAGCTTGGTTAGACTGAACCTGGAGTGCAGTATACAATTTTCCTCTCCTTATCACAGGAAAGATATTATTTCTATAGAGGGAGTGCAGTGAAAGAGTTGTTTACCGGGACGGTGAGACTTTCCTCTGAAGAGGTATTAGGTAAACTGGGTCTATATTCTCTCATTTCTATGACTGAAAGGCGATCTCATTAAAACGTATAAAATACTTCAAAGGAATACTAGGGTAGATTCAAGAAAAATGTTTCTGCTGGTTGGGGAGTCCAGACCCAGGGGGCACAATTTGAAAATAAGAGAGATGCCACTTAAATCTAAGGTGAGGAGAAATGATCTTAGTCAGAGATTTGTGAATCTTTGAAAATTCAATTTGGCTGTGGAAACTGAGCCTTTGAGTATGTTTAGAGGTTGATAAATTTCTGGTTTTCAATGATGTAAATGCTTATGGGGATGGTGTGTGTAAAACGCATGGAAGCGTTTGATCGGCCATGATAGTATTAAATGACAGAGCAGTTTGATAGGCTGAATGGTCTACTCCTGTTCCTATTTTCCTGTGTCCTATGTTCCTAGGAAGCTAGGTGGGAAATTAAGAAGTAAACTATAATCACCAGATTACTTGAAGTGCCATACATAGCTGAGCACAGAAACAGGAAGTTAAAGCAGATGAGTGAGTGAGGGCTGAATAGATGGCACAGGAGAGAGGACCATAGCTTCTGTGGTAAAGATGTAACCATACAGGCCAGAAAGGCTGTACTCAATGTAGATGGCACTGAGTTCTTGTAGAGTGCTCTGGCTGTGTTACCAGGCATGGCTTAAACTAACTTGGCAGGAATGAGACAACTGTGTGATAATTTAAGAGAGGAATGGCAATGTGCACACAATGCTGGGACGGAATAGATGCCACTGGAACATGGAGCAGTAATTTAACAGGTGGATCAGAGTAAGGGAGGAGGAAGAAAGCAATCAAGTCTAAATCAGACTACTGTGCATGTACGTGAGAGCACACAGTATGGCCAATAAGGTGAGGGAGGTACAGGTAGAGGTTGCCACGTGGAAAAATGATCATGTGGCTGGAACAAGGGACCATGCTCAAAGAAGTGCAGTATGAGGAATTAAGTAATCCTGGATACAAGATGTTTAGAAAAGACAGGAAAAAGAAGAAAAAATATGGTGATATTGATTAAGAGAATGTTACAGAGCTAGAGAAAGATGATGTCCTAGAGGGATCAAAAACAGAGTGGATTCTGCAAAAGTTAAGGAACCAGAACAATGCAGTTCCATTGATTGGTCACCAACTATTGGGCATATCAAAAAGCAACAATTTGCAAGAAAATCACAGACATGGGTAGTTCTAATGAGGGCTTTACTAATCTGAAGATAGACCAGGATAGTAGTGACATTAAAGGGGAAAGAGGGCAAAGAGTTCCAAGAGAGTGTTCAAATGAATATTTGACAGCACTTTGTGTCACATACACCAAGAAAGGAAACACTGCCAGACCTGGGGCTTGGAAGCAGGGAGATGTGGTGGACCAAGTGTTAGTAAGAAGAATGTTTACTATGAGAGTAGGCCATGGCCTAGTAGTATTATTACTAGCCGATTAATCCAGAGATGATGGGCTTATACCTTAAATGTCAACTCTCCTGCTCCTTAGATGCTGCCTAACCTGCTGTGCTTTTCTAGTGCCACACTTTTTGACTCTGACTCTCCAGTGCATTCCACGCACCCACTACTCTCTGTGTAAAGAACCTACCTCTGACATCTCCCCTAAACCTTCTTCCAACTACCTTAAAATTATGCCCTCTCGTAATAGCCATTTCCATCCTGGGAAAAAGTCTCTGGCTATCTACTCTGTCTATGCCTCTCAACATCTTGTACCTTTCTATCAAGTCACCTCTCATCCTTTTTCACTCCAATGAGAAAAGTCCTAGCTCTGTCAACTTTTCTTCTTAAGACATGTCCTCCAGTCCAGGCAGCATCCTGGTAAATCTCCTCTGCACCCTCTCTAAAGCTTTGACATTTTTCATATAATGAGGTGTCCAGGTCTAGACACAATATTCCAAGTGTGGTCTAACTAGGGCTTTAAGAGCTGCAGCATAACCTTTGAGCTCTTAAACTCAATCCACCTCCTAATGAAAGCCAACACACCATATGCTTTCTTAACAACCCTATCAACCTGGGTGGCAGCTTTGAGGGATCTATGGACATGGACCGCAAAATCCCTCCATTCCTCCACACTGCTAAGAATCCTGCTTTTAACCCTGCATTCTGCATTCAAATTCGACCATCCAAAGTGAATGATTTCACAACTATCCAGGTTGAACTCCATCTGTGACTTATCAGCCCAGTTCTGCATTCTGTTCAGCCCAGTCCCATTGCAAGCTACAACAGCCCTCTGCAGCATTCACAACTCCATCAAACTTTTCATCATCAACAAACTTACTAACACACTCTTCCACTTCCTCATCCAAGTCATTTATGAAAATCACAAAAAACAGAGGTCCCAGAACACATCCCTGTGGAAAACCACTGGTCACCAAGCTCCAGGCTGAATACTTTCCATCTACCACCACCCTATGTCTTCTATGGGTCAGCCAATTCCATATCCAGACTGACAGGTTTCCCTGTATCCCATGCCTCCTTACTTCCTCAATGAGCTGACCATGGGGAATCTTATCAAATGCCTTACTAAAATCCATGTGCACCATATTCATCAACGTGTTTTGTCACATCCTCAAAATTGGTTGCAAGTTTGCTCGCTGAGCTGGTAGATTTGTTTTCAGATGTTTCATTACCATGTTCAGTCACATCATCAGTTAGCCTCCGTTGAAGCGCTGATGTTCTGTTCCACTTTTTATTTATGTGTCTTGGTCTGTTAAGGTGGGTGATATCATTTCCAGTTCTTTTTCTAAAAGGTTGGTAAATGGGGTCCAAATCAATGTATTTGTTGATAGAGTTCTGTTTGAATGCCAGGCCTCAAGGAATTCGCATGCATATCTCTGTTTAGCCTGTCCTAAAATGGATGTGTTGGCCCATTTGAAGTGGTGTCCTTCTTTGTCTGTGTGTAAGGATACTATTGGTAGCTGGTCATGTCTTTTGATGGCTAGTTGATGCTCGTGTATCCTGGTGGCTAGTTTCCTTCCTGTTTGTCTGATGTAGTTTGTTGCAGTCCTTGCAGGGTATTTCGTAAATGAGTTTTGTTTTGCTCATTGTTGGTACATGGTCCTTTAGGTTCATCAGTAGCTATGTCAGTGTGTTAGTACGTTTGTGGTCCAACATGATACCAATGGATGGGAGCAGTCTGGTCATCATCTTTGAGATGTCTTTGATGTATGGTAGCATGGCTAGAGTTTCTGGGCATGTTGTGTCTTCTTGTTTGGGTTTATTGTTTACGAAACAGCTGACTGTGTTTATCGGGTACCCATTGTTCTTGAATACGCTGTATAGGCATTTTTCTTCTACTGCTCATAGTTCCTGGTTGCTGCAGTGTGTTGAAATAATGCCCTAATGTAACTCCATTTATGGGTGTTTGGATGATTGCTCCTGTAGTTGAGTATATCTGGTCTGTGGATGTTGCTTTCCTGTAGACGCTGGTCTGCAGTTCTCCATTGGCTATTTGTTCCACTGTGACATCTAGGAAGGGGAGTCTGTTGTTATTCTCTTCCTCTTTGGTGAAAGTTATGCCAGCAAGGACATTGTTAATAATACTACAGGTTTCTTCTAATTTGTTCCATTTCGTGATCACAAAGATGTCATCCACATAACAGACCCAAAGCTTTGGTTGGATTGTGGGGAGGGCTGTTCATTCTAGTCTCTGCATAACTGCTTTTGCTAAGAATCCTGTTATTAGTGATCTCATGGGTGTCCTGTTGATTTATTGTTGATCTTGTTGTTGAAGGTGAAGTGGATGGTGAGGCACTGGTCTACTAGCTTGAGGACATTGTTCTTACTCATAGAGTTAATTCTGTGTGGTGTTTGTGTCCTTGGTTTGTCTAGTAGTGAGGTCGGTGTTTCTTGGGCCAGGATGATGTTAACTGATGAGCATGGGGCCGTTACGTCGAAGGAGACCATGACTTCATCGTCTTCTACCTTGGTGCCTTTGATCTTGTTCAGGAATTCTTGGGTGGAGTGGATGGAGTGGAATGAGTCTTAGAACATAGAACATAGAACAATGCAATGCAGAACAGGCCCTTCGGCCCTCAATGTTGCACGTACATGTGAAGTATTTTATTCTAAGGCCATCCCCATAGACTATCCCATCATCATCCATGTGCTTATTCAAGGATTGTTTAAATCTCCCTAATGAGGCTAAGTTAACTATATTGGCAGGCAGGGCATTTCATGCCCTTACCACTCTCTGAGTAAAGAACCTGCCTCTGACATCTGTCTTAAATCTATCACCCCTCAATTTGTACCTAAGCCCCCTCGTACAAGCTGACATCATCATCATATGAGGAAAAAAGACTTTCACTGTTTACTCTACCTAATCCTCTGATCATCTTGTATATGCAAGGTTTGTGAAGGTTTGTAGCTCAGGTTGAGGTTTATGGTGTAGGTTTGCTTGCTGAGCTGTAGGTTTGATATCCAGACATTTCATTACCTGGCTAAGTAACATCATCAGTGGTGACTTCCCTCCAAGTGAAGCGAAGCTGTTGTCTCCTGCTTTCTATTTATGTTTGTCCTGGATGGGGTTCCTGGGGTTTGTGGTGATGTCATTTCCTGTTCAAACATATAAATAGAAAGCAGGAGACAACAGCTTCGCTTCACTTGGAGGTCGCCACTGATGATGTTACCTAGCCAGGTAATGAAATGTCTGGATATCAAACCTACAGCTCAGCGAGCAAACCTACATCATGTTGTATGTCTCAATCAAATCCCCTCTTAGCTTTCTTCTTTCCAATGGGTACAGACACAAGTCTCTCAGCCTTTCCTCATAAGAGCTACCTTCCAAATGAGGCAACATCCCGGTAAATCCCCTCTGCACCTTTTCCCGTGCTTCCACATCCTTTCTGTAATGGGGTGACCAGAACTGTACACAATATTTCAAGTGCAGCTGCACCAGCATTTTGTATAGTTGCAGCATGACATCACGACTCCAGACTCAATCCCTCTACCAATAAAACCTAACACACCATATACCTTCTTAACAGCACTAACAACCTGGATGGCAACTTTCAGGGATCTATGTACATGGACACCAAGATCCCTCTGCACGGCCACATGACCAAGAATCTTTCCACTGACCCAGTATTCTGTCTTCCTGTTATTCTTCCCAAAGTGAATCACCTCACATTTAGCTGCATTGAACTCCATTTGCCACCTCTCAGCCTAATTCTGCAGTTTATCCAAGTCCCCCTGCAAGCTGCAAAATTCTTCCACACTGTCCACTACTCTGCCGATTTTAATGTTATCTGCAAACCTATTAACCCATTCACCTATGCCTGCGTCTAAGTCATTTATAAAAATGACAAACAGCAGTGGTCCCAAAACTTGTGGCACACCACTAGTAACCAGACTCTAGGCTGAATATTTTCCATCAACTGCCACTCGCTGCCTTCTTTCAGAAAGCCAGTTTCTAAACCAAACTGCAAAATCACCCTCAATTCCATGCCTCTGCATTTTCTCCAACAGCCTACCATCTGGAACCTTATCAAAGGCTTTACTGAAGTCCCTGTACACCACGTCAATTGTCCGACTCTCATCTACATGCTTGGCCACCTTCTCAAAAAACTCAGTGAGGTTTGTGTGACACGACCTGCTCTTGATAAAACCATGTTGACTATCTGAAATCAAATTGTTGCTTGCTAGATGATTATAAATCCTATCTCTTATAATTCTCTCCAAAACTTTTCCTACAACAGACGTAAAGCTCACTGGTGTATAATTACCTGGGTTATCTCTACTGCCCTTCTTGAACAAGGGCACAACATTTGCAATCCTCCAGTCCTCTGGTACTAAACCTGTAGACAATGACGACTCAAATATCAAAGCCAAAGGCTTCACCATCTCCTCCCTAGCTTCCCAGAGAATTTTTGGATAAATCCCTTCTGGCCCAGCGGACCTGTCTACTTTCACTCCTTCTAGAATTGATAGCACCTGTCCGTAACTAACCTCGATCCTTTCTAGCATAATATCTCATATCTTGTTCTTCTCTACAATATTCTCCTTTTCCTGAGTGAAAACTGATGAGAAATGTTTGCTTAGCACCTCTCCGATGTCTACAGGGTCCACACACAAATTTCCTATTTCTGTCTTTGACTGGCCCTGTTCCTACTCTAGTCATCCTTTTATTCCTCACATACCTGTAGAAAGCTTTAGAGTTCCCCTTTATTCTATCTGTTAAAGACTGCTCATGTCCTCTCTTTGCTCTTTTTAATTCTCTCTTTAAATCCTTTCTAGCTAATCTGTAACATTCCATCCCCTCATCTGAACCATCTTGTCTCATCGTCACATAAGCCTCCTTCTCCCGTTTAACAAGATATGCAATTTCTGTAGTATATCATGGCTCCCTTACCTTATCACTTCCTCCCTGCCTGACAGGGGCAAACTTATCAAGAACATGCAATATCTGTTCCTTAAACCAGCCCCACATTTCGATTGTACTCATTCCCTACATTTTGCTTCCTCATTCTATGCATCCTAAGTTTTGCCTAATCACATTATAATTGCCCTTGCAAGGTACTTCTTCAAGGTAATTCAGACAAACACCAGACAAGGGCAAGGTCTTTCACTAGGTATTTCAATTTACAGTGAAGTTCCTTTGCTCATCTGTATGTTGGTGTGGTGGGAAGTAAGACTATGAAACAGAGACATGCATGAAAATTCCTAGAGGCCGGGCATTCAAATCAGATTCAATAAACACATCAATTTGGACCCCATTTACCAACCTCTGAGAAAAAGAATTAGAAAGGATATCAACCACCTTAACAGATCAAGACACATAAAGAAAAAGTGAGATAGAACACCAGCGCTTCACCAGAAGCTTACTGATGACGTTACCTAGCATGGTGATGAAACGTCTGAGAACAAATCTACCAGCTCAGCATGCAAGCTTGCAACCTGAACCTCAACCTGAACTATAAATCTTCTCAAAAATCACAAGCATCCTCAAATAATTCAAGAAGATTTGTGAGGTGTGGCCTGCCCCTGACATAGCCATGCTGACTATTTCTAATCAAGCTGTGGTTTTCTAAGTAATCATAAATCCTGTTTCTCAGAATCTTCTCCAATACTTTGCACACCACAGAATGAAAACTGACTGGTCTGTAATTCCCAGGATTGTCTCTATTCCCTTTCTTGAACAAGGGAATAACATTTGCCACCCTACCAATCATCTGGCACTACTCCGGTGGACAGTGAAGGCGCAAAGTTCAGCACCAAAGGCACAGCAATCTCTTCCCTCACTTCCTGTAGTAATCTAGGGAATACCTCTGGCCCAGGGGATTTACCTATCCTTATGTTTTTCAAAATCTTCAGCACATCCTCCTTCCGAACATCAACCTGTCCTAACATATCAGTCTGTTCCATGCTGTCCTCAGAAACATCAAGGTCCCTCTCAGTATTGAATTCTGAAGCAAAGTATTCATTAAGGACTTCCCCTACTTCCTTCAACTCCAGGTGCAGGTTCCTTCCACTATCCCTGATCGGCCCCACCCTCACTCTGGATGTCCTCTTGTTCTTCGCACGAATGTAGAATGCCTTAGGGTTTTCTTTAATCTTACCTGCTCAGGTTTTTCCATGTCCCCTTCTAGCTCTCCTAAGTCCATTCTTCAGTTCCTTCCTGGCTACCTTGTAACCCTCTAGAGCCCTGTCTGATCCTTGCCTCCTCATCCTTAAGTAAGCCTCCTTCTTCCTCTTGACTCGATGTTCCGCGTCCTTTTTCACCCAAGGTTCTTTCACCCTACCCATCCCTTCCTTCTTCAGTGGACAACCCTGTCCAGCACTATCAGCAGGTGCTTCCTAAACAACCTCCATATTCCTGTTGTGCATTTCCCTGAAAACACCTGTTCCCAATCAAGGCACACCAGTTCCTGCCTGATAGCATTGTAATTCCCCCACCCCCAACTAAATACTTTCCCATACCATCTGCTCCTATCCCTCCCCATGAGCATAGTAAAGGTCATGGAATTGTGATCAAAATGCTCTCCCACTGAGAATCTGACACCTGGCATGGTTCGTAGCAAGCACCAATTCCAATATGGCCTCCCCTCTAGTTGGCCTATCTATATATTGAGTCAGGAACCCTTCCTGGATACACCTGGCAAAAACTGCTCCATTCAAGTAAGTTTCACTCAATATTAGGGAAGATAAAGTCACCCATGACAACAACCCTGTTACTTCTACACATTTCCAAAATTGTCTCCCGATCTGCTCTTCCATGTCTCTGCTGTTATTGGGGGCCTGCTGAATACTCCCAAGAAAGTGACTTCTCCTTTCCTGTTTCTGACTTCCACCCATACTGATTCTGTAGCCAAACCCTCCTCAACAACCTCAATTTCTGAAGCTGTGATACTATCCCTGATTAGCAATGCCAATCCTCAACTTCTTTTATCTCTACTCATTCCATTTGAAACATCTAACCCTGGAATATCCAACAACCATTCCTGACCTATGCTCTGAGCTTGCCATCCTTACTTCTGATACTTCTTGCACCCTTGAGAGGGTGTTAGAGAGGTGTTTTATGGAGGTAGTCACGCCAAAGTTATAGGACAAAGGTAGCTGGGTGACCATCAGTACAGGGAAAGGGAATAGGTAAACAGTGCAGGGAGCCCCTGTGGCCATTCCCCTCAATAATAAGTGTACTGTTTTGGATATTACTGCTGACAATATGGGAAATAAGAGTCTAATGATGACCATTAGTGGAAAAACCAATTTGATTCACTAATGTCCTTCAGGGAAGGAAATCTGCTTTCCTTCCCTAGTCTGACCAAATGTAACTTGAGACTCACAACTATATGGTTAATTACCCTGGGCAATCAAGGATGGGCAATTAGCTACCAACACCCTCATCCCATGAATGAATTAAAAACACAAGGTTTAGTTAGACTACAGAAAAGAGCAAAGACCAGCGCAGAGTTAGAATTATGAATCGACAAAGCCACCTCCAATGTGGCAAGAATTAATGAGTGTCGAAGAAAGTCCAATTGAAAGATTAACTAGAAAACAGCAGAACAATAGGGTCCCTTCGCGGAGAAAGTACGTCAGGCACAGCCCTGATGTATTCCTGATATATATATATATATCCTGATATATTCCCTGAACAGTTAAAAAGCAGAAAATGGCAGTGAGGGTGGATCAGATCAATGCTGTTGATATGATATACATGACCTTCCAAATAATGTAATGTTTCACAGCAGAGAGGTGATAAAAACAATGGCTATTGGACGAAAAGGGACAGTAGCAACAAGAATATGGGATCGGCTGAGTGACAGGAAGTGATGAATAAAATGATGAACAGATGCTGATAAATTTGAAGGAAGGTTGTAGTGGACTGAACAGATTGGGGTTCCTTAAGAGTCAGGATTGGAACCTTTGCTTTTCCTGATGTATATTAGTGACCTAGGTCTTGGTAGCCAGGAGACAAGTTCAAACTTTTCAAATGGCACAGAACTTGAGAGAAGTGTAAATTGTGATAAGGAGCAGTGTAGAATTCCAAAAGGATAGAATCAAATTAGTGGAGTGACGGACAGGGGCTGACAAAGTTCAATGCAGAGGCATGTGAGTCATAGAATCATAAAGTATGCGCTCTTTTGCATCTCCCCCCTCTCACCTTAAGCCTATGCTGCCTAGTTTTAGACTCCCCTACCACAGGGAAAAGCAGTTGGCTATTTACCTTATCTACGTCTGTCAAGATTTATAAATGTCTATGAGATCACCCTTGGTCTCCTATGTTCCAGGGAAGAAAGTCCTAGCCCATGCAATCTCTCCTTATAGCTCAGACCTTCCAGTCCAGATAGCATCCTAGTAAAGCTTTTCTGCACTCTTTCTAGTTTAATAATTTATTTTCTAAATTACTAAGTATATCTCCTAAATTCCTATGCAAATCAAGGATTCTGGGTAATCCAAGATGGAGGACAGGAAAAACTGGCTGGAAGAGCTACTCCTTTTTTTGAGGTATTTTAGGTGTTGGAGGTGATTCCCTTGAATTCCAGGAGCAACAATTACTGTTTTATATGTTATTGCATTGTTTTGGAGTTTTGGAGAAAAAAAGTCAAAACAACAGCACTTTTAAAAGGGAGAAGGACAGATAATAGGCAGCACATGGTCAGTGAAGGAGAGAGAGAGAGAAAGAAACCCACACTGGTAACTGACACAGATGTGGTTCTGTGCAGTTACTACCTTTGCTGTTTGAATTCATGCATCTCTAGACATCGGAGTGCATCTAGGAAAACTTAGCAAACAGTGAAATTCACAGTTGATCTTGGAGGAACCTGTGTGGAAGAGCTCACAGCACAGGCACAGATAAGTGATTAGTTTTTAAGTGTAGCCTTGCTGTAAATCTACAGTGGTGAGCAGAGAGGGTTCTTTCTTGATTATATGTTTTATTGAGATATGATCAAAGTTTAAAAATATAAGCCATTAGTATTAAGTTAGCCTGGAGCAGTGTCTTTTTTTTTAGAGCAATAAGATGGTGCTATTTTCTGGGTCTGTAGATTGAGAAGGAGCAAAGATGGCTTTTAGTAGAGTGATATGCTCTTCTTGTTGGATGTGGCAATTTAGGGAAAGTTTACATGTTACTGAGGATTATGTCTGCACAGAAAATGACTTTGGTTGTGAATCATATCAGATCAAATGGATCAGATGGAGCGACAATTGGGGCAATGAGGAATTTACAAGAGCATGGAGGTGTGATGGATGGCAATTACAGGAAGGGAGAAAAGCTGCAGATACAGTTACATAGATGGGTTAACTCCAGGAAAGGTAGGAGAGGTAGGCAGGTAGTGCAGGAGTCTTCTGTGGCTATCCCCATTTTAAACAAGTATGTTGTTTTAGAAAATGTCGGGGCTGATGGACTCTCAGGGGAATGTAGCACAAACAGCCAGGTTTCTGCTTTCAAGGCAGGCTGTAATATATGAGAAGTACGTCAGGTTCTAAGAGATCAACTGTGATAGAGGACTCGCTGGTCAGAGGCACAGACAGATGGTTCTGTGGCCAGCAGTAAATCCTGAAGGACAAGAGTTATATGTATTTGGAAAGGCAAGGACTCATTTGGGATAGTCAACATGGCTTTGTGCATGGGAAATGTGGGCGGCACGGTGGCACAGTGGTTAGCACTCACAGCACCAGAGATCCGGGTTCAATTCCCACCTCAGGCGACTAACTGTGTGGAGTTTGCACGTTCTCCCCGTGTCTGCGTGGGTTTCCTCCGGGTGCTCCGGTTTCCTCCCACAGTCCAAAGATGTGCAGGTCAGGTAAATTGGCTATGCTAAATTGCCTGTCGTGTTAGGTAAGGGGCAAAGGTAGGGGTATGGGTGGGTTGCGCTTCGGCGGGGCGGTGTGGACTTGTTGGGCCGAAGGGCCTGTTTCCACACTGTAAGTAATCTAAAAAAAAATCTAAAAATCATGTCTCACAAAATTGATTGAGTTTTTTGAAGTAACAAAGAGGATTGATGAGAGCAGAGCAGTGGATGTGATCTATATGAACTTCACGAAGGTATTCAACAAGGTTCCCATGGGAGGTTGGTTAGCAAGGTGAGATCTCACGGAATACATGGAGAACTAGCCATTTGGATACAGAACTGGCTCAAAGGTAGAAGCGAGAGGGTGGTGGTGGAGGTTTGCTTTCCAGACTGGAGGCCTGTGACCAGTGGAGTGCCACAAGGATCGGGGCTGGGTCCACTACTTTTTGTCATTTATATAAATGATTTTGATGTGAACATAGGAGGTATAATTAGTAAGTTTGCAGGTAACACCAAAATTGGACATGCAGTGGACAGCGAAGGTTACCTCAGAGTATAACGGGATCTTGATCAGATGGGCCAATGGCCTGGGAGTGGCAGATGGAGTGTAATTTAGATAAATGTGAAGTGTTACATTTTGGAAAAGCCAATCAGAGCAGGACTTATACACTTAATGGTAAGGTCCTGGGGAGTGTTGCTGAACAAAGAGACTTTGGAGTGCAGGTTCATAGCTCCTTGAAAGTACAGTCATGGGTAGCTGGGATAGTGAAGAAGGCATTTGTACGCTTTCCTTTATTGGTCAGACGATTGAGTATAGGAGTTGGGAGGTCATGTTGCGACTGTACTGAATGTCGGTTCAGCCATTTTTGGAATATTGCATGCAATTCTAGTTTCCTTCTTATTGAAAGGGTGTTGTGAAAGTTGAAAGGGTTCAGAAAAGATTTACAAGGATGTTGCCAGAGGTGAAAGATTTGAGCTATAGGGAGGGGCTGAAGAGGTTGAGGCTGTTTTCCCTGGAGTATTGGAGGTGGAGGGGTTACTTTATAGAGGTTTATAATGAGGTTAAAATGATGAGGGGCATGGATAGGATAAATAGGCAAAGTCTTTTCCCTGGGGTGGAGGAGTCCTGAACTAGAGGGCAAAGGTTTAGGGTGACAGGGGAAAGTCATAAAAGGGACCTAAGGGGCAACTGTTTCATGCAGAGGGTGGTGCATGTAAAGAATTAGCTGTCAGAGGAAGTGTTGCAAGTTGGTACAAAATGTAGCATTTAAAAGGCATCAGGATGGGCATATGAATCGGAAGGGTTTTAGCGATATGGATGAAGTGCAAGCAAATGGGACTAAATTAATTTAGGATATCTGGTCGGCATGGACAAGTTGGAGCGAAGGATCTGTTTCCATGCTGTACAGCTCTATGACTTTATGTCTACAATTCTCGACCAATGCCTCAGTCTTTTGCCTTCAAGCCAATTTTGTATCAATTGGCTAGCTCTCCCTGGATCCTGTAAGATTTAACTCACCATGAAGTACCTTGACAAAGACCTTGATTAAGTCCATATTGGTAGCATCTACTGAACTGCCCTTATCTACTTTCTTGATCACCCTTTCTATTGCCTGCCACTCAACCAATCTCCCAGCCTTGTCAGTAATTTGCTGTCAATTCTGTGAGCTTCTACATTAGCTGACTGTCTCTTGTGTATGATTATATCAAAGCCTTCTGGTAGTCCATGTAAACAACATCCATAGACATTCCCCTGTCCACTATCTGAATAACATTGTCAAAAAAATTCAATGAAATTTGTCAGGCATGTCCGACCTATCATAGAAGATAGGAGTCAACATGGACCATCCTGGGTGGCTCAGTGGTTAGCACTGCTGCTTCAAAATGCCAGGGACCTGAGTTTGATTCTATTCTTGCATGACTGTTTGGAGTTTGCACATTTTCTGAGCACTCCAGTTTCCTCCCAAAGATGTGCAGGTTTTGCGGAGTGGCTGTGCTAAATTGCTGATAGTGTCCAGGAATGTGCAGACTAGGTGGGTTAGCCATGGGAAATGCAGGTTACAGGGATAGGGAAGGGGGTGGATCTGGGTGGGATGTACTTCAGAGGTCAGTGTGGACTCAATGGGCCAAATGGCCTGCTTCCATACTTTTGGGATTGTATAACATGTTCACCCAATGTGCAAAATTCATTTTACACAGAGTGGATTGATGTCTTTTTTACTGATCTCACATTTTTCCTTTTTGAAAAAGCTTTAAAAGTGTATTGAAGAAGGGTCACCGAACCTGAAATATCAACTCTGTTTTTCTGTCTCCACAGATGCTAGACCTGCTGAGTTTCTCCAGCAATCTGTTTTTCTTTCAGATTTCCTGATTCACATTTCTTAATTTGATAAAATTCTGTCTAGTTCCCTTATGAGTGGACACATTTCTCATGAATGTATATGTGGTGAAAATTAGTGTGAAGCCTTTAAAAACAGCATAATATAACAGAAAAAGTACTAAGGACGCATAAGAGGAGGTATGAGAGTAAGCTAGTCAGTAATATTAAAAAGAAAAGTGCAAGAGATGGTGACATTACTGGGGTTGTCCTATAGGCCCCCAAATAGTCAATGGGAATTAGAGGAACAAATATGCAGGGAGATTGGGGAGACTTGGAGGAACAATAGGGTTGTCATAGTACAGTAGGGGATTAAATTTTCCTAATATTGACTGGGACAGCAAGAGGGTGAAGGGCTTAGATGGGGCGGAATTTGTTAAGTGCGTTCAGGAAAGTTTCCTCAAGCAGCATATAGAGGCTCCTACTCAGGAAGGGGCAAAACCCAACCTATTCTTGGGAAAAAGGGTGGTACAAAGGGGGAGCACTTTGGGACCAGTGACCATGGTTCTATTAATTTTAAAGTTGTTATGGAGAGGGACAAAACTGGCCCATAGGTTCAAGTTGTAAATTAGGGTACGGTGAGTTTTGATGGAATTAGACAGGAGCTTGCAGGGGTTGATTGGAGCAGGTTTTTTTGTGGGCAAAGGGACCTCAGCAAGTGGGAGTCCTTTAAAGGTGAGATAGCTAGAGTTCAAGGTCTAAATGTTTCTATGAGGATGAAGGGCAAGGTTGGCAGAAATAGGAAACCCTGGATGACATGAGATATTGAGGCTTTGACTAGAAAAAAAAAGAAACATGGCTCAGATACAGGCAGCTGGGATTAAGGGAATCCCTGGAGGTATATAGGGAATACAGGAGTTTACTAAAGAAGGAAATCAGGAGGATGAAAATGGAGCATGAGATAGCTTTGACTGAGAAGATTAGAGTGAATCAAAAGAGGTTCTTTATGTATATTAAAGGAAAAAGGATAACTAGAGACAGAATAGGGTCCCCCAAGGAACAAAGTGGACATTTATGTGTAGAACCGCAGATGATGGGAGATTCTCAGTTAATATTTTTCCACAGTGTTTACCATGGAGAAAGACATGAAGACTTGAGAACTTGGGGGAGTTAGTGGTGATATCTTGGGGACAGTCCATATCACAGTAGAGTAGGTATTGGATGTGGTAGAACATAGGAAGGTGGATAAATCTCCTGGTCCTCATCAGATTTGCCCAGGAAGCCTGCAAGAGGCTTGAGAAGAAATTGTGGGGGCCATGGGTGATATTTTTGAATCATTATTAGCCATGGGGGTGGTCCCGAAAGACTGGAGGGCACAGAATGTTGTGCCATTATTCAAGAAGGGCTGCAAAGAAAAGCCTGGCAACTAGAGACCAGTAAGTTTAAAATCTGTAGTGAGTAAGTTACTTCGGAAGATTCTGACAAATAAGATATGCATGCATTTGGAAAGACAGGGTTTGATCAGGAGTAGTCAACATGGCTTTGTGAGTGGCCAATCATGCCTCTCAAATTTGTTAGAGTTCTTTGAGGAAGTGACCAGGAAGGTAGATGAGAACAGGTTGGTAGACGTAGGCTATATTGATTTCAGTCAGGCCTTTGATAAGGTTCATCATGATAGGCTGCTGTTTAAGGTTAGATTACATGGAATCAGGGTGAGTTGGCAAATTGGATACACAAATGATTTGATGGTAGGAAGCAGAGGGTAATAGTGGAAAGATATTTGTCGGACTGGAGGCCTGTGACTATTGGAGTGCCTCAGGTGTCAGTGCTGGACCCATTACTATTTGTTATCTGTATCAATGATTTGGATGAGAATGTAGAAGGCATGATTAATAAGTTTGCTGATGACACTAAAACAGGCGGTATTGTGGACAGTGAGGAAGGTCATCAGAAATTGTAGCAGGACCTTGATCAGCTGGGGAATTGGGTCCAGAAATGGCAAATGGAGTTTAATATATATAAGTGTGAGGTCTTGTATTTTGCAAAGTCAAATCAAGGGAGGAGTTTCATGGTGAATGGTAGGGCCTTAAGTAGTTTAGTGGAACAGAGTGATTTTGGGATTCAGGTTCACAGTTCTTTGAATGTGGAGTCAAAGGTAGATAGGGCAGTGAATAAGATGTTTGGCACACTGGCCTTCATCAGTCAGGGCACTGAGTACAGAAGTTGGGAAGTTATGATGATGGTTTACAGGACGTTGGTGAGACTGCATTTGGAGTAGTGTTCAGTTCTGGTCACCTTGTGATAGGAAGCATGTTATTAAATGGAAAAGGGTGCAGAAGAAATTTACAAGGATGTTGCCTGGACACAATGGTCTGAGGTATAGGGAGAAGTTATACAAGTCAGGACTTTTTCCTTTTGATTAATTTCCTACAGCGTGGAAACAGGCCCTTCAGCTCAACAAGTCCACACCGACCCTCCGAAGAGTAACCCACCTAGACCTATTTTCCTCTGACTAAGACACCTATCACCATGGGCAATTTAACATGGCCAATTCACCTGATCTGCACATCTTTGGACTGTGGGAGGAAACTCACACAGACACGAGGAGAATGTGCAAACTCCACACAGAGAGTCACCCGAGGCTGAAATCAAACCTGGGACCCTAGCACTGTGAGGCAGCAGTGCTAACCATTGTGCAACTGTGCTGTCATTTAGAGCGTAAGAGACTGAGGGGAGATCATGAGAAACATGGGCAGGGTGAATGCACTATGTCTTTTTCCCAGGATTGGGAAATAGAGTACGAGAGAACTTCAGTATAAGGTAGAAGCAAATTTTGATGGTAGTAGGCTGGAACCTTCAAAAGCTGATTGGGCGTAGATGTTCACAGGTAAAGAGATATCTGGAAAATGGGAAGCCTCCTGAAGTGAGATAACAAGAATCCAGAGAAAGTATATTCCTGTTGGGGTGAAAGGGAAGGCTGGTAGGTATAGGGAATGCTGGATGGCTAAAGAAATTGAGGTTTTGGATAAGAAAAAGAAGGAAGCATGTGTCAGGTATAGACAGGATAGATTGAGTGAATCCTTAGAAGAGTATAAAGGCAGTCGGAGTACACTTAAGAGAGAAATCAGGAGGGCAAAAAGGAGACATGAGATAGCTTTGGCAAAGAGTTAAGGAGAATTCAAAGGGTTTTTCAAATACATCAAGGACAAAAGGGTAACTAGGGAGTGAATAGGGCCCCTCAAAGATCAGCAAGGCAGCCTTGTGTGGAGCCCCAGGAAATGGGGGATACTAAAACAGTATTTTGCATCAGTATTTACTGTGGAAAAGGACATGGAAGGTATAGAATGTAGGGAAAAACATCTTGAAAAATGTCCATATTACTGAGAAGGTAGTGCTGGATTTCCTGAAACACATAAAAGTGGATAAATTCCCAGGACCTGATCAGGTGTACGCTCAACTCTGTGGGAAGCTAGGGAAGTGATTGCTGGGCTTCTTACTGAGATATTTGTATCGTCGATAGTCACAGATGAGGTGCTGGAAGACTGGAGGTTGGCTAAAGTGGTGCCACTGTTTAAGAAAGGTGGTAAGGACAAGCCAGGGAACTATAGACCAGTGAGCCTGACATTGATGGTGGGCAAGTTGTTGCAGGAAATCCTGAGGGACAGGATGTACATGTATTTGCAAAGGCAAGGACTGATTAGGGATAGTCAATGTGGCCTTATGCGTGGGAAATCATGTCTCGCAAGTTGGTATAGGTACCAGAAAAGACACACAGCCCTGTTGACTCTGACAAGTCCTCCTCACTAACATTGGGGGGCTACAGCCAAAATGCGGAGAGATGTCTCACAGACTAGTCAAGCAACAGCTTGAAATAGTCATACACTTGGTATCATATCTTACAGGAGAAAGTGAGGACTGCAGATGCTGGAGATCAAAGCTGAAAATGTGTTGCTGGAAAAGCGCAGCAGGTCAGGTAGCATCCAAGGAGCAGGAGAATCGATGTTTCGGACATGAGCCCTTCTTCAGGAAGAAGGGCTTTTCCAGCAACACATTTTCAGTATCATATCTTACAGATAATGTTCCACATACCAACGTCACCATTCCTGGATATATCCCGTTCCACCAGGATCAGTGGCATGTAGTTGGGAGGGAGCTGCCCTGAAGTCCTCAATATTGATTCCTAACTCCATGAAGTTTCATGGTTTCAGGTTAAGCATGGGCAAAAACACCTCCTGCTAATTACCATGTGCTTTCCTCCCTTGGCTGATGCATTGGTGTTCCCCTATGATGAACAACACTTGGAGGAAGCACTGAACGTAGCAAGATACACTCCTTTCTACCACCAAAAGTAGTTTGGTAGTACTATTGATCAGGTCCTAAAGATCATAACTGCAAGACTGAGTTGTTGCAGATGGTGAGGGAACTAACACAAGGGGAAAAACATACTTGACCTCATCCTCACCAATCTGCTAGCTGCATATGCATTTCAAGATCTGGGCATCCAGACCCATTCCCCTACATTTACCCCTGACTAATGCACCTAACACTACGGGCAATTTAGTATGGCCAATTCACCTAACCTGTACATCTTTGGATTGTGGGAAGAAACCAGAGCACCCAGAGAAACCCTCACAAACACAGGGAGAACATGCAAACTCCACATAGACTGAGGCAGGAATTGAACTTGGGTCCTTGATGCTGCAAAGCAGCAGTTCTAACCACTGAGCCACCACACCACCCACAACAGCTGAATTGCACTTCAGCACAACTTTCAGCCTCATGGCCTGGCAAATTCCTCCACTCAGTACTATCATTAAGCCAGGGGATCAACCCTGGTTCAATGGACAGTGCAGGAGGGCACGCTAGGAAAAGCACCAGGCATAACTGAAAATGAGGTGTTAACCTGGTGAGGCATAAGCAGCAAGTGATAAGCAGAGCTAAACAATCTCACAGCCTATAGATATGATCTAAGCTCTGTAGTACTACCAAAATGTGCCATTCTCAATTGGTGGGGGGAGGTGGGGTTGGGGCGGGCGGGGGGAGGTGGGCGCGATACTTCCACATCAGTGCCAAAGGTAATAGAGAAGCACTTGGAGCAAGCTTTGGCCAGAAGAGCCGAGTGGATGATCCATCTTGGCCTCATTTAGTACTTCCTAGTATTACAGGCCAATTAGTTTCACTCTAAATGATAGCAAGATATGGTTGGAAGCACTGGATACTGCAAAGGCTATGAGCCCCGACAACATTATGGCAATAGAAGGCTTGTGGTTCAGAATCTGCTGCTGTCCAAGCCAAGCTCTTCCAGTACAGTTACAACACTGACATCTACCTGACAAAGGAGAAAATTTGCCCAGGTATGTCTTGTACACAAAAAGCAGGATAAATCCAACCCAGTCAATCCACCCCATCAGTCTACTCTCGATCATCACCTAAAAAGAGTTCTAATCCCATAAATGCCTTCATGCAACTTGCAGAGTTTCCTCTGGGAGCTGTAAGAGTACTTCCCTCATGAGCAGATTGTCCTGAAGGAATACTGTATTGATATCTATAGAGCCACCCTTCCAAAGAAAGGTTGTTAAAATGACTCAAGATGTTTCTTAAATGGCCATATCTGCTGTAAGATAGTCTATCTTAATCGCTCTTTCCCTCAAACATTCCTTGAAGCCTTCAGTTGCTAATCTGATCTTTGCCTATGGATCCTAACTGGCAAAAGCTTTTCCATACAGATCCACCCATGTGATAAAGCAGGTTATCCTCTAGCTTCAATTTTCAAATGTACTCCTAATACTTTCCAATTCTGTACTCTTCATTTAGCCTCCTTTATCACCCTAACTTCCATTCTACTGTAGCCACAAATATCGTAGGGAATATTACTTCTAAATGTTGTCTGAAAAGGCTCTTCACTAATCCATATTTTCCAGATGCCTTGTCCAGCTGTGGTCTCTTTCTCATCTAAATAAAACAAAGAACTGTATAGACTCTAGCAATCTAAAATCAGGATGCCTGCTGGAATCCTTCTGTACTGCATGGACTTTTTCCTCCTTATTGCATCCCCTGCATTTCCAAAAGCTCCAACATCACCACCTGCTCTTATAATCTATGCCTTGACCAATAAAAACAAGTGTTCCATATGCCTTCTCAATGTTCTGTCCTGCCATCTCTAGGGATTTGTGTACATGCATCCCAAGATTCCTCTGCTCCTCTGAGCTTCCCCATTTCCTGCCATTCACTGAGTACTCCCTTATCCTGCCCATCTGAACAATCTGCCTATAACCCCCTGTAACCTAATACCTTCATCCACACTGTTAACCACCCAGCCAATCATCAGGTCATCCACAAACATAATTGTCATCGCCCCATATTCTCATCTATGTAATTTATATATATCACAAACAATAAGGGACACAGCACTGATCCCTGTGGCCTGCCACTGCACACTGGCCTCCAATCACCCAAACAGATTTCTGTCATCACCCTCTCTCTCCAAGCAGGAAGCTAGAGATATTCAAAAAGAGCTGATGCCCCTGGAATACATAGTTAAGGACTGTTTTACCCAGTAATGGAGTTGGTTAAGAAACTGAGAGGACAGATGGGAGTTTGTTTTCAACTATGAAATGCAAATCAAAAAAAGACTTCTTTCTGATTTGATAGATAGATGTCCAGCAATATAACTCCAGTGTTACCTTGACAAAACTTTAGGATACAGAAGAATGTCAGCTGTGTGTTCCAGGTCTGAGTATTGCAATGTGGCTTTACATACCATTCCTATTGAACATTTATTAGTCTGGAACACACTGGTGAAGAAAGACTGCTTGACAGTTTGAATACAATCCCAGTCATCGACTCACTAAATAACTACTTCTACTTTGTTTGGAACTACAGGTTGTAAAGCTGTTGAGCTGATTCCACCAGATAGGATTCTATGAGTGAGTCTAGTCCGAAGACTAATTTCTCACAAAGTAATTTAATGAGTGGCATAAACTTTTCCCATTGTTGGTGCAGCAGTCTTCACAAAAGCTTGTGGAGTAAAGCTGAGTGGTAAAAAGCTGCTTACAATGTCAGCTGGGAATGTGTGATATAATGGGCCGTATTCGAATAATACATCTCAACAACGCCACCCTGTCTTGGAGCAAAGACTTTACAAGATTGATTGTCACAAATGGGTCACTGAAATTAATATTTACTAACCTCACTAAAACATAGCCAATCACCAGTGTTAATGGAAACACACAGACTATCCCAAAGACAATAGTAATGATTATGCCAGGTCGAGAGAGAGTTTTCTGAACAGGAGCTAAGAAATAAAATAAAATAATTCAGTTAATACATCATTGTTATCACTCTTTAAACATTAATATTATGCAAAATAACTCCAGGCTACAGAAATACAGCTTATGTATTACACTTAAGGCACTACATTTATTCAAAATCAACTTGTTTTTATACAGCACTTTCATACCATTAATTGAGTAAAATGACTCAGGTACTTCCCAGGAATATTAAAACACAAACTGCAACACTAAACCACTTGAAGGGCTGCAGGTTAGTCAAAATGTTTGGTTTTAAGGAGTGTCTGAAAGGAGGAAAATGATGCTGAGAGGTGAAGCAGCATATGGGGGAAATTTGACATCATGTGGCCCAGGTAACTGAAGGCACAGCTACCTATGATGCAATTATTCAGATCAGCAATGCACAAAAGCTGATGATGAGAGCAAGGTGGATTTTTTTTTGGACTGGAGACCTGTGAACAGTGGTGTCTTGCAAGGATCAGTGCTGGGTCCACTGCTTTTTCTCATTTATATAAATGATTTGGATGTGAATATGGGAAGATTAGAGTTAGGATTAGTTTGCAGATGACACCAAAATACATGGTATACTGCTCAGTGAAGAAGGTTATCTTAGAGTACAATGGGACCTTGATAAGATGGGCTGTTGGACCAAGGAGTGGTAGATGGAGTTTAATTTACATAAATGTGAGATGTTGCATTTTGTTAAGGCAAATCAGGGCAGGACTTACATACTTAATGGCAGAGTCATGGAGAGTGTTACCAAACAGGGACATTGGGTGCAGATTCATAGTTCCTTGAACATGGAGTTGCAGGTAGACATGGTAGTGAAGCAGGCAGTTGGTACACTTGCCTTTATTAGTCAGTGCATTGAGTATAGGAGTTAGGATGTACAGGATGTTGGTTTGGCCACTTTTTGAATATTGCATTCATTTCTGCTTTTCCTGCTATAGAAAAGATGTTGTAGAACTTGAAAGTGTTCAGAAAAGATTTACAAGGATATTGCCAGTGTTGAAGGCTTGAGTTACAGGGAGAGGCTGAATAGGCTGGGAGCATCGGAGGCTGAGGGGTGACCTTATAGAGGTTTATAAAATCACGAGGGGCATGGATAGGATGAATAGCCAAGGTCTTTTCCTGAGGATAGGGGAGTCCAAATCTAGACAGCATAGGTTTAGGTGGGAAATATTTAAAAGGGACTTAAAGGGCATCTTTTTCACACAGAGGGTCATGTGTGTATGGAATGAGCTGCCAGAGGAAGTGTTGGAGGCTGGTACAATTACAACATTTAAAAGGCACTGGATGGCAGGCCAAATGCTGGCAAATGAGACTAGATTAATTGAGGATATCTAGTCAGCATGGATGAGTTTTACTGGAGGGTCTGTTTCTGTGCTGTACAATTGTATGCCTCTATCTCTAAGGGTTGGAGAAAGTGAAATGATCAGGAGTGGTGATGAAATGGATAGTTTAAAACCAAGGATGAGAATTTTAGAATCAAGTGACTTGTGGACTGCGAACCAATGTCAACCAGTGAGTGCAGGGGCAATAATGAATGTGATTTGGGGCAATTTAGGATATAGGAAGAAGTGTATTAGAGGAGCTTAGGTTTATGGAGCTTTGGAGGTGAGAAACCATTTAGGGGAGCATTGGAATAGTCGAGTCTGGAAGAAGCCAAGGCCATGCTTTGGCGATAAAATTGGACAGTCAACATGACCTGATAAGAGGAATTTCACATTCACATGTGGCAGCACAGTGGCTCAGTGGTTAGCACTGCTGCCTCACAGCACCAGGGTCCCAGGTTTGATTCCAGCCTTGGGCAACTGTATGGAGTTTGCACATTCTCCCTGTGTCTGGGTCGGTTTCCTCCCACAGTCCAAAGATGTGCAGGTCAGGTGAATTGGCCATGCTAAATTGCCCATAGTGTTAGGTGCATTAGTCAGAGGCAAATGGCTCTGGGTGGGTTACTCTTCAGAGGGTCGATGTGGACTTGTTGGGCCAAAGGGCCTGCTTCCACTCTGTAGGAAATCTAAAAAAAAATTAAAAGTTTTTTGTGGATATAAAGGGCAGCCAGTAATGTAGTCGTATTTCAAAAGCATTTTGAAATTGTGCCACACAATTGGGGTTACAAAAGATGGTGGCTTATTGGATTTGGGGTAATAGATTTGAAAAGAATGAATGCTGGTTAAGAAAGCATAAACAAAGTGTGAGGATAAAGAAATTATTTTCAGGATGGGACAATGTACCTGGGTTATCAGTTGGTATCAACGGGGTGACTAAGACTGGTATATCCAGGTTCGCTGCTCCTATAAAGCAAGGTGTGAAAGTAAACTGTGAGACACATGCAGACAGGCTGGAAAGGGATGTGGATTGTTTCCATGATTGGATGAGAACATAGTAAAATATGGTGGAGGGTAAAATTTTCCACACTAGTAGGAAGAAAGTAAAAAGCAATATTTGTCAAAAGAAGGACCCTGATGAGCATTGTGGCTGATGGTCCAAATGTAGATTTGTGTGAAAGGTGATCAAAGAATGGAGAGAGAATACATTTATTGCACAGGTCTGATTTATTTGGCTGCAATCCCCTATCACACTATGCCACGTCCCCTCGCACCGTTCAATGCCTTCAAAATCACTATACAATCCTCACTGTTGAAGGTGACAGATGAAAACTGAAGAATAGTTGTAAAATTTACGAGGAAGTATTCCCCCCACCCCCACCCTGTGCCAGTCACTCTGAAGTGCAGCCAGCAATCAATGCCTTCAGTAACATGAAACGCAGAAGGTAGATAGTAGTTAATCATGTTTACGTGGAGAAGTATTATTTCCGTCTTCAGTGTAGCCTGGAAAGTCATCTGCCATAGCCATTATTCTAAGCTAACTGCTACCTATGCTATAAAGAGTGGATGACAGAACAAGTGAAGTAAGAAAATGAAACGCGGCTAGGAGAAGGCATTATTCACGTCAGGCAAACCAACCATCTTCCTGCTTCATTAATGACATTTCTGTCATCGTAAGGTCAGGTGATGTTCACCAAAGATTGCACACTGTTCGGCACCATTCATAACTCCTCAGATATTGAAGCAGTCCATGTTCAGATGCAGCAAGGTCTGGACAATATTCAGGCTTGGGCTGACAAGTGGCAAGTAACATTTGGGAAATACAAATGCTAGGCAATGATAATCTCCATTAAGGGACAATGTAACCATTATTTCTTGCTATCCAAATCCACCCTCACACCCACCCCTTCAATCAGCATCCTGGGGGTTACCACTGACTGGAAACTCAACTGGATTAGCCCTATAAGTACAGGGACCATAAAAGCAGGTCAGAAACTAGGACCCACTTACTGACTCCCCAAAACTTGTCTACCACCTACAAAGTAAATCAGGAGCATTATGGAATACTCTCCACTTGCCTGGAGGAGTACAGCTCCAACAAAACACAAGATGTTTGAAACCATCTAGAACACCCATTCAGCACTATCAACTAGAAGGTTGCTCATGTTAACCCCCTGTACAAGAAGGGTAGAAGAGATATTGTGGGTAACTACAGACCAGTGAGTCTGATATCAGTGGTGGGGAAGTTGCTGGAGAGGGTACTGAGAGAGAGGACCTGTTTATATTTGGAAAGGAATGGGCTTATCGGTGATGGGCAACATGGTTTTGTGAGGGGGAGATCGTGCCTTACCACCTTGATAGAGTTCTTCAAGGAAGTGACCAAGTTGTTAGATGAAGGAAGGGCTGTTGATGTCATATACATGGACTTTAGTGAGGCGTATGATAAGGTTCCCCATTGTAGACTAATGGAGAAAGTAAAGTCACATGGTGTGCAGGGTGTTCTAGCTAGGTGGATAAAGAACTGGTTGAGCAACAGAAGACAGAGAGTAGTAGTTGAACGGAGTTTCTCGAAATGGAGAAAGGTGACCAGTGGTGTTCCACAGGGATCAGTATTGGGGCCACTGGTGTTTGTAATATACATAAATGATCTAGAAGAAGGCACTGTTGGTATGATCAGCAAGTTTGCAGTTGACACAAAGATTGGTGGAGTGGCAGAAAGCATAAGGGACTGTCAGAGAATACAGGAGGATATACATGAACTGGAGAGTTGGGTGGAAAAGTCGCAGATGGCTTTCAATCCAGATAAATGTGAGGTGATGCATTTAGGCAAGTCTAATTCCAGAGTGAATTATAGAATGAATGGAAGAGCCTTGGGAAAAGTTGATGGGCAGAGCGATCTGGGAGTGCAGGTCCATTGTACCCTGAAGGTTGCTGCACAGGTGGATAGAGTGGTCAAGAAGGCATATAGTATGCTTGCCTTCATTGGATAGGGTATTGAGTATACAAGCTGGCAAGTCATGTTAAAATTGTACAAGACTTTGGTTCGGCCGCATTTAGAATACTGTGTACAGTTCTGGTCACCACATTACCAAAAGGATGTGGATGCTTTGGAGAGGGTGCAGAGAAGGTTTACGAGGATGTTGCCTGGAATGGAAGGTGCTAGCTATGAAGAGAGGTCGAGTAGGTTAGGTTAATTTTCACTAGAAAAAAGGAGATTGAGGGGGGACCTGATTGAAGTTTATAAAATCATGAAGGGTATAGACAGGATGGATAGAGACAAGCTTTTTCTCAGGGTGAAGGATTTAATAACGAGAGGTCACGTTTTCAAGGTGAGAGGTGGAAAGTTTAAGGGGGATACGCGTGGTAAGTACTTCTTACAGGGGATGGTGGGCATTTGGAACGCATTGCCAGCAGAGGTGGTAGAGGCAGGCACGGTAGATTCATTTATTTTGCGTCTGGACAGATGCATGAGTAGGTGGGGAGCATAGGGATATAGATGCTTAGGAATTGACCGACAGGTTTATACAGTACATTTGGATTGGCTCAGGCTTGGAGGGCTGAAGGGCCTGTTCCTGGCCTGTAAATTTTCTTAGTTCTTTGTTGTTCTTAACATTGGCTCCATTCACCACTGACACAGAATGGCAGCAGTGGACACCATCCCCAAATACACTGCACTAACTCAAATTGGCTCCTACGACAACATCTTCCAAATCTGCAATCTCTACGTTGTGGAAGAACAAGGGCCACAGACTCAATTGAATATTATCACCTGTACATGTCTCTCCCAGTCACATGTGCTCCCCACCCACCCCACACCCCATCTTGGAAATATGTCACTGTTCCTTCACTATGTTGTTAAAATGGTCAATTTAATATTTCATGTAAGATATCTTTTAGGTTTGGGGTAATTAAAGTTCATTGAAACTCTGGAATTTCCAAGGTATTTACAGAACAAACATCCTTCTATATGTGATAACAGTGTTGGAGCTGAAGGTTTAGAGTAAGACAAATGACAGGTGCATCTATTTATCTGGAACTTGCAAAAAATAAACTTGAGGAAGGTTCCTCAGGCTTTGTTCAATTTGTGAATCATTTACCTAATTCCAAACATCAAAGAAAGATTGAAAATCTACAAATAAGGGAATGTCTTATAACATACTTTGTGAATGGATGGCTGGTTTGAATCTGAACCTGAGGCATTCCAGATATGGCACATTACCTTGTAAATAGATTGCAGGGTGACAGTCTTTTGTTTTGGTAGTTCTGAGGAAGGGTCACTCGACCCAATACACTAACTAGTTTGCCTCCACAGATGCTGCAAGGCCTGCTGAACTTTTCCAGCAATTTCTGTTTTTGTTTCTGATTACAGCATTCACAGTTTTTTTGGATTTTATGCAGTCTTTTGTTTTGGGTTTATCTGTAAATTTTCTTGTGGAAATGTTAGTTACCTTAGAATACTGGGAGTAGGCAGTTGTGTATCTGCTGGCAGCCAAAACAAGGAACATATAAGGCCAGAGGTGCTCCTGAGTTGGAGTCACTAATGTAGTGAAAGCTTCATGTTTAACTTTTGTTTAAGACTTGAGCTTTAAGGGATTGTGAGGAAACTGATTGGTTCTTTGATGGTGCTGTATATTTTTAAAAGGAGACAATGAAAGGACATGTTGAAACATTTGTTTAAAGAGTTTTGGGAAATCATATGACTTTGCCTCATTGTTTCGTAGATATGCATTCAGTTTGAAATGTTATTGTCCTCATGAGCAGCATCTGTAGACCTCCTTGAGATTATGTTTCTGGAGCAAATTGCATCTAATAAGAGTCATGAGATAGCTGCATGTGTCAAGTGACCTGACTATGTCTCACAAAACAGCTAATCAGCAACGGCCTGCACATTCCACACCTCAATTAACCATTTTTGGCCAAAAGTATGTTTTTATCTCTCAAAGAGAATCTCTGCAGAGGCAAATCCACTTAATTTGGTTTGTACATGACAGTTTGCTTGTATGCGTACGTCTTGTGTTATTTGTAAAGGCAAACGTAATATTTTTCATGTTTCAACCAATGCGCGTTAACCAGGTTGTATTTACATTGAATACATTTTGTTTCATAACAAGTGAATAGTTTTATGTATATTAGAAAAAACTTGTTAGATGGATCAGTTGGTGTTATGAAGTTGAAGGGAATGTACTGTACCTTTAAGACAGAGTGAACATTGTTCTGAACTGAACAAAGTAGTACCTGTTAGATAAACAGATCAGTGCCCATCAGATGATTATAATAATGCCCATCAGGCGAACACATTAGTTCCTGCCAGGTGAACTATCAGTGTCTGTCAAGTGAACACTACAGTCCCTGTCAGGTGAATATATTAGGTCCTGTCGGAAGAACACATTAGTGCTCGTCAATTGAACACATGAGTGCCTGAGAGGGAAATGCATTAGCACTTGCCAAGTGAACATATTAGTGCCCATAAGGAAAATAGATTTGTGTCCATCAGGTGAACACATTACTGCCCGTCAGGTAAACACATTGTCAAGTCAACACATTAGTGTCCAAACAGGAAATCACAGCAGTTATGTCTGTCACATTAACACAGCAGTGCCCACCATGTGAATAAACTAATGCCTGCCAAATGAACACCTTAGTGCTCATCAAGTTAATTCACTAGTGGTCCACCACGTGAATGAATTAGTGCCTGTCAGGTGAACACATTAGTGCTTGTTAAATGATGACATTAGTGCCTGTCAGGTAAATATACAAGTGTACCTCAGGTGAACCCATTTTGAACTGTCAGGTGAACACAGTAGTCCCCATCAGGTGAATATGTTAGTTCCCAACAGGCAAACACATTAGTGCCTTTCAAGAAAGTACATCAGTGTCCATCAAATGAACACATTAGTGCCTGACATGTGAATACAGTAGTGCCTGCCAAATGAATGCATTAGCACCCATCATGTTGATTTGTTAGTTCCCGTCAGTTGAATATACTAGTGCCTGGTAGGTGAACACATTAGTGCCGTCAGGTAAACATATTAATGTCTGTCAAGTAAACACATTAGTGCCCATCAGGTGAATACAGTAGTGCCTTCAAATGAATGCATTTGTCCCTTACAGGTGAACTCATTTGTACTGACAGGTAAACACAGAAATAACATGTCAGTGCCTGTCAGGTGAACACATTACTGCCTGTGAAGTAAACATATTAGTACCCAGCAGTTGAACACATTACTGCCCGTCAGGTGAACATATTTGTGTCCGTCAGGTGAATATACGAGGGCTTGGCAGGAAAACACATTAATGCCCATCAGGTGAACACCTTAGTTTCTGTCAAATGAATATATCAGAACCCATCACATTAATTTACTAGTGCCCAACAGGTGGATACATTAGTGCACATCAGGGGAACATATGAGAGTACATCGGGTGAATACATTAGTACCTGTCAGGTCAGCACATTAGTGCTCATCAAGTGCACACATTAGTACCTGTCAGGTAAACATATTAGTGCTCGTCATGTAAATGCATGAACGCCTGTTGAGTGAACATATTACTACCAATCAAAGTGCCTGACAAATAAACATGCTAATGCCCATCAGGTAAACATATTAGTGCTTGTCGAGTGAACACATTACTGTCAATCAGGAATAGACATCATTGCCCATCAAGTGCACACATTACTGCCCATCAGGTAAACACATTTGTGTCCATCAGGTGAATATACTAGTGCCTGTCAGGAAAATACATTAATGCTCACCAGTTGAACACCTCAGTATCTGTCAGATGAACGCTTTAGTGCCGTTAGGTAAAGATATTACTGCTGGTCAGGTGAACACATTACTGCCTGTCAGGTTGACACATTAGTGCCCATCAGGTAGACACACTATTGCTTGTCAAGTGAACATATTATTGCCCGTCAAGTGAACATATCAGTGCTGTCAGGTGAACACATTAATACTTATCATCTAGGCACATTAATGCCTGTCAGGTGAACACATTAGTGCCTGTCAGGTTGACACATTAGTGCCCATCAGGTAGACACACTATTGCTTGTCAAGTGAACATATTATTGCCCGTCAAGTGAACATATCAGTGCTGTCAGGTGAACACAGTAATACTTATCATCTAGGCACATTAATGCCTGTCGGGTGAACACATTAGTGCCTGTCAGGTGAAGACATTAATGCTCATCAGGTAAACAAATTAGATCCCATCATCTGAACACATTAGTGCCCATCAGGTGAACATGAGTGCCCACTATGTTAATATATTACCTACTGGTCAGGTAAAGGTATCATTGCCTCACATTAGTGCCCATAAGGTGACCATCAGTGCCTGTCAGGTGAACACAGCAGTGCATGCCAAGTAAAAACGTTAGTGCCTGTCAACTAACATAGTGTCCATGAGTTGAACAGATTAGTGCCCATCAGGTAACACATTAGTGCCTGTCAGATGAATACACTATTGTCTGTCAATTGAACACATTAGTGCCCGTAACATTAATTTACCAGTGCCTATCATGTGAAGACATTAGTACCCATCAAGTGAATAAGCCTCCATTAGGTAACTATATTAGTTTACAATAGTGCCCATCAAGTAAACATGTTAGTGCCTGTTAGTTGAACATACAAATGCTGTCAAGTGAATGCATTGATGAATTTCCCTTCAATATACTGTAGCCCATCGGGTGTCCATATTATTGCCAATCAGGTAGACACATTATTACCCATCAGGTAAACACTTTAGTGTCAGTCAGGTAAAGATATCAATGCTCTTCAGGTGAATACATTAGTGCCTTTCAAGTGAACACTTTGCTACCCATCAAATGAACACATTAATGCTCGTCAGGAGAATACAACAGTACCTGTCAAGTGAATGCTTTAATGCATTTCCCGTTAAGATAATAGTACTGATTAGGTGAACACAAGTGCCTGTGAGGTAAACACATTAGTGTCCATCAGATGAATACAATAGTGCGGTCAAGTGAACACATCAGTCCCTTACACCTGAACATGTCAGCACTGTCAGGTAAATACAGTAATGTGTAAAATGCAAATATTACTGCCCATCAACTGAACAAATTACTGCTAGTCAGAGAAATACACTATTGTTTGTGAATTGAACACATTAGTGCCTGTAACATTAATTTACCAGTGCTTCTCATGTGAACACTTTATAAGCCATCAGGTGAATTATACCGTTAGGTAAATTTATTAGTGAATACATTATTGCTTGTCAGATGAACACATTAGTGTATGTCAAATTAATACACTATTGCCTGTAAATTGAATACATTATTGCCTGTAACATTAATTTACCAGTGACTATCATGAAAACACATTGGCACCCATCAGGTGAATAAGATGCTATAAGGTAAAAATATTAGTGCCCATCAGGTAAGGACATTATTGCCCATCAGGTAAATACTAGTGCCAGTCAGGCAAACATGTCAATGCCCTTCAGCTGAATACATTAGTGCCTTTTAAGTGAATACTTTGCTACCCATCAAATGAACACATTAGTACCTGTCGGGTGAATATAACAGTACCTGTCAAGTGAATGCTTTAATGCATTTCCCATTAGGATAATAGTACTGATCAGGTGAACACATGAGTGGCCCATGAGCTAAATACATTAGTGCCCATTAGAAGAATACAGTAGTGCCGTCAAGTGAACACATTAGTCCCTTACAACTGAACATGTTAGTGCTGTCAGGTAAATATAGTAATGTGTAAAATGCAAACATTACTGCCCATCAGCTGAACATATTAGTACTTGTCAGATAAACACATTAGTGCCTGTCAGGTGAACACATTAGTATCAGTCAGGTAAGCACATTAGTGTTTGTCAGATTGCCTATCAATTGAGCACATTAGTACCTGTAACATTAATTTACCAATGCCTATCATGTGAACACATGAGCACTCATCAGATGAATTAGGCCCTGTCAGGTAAACATATTAATGCCCGGCAGATGAATACATTATTGCCTGTCAGGTGAAAACATTAGTCCCCATCAGGTGAACACATTAGTGTCTGTCAATTGAACACATTAGTGCTGGTCAAATAACTACACGATTGCCTGTCAACTTAACATATTAGTGTCCATACCATTAATTTACCAGTGCCAATTATGTGAACACATTAGTACACATCAGGTGAATTAGGCCCTGTTAGGTAAACATATTAGTGCCTGTCAAGTGAAAACATCAGTGTCCATCAGGGTAACGCATTAGTGCCTGCTAGCTTTTTTAAAAAATGCATTCATTCATGGGATGTCACATCGCTAACTGTTGTCCATCCCTAATTGTCCAGAGAGTGGTTCAGTGTCAGTAATATTGCTGTATGTCTGACATGCAGATAAGAATGGCATATTCCTATACCTGAAGGACATTGGTGAGCCACATGGGTTTTTTTCTGACATGGTCATCATTAAACTTTTATCACCTCGTAACTAGTGAATTCAAATTCCACTGTGGCAGGATTTGAACTTCAGTCCCTGAACACTATTGCAGTCTCTGGATTAACAGGGTAATGAAAATACCATTGTCTTACCAATGTCACACATATGCCTCTCAAGTAAACATATCAATGGTCAGCAGGTAAACACTTGAGTGCTCATCAAGTGAACATTTTTGTGCCCATCAAGCGAACACATTACTACCTGTCAGGTGAACACATTAGTGCCCATCAGGCTAATTTACTCGTGCCCATCAGTTGAATATACTAGTGCCCAGAAGGTAAACATATTAGTGCCCGTCAGGTAAACACATTAATGTCTGTCAAGTAAACATTTAGTGCCCCCGGGGTAAACACATTAGTGCCATCAGGTGAATACAGTAGTGCCGTTGCAAGTGAATGCATTTGTCCCTTACAGATGAACTTGTTTGTGCTGTCAGGTAAACACAGAAATGCCCTGAGGTGTAGTGAACACATCAGTGCCTGTCAGGTAAACACATTACTGCCTGTGAAGTAAATACATTAGTACCCAGCAGTTGAACATATTATTGCCTGTTAGGTAAACATAGTTGTGTCCATCAGGTGAATATACTAAGATCAGTCAGGAAAACACATTAATGCTCATCAGATAAACACCTTAGTGTCTGTCAAATGAATATATCAGTAGCCATCACCTGAATTTACTAGTGCCCGGCAAGTGGATATATTAGTGCATGTCAGGTGAACACATGAGAGCACATCAGGCAAATACATTAGTGTCTGGCAGGTAAGCACGTTAGTGCTCATCAAATGCACACATTAGTACCTGTCAGGTAAACATATTAGTGCTCGTCATGTAAACACATGAATGCCTGTTAAGTGAACATAGTAGTACCAATCAAAGTGCTTGAAGAATAAACATGCTAATGCCCATCAGGTAAACACATTAGTGCCTATCAAGTGAACACATTACCATCCATCAGGTAAACACATTTGTGTCCATCAGGTGAATATACTAGGGCCAGTTAGGAAAATACATTAATGCTCATCAGGTGAACACCTCAGTGTCTGTCAGACGAACACTTTAGTGCCATTAGGTGAAGACATTACTGCCGGTAAGGTGAACATATTACTGCCTGTCAGGTAGACACACATTAGTGCCTGTCAAGTAAACACTATCAGTGAACACATTAATACTTATCATCCAAACACATTAGTCCCTGTCAGGTGAACAAATTAGTGCCTGCCAAGTGAAGACATTAAAGCTCACCAGCATTAGAATCCATCATCTGAACACATTAGTGCCCATCAGGTGAACATATCAGTGCTGTTAGGTGAACACATTAATATTCATCATCTGAACACAATAGTGCCTGTCAGGTGAACACATTAATGCCCATCAGGCGGATATATGAGTAAATGAAATATATTAGTGCCCACTATGTTAATATAATACTGTCTGTCAGGTAAATGAATTATTGCTGGTCAGATAAAAGTAACATTGCCTCACACTCGTGCCTGTCAGGTGAACATCAGTGCCTGAAAGTGAGCACAGTAATGCCTTGTCAAGTAAAAACTGTTTGCCTGTCAACCAAACATAGTATCCATGAGTTGAACAGATTAGTGCCCGTCAGGTGGCACATTGGTGCCTGTCAGATTAATACACTATTGCCTGTCAATTGAATACATTATTGCCTGTAACATTAATTTACCAGTGACTATCACAAAAATACATTAGTACACATCAGGCGAATAAGACGCCATTAGGTAAATATATTAGTGCCTGGTGGGTGAATTTTTTATTATTGCCTGTCAAATGAACACATTAGTGCCCATCAGGTAAACATGTTAGTGCCTGTCAGTTGAACATACTAATGCCTGTCAAGTGAATACATTAAGACATTTCCCCATTAACATACTGTAGCCCATCAGACGTCTACATTATTGCTCATCAGGTCAGCATTATTGCCAGTCAGGTAAATATATCAGTGTATTTCAGCTGAACACATTAGTGCCTTTCAAGTAAACACTTTGCTACCCATCAAATGAACACATCGGTACCTGTCGGGTGAATATAACAGCATCTGTCAAGTGAATGCTTTAATACATTTCCCATTAAGATAATAGTACTGATCTGGTGAACGCATGAATTCCTGTGAGGTAAGCACATTCCTGCCCATCAGATGAATACAGTCGTGCGGTCAAATTAACACATTAGTCCCTTACAGCTGAACATGTTAGTGTTGTCAGGTAAATATAGTTATGCATAAAATGCCAACATTATTGACCCTCAGGTAAACACATTAGTGCTTGTCCGGTGAATACACTATTGCCTGTCAATTTAACAGGGTAAGGATAACATATTCCTTTACCTAAAGGACATTTGTGAGCCAGATGGGATTTTTTTCCTGATATGGTCATCATTAAACATTTATCACCAGGTTAGTCGTGAATTCAAATTTCACTGTGGCAGGATTTGAACCCAAGTCCCTGAACATTACTGCAGTCTCTGGATTAACAAGGTAGTGGCAATATCATTAGGCCACCAGCTAACTTACGTCACAGATATGCCTCTCAAGTAAACACATCAATGGTTAGCAGGTAAACACATTGGTGCTTGCCAGGTGAATATATCGTGCCTATCAAGTGAACACATTCGTGCTCATCAGTTGAATACGCCAGTGCTCATCAGGTAAAGATATTAGTGTCTGCCAGGTGAACACATCTGTGTCCTTCAGTTAAACACATCAGTGCCAATCAGGTAAATATACTCTTGCCTATCAAGTGAATATGTTAGTGCCCATCACTCTAATATAATACTGCCCGTCAAGTGAACACATTAATCCCTGTCAGGTAAACACATTAGTGCCTGTCAGATGAACATCAGGTGCCCATCAGGTGAACATTCAAGTGCCTGTAAGTTGAAAACATAAATGATGGCAGGTAAATATATAAGTGCCTTTCACATGAGCATCTTAGGAGCATTTTAGTATTTATTAGGTGAATATATTAGTGCTTGTCTGTGTTAAAAATGAACACTTAGAAGTGGACAGGGTGGTGAAGAAAGCATATGGCATGCTTGCCCTCAATAGTTGGGGCAGCAAATATAAAAGTTGGCAAGTTCTGTTGCAGCATTACAGAACTTTAGTTCAACCACATTTGGACGATATACAGGTTTGGTGACCACACTACCTAGGGGATGTGCAGGTTTTGAAGAGGATACGGAAAAGGTTTGCAGGATGTTGCTTGGTGGAGAATTACTATTCGATTTCTCCTAATTATCTATTAGAAGAAATTGGACAAACCTTGGATTGTTTTCACTTGAACATTGGAAGCTGAGGAGCGATATGATAGAAATTTACAAAAGTATGAATGGCATGGATAGAACAATATTCAGAATTGAAGAGTGTCACTAGATCCAAAACATTAACTCTACTTTCTCTTCACAGGTGCTGCCAGACCTGTTAAGTTTTAGATTCATGGAGTCATACATCATGGAAACAGACCCTTCAGTCCAACTAGTCCATGTCAACCAAGTTTCCCAAATGAACCTAGTCCCACTTGTTTGCATTTGGCCCATATACCTCCAAATCTTTCTTATTCATGTACTAATCCAAATGTCTTTTAAATGTTGTAACTGTACCTGCATCTATCACTTCCTCTGCAAGTTCATCCCACATGCGAATCACCCTCAATGTGAAAAAGTTGCCCCTTAGGTCCCTTTTAAATCTTTCTCCTCTTCACCTTAAAAATATGCCATCTAATTTTGAACTCCCCACTCTAAGGAAAAGACCTTTGCTATTCAACTTGTCAATGCCCCTCATGATTTTATAAACCTCTGTAAGGTCACCCAGCAACTTTCTAAACTCTAGTGGAAAGAGGTGCCAGCCTGTCCTTAAAACTCAAACCCTCGGGTCCTGGCAATATCCTGGTAAATATTTTCTGAATACTTTCCAATTTAATAATACAGCTACACAACTTTTTATCCAAAATCTTTGGACCAATTGTTTCTCGGAATTCAGAATTTCTCAGATTTTGGAATGAGTGCCATTTTCACAGTGAAATAAAAAAAAATTACCTTACAGCAGAAGCATGTGTGAATAGTACAAGCGCTGAGACACACTGCCACATCACATCTGAGTGACGTGGTTCAAGTGGGTGTGGAGTTGGGTCATCTGTTTGCATGCTCCAGACTCCACAACAAAACTTTCGGATTCCGGAGCTTTTTGGGTTTCAGGTAAAGGATTCTGTACCTGTATTATTCCTATAGCAGGGCAACCAGAACTGTACACAATACTCCAAAAGTGGCCTCACCAACATCCTGTACAAACTCAACAAATCCTTCCTTTGCTTGTTTTACCAAAATGCAATACCCTGCCTTTATCCAAATGATTTCCAGCATCTGCAGTTCTTTGGATTTTCCACTTTAATATTTTGCAAATTTCAATGAAATCATCTCTAATTCTTTAAACCTCATGAGAGTACAGTCAGACTTTGTTCAATCGCTCTTCATAGGAAAGTCCCAACACCCCACGAACAAATTTAGTGAACCTTAGTTTCACTCCGTCTGTGACTTTCCTGAAATAAGGAGACTAAAACTATAAATTGTATTCCATATGTGGTACAAACAAGCTCCTACACAATATAAGCAAGACTTTACTACTCCTGATCTCAAATCCTCTTGTGATAAAGGCTAACATTCTATTTGCATTCCTAATAGCTTGCTGGTCCAGCATGTCAGCCTTGAGTGATATATTAACAAGTGCATCCAGGTCCCTCTGCATATCTGCATTTACAATCTCTTACCAATTAAGAAATACTGTGCACCTGCTGGAATGTTTAGAACTTTTTTAAACATATGTTGAGGAACTAATTAGTTTATCTTCATTAGGATAGAAAATACTCAGAATCTAACCATAAACTGATATTGCAAATCTAAACAAAGGAAACTACAAAAGTATTAGGGGTGAATGGCCTACAGTGGAATGAGTAACGTCATAAAAAAGTCATTCCAGTGAATAGACAATGGCTAATATTTAAGGAACAAATGAATTCATTTTGCCCTTTTAGGTAATATTGAGGGTAATATCCAAAGAGGAGCTACAAGTTGCAAGAAAAAATAGCAAGCTTGAGGACTGGGAGCCCAATTATTGCATACTGCATCCAGATCGATACTTTGTCCAAATGAAATGTGCACCATAATTTGCATCAAGTTGTCCAAATGATCTATTTCTAATCTATTCCTAGATTTAGACTTATTTGAATTCACGAGGCTAAATCCACATAGTCACCACTCGATGCTTGAAATGTTGCACAAATGTCTAGAAGATTGGACATTGCTTGAAACCGGATGTTGCTTATTTTTGTTTTGATGTGATTTATTGTGGTCACATGTACCTATATAAAGTGAAAAGTTTTGTTTTGCAGTACAGGTAGATCATACCATACAAAGATCATATGATGATAGAACAAAGCAAGGATTACAACATTTTGGTTGCACACAAGGTGCACAAAAAGCAAGATCAATATTAGCTTTGAAATTTGAGGGGTCCATTCAGACATCGAATAACAGCAAGGAAGAAGTGATCCTGAACCTGTTGTTATGGGTGTTTAAACTGTTGTACCTTCTGCCTACTAACTGGGGTATGATGGGTTTTTGATGATGTTGCTGCCTTTCCGAGGCAGCAGGAAGAGTAGATGGAGTCAGTGAATGGATGGTTGGCTTGCATGACGGGCTGTGTTTTTTTTAAGAGAGCAATCCTACAAATCACAATAAAAATTTGAACTTGGAGTATTGATCACATATCTGTGTGGCCACATTCTCTTCTTGATTTGGTATAAGATAGGATATTTTAATAGCAATCACACAAAGCCATTTTTGCTAAATTCATATTTCAACTCCAATAATTTCTCTTCTGGGAATCTGCATGGCAAGTTGAAGGATCGCAGCAGTGTCCACTTTACTGCTGAGAGTAGCCAGAACGTTCTGAACTCCATCATAGTAATAAATAAATTATATCAGTTTACTGAACTCATCATTCACATGCTGTGTAGCTTCAATTGCGATGAAACAACTTGTCTATAAGAATTTGCACAGTGCTGCCAATTGACTAAGAGCTGTCAATGGAATACAAATTTGTAGCTTTGTGAGTATTTTCAGTCAAAGTTAAAAATCACAAACATCAGGTTATTGTCCAACAGGTCTACTTGGAAGCACTAGCTTTTGGAGCGCTGCTCCTTCATCAGGTGGTTGTGAAGAATAAGATTGTAAGACATAGAATTTATAGCAAACGTTTACAGTGTGAAGCAGCTGAAATTACATATTGAAAAAGACCTGGATTGTTTGTTAAGTCTCTCATCTTTTAGAATGATCATGTTGGTTTCAGTTCTTTCATATATAAGTCCCAGATCTTTTTAAAAAAGTAACATTCTCAAGTGAGCTTTGACAATTGGTGTCATGTCGGCCCAGATAATGCATTGAAGGTGTGAGCTGCCCTGATTAGACTGATTTGTATCTAAAAAAATGAATTTACAGAATCTTCCATGGATTCATGCAGATTTTGAGCAAAGTGAAATGTAATTCTGCAAGTACAAATTCACCCCACAAACGTATATGTGGATGTGTGCATGTGGTGTGTGTGTATTGGGGGTTGGTGGGGGGGGAGGTGGGGGGTGCTTATGAGTGTCTGTGAGAGAGTGTTTGTGTATGTGTGAGTGTGAGTGTAAAGGGGTATAAATCTGTGAGAGGATGTGTGTCCGTAGGAGTGTGTGTAGGAGTGTCTGTATGCGTGTATGTATAGAGCAATGGTGTTCACCTGTAGTGTGACATGAACCCAAGGTCGCAGTTGAGGCCATCTCCAAGGATACCGAGCTTGGCTATCAGCCTCTGCTCGGCCACTTTTCGTTGTTCCTATCTTGGAGGACAGTCACCCAAGGTCTGACGTCGAATATCCCGGACCATTGAAGTGTCCTCTGACTGGGAGGGAACACTCCTTCAGGTGACCGTCCTCTAAGGCGGATTTCGGGACAGGCAACAGCAAAAAGTGGCCGAGCAGAGGCTGATAGCCAAGCTCAGTACACTTGGGGATGGTCTCAACCAGGACCTTAGGTTCATGTCACACTACAGGTGATCCCCATTGCACTATATACACAGACAGACAGACGAACGAACACACACACACACACACACTCTACAGACACACACACTCATGCAGACCTCCTCATATGCTCACACATCACTCCCACACATACCCTCTCACAGACTTGTACCCCTTTACACTCACACACATACACACACACATTCTCTCACAGACACTCATAAGTACCCCCCCCCCCCCCACCCCCAACACAAACACACACACACCCACATGCATACATGTAAATATAAGTTTGTGGGGTGAACTTGTACTTTCAGAATTACATTTTACTTTGCTCAAAAACTGCATAAATCCATGGAAGATTCTGTAAATCCATTTTTTTAAGATTAGAATCAGTCTGACCATTGTGGCACAGACAGCCTCACAGGGAGTGAACACCTTCAAAACCTTATCTGAGCCGACATGACACCAACTGTCAAAGATCACTTGTGAATGTAACGTTTAAAAAAAAGTTTTGTAATTTACATATGAAAGAATTGAAACCAACATAGTCATTCTAAAAGATGAGAGACTTAATAATCCAGATCTTTTTCAATATGTAATTTCAGTTACATCACACTGTAAACGTTTGCTATAAATTCTGTCTTACAATCTTATTCTCCAAAACCACCTGATGAAGCGCTCCGAAAGCTAATGCTTCCAAATAAACCTGTTGGACTATAACCTGGTGTTGTGTGACTTTTAACTTTGTACACCCCAGTCCAACGCCAGCGTGTCTAAATCATTTTCAGTGAATATTTCTTGTTGCATGTATTCACTTGCTCTGTGTAGTACTTGGTTGAGTACACTGTAGTTTTCATCAGTGCTTCACTGCAAAGTTTCTTCCATATCATCCAGAGGTTGAAATGCCACTATATCACATCAACACTTTGTGGCTAATTCTTTAAACTGTCCTTTCTTCATAGTTGACCTGATAAACATTGGAAACACTGTTCTAAGAAGCATTTGAATATCTTGAGTAACTGAGACCTGCTTCTAAGTGTCATCCATTTCCAGATCTTTTCCGACAGCAACACAATGCGGTTCCAACAAACATTTGCTTTCACACAGTAACATAGATGCTACTCTGTTTTTCTTTCCCAGCATAAAGGAAACACCACCTTCTGTCAGTTAAGGACACTGTTGGAATAAAATTGCTTGATTGCTGTAACAATCGAGACACTGCTGCAAGCAGAAAGTTTCACAGCTCCTGCAAAGACAGTCTTGTAAACAAATTCAGATTCTGGTCACAACTTGATGTATAAAATCAACATATTTGATACCAAAATGTCTGTACATTTGTACACTATGAACTCAAAAGGCATAATTCTCACTACACCAGTTTTTAGTAATTGCCATTTAGTCATGAATCTTTTGCACAGAAAGCATGAATGCATTCACCTTTATAACAAATACAACATTATTAATGAGAACTTTCATTTTATTGGGATTGATTGTCTTGTGATCTTTACACTGCATTCTCAACTCATCATCTCCTGCAGTTTTGGTAAGCAATCATAAAATTCTACCTTTGTTTTATTTCATACACTAATAATGGCATCCATGAGCACTTTTCCATTCCAATGCTGCATTAGCTACAGTCATTTCCAATTGTATCACATTTTTCCAGTGCTTAAGTCTAAATATCATTCTTGTAAACCTACACTGCACTTTCTCCAAGGCCAATACTTCTTTCCTCAGGTGTGGTATTCAGATCTAGTCACAGTACTCCAAGTGGGGTCTAACCAGGGTTTGTATAATTGCAACATAACTTCTGCATCCTTATATTCCAGTTCTCTAGATAGAAAGGCCAGCATTCTATTGGATTATTTTATTGTTTTCTGCATATTCATGGCATTTTACAGATCTATGCACCTGAATTCCAAGACTGTTTGGACATTCACTGTATTTAACTTCGTACCATTTAGAAACTACTGTGATCAATTCTTTATTTGGTTCAGAATGGATAAGCTCACACATCTTTATATTGAATTCCATCTGTCATAGTTTTGTTCACTCACTTAGTCTATTAATATTCCTTTGCAATTTTATGCGATCATCCACAATTCTGCCTAATTCTGTGTCATCAACAAATTTTTAATATGTGACTTTCTATGCCATTATCCAAGCTATTAATAAAAAAAGGAATAATTAATACCCTAACACACATCCTCATCAGACTCCAAGGCTACACCCTGATAATATGAGTATCTATTCATTCCATCTATGTTCAATTGCCTGCCACTCAATCAATTTCCCAGCCTTGTCAGTAATTAGACCTTAATTATGTGGGCTTCCATCTTAGTTAACAGTCTATGATGTGGAACTTTATTGGAGGCGTCCTGATAGAGTATATAAACAACATCCATAGACATGCCCCTGACCTTCACAAAAAATTCAAAAACATAGGAAATCACAAATGTGCAAAGGCAGGCTAGGGGCAGGACTGTCAGCAAAACGAAGCTAGCTTTGGCTGAAATACAGATAATGTCCCGGAGAACTGTGGAAAAACAGTAGATAATGTAACATAAACAAAATCAGTCATTGCTGGGGAAGCTTAGCAGGTCTGGCAGTATCTGTGGAGAGAAAGCAATGTAAATTTTGGGTCCAGTGGACCCTTCTTCAGAAATCTGATAGCAGCTAGGGAAATGTGGTTTTATGCTGATTATGTGGGGGAGGTGGGGGTGGTTGTGTGTGTGTGTGTGTGTGTGTGTGTGTGTGTACGCGCGCCCAGATTGACCAAGAACCACATCGGGATGGCAGACATAGAACATAGAACATAGAAGAATACAGCGCAGTACAGGCCCTTCGGCCCTCGATGTTGCGCCGATCAGAGCCCACCTAACCTACACTAACCCACTATCCTCCATATACCTATCCAATGCCCACTTAAATACCCATAAAGAGGGAGAGTCCCCCACTGATACTGGCAGGGCATTCCATGAACTTACGACTCGCTGAGTGAAGAACCTACCCCTAACATCAGTCCTATATCTACCCCCCCTTAATTTAAAGCTATGCCCCCTTGTAATAGCTGACTCCATACGTGGAAAAAGGTTCTCACTGTCAACCCTATCTAACCCTCTAATCATCTTGTACACCTCTATCAAGTCACCCCTAAACCTTCTTTTCTCCAATGAAAACAACCCCAAGTGCCTCAGCCTTTCCTCATAGGATCTTCCTACCATACCAGGCAACATCCTGGTAAACTTCCTCTGCACCCATTCCAGTGCCTCCACATCCTTCCTATAGTATGGCGACCAAAACTGCACACAATATTCCAGATGCGGCCGCACCAGAGTCTTATACAACTGCAGCATGACCTCAGGACTCCGGAACTCAATTCCTCTACCAATAAAAGCCAGTACGCCATATGCATTCTTCACTGCACTATTTACCTGGGTGGCAACTTTCAGAGATCTGTGTACCTGGACACCAAGATCCCTCTGCTCTTCCACACTACCAAGTATCCGACCATTAGCCCAGTACCCCATCTTTTTGTTACTCTTACCAAAGTGAATCACCTCACACTTAGCTACATTGAACTCCATTTGCCACCTTTCTGCCCAGCTCTGCAGCTTCTCTATATCCCGCTGTAACCTGCCACATCCTTCCTCACTGTCTACAACTCCTCCGACTTTCGTATCATCCGCAAACTTGCTCACCCAACCTTCTAACCCTTCCTCCAGGTCATTTATAAAAATGACAAACAGCAATGGTCCCAAAACAGATCCTTGCGGAACACCGCTAGTGACGGCACTCCAAGATGAACCTTTGCCATCAACTACTACCCGCTGTCTTCTTCCAGCTAGCCAATTCCTAATCCAAACCTCGAACTCACCCTCAATGCCATATCTCTGTATTTTCTGCAGTAGCCTACCATGGGGGACCTTATCAAACGCCTTACTAAAATCCATATATACCACATCTACCGCTTTCCCCTCATCTACCTACTTAGTCACCTTCTCAAAGAATTCAATAAGGTTTGTGAGGCACGACTTGCCCTTCACAAAACCATGCTGACTATCCTTGATCACATTATTTTTATCCAGATGTGCATAAATCCTATCCCTTACAATTCTCTCTAAGACTTTGCCCACAACAGAAGTGAGACTCACTGGCCTATAGTTACTAGGATTATCCCTACTCCCCTTCTTGAACAAGGGAACCACGTTTGCTAGCCTCCAGTCCTCTGGCACTACTCCTGTAGACAAAGAGGACACAAAAATCAAGGCCAATGGCTCTGCAATCTCCTCCCTTGCTTCCCAGAGAATCCTAGGATAAATGCCATCAGGCCCAGGGGACTTATCTATTTTCACCCTTGCCAGAATTTCCAACACCTCTTCTCTACATATCTCAAAGCCATCCATTCTACTTATTCGTGCCTCAGTATTCATATCGACAACAATGTCCTGTTCCTGAGTGAATACTGACGAAATGGGATGGAGGTGGTACACCAGGGAAAAAAAGAATTGAGGTCGGTGACAGGACCTATATTTGGGTGAAAATGCTAAAAGCAATCCGTGTCATGAGGTATGGCATGGGTAAAAGACACGGAAGGGGGAATTCAGGCTCACAAATTTGTTATTGAGTCCTGAAGGTTCCCAAGTGGAAAATGAGATCGCATTTTTTACATTTCCTTCCAAATTGCATAGAGCCTCACTGCGGCAAGCATGAGACAGAGAGATATTGTCCAGGGAACCAGAAGCCCAGAGTCATTATTATAGAAACAGAATGCAGGTGTACCATAAAGTGGTCACCCAGTCTCTCCCCATACAAAGGAGATCACTCTGTGACTGCGTTGCATCTTAGATATTGTAATATATTTGGGAATGTTTTGTATAAAGCTTGGAGGTGTTTGCCACCCACCAGAGATAGTTTTACCCTTAGAGTCATAGATATGTACAGCATGGAAACAGACCCTTTATTTCAACTCGTCTGTGTCGACCAACCTAATCTCGTCCCATCTGCCAGCACCTGGCCCATATCCCTGCAAACCCTTTCTATTCATATACCCATCCAGATGCCTTTTAAATGTTGCAATCGTACGATGATAAAACTGACTCTCCCTACATGGGCATGAAATAAACGATCATTAACCTGATTTTCTGAGACCTACTGCTAAGTTGTCCAGTTGTACGATAACATTCACCAATGATGTGGAGGTTATGGGGGATACTATGGGTAAGAAGCATTAACATGTTGGATCAGCCATCATCATATTAAATGGAATGGTCTTGGCAGGCTGAATGGCCTACTCATGTGACTATTGTCAATGACAGTCACTTAAGGGTTAAGTTAAACGCAGGCTAAAATATTAAAACATTTATTATTGGGCAAGATAACAAAAATGGGTGGACAACTTTTGCCAGACATATATCACATTTCCAGAATCATCAAATACACTTGCACTTTCCAATTCAATAACAGCTTTTGAAGGACCTTTTAGCAAGGTGTTAACAGAATGTATAGGACCCCAACCTAACATGTGGGAATGGGAATCAGTATCATTTAATAGTTATTGATGTTTCCTCAAAATTTTCTGAAGCAAGACATTTAGGAAAAATTACAGCAATGTGATAGTGAAAAGGTTAGTTTAATTTCTTTTACAATGTATGGATTACCAAAGAGATAGAATCAGATCAGGCCTCATAGAAACATAGAAGATAGGAGCAAAAGGAGGCTACTCAGTCCTTCGAGTCGCTCTGCCATTTATCACGACCATGGCTGATCACCCAACTCAATAGCCTATACCTGTTTTCTCCTCATAACCTTTGATCCTATTCATCCCAAATGCTAATTCTAACTGCCGCTTGAATGCTTTCAATGTTTTGGCATCAGCAATGTCCTGTGGTAATGAATTCCACATATTCACCACTCTTTTGATGAAAAAAATGTCTCCTCATCTCCATCCTAAATGGTTTATCCTGAATCCTTAGACTGACACACCCACCATCGGGAACATCCTCCCTGCATTTACCCTATCTAATCCAGTTTGAATTTTGTAAGTCTCTATAAGAACCTCCCCTCATTCTTCTAAACTCCAGTGAAAACTATCCCAACCTAGTTAATCTCTCCTGTTACACCAGTCCCGTCATCCCCTGAATCAGCCTGGTAAACCTTGGTTGTACTCCCTCAAGAGCGAGAGCATCCTTCCTCAGAAAAGGAGACCAAAACTGCACACAATATTCTCGGTGTGGCCTCATCAAGGCCCTGTATAACTGCACATCACATCCCTGCTCCTGTACTTGAAACCTCTTGCAATGGACCAATGTACCATTTGCCTTCTTTACCAACTGCTGCACCTGCATGCTTTACCTTCAGTGATTGGTATACAAGGACACCCAGGTCCTGCTGTACACTCTCCTCTCCCAATTTGCAGCCATTCAGGTAGTAATTTTCCTTCTTGTTTTTGCTTCCAAAGTGAATAATCTTACACTTATCTAAATTATACTGCATTTGCCATTGATTTACACGCTCATCACACCTGTCCAGACCATGCTGATGCATCTCTGTATTCTTTTCACAGTTCACCCTCCCATCTGCAAACTGTGAGATATTAGATTTTGTTTCCTCATCCAAATCATTAATATATATTATGAATAGGTGGGGTCCCAGCACTGATCCCTGTGGGACCTTACTAGTTACTGCCTAGTGACAATTTGAAAAGGACCCATTACTTCCTACTCTTTCTTTCCTCTCTGCCAACTTACATGCAAAACGTTGACTTCTCCACCTCCTAATGCTGCCTGGCTTGCTGTGTTCTACCAGCCTCCTGCTTGTCTACCTTGGATTCTAGCATCTGCAGTTTTTTGTCTCTAATCAGTTTTCTATCCATCTCAATATACATCCTCAAATCCCATGTGCTTTAATCTTACTCAATAATCTCTTATGCAGGACATTGTCAAAAGCTTTCTGGAAGTCCAAATATACCATATCAACTGGCTCTCTCTTGTCAACTCTATTAGTTACATCTTCATAGAATTCCAATAAATTATTCAAGCATGATTTCCTCTTCATAAATCCATGTTGACTCTGTCTGATCTGGCACCTGATGTCTAAATGCTCTGCTGTGGCGTTTTTAATAACGGATTCAAGATTTTTCCCCACTACCAATGTTAGGCTTATTGGTCTATATCTCCTGTATTCTCTCAATCTGTATGTCACAAACAAGCAAAAAATTATGACTAGTTTGGGAGTAAAGACATTTTTATATATACAACTAAGATCCAGAATCTCAGGCTGCATTCGAAAGATGGCATTAAACTTTAAAGTCTGATTAGAGCTTATTGTCAGGAATATTCTACTCACTGAAACAGAGGAATTTCCCCTGTTACTGTATGTCATTAGGGATGTTTCTAATGAATCATGCGAACCACTTAAATTGTTTAAAAGTAAATTGATAAAACAATGGATGTAGGTTTGCTTGCTGAGCTGGAAGGTTCGTTTCCTGACGTTTCAACATCATACTAGGTAATATCATCAGTGAGCCTCCAGTGAAGCGCTGGTGTTATGCGTGTTTAGGCTTTCTTGGGTTGGTGATGTCATTTCCTGTGTTGGTAGTGTCATTTCCTGTGTTGTTGATGACATCATCAATCCAACGAGACCTAAACACAAAATTGAAAGTGGGACATAACATTAGTACTTCACCAGAGGCTCACTGATGATGGTACCTAGGATGGTGATGAAACATCTGAAAATGAACCTTCTAGCTTAGCAAGCAATCTTTCATCCAGAACCTCAATCTGAGCTACAAATCTTCTCAAAAACCACTGATAAAGAAATGCTCAGAGACTATATTTCCAGCCAATGTTTCAACCTTCAGTGAAAAACTGACCAAAGCATGTGAATGGCCAAACAGTCAAGAGTCATAGAGATGTACAGCTTGGAAACAGAACCTTCGATCCAACCCGCCCATGCCGACCAGATATCCCAACCCAATCTAATCCCACATGCCAGCCATCCCATATCCCTCTAAACCCTTCCTATTCATTTAGGGTGTAGGTTCGCTCACTGAGCTGTAGGTTTGATATCCAGATGTTTCATTACCTGGCTAGGTAACATCATCAGTGGCGACCTCCAAGTGAAGTGAAGCTGTTGTCTCCTGCTTTCTATTTATATGTTTGTCCTGGATGGGGTTCCTGGGATTTGTGGTGATGTCATTTCCTGTTCGTTTTCTGAGGGGTTGATAGACGGTATCTAGATCTGTTCGTTTATGGCGTTGTGGTTGGAGTACCAGGCTTCTAGGAATTCTCTGGCATGTCTTTGCTTAGCCTGTCCCAGGGTAGATGTGTTGTCCCAGTCGAAATAGTGTTTTTTTTCCTCCATTTGTAGGGCTACAAGGGAGAGAGGGTTGTGTCTTTTTGTGGCTAGCTGGTGTTCATGTATCCTGGTGGCTAACTTTCTTCCTGTTTGTCCTACACAGTGTTCTTGACAGTCCTTGCATGGAATTTTGTAGATGATGTTGGTTTTGTCCATGGGATGTACTGGGTCTTTTAACTTTGTTAGTTTTTTTAGTTTTTGTTTGAGAGTGTTGGTGGGTTTGTGTGCTACTAGGACTCGGAGGGGTCTTAGTAGTCTGGCTGTCATTTCTGAAACTTCTTTGATGTATGGTAAGGTGGTTAGGGTTTCTGGCTGTGTTTGGTCTGCTTGTCATGGTTTGTTCTTGAGGAATCTGCGGACTGTATTTTTTGAGTATTCGTTCTTCTTGAATACGTTGTATAGGTGGTTCTCCTCTGTTTTCCAAAGTTTGTCTGTGCTGCAGTGTGAGGTGGCTCGTTGGAATAGTGTTCTGATACAGCTTTGTTTGTGTGTGTTGGGATGGTTGCTGGTGTAGTTAAGTAGTTGGTCAGTGTTTGTCGGTTTTCTGTATCACATCACACTGCAGCACAGACGAACTTCGGAAAACAGAGGAGAACCACCTATACAACATATTCAAGAAGAACGGATATTCAAAAAATACAGTCCACAGATTCCTCAAGAACAAACCACGACAAGCAGACCAAACACAGCCAGAAACCCTAACCACCTTATCATACATCAAAGAAGTTTCAGAAATGACAGCCAGACTACTAAGACCCCTCGGAATCCTTGTAGCACACGAACCCACCAATGCTCTCAAACAAAAACTAACAAACTTAAAAGACCCAGTACATCCCATGGACAAAACCAACGTCCATGCAACGACTGTCAGGAACACTATGTATGACAAACAGGAAGAAGGTTAGCCACCAGGATACATGAACACCAGCTAGCCACAAAAAGACACGACCCTCTCTCCCTCGTAGCCCTACACACGGAGGAAAAAAAAACACTATTTCAACTGGGACAACCCATCTATCCTGGGACAGGCTAAGCAAAGACATGCCATAGAATTCCTAGAGGCCTGGCACTCCAACCACAACACCATAAACAAACACATAGATCTAGATATCATCTATCAACCCCTCAGAAAACGAACAGGAAATGACATCAGCACAAACCCCATCCAGTCAAGTATATAAATAGAAAGCAGGAGACAACAGCTTCACTTCACTTGGAGGTCGCCACTGATGATGTTACCTAGCCTGGTAATAAAATGCCTGTAGCTATCAAACCTACAGCTCAGCGAGCAAACCTACACCCTAAACCTCAACCTGACCTACAAACCTTCACAAACCTTGCCTTCCTATTCATATACCCATCCAAATGCCTCTTAAATGTTGCAGTTGTACCAGCCTCCACCACTTCCTCTGGCAGCTCATTACATACACATACCAACCTCTGTGTGAAAATGTTGCCCCTTAGGTCTCATTTATATCTTTCCTCTCTCACCCTAAACCTATGCCTTCTAGTTATGGATTCCCCCACCTCAGGGAAAAGACTTTGCCTATTTATCCTATCCAGGCCCCTCATAATTTTGTAAACATCTGTAAGGTCACCCCTCAGCCTCTGGAGCTCCAGGGAACACAGCCTCAGCCAGTTCAGCCTCTCCCTATAGCACAAATCCTCCAACCCTGGCAACATCCTTGTAAATCTTTTCTAAACCCTTTCAAGTTTCACAACATCTTTCAACAGTCAATGTAAACTATAGCAGATAAAATGGCAAATGTAAAATTTTCGCTTCTGGAGACAAAAGGTGCAATTGAAAGTCATTTGAGTAAATATAGTGATGGTGAAAAAATTAGATTCTCAAATGTATGAAAAGATCATCTGATTTGCCCTCAAGTTTTGAATGGTAAGGTGGGAATCTTGCAAGTGAGGCACAAGAGCCAGATCTGCATGCTCCTTTTACTAAATCTCTCCTGATTGGTAAGCAGACAAAAACCACACTATGAGAATTTCCATAAAATGAAGATTTGCTTGCTGAACTGGAAGGTTCATTTCTAGACATTTCGTCACCCTACTAGGTAACATCTTCAGTGGGCCTTCGGGCAAAGCACTGCTGATGGTTCCTGCTTTCTATTTATATGTTTGGGTTTCTTTGGGTTGGTGATGTCATTTCCTGTGGTGATGTCATTTCATGTTCTTTTTCTCAGGGGGTGGTAGATGGGGTCGAACCCAATGTGTTTGTTGATAGAGTTCCAGTTGGAATGCCATGTTTTTAGGAATTCGCGTGCATGTCTCTGTTTGGCTTGTTCTAGGATGGATGTGTCGTCACAGTCGAAGTGGTGTCCTTCCTTATCTGTATGTAAAGATACGAGTGACAGAGGGTCTCAGCAACAAACTCAAAGAAGCAGACAAAACATGTCCAGAAACCCTAGCCACTCTCCTCTACATCAAAAACATCTTAGAAATGACTGCCAGACTACTCAGACCCCTTGTCATCATGGTATCCCACAAACCCACCAACACACTAAAACAGCAGCTAATGATCTTAAAAGATCCTATACAGACAACAAGCAAAACTAACGTCATTTACAAAATACCGTGCAAGGACTGTAACAAACACTACATTGGACAAACAGGCAGAAAACTAGCCACCAGGATACATGAACACCAACTAGCCACAAAACGACACAACCCTCTCTCACTAGTATCCTTATGTACAGATAAGAAAGGATACCACTTCGACTGTGACAACACATCCATCCTAGTACAAGCCAAACAGAGACACGCACGAGAATTCCAACCCGAACTCTACCAACAAACACATCGAGTTAGACCCCATCTACCAACCCCTGAGAAAAAAACAGGAAATGACATCACCACAGGAAATGACATCACCAATCCAAAGAAACCCAAACATATAAATAGAATGCAGGAATCATCAGCAATGCTTTGCCCGGAGGCCCACTGAAGATGTTACCTAGCAGGGTGACAAAACATCTTGAAATGAGCCTTCTAGCTCAGCGAGCAAACCTAAATCCAGAACCTCAACCTGTGCTACACATCTTCTCAAAACTCGCTAATCCCCATTAAACTCAGAACATCCATTAGTTCACTGCTTGTCCTTCTGGGTCTCCTCTTTGGCCAGTCATCTCCAACATTTTAGGGTGCACTCCATGGGCAAGCATCCTCCCACTATAGACTTTGGTATCAATATGTACCAATCTCTGCCCATCTTCAGGTACATCTCTAATCCACTTTCAATATGGTACTATGTTTATATGCAAGAACAGATAATTTGTTAAGTTACTATGTCGGGTCAGTTATTCTAAATTTTGCTCTCTTTTGTTTGTGTTTCAACTGTATTGTTTAAATAAATCTGTTTTGCTTAAAGTTGAGTGGTTTGACCAGTTGCGTCAGTTGGAACACCCACATCATATTCTGCCTTTAAAATAAGAAAATGTTAGGGTCTAGGCTATCTTTTTGTAATGCCTTGAGGGAGTCTGGCCTGGTCCATAACACTGGCCTTAGTCTCAGACTCCTCCTTGGCCATTTAACTTGCTGACCCACTGCTCTGGTTTAAACCCCCGAGTGGCACTAACAAATCTACTTGCCACGATATTGGTACCCACCAGTTTAGATGCAACCCATCCTTCTTGCACAGGTCCTAGCTGCCCCAGAAGAGATTCCAATGATTCACATACCTGAAGCCCTCCCTCCTACACCCGCTCTTTAGCCATGTATATAACTGCACTATCTTCCTATTCCTAGCGTTGCTGGTACATGGCACAGGAAGTAATTCGGAGGTACAATCCTAGAAGTCATGTTTTTAACTTCTGACCTAACTCCCTATGCAGGACCCATTTCTCTTTGTGCCTATGGCATTTGTACTAATTTGGACAACAATCTCTGGCTGATCACTGCCCCACTTCAGAATATTCTATGCTTACTCAAAGACATCCTTGACACTGGTGCCAGGCAAGCTTCACTCCAACTGGAATCTCGCTTATGCCCATCTGTGCCTCTGCCTACAGAGTCCCTTATAACTTCTGCTTGCCTGCACTTTAACCTTTTCTGTTGTACAACAGTGCCACTCAACTGGCTGCTGCTGCTTTCCCTTGATAGGCCATCCACTACACCCCATACCCCCACTCCACCAAACAGTATCCAAAATACTACATCTGTTTAAGAAGGCTGGCCACAGGGGTCTCCAGCTCTGCCTTTCACACTTAGTCATCTTCCTGGTGGTCATTCAACTCACCTCTGTTTGCGTAGCCCTCACTGGTGGCATGACCACCTCACTAAATGTGCTATCCACAACATTGGCAGGGGAGACCAGTGTTGTACTGGGGTGTACCAAGTTAAAAATCACGCAACACCAGGTTATAGTCCAACAGGTTCATCTGGAAGCACTAGCTTTTGGAGCTAGTGCTTCCAAATAATAGTGCTCTGAAAGCTAGTGCTTCCAAATAAACCTGTTGGACTATAACCTGGTGTTGTGTGATTTTTAACTTTATCCACAACATTGTCAGCCTCACAGATGCTCCATAATGAGTGCAACTGCAGCTCCAAGCACTCCATGTAGTGAATTAGGAGCTGCAACTAAACACACTTCCTGCATGCATAACACCATGGAGACTGGATGCATTCCTAATTTCCTGCATATTGAAGGAGGAAGATTCTTAGGGTCAGGTTCTCCTGCTATTGTGAGCCTTAGCGACTAAATCAACATTATCAACTACAGATAATAATCCAGGAACTGATTACACAACCTCATGCAACAGTTACCAAACTCAGGTCACTCACTCCTCATTTGTCTGGATGAACGCAGCTTCAACAACATTCACCATCCAGGATAAAGCAGCCCGCTTGATTGGCACCACATCCACAAACATCGACTCCCTTTACCACTGACACTCAGAAGCAGCACGGTGTATTGTCTACAAGATGCACTGCAGAAATTCACCAACGTTCTTTCAACAGCACCTTCCAAACCCATGACCATTTCCATCTAAAAGGACAAGAGCAGAACATACATGGGAACACTACCACCTGCAAGTTTCCTCCCATCCTAACTTGGAAATACATCACCATTTCTTCACTGTTACTAGGTGAAAAGTCCTGGAATTACCTCCCTCAGGACATTGTGGGTCAACCCAAAGCATGTGGACTGCAGAAGTTCAAGAAGGGAGCTCATCACTACTTTCTCAAGGGCAACTGGGGATGGGCAACAAATGCTGACCAGCCAGTGATGTCCACGTAAAATGAATTAATAATAAACTTGCAAGTAACACTGAGACAGATTGCAAAATTCATTATAGTAATGGAGAACAACGAAACAGCACAGGAATTGAATAAACACCTTTCATCGTATACCCTGTAGAAGACACTAATAGCATCCAAAACTGTTAAACAGCCAAGGGGTAATATGAGAGAAAATAAATACAATCACTATCAAAGATAAAAGGAACTGCTGGAACTGAAGACTAAAAAGTCTTGGACCTGATGTGATGCATCCCAGAATATTAGAGTTCATTCTACAAACACATAGAGTGTAACGAATGAATTAAATGAGCTGTGGGCATAGATTCAAATTGTAAACTGTCATTTAGTAGCCATTGCAGAGGTATGGCTGTAGATTGGTCAGGATATTGGTCAGCAAAACAATACCAAGTTCTAAGGTTTACAGGAGGGATAGAAAAAATAACAGAGGAGGTGGAGTGTTATGACTGACCAGAAAAAGAATCACTTCTGTGGGAGGGAGAATGTAATTAGGGGAAAGCATTCAGTGGAGACTTTATGGGTGGAACTGAGGAACTGTAAGGGAACTAAAACCATGTAAAAGCAATATATAGACCACTAGCTCAAGAGGGCAAGATTGTATAAATGCTGGAATTTGACAGCTATGTAGCAAAAGAAGAAGGTGAGGACTGTAGATGCTGGAGATCAGAGTTGAAAAGTGTGTTGCTGATAAAGCACAGCCAATCAGGCAGCATCCGAGGAGCAGTTGAGCCAACATTTCAAGCATAAGCTCTTCATCAGGAATGTACAAATTTCCCAATTAAGAGCTTATGCTCAAAAAGTCGACTCTCCTGCTTCTTGGATGCTGCCTGATTGGCTGTGATTTCCAGCACCACACTTTTGACTTTGAGCTATGCAGCAAAAGAAGAGTAGTAAATTTGGGGGAATTTAATCTTAATATGGACTGGGAGAAACAGACAAGTAGCTGCCAGAAATGTTGTGAATTTCCTGAGTGCGTCCAGGATAGTTTCCTACAGCAATATATCTTGGATGCAACAAGGAAGCAAGCAAGGTTGGATCCAGAAAGTCCAACATCCTCAACCGAGGATTCCCCAGCACCATAGTTAAGAATGCCTACAGCAGGTCGGACCCATTTCCCACATTTCGGCCCTCACACCATCTCCTGCCCCCCCACAACAGCAATAAGATTCCCATGGTCCTCACCTATTACCCCAACAGCATTCACATCCAGAGGATCATTAGCCGCCATTTCTGCAACATCTAACTGGATTCTACAAGCAAACACAAATTAACATCCCTTTCTTGTCAGCCTTCTGTAGGGACTATTCCCTCTGAGAAACCCTGGTCACTCTTCTTTCATTCCCCCACAGTCCATGGCACCTTTCCCTACAACTGCAGAAGGTGAAACACCTGCCTGTTTACTTTCTCCCTCTTCAGTGCCCAAACAACACCTTACAGGTAAAGCAGCACTTTACCCACACTCCAATCAATCTAGTCTACTCCATTCACTGCTCACGATGTACTTTCCTATCCAAAAGGGAAACAAAGTGTAGACTGGGTGACAGCTTTGTAGAACACCCATGTTCAGCATGGAAAAAGACATTGAGCTTCCAAATGCCTACCACTTCAACATGCAACTCATTCCCTCGCCAACATCTCTGTCTCAGGCTTGCTACAGTGCTTTCGCAAAGCTCAGTGCAAACTGGAAGAACAGCACCTCATTTTATGGTTTAGAGATGCCGATGTTGGACTAGGGTGTACAAAGTTAAAAATCACACAACACAAGGTTATAGTCCAACAGGTTTAATTGGAAGCACACTAGCTTTCGGAATGCCACCCCTTCATCAGGTAGTTGTGTGCTCTGAAAGCTAGTGTGCTTCCAAGTAAACCTGTTGGACTATAACCTGGTGTTGTGTGATTTTTAACCTCATTTTACGATTGGGAACTCTATACCCTTCTAGACTCAATATCGAGTTCAACAACTTTAGGGCTCTAGAGATTCTCCCATGTCTTTACACCAACCCCCACACACTACGCCTAGTTATCACATAGTCTGCTGTTCCAGACAACCCATTGTTAACTACTAACGTTCCCCACTAATAGCTATCCATCCTCCCAGCCTGATCCTTATCCACTCCTTTGTCCAACTGCCCTTCTATCTTTGGGTTCTATCTCCACCTATTGTTTGGTCCTTACCCCCTTCCCCCAACCTATCTTCAGTGTAAAAAACCAACATTCCTAGTTACCATCAATTCTGAGGAAGGGTCACTGGACCTGAAACTTTAACTCTGATTTCTCTCTACAGATACTGCCAGACCTGTTAAGCTTTTCCAGCAATTTCTACTTTTGTTTCTGATTTCCAGCATCCCCAGTTCTTTTGTACTATGCAGAACCAAAAAGGTAATAATTTCTGGATTACTACCTGAGCCATGCACTAACTGGCATAGAGTCAATAAGATTAAACATTTGCTGTTTGGCTTAAAGACTGGTTTGGGAGAAATGGGTTTGAATTTATGGGACATTGGCAAGAGTACTGGGGAAGATGGGAATGGTTCCAATGGGATTGTCTTCATCTGAATCATGCTGGGCCAGAGTCTTAGCAAGTTATATAATTGGGCTGTAGACAGGGCTTCAAATTAAATAGTGGAGGTGGAGGGTCCAGTTATAGTGAAAATTAGAAAACCCATTTAGGAGGTAAGAGTGCAGGTTAGCAATGTGGCAGATAGTTACCAGACAATAAAAGTAAGGGACAGAAAAGGTGAATGTCTTTATGCACCAAGGAATTATAAAAGTGTAAGGAAATTTACCATAAGAACAAATTTAAAAACTTTGTATCCACATGCCCGGAGCATCACAGTTAAGGATCTTCTCGGGAGTAGTGGCCATAGTATGATAGAATTCAGAATTCAGTTTGGGGCTGAGAAAGTGTAGTCCCACATTAGTGTTCTGGAATTAAACAAAGGAATTTATATAGGCATGAAGACAGATTTGGCCCGAGTAGAATGGGCAAAAAGGCTATAAGATAAAACAGTGGATGAGCAGTTACAATTGTTTAAGGAGCTACCCAATTTCTCACAACTAAAATATATCCCCGTGAGGAAGAAAGATGGTAAAAAAGGGGTTAAAAAATCCATGACTAAACAAGGAGATTAAGGATAATATAAAGTCAAAAACTAAAGTGTGCCATATTGCAAAGGCCATGGCAGGTTGGAAGACTCAAACATAAACAAAGGGGTTCTAAAAAATTAATAAAACAAGTAAATTGCCATGAAGAAATAAGAACTGTACAAATGGATATAAATAGGTTCGGATACTGGGCCAAAATGTGGCAGGTGGAGTTTAACGTGGATAAGTGTGAGGTCATGCATTTTGTTTGGAAAAATGGGAAAGCGACCTATTATCTAAATATGGAGAGACTTCGGGGTGCTCTGGTACAAAAGGATCTGGGTGTCCTCGTTCATAAGTCACAGAAAACTAGTTATGTAGGTACAGCAGACTGTAAAGAAAGCAAATAGAATGTTGGCTTTTATAGCTAAAGGAATAGAATATAAAAGTAAGGAAATATTGTTGCAACTATTGGTGAGACTGCATCTGGAGCATTATGCATAGTTTTGGTTGCCTTATTTGATGAAGTTGTTGTGGAATTGTGGTATTGGTGGCAGTTCAGAGGATATTCACTAGATTGATCCCAGAGATGAGGGGTTTGTCATATGAAGAGAGATTGAACAGTTTAGGCCTATACTCTCTGGAATTTAGAAGAATAAGGGGAAATCAAATTGAAGTATTCATGATGATAAAAGGTGTGGATAAAATAGACGTGGAGTGGATGCTTCCTCTTGTGGGACATTCTAGGATGAGAGGTCATTCTAGGAAAAGGAGCAGCAAATTTAATATAAAGTTGAGGAGAAACTACTTCTCCCAAAGGGTTGTGAATCTGGAATTTGCTACCCTAAAGTCAGGTGGATGCTGGGACAGTGGGTAAATTTAAGGAGGAGTTAGACAGATTTTTAAATGGTCATGGATTGAAGGGTTATTGGGAGAAGATAGGGAAATGGCGGTGTGTAGCATATCAGCCATAATTGAATGACTAATTCTGCTCGTATATCTCATGAATCTTATGAGTGTTATGAACCTTATATGGATGAATGAACAGTTGATTATGCCTGACAGACCTCATCGCATTTTTTTAAGAGGTCACAAAGATGGCGGACAGAGCTAAGTCAATGGATGTTGTTTATATGGACTCTTGTGCAGCCAGTGACAATTCCTGTATGTGGGATTGCCTAAGTCACAAGATGTGCCCATGGCTTCTTATCTGTTTCAAATTTGCATTAGAATCAAAGAGTGTGGTGCTGGAAAAGCACAGCCGGTCAGGCAGCATCCATGGAGCTGAACAGTCGACGTTTCGACCATAAGCATTTGCTCAAAACATTGACAGGAATGGCATTCCTGATGAAGAGCATTTGCTCGAAATGTCGACTCTCCTGCTTCTCAGATGCTGCCTAACTGGCTGTGCTTTTCCAGCACCACACTCTTCGACTCTGATTTCCAGCATCTGCAGTCCTCACATTTGCATTACACTTGCTTGACCTCCCTGCAATATCTAAACTTACATGTTTAATTTGCTTTACTTATTGAAACTTTACAAACTAGAAATTAGTTAAGAGTCTTTTTTCTTACTTACCAATCAGCTCCCCTCCTCTACAGTTGTAAATTCTTTCCTTTCCCGTCCTACTTTAGATATCTATGCCTTTCCAAATTCTCGGTATGGAAACAAAGTCTTCAACAGCAGCCACTCAATAACAAATCAAGGGTTTGCTGTGATGTTAGTCTTAAGACTGTTTTCCCTTCTCCTCATACTATTTTAAGTGGTGTCTGCTCCTTCTCTCTCCGAGTCAGACTGTCTGAGTCCTCCTCTCACTCACTCAATTAGGTGTTGGGAGACTGCATCTGAGTCCTCCTCTCGCCCTCTCAGTTAGGTTCTGGTGACTGTATCTGAATCCTCCTCTCTCCCTCTCAGTTTGATGCTGGTGAATGTATCTGGGTCTTCCTCTCTCCCATTCAGCTAGGTGTTGGTGACAGTATCTGGATCTTCCTGTGTCCCACTCAGTTAGGTCCTGTTGATTGTTCTGGCTTCAGCATAGAGATCAATCATCTGACAAACAATATGTCTGAACTTATGTGGTTATACAAACTCCAAACTGTTGTTTTATATATTTCGGGATTTTCTGGTCATGGGAATTTCTTCCTGCAGCAGCATATATGATGTATTGATCTGAAACAGAGAGAAAGCATGGTCTGTAGAGTCATTGATGAAACCACTGCAGATAAAATGACTGTGCGCAGAATCATTGAAGAAGCACCAGCACAAGCTGGACTGGTCTCAGGAGTTGCTGTTGGGACAGTATGGATCCTGACCCTGTTCCCATCATTACTGAAAACAGATAAACACTTATTCTGACAGAATCAGGTCTAGATTGATATAGGGTGCATGAATAATGTATTTTTATATCATTTATTTTAAAGTTTGGATGTTTGACTTTTGAATCAGTGACATTGGGATTTTTTCTGCAAGTTTGAAAGGGGTTGATGATTAAATTTTAAGTATTTCTGTCACCATGGTGATTTATGAGAGAATGGCTTTTTGTTTACATTAGGAGAGTTAACAACAGAGCAAGGTGAACAGTTGTGCCACAGAATTCCTGTTAGAAACTTCTAAATTTTTATTTAAGCTTCGGGCAAACATCCATAACTTGAAAATAATGGGTTTTTTAAAAGTTTCAGTTTGAGGTAGCTCTGCAGAAGTACGGGAACGGATAAAGCAATGCTCCTGAGAAATGAAGAAGATAATACAAATAGATTACCTTAGAGCAAGAATTTGAGTAAATTCCCAGATCAGAAGTGTTTAAATAAAACCCTGAAGAGGCTATTCTAAACTGAATATGCATAAACTCAGGTACATGAAAACTCCAGGTAAAGGGGAACTGAAGTCATAGTTAAATTAAATGTATCTAGATATTAGGGAAATAGATTATTTTCTGGTGTGACTCTGCAAATGGTATTCGTTTGGGGATTATTTTGTGGATTGTAGACAATAGACAATAGGTGCAGGAGTAGGCCATTCTGCCCTTTGTGCCAGCACCACCATTCATTATGATCATGACTAATCATCCTCAATCAGTATCCTGTTCCTGCCTTATCCCCATAACCCTTGATTCCACTATCCTTAAGCGCCCTATCCAACTCTTTCTTGAAAGTATCCAGAGACTTGGCCTCCACAGCCTTCTGGAGCAGAGCATTCCATACACCCACCACTCTCTGGGTGAAGACGTTTCTTCTCAACTCTGTTCTAAGTGGCCTACCCCTTATTATTAAACTGTGTCCTCTGGTTCAGGACTTGCCCATCAGCAGAAACATGCTTCCTGCCTCCAGAGTGTCCAACATGAGTGTTTTCGGATGAATGGAATTATATTTTACTGATAGATTCACAACTGTGCTATATGTTAATACTTTGGGTTTATCTGATGATCTAACAAGTCAGATTTCAGTGTGGGTTCTGACCTATTCAACAAAAACAGCTGGAACCATGACAACTGGCAACACATAATTATTTGGAGCAGTATCCATGTCAGGTTTAGGAACAAGGAAGTCTAATTGCAGTTATACAAGATTTTTAGTGATCCAGCACATGGAAGACTTTGTGCAGTTTACGGTCTCTCTATCTAAGAAAATATATACAGTACTTGCCAGAAACAAAGAGAGAGAATTTAGAGGAATGACAGGAGATTTAATTTAAACATAGATAATTCTAACTGGCAGGACTGATTGTATGCAAAGATGATACTTTCTCTGGCCACAGGTTATAGAACTAGGGGTCACTGACTCAGGATATAAGGTAAGAAAATTTTCTACATTCGGAGGGTGTGAACCTGTGAAATTCACTGCCACAGAATACTGTGGAAGTCACATCACTGAATCTATTGGTGGAAGAGATAGATTTCTAGAGGCTAAATATGTCAAGATGCATGGGAGAGAACAAGAGTATGGTATTAAGATAAAGGATAAGCTATAATCATATTAAATGGCAGAGAAGTCTTGATGGACTGAAGGACCTACTTCCACTTCTAATTTCTATAGACCGTAGTCTTGAGGAGAAATACACTTGCATTTGTGGGAGCGCAACAAAAAATTTATGAGGCTATTGCCTTGGATGAAAAGTTTATCCTTTGAGGAAAGATGAAATACTCTGGACTATTATTGTCTGAAATTTAGAAGAATGAAAAGTGGTCACATTCAAACGTACAAATATTTAGCATAGCAGGACTTCTTCAAGGTTGAATATATGGAAGAGAAGTGACAGTGAACTGAATAATCAAATAATAACAAAGCACAACAGAAACTGGAGATTTGAAATAATACCAGAAATTGCTGGAGAAACTCAGCAGCATCTGCAGAGAACAAAACAGAGCTAATGTTTTGAGTCTGGTATGACTCTTCTGAACTGAAGGGAGCTGAAACTTCTGCTTTTAATCTGTTGACAAAGTAGGTGGAGGGGTGAGTGGAAGAGATGGTGAGGAAGCCCAGATTTTTTTTCAAGTGTTTCATTTCATTGCCACTTCTCTTTCAGGTTTGTCCAACTTGAAGAAGTGCTGTCCTTCTCTCCAATAAGATTTCCATTCGAACCTTTCAGATTGTTCACTTTCATTGCTTTTGATCTCAGTTCTGCTGTTTGAGAAAATGTTCCTAAAACTCACTTTCACAGGCACAATCCTCTTCCTCAATGACTGTCTCATGCTCTGCCTTACCCAGCATGGATTACAACTGAAGTTTGACTCTTCATGATTGAAATTCACCCATGATTACAGAGATCTATGATGCATACAATGCTCTTTAGGCAGCTGGTCACATTGCATCCTACGATCAACACCTTCTTGACTTCTTTCTCCATCAGCACTGTCTCACATCATCTCAAAGCTGTCCATATGCCCAATTCAATTTTATATTTTTGACTCATTTCGATGCCTTAACAGAAACAATTTTAAAAGTAAATCATGGACAGTGATAAGCATTGCTAGCTGGGACCAGCATTTACTGCTTATTCCGAGATGCCTCTTGAGATGGTCTGTTGGCTTCTTGAACTGTTGCAGTCCACATGCTGTGCATAGACCTAAATTGCCCTCAGGGAGGGAATTCCAGGATTTTGACAGAGCAACACTGAAAGAGTGGCGTTATACTTCCAAGTCAGGATGGTTAGTGGCTTGGAGGGGAACCTACAGGGAGTGGTGTTCCCATGTGTCTGCTGCCCTTGTCTGTCTAGATCAAAGTGGTCATGGGTTTGGAAGGTATTGCTGAAAGATCTTTGATGAATCTCTGCAGTGCATCTTGTAGATGTTGCACACTGACTGGTGGAGGCAGTGGATGTTTGTGTTTGTGTTTGTGGCATTAATCAAGTGGGTTGCTTTGTCTTGGATAGTGTCATGCTTTTTATTTCTTTCTCTGAAATTGCTGCACTTCATTCCATCGGTTTCAACCCAATCATGTTCCCATACTTGCTGATGAGGGTGACAGTGTTGTCATCTAGCATGCCAAACTCACACAACCTACTGCCACCTCTTTCACAAAATCCATAAAACAAGATTGCCCTGGCAAACCAACCATTTCAATCTGTTTTTGCCCCACTGAACTTATTTCTTCCTGTCTGTATTTTTCTCCCATTGTCTAGGTTCTGCATACAGTTACAATTCTCCTTAAGATTTACATCAGTTTTACAATTTTGAGTTTCCTGGACCTAGCTGCCTCGTTTCCACCATGGACATGCAACCATCTCTGATCAGGATGGTCTGAAGGCTCTCCATTTCTTCCTTGAAAACAGTCAGGAGTCCTTCACCTGACAAAAAAACAGTGCACAGAAAGCTTGTGATTTCAAATAAACCTGTTGGACTATAATCTTGTGTTGTGTGACTTCTGACTTTGTCCATCCCAGACCAACACTGGCATGTCATCTTTGAAAAGAGGCCTGAACAATTCCCACCAACTTCCATCCTCCTTTGTCTGGCTGAGCTCATTCTTCCTTTAGCACTTCTCACTTTCTACACGTTTCACAGCTATGTCTGTCTCATTGTGAGCTATGTAGAATATTCTTTGTCCTAATCCTACCACAAATCCTTCTCCAATAAATCAATGATATCATTAGTACTGTTTCCTGTTCTCATCCAGGAATGGAAAAGTTCATCAGTTTTACTTTTAAATTTCATCTTGACCTTTCTGACCTTCACCTGGTCTCTGACTCTTCCAATTCTCTCACTTGACTTCACTGTTTCCATTTCTGGGTATAGGTTTTCCAACAATACTCACAACATACGCACTGACTCCCACAGTCACCATGACTTCATTTTCACACAACTTGTTTACTACCTGGACTCTATTCCAGTCTCCCAGTTTATCTGTGTCTGCCATGCCTTTCTGATGATACTGCCTTCCACAGGGCTGTCTCTAACAAATCCACCCTTTTCTTCAACTGATTATTCTCCACAATTGTAGTTGAAAGGGTTCTCAGCAAGGTCCGACTCGTTTCTCACAGTTTTGCCTTAACTTCTTCAACTCCCTCTTAGGTCATTAAAAAGGTTAGGGTTAGAGTTAGGGTCCTCATTGGCCAAAGCATTATTCTCCACTTCGAAGGATCATCCTCCACCATTTCCACCACCTCCAGTAGTATGCCACCACCAAACATATGCTCCCTTTCCTTATACTGTCAGCATTCTGCAAGGACCATTCTCTCCTTGAGACCCTGGTGCACTCCACCATCACTCATGTTTAACCCTCCCCCATGAGACCCTTCCATGCAATTGCAGAAGTTGCATTTCCGATTGCTTCATTATTTCTTCCTTTGTGCTCCACCCAACAATGTAGCTACTGTTAGTGGGCATATCCGCTATTCCCACAAGTTACCTCATGCCTGTATGATTTTCCATCTCTACTCAAAACATTTCTTCACCTTGGTTTTCACTTCATTCCTTTCTAACACTTCTGTCATTCTTAACTGCCCTGTACACTTTAAGATTTAAATCCAAATCCATGTCATCCTAAAGCGATACTTCAGTATTATCTATCAAGTCACACTGATTTCTTTCTATTTGATCTCTCAGTTCATCTGCATTGTTCAAATGAGTCGAGAGTGTGTTGCTGGAAAAACACAGCAGGTCAGGCCGCATCCGAGGAGCAGAAGAATTGATGTTTTGGGCCAGAGCCCTTCATGCATTGTTCAAATACTATGTGCACTCAGATATAGAACCTTTAATTCCATCCTTTTGCTTTTTGTAAACTTTAGTCTTATTGTTGGTTTATTCTTAGATTTGAACTCTATTCATTCTTGTAACAGCTGTTTATCATTTGCTGAATTAATATCTTTCTCCTGCCCTTGACACTACTCTTTGATTAGGTAAAAACATGACTACAGATGTTGGAAACCAGATTCTGGAGTAGAGTGGTGCTGGAAAAGCACAGCAGTTCAGGCAGCATCCGAGGACCAGGAAAATCACTACTCTGATTCAATATCTTCCCAAATTTGATCTCTTGCTTCCAATATTTAGTTTAAAATTCTCTTGATTTCCCTAGTTATACTGCCAACATAGCACATAGGCTCAGTAGTTAGCACTGCTACCTCACAACTCCAGGGGCCTGGTTCAATTCCAGGCATGAGCCACTGTGTGGCGTTTGCATATTCTCCCTGTGTTTGCATGGGGTTTCCTCTGGTTTTTCCCATAGTCCAACGATGTGCATTTTGGGTGAATTGGCCATGCTAAATTGCCCATAGTGTTTCAGGATGTGTAGGTTAGGTGCATTAGTCAGGGGTAAGGTAAAGTAATAGGGTAGTGGAATGGGTCTGGGTGGGATTCATTTTGGAGGGTAGGTGTGGACTTGCTGGGTCTAATGGCCTGTTTCCACACTGTAGGGGTTCTATGTCTAAACTTTATTCTTTTCCGGCTTATGTCTTTGGCACCTACATGGATGACAATAATTGAATCATCCGCCTCTCACTGCAAAATTCTCACCAACCCTGGTGAGAAACATAGCTGTCTGAAGGCATGCTCTTTGCTGCAGAGACAATGTCAATCCCTCCAACAACTGAGTTATGTTCCAAATCCATTCCTTCTCCCTCCTCCTTTTCAATGGCTTCCTGTACCATGATATCATGGTATGTTTGCTCATCCATCCTGCAGCCCTCACTCTCACCCGGGCCACCTGAAAGATCATCAAACCTGTTGGATAATTGTAATAGCTACAACTCCTGTGTTCCATCCCTCTGGTTTTCCTTACCTGCCTGACTCACAGTGAGGTTTTCTCGTTTCTGAACACTGACCAAACCAGATGACACAAACCTAAACCTGATAAAAAGGATCCAGGTAACCTTCCTCCACCCTGGTGTGTCACAGCATCTCTATTTCAGTTCTAGCTGATATATTTTGAGTTGAAGCTGCTCAAAGTTCAAATACATGTCTCACACCTGTTTACTCTGAAGCAGATAGGCTTCCAGGAACTCACATATGCTGCAGCTCTGACACATCAACTGCCCTACTATACTTAATCTATTTTGAAGAACTATTCAAATTTTTAAATCATTTATGCATGGAACAACTTTTTGTTCATGTTTATTTAACCTTACTATCATTTGCTCCACTAAAGGAATAGAATAAACCTTTGTCACTGAGCAGATGCTATTGCATCTTCTCCTGCCGCAGAGAAAGAATCAATTCCTAAAGCTAATAAAGTTTAGAAAAGCAAAAGTGTACTTCCCTTCCTTAATTTACTTAATCATTAACGCCAATTTTTCAGTAAGATGTAATGCCTGCAGCGTCTTATATTGTGAAGGCATAGGTTTGCAGCATGGTGGCTCAGTGATTAGCACTACTGCCTCTCAGCACCAGAGACCCAGGTTCAATTCCAGCCTCTGGAAACTGTCTGTGTGGAGTTAACACATTCTCCCCATATCTGTGTGGGTTTCCTCCCACAATCCAATGTTGTGCAGGTTTGGTGAATTGGCCATGCTAAAAAAAATTGCCCAAAGTGTTTAGGGATGTGTAGGTTAGGTGCATTAGTCAGGGGTAAATGTAGAGGAATGGGTTTGGATTGGATAGTCTTCAGAGGGTTGTTGGGCCCAAGGGTCTGTTTCCACACTGTAGGAATTCTAATTCTAATTTGGCTATACTAAGTAAAACAAGTACACTAATGTTCTGACACAAGGAAAAGTTAGACTAGAGAGATACAATTGTGATAAAACCTCTGTGATTTGTATGTATTTTGGCATCATTTACTTTGGATTTTAAGCTTGTGGCATTTGAGTTTGACCTATGCCTATGGATGGTGGAGGCGGAATTAATCATTAACTTATCAATATTCCTGGGCTTGTAATTTTTATAAGCCAGAATGACAGAGGGAATACCTGGGGTGATAATGGGAAGATCCCGTCGCTCAGAAAGCTTTTGGTTACCATTTACACAACTCCTTGTTCAAGTTCGATGCATTAAACAGTTTCTCCTAGAGAAAGGAGATAGTTGTGAAAAGTTAGGAAAAACGTTGCCTGAATGTAAGGATTTTAGTTTGAAAGTTCCACACCAGAAGTGTTTGATTAGAAAGTGAAAGGGTTTATCTGAAGCTGAGAATATATAAGCTCATTTGTTTAATTAATCAAGGAAGACGTTAGCAAATTCTCAAGACTGGGAGTTGAAAACAACAGTTAAGCTAAACTTATCAATGGGACAGGGTTGGAACTTTATAAATGGATGGTATTCGGAAAAACATTGGTGAGACCTCTTCAGAAGTACTGTGTCTGGTTCTGATCATCCTGTTATAATAAGGAGGATATTAATTAAATCAGGTAGGTTCAGAAGAGATTTACTAGGATGCTGCTGCACATTTTGAATTATAAAGAAAGGCTGGATAGACTGGGACTTTACTGGAATGTAGTAGGTTGAGAGGTGACCTTATAGAACAAAGAACAAAGAAAATTTACAGCCCAGGAACAGGCCGATTGGCCCTCCAAGCCTGAGCCAATCCAAATCTACTGTCTACACCTGTCGCCCAATTCCTAAGCATCTGTAGCCTCTGCTCCCCACCTATTCATGCATCTGTCTAGACGCATCTTAAATGAATTTCTCGAGGCTTTTAAACGTTAGGGTTAAGAGTAGGTTCCTTTTCCCTAGGACGTGGGATTTCAAGACTGGAGGGCACATTTTTGAGGAAAGAGAGTGAACAAAGACATGGTGAGCAAAGTTTTTACTCAGAGGGTGGTTCGCGTGTGGAATGAAATTCCCAAGGAACAAGTGTATGTGGGCACAGTTACAACATTTAAAAGACACTTAGATAAGTACATGAATAGGAAAGGGTTGGAGGGTATGGGCCAGCAGCACGCAGGTGGGATTAGTTAGCTTGGCATTATGTTCATTATGTTCGGTTGGACTGAAGCATCTGTTTCAATGTTGTATAATTCTATGAACTTGTATTTATACACTGTGTTTGGAAATCTTTCAAATTGTGTCAAATTTAAGTATCTTGGTTTATTCCAATTTATCCTCTTTTATGACAGATTGTAAAGGTACTCCGAGCAATGACAGAAGAGTCAGTTTAATTTCAGTGGTGGGGAAGCTTCTCGATTATTCAGGGTCGAGTAGTTGACACATGGAAAAAGGTGGGTTGATTTGGAACAGTCAGTATGGAGCTCTGGAGGGGAACTCATGCTTGGCTAAATTGTATTTGTTTTGAGAAGATAATGGAAAGAATCAGTAAGAGCAATGCTGCTGATGTAGTGTAGATGGGCTTTCAGAAGGTGTCTGATATGTCACACAGCAGACATGAGAAAAGTTGTAGAACAGAGAGAACAAAGAAAAAAGAAAATTACAGCATAGGAATAGGCCCTTCAGCCCACAAAGCCTGCGCTGATCCAAATCCTCTATCTAAACCTGTCACCTATTTTCCAAGGATCTGTATCCCTTTGCTCCCTAGGCGAAAGTGAGGACTGCAGATGCTGGAGATTAGAGTCATGATTAGAGTGGTGCTGGAAAAGCACAGCAGGCCAGGTTTCCTGATGAAGTGCTCTTGCCCAAAACGTTGATTTTCCTGCTCCTCAGATGCTGCCTGACCTGCTGTGCATTTCCAGCACCACTCTAATTTTGACTCTAATCCCTCTGCTCCCTGCCCAGTCATGTATTTGTCTGGACACATCTTAAATGACATTGTTTATCTCGCCTATACTACCTCCAGTAGCAACGCGTTCCAGGCCCCCACCACTCTCTGCATAAAGAATATTCCACATACATTCCCCTCAAACTTTTCCCCTCTCACCTTGAACTCATGACCCCTAATAATTGAGTCCCCCATTCTGAGTAAAAAGCTTCTTGCTATCCATCTGTCCATATCTCTCATAATTTTGTAGACCTCAGTAAGGACCCCCTCAACCTCTGCCTTTCCAATGAAAATAATCATAATCTTCTCAACCTCTCTTCATAGCTAGCACCCTTCATACCAGGCAACATTCTGGTGAACTTCCTCTGCACCCTCTCAAAGCACCATATCCTTTTGGTAATGTGGTGACCAGAACTGTGCGCAGTATTCCAAATGTGGTCGAACCAAATGTAACATGACCTGCCGACTCTTGTACTCAAAACCCCATCTGATGAAGGAAAGCATGCCAAATGCCTTCTTGACTATTCTATCGACCTGCATTGCCACCTTCAGGGTACAATGGACCTGAACATCCAGATCTCTGTACATCCTTTGTGGCATCCTTAAATAGAGGACTGGAAGGTTGCTCATGTTGTCCCCCTGTACAAGAAGTGTAGTAGGGATATTCTGGGTAACGACAGACTAGTGAGCCTGATGTCGGTGCTGGGGAAGTTGCTGGAGAGGGTACTGAGAGATAGGATCTATTTCTATTTGGAAAGGAATGAGCTTATCGGTGATGGGCAACATGGTTTTGTGAGGGGGAGATCGTGCCTTACCACCTTGATAGAGTTCTTCAAGGAAGTGACCAAGTTGTTAGATGAAGGAAGGGCTGTTGATGTCATATACATGTAAGGCGTTTGATAAGGTTCCCCATTGCAGACTAATGGAGAAAGTGAAGTCACATGGTGTGCAGGGTGTTCTAGCTAGGTGGATGAAGAACTGGTTGAGCAACAGGAGACAGAGAGTAGTAGTTGAAGGGAGTTTCTCGAAATGGAGAAAGGTGACCAGTGGTGTTCCACAGGGATCAGTGTTGGGTCCAATGGTGTTTGTAATATGCATAAATGATATAGAGGAGGGCACTGTTGGTATGATCAGCAAGTTTGCAGATGACACAAAGATTGGTGGAGTGGAAGAAATCATAAGGGACTGTCAGAGAATACAGGTGGATTATACATAAACTGGAGAGATGGGCGGAAAAGTAGCAGATGGCTTTCAATCCAGACAAATGTGAGGTGATGCATTTAGGCAAGTCTAATTCCAGAGTGAATTATACAATGAATGGAAGAGCTTTGGGAAAAGTTGATGGGCAGAGAGATCTGGGAGTGCAGGTCCATTCTACCCTGAAGGTTGCTGCCCACCTGGATAGAGTGGTCAAGAAAGCATATAGTATGCTTGCCTTCATCGGATGGGGTATTGAGTATAAGAGCTGGCAGGTTATGTTAAAATTGTACAAGACATTGGTTTGGCTGCATTTAGAATACTGTGTACAGTTCTGGTTGCCACATTACCAAAAGGACGTGGATGCTTTGGAGAAGGTGCAGAGAAGGCTTACGAGGATGTTACCTGCTATGGAAGGTGCTAGCTATGAAGAGAGGTTGAGTAGGTTAGGTTTATTTTCATTAGAAAAAAGGAAATTGAAGGGGGGACCTGATTGAAGTTTACAAAATCATGAAGGGTATAGACAGGGTGGATAGAGACAAGCTTTTTCCCAGGGTGAAGGATTCAATAACGAGAGGTCACACTTTCAAGGTGAGAGGTGGACAGTTTAAGGGGGATACACGCGGTAAGTACTTCATACAGAGGGTGGTTGGCATTTGGAACGCATTGCCAGCAGACATGGTAGAGGCAGGCATGGTAGATTTATTTAAGATACATCTGGACAAATGCTTGAGTAGGTGGGGAGCAGAGGGATACAGATGCTTAGGAACTGACCGACAGTTTTAGACAGTACATTTGGATCGGCACAGGCTTGGAGGACCGAAGGGCTGTAAATTTTCTTTGTTCTTTATCAATTTTCACCAGGGCTTTTCCATTTACTGTATAGTTTGCTCGAGAATTGGATCTTCCAAAATGCATCACCTCACATTTTCCTGGATTGAACTCCATCTGCCATTTCTCTGCCCAACTCTCCAATCTATTTACATTCTGCTGCATTTTCTGACAGTCTCTTTCACTATCTGTTACTCCACTAATCTTAGTGTCATCTGCAAACTATACTTTCCTCCAGATCATTTATGTATGTCACAAACAACAGTGGTCCCAGCACTGACCCCTGTGGAACACCACTGGTCGCAGTTCTCCATTTTGAGAAACTCCCTTCCACTACTACTCTCAGTCTCCTGCTGCCCAACCAGTTCTCTATCCATCTAGCTAGTAGACCCTGGACCCCATGCGACTTCACTTTGTTCATCAGCCTACCATGGAGAACCTTATCAAGTGCCTTACTAAAATCCATGTATATGACATCTACAGTTCTTCCCTCAAGTTTGTCACTTCTTCAAAAAATTCTAAAATGTTGGCAAGACATGACTTTCCCTGCAAAAACCATGCTGCCAATCACTGATAAGTCAATTTCTTCCAAATGTAAATCAATTCTATCCCTCAGTATGTTCTCCAACAGCTTCCTTACCACTGACATCAGGCTCACTGGTCAATAATAGGCCATGTAATAAAACAGCAGGAGTAATGTGGATAGAAAATTGACTGAGTGATGGCAAACAGTGAATAACGGTCAATAGATATTTTTCAGGCTGGAGGAAGGTTTGTAGTGGAGTTCCCCAGGGGTTGGTTTTGGGATCCTTGTTTTTTTCTGATACATATTCATGATCCAAATGCTTTCCATGCTCAGTTCGAGCAGATTGGCAGTGGTGCAGTGGCTCCCTCCGTCACTGCGGCTGACATCAGATTGGTCTTCCTGTGAGTCAACCCAAAGAAAGTGTCAGGCCAAGATGGTGCCCCCAGTCGAGCACTCATATCCTGTGTGAATCAAATGGCTGAGATATTCACCGACATCTTCAACCTCTCCCTCATAAAAGCCAAAGTTCCCACCTGCTTCAAGAAGACCACCATCATCATGGTACCAAAGAAAACAATGTGCCTTAATGATTACTGCCCAGTGGCTCTGACCGTAATAATCATGAAGTGCTTCAAAAGGCTGGTCATGGCCCACTTCAACTCCAATCTCTTACAATTTGCCTACTGATGTAACAGGTTTACAGTGAATGTGAGGTCCCTAGCTCTGGATTCAACCCTGGAACATCTGGACAAGGACACCTACATCAGATTCCTGCTTTTTGACTACTGCTCCACTTCCATCATTATCCCTGCCAGACTGATCTCAAAACTTCATGAAATTGGTCCCCGTTCCACTTCTGCAACTGGATCCTTATCTTCTGACCCACTCACTGCAATTGGTGAAGATATGAACTGCACCTCCTCCACAATAACACTGGAGCCCACGGAGGATGTGTCCTCTGCTTCCTTCCCGTACTCCCTGTACATCCATGACTGTGTTGCCAAATTCCGAACGAACACAATCTACAAGTTCACTGATGATATCACTGTAGTAGGATGAAAATCTATCAAGAAAAGATTTACAAGAATGTTGCCTGGGTTAGAGGATTTGAGCTATGGGGAGAGGCTGAATAGGCTGGGGCTGTTTTCCCTGGAGTGTCGGAGGCTGAGGGGTGAACTTATAGAGATTTACAAAATTACGAAGGGCATGGATAGGGTAAAAAGTCTTTTCCCTGGGGTCGGGGAACCCAGAACTAGAGGGCATAGGTTTAGGGTGAGAGGGGAAAGATATAAAAGAGACCTAAGGGGCAACCTTTTCACACAGAGGGTGATACGTGTATGAAATGAGCTGCCAGAAGAAGTGGTGGAGGCTAGTACAATTGCAACATTTAAGAGGCATTTGGATGGGTATATGAATAGGAAGGGTTTGGAGGGATATGGGCCGGGCGCTGGCAGGTGGGACTCGATTGGGTTGGGATATCTGGTCGGCATGGACGGGTTGGACCAAAGGGTCTGTTTCCGCGCTGTACTTCTCTATGACTCTACGACTCTAATAATGAGTCAAAATTCAGATGGGAGATACAGAGGGCTTGGTGATCTGGTGCCATGAAAACAACCTCTCTCTTAATGTCGGCAAAACTAAAGAACTGATCATTGACTTCAGAAAGAAAGGAGGAGAAAACGCCCTGTCTACATCAATGGAACTGAGGTTGAGAGGGTGAACAGGGTCAAGTTCCTCGGAGTGACGAAAACCAACAACCTGCCCTCAATTTCCCACATAGATGCGACAGTCAAGAAGGCACAACAAAGCCTCTTCATCCTCAGGAGGCTGAGGCTCAGGAAATTTGGCATGTCTATATGGACCCTCAACAACTTCTGTAGATGCACAATTGAAAACATAGTCTTCAAGTGCATAATGACCTGGTATAGCAATTGCTCTGCCCAGGACTGTAATAAACTACAGAAGGTAGTGTGCACAGCCCAAATCATCACAGAAGCCATCCTTCCATTCATGGAATCCAGTTATATGCCTTGCTACCGACAAAAGGCTGCCAACATCATCAAAGACATATCGCACCCTGGTAATGATCTCCTACAACCTCTTCCATCAGGCAGAAGAAATAGAGGCCTGAACACATGCACCAGCCATTTAGGAACAGATTCTTCCCAGCTGTTATTAGGCTGATGAATGGTCTCTCTAGCCTCAAATAGATCTGATCTTGCTAACATTGATCTCGCCTAGCGTATGCCCTATACAATATAACCTGCATGCCTCTGCTAAGTCTTTTTACAACCTCTGATCTGTATTCCTTGCTTACTATGATCTGCCTGTACCACTCATAAACAAAGCTTTTTACTCGACTTCAGTACATGTAACAATAAATCAATCAATCATTCAATCAAGTTATTGGTCTTCAGTGGAAAATTTTGAAATGTGGAAGAATAATAAACTGTGAGGAGGAAAATGCAAAAGGACATTGAGAAGTTGGTAGAGTGGGCAAATAGGTAGCAGGTGAGATTTAATAGGAAAACTTGGGAAGTGACGCATTTTGGAAGGTTGAACATTGCAAGTCAATATAAAATGGGGGGGGGGGGGAAGGAGAGGGGCTACAAGCCTAAAAGTGGTGCAAGTGCAGAGGGAACTGTGGGTATATGTGCCCAGATCATTGAAGGTGGTAGGTCAAGAATAGAGAGCAGTTAATAAAGCACATAGTGTCCTTAGATTTATTAATTGGGGCATAGAGTACAAGAGCAAGGAGGTGATGTTGAACTTGTACAAGATACTTGTTAGACCTCTGCTGGAGTACTGTGTCCCAGTTGTGGGCTCCACATTACAAGAAAGATGTGAATACATTGTAGAGAGTGTAGAAACGATTTACAAGAATGCTTCCAGGGGTGTGAAACTTCAGTGATGAGGATAGGTTGAAGAAGTTGGGACTGTTCTCCTTGGAGAGAAGAAGATTGGTAAATCTGATAGAGTTTTTGAGAATCATTTCTGGGATGGATAGGGTGTATAGGGAGAAAATGTTCCCTCGTAAAAGTAACAAGAACAAAAAGTCATAAATTTCAAGTGATTTGCAAAAGGAGCAAATGTGACATGAGAGAAAAAAAACATTTTCACTCAACCTGTACGAAGTTAGGGCATGGAATGTGCTGCCTAGAAATGTAGTGAGGTTAGGTTCATTTGAGGCATTCAAGAGGATATCGGGTGGATATTTGGATAGAAATAATGTGCAAGGTATGGGGAAAAAGCAGGGGATTACTTATAAGACTATTTATAAGTAGAAGTAAGCCTTCAATCCAACAAGTTTGCTTTGCTACTCAATGAGATCATGGCTGATCAGATAATTTTTCCCATAACCCTTGATCCCCTTACTGATGAAAAATTGACTCAGTCTTGAATATACTGAATGATCCAGCCTTGATACTTCTCGGGTAAAGAGAATTTCATTGATTGTACTCTTTCTTCATTTTCATCTATTTAAAGAAGTTCTTGCTGTCTGTCTTGATATTGCTTGCAAGTTTACCCTCAAAATTTATCTCTGTCCTTTTTTTGTCTGTCTTTTGTTGGGTTTTAACCACTATGTAATTGGCACTAGCTATTTATATTCATTTGCAGAGTCTACATAGAACAATGGTCACATGGCTTCCTTCTGCACAGTAACCCATGTGATCCTGCAATTAATGTTCACTATTATTAAAGCTTTTCAGCATTGCATGGTTCAGTTTCAGTGAAATAAAAAAAAGAGCCAAGTATGATCTATCAAGCCAGATTTCAGTCAGAGATCTAAGTATCTTTATAAAGTGCACTCCTCCTATCTTGGTTGGGACATTTTTTTTTGCTTTCTGCCACAAAGTCAAGATTTTGATCTGATTTTTCACTTCTTCCTGGATCGCATGGGTTTATAGCTTTGTGCCCAAACTAGCATGTTTGACCTTGTCTAAAATCTTGTTAAAATTGATAAAGGCAACATGAAACAAAGTGCCCTCACCAAATACCTGCACAAAAATTCAAATAGATTATTCCAACGCAAACTTCCAAGAAATAATTACTGACACTCTTTGAGTAATCTATGCCTTTCTAAATGATGAATCTTCAGAACTTTCTCCAATTATTTCCTAACTACTATATCAGGCGGACTACCCTGTCCTCAATCTATCCTTTTGTCCCTTTGTAATCAATGGTGCAGCATTCACAGTCCACCAGCTAAGAACCTAACCGGACTGGACTGGAACATGATAGTCAGAGCCTCTGCTATTTCCTCAGCTGCTGCACTTCTCATTCTGGGATACAAATAATCTGGGTCTTGTGATGTATCCATAAGGATGCTGAACAGTTTGCTACATATTCTTACAGTATGGATGGAATTTACTTCACTCTGATGTGGAGTGAGCAATGTAGGGAATGTGGCAAAATAGAGACAATGAAAAAAGAAAGAAAATCCAAAAGAACTGCAGATGCTGGAAATCAGAAACAGAAATTGCTGGAAAAACTCAGAGAAATCAGTGGAGAGAAATTCAAGTTTGCATTTTGGGTCCAGCTCTGAGGGAGCATCATTGGACTCAACACGTTAACTCTGAATTCTCTCCACTGATGCTGCCAGACCTGACCTTTTCCAGGAATTTCTGTTTTTGTTTATGAGTTGCAGTGTCTAAAAAGATATTGTCAAATTTCCCCTCAAGCTATTATTAATGAATTCAGAGTCTTGCAATCAACTTATTTTCCTGTATTCGCATGTCATTACTGTCTCAACCTGCCTTATTGAAAAGCCTTCCAAGTTCCCTCTCCCTTCCTGACAAACTGGATGGCAAAAAGTCCCGATGTACAAATCAGGGCAGCTATCTCCTGACTGGAGATCATCGAATGCTTGTCCCGACCAGCATCCAAATATGTCTTCATAACAGCATTCCTGCATGGTCCATGAACACTATTTAACACACCCTTTGCCCATGAAAATTGACGTCAGCAAACCAACAACCTTACTACATCATCAGAACTATTCACTGATGTGCAGACTCTACATTAGCCTTCAACAATTTACTTTGGCGTTCAGGGTCAACCATGATCTGCCCGCTTCTGCCAGGTTGCTTTGCATTCCTGTACATCTGCACATGATGTATCCCATGGCACTTCACTTGTTCACTTAGACCTCACTCACTCTGTATTTACCTGGAGACTTCTAGCATCTATTTCATAGGAACAGGAGTATGCTGTTCAACCCATCAAGCCTGTTCTGTCATTAAATGAGATCATGGCTGATCTGTGGCCTAACTCCATATACCCACCTTTGCTCAACAAAAACATATCTACCTCAGATTTAAAATTAACAACTGATCCAGCATCCACTATCATTTGTAGAAGAAATTTGCAATTGTCTGCCACCCTTTGTGTGTCAAAGTGCTTCCTAACTATTCTCCTGAACATTCTGGCTTATTTATCAGATTGCAACACACAAGTAATCACATGCTCACATATAAACACACACAAAGACATGCACACACAAAGCAACACAGATACACAATCACGCAGTTACACATGCTCATGCAGTCACACGCTCTCACACTCAGACATATGCATGCATTTAGAGACACACACAAACACACACACAATGGGTCAGACAGACACAGGGTGACACACGCTCATATAAATGCACACATTCACACATATATGCACAGAATGACACATGGAAAAATAAACACATACAAATTGACACAGTCTCACACATACATACACAGACACATACGCATGGGCACAAGTGCACTAAAATGCACACACAGAGACATTCTCTGTCATACACTTCCACATTTGTGCACAGAGAGATAGTCACACTGACACATAAACACACTGATCATCACTGGCGGTCCCTCACAGAAAAGGATGACTCTCTTCCACTCTCAGGATGAGACTGTACAGACCAATGTGGCTACTGCAGACTCTCACAGTTGGGGCAGATGGTGGTCATGGGAAAGGCTGAGTGATGTGTCAGTGTGGTCATGCACTCCTTTTGCTGTTTTCACCCGGTTTCTGTTTTTTTCCCGACGGCAAGTCTCAATCTGCTTGAAGCCTTTCCAGATAATCCTCCTCCATTTTGGATGGTCTTGGGTCAGTGATTCACAAGTATCTGTTTGAATGCTGCATTTCACCAATGACACCTTGGGGATTTCACTGAAGCACTTTCTCTGTCCACTTGTTTGGGAAGTCTCATGTTGGCTATGTGGATGATATGCCCAGCTGATCACAGCTGATCAAGGGTGGTCAGTGCCTCCATGCTGGTGATGGCAGCCTAGTCAAGGAAGGTGATATTGGTATATCTTTCTTCCCAGCACATGCACACACACACACACACACACACACACACACACACACACACAGAGACATACGCAAATAGGCACACTCACATATACACTGACAGACACACACACATGCACACACTGACAGTGATACACAAACTCTCTCTCTCATGCACACATAGTCACACTCTCACACAGATACACTCTCATACACACACACACACACACATACAAACATTGACATACAGAAGCACTCTCACACATAGGCAGACACACTTTGTCTCTCTCACACATGCACATAAAATACTATTTATAATGTGACAAAATAAGAAACTAAGGCACATTATAAAGAACGTTTTGTTAACTTACTGTATCTTCAATTGTGATTTAAAGATACAGTAAGATTGTTGGAGAATTATCGTAGGTTTTTCAACATATGCCCTGAATACCCCAACCACACTGATTTGAGTTACGTTTGTTTCAAAACCATCAGTGCAGCAATAACAGTGAGGACATTTGCCACAAACTTGTAATTTTACTTCTTCATTCATGGGACGGATTGCACCTAAATTGGAAAGGGACTAACATACTGGCAGGGAAATTTGCTAGAACTGCTTGGGAGGATTTAAACTAGTAAGGTAGGGGGGTGGGACCCAGGGAGATAGTGAGGAAAGAGATCGATCTGAGACGGGTACAGCTGAGAACAGAAGTGAGTCAAACAGTCAGGGCAGGCAGGGACAAGGTAGGACTAATAAATTAAACTGCATTTATTTCAATGCAAGGGGCTGAACAGGGAAGGCATATGAACTCCGGGTATGGTTAGGAACATGGGACTGGGATATCATAGCAATTACAGCAATTATATGGCTCAGGGATGGGCAGGACTGGCAGCTTAATGTTCCAGGATACAAATGCTACAGGAAGGATAGAAAGGCAGGCAAGAGAGGAGGGGAGTGGCATTTTTGATAAGGGATAGCATTACAGCTGTGCTGAGAGAGGATATTCCCGGAAATACATCCAGGGAAGTTATTTGGGTGGAACTGGGAAATAAGAAAGGGATGATCACCTTATTGGGATTGTATTATAGACCGCCAATAGTCAGAGGGAAATTGAGAAACAAACTTGTAAGGAGATCTCAGCTATCTGTATGAGTAATAGGGTAGATATGGTAGGGGATTTTAACTTTCCAAATATCGACTGGGACTGCCATAGTGTTAAAGGTTTAGATGGAGAGGAATTTCTTTAGCGTGTACAAGACAATTTTCTGATTCAGTATGTGGATGTACCTACTAGAGAAGGTGCAAAACTTGGGAAATAAGGCAGGGCAGGTGACTGTGGTGTCAGTGGGGGAACACTTTGGGGCCAGCAACCGTAATTCTAATCGTTATAAAATAGTGATGGAAAAGGATAGACCAGATCTAAAAGTTGAAGTTCTAAATTGGAGGAAGCCAATTTTGACGGTATTAGGCAAGAACTTTCGAAAGCTGATTGGAGACAGATGTTCGCAGGTAAAGGGACGGCTGGAAAATGGGAAGCTTTCAGAAATGAGATAACAAGAATGCAGAGAAAGTATATTCCTGGTAGGGTGAAAGGGAAGACTGGTAGGTATAGAGAATGCTGGATGACTAAAGAAATTGAGGGTTTGGTTAAGAAAAAGAAGGAAGCATATGTCAGGTATAGACAGGATAGATCGAGTAAATCCTTAGAAGAGTAGTAAGGAAGTAGGAGTATACTTAAAAGGGAAATCAGGAGGGCAAAACGAGGACATGAGATAACTTTGGCAAATAGAATTAAGGAGAATCCAAAGGGTTTTTACAAATATATTAAGGACAAAAGGGTAACTAGGGAGAGAATAGGGCCCCTCAAAGATCAGCAAGGCGTCCTTTGTGTGGAGCCACAGAAAATGGGGGAGATACTAAATGAATATTTTGCATCAGTGCTTACTGTGGAAAAGGATATGGAAGATATAGACTGTAGGGAAATAGACGGTAACATCTTACAAAATGTCCAGATTACAGAGGAGGAAGTGCTGGATGTCTTGAAACGGTTAAAGGTGGATAAATCCCCAGGACCTGATCAGGTGTACCCGAGAACTCTGTGGGAAGCTAGAGAAGTGATTGCTGGGCCTCTTGCTGAGATATTTGTATCATCAATAGTCACAGGTGAGGTGCTGGAAGACTGGAGGTTGGCACACGTGGTGCCACTGTTTAAGAAGGGCGGTAAAGACAAGTCAGGGAACTATAGACCTGTGAGCCTGACGTCGATGGTGGGCAGGTTGTTGGAGAGAATCCTGAGGAACAGGATGTACATGTATTTGGAAAGGCAAGGACTGATTAGGAATAGTCAACATGGCTTTGTGCGTAGGAAATCATGTCTCACAAACTTGACTAAGTTTTTTGAAGAAGTAACAAAGAGGATTGATAAGGGCAGAGCAGTAGATGTGATCTATATGGACTTCAGTAAGGCGTTCGACAAGGTTCCCCATGGGAGGCTGATTAGCAAGGTCAGACCTCACGGAATACAGAGAGAACTAGCCATTTGGATACAGAACTGGCTGAAAGGTAGAAGACAAAGGGTGGTGGTGGAGGGTTGTTTTTCAGACTGGAGGTCTGTGACCAGTGGAGTGCCACAAAGATCAGTGCTGGGATCTCTACTTTTTGTCATTTACATAAATAATTTAGATGTGAGCATAAGGGGTACAGTTAGTAAGTTTGCAGATGACACCAAAATTGGAGGTGTAGTGGACAGCGAAGAGGGTTACCTCAGATTACAACATGATCTGGACCAGATGGGCCAATGGGCTGATTAGTGGCAGATGGAGTTTAATTCAGATAAATGTGAGGTACTGCATTTTGGGAAAGCAAATCTTAGTAGGACTTATACACTTAATGGTAAGGTCCTAGGGAGTGTTGCTGAACAAAGAGACCTTGGATTGCAGGTTCATAGCTCCTTGAAAGTGGAGTCGCAGGTAGATAGGATAGTGAAGAAAGCGTTTGGTATACTTTCCTTTATTGATCAGAGTACTGAGTAAAGGAGTTGGGAGGTCATGTTGTGGCTGTACAGGACATTGGTTAGGCCACAGTTGGAATATTGTGTGCAATACTGGTCTCCTTCCTATTGGAAAGATGTTGCAAAACTTGAAAGGGTTCAGAAAAGATTTACAAGGATGTTGTCAGGTTTGGAGCATCTGAGCTACAGAGAGAGGTTGAATAGGCTGGGGCTGTTTTCCCTGGAGCATCAGAGGCTGAGGGGTGACCTTATAGAGGTTTACAAAATTATGAGGAGCATGAATAGGATAAATAGACAAAGTCTTTTCCCTGGAGTCAGGGAGTCCAGAACTAGAGGGCATAGGTTTAGGGTGCGAGGAGAAAGATATAAAAGAAACCTAAGAGGCAACTTTTTCACGCAGAGGGTGATACATGTTTGGAGTGAGCTGCCAGAGGAATTGGTGGAGACTGATACAATTGCAACATTTAAGAGGCATTTGGATGGGTATATGAATAGGAAGGGTTTGGAGGGATATGGGCCAGGTGCTGGCAGGCGGGACTAAATTGGGTTGGGATATCTGGTTGGCGTGGACAGGTTGGACCGAAGGGTCTGTTTCCATGCTGTACATTTCTATGACTCTATGACTCTATGTGGCCATCACCTGCTGGACTGAGTATTTATTGTCCATCCCTCATTGCCCCTTGAGAATGTGACGATCAGCTGCTTTCTTGAACCATCTACTGAGAGCAAGTAGCTCGTCTTCCATCACTTTATAGATGATTGAGAGTACACTGATGGGGCAATAATTGCCTAATTATGTCCTGCTTTTTGTGCACAGGACATAGAACACAGAACATCGAATGTTACAGCACAGTACAGGCCCTTTGGCCTTCGATGTTGCACTGACCTGTGAAAATAGTCTGATGCCCACCTAACCTACACTGTTCCATTATTTTCCATATGTATGTCCAATGCCCATTTCGATGGCCTTAATGTTGGCGAGTCTGCTACTGTTGCAGGCAGGCCGCTCCACGCCCCCTACTACTCTCTGAGTGAAGAAACTACCCATAAAATCTGTCCTAAATCTATCACCCCTCAATTTAAAACTATGTCCCCTCGTGTTAACCTTCACCATCCAAGGAAAAGGCTTTCACTGTCTACCCTATCTAACCCTCTGACTATCTTATACGTCTCGATTTAGACACCTCTCAAAGTTCTTCTCTCCAATGAAAACAGCCTCAGTTCCCTCAGCCTTTCCTCATAAGATCTCCCTTCCATACCAGGCAACATTCTCGGAAATCTCCTCTGAACTTTTTCCAAAGCTTCCACATCCTTCCAAAAATGTGGTGATGAGAATTGCATGCAATTCTCCAGGTGCAGCCTTCCCAGTGTCTTGTACAGTTGAAGCATGATCTAATTTCTCAATCTAGATTAGAATGGTGCTGGAAAAGCACAGCAGTCCAGTAATCACCAGGCAAAAGCCCTTCATCAGGAATGAAGGCAGGGAGCCTCCAGGGTGGAGAAATATATGGGAGGGGAGTGGGGCTGGAGAGAAGGTAGTGAAGAGTACAATGGGTGGTGGGGGTGGATGAAGGTGATAGGTCAGAGAGGAGGGTGGAGCGGATAGGTGGGAAGGAAGACTGGCAGGTAGGACAGGTCATGAGGATGGTGTTGAGCTGGAAGTTTAGAAAGGGGGTAAGGTGGGGGGAGGGGAAATGAGGAAACTGGTGAAGTCCATATTGATGCCCTGGGGTTGAAACATTCCGAGATGAACATGAGGCGTTCTTCCTCCAGGTGTCGGGTGATGAGGGAATGACAGTGGAGGAGGCCCAGGACCTGCATGTCCTCGGCAGAGTGGGAGGGGGAGTTGAAATGTTGGGCCATGGGGTGGTGGGGTTGATTGGTGCGGGTGTCCCAGAGATGTTCCCTGAAGCGCTGTGGGAGAAGGTGTCCAGTCTCTCCAATGCAGAGGAGACCGCATCGGGAGCAATAAATGACGTGTTGAAGTGCAGGTGAAACTTTGATAGATGTGGAAGGCTCCTTTGGGGCCTTGGATGGAGGTGAGGGGGGATGTGTGGGCACAGGTTTTGCAGTTCCTGCAATGGCAGGGGAAGGTGCTAGGAGGGGAGGATTGGTTGTTGGGGGGGGGGGCGTGGACCTGACCAGGTAGTCACGGAGGGAATGACCTTTGCGGAAAGTGGAAAGGGGTGGGGAGGGAAATATATCCCTGGTGGTGGGGTCCGTTTGGAGGTGGCAGAAATGTCAGCAGATGATGGGGTTTATGCAAAGGTTGGTAGGGTGTAAGGTGAGGACCAGGGGGTTCTGTCCTTGTTACAATTGGAGGGATTGGGTTCGAGGGCGGAGGTGCGGGATGTGGATGAGATGCGTTGGAGGGCACCTTCAACCACGTGGGAAGGGAAATTACAGTCTTTAAAGAAGGAGGTCATCTGGTATGTTCTGTGGTGGAACTGGTCCTCCTGGGAGCAGATACAGCGGCGGCGGAGGAATTGGGAATATGGGATGGCATTTTTGCAGGAGGTAGTGTGGGAAAAGGTGTAATCCAGGTAGCTGTGGGAATCGGTGTCAGTGTCAGTGTCAGTGTCAAGTCGGTCGTCATTGATGGAGAGGTCCAGTCAGGGGAGGGAGGTGTCAGAGATGGTCCAGGTGAATTTAAGGTCAGGGTGGAAAGTGTTGGTGAAGTTGATGAACTGCTCAACTTCCTCACGGGAGCACAAGGGGGCGCCAATGCAGTCATTAATGTATCTCATCCATGTCCCACTTAACCCACAACATTGTTCTGCACTATCCACAACTCTGCTTACCTTAGTGTCATCCACAAATCTACTAACCCATTCTCCTACGCCCTCATCCAGATCATTTATGAAAATGATAAACAGCAGTGGCCCCAAAACAGATCCCTGCCCCACACCACAGGTAACTGAACCCCAGGATGAACATTTCCCATCAACCACCACCCTCTGTCTTCTTTCAGCTTGCTAATTTTTGATCGAAACCTCTAAATCATCTTCAATCCTGAAACTCCATATTTTGTGCAATAGTCTCCCATGTGGAACCTTATCAATCACCTTACTGAAGTTTACATACAACACATCAAATGCTTTAGCCACCTATTTGTTACCTTCTTGAAGAACTCAGGGTAACTAGGGAGAGAATAGGGCCCCTCAAAGATCAGCAAGGCGGCCTTTGCGTGGAGCCGCAGAAAATGGGAGATACTAAACGAGTATTTTGCATCAGTATTTACTGTGGAAAAGGATATGGAAGATATAGACCGTTGGGAAATAGATTCTGGATTAGTGGTGCTGGAAGAGCACAGCAGTTCAGGCAGCATCCAAGTAGCTTCGAAATCGACGTCATGAAGGGCTTTTGCCCGAAACGTCGATTTCGAAGCTACTTGGATGCTGCCTGAACTGCTGTGCTCTTCCAGCACCACTAATCCAGAATCTGGTTTCCAGCATCTGCAGTTATTGTTTTTACCTCTGTAGGGAAATAGATGGTGACACGCTGCAAGATGCCCAAATAACAGAGGAGGAAGTGCTGGATGTTCTTGAAAGGCATAAAGGTGGATAAATCCCCAGGGCCTGATCAGGTGTACCCTAGAACACTTTGGGAAGCTAGAGAAGTGATTGCTGGGCCTCTTGCTGAGATATTTGTATCATCAATGGTCACAGGTGAGGTGCTGGAAGACTGGAGGTTGGCTAACATGGTATCACTCTTTAAGAAGGGTTGTAAGGACAAGCCAGGGAAATATAAATCAGTGAGCCTGACGTCAGTTGTTGGGCAAGTTGTTGGAGGGAATCCTGAGAGACAGGATGTACATGTATTTGGAAAGGCAAGGACTAATTAGGGATAGTCAACATGGATTGAAATGTGTGTGGGAAATCATGTCTCACAAACTTGATTGAGTTTTTTGAGGAGCTAACAAAGAGGATTGATGAGGGCAGAGCAGTAGATGTGATTATATGGACTTCAGTAAGGCGTTCTACAAGGTTCCTCATGAGAGACTGATTAGCAAGGTTAGATCTCACGGAATACAAGGAGAACCAGCCATTTGGATACAGAACTGGCTCAAAGATAGAAGACAGAGGGTGGTGGTGGAGGGTTGTTTTTCAGACTGGAGGCCTGTGACCAGTGGAGTGCCACAAGGATCAGTGCTGGGTCCTGCACTTTTTGTCATTTGGATGTTAGTGGGTTTGCAGATGACACCAAAATTGGAGGTGTAGTGGACAGTGAAGAGGGTTACCTCAGATTACAACATGATCTGGACCAGATGGGCCAATGGGCTGAGAAGCGGCAGATGGAGTTTAATTCAGATAAATGCAAGGTGCTTCATTTTGGGAAAGCAAATCTTAGAAGACTTATATACTTAATGGCAAGGTCCTAGGGAATGTTGCTGAACAAAGAGACCTTGGAGGCAGGTTTATAGCTCCTTGGAGTTGCAGGTCGATAGGATAGTTTGGTATGCTTTCTTTTCTTGGTCAGAGTACAGGAGTTGGAAGGTCATGTTGTGGCTGTACAGGACATTGGTTCGGCCACTGTTGGAATATTGCATGCAATGCTGGTCTCCTTCCTATTGGAAAGATGTTGCAAAACTTGAAAGGGTTCAGAAAAGATATACAAGGATGTTAACAGGGTGGGAGGATTTGAGCTATAGGGAGAAGCTGAACAGGCTGGGGTTGTTTTCCCTGGAGCTGAGGGGGTGACCATATAGAGGTTTACAAAATTATGAGGGGCATGGATAGGATAAATAGACAAAGTCTTTTCCCTGGGATCGGACAGTCCAGAACTAGAGAGCATAGGTTTAGGGTGAGAGGGGAAAAATATAAAAGAGACCTACGGGGCACCTTTTTGACACAGAGGGTGGTACGTGTATGGAATGAGCTGCCAGAGGAAGTGATGGAGAGTGGTACAATTGCAACATTTAAGAGGCATTCGGATGGGTATATGAATAGGAAGGGTTTGGAGGGATATGGGCCAGGTGCTGGCAGGTGGGACTAGATTGGGTTGGGATATCTGGTCGGCATGGACGGGTTGGACCGAAAAGTCTGTTTCCATGCTGTACATCCCTATGACTCTATAACTCAATAAGGTTAGTGAGGCATGTCCTACCCTTCACAAAACCGTGTTGACTATCCCTAATAAAATCATTCCTTTCCAAATCATTATAAATCCTATCTCTTATAACCTTTTACAACACCTTACCCACAACTGAAGTAAGGCTAACCAGGACTGTCCTGACTCCCCTTCTTAAATAAGGAAACAGCATTTGTGATCCTCCAATCTTCTGGCAATTCTCCTGTCAACTATGATGACATAAAGATCGAAGCCAAAGGCTCTGCAATCTCCTCCCTGGCTTCCCACAGAATCCGAGGATAAATCCCATCCAGCCCTGACGTCTTATCAATTTTCAGATCTTCCAATATTGTCCAACATCTTCCCCACTATTGAGTAAATGCCAGTGTTATAGCTGGACTGCAAGAGCTTGGCTTGGGGAGTGGAAAGTACTGGAGCATAAATCTTCAGTATAATTGCCAGGGCCCATAGTCTTTGCATATCCAGCGTCTCCAAGCATTTCTTGATTTTACATGGAGTGAATCAAATTGGCTGGAAACTGGAAGAGGTCAAGATGGATCATCCACTTGGCACTTCTGACTGACGGTTGCTGTGAAGTTGCTGTCAGCCCTATCTTTTGCACTCATGTGTTGGGTTCTTTCATCATTGAGGATTGGGATATCTGCAGAGCCTCCTTCTCCAGTGAATTGTTTAATTGTCCATCACTATTCAAGAACTTACATCTGATCCATTGATTGTGAGATCATTTAGCTCTATCTATCACTTGTGGCAGAACTGCAGAGCTTAGATCTGATCTGTTGGTTGTGGGATTGCTTAGCCCTGTCTATCACTTGCTGCTTACGCTGCTGGCATGCAAATAGTCCTGTTTGGTAGCTTCACCATGTTGGCATCTCATTTTCAGGTATGCCTGGCATGCCCTCTTGCAGTCTTAATTGAACCAGGGTTGATCTCCTGGCTTGATGCTAATTGAGGAGTGGGGGATATGCTGGGCCATGGGTTACACATTGTGCTGGAGTACAATTCTGCTGCTGCTGATGGCCCACAGTGCCTCATGGATGCCCAGTTTCCATTTGCTGGACCTATTCAAAATCTGTTTCATCTAGCACAATGAAAATGCCACACAACATAATGGAGAATATTCTTGATGGAGGGTATTCTCATAGTCTCCACAAGGACTATGCAGTGGTCACTGTTATCATCACTCATAATACTATTGTGGACAGATGCACCTGCAGCCAGCAGATTGATAGCAATAAGGTCAAGTATGCTTTTCCCTCTTGTCAGTTCCTTCATCACCTGGCACATACCCAGTCTAGCAGCTGTGTCCTTTAGGACCCACCCAGCTTGATAAGTAGTACTGCTGCTAAGCCACTCTTGGTGGTGGACATTGAAATCCCCCACATAATGCACATCTTGCGCCCTTGCCACTCTCAGTGCTTCCTCTAAGTGCTGTGCAACATGGAGGAATACTGATTCATCAGTCGAGGGAGGTTGGTGCATTTTAATCAGGCGGAGTTTTCCTTACCCATGCTTGATCTGAAGCCATTTGAATTCATGGGGTGTGGAGTCAATGTTGAGGACTCCCAGGCAACTTCCTCCTGATTGTAAATCACTGTGCTATTGTATACCTCTGCTGGGTCTGCCCTTTTGGTGAGGCAGGTCATAATCAGGGATGGTGATGGTGGTGTCTGAGACATTGTTTGCCTCTAATGATTCTATCAATATGACTATGTTCTGATGAAGGACTTATGCCCGATAAGTGAACTCTCCTGCTCCTCAGGTTGCTGCCTGACCAGCTGTGCTTTTTCTAGCACCACACTTTTCAACTCTGACTCTCTAGCACCTGCAGTCTCACTTTCCTTTAATATGATTATGTCAGGCTGTTGCTTGACAGGGAACTGACAAGAGGGAAAAGCAAACTTGACCTCATCCTTATCAATCTGCCAGCTGCAGATGCATCTGTCCGCAACAGTATCATGAGAGACGATAACAGTGAGGCAGCTCTCCCTGTTGTGGCATTAGACCCCAGATGTTAGTAAGCAGGACTTTGCAAGGTCAACAGGCCTGTTTTTGCCCTTGTTGTTTCTGGTGCCTAAGTCAATAACAATAAACTATCTAAAAATCTGAAGCAATCCAGTTTATTTTCTCTCCCTTGTTGCTGTAAGTTGTTGTTTATAACCACAAAGTCAGAGATTTGTAACTTGTGAACCAGTCACTCTGTGCTTCCTGTGAAGTGAAAGAACCTGAAGGAAAAGGTTAAAGAACTGAAGGAATTGGAAAATCAATGGAAGATGCCATCAAATTCTGAGGAGTGATGTAATTGACCTGCTTTTTTAACTGTCCACCCATAATGCCATTTTTTTTGTTTGCCCGTGGCTGTAAACGTGTGTTATGTTTAAGAAAGAGATTAGAGTTTTCATTGGTTTATATGCAGTTATGCATGATGAATTAACATGATTATTGGTCACACTTCCCCATTAAGTCATGACGTGCAGGCACTTAAAACAGACGTCATTCACAAAATCCTTCCACTAATGAGATAGTCTTCCTAGAGGAGTCTAAAAACTCTGTAACAGTTCTTTCACAGTAAGAACACAGTAAGTGGAATTGAAGGTCAACAGGAGCCAGGCAGGCAACTACACTAGCTAATGAGAACACAGAATATAGATCCAGATCAAGGTGATTCAGTCCTTCTTGTCTGCTCCGACTTTCAATATGATTATGGTTAATCATCCAGCTCAGAACACACCGTTCCTGCTTTCTCCCCATACCCTTTTATCCCATTAGGCTTGTGTCGACATCTTTCTTGAAAGTCTTCAAGATTCTGGCCTCAACAGTTTACAATGGCTGCAAGTTTCACAGACTCATCATTCTTTGAGTGAAGAAATTCTTCCTCATCTCTGTTCTAAATGGCCTGTTAAGAGTTATATATCAACTATTCAAAGTTGTTTACCTGTAGTTCTATTTAGTATCTGTTTAGTAAGTAAGACATTTAGCTCAGAGACATGTAATTATTAGGCTTAATCAAAAATAAATTCAGAAAATCAAGATTCACTTACTCAGGACATGCTGAAGGACAAGGACAAATATTGCCAAGGACAGCGAAAGTGAAGTCTCCATCAGAATCCCATGTTCCTAAAACTAAATGAGAAATCATGTGATTTTTAGGAACATGTGATTTCACCAGACATTTGTGCGTAATTTCAGGACAATAGCTGGACCTTAACAAATTTGTTTAAGAAACAAGTAATTTCTGTCAGAATCTCAGGAAAACTTTGAGATGCTGAAGGCAAGCCAAATAAACAAAGTGGCTGGCCACCCCAATTTTTCGAGACCTTTTAAAATAGCAATTGATGCTCATGACTTGGAAGTATATGCAGCTTTGTTGCAGGATGATGAATCAAGAACAGAGAAGTTATTAGCTCTTGCTACAGAGCAGGAACTGCCCTTATCTTTGCAGTATAATCTACTTAAAGTTATTTCCCCTCAACAGCAAAGCTATAAGATTTGAAGTTTTTAAAACAGTAAGTTACAAACTTTATAAGTGTGAACCAGCACCCCAGGCCTTGTTCCTGTTGAAGGGCTTATGCCCAAAACATCAATTCTCCTGCTCCTCAGATGCTACCTACTGTGCTTTTCCTGCACCACACTCTCGACCTTTTGCCTCCTACAAACAAGCAAAAGTCTCTGGATAAAAAAAATGAGGAACAGCAACTCCTAACAAGCTGAAAAGATCATCACAGCGCAAACCTCAATGAATTTTTTTGAGAAGGTAATCAAGCATGTGGATGAGGGTAGGGCAGTTGAAGTGGTGTACGTGGATCTCAGTAAAGCCTTTGATAAGGTTCCACATGGCAGACTGTTGGAGAAAATGAAGAGGCATGGGATTGAAGGTGATTTAGCAGTTTGGATTAGAAACTGGCTATCTGAAAGAAGGCAACAAGTGGTGGTTGATGGAAAATATTCAGCCTGGAGTCCATTTAATGGTGGTGTGCCACAAGGGACCACTGCGATTTGTCATTTTATAAACGACTTGGTGGTTGGATTAAGAAGTTTGCAGATGACACTAAAGTCAGTGAAGTGGTGGACAGTGTTGAAGAATGTTGCAGGTTGCAGGAAAACTTGAACAAACTGCAGAATTGGGCTGAAAGGTGGCAATGGAGTTCAATGCAGACAAATGTAACGATGCACATCCATGTACATCGATCCCTGAAAGCTGCCACCCAGATTGATGGCGCTGTTAAGAAGGCATACTGTGTGTTAGGTTTTATTGGTAGAGGGATTGAGTTCCGGAGCCGTGATGTCATGCTGCAACTGTACAAAACACTAGTGTGGCCTCACTTGGAATATTGCGTACAGTTCTGGTCACCCCATTACAGGAAGTATGTGGAAGCATTGGAAAAGGTGCAGAGGAGATTTACCAGGATGTTGCCTGGTCTGGAATGAAGGAAAGACTAAGGGACTTGGGTCTGTTCTCAGCGGAGAGAAAAAGCCTAAGAGAGGATTTAATAGAGACATACAAGATAATCAAAGGATTAGGTAGGGTGGACAGTGAGAGTCTTTTTCCTTAGATGATGATATCTTTTTTTACGAAGGGGCACTGCTGCAAATTGAGGGGTGATGGATTTAAGACAGATGTCGGAGGCAGTTCTTTACTCAAAGAATGGTAAGGATGTGGAATGCCCTGCCGGCCAATGTAATTAATTCAGCCACATTAAGGGCATTTAAACTGTCCTTGGATAAGCATATGATTGATGATGTCATAATGTAGGGTTATGGGCTTAGATTAGTTCACAGGTCGGCGCAACATCGAGGGCTGAAAGGCCTGTTTTGTGCTGCATTGTGCTATGTTCTAACTACTGAACTGCCTTCTGAGGTGTTCCCTCTAACCGTAACATCCATTTTTTTTGCTGGCTGTATGTGGCTATAGGGGAGCTTATAAAGGTGGGGGGGGGGGGGGGGATATGGGGCGTGAGAGATTTCAGATCGAGAAGTTATTTGTCAATGGTTCATAATTGTATATCTATTTATCTATAATAAATAGTAATCCTTTTTAAGTTTGGAAAACCCAATCCAAGGACGTTCTTTCGGGCTTAAAAACAGACAAATCCCTTGGCGCAGATGAATTGCATCCAAGAGAAGCAAGGTAGGAAATTGCAGAGGCTCTGACACAAATTTTTTATATCCTTTTTGCCATGGTGTATGTGCCAGAGGGCTAGAAGATGGCCAATGTGGTTCCACTTTTCAAAAAGCATAGTAGCACTGAACCAGGAAACTACAGATGAGTGAGCCTCATGTTAGTGGTAGGAAAGCTATTGGACAACATTCTGAAGGAAAGAATATCCATTGGATATCCATTTGGAAAAGTGTGGGTTATTTACGGACAGTCAGTATGGCATTTTCAGAGGGAAGTCATACCAAACAAAATTGTTTGAATTTTTTGAAAATGTGATCAAGTGTGTGGATGAGGGAAATTTAATGCATGCCAGTTTACATGGATTTTAGCAATGTTTTTGACAAAGTCCCACATGGGTGACTGATTGAGAAGGAACATAGAAGATAGAACAGTACAGCATAACTATGGTCCCTTCAGTCCATGACATTGTGCCAAACATATCACCAACATGTGTTGTTAAAACAGGATTTACTGCTAAAATAAAACCTTGGACTCAGCCGTCTAGCAAATCTCTGTGTGGATTAACACTGTTAAAAATCACACAACACCAGATTATAGTCCAACAGGTTTAATTGGAAGCACACTAGCTTTCAGAGCTCCTTCATCAGGTGGTAGTGGAGGGCTCAATCCTAACACACAGAATTCATAGCAAATATTTACAGTATGATGTAACTGAAATTATACATTGAAAAATTGATTGTCTGTTAAGCCTTTCATCTGTTAGAATACCACAGTAGTTTCACTTCTTTCATGTGTAAATCACAAAACCTTTTTTTCAAAAAGTTGCATTCTCAGGTTAGCTGTTAACAATGGTGATAACTAGACAATATGTTGAAGGTGTTGACTTGACGACATTTTCTTCCTCTGGACCCATGGCGAGGAGTCACTGATAAAACTACACAGTGACATCAACAAGTTTCATCCCACAATCAAACTCACCATGGACTACTCTCGACTATCTGTCTCATTCTTGGACACATGCATCTCCATCAAGGATGGACACCTCAGCACCACACTCTACTGCAAACCCACAGACAACCTCACAATGCTACACTTCTCCAGCTTCCACCCAAAACATATTAAAACAGCCATCCCCTATGGACAAGCCCTACGTATACACCAGATCTGCTCAGATAAGGAGGAATGTGATGGACACCTGGAAGTATTCAGGGATGCCCTCACAAGAACGGGGTACGATACCCAACTCATCAATCGCCAGTTCCAACGTGCCACAGCAAGGAACCATAATGACCTCCTCAGGAGACAGACACATGCTGCAACCGACAGGGTACCCTCCCTTGTTCAGTATTTCCCAGGAGCTGAAAAACTACATCATGTTCTTGGTGACCTGCAACACATTATCAATGAGGATGAGCACCTCACCAAGATCTTCCCCACACCTCCATTACTTGCCTTTAAACAACCGCCAAACCTCAAACAGATCGTTGTTCGCAGCAAGCTGCCCGGCTCTCAGGACAACTCCATACAACCCTGTCATGGTAGGCACTGCAAGACGTGTCAGAGTGTGGACATGGATACCACCATTACACATGGGGACACCTCCCACTTTGTACAAGGCAGGTACTCATGTGACTCAGCCAACGTTGTCTATCTTATACATTGCAGGCAAGGATGCCCGGAGGTATGGTACATTGGGGAAACCGAGCAAAGGCTACGACAACAGATGAATGGGCACCGTACAACAATCAACAGACAGGAGGGTTCCCTCCCAGTTGGGGAACACTTCATTGGTCCAGGACATTCGACTTCGGACCTTCGAGTGACCATCCTCCAAGGCAGACTTCAGGACAGGCAGCAGCGAAAAGTGGCCGAGCAGAGGCTGATAGCTAATTTCAGTACCCATAGGGAGGGTCTCAGCTGGGACCTTGGGTTCATGTCACATTACAGTGACCACCATTGCATTATACACACACATAGATACTCCTACACACACACACACTCTCACACACACAGGCACTCCTATACACACATACACACGGACACACATATACACAGACGTGCACACAGACACCCACACACACCCTTACAGACACACGCACTCACACACTCACACATGTACCCCCTCACAGACTTAAGACACTCTGCACTCACTACACACACACACACATACACTTTCTCACACTCGCAACCCCCAACCCAGACACACACACACACACATGCACACATTTATTTTGTGGGGTGAATTTGTACTTGCAGGGTTACATTGTACTTTGCTCAAAAACTGCATGAATTTATGTAAAACTCCATTATCTCACTTTTTAGATTAGAATCAACCTAAACATCATGGCATAGACAGAGAACACAGGGGGCTAACACCTTCAACATATTGTCTAGTTATCACCATTGTTAACAGCTATCCTGAGAATGCATCTTTTTAAAAAAGGTTTTGTGATTTACACATGAAAGAAGTGAAACTATCACGGTATTCTAACAGATGAAAGACTTAACAATCAATTTTTCAATGTATAATTTCAGTTACATCACACTGTAAATTTTTGCTATAAATTCTGTGTGTTAGGATTGAGCCCTCCACTACCATCTGATGAAGAAGTGATGCTCCGAAAGCTAGTGTGCTTCCAATTAAACCTGTTGGACTATAACCTGGTGTTGTGTGATTTTTAACTTTGTACACCCCAGTCCAACACCGGCGTCTCCAAATCATGGGTTAACACTAGTCTTGAAAGGAAGGCTGGAATGCCACAACTAAAAGTACCAAGGAAATATCAAACAACAACTTTTTAGAATCAAAAGTGTAAATCAAAACAAATTGGAATATGATCTCCTGTTGCTACAGAGATAGTGAGGATCTGACTACCCTCTTTCAGTAGAAAGCCACCGCCTTTGAATTGTGTTCCAAATTACTTGTATGTTTGTGTTTTACCCTTTTGGTATAAACAAGCAAGCAAGTTAAAAACCAACAGCAACCCATGATCTTCGCGTGCTCAGAGGTTGGTGTGCAGTTTGCAGTTTCAAGCTTCACTGTGTTACAATGTGCCTTGAAGTGGCATGACTAGACACTTCTTGTCAACATTGTGCATGTGCAGGTAAAAGACAAGCAAAGTCCCTCTCTTATTGCTGCAAACAAACCAAGTCATCAACGCTACAGTTAAATAAAACTGGGCCAACTTCTTTCAGCTAATTGTGGAACCAACAATTTCCAATCAACTGCTAAAGTCAGCGCAACCCCCCAACTAATGGCCCCAATGTTCACCATACGTTCTATCTGGAAAAGCCAAGACCAATTTGTATATCTTTTAATGCAATTCTCATTTCTTTTTGTGTGTACTTATGTCACATTTTATTATTTTTCCTCCCATTCAGTACTTTATAACATCATTCTTTCTTAAACTCCAGGAAGCATGGTTAAATTGTTTTTTTCAAATCACAAACACATTTGGATTTTAAAGGGCTCCTTTTTAAAATTAACCTTGCTGCAACAAACCAAGAGAGGGACTGAATTGTGAAGGGGAGTCAGGTCATCCTGTTTCACCCAAGGGCATAACAATTTTTGGGTATCCTGTCAAGAATAGGAAAGTCTAACCGAGGGACCAATTCTAACAATGCAAACACAATAGTGCCATCAGTTTACCAGCTTAGTGTCAATAAAATGAACATATTGTCAGTGAATCAAAAGGGTAACTAGGGAGAGAATAGGGCCCCTCAAAGATCAGCAAGGCGGCCTTTGTGTGGAGCCACAGAAAATGGGGGAGATACTAAATGAATATTTTGCATCAGTATTTACTATGGAAAAGAATATGGAAGGATTAGACTGTAGGGAGATAGATGGTGACATCTTGCAAAATGTCAAGATTACAGAGGAGGAAGTGCTGGATGTCTTGAAACGGTTAAAGGTGGATAAATCCCCAGGACCTGATCAGGTGTACCCGAGAACTCTGTGGGAAGCTAGAGAAGTGATCGCTGGGCCTCTTGCTGAGATATTTGTATCATCGATAGTCACAGATGAGTTGCCAGAAGACTGGAGGTTGGTAAATGTGGTGCCACTGTTTAAGGAGGGTGGTAAAGACAAGCCAGGGAACTATAGACCAGTGAGCCTGACCTCAGGGTGGGCAAGCTGTTGGAGGGAATCCTGAGGGATAGGATGTACATGTATTTGGAAAGACAAGGACTGATTAGGAATAGTCAACATGGCTTTGTGCGTGGGAAATCATGTCTCACAAACTTGATTGAGTTTTTTGAAGAAGTAACAAAGAAGATTGATGAGGGAAGAGCAGGAGATGTGATCTATATGGACTTCAGTAAGGCATTCAACAAGGTTGCCCGTGGGAGACTGATTAGCAAGGTTAGATCTCATGGAATAAAGGGAGAACTAGCCATTTACATATAGAACTGGCTCAAAGGTAGAAGACAGAGGGTGGTGGTGGAGGGTTGTTTTTCAGACTGGAGGCCTGTGACCAGTGGAGTGCCACAAGGATCAGTGCTGGGTCCTGTACGTTTTGTCATTTACATAAATGATTTGGATGCAAGCATAAGAGGTACAGTTAGTGGGTTTGCAGATGACACCAAAATTGGAGGTTTAGTGGACAGCGAAGAGGGTTACCCCAGATTACAACATGATCTGGACCAGATGGGCCAATGGGCTGAAAACTGGCAGATGGAGTTTAATTCAGATAAATGCAAGGTGCTGCATTTCGGGAAAGCAAATCTTAGCAGGACTTATACACTTAATGGTAAGGTCCTAGGGAGTGTTGCTGAACAAAGAGACCTTGGAGTGCAGGTTCATAGCTCCTTGAAAGTGGAGATGCAGGTAGATAGGATAGTGAAGAAAGCGTTTGGTATGCTTTCCTTTATTGGTCAGAGATTGAGTAAAGGATTTGGGAGCTCATGTTGCGGCTGTACAGGACATTGGTTCGGCCACTATTGGAATATTGCGTGCAATACTGATCTCCTTCCTATTGGAAAGATGTTGCGAAACTTGAAAGGGTTCAGAAAAGATTTACAACAATGTTGCCTGGGTTGGAGGATTTGAGCTATAGGGAGAGGCTGAACAGGCTGGGGCTGTTTTCCATGGAGCGTCGGAGGCTGAGGGGTGATCTTATAGACGTTTACAAAATTATGAGGGGCATGGATAGGATAAATCGACAGTCTTTTCCCTGGGATCGGGGATTACAGAACTAGAGGGCATAGATTTAGGGTGAGAGGGGAAAGATATAAAAGAAACCTAAGAGGCAACTTTTTCACGCAGAGGGTGGTACGTGTATGGAATGAGCTGCCAGAGGATGTGGTGGAGGCTGGTACTATTGCAACACTTAAGAGGCATTTGGATGGGTATATGAATAGGAAGGGTTTGGAGGGATATGGGCCAGGTGCTGGCAGGCGGGACTAGATTGGGTTGGGATATCTAGTCGGCGTGGACAGGTTGGACCGAAGGGTCTGTTTCCATGCTGTACATCTCCATGACTCTATGAATCAAATACATTGGAGCTCATCAGTTGAACACATTTAATGTATAACAGGAACACGTCAGTCCCAAAAATATGAACTTATTCAAGCCCTTCAGGTGAACTCAGTCAAGTCTGTTGGGTGAAGGTGTTACTGAGGATGAGGGGGAAGTAATGGCTGACTGACATTATTGGTACACTGTTAATGGCTCAGGGATTTGATTTCATAATCTCATAATGGCAATGTGGTTGACTCTCAACTGCCGTCTGAAAGGGCCTAACAAGACACTTAAGTTGTATTGATCACCATGAAGTCTCAACAAAGAAATTAAACAAGACCAACCACCCAGCATCAACCTAGGCACTGGAAACTAAAAGGTGAAACAATCCTATTGACCCTCCAAGGATATTGCCAGGGTTGGAGGATTTGAGCTATAGGGAGAGGCTCAATAGGCTGGGGCTGTTTTCCCTGGAGCATCAGAAGCTGAGGGGTGACCTTATAGAGGTTTGTAAAATCATGAGGGGCATGGATAGGATAAATAGACATCTTTTTGCTGGGATGGGGTAGTCCAGAACTAGATGGCATAGGTTTAAGGTGAGAGGGGAAAGATTTAAAAGGGACCTAAGGGGCAGAAGGTGGTCCATGTATGGAATGAGCAGCCAGAGGAAGTGGTGGAGGGTGGTACAATTACAACACTTAAAAGGCACCTGGGTGGGTATGTGAATAGGAAGAGTTTAGAGGGATATGAGCCAAATGCTGGCAAATGAAACTAGATGAATTTAGGATCGAAGCATCTGTTTCCATGCTGTACATCTCTATGACTCTCTCACTCCATGAACTATTGGGTTTCATCAGCAATTTCTGTTTTTGTTACAGATTTTCAGCACCTGAAGTTCTTTGTTTTATTATTATGATTGAGCTGGTTGGGTCGAAAAATAGACATCTACTAGTCTGGGTGTGCAGTAAATTGTGAGGGAATCAACAAGAGCGAAACACTTACTTGAGCTCATCTAAAATACTAGTATTTGTCAGCTTAGATCCCAAGTCTGCTCCAGGTTTGTTTCTTACATCTATTAGGTGAATGCATTAGTGCCCGTCATTTTAAACTGTAAGTACCAGTAAGTTGAACATACAATGGTGCATTGGGTATCATCTCAGGTAAACAAATTTGTGCTGTCAGGTAGTTTGGAGATAGTAAAGACTGCAGATGCTGGAAAGTCAGAGTCAATAAATTGTGAAGCTGGAAAAAACATAGCAGGTCAAGCAGCATCAGAGGAGCGGGAGAGTCGAGGTGTTCTGAAGGGTCCTGCCAGAAATGTCAACACTCCTGCTCCTCTGATGCTATTTGACCTTCAGTACTTATTCCAGTTCCACATTTTATCAAGCCTGACAGGTAGACACATCAATGTCCGTCAGGTGAACACATCACTGCCTGTCAGATAAATATAAAAGGGCCCAGCAGGTAAAATTCATAGGTGCCTATTAGGTATCCATATTAAGCTCATGAACACAATTAGTGCCCATTAGTAAAATACCCGTTAAGTGAACGTATTAGTGCCTGTGAGATGAACACATTAGTATCAGTCAGGTGTACATGTCAATGTCAATCAAGTGAACATATTGATCCAGTAAAGTGAGCATGTCAGTGCCAAGCAGGTAAATGCATTAATGCCCATCCCATAAACAGATCAGTGCCAATCAAGTGAATATGCTTGTGCCTGTCAAATGAAAGCATCAGTGATTATCAGATGTCCACATTAATGCTTATCAGGCAAATACTTGAGTGCCCATCAGTTGAACACATCAGTGCCAGTCAAGAGAACACATTACAGTCTGTCCTTTGAACACATCAGCATCAGTCAAGTAAGTACATTAATTCTCATCAAGTACATGAATTGGTGCCAGCTAGGAGAATGCACTGCTGTCAATTAAGTGAACGCATTGGTGCCAGTCCAGTAGATACATCTGTGCCCATTATTTAAACATTTTAGTGCCCATCAGGCAAACATAAAAGCATTAATCAGGTAAAAATATTAGTGCCAGTCTAGTGAACACATTAGTGCCCATCAGGTAAATATATTAAATCATCGAAATGCTATAGCACAGAAAATGGCCCTTTGGCCCATTCCATCTGTGCTGGTCAAAATTTACCGCCTCGCTATTCGAACCCTATTTTCCTTGGCCCATAGCCTCGTTTGCTTTGATTTCACTTGTACATCTAAATACTTCTTCATTATGATGATGGTTTCTGTTTCTCCCACCCTTACAGACCATGCGTACTGATTACCCTCTGGGTGGAAAGTTGATCCTCATATCACCTCTCAAACCTCTGCCTCTTACTTTTAATCTATGTCCCTTACTCACAGCAGGTTTCTTCCTGTATATCTTCTTAGTTCTACCATCCTCACAGGCAGTGAGTTCCATGTTCTGACCATACTCTTCACATCATCTCTAAACCTTCACTGATCCCTCCAACAAGGGGATTTTTTTTTCCCCCTGTCTACACTATCTATGACCCTGATAATTTTACACATCTCAATCATGTCCTGGTCTCAATTTCCTCTGTTCTAAGAAAAATAACCCAAGTTTAATCCAATCTGTCTTCATAAGTGAAACCCTTCAAAGCAGAAAAACATCATCGTCAATCTCTTTTGCCCCCTCTCTAGTGAAATCACATCCCTCCTGTCATGTGGATTCTAGAATTGCACACAATTACAAATGAACACAGTGGTGTCAGTCGGGTGAAACAATCGTGCCAGTAAGGTGAACATATAAGCATTAGTCAGTGGAACTCATTGTTGACACTCAAGCAAACAGATCAGTGCCAGTCAGACAAACACATTAGTGCCCATCAAGTGAACACATCAGTGCCAATGCATTGAACACCTCTGTCCCTGCCAAGTGAACATATTAAGTCAATCAGATGAATATAATACTGTCCATCAGGTAACCTCATTACTGTGCATTTGGTGTTCACATCAGTGCCCATCATATGAGTATATCAGTGCTCATCATCTGTCTACATTAATGCCAGTCATCAGTCATATTATTGCCCAAAATGTTAATACCTCAGTGCCCGTCAGATGAATAGATCACAACCCATCAGAACTGTGCACACCAGGGGAACACATCATAGTGCCTGTTATATGAACAAGCAATTCTCAACAGTTCTCTATATGAATGCCTGTCAGGTGAATACATTGGTGCCCATCAGGTAAACAAACTACTGCCATTCAGGTAAATTCACTAGTACCTGTCAGGTGAAGACATTACTGCTAGTCTTGTGAAATTATCAGTGCCTATTTGGTGAATATATTGGTACCCGTCAGGGGAATACATTAGTGCCAGTCAAGTGAACATAACAGTGCCGATCAACTGAACATGTCTGTGCCTGACCTTTCAATGCATTAGTGCCCATCAGGTGGCTGTGACTGTGCCCATAAAGTAAAGACAAAAGCACCTCATCAGGCAAATTCATAATCACCCATTAGGTATCTACATTAATGCTCATCAGGCAAATATATCTGTGCTGGTCTAGTGATCACATCAGCGTCAGCCACGTGAAACATCAATGCCCACCACTGGACACACAGAGATTCAGTAGTTTTCACTCCTATGATATGGAGTCTTTGGTGGTCAGTTAGCTGCAGACAATCCTTGATGGCTGATTCACTCATTCTCTTATATGCTGCTGGAGCAGAGCAGGACAACAATGAAAATTCTAGAGGGTGATCTTCAGCAAAGATCAGAGTGGAACTGAATTTTAATGCATGGTAGGTGTGAGTGGAGTTTGAAGTTGGGGAATGACTTGGCATTTCCAAATTCACATACTGAAAGGAGACACAGGGAAAAGACCCCGTGGCGGGAATTCTGTCACCCACTTCCTAGATTCAGCTCCATCGGTAAAGTGCATTACAATCCACATCAATGCTGTTGTTAACCCACTCCCACCTAAAGTAGTCTCAACACCAAGGCTTCTGCTGAGTACCTGACACCAGGTCCAACAGGTTTATCTGAAATTGCAGAAGCTTTCAGAGCGCAGCCATTTCGTCAGATGCAGCTGCACCTGATGAAGGGGCTGCATTTGAAAAGCTTGTGTGATTTCAAATAAATCCGTTGGACAATAACCTGGTGCCACGTGATTTCTGACTCTGTCCACCCCAGTCCAACTTGGGTACTTCCATATCATGTCTATTATGACCAAACACGTTTTATGCGGAATTCCATACATTTTTGGAGAAACCATTCAATTTTCTGCAGCTGGTTTAAAAACAGTGCATTACAAGAAAGTGACACCTTTTCACATGAGAGAGAAAACTTGACACACTCACACTCGACTGTCAGCTCGTAGCTGGCACTGGCTTCACTGAACGGGTTTCGTACAAAACACGTATATGTGCCAGAGTCTGATTTTTGAGCATTTTTGATGACCAAAGTCCTGCTATTATTGATCAATGTGTATCGGTTATTTTGAGCAGCAAATCCTGAGATGAGCCATGTGACAGATTGGATCGCCGTTGACACTGAACAGGTCAATGCAATAACACTGTTCTCCAGGGTGGAATTACTACTTATTTGCGGCTTTCCAAGCTGATCTGGAACGAGATGAAACAGAAAAGTTTAATACGAAGGAGGAAGTGAAACACATCCTCAAGTACATACCTTTCATATGCATATCCTGTATCTATGTTGGAGAATAAAGAGGAACACAGCATGCGTTCCATTGTAGGAGATGCTCATCACTGTGGTTGGATGTTAGGATTTTGGGGAGGAAAGCTCTGAACAATATCTGAATGAGGCTTGGACTATTTCTGAAAGCCACAAAGCCCTTTTAAATCATTACATTACACAGATTCTGGGGGGAGCGCAGGGTGACAGAGGGGGAGAGCAGGGTGAAAGAGAGGGAGAAGGGGTGAAGGACGGGTATGTAGAGGTGAAGGAGCGGTAGAAGTGGGTGGAGGTGGGGGGGCAGAAGAGGGTGAAGTGGGAGTGGGTGAAGTGGGGGGAAATCATAGAGATCTTCAGGACAGAGAAAACCCCTTTGGGCCATCAAAGACAATTGAAAACAACCACTTAACTATTCTAATCCTATTTTTTGCCTTCTTTATTATGGCATCACAAATGCACATCTAAATACATCTTAATGAGAGATTTTGCCTCGAGCTCTCACCACCCTCTAGGTGAAGAAGCTTTTCTCCAAATCTCCTCTAAACCTCTGTCCCTTACTTTAAATCAAAGCCTTCTGGTCATTGATCCCTCTCTCAAAAGGAAATGTTCTTTCTGTCCAGTCTATCCATGTCCCTCACAATTTTATTTCTCTCAATCATGTTTCAAAGAATCATATAATACCTACAGTATGGAAGCAAACCATTTAGCCCATTGAGTCTGCACTAACCCTCAGAAGAGCATCCCACCCAAATCTCTCTGCAGTCCCTGCAAAGATGCAATACCATGGCAAACCCACCTAGCCTGCATATCTTTGAACTGTTGGAGGAAACCAGAGCACCTGGTGGAAACTCACACAGGCACGGGGAGAATGTGCAAACTCCACACAGAGAGTCACCCAAGGCTGGAATCAAATCCAGGTCCCCGACACTGTGAGGCAGCACTGCTAACCCCTGAATTACCATGCCATCATAATATCCTATCAATCATATTCTAATCCATAATATCTTTGCAGCCCTATTGTGGTCTTGTCTTGTCTGACCATGCATACATGTTGTTAAGATTAGGCGAACTTAATTCTGATCAGTAGCTTAGTTATAACCCATTTCCCATGTGTTTTAAGAATAAGTCCTGATTATAATAAATGAGTTATTTTTGAGTTCGGTAGGAAGCCTGGCGGACAGTTCTTTTAATCTGAACAGAAGTACAAAAGACAGATATTTCAGTCATTACAAAGATAAAATAAATTATTAACATCATTGAGATACTTCGCGGAGTAGTGAGGCTGGATTATCAGCACATTCCTCCCACCAGTCTCATCACATAGTCACATTTGAAGGGATCAAAATTTCTGGCGATGGTTCCATCTGGAGGCCTGAGATGGCAGTAAAGTCAGACAAAGTTTCAGAGGTGGAAATAGGTAACCTTTGTAATGGAACAGCTTTGTGCTTGAAAGCTCATCTGGGGATGAAGCATGAAATTATCATGAACAACTTCCCTTAGCCACAACCAGTTGCAAGAGAGAAGGATAGAATGGGTGGTGAGGGAGTGGAGTTTATGATTGGGCTGAAGACAACGACCTCAGTCTTCCCAATGTTTGGTTCAAAAAAATGTCTGCTCATCCAATACTGGATATGGGATAAGAAACCTGAGAATGGAGAGACAGTGAGGGGTTGAGAGAGCTGCTGATGGTGGTGCTTATGCAGCATTGGTGAAGGAATCTCTTCATTGTGGTTCTGTTCGCCGAGCTGGGAATTTGTCTTGCAAACGTTTTGTCCCCTGTCTAGGTGACATCCTCAGTGCTTGGGAGCCTCCTGTGAAGCGCTTCTGTGCTGTTTCTTCCGGCATTTATAGTGGCCTGTCTCTGCCGCTTCCGGTTGTCAGTTCGAGCTGTCCGCTGTAGTGGCCGGTATATTGGGTCCAGGTCGATGTGTTTGTTGATAGAGTCTGTGGATGAGTGCCATGCCTCTAGGAATTCCCTGGCTGTTCTCTGTTTGGCTTGCCCTATAACGGTAGTGTTGTCCCAGTTGAATTCATGTTGCTTGTCGTTATAATGGTAGTGTTGTCCCAGTTGAATTCATGTTGCTTGTCGTTATAATGGTAGTGTTGTCCCAGTTGAATTCATGTTGCTTGTCGTATAATGGTAGTGTTGTCCCAGTTGAATTCATGTTGCTTGTCGTTATAATGGTAGTGTTGTCCCAGTTGAATTCATGTTGCTTGTCGTATAATGGTAGTGTTGTCCCAGTCGAATTCATGTTGCTTGCCGTAAGCAACATGAATTCGACTGGGACAACACTACCATTATAGGGCAAGCCAAACAGAGAACAGCCAGGGAATTCCTAGAGGCATGGCACTCAGCCACAGACTCTATCAACAAACACATCGACCTGGACCCAATATACCGGCCACTACAGCGGACAGCTCGAACTGACAACCGGAAGCGGCAGAGACAGGCCACTATAAATGCCGGAAGAAACAGCACAGAAGCGCTTCACAGGAGGCTCCCAAGCACTGAGGATGTCACCTAGACAGGGGACAAAACGTCTGCAAGACAAATTCCCAGCTCGGCGAATAGAACCACAACAACGAGCACCCGAGCTACAAATCTTCTCCCAAACTTTGAAGGAATCTCTTCATTAGAGCTGTGTACAGCAAATTACACCAGAACTACAGTGGTTGGGATTTAATAGTAATGGGAACAAATGGACATTTCTGTGGCCTCAAAAACAATTCCAAAGTGGTATACTGCCTCCCTGATGCCAGGATCAGAGATGTCACTGAATGGCTGCAGGCCATTCTGAAGGGAGGGGGCAAACTGCAGGCGATCATGTCACATATTAGTGCCGATGACATAGGTAGAAAAAGGGATGAGGTCCTGCAAACAGATTTTATGGAGCTAGAAAGTAGGTTAAGAAACAGAACCCAACAGTAGTAATCCCTAGATTACTTCCAGTGCTTCATATATGTGAGTAGAAGTTAGTCCACATGAGTGTGTGGCTGGAGAGATGGTGAGGAGAGAGTACTTGAGATTTCTGGGACAATGTTATCATTTACAGGGGCAATAGAACATGTACAAGTTGGATGGGTTGCACCAGAACTGGAATGGGACCAGAGGCTAGAGAAGAAATTGCGGGGGCCCTGGCTGATAATTTTGCATCAGCGTTAGCCATGGTTGAGATCCTGGATGACCAGAAGATAGTGAATGTTGTGCCATTATTTAAGAAAGGCTGCAAAGAAAAGCCTGGGGACTATAGACCAGTATGCTTAACATCTGTGCTGGCTAAGTTCCTTGAGAATATTCTGAGGGATAAGATATCCATGCATTTGGAAAGACAGGGTTTGATTCGGAGGCGTCAGCATGGCTTTGCGAGTGGGAGGTCATGCCTCAGAAATTCGTTAGAGTTCTTTGATGAAGTGATCAGGTAGGTTGACAAGAGCAGGGTGGTACAAATGGATTTCAGTACGGCCTTTGATAAGGTTCCACATGGTAGGCTGCTCTGGAAGGTCAAATCGCATGGCATCCAGGGCAAGCTGGAAATATGTATGCACAACTGGCTTGATGATATGAAGCAGAGGGTAATAGTGGAAGAATGCTTGTCAGTCTGGAGGTCTGTGTCTAGTGGAGAGCCTCAGTGGTTGGTGCTGGGCCCATTACTGTTTGTTATCTATATCAATGATTTGGATAAGAATGTACAAGGCATGATTAGCAAGTTTGCTGATGACACAATATAGACAGTATTGTGGAGAGACAGGAAGATTATCACAAATTGCAGCAGGACCTTGATCAACTTGGGAAGTGGGCCAAGAAATGGCAAATGGAGTTTAATATAGATATGTTTTGCATTTTGGAAAATCAAATCAAGGTAGGAGTTTCATGGTGAATGGTAGAGCTTGGAGTTCAGGTTCACAGTTATCTGAAAGTGAAGTCACAGGTACACAAGGCGGTGAAGAAGGCTTTTGGCACACTGGCCGTCATCAGTCATGGCATTGAGTATAGAAGTTGAGAAGTTATGTTGCAGTTATACAGGACATTGGTGAGGCCGCACTTGGAGTATTGTGTTCAGTTCTGGTCACCTTGCTATAGGAAGGATGTTATTAAACGAGAAAGAGTGCAGAAGCAATTTATGAGGGTGTTGCCTGGACTCAATGGTCTGAGTTATACGAAGAGGTTGGACAAGCTAGGTCTTTTCTCTTTAGACTGTAGGAGAATTGAGGATGACAGGGTTGAGGAATTGAAGACTGGAGGACATCAGTTTAAGTTTAGAGGGGAAAGAATAAAAGGGAAATAGAGGGGCAACTTTTTTACACAGAGACTATTACACATATGGAATGAGCTGCCAGTGGAAGTGGTTGAGGTGGGTACATTAACAACATTTAAAAGGCATTGGAACGAATATATGGATAGGAAAGGATCTGAAGGATATGGGACAAGTCAGGGAAATGGGGTTACCATGGACAGACATTTGTTCAGCATGGATCATTTTGGGCTGAAGGGCCTGTTTCTGTGCTGTAGGACTCTATAATGGGGAGGTTTGGCTAGTGATTTTGGGGAAGATTTAAACTAAACTGGCAGAGGATAGGTTCCTATGAGAAAGTTCAGCAAGGGAGGATTCCTGGCAAAAACTGAAAGAGACAGTCAGTAAATTAGGAAGGCTCGAAATTATAGTTAAGGCTTGAGGGAATTAGGCAACATTGGATGGTAAATTTATTCTAATGCTTGGAGTCAAATGAATAAGGCAAACCAGTTGAGGAAACAAATTAAAACAAGAGAGTATGAAGTTATTGCTAACACTGAGATATGGTTGAATGAAGAGCATGGTCAGCAATCAATACAGGCGATTCAGGGAAGAAGATAAAAGAAGAGTAGTTATTGCAATATTGATCAGGGAATAGGTTACAGCTGTAAGGAGAGATTACATCTTGGAAGGTTCCTCAAATGAAGCCATATGGGTAGAATTTAAAAACCACAAAGGAGCAATCACATTGCTGGGAGTGTACTATAGGCTCCCTTAACAATCTGAGAGAAAATGAAGAGCAGATATGTCAGAAAATTTCAGAGATGTGTAAAAGTAACAGGGTAGCGATAGTGGGGGATTTCAACTTCCCCAAAATTAACTGGGATAGTCATAATGTGCAAGGCTCAGGAATGAAATTCTTAAAATGCATTCAGGAGAGCTCTTTAAGCCAGTACATTGAAGGCCTTACAAGACAGGGGGCAGGCTTGGATTTAATTTTAGATAATGAAACTGGGCAAGTGGTTGAAGTATCGCTGTGAGCATAAGAGGTATAGTTAGTAAGTTTCCAGATGACATCAAAATTGAAGGTATAGTGGACAGCGAAGAGGGTTATCTCAGATTACAACGGGATCTTGATCAGATGGGCCAATGGGCTGAGGACTGGCAGATGGACTTTAATTTAGATAAATATGAGGTGCTGCATTTTGGGAAAGCAAATCTTAGCAGGACCTATACACTTAATGGTATGATCCGAGGGAATGTTGCTGAACAAAGAGACCAGGTTCATAGCTCCTTGAAAGTGGAGATGCAGGTAGATAGGATAGTGAAGAAGGCTTTTGGTATGCTTTCCTTTATTGGTCAGAGTATTGAGTATAGGAGTTGGGAAGTCACATTGAGGCTGTACAGGATATTGGTTAGACCACTATTGGAGTATTGCATGCAATTCTGGTCTCCTTCCTATTGGAAAGATGTTGTGAAACTTGAAAGGGTTCAGAGAAGGTTTACAAGGATGTTGCCAGGATTGGAGGATTTGAGCTTTCGGGAGAGGCTGTATAGGCTAGGGCTGTTTTCCATGGAGCGTCGGAGGCTGAGGAGTGACCTTATAGAGGTTTATAAAATCATGAGGGACATGGATAGGATAAATAGATAAAGTCTTTTCCCTGGGGTGGAGGAGTCCAGAACTAGAGGGCATAGGTTTATGGTGAAAAGGGAAAGATATAAAAATACCTAAGGGGCAAATTTTTCACTTAGAGGGTGGTGTGTATATGGAATGAGCTGCCAGAGGAAGTGCTGGAGGCCAGTAAAATTGCAACATTTAAAAGGCATCTGGATAGGTATATGAATAGGAAGGATTTGGAGGGATATGGGCCAGGTGCTGGCAGGTGGGACTAGATTGGGTTGAGATATATGGTCGGCATGGGCGAGTTGAACCAAAGGGTCTGTTTCCATGCTGTACATTTCTATGACTCTATGACTATTTGACATCTACCCTGCCTTTACTCCCATCTACCCCTCTTCACACCATCTCCCCCTCCTTCTCTCCCATTACCCCCTCCTAATTCCATATCACCCGCTCCTTCACCCTATCTATCCCCTCCTTCATCCCCATTTCACTCTCCTTCAATCACAACCGCCCTTCTTCATCTCCATCTCCCACACGTTGACACCATCCACCCATCTCCCACTCGTTTATTCCTGTCTCCCTCTCCTTCACCCCTCTCAAACAATCGTCCACATACATCTCACCCTCCATTACTCACATTTACCTCTCCTTCTCCCTTCTTTCACTCCCAGTTTCCCCTCTTCTATCACTCTCATCTTACTCATCCTCCACCCTAATCCACTCTTCCTTATCCCCATCTCTCCCTCCTTTTCCTCCTATCTCCTTTTTCACACCCATCTACCCTCTTTTCACTCCCATTTTCCCCTCCTTCATCCTATCCCCTCATTTCACTCCCATTTTACTCATCTTCCAGCCTAATCTACACCTCATTATCCCCATCTCTTCCCCCTGTTACTCACATCTCCCCACCTTCACTCTCATCTTCAACTTTGTTCTCTTGTAATTTACCTCCATTTCCACTATCTAACTCTCCATCACCCCATCTCCCCTTCCCTCCTTCACCCATATCTACCCCTCCTTCACCCTATCTCCCTCTTGTTTACCCCCATCCAACCTTTTTTTCAGCCCATATCCCCATCTTCACCCTCATCTACCCCTCCTTTACTCCCATCTACCCCCTCCCCAATCTACCCCTTCTTTACTCCCACTTCACTCATCTTCCATCCTTATTTATGCCTCCTTATCCCCATCTCTTCTGCCTTCACCCATCTCTCCTTTTTCACCATATCTACCTCTTTGTCACCATCATCTCTCCATCTTCACCTCATCTGTCCCTCTTTCAAACCAATCTAACCCGCCATACCTATTTACGCCTCCTTCACCCCTTCTCCCTCTCCTTCACCCCCATCACACCCTCCTTCTTTCGTATCTCCTATTCCCTCCTTCACCCCCATTTCCCACTTGTTCACCCCATCTTCCCTTTTCACTCCCATCTCCCTCTCTTTCACCCCATCTCCCTCTTTTTCACTTGCCTACCCTTCCTCACCCTCCTCTTCCCTCCTTCATTCCCATTTTCCCCTCTTTCTTCCATATCTAGCCCTCTTTCACATCTCATGCTACCATTCTGTAGTGATTGGAACAATGTCAGCCAGGTAGATTTCATAGAATGTGAGTTCCCTGACTGAGGCTATTAATCTGATCCGATCAGGGAGCCCTGGCTGAGATATAATCAGGCCTGTCAGGGGTTCTGCTCACTCTAAAGCTGGCTATGTGCTAGCTAGATCAGTGTCATGTGTTATGCACCTGTAAATAAACAGTGACTTAGTGATGGGATATGGCCTTGGTGATGGGGCAGATAGGAGTGAAAAGGGAGGAGATAAGAGTGAAGGAGGGATAAGATGGGTTTAAGAAAGGGGTAGACGGTGTAAAAAGAGGAAGTAACTGTGTCATATGGAATTATTTCAGTAATGCCAAGAGAAAAACACGCCCCTGAAGAGATTCACTCATAACAGTTGTCTCTGAATTGGGTTAAGCATTTCTGACATCATGTCTTTATTTGAGAAGGTTGACTCATTTTATCCCGTCGTTGAAGACTGGGTCTAGTATGTAGAAATAATTCCTTACTTTTAATGGGCAAATGACATTGGAGTAGATGAAAAGCAACAACTAATTCTCTTGAAAGTATATAGACTCAAAGCTTTTTTTTATTAATTAGGAGCCTAATTTTCCCAGGGGCACCTGATATGAAAACCTCTCACAGGTTGATAAATTTAGCTAAGGAATATTATGACTCCAAGCCTCCTCTAATTCTGACACATTATCGGTTTTACTTGACAGTTCCAGAACCAGGGAAATTCATTTCAGGATTTTTGACGAGGTTATGATGACTGGTAGAGGTATTTGATTTTTGAGAGATGGTTTTGTACAGGGATTAACGATATGACCATATAAAAGAGACTACTAGCTGAAGTTCAACTGACTTCAAACTCCTGACTTGTGCTTTGTAGATGATGAATAGACTTTGGGGTGTCAGGAGGTGAGTTACTCGCCACAGTTTCCCTAGTCTCTGACCTGCTATTGTAGCCACTATGTTTATGTGGTGAGTCCAGTTGAATTTTTGGTCAATGGCAACCTCAACGATGTTGACAGTGGGGGATTCAGTGATGGTGATACAGTGAATGTCAAGGGGCAGTGGTTAGAGTGTCTCTTATTGATGATGGACATTGTCTGGCATTTGTGTGGCACGAATGTTACTTACCACTAGTCGGCCCAAGCCTGGATATTGTCCAAATCTTGTTGCATTTAAACACAGACAGCTTCAGTACCTGAGAAGTCCTGATTGGTGCTGAACACTGTGCAGTCATTGGCAAACATCCCCACTTCTGACCTTATGACAGAGGAAAGGTTGTTGATGAAGCAGCTGAAGATTGTTAGGCCAAGGACATTATCCCGAGGAACTTCTGAAGAGATGTCCTGGAGCTGAGGTGATTGACCGTCCACAACCACAATCATCTTCCTTTGTGCCAGGTATGAGTCTAACCAGTGTAGTATTTGTCCCCTGATACCCATTGATTCCAGTTTTGCCCAGGCACCTTGATGCCACACTCGGTCAAATGTGGCCTTATGTCAAGGGCTGTCACTCTCACCTCACCTCTAGAATTCAGCTCTTTTGTTCATGTTTGAACCAAGGCTGCATTGAATTCAGGACCTGAGTGACCCTGGCGAATCCCAAACTGGGCGTCACTGAGCAAGTAATCGATGAACAGGTGCTGTTTGATAGCCCTGTTGGTGACCCGTTCCATGACCTTACTGATGATGGAGAGTAGATTGATTGAGCGGTAATTGGCCGGGTTGGATTTGTCCTGCGTTTTGTGCACAGGACATACCTGTGCAATTTTCCACTTTGTCGGGTCCATGCCAGTGTTGTAACTGTACTGGAGGAACTTGGGTAGGGGAGCAACAAGTTCTGGAGCAGTATCGCTGCCTTTGCAGTATCCTGTGCCTCCAACCGTTTCTTGATATCACATGGAGTGAATCAAATTGACTGGAAACTGGTATTTGTGATGCTGGGACCACTGGAGTAGCCCAAGATGGATCATCCACTCGACACTTCTGACTGAAGATTGTTGCAAATGCATCAGCCTTATCTTTTGCACTGATGTGCTGGGCTTCTCCATCGTTGAGGTGGGGATATTTGTGGAGGCTCTTCCTCCAGTGAGTTGTTCAATTGTCCACCATGATTCACGACTGGATGTGGAAGGACTGCAGAACTTAGATCTGATCCGTTGGCTGTGGGGTCGCTTAGCTCTATCCATCACTTGCTGTTTATGCCATATGGCAAGGAAGTAGTCCTGTTTGGTCGCTTCACCAGGTTGAGCTCTCATCTTTTAGGTATGCCTGATGCTGCTCCTGGCATGCCCTCCTGCACTCTCCATTGAACCACGGTTGATCCCCAGACTTGATGGTAATGGTTGAGTGGGGTATATGCCAGGTCATGAGGTTGCAGATTGTGCCGGAGTATAATTCTGCTGCTATTAATGGCCCATAGCACCTCATGTGCTGCTAGGTCAGTTCAAAATCTGTCAAGTGCCACACAACACGATGGAGGTTATTCTCAATGCGAAAGCAGGACTTTGTCTTCACAAGAACAGTGCTTTACCTATACTGTCATAGACACATGTTTCTGCACACGGCAGATTAGTAAGGATGAGGTCAAGTATGTTTTTCTCTCTTGTTGGTTCCTTCACCACCTGCTGCAGGCCCAGTCTAGCAGTGATATTCTTTAGGACACAACCAGCTCAATCACTAATGCTGCTCCCAAGCCACTCGTGGTGATGGACATTGAAATCCCCCACTCAGAGTACATTTTGCACCCTTGCCCCCTCAGTGCTACCTCCAAGTGTTGTTCAACATGGAGGAATACTGATTCATCAGCCAAAGGAGGACGGTACGTTGTAACTGGTAAGCGGTTTCCTTCATGTTTAACCTGAAGCCATGAGGCTTCATAGGGTCCAGAGTCGATGTCAAGGACTCTCTTGGCAACTCCCTCCTGACTGTATACCACTGTGCTACCACCACAGCTGGGTCTGTCCTACTGGTAAGACAGGACATATCCACGTATGGTAATGGTGGTGGTATGGGGTGTTATCTAGAAGGTATAATTCCATAAAAGTGACTATGTCAGACTGTTGCTTGACCAGTCTGTGAGACAGCTCTCCCAATTTCAGCATGAGTCCCCAGATGTTGCTAAAGAGGACCATGCATGTATTTTCGCCGTCACCTTTTCTGATTCCTAGTTCAAAGCCAGGTGGCTCCTCTGGTTTCATTTCTTTGTTGTGACTTTCTAGCAATTGATACAGCTGAGTGGTTTGCTAGGCCATTTCAGAGGGCAGTTAAGAGTCATCCACATTGCTGTGGTTCTGGAGTCACATGTAGACTAGATCAGGTAAGGATAGCAGTTTCCTTCCCTAAAGGACATTAGTGAACCAGATGAGTTTTTCTGACAATTGATAATGGCTTCATAGTCATCAGTCAACTCTTAATTTCAGATTTTTTATTGAGGTCATCGCCTCCTCAACGCTAGACAACAAGAGTCCCACCAGGCATGAATTCAGTAAGACAACTCATTGGCCAGTATCCAGGAGATTGCTCACCTTTGAAAATCCACCGATATCTGGTTTGGAACAGTTCAACTGCTTAGCAACATCCAAATCAGAGTCAATCAAAATAAACATCTGGTTAAATGGTCACCCAGTTCTAATGGAGGTCGATATCTGCATCAGGTACAGTTGTATCAATGATTGTAGAGCCAGTCTAATTCAAAATTCACTGTGGACTCGAACCCTTAAGTTTGTGTAAGACCTCAGCTTCATGAGAACTAAAGCAGGGAATCCCTACAGATTAAGGGTACAACTTTGATTCCCATCTTTCATGATAAACAGCTGATTCAGTTATCACTGGTTGTAGTAAAGGCTCAGGCCCAAGCTTGATGGGGTCAAATTGGTTGAGAAAGATTGAGTGTTTGTCTCAACATTTTATGATTAGAAATTGACTGTCTGAGTGAAGTCCTAATTAAATACCCAGAACCTTTTCAGGGAGATCTAGAGACTATCAAAGGGGCCAAGGCCACCTTACATGTTGAGCAAAAAGCAATTCCATGATGCTGCAAGGCCCACCCAATGTCATTTGCTTTGCAGGCAAAGTAGAGGCAGAAATTAGGAAGCTGGAAGCATCAAACCAGGATCAGTTTACAGAATGGGCAGCACCTGTCACATTAATTGTGAAGATTAGATTAGATTACTTACAATGTGGAAACAGGCCCTTTGGTCCAACAAGTCCACATCGACCCTCCAAAGAGCAACCCACCCAGACCCATTCCCTATACCTAACACTACAGGCAATTTAACATGGCCAATTCACCTAGCCTGCACATTTTGGACTGTGGGAGGAAACCGGAGCACCCGGAGGAAACCAATGCAGACACGGGGAGAATGTGCAAACTCCACACAGATAGTTGCCTAAGGCGGGAATTGAACCCAGGTCTCTGGTGCTGTGAGGCAGCAGTGCTAACCATTGTGCCACCGTGCTGCCCTAAAGTCTGACCATGGCTGATCCTTTTTCAATCGAAAACATAAGGGGGGGTCGAGGATGGAAGCCAGATTGCATATGAATTTTCGCTAATAATTCACCAACCCAAGACCTATGCAATGGCACAGACGCGGAAGCTAGAGTACCTTTGTTCACTCTCATTTTATTTTCCACAACAGGTGTAATCCAGTCCTGTCAACTCTGTAGCCCAAGTATGTCACTTGTCTACTTCGCCTTTGTGGGGATTTTAAACACACGGTGAACTGCTTTTCGCAACTGGATAAATACTCAACCCCTCACAAAGCGATCGTCTACACAAAGCTGGCGGGGGTGGGGGGTGGGTGTGGGGTCGTCCTTCATGAACCATGCGTACTTGCAGTTGTGGTTAGATGAAGATTCCCGGTGTCATGGTACAATTAATATCCTTAAGGGTTTGTATCAATATAGGATTTTAGGGTATCATCAGCCTATGCCATTTTCCAAGGGACAATGGAGAACATTTTACAAGGTCTACCGTAGGTCACCATCTGTTAGATGCTGTGATAATAACTGGGAAGACCGATAAACAGCACTTAGAGTACTTGGAATAAGTGCTTCAAAGTTTCTCCAAGACAGGGGTATGCCTTAGGAGGGAAAGAAATGTGTGTTCCAGGCACCCCAAGTGACCTACTTGGGCTACAGAGTTGACAAGAGAAAATCCATATGTAACGTGGCCTCCATTCTGGCACCCTTACATTTTCTATTGGAAAAGGTTCAGCCATGTAAATGGTCTCTTGGCCAAGATGTAGCCTTTAGGGAAATGAAGAAGCAGCTATCATCAGCTAAAATGTTAGCCACTACAATCCCAAGTGAGATGTGGTGCCGACATGTGATGCCTCCCCGTATGATACTGAGGTAGCATTGGCTCACAGATGGCCCAGTGGAGAGGAATACCTAAAGCTATGCTTTGGTTGATGCTGAATGAAGACACACGCAGATAGAGAATCACGGTTCAACGGTCATCTTTGGTATGAAAAAGTTCCAAGGAGAAAGTGAGGACTGCAGATGCTGGAGATCAGAGGGGAAAATGTGTTGCTGGAAAAGTGCAGCAGGACAGGCAGCATCCAAGGAACAGGAGAATCGACGAAGGGCTTATGCCCGAAACGTCGATTCTCCTGTTCCTTGAATGCTGCCTGACCTGCTGCGCTTTTCCAGCAACACATTTTCAGCTAGGAAAAAGTTCCACCAATACCTTTACAGACATAACTTTGTAATAGTAATGGACCACAAACTCCTGCTAGGGCTACTCAAACGGGAAAGACAGAGCCGTGCCACCCATAGCTCCAGGTTGATTTCAATGGTCGGCTCTTGTACAATAACAAGTTGGAACATTGTCAAGTGGCAAATGCAGATGCCTTGAGCTGCCTCCTACTGGCAGATTCAGCACCAGTGGTGCCACCACTGGATGAGTCTGTTATACAGTCATAGAGTCATAGAGATGTATAGCACGGAAACAAACCCTTCGGACCAACCCATCCATGTCGACCAGATATCCCAACCCAATCTAATCTCACCTGCCAGCACTTGGCCCATATCCCTCCAAACCCTTCCTATTCATGTACCTATCCAGATGCTTTTTAAATGTTGCAATTGTACCAGCCTCCACCACGTCCTCTGGAAGCTCATTCCATACACGTACCACTCCCTGCGTGACAATGATGCCCCTTACATCTCTTTTATATCTTTCCCCTCTCACCCTAAACCTATGCCCTCTAATTTTGGACTCTCCCAGGCCAGGGAAAGAGATTTAGTCTATTTATCCTAACCAGGCCCCTCATAATTTTGTAAACCTCTATAAGATCACCCCTCAGCCTCCGATGGTCCAGGGAAAACAGCCCCAGCCTGTTCAGCCTCTCCCTATCGCTCAAATCCTTCAATCTTGGCAACATCCTTGTAAATCTTTTATGAACCTTTTCAAGTTTCACAACATCTTTGATAGGAAGGACACCAGAATTGCACACAATATTCCAACAGTGGTATAACCAATGTCCTGTACAACTGCAACATGACCTCCCAATTACTGTACTTAAAACTCTGTCCAATAGAGAAAAGCATACCAAACACACTCTTCACTATCCTATCTACCTGCAACTCTACTTTCAAGGAGCTATGAACCTGCACTCCAAGGTCTCTTTGTTCAGCAACACTCCCTTGGTCCTTACAATTAAGTGTATAAATCCTGCTAAGATTTGCTTTCCCAAAATGCAGCACCTCACAATTATCTGAATTAAACTCCATCTGCCACTTCTCAGCCCATTGGCCCATCTGATCAAGATTCTGTTGTAATCTAGGTAACCTTTTTTGCGTTCCACTACACCTCCAATTTTGGTGTCATCTGCAAACTTGCTAACTGTACCTTTTATACTCACATCCAAATCATTTACATAAATGACAAAACGTAGTGGACCCAGCCCCAATCCTTGTGGCATTCCACTGGTCACAAGCCTCCAGTCTGAAAAACAACCCTCCACCACCACCCTCTGTCTTCTACCTTTGAGCCAGTTCTGTATCCAAATGTCTAGATCTCCCTGTATTCCATGAGATCTAACATTGCTAACTAGTCTCCCATGGGGATCCTTGATTAGTGGTGCTGGAAGAGCACAGCAGTTCAGGCAGCATCCAACGAGCAGCGAAATCGACGTTTCGGGCAAAAGCCTTTCATCAGGAATAAAGGCAGTGAGCCTGAAGCGTGGAGAGATAAGCTAGAGGAGGGTGGGGGTGGGGAGAAAGTAGCATAGAGTACAATGGGTGAGTGGGGGAGGGGATGAAGGTGATAGGTCAGGGAAGAGAGGGTGGAGTGGATAGGTGGAAAAGGAGAGAGGCAGGTTGGACAAGTCCGGACAAGTCATGGGGACAGTGCTGAGCTGGAAGTTGAGAACTAGGGTGAGGTGGGGGAAGGGGAAATGTCCCGGAAATGTTCCCTAAAGCGCTCTGTTAGGAGGCGCCCAGTCTCCCCAATGTAGAGGAGACTGCATCGGGAGCAACAGATACAATAAATGATATTAGTGAATGTGCAAGTAAAACTTTGATGGATGTGGAAGGCTCCTTTAGGGCCTTGGATAGAGGTGAGGGAAGAGGTGTGGGTGCAGGTTTTACAGTTCCTGCGGTGGCGGGGGAAAGTGCCAGAATAGGAGGGTGGGTTGTAGAGGACCTGACCAGGTAGTCACGGAGGGAACGGTCTTTGCGGAAGGTGGAAAGGGGTGGGGAGGGAAATGTCAGGTGGAGAGGTCCAGGAAGGGGAGGGAGGTGTCAGAGATGGTCCAGGTAAATTTAAGGTCAGGGTGGAATGTGTTGAAGTTGATGAATTGGCGCCACCTCGTGCTCCCGCGAGGAAGTTGAGCAATTCATCAACTTCACCAACACATTCCACCCTGACCTTAAATTTACCTGGACCATCTCTGACACCTCCCTCCCCTTCCTGGACCTCTCCATCTCCATTAATGACGACCGACTTGACACTGACATTTTTTACAAACCCACCGACTCCTACAGCTACCTGGATTACACCTCTTCCCACCCTACATCTTGCAAAAATGCCATCCCGTATTCCCAATTCCTCCGCCTCCGCCGGATCTGCTCCCAGGAGGCCCAGTTCCACCACAGAACACACCAGATGGCCTCCTTCTTTAGAGACCGCAATTTCCCTTCCCACGTGGTTAAAGATGCCCTCCAACGCATCTCGTCTACATCCCGCACCTCTGCCCTCAGACCCCACCCCCTCCAACCGTAACAAGGACAGAATGCCCCTGGTGCTCACCTTCCACCCTACCAACCTTCGCATTAACCAAATCATCCGCCAACATTTCCGCCACCTCCAAACAGACCCCACCACCAGGGATATATTTCCTTCCCCACCCCTTTCCGCCTTCCGCAAAGACCGTTCCCTCCATGACTACCTGGTCAGGTCCACGCCCCCTACAACCCACCCTTCCATCCTGGCACTTTCCCCGGCCACCGCAGGAACTGTAAAACCTGCACCCACACCTCCTCCCTCACCTCTATCCAAGGCCCTAAAGGAGCCTTCCACATCCATCAAAGTTTTACTTGCACACCCACTAATATCATTTATTGTATCTGTTGCTCCCAATGCAGTCTACTCTACATTGGGGAGACTGGGCGCTGCCAGAGCGCTTTAGGGAACATCTCCGGGACACCCGCACCAATCAATCACACCGCCCCGTGGCCCAACATTTCAACTCCCTCTCCCACTCTGCCGAGGACATGGAGGTCCTGGGCCTCCTTCACCGCCGCTCACTCACCACCAGACGCCTGGAGGAAGAACGCCTCATCTTCCGCCTCGGAACACTTCAACCCCAGGGCATCAATGTGGACTTCAACAGCTTCCTCATTTCCCCTTCCCCCACCTCACCCTAGTTCTAAACTTCCAGCTCAGCACTGTCCCCATGACTTGTCCGGACTACCTGCCTATCTCCTTTTCTACCTATCCACTCCACGCTCTCCTCTCTGACCTATAACCTTCATACCCTCCCCCACTCACCCATTGTACTCTATGCTACTTTCTCCCCACCCCCACCCTCCTCTAGCTTATCTCTCCATGCTTCAGGCTCACTGCCTTTATTCCTGATGAAGGGCTTTTGCCCGAAACGTCGATTTTGAAGCTCCTTGGATGCTGCCTGAACTGCTGTGCTCTTCCAGCACCACTAATCCAGAATCTGGTTTTCAGCATCTGCAGTCATTGTTTTTACCTCCCATGGGGATCCTTGTCGAACGCCTTACTGAAGTCCATATAGACCACATCGACCCCTCTGCCCTCATCAACCATCGGGTTATTTCTCCAAAAAACTCAATCAAGTTTGTGAGACATGATTTCCCACATGCAAAGTCATGTTGACTATCCCTAATCAGTCCTTTCCTTTCCAAAGACATGTACATCCTGTCCCTCAGGATTCACTCCAACAACTTGCCCACCACCGATGTCAGGCTCACTGCTCTATAGCTCCCTGGCTTGTCCTTACCACCCTTCTTAAACAGTGGCACCACGTTAGCCAACCTCCAGTCTTTCAGCTCCTCACTTGTGAGTATTGATGATACAAATATCTCAGCAATCATTTCGCAAGCTTCCCACAGAGTTCTTTGGTATACCTGATCAGGTCCTGGGGATTTATCCATTTTCATGTGTTTCAAGATATCCAGCACCTCCTCCTCTGTAATATGGACATTTTTCAAGATGTCACCATCTATTTCCCTATACTCTACGTCTTCCACGTACTTTTCCACAGTAAATAATGATGCAAAAAACACGTTTAGTATCTCCCCCATTTTCTGCAGCTCCACACAAAGGCAGCCTTGCTGATCTTTGAGGGGCCCTATTCTCTCCCTAGTTACCCTTTTGTCCTTAATGTATTTGTAGAAACCCTTTGGATTCTCCTTAATTCTATTTGTCAAAGGTATCTTATGTCCCCTTTTTGACCTCCTGATTTCCCTCTTAAGTATACCCCTACTTCTTTTGTACTCTTCTAAGGATTCACTCGATCTATCCTGTCTATACCTGACATGTGCTTCCTTGTTTATCTTAACCAAACCCTCAATTTCTTTAGTCATCCATCATTCCCTATACCTACCAGCCTTCCCTTTCACCCTACCAGGAATACACTTTCTCTGGATTCTCACTTATCTCATTTCTGAAGGCTTCCCATTTTCCAGCCGTCCCTTTACATGCTTTTGGAAATTCTTGCCTAATACTGTCAAAATTGGCCTTTCTCCAACTTAGAACTTCAACTTTTAGATCTGATCTATCCTTTTCCATCACTATTGTAAATCTAATAGAATTAAGGTCGCTGGCCCCAAAGTGCTCCCCCACTGACACCTCAATAACCTGCCCTGTCTTATTTCCCAAGAGTACATCAAGCTTTGCACCTTCTTTAGTAGGTACTTCCACATACTGAATCAGAAAATTGTCTTGTACATACTTAACAAATTCCTCTCCATCTAAACCTTAACACTACGGCAGTCCAAGTCTATGTTCAGAAAGTTAAAATCCACTAGCATAACCACCCTATTATTCTTACAGATAGTTGACATCTCCTTTCAAATTCGTTTCTCAATTTCCCTCTGACTATTCGGGGTCTATAATACAATACCAACAAGGTGATCATCTCTTTCTTATTTCTCAGTTCTACTCAAATAACTTCCTTGGATGTATTTCTGGGAATATCCTCCAATAGTACAGCTGTAATGCTATCCCTTATCAAAAGCGCCACTCCACCTCCTCTCTTGCCTCCCTCTCTGTCCTTACTATAGCATTTGTATCCTGGAACATTAAGCTGCCAGTCCTGCCCATCCCTGAGCCATGTAATTGCTATGATATCCAGTCCCATGTTCCTAACAATGCCCTGAGTTCATCTGCCTTCCCTGTTAGGCCCGTTGCATTGAAATTAATTTAGTTTAATTTATCAATCTGCTTTGTCCCTGTCTGCACTGACTGACTTGCGTCTGTTTTCAACTTTACCAGTCTCAGATTGATCTCTTTCCTCACTATCTCCCTGGGTCCCACTCCCCTACCTTACTAGTAGAGGAGTACTTAAATTCTCCCAAGCAACTCTAGCAAATCTCCCTGCCAGTATATTAGTGAGGAAATTCATACAGCCAAAGTACAAAGAGATCTGGGAGTGCTAGCCCAGGATTCTCTAAATGTTAACTTGTAGGTTGAGACCATGATTAAGGAATCAAATGTAATGTTGTCATTTATCTCAAGACAGTTGGAATATAAAAGCAGTGATGTGCTTCTGAGACTTTATAAAGCTCTAGTTCGGCCCCATTTGGAATAGTGTTTCCAATTTTGGACCCCACACCTCAGTAAGGACATACTGGTACTAGATGTGTCCAGCAGAGACTCACACGGATGATCCCTGGAATGGTAGGCCTAACATGCGATGAATGGCTGAGGGTCCTGGGATTATATTCATTAGAGTTCAGAAGGTTGAGGGGAGATCTAATAGAAGCTTACAAGATAATGCACGGCTTAGAAAGGATGGACCCTGGGAAGTTGTTTCCGTTAGGTGGGGAGACTAGGACCAATGGGCACAGCCTTAGAATTAGAATGGGTCAATTTAGAATGGAAATGAGGAGACATTTCTTCAGCCAGAGAGTAATGGGCCTGTGGAATTCATTGCCATGGAGTGCAGTGGAGGCCAGACTTGAAGAAATTTAAGGCTGAGATTGGCAAATATTTGATCTCACAAGGAATTAAGGGCCAAGGGGAGAGTACGGGTAAGTGGAGTTGAAATGCCTGTCAGCCATGATTAAATGGCAGAGTGGACTCAATGGCTGAATGGCCTTACTTCCAATGTCTTATGGTCTCATGGTAAAGGACAGCATATTATTTTGAGGAGCAAGAGTGAGTGTCACAAAAATCATCATCAGATTCTGGCTGAATGGTGACTCAGTGGTTAGTACTGCTGCCTCACAGCGCCAGGGACCTAGGTTTGATTCCACTCTTGGGCAATTGTCTATGTGAAGTTTGTATATTCTACCTGTGTCTGTGTGGGTTTCCTCTGGATGCTTTGGTTTCCTCCCCAATGCCAAAGCTGTGCAAGTTAGGTGGATTGGCCATTCGGATTTAACTACAGTGTCCAGGGATGTGCAAATTAGGTGGGCTAGCCATGGGAAATGCAGGGTTACAGTGATAGAGTAGGGGAGTGAGTGTGGGTAGGATGCTCTTTGGAGGGTCAGTGTGGATTCCATGGGCTGAATGGCCTGCTCCCACACTGTAGGGATTCTATGAACCCCAGCAGGGTCATCCAGGAGTTTCCAAAATGAAGATTTTGGTGAGATGTTATGCCCAGTGGCCAGGATTGGATGCTGACAGCTACATTGGAGAGGCAGTGCCCAGCGTGCCAACAAAGATAGAAATTACTGCTAGCAGCTCTCCCACATTCATGGGTAAACCCTGGACAGGGTAAACAGGCAAACCCTGAACTCAGTTCCATATCGACCATGGCAGTCCTTTCATGGGCTCTATATTTTTCATCACTGTGAACACCCACTCGAAGTGTTTGGACGTGCATTGAGTAAATTCATCAAACACGAGGTTGACAATAGCAAAGTTGCAAGCATGTTTTGTAATACATGGACTCCCACAGGTGTTGGTGACAGAAAATGGGCCAATATTTACCAGCAGAGAATTTGAGTATTTCCTGAAGTCAAACGACATTTGGCATGTAAGGGCAGCCCCATACCATTCACCATCCAATGAAAGAGCAGTCCAAACTTTGAAGGCGGGCTTAACGAAACAGTCTACAGTAACATTTGATACCAAACTGTCCCAGCTCATGTTTGATTATAGGACCACCCCTCATGTAACTACATAGATAGCTCCAGCAGAATTACAAATGGGGAGAAAACACTGCACTAGTAAAATCTGACCTTCCCAGCCCTGTTGGCAGGGATAGGATGAAACAGATTTAGAATCACCAATGCCGGACAGAAGACTCTTTGAAGCAAAACTGACAGTTTACCTCATGGGACAAAGTTTGGTTTTGAAACCACGGTAATGGCCCTGCATGGGTAACAGGCATGGTCGATGTGAGGTCTGATTCTGTGATGTATAAAGTTCAGTTTGGTGAGACAGTCCTATACAAGCAAATGAGCCACATGAAAACTGTAACCTTGCAAACGTACCCGGCCCCTCAGAACATCAGGCAAGGCTGTCAGAACCTGTGAGATCGCAACCTCCTGCCTAGCATAAAAAACACCTCTGAGGACGAGATGCACACAGCAGATGTCGCAGCCTTGACACTGTTACTTCCTGAAGAAGAGGATGAATTTCAGCTAAGGCGTTCCGGGTGCAAGAGACAGGCAACGGTTTGTTACACGCCACCAGTAATTGAGACAGAATCGGAAGAACATGCCAGGAAAATCTGCAGGAGAAAGAACAGGCCTATGTCCCAGGACTTAGACAGCAGTGGATATGGTAAATAGAACAATGTCAGCCAGGTAGATCTCACAGTATACCTTTTCCTTTATTGGGGCGTTAACCTGGTACAAACAGATATAAACAGGAGTGTTGGCGTTTCTGCTCAGTTTAAGAGCTGGCTCTGTGCTAGCTGGGTCAGTGTCATGTACTATGCATGTGTAAATAAAGGGTGACTTGTTGATCGGATACCAACCTTCATGGAGTTATTTCCCTCTCTTTCAGTCCTATCTCCCCCACCTAGCTCCTCCTTCTCTCCCATTTTCCCTACCTTCACTCCCATCTACCCCTCCTTCACCCCCATGTCCCCCTCCTTCTCCACATTTTCACTTCCATCACTCCCATCTATACCATCCCCATCTACACCGTCTTCACACCAATCTCCCCCTCCTTCTCCACATTTTGTTTTTATTTATTCATTTTATCAGATGTAGACGTTGCTGGTTGGCCAGTATTTGTTGCTTGGCCCTGGTTGCCTTTGAGAAGATGGTGGTGAGCTGCCTTCATTGTTCACCCACAATGCCATTAAGGAAGAAATCTCAGGATTTTGATCCAGTGACAGTGGAACGGTGATCGATTTCCAAGTCAGGATGGTGAGTGGCTTGGAGGGGAATTTGAATGTGGTGTTGTTCCCAAATATCTGCTAGCTCTGACCTTCTAGATGGAAGTGGTCGTGGCTGAGAAAGTGCTGTCTGAGAATCTTTGGTGAATTTCTGCAGTGCACCTTGTAGATAGTACACACTGCTGCTACTGAGCATCGGTAGTGGCTGTAATGGATGCTTGTGGAGGTAGTGCCAATTAAGCTGCTCCTTTATCCTGAAAGATATCAAGCTTCTTGATTGTTGTTGGGGCTGGACTCATCCAGACAAGTGGGTTGTATTCAATCACACTCCTGACTTGTACTGTGTATATGGCTGGACAGATTTTGAGGAGTCAGGTGAGTTACTCGCCACAGTATTCCTAGCCTCTGACCTGTTCTTGTTGCCACTGTGTTCATGTGGTGAGTCCAGCTGAATTTCTTGTCAATGATAAGCCCCAGGATTTTGACTGTGGGGAATTCAGTGATGGCAACACCGTTGAATGTCAAGGGTCAATGGTTAGATTGTGTTTTATTGGTGATGGCCGTAGTGTGGCATTTGTGAAGCACAAATGTTACTTGCCATTTGTCAGTCTAAACCTGGATATATCCCAATCTTGTTGCATTTGAAAATGGACTGTTTTGATGAGTCGTGAATGGTAGTGAACATTGTGCAATCATCGGTGAACATCCCCACTTTTGACCTTATGCTTGATGGATGGTCATTGATGAAACAGCTGAAGATGGTTGGGTGTAGGAAACTATCCTGAGAAACTCCATACCAGCATCTCACATGACCGTGGCATTGCTGCAACACGCTCAGCACTCAATACTAATAACTGCCAATTTCCAGATACCAACCTACAACTCATCCGCCTCATCCTTAATCTCAACGTCTTCACCTTCAACAACCAGCTGTTCATCTGGACACATGGAAGAATCATGGAGACAACATTTGCACCCCAATATGCCAAAAGGTTCAAGCACAAGTTCAAGCAAAACTTCTTGGCTGTAAAGGACCTGCAACGAATGCTATACACCAGATACATTGACATTTTCTTCCTTCGGACTCATGGCAAGGAATCACTAAATCAACTACATGACGATATCAACAAATTTCATCCCACCATCAAAATCAGTTTCATTCTTGGACACATTCTTGCATTTCCATCAAGGATGGACACCTCACTACTTCACTCCACTGCAAGCACATAACCTCGGGATGATTCACTTCTCTAGCTTCCACCTAAACTTGTTAAAAAAAAAGGATCCCTTACAGAGAAGCCCTGCATGTACACAGGATCTGCTCAGATGTGGGGGAATGGGACGAACATCTACAGACGCCGAAAGACACCCTCATAAGAACAGGATATGATTTTAAACTCACTGATTGCCAGTTCCAATGTGTCACAGTGAAAAACCGTAACAACCTCCTCAGAAGTCAGACGGGGACACGACCGAGTATCCTTCATCGTCCAATACTTCCCTAGAGCAAAGAAACAACATCAGGTTCTTCACAGTCTTCAACATGTCATCAATAATGAGAAACATCTCACCAGAGCCATCACAACGCCTTCACTTCTTGCTTTCAAACAACCGTCAAACCTCAAAAAGGCCATAGTTTGAAACAAACTACCCAGCCTTTAGGAAAACAGCGACCACATCACCATATTAACCTTGCCAACAGCCAACCTCTGCATGTAGTGCCAGATCATTGACATGGATACGACCATCACACACGGGAATACCACCCACCAAGTACACAGAAGGTACACATGTGACTCGGTCAATGTTGTCTACCTCATTCACTGAGGATGCCTTGAGGCGTATATACTGGCAAGACAATGCAGACACTACAACAACGGATGAATGGACATGGCACAACAATTGCTAGGCCAGGAATGTTGTCTCCCAGTCAGGCAACACCTCAGCAGTCAAGGATATTCAGCCTCCAATCTTCAGGTAAGCATCCTCCAAGATGGCCTTCGAGATACACAAAATGCAGAATCACTGAGCAGAAACTGATAGCCAAGTTCTGTACTCATGCAGATGGACTCCACCATGTTCTTGGGTTAATGTAGTGCTACATGTAACCCCTTTATACTGTCTGTAGTTGTAAAATCTTTCTTACTCTTCTGTTTGGACACCATCACCTTGATAACTTAGAACATAAGAACTAGGATCAGGAGTCAGCCATCTGGCCATTCGAGCCAGCTCCGCGATTCAATAAGATCATGGCTGATCTTTTCATGGCCTCAGCTTCACTTACCCAACCTCTCATCACAATCCTGAATTCCTTTACTATTCAAAAAATTATCTATCTTAGCTTTTTTTATATAATATATTTTTATTAAGAAAAAATAGAGTTTTAAATATTACAACAAATACAAAAACAATGCAATTCAAAACAGTACAAAAATAGTACAAAACTAAACTCAAATAATAAAAAAGATTCCCCAACCCACCCTCCTATACAAATGTATAAACATTTACAGAGAAGTATAAAATTTTAAAAAACCCTAAACTAGCTATTTAACTAAATAAATAAATACCTAACATCAAACAAATAAATAGTAATAACTCAGCCCAGCCAAACAAAACACTCATACATTCACAGTTCCTCCTCCCTGGATATTGGACTCATGAAGCACAATCATTACGGCTATATAAAAGCCCTTGTTAGTGTGGCAGATAAATCTGTGTCCAGGTATTTCAAAAAGGGTTGCCATGTCTTGTAAAAATTCTCAATTTTGTGGTGTACTATATTTGTGAGAAAATCCAGAGGAATATGCTCCATAACAATCTTCCACCAACCCGACAGGCCTGGGGGGTTTTTGGATATCCAACCTAGCAAGATATTCTTCCTTGCACAGAATGTAAGAATATTGAAAAGTTTTTTCTTATGCACGTCTGCAGGAAATACAATGGGTAGGCCCAAAAGGAGAGAAATAGGGTCCTTCTCCACCCCTACACCTAAAATCCTCTCCATTGCACCCACCACAGCACTCCAATATGTTTGAAGCCTGTCACAAGACCAAAGACAATGGGTAAGAGTGCCCGTGCAGACCTTGCACTTGGGACATGCTAAAGATACCCCTGGTTTAAATTTTGACAAACGGTCTGGGGCTAAGTGGACCCTGTAGAGAATCTTCAACTGTAAAGCATGGGTCCTATTACAAATTGATATCTTCCTTGCATTCTCCCAAATATCCTCCCATGCCTCTGAAGAAACTTCAACACCCAGCTCTCTTTCCCACATCTTGAAGAGTCAATCAGACTCACCTGAGGTGGCACTCCCCAGTTGGTAATATCAAGTACTGACAGTCAGTGTACTCTTACCCCTTAGTACCCCTCTTTCTATGTCACATTTGTAGGGATCAGTCAAAAGTGTGGTCTTTTTTTGAATAAAATCCCTAACTTGAAAAAAACGAAAGAAGTCTCTATTAGGTAACTCGTACTTCTGTACTAACTGATCGAAGGACATTATTACATCTCCCTCAAATAAATCACCCATGCAAGATATATCCCTAGCTGCCCAACGTTTAAATCCTGAATCTATCATACCCGGTTGAAAACCCGGCATACCCACTAAAGGTGTAAACAAAGATGTTTTGCCAATATTACTTTCCCTCTGCCGAATTGCCCTCCATGCTTTAACAGTATTGATGACTATTGGGTTATGGCAATATTCCCTAACTGTCCTCACTTTGTCCAAAAACAGCAAACTGGTAAGGGGGCACCTTGCCTGGGAGGCTTTTATATCTAGCCATATTAAAACACGGTCCCCACAAACCCAATCACTCACATAGGTCAAAAGCGAGCTTAATCGGTCATTTTTAATGTCCGGAAGGTCTACTCCCCCCAATCTGTGAGGCAGCTGCAGTTTGGCTAATTTAATGAGGGGCCGTTTACGGTGCCAGATAAAGGAACTGAACCAACTGTTCAGTCTCCTGAGTGTTTGTTTATTGAAAATCAGGAGGAGCATCCGTATAGGGTATAGCAAACGAGGGAGAATATTCATCTTAATAAGCGCTATCCGACCCAACCATGAGACTGGAAGTGCCTCCCATCTTTGGAGATCTTGTATAATTTTTTCAAATAATTGAGTAAAATTGGCTTTGAACAGGCAATCCAGAACTGGAGTAATGAATACGCCCAAATACACAAAGCCCCCCTGTGACCACCTAAATGGGAATCTATAGTCACTCTCAAGAGCCAACTCATAGGCATAGCCTCTGATTTAGCAAAATTAATCTTATACCCTGAAAAAGCACCAAATGCGTGAATGCATTATATCAGGCAAGGCACTAAAACTATTGGATTTGTCATGAAAATTAGAACATCGTCTGCAGACAGCGAGATCTTATGTAATTTTGACCCCACTTCTGGAGCTGATATATTGAGATCCCCACGAATGGCCTCTGCCAACGGTTCAATCACCAACGTAAAAAGTAATGGTGAAAGGGGACAGCCCTGACTGCCGCGAGAGGTACACTGTCGAGAACCTTTACCCATCTTATGAAAACTTCGCCCAGACAAAACCGGTCTAGAGTATAGAAAAGGTACAGCCTCTCAACTCGACCAAATGCCTTCCCTGCATCTAAAGAAATCACCATTCCCTGTATTGACTGCTGTTGGCATGCTTGAATTACGTTAAGCAGCCTCCTAACATTAGTGGAGGATCTGCGACCCTTTATGAAGCCCGTCTGATCCTCTTTAATAATAGAGGGTAACACAGTCTCCAGCCTTAACGCGAGAGCCTTAGAGAGGATCTTAAAGTCCACATTTAAGAGCGAGATGGGCCCGTATGAAGCACAGTCTTCCGGATCCTTCCCTTTTTTAAGGATAAGTGAAATATTGGCCTCTCTCAGAGATGGTGGGAGACAATCATGATTGTATGAATCATTAAACATATTCAGCATCGGGCCTGACAGTATACTTATAAATTCCTTACAGAATTCACTGGGAAGTCCGTCAGGACCAGGCACCTTTCCACTCTGAAGCTGCCTCACAGATTCCTGCACTTCTTGCTCTGATAATGGGGCATTGAGAAAGGACTGTTGTTCGGGAGTCACACCCAAGAGCTTCAGATCTCTAAAAAAGGATTCCATTTTGGCCTGCCCCTCCTCACAATTCTCAGACTGATATAACTTAGAGTAGAATCTCTGGATCGCCACATTAATCTTTTTAGAATCACATGTTAGGTTCCCAGATATTCCCTAATCGCTGTGATGGTTTGTGGGGCTTTCTAGCAAGGTATGCTAAGTATTTGCCTGGCTTGTCACCATGCTCGTATAACCTTTGTTTTGCAAAAGCCAGCTCCTTCTTTGCCGTCTGTGTGAGCACGGAATTTAGTGCAGACCACAGTGCCGTCATCCTCTGTAGTTTGACCAACGAGGGTCTGTCAAAATAGGCCTTGTCGGCTGCCTTCAACCATGTTTCAAGGAGACGTTGCTGCTCACCCTTCTGCTGCTTTCTACTGGTGAATATGAAATAACTAACCCCCTGGCATAAGCTTTGCAGTTTCCCAGAGAACAGATGAGCCTAAGTTGATGTCTAGGAATGCCCGAAATTCCCTAGAGAAATACTCCACAAACATACTTTCCATGGGAATAAGGGGGTCCATTCGCCAGTACCTTGAATCCACTGTAACATCCTTAATCTTAACCATGAGGTATACTGGAGCATGATCAGAGATGGCAATATTACCAATCGTACAGGATGCCACCAGATCCAGGGTTACCGCAGGGGTCAGAAAAAAAATCAATCCTCGTGTGACACCTATGCGGATTGGAGAAAAACGTGAAACTCCCTACCTGTAGGGTGGAAACACCTCCAGACGTCCACCAACCCTAATTCACCACACAAACCCAATAACCACTTAGTTTGTGCAGAGGGTATCGAGGGACCTTTAGGCAACCTGTCTACTGTGAGTTCTATGAGGCAGTTAAAATCTCCCCCTATAATGATGTGCAGAGACTTGAGACTTATCAGTTTAGAAAAAGCATCTACCAAGAATTTAAGAGGATGAGCTGGGGGACAAGAAACATTTAAAATACCATATTCTTCCCCATTTATCAAGGCTTTAAGAATTACAAACCTCCCGTATGTGTTTTTAACACATTCCAGCAATTTAAATGAGAGATTTTTCCTAACCAATATAGCCACTCCCCTACTTCTGACATTAAATGATGAAAAATAAACTCGGTCAAAGCCATTCTGCTGTAATTTCAGATGCTCCTTGTCATCCAAATGTGTCTCCTGTAACAAAGCAATATCCACTTTTTCCTTTCTAAGTCTCAAGAGTACCTTCTTCCTCTTAATTGGTGAGTGACTTCCCTTGATATTCCAGGTACACAATTTAATCAAATCATTAGCCATAATCTTCTGCAATTACATTTAAAGTCCAGAGAGGAGGAACCCGAACCACAAATTGCTGAACCTTAGTGCCGCATGGTCCACCAAATATAAAAACGACATAAACTAAAACCACTACATTTAACAAACATACAAAATTATTAAAAATTAAAAACAACAAAAAACAGAAAACAAACCAACATTTAAGTGCCAATAGCGCTGAGATGGGGAACTCACCCCCTGCCCGGAGGGGGCAACTACCCATCCCGAGCTGCCCATAAATAGGCATCTAACCATCTCAACCACCTTCACTTCTCCCAGCTAGAGCCACATAACAAGCAAAACTAAAAAAAAAAACACCCCATAGAATATCAATATGAATTTTAAAAATTCTTTTATAAAAAAAAGGAATAAATACCCCATCCGTCCTAACTTAGAAATTTAAAATGTACATCTTAACCACCGCCAGACATAGTTTGAACCAAATTATTATCAATAGAGGAAAAAAAAGGGGGAAAAACAAAGTTCCAACCAGATTTCCTCCATTTCTTTTACAGAATGATAAATGCATACACAAGCAACAATATTTATACATACTACAATCGTTTAAATTTGTCCACAAAGTCTCTTGCCTTCTCCGATGTGTCAAAGAGATGCCTGAATCCATCTAAGGTGAACCAAAGCACTGCCGGATATCTCATGGAGTACTGAATCCCAAGCTCCTTCACTCTTCTCTTGACACCATCATACGATTTTCGTTTCTGGATCACCGCCACTGGAAAGTTCTGAAAAAACATGATCTTAGACCTCTCGTAAATTAGGGCCTTTGGATCCTTCCCCTGGAGTCTGGAAGCCTCCATGACTTTCTCCTTATCCCGGTAATGATGGAACTGCACCAGGAAAGGACGAGGGCGTTGACCCAGACCCGACCACCGCGCTGCGACTCGGTGAGCCCTCTCTATCTTCAATCCTCTCATGCCAGTCTCCAAGTCAAGGAATTTCGGAAGCCAATCTTCAACAAATTCCGCAGGCTACTCACCTTCCTTACCCTCAGGCAGACTGATGACCCAAATGTTTTTTTTCCTGCCCAAGTTTTCAAGATCATCCACTTGGTCACGCAAATTACGAACATGCGTCTTCAGGGCTTGGATCTCATCCTTGAATGAACTGGCATCAGCTTCCACCACTGTGACCCTGCGCTCCACTTCATCTGTCCTCTTCTCTAGGTCTCCCAGCTGCTGCTCATGCTTCTGCAACATGAGAGAGACTGGAGCCAGCTTCTCTTCAATCTGTTTCCCCAGCATCTCGCGAGATTTCGAAAGCTGCTTCACCAGGTCCTGGAGATTAATCAGCTCCGAGGCTGCCCCAAGAAATCCTGATGACCTGGGTTGGGCGGATTAAAGGACCGTCCTGTTCCTGCTGCGATGCAAAGCTCTGCAGTGTGATCTTCTCAGATCGCCACCATCTTAGATCCCCTATCCATCTTAGCTTTAAAAATACTCAATGAGGAAGCCTCAACTATTTGACTGGGTAGAGAATTCTGACAGTGTGGAGTTTGCACGTTCTCCCCGTGTCTGCGTGGGTTTCCTCCGGGTGCTCCGGTTTCCTCCCACAGTCCAAAGATGTGCAGGTCAGGTGAATTGGCCATGCTAAATTGCCCGTAGTGTTAGGTAAGGGGTAGATGTAGATGTAGGGGTATGGGTGGGTTACGCTTCGGCGGGGCAGTGTGAACTTGTTGGGCCGAAGGGCCTGTTTCCACACTGTAAGTAATCTAATCTAATCTAATTTATAAGCCTTTGAATTCCTTTCAATTCAGTTCTAAATCTGCTCCCTCTAATTTTGAGGCTATGCCCTCTTGTTCTAGTTGTGCCTGCCAGTGGAAACATCCTCCCTGCTTCTATCTCATCTATTCCCCTTATAATTTTGTTTGTTTCGATAAGATCCCCATCATTCGTTGAAATTCCAATGAATATAATCCCAGTCTTCTCAGTCTCTCCTCATAAGCCAACACTCACAATTCCAGATTCAACCAAGTGAACCTTCTCTGCACCCCCTCCAGTACCATTACGTCCTTTCCCAAGTAAGGAGACCAAAACTGCATGCAGTACACCAGGTGTGACCTCACCAGCACCCTATATAGCTGTAACATAGCATCCCTGTTTTAAAACTCTATCCTTTCAGCAAAGAACAAAATTCCATTTGCCTTCGTAATTACCTGTAAACCAACCTTCTGTGATTCATGTACAAGGATGGTGACTCAGTGGTTACCACTGCTGCCTCACAGCAACAAGGACTCAGATTCAACTCTAGCCTCAGCTGACTGTCTGTGTGGAGTTTGCACATTCACCTCGTGTCTGTGTGGGTTTCTTCCAGGTGCTCCAGTTTCCTCCCACAATCCAAAGATGTGCAGGTTAGGTGAATTGGCCATGCTAAATTGCCCACAGTGTTCAGGGATGTTTAGGTTAGGTGCATTAGTAGGGTATATGTAGAGTAATGTGAATAGGTTTGGGTGGGATATTATTCAGAAGGTCAGTGTGGACATGTTGGGCTGAAGGGCCTGTTTCCACACTGTAAGGATGTTATGACACCCAGGTCCTTCTATACAACTGCCCATGCTGCAATTTTTTACGATATTGTTATTCTACCAAAATGGATCACTTCACATTTATCAACATTGTACTCTATCTGCTAGACTTTTGCCCACTCATTTAAACTATCTAAACCCCTCTGCAAATTTTCAGAGTCCTCTGCACACTTTGCTCTACCACTCATGTTAGTCTCATCCGCACACTTTGACACACTACACGCGGTCCCCAATTGCAAATCAACCATGTAAATTGTGAATAATTGCAGTTCCAACACTGATCCCTGAGGCACACCACAAGTCGCTGATCGCCAACCAGAAAAGCACTCATTTATCCCCATTCTTTGCTTCCTGTTAGTTAACCAATGTTTTATCCATGCTAATACATTGCCCATAATGCCATGCACTTTGACCTTATGCAGCAGTCTTTGTGTAGAACCCTGTTGAATACCTTTTGGAAATTTAGATATACCACATCTACTGGGTCCCCATTGTCCATCGCGTTCATAATGTCTTCATAGAATTCTCGTAAGTTAGTTAAACATGACCTGCCCTTCATGAACCTATGCTGCATCTGCCCAATGGGACAATTTCTATCCAGGTGTCTTGCTATTTATGCCTCGATAATTGATTCAAGCACTTTCCCCACTACAGTAGTTAAACTAACCAGCCTACAATTCCCTATCTTTTGTCTACCTGTCTACTGTGGCCTCACATTGCAGTTTTCTAATCTGCTGGAACTGCCCCAGAGTCCAACGAATTTTGGAAAATTACCACAAGCACATTTACTACTTCTCCCACCATCTCTTTTAGTACCCTGGGATGGATTCCATCAGAGTCAAGAGACTTATCTACCTTTAGCTCCATTAGCTTGCCCAAAACTACTTTCACAATAATGATCATTTCTAGGTCCTTGCCTACTTTAGTCTCCTTGACGATTATTGGCATATTAGTCACGTCCTCCGCTGTGAAGACTGTCACAAAATACCTGTTCAATGCCTCAGCTATTTCCTCATTTCACATTAATAAATTCACCTTCTCATCCTCTAAAGGACCAATGTTTACCTCAGCCACTATTTTTCGTTTTATATATTTGAAGAAACTTTTGCTTTCTGTCTTTATATTCTGAGCTAGTTGACTCTCATAATCTATCTTACTTTTCTTCTGACCTTTTGTTGTTAGAATTTCTAATTTCCACCCAGATTCAAACTTATTTTCTCTAGAACCTATAATCATCTGTCACCACCGCCCTGACGTCATCCTTAAATATCAGATCTACACCACTTCCATTACCTTCCTTTCTGTCGTTCTGAATAGTCTTGATACCCCAGAATATTTAGTTCCCAGTTGTGATGATCCTACAACCATATCTCCATAATGGTAATTATTTTTTGTGGCTTTTTGTTGATTTATAAAGTGTTCCCAATCTTCTAGTTTTCCACTGGTCATTGCCACTTTGTATGATTCATCTTTCAATATGATTGCCTCCCTTATTTCCTTCGACACCCATGGCTGAATACCTCTTTTCCTACAGTCCTTCCTTTCCACTGGTATATACTTTTACTGAGCACTTTGAAAAAATGCATTGAAAATCGTCTGCTGTTCCTCAACTGTCCCACCATAAAGTCTTTGCTTCCAGCCTACTTTAACCAACTCTTCCCTCATCCTATTGGAGTTTCCTTTGTTTAAGCACAAGCCAATGATATTAGATAAAAGCAAATTACTGCAGATGCTGGAATCTGAAACGAAAAGAGAAAATGCTTGAAAATCTCAGCAGGTCTGACAGCATCTGTGAGGAGAGAAAAAAGCTAACGTTTCGAGTCTAACTGACCCTTTGTCAAAGCTGTTGATATTGGATATTGGATTTTATCTTCTCACTTTCCATCTGTATTCTAAATTCCACCATACTATGATTCCTTCTTCCAAGAGGATCCCTAACTATGACATCATTAATTATCCTGTCTCATTACACAGGACTAGATCTACGATAGCTTGTTTCCTCATCAATTCCATCACACACTGTTCAAGAAAATGATCATGGATACATTCAATGAGCTCCTCATCAAGACTGCCTTGACTGACCTGGTTTGACCAATCGACATGTAGATCAAAATCTCCCATGATAATTGGTGTACAATTTTCACAGGCATTAGTTAATTCTTTGTTTATTGCCCACCCCAATGTGAAGTTATTACTTGGTGGCTTATAGACTATGCTTATCAGTGATGTTTTGTTCTTAGAGTTTCTAATTTCCACCCAAATGAATTCAACCTTATTTTCCTACAATTTATATCATCTCTCACCACCAACCTGATGTCATTCTTAAATATCAAATCTACACCACCTCCTTTACCTTCCTGTCTGTCCTTCCAAATAGCCTAATACCCTGGATATTTAATTCCCAGTTGTGACCATTCTGCAACCATGTCTCCATAATAGAACATAGAACATAGAACATAGAACAATACAGCACAGAACAGGCCCTTCGGCCCACGATGTTGTGCCGAACTTCTAACCTAGATTAAGCACCCATCCATGTACCTATCCAAATGCCGCTTAAAGGTCGCCAATGATTCTGACTCTACCACTCCCACGGGCAGCGCATTCCATGCCCCCACCACTCTCTGGGTAAAGAACCCACCCCTGACATCTCCCCTATACCTTCCACCCTTCACCTTAAATTTATGTCCCCTTGTAACACTCTGTTGTACCCGGGGAAAAAGTTTCTGACTGTCTACTCTATCTATTCCTCTGATCATCTTATAAACCTCTATCAAGTCACCCCTCATGCTTCGCCGTTCCAACGAGAAAAGGCCGAGAACTCTCAACCTATCCTCGTACGACCTACTCTCCATTCCAGGCAACATCCTGGTAAATCTTCTCTGCACTCTCTCCAAAGCTTCCACATCTTTCCTAAAGTGAGGCGACCAGAACTGCACACAGTACTCCAACTGTGGCCTAACCAAAGTCCTGTACAGCTGCAACATCACTTCACGACTCTTGAATTCAATCCCTCTGCTAATAATGGTTACTAAATCATACTCATTCGCAATTATTTGTGCAGTTAACTTACCTACCTTGTTTAGAATGTTACAAGCATTCAGATGAAGTGCCTTAATGCTTCTTTTTGAATTCTATTATCTCCATTAATAATATCCTGAGTTTTCCCCCTTTTAGCTTCTTTCACAGTCTTTGACATAGTTAAACCCTCCTGCACACGCTAACCTGTTGCTTTCTTTTCTATTTACCTTTATACTTCCTGCCATTTTCCCTTTTCCTACCCTTCCCTCCAATTCACTAGTTTAAAGTCCTAACGAGCACCCTACTTATCCATTTTGCTCGAACACTCGTTCCAGATCGGTTCAAGTGGAGACCGTACCAATGGTACAGATTACTCCTGTTCCTAAACTGATGCCAATGTCCCATGAAATGGAACCCCTCTTTCCCACACACTCCTTTAGCCATGTGTTTACTTCCCTTATTTTCTTATCTCTAAGCCAAGTTTCACATGGTTCAGGTAGAAATTCAGAGATGATAATCCTCCAGGACCTGTTCCTTAATTTTGTACCTTGTGCTGAATAATTCACAAACAGCTCTTCCTTCTAACTGTGTCTGTGTTGTTTGTCCCAACATGTACTACAACAACTGAATCTTCCTGCTCTCTCTCTAATATCCTTTCAAGTTGATCAGAGATATCCCTCACCAGGCAGGCAACACACCATGCATGACTCTCAATCCTGCTTGCAAATGATGATATCAAACCCCCTAATTACAGAATTCCTTAACTGTTTTTTTTTGCTCCCCTCGCCCCTTGCATAGCCTTCTGTATGATGGTGCAGTGGTCAGCTGGCTCTCCTCCTTTTCCTCATCCTCACAGGGAGCAAGTACCTCATGCCTGTTGGACAAAGTCAAGAGCTGAGGCTCCTCAGTTCCTGAATTCAGGATACACCTACCTGCCTCACTTGCAATCCCTGATCTCTGACTGAATTTGATGTACTTTATTTACCAGTTGTGACCACCTCCTGAAACAAAGCATCCAAGTACTTCTCCACCTCCAAGATATGTCACAGTGTTTGAAGCTCAGGTTCCAGCACATTATCTCTGAGCTGAAGTTCCTTGAGCAACTAACACCTGCTTCAGATGTGGTTACTGCAACTCATAATGGGAATTGCCAGCTCCCGCATCATACACTCCTATGTCTTATGTTTTATGGTCTAATTTATTAATACTTTGTTGCTGCATTCTTTTTCAAATTAAATGATTTGCCACCAGCCAATCAGATCACAGCTTCCCTCTAATATCACTCATTATTTTTGCAGCGACAATGTATCCCAAACTCAGTGAGTTTTATATTCACTGTGTGTTGCTGCTCCATCCTCCGACTGTTCCTTGAGGGCTAGGGTGCGCTTCCAGAGCTCAGTTAGTTTTATATTCTCTCTGTGCTGCTGCTCCACCCTCTGACTGCTCCCTGAAGGCTAGACTGCAATTCCAGAGTTCAGTTAATTTATATTCACCCTGTTGTCCCCCTGTACAATAAGGGTAGTAGGGATATTCCAGGTAAGGATAGACCAGTGAGCCTGACGTCAAGTGGTGGGAAAGTTGCTGGAGAGGGTACTGAGGGATAGGATCTATTTATATTTAGAAAAGAATGGGCTTATCAGTGATAGGCAACATGATTTTGTGCAGGGGAGATCGTGCCTTACCACCTTAACAGAGTTCAAGTTGATAGATGAAGGAAGGCCTATACATGTCATATACATGGACTTTAGAGACCCGGGTTCAATTCCCGACTCAGGCGACTGACTGTGTGGAATTTGTGCATTCTCTCCGTGTCTGCGTGGGTTTCTTCCGGGTGCTCCGGTTTCCTCCCACAGTCGAAAGATGTGCAGGTCAGGTGAATTGGCCATGCTAAATTGCCCCTAGTGTTAGGTAAAGGGGTAAATGTACGGGAACGGGTGAGTTGCGGGTCGGTGTGGACTTGTTGGGCCAAAAGGCCTGTTTCCACACTGTAAGTAATCTAATCTTAGTAAGGCGTTTGATAAGGTTTCCCATGGTGAGCTAATGGAGAAAGTGAAGTCACATGGTGTGCAGTGTGTTCTAGCTGGTGGATAAAGAACTGGTTGAGTAACAGGGGACAGAGAGTAGTAGTTGAAGGGAGTTTCTCAAAATGGAGAAAGGTGACCAGCGGTGTTCTATGGATCAGTACTGGGACCAATGTTGTATGTGATATACATAAATGACCTGGAAGTGGGCATTGTTGGTCTGATCAGTAAGTTTGCAAATGACACAAAGATTGGTGGAGTAGCAGAGACTGTCAAAGAATACAGGAGAATATAGACAGACTGGAGAGTTGGGCAGAGAAGTGGCAGATGGAGTTCAATCCAGGCAAGTGTGAGGGGATGCATTTTGGGAAGTCTAATTCTAGAACGAACTATACTGTAAACGGAAAAGCCTTGAAAAAGTTGGTGAGTAGAGAGATCTGGGAGTTCAGGTTCATTGCATCCTGAAGGTGTCTGCACAGGTGGATAGAGTGGTCAAGAAGGCATATGGTATGCTTGCCTTCATCAGACAGGGTACTGAGTATAAGAGCTGGCAGGTCATATTAAAATAGTACAAGACATTGGTTTGGCCGAATTTCGGATACTATGTACAGTTCTGGTTGCCACATTACCAAAAGGATTTGAATACTTTGAAGAGGGCGCAGGGAAGGTTTACGAGGAAGTTGCCTGGTATAGAAGGTGTTAGCTATGAAGAGAGGTTGAATAGGTTAGGATTGCTTTCATTAGAAAAAAAGAGATTGAGGGGGAACTGATTGAGGTCTACAAAATCATGAAGGGTATAGACAGCGTGGAAAGAGATAAGCTTTTCCTAGAGTGAGGGATTTAATAATGAGAGGTCATGCGTTCAAGGTGAGAGGTGAAATGTTTAAGGTGGATATACGCAGCACGTACTTTACATAGAGGGTGATAGGTGCCTGGAACACGTTGCCAGCAGAGGTAGCAGAGGCAGGCATGGTAGATTCATTTAAGGTACATCTGGACAGATGCATGAGTAAGTGGGGAGCAGAGGGATACAGATGCTTAGGAACTGGGCTATACGTTTAGACAGTGCATTTGGATCAGCTCAGGCTTGGAGGGCTGAAGGGCCTGTTCCTAGACTGTAAATTTTCTTTGTTCTGTGTGTTGCTGCTCAGCCCTCTGACTGCTCCCTGAAGGCTAGGCTGTGACTCCCAATCTCAGTGAGTTTTATACTCACGCTGTGCTGCTGCTCCACCCTCTGACTGCACCCTGAAGGCTTGGCTGCTACTCCCGAGCTTAGTGAGTTTTATATTCACTCTGTGCTGCGGCTATGCCCTCCAACTACTCCCTGCAGACTCATACTCAGAACTTGTTATGATCTCTCTACTTTTACTAGTTTGTACAGTTTTGGATGACTTGTTACTTTGGTTAAACCCTTGTTATAGAATTCTTCTCACTATCATGTTATTCTGGCCACTTGCTTTGTCTCATCCTATTTTTAATAATTATCTCACTGCCTTAATTAATTGGATCATAGGTCATTCATTCACTTGCTTTTCAGCTATTGACACATTACTCACACCATTTGTAACTTCTGATCACCTGCAAAGATCACCTGCTGGCACACTGCTCACACAATTTGCACTATCTTTTGACACTTTTAGTTATCCAGAATTATCTTGCAATGATCTCTCCCCCTATAAATTCTGTGCCTGTGTGTTTACCTTCACTTCATCTGATGAAGGAGCAGCGCTTCAAAAGCTTTCTCACAATATGGAGAACGGATATTAGCTCTGACAATGTGGAGTCTGTATGGGTTGAATTGAAAAACACCAAGGCATAAAAAAAAATAGTGGGTGTCATATATAGACCCCCAAACTGCAGTGGTGATGTTGGCAATGGCATTGAACAGGAAATTAGAAATGTGTGTGATAAAGGAATATCGGTGATTTTGGGTGATTTTAATGTGCACAACCAAATTACCCACAATGCTATAGAGAAAGAATTCTTGATGTATATACGGGATGGTGTTCTTGGAGGAACCAACTGGAGGACAGGCCATCTTAGACTGAGTACTGCGTAATGAGAAGGGAAGCATTGTCAATCTAGTTGTGCGAGACCCATTTGGGATAAGTGACCCAAATGGCTAAGATAGCCAATCCATGGACTACAAAAGGAAATCAGAGATAGTACCTGCTCCAAGGATGAAGCATACAGATTTCGCAAGATAAACAACAAGACTGAGGGTAGGGAGCAGTTTAAAATTCAGCAAAGAATGACTAAGGGATTGATTAAGGAGGAGAAAATCAGTACGAGAGTAAGCTTGCAGGGAATATAAAGACTGACACTAAGAGTTTCTAATAGGTATGTGAAGAGAAAGAGATTAGTAAAGACAAATTGTAGGTCGCCTACAGACACAAATGGGAGAAAGTATAATAGGGGACAAAGAAATGACTGAGCAACTGAATATATAATTTGGCTCTGTTTTCACAAAACAAGACACAAATCAGATACCAGGAATGTTGGAAAATGTGAGATTTAGTGAGAAGAACTGAGGGAGATTGATATTAGTAGAGAAATGGTGCTGGGAAAATTTAAGGGATTGAGGGGCCTGATAATCTACATCCCAGATTACTTCACAAAGTGACTCCAGAAATAATGGATGCATTGGTGGTCAACATCCAGGATTCTACAAACTCTGGAAGAATCCCTGCAGATTGCAGGGTAGTTAATGTTACTCTAGTGTTCAAAAAGAGAGGTAGAGAGAAACTAAGGAATTATACACCAGTAAGCCTAATATCAGTAGTGGGGAGAATTCTCAAATATATTATCAAGTTCTTGATAGCGGAGCATTTAGAAAGCAGTGGTAGGATCAGACAAAGTCAGCATGGATTTATGTAGGGGAAATCATGCTTGATAAATCTGTTGGAAATCTATAAAGATGTAATTACTAAAGTTGAAAAGGGGGAGCCAGTCAATGTGCGTATATTTGGACTTGTAGAAAGTGTTTGACAAAGTCCCAGAAAAGAGATGATTGTGCAAAATTAAAGCACATGGGATGGGGGAAGTGTATTGAGATGGATAGAAAACTGGTTGGTACAGAGAAAACAAAGAGTAGGAATTAATGGGTTCTTTTCAAATTGGTATTCCTGATGAAGGGCTTTTGCCCGAAACGTCGATTTTACTGCTCCTCAGATGCTGCCTGACCTGCTGTGCTTTTCCAGCACCACCCTAATCTAAACTCTAGTTTCCAGCACCTGCAGTCATTGTTTTTACCTATCTTTTCAAACTGGCAAGCAGTAACTAGTGGGGTGCCACAGGGATTGGTGTCTCATGGGTACCCACTCTTGAGGTGCTAGATCTGTACAAAGTCTGTCCCATTTAGCACAGTGATAGCACCACACAACACAATGGAAATTATTCTCAATGTGAAGGCAGGTCTTCATCTCCACAAGGGCTATGCGGTGGTCTCTCTTACCAATACTGTCATGGACAGATGTATTGTAGCTGGCAGATTGGTAAGGATGAGGTCAAGTACATTCTTCCCTCTTGTTGGTTCCCTCACCATCTGCCACAGACCTAGCCTAGCAGTTATGTCCTTTACAAACCAACCAGCTCCATCAGTAATATTGTTGTTGAGCCACTCTTGGTCGTGGATATTGAAATCCCCACCCAGAGTACAATTTGTGCTCTTTCCATCCTCAGTGCTTCCTCTAAATGTTGTTCAAATGGAGGAGCACCGATTCATCAGCTGAGGGAGGACAGTACATGGTAATCAGCAGGGGGTTTCCTTGCCCATGTTTAATCTGAAGCCACTTCATGTAATCCAGAGTTAATGTCAAGGATTCCCAAACCACAACTCCCTCTCAACTGTATACTACTATGCTGCCACAGCTTCTGGATATGCTGCCAGTGGGACAAGATGTATCCAGGGATAGTGATCATGATATCTGAGACACTGTCAGTAAGGTATGATTCCGTGAGTATGACTATGTCAGGCTGTTGCTTGACTAGTCCTAAACTGGCACTAGACCTCACCCACCTCCAGATGTTAGTAAAAAGGATGTTGCAGGGTTAACAGGGCTGTTTCCATTGTCTATTCCAGTGCCCAGGTTGATGCCAGGTGATCTGTCCAGTTTCATTTCTTTGAGACTTCATAGTGATTAGCAAAACTGAATGGCTTGCTAGACCATTGCAGAGGACAATTGAGAGTGCTCAATTGAGTCACATCTAGGCCAAACCAGGTGAGGGTGGCAGACTTCCTTCCCTGAAGGACATTAGTGAACCAGATGGGTTTTTCTGACAATCGTTAATAATTATACAGTAGGTTCCTAATTCAAATTCCACCATCTGCCATGGTGGGATTAGAACTCGGGATCCCAGAACTTTAGTTGAGTTTCTGGATTAATAGTCCACTGCTAATACCACTAACCCACCTTACTCTTTCTTCTCCCTCATTTTCTTTTCCTTGACCCCTATCTCCCCTCCTTCAAACTGTTCTGCCCCTCTTTCACTTCTATCACCCCCTCCTTCTCTCCCCTCTCCACCCTCCTTCACCCTATCTGCATCCCATCTCATCTCCCCTGCTTATATTATAGATAGAAGATAGAACAGCACAGCATAGGCCCTTCAGCTCACAACGTTGCACCGAGCATTTATCTTCATATAAACTCAATCTAACCTGCACACCCCTCAATTTACTGCTATCCATGTGCTTGTCCAGCAGACACATAAATCTCTCCAATGTCTCTGACTCGACTATGACTATTGTCATTGCATTCTATGAACCCACCATTCTTTGCGTAAAGAACTGACCTATGACATCTCTCCAAAGCCTCCTCCAATCACCTTAAAATTATGACACCTCATGACAGCCATTTCTGCCCTTGGGAAAGGTCTCTGGCTATCTACACTATCTATGCCTCTCATTACCTTGTACACATCTATCAAGTCACTCTCTTCCTTCTTCTCTCCAGCATGAAAAGCCCAAGCTCATTCAACCTCTCTTCATAAGACAAGCCCTCCAATCAGGTAAAAACAATGACTGCAGATGCTGGAAACCAGATTCTGGATTAGTGGTGCTGGAAGAGCACAGCAGTTCAGGCAGCATCCGAGGAGCAGTAAAATCGACGTTTTGGGCAAAAGCTCTTCATTGGGATGGAATTCCTAAAGAAGGGCTTATGCCCGAAACGTCGATTCTCCTGCTCCTCGGATGCTGCCTGGCCTGCTGTGTTTTTCCAGCACCACATTTTTCAACTCTCAACTTGGGTGGCAACTTTGAGGAATCTATGTACATGGACCACAAGATGCCGCTGTTCCTCCACACTGCGAAGAATCCTGTCTTTATCCTTGTATTCAGCATTCAAATTCAACCTTCCAAAATGAATCACTTCGTATTTATCCCAGTTGAACTCCATCTGTCACTTCTCAGCCCAGCTCTGCATCCTGTCAATTTCTTCTTGCAGCCTGCAACAGCCATTGACACTATCTACAACACCACTAACTTTTGTGTCATCAGCAAACTTACTAACCCACCCTTCCACTTCTTCATCCAAATCATTTATAAAAAAACTACAAACAGCAGAAGCCCAAGAACAGATCCCTTTGGGACACCACTGGTCACTGACCTCCAGGCAGAATACTTTCCATCCACTACCACTCACTGTCTTCTTTCGGCCAGCCAATTCTGTATCCAGACAGCCAAATTTCCCTGTATCTCATACCTCCTAACTTTCTGAATGAGCCTATCATGCAGAATGAGCTTATCAAATGCCTTATTGATATCCATATACATCACATCAACTGCTCGACCTTTGTCAACTTGTCTCGTCACATCCTCAGAAAACTCATTCAGGCTTGTGAGGCATGACCTGCCCCTCACAAAGCCATAGGCAAAAGTGAGGACTGCAGATGCTGGAAACCAGAGTCTAGATTAGAGTGGTGCTGAAAAAGCACAGCAGGTCAGGCAGCATCCAAGGAGCAGGAAAATCAATATTTCGGGCACAAAGCCATGCTGACTGTTTTTAATCAACCTATGTTGTTCCAAATAGTTATAAATCATATCTCTCAGAATCCTTTCCAGTAACTTGCTTACCACAGATTAAGACTGACTGCTCTGTAATTCCCAGGGATTTCCCAATTTCCTTTTTTGAACAAAGGAACGACATTCACCTCCCTCCAATCAGTCAGTACTACTCCCGTGGAGGGTGAGGATGCAAAGACCATGACCAGAGGCTCGGCAATCTCAGTCCTCACATTCCATAGTAGCCTTGGATGTATCTGGTACGGGCCTGGGGACTTATCTATCTTGATGCTTCCCAGAATTTCCAACACATCCACTTCCTTAATATCAATCTATTCAAACCTATTAACCTGGTCAACGGTGTTCTCATTATCTTCGAGGTCCCTCTCTATAGTGAATACTGAAGCAAAAACTCATTTAGAGCCTTCCCTACATCTTCAGACTCCAGGCACAGGTTCCCTCCCCTGTTTGGCCTTACCCTGTCTTTGAACATTGTTGTATTCCTCACGTTTGTGTGGAACACCTTTGGGTTTTCCCTAATCCTTCCTGCCAAGGCTTTGTCACGTTCCTTCCTAGCGCTCCTCAGGCCATTTTTGAGTTCTTTCCTAGCTACCCTGTAATCCTCTCAAGCAGTGCCAGAAAGCTGCTTCCTCAATCTTAAGTAAGCTTCCTTCTTCCTTTTGACGAAAAGCTCCTCTTCTCTTGTCATCCAAGGCTCTTTTATCTTACCATTCCTTGCCTGTCTCAGGGGGACAAAGTTATCTAACACTCATAAGAAGTGCTCCTTAAACAGACTCCACATTTCTGTTACTTATTTCCTGTAGAACAATTGTTCCCAATTTATACTCCACAGCTTCAGTCTAATCGCAGGATAATTTCCCCTCCCTCAATTAATTAACTGCCCATACTGTTCCTTTCCCTCTCCATGTCTATGGCAAAGGTGAGGCAGATGTGGTCACTGTTACCAAAATCTTCTCCCACTGAGAGATCTGACACTTGGCCTGGCTCGTTGCCAAGCACCAAATCCAATATCATTTCCCCCCTAGTCAGCCTATCTATATATTGAGTCAGGACTTCTGGACACATCGAACAAAATCGGCTTCATCTGCACTAAGGAGGTTCCAATAAATATTGGGCATGTTGAAGTCACCCACAACAACAACTCTGTTTCAGCTTCTTTCCAATCTTCTTCAATCTCTCTGCTGCTCATGGGGGTCTATAAAAACACCCAATAAAGTGACTGCTCTTTTCATATTACAGACCTCCACCCATCCTGACTCAGTAGACAAATCCTCCTCAAATAGCTCCTTTTTACAGCTATATTAGGCACTCTCTAATTAACAATGCTACTCCCACTCCTCTTTTACTCCCCTCTCTGATCTTTTTAAAAGATCTAAACCCTGGAACATCCAGCAACCATTCCTCCCCTGTGAAATCCGTGTCTCCATTATGGCCACAACATCGTAGTTCCAAGTACTGATCCATGCTCTAAGTTCATCACTCTTATTCTTGCATTGAAACAGACACACTTTAATCCATCCCTTTGCCCTATCAACTATGTATTTTTCCTAACAGACTCTCTGCATTCTACTTCTGCCCGTTCAACAATTACGCTGTCCTCTGATCTGTAGCTCTGGTTCCATTCCCCTGCCAAACTAGTTTAAACTCTCCTGGAATGCTCCAGCAAATCACCCTCCCAGTATATTGGTGGCCCGCCAGTTTAAGTGTAACCCATCCTTCATGCACACGTCCCACGTTCCCAAAAGGTGCCCAATGATCTACGAATCTGAAGCCCTCCGTCCTCTACCAGCCCTGCAACCACATGATTAGCTGCACTCACTCCCTGTTCTTCACCAGCATGTGGCACTAGTAGTAATCCTGAAATTAGTACTCTGCTCATCCTGCTTTTTAGCTTCCAAATAGGAAGGGTGTGGTGACAATGTTGAGTCTGTACGACAGGCCTCCCAACAGTGAACATGAGATAGAGTACAAATATGTAGAGAGATGATAGAAAGATGGTGGAGCAACAGGGTGGTGGTGATAGGAGATTTTAATTTTCCCAACATTGACTGGGGTTCACAGTGTTAGAGGGTTAGATAGAGCAAAATTTGTAAGGAGCATCCAGGAGGGTTTTCAAGAGCAGTTATGTAAGTAGTCTAACTCATGAATGGGCCATACTGGACATGGTGTTAGGAAATGAGCCCGGCCAGGTGATTGAAGTTTCAATGGGAAATGACTTTGGGAATAGTAATCACAATTCCATAAGTTTTAGGATACTCATGGATAACTTTTTTTCTCTGTTTTTCTGTGGCAGCAGCAACTCGAAGGGTGGGACTTTGCACCGGGAGCGGTGAGTCAGTGGTTGTGCCTGAGAGAATTTTTGATGAGGGCTCATCTACTGAGGTAGTATGAGCTGAGGTTAAAAACAGGAGAGGAGAGGTCACACAGCTTGGAGTTTTTTATAGGCCTCCGCAGAGTTCCAGGAAGGTGGAAGAGAGGATTAGCAAAATTATTCTGAGTAGGAATGAAAGGAAGTGTGTCATTATGAGGGACTTTAACTTCCCCAACATTGACTGGAAATGTAATAGCTCTAGTACGTCAGATGGATCAGTTTTTGTCCAATGTGTGCAGGAGGGTATCCTGACACAGTATGTTGAAGAGCCAACAAGAGGGGAGGCCCCACTGGATCTGGTGCTTGGTAATGAACCAGGCCAGGTGTTTGATTTAGTGATAGGTGAGCTTTGGAGAGAGTGACCATAATTCAGTTATGTTAGTTTAGCGATGGATAGGTACATGCCACAGGTCAAGAGTTATCGATAGGGCAAGGGCAATTATAATGTGATTAGGCAAGAATTAGGATGCATAGAATGCTGGTCTGGAGGGAAGGTCTTATAAGGAAAGGCCGAGAGACTTGGGTCTGTTCTCATTGGAAAGAAGAAGGCTGAGAGGGGATTTGATTGAGACATACAAGATGATCAGAGGATTAGATAGGGTAAACAGTGAAAGACATTTTCTTAGGATGATGATGTCAGCTTCTACGAGAGGGCATAACTGCAAATTGAGGGGTGATAGATTTAAGACAGATACCAGAGGCAGTTTCTTGACACAGAGAGTGGTAAGGGCATGGAATGCCCGACCTGCTAACGTAGTCAACTCATCCACATTAGGGAGATTTAAACAATTGTTAGATAAGCACATGGATGATTTTGGGATAGTGTAGAGGGATGAGCTAAGAATAGTTCACAGGTCGGCGCAACATCAAGGGCCGAAGGGCCTGTTCTGCGCTGTATTGTTTTATGTTCTATGTTCTAAAGACAAGAATAGTCCTAAGGGAAGAGTGTTAAATTGGGAGAAGGCCAACAATATAAAATTCGGCAGGAGCTGGGGAATGTAGATTGGAAGCAGCTGTTTGAAGGGAAATCCACATTCAATATGTGGGAGGCTTTGAAAGAGGTTGATCAGAGTTCAGCAGAGGTATGTTCCTGGGAAAATGAGGTCTAGAAATGGCAACACTATCCTACATCACTACCCTCCGCAAACCCACCCAACACTGCCCCCTTCTCGCTCCAACTCCATCCAACACTGCCCCCCCTGCTCGCACCCCAACCCCGTCCAACATTGCCCCCTTCTCACCCCAACCCAGTCCAACACTGCCCTCCTGCCCTCACCCCAATACTGTCCAACATCGCCCCCCCGCCCACACCCCAGCCCCATCCAACACCGCCCCCTTCTTGCCCCAACCCAGTCCAACACCACCCCCCTGCCCACACCCCAACCCCGTCCAACACTGCCCCCCGCCCGCACCACCCGCCCCCCAAACCCATCCAACACCACCCTCCCACTCACCCCCTCCAACCCTGTCCAGCACTGCACCCTGCCTGTACCCCAACCCCGTCCAACACCACCCCCCCACACCCCAACTCCATCCAATACCGCCCCCGCCCACCCCCAACACCATCCAACACCGTCCCCCCACCCATCCACCAACTCTGTCCAACACCGCCCCCACCCACCCCAACACCGCCCCCTCCACCCATCCCCCGCCATCCAACACCGCCCCCGCCCTGTCCAACACCGGCCCCTGCCCACACCCCAATCCCATCAAACACCACCCCCCACCTGCCCCAACCCCATCCAACACCGCCCCCGCCCATCCCCAACCCCGTCCAACACCGCCCCCAGCCCATCCAACTCTGTCCAACACCGCCCCCGCCCACACCCCAACACCATCCAACACCGTCTCCCTGCCCATCCCCCAACTCCATCCGACACCACCCCCGCCCACCCCAACACTGTCCAACACCGCCCCCAGCCCATCCCTCAACCCCGTCCAACACCGCCTCCCTCCCACCCCACCCCATCCAACACAGCCCCCATTCTGACCTCAAGCCCCATCCAACACTGCCCCCCAGCGTTCTTCCCCCCCCCACCCCCCACCGCCTGCTCCTCCCATGCACCCCACCATCCTGCTCCACCCCCTCTCTGGGGCAGCCGGACTGGACAGCAACAACAAGGCTGTTGCTGCTGCTGCCTTTGTGGGGTAAGTCTCCAAGTAGTACACATATACACTGCCACACACACAACTTTTTACGGCAACTTTTTGACAGGTTCCACCTTTACCTGTACAGGACAATGTTCAAGAGATTATCTGGGACCACAGTTGTTTGCGATATACATAAATGATTTGAGGAAGGTGTAGGTTACCTCATTAGCAAGTTTGCAAATGACAGTAAGATTGATGGAGTAGCAGATAGTGAAGGGGACTGTCAGAGAATACAGCAGAATATAGATAGATTGGAGAGTTGGGCAGAGAAATGGCAGATGGAGTTCAGTCCGGACAAATGTGAGGTGATGCATTTTGGAAGATGCAATTCCAGAGCAAACCATACAGTAAATGAAAAAGTCCTGGGAAAATTGATGTACAGACCTGGGTGTTCAGGTCCATTGTTCCCTGAAAGTGGCAACGCAGGTCAGTAGAGTGGTCAAGAAAAAAATGGCATGCTTTCCTTCATCGGACAGGGTAATGAGTACAAGAGTTGGCAGGTCATGTTACAATTGTTTAAGACTTTGGTTCGGCCACATTTGGAACACTGCATACATTTCTGGTTGTGACATTTCCAAAAGGATGTGAATGCATTGGAGAGTGTGCAGAGGAGGTTCACCAGGATGTTGCCTGGTACGAAGGGTGCTAGCTATGAGGAGATGTTGAATAGATTAGGATTATTTTCACTGGAAAGAAGGCGGTTGAGGGGGGACCTGATTGAGGCCTACAAAATCTATGTCCCTCTGTAACCCACAACATCCTTCAGCACTATCCACAACTCTGCCTACCTTAGTGTCATCTGCAAATTTACTAACCCATTGTGAGAGACGCTTGCAAATGTTGTTGTTTCTGCAAAAAGCACAAGGCTGGATCATGAGGGTAAGCTAGATATGCTTGCACAAACAGCTACGAGTAGCTGTTTCTTGCTTCTGAGAAAACCACAATCAGAGGTCATAAGGCTCAGTGTGGGGAAGAAGTATTGATTTAGCCAGCATGTACACAGCTTGCAGTGAAGGGGAATGCACACTAATAATAGACCACAGAGGGATGTGGTAAAACAGTCAAGCTAACACCTGCACTTTGTCACGTACAAGGACAAATAAGGCAAGAAACAAACAAGAGTAACGGACGACAGGCTTAGAGTAGTGGGAGAAGTAAACAGAGGAGGAGTGAAGCTGGACCTTGTGATAGGATTTGACGCTTTGCATGCTAAGCCAATAAGGTAAAAGGGGAGTACCGAGAGACTCAGCTGAACTGTATATCTTGCAATGTAACATACAGATCGGTGTGCCTACCCTGTAGACACCTGCCTTGCAAGAGCATTAATAAATTAAACTGCTGCTTCAGAGATTGCCTTGGACTGAAATTATTTAAGCAAGTGGGTTCTATTTCCCACAATTGGGGGCTAGTCCGGGAGATCTTCTATCTCCGGGAGAGAGTGGCTGGCCCTGGACACTGAGAAGACGTGTCTCGTTCCCAGTTGAGGAGCGGTTTCGTGTCCGCTCCCTTGGGCGACTGGTAGGAATCCTTGAAAGGACACATCTGAACCGCGCAGTGGGGAGAGTAAAGCCAGCCCTGAATGCAGAGAAGGGCCAGGCAATTCCAATATTACAGTTGTAGAAAGGATGTTTGGGGACTCGTTAACTGAGGGAGTATGGGCTGAGGTTAGAAACAGGAAAGGAGAAGTCACCATGCTGGGAGTTTTCTATAGGCCTCCGAATAGTCCCAGAGATGTAGAGGAAAGGATAGCAAAGATGATTCTCGATAGGAGTGAGAGAGGCATAGTAGTTGTCATGGGGGGCTTCAACTATCCAAATATTGACTGGGATCACTACAGTACGAGTACTATAGATGGGTCGGTTTTTGTCCAGTGTGTGCAGGAGGGCTTCTTGACACAGTATGTAGACAGGCCAACAAGGGGCGAAGCCACTTTAGATTTAGTACTGGGTAACAAGTCTGGCCAGGTGTTAGATTTGGAAGTGGGTGAGCTCTTTGGAGACAGCGATCACAATTCTGTCAAGTTTACTTTAGTGATGGAAAGGGATAGGTGTACTCCACTGAGCAAGAGTTACAGCTGGGGCAAGGGAAATTACGATGCAATTAGGAAAGATTTAGGAAGCGTAGAATGGGGAAGGAAACTGCAGGGGATGAGCACATTAAAAATGTGGAGCTTATTCAAGGAAAAGCTCCTATGTGTCCGAGATAAGTATGTACCTGTCAGGCAGGGAGGAAGATATAGAACACGTGAGCTGTGGTTTACTAAGGAAGTGGAATCCCTGGTCAAGAAGAAGGCTTATGTTAGGACAAAATGTGAAAGCTCAGTTAGGGCACTTGAGCGTTACAAGGAAGTCAGGAAACACCGAAAAAGAGATTGCAGAAGAGCCAAGAGGAGACATGAGAAGTTGTTGGTGGATAGGATCAGGGTTAACCCTAAGGCTTTCCATAGGGTAGTCAGGAATAAAAGAATGTCAAGAGTTAAATTAGGGCCAATTAAAGATAATAGTGGGAAGTTGTGTGTGGAGTCAGAGGAGATAGGGGAAGCACTAAATAAATATTTTAAGACAGTGTTTACTATAGAAAATGAAAATGTTGGCGAGGAAGATACAGAGATACTTGCATCTAGACTAGAAGAGATTGAGGTTCACAAGGAAGAGGTATTAGAAATACTGCAGAGTGTGAAAATAGACAAGTCCCCTGGGCTGGATGGGATCTATCCTAGGATCCTCTGGGAAGCAAGGGAAGAGACCACCAAAACTTTGGCATTGATCTTCAAATCATCATTGTCTAAAGGATTAGTGCCTGAGGACTGGAGGATAGCAAATGTGGTTCCCTTGTTCAAAAAGGGTAGTAGAGACAACCTTGGTAATTACAGACCAGTGAGTCTCACTTCAGTTGTTGGTGAAGTGTTGGAAAAGGTGAGAAGAGATAGGATTTATAACCATCTAGAAAAGAATAATCTGATCAGGGACAGTCAGCACGGCTTTATGAAGAGTAGGTCATGCCTAACAAACCTTATTGACTTTTTTGAGAGGTAGATGAGAGTAAACCGGTTGATGTGGTGTATATGGATTTCAGCAAGGCGTTCGATAAGGTTCCCCACAGTAGGCAATTATACAAAATGCGGATGAATGGGATTATAGGAGACATAGCAGTTTGGATCAGTAATTGGCTTGCTGAAAGAAAACAGAGTGTTGGAGTTGATGGAACATGTTCATCTTGGTGTCCAGTTACTAGCGGCGTACCGCAAGGGTCGGTGTTGAGTTCACTGCTGTTCGTCATTTTTATAAATGACCTGATGAGGGCTTAGAAGGGTGGGTTAGTAAATTTGCGGATGACACTAAGGTCGGTGGAGTTGTGGCTAGTGAGAAAGGATGTAGTAGGTTGCAGAGAGACACAGATAGGATGCAGAGCTGGGCTGAGAGGTGGCAAATGGAGTTTAATGTGGACAAGTGTGAGGTGATACACTTTGGCCAGAGTAATCGGAATGCAAAGTACTGGGCTAATGTTTGGACTCTTGGGAGTGCAGATGAACAGAGAGATCTCGGTGTCCCTGTACACAGATCCCTGAAAGTTGCCACCCAGATTGACAGGGTTGTTAACAAGGCATACAGTGTTTTGGCCTTTATTAATAGAGGGATTGAGTTCCGGAACCAGGAGGTTATGCTGCAGCTGTACAAAGCTCTGGTATGGCCACACTTGGAGTATTGTGTACAGTTTTGGTCACCGCATTATAAGAAGGATGTGGAAGCTTTGAAAAAGGTGCAGAGGAGATTTACTAGGATGTTGCCTGGTATGGAAGGAATGTCTGACGAGGAAAGGCTGAGGGCCTTGAGGCTGTTCTCGTTAGAGAGAAGAAGGTTGAGAGGTGACTTAATAGACACATATAAGATAATGACAGGGTTAGATAGGGTGGACAGGGAGAGCCTTTTTCCAACTATGGGGACGGGAAACACAAGGGGACGCGACTTTAAAGTGAGTGGAGATAGGTATAAGACAGATGTCAGAGGTAGTTTCTTTACTCAGAGAGTAGTAAGGGTATGGAATGCTTTGCCAAGTTTAAGTGCATTTAAGTCGTCATTGGACAGGTAAATGGACGTACATGGAATAATGTAGGTGGGATGGGCTTCAGATTAGTATGACAGGGCGGCGCAACATCGAGGGCCGAAGGGCCTGTACTGCACTGTAATGTTCTATGTTCTATGTTCAATACCACTGTCGAATGGGAAGAATGTTTAGGTACACTATATTAGCTTTTCTAGTCTTAGGATTCTGTCAGGCTATAGTGTGGTCGTCTTACTTAGTGATAACGGTTCCAGAAAGTACAAATCCAAAAGTCATAGAAACAGATACCGACAGCCTGGTGGATTGTGGAGATGTAAGAGATCAAAGGCAATACAGTAACTCAGAGATACATCTTAGGTTCTATGAAAATGCCCCCAAAAGGGCGGGCATGGAATAAGACTAACGGGATGACAGTGTCCCAGAGAGAGAAGTGTAAGGGATATCTTTGGGATAAAGAAAGGCGGAGGCAGGAAGACCTTAGAGGTGATCTCTTGATTAATCCACTTGTTACAGTACACCAAGGCCTTTTCTGGCCAGCTCTTGGCTATCCCGGTAAAAAGTGTAACCCAATATATTTAACAATAAAGAAAACCTCATGGTATGAAGCAGTTTTAGGGGGAGAAACCTATCAGGTCCAATTAGACCAAATATTTGGAATAGAGATGAAAGCAGACGGGAAGAATTTCCTGGGATGTTGTTTTAAAATACAGGTGAAAGACAGAACCCGAGTAGGAGAAAGGAATAGTAGAGTCCCTTATTCTGACCCTAAAGTGATAAAAATTGTAGAGGTAAAGGACTTAAAGCAGACCATGAAGTAGAAACAGGATATGGGGATACAAATGCCTGGGTTGAATGGGTAAAGTACACTGTGAAAAGTTTGAATAAAAGCAATTGTTCTGCATGTGCCTCTGGGAGACCAATGGCCCAAGTAGACCTCTTTCCGCTCGGGTGGAAGCGAGATAGGAGAGGGCATGACATGCATGATAGCCCTGTAGCAGGATGATGCATGGAGTAATAAAGATTGTATGCCACTTCTATTAAAGTTCCCTCCTTTAAAGAAGGAAGGCTTAAAGACGCCCCCCATGTTTTCTGCTGTGGTCGGAAATCACACATCGTGTGTAAACAGGCAAGGAACAGATCGGTCAAGATATTTGGGGGAGCTGAAATCATGTACCGAGATTGAGTATGTGATGGAAAAGGGAGGGAACTACTCAGCATTAAGGATTCCCCAAGCGGATCTGTGGTGGTACTGCGGAGGGAAAATATTGAGACCCACCCTACCTCCAAATTGGAGGGGCACGTGTGCAATTGTACAATTGGCAATTCCGTTCACTCTGGCATTTGAAAAGAAAGAGATAGTAAAGGAAGGGGGACAAAGTAAGAGATCACTATTGGGTACTTTGTTTGATGATCAGGTATATCTAGACTCTATAGGAGTCCCAAGAGGGGTACCCGATGAGTTCAAGGCTCATAACCAGATCACGGCAGGCTTTGAATCAGCCCTCTTCTGGTGGGTAACAGTCAACAAAAATGTGGATTGATTAAACAATATTTTCTATAATCAGCAAAGGTTCATTAATTACACTAGAGCCGAACAACTTGATGCAACCAGCAGAATGGCCTGGGAGAATAGAATGGCCCTAGATGTGATCCTAGCAGAAAAAGGGGGAGTGTGTGTAATGTTAGGAGGAAGCTGTTGTACCTTTATTCCAAATAACACAGCCCCAAATGGGTCTATTACTCGAGCCCTGCAAGGTCTAACAACACTAGCTGAAGAACTAGCTGAATATTCAGGAGTCAGCACATCATTCACCGGGTGGCTAGAATTGTGGTTTGGAAAGTGGAAGGGTGTGGTGGTTTCAGTCCTTACTTCCTTGATCGTAGTGGTGGGAGTACTAATCGCAGTAGGATGCCATATCCTACCTTGCGCACCAGGGTTAATCCAAAGGTTGATTGAAACAGCTTTGGCCACACAAATGCCTCTAAAGTCGGGGGGAATGGCTCTCGTCGATACGGGGGCAGCAAGGTCATCCTTAAATTCTAAGCCCAAGGCAGCGGGAACAAAAGAGTTCATTGGATTATGGCGACAGTTTTGTGATGAGAGGCACGAAGAATCAGTTTTGCGGTCATGACAAGTACTGCCACCAAATTGGGGAATGAATTAACTGCAAATGGTGCTATGAAATCCGTTGTGATTCTTAAAAATGAATGTGCTCGAGCAAAACAATTACAGAAACAGAATGAGAAGTCACAAGTGACTGGTAAACAAACAGAACTGTGTAATTAGAGTTTTTAAAATGTTTAGTCACCTGTTGGATTTCCACCTTGAATTATATAATATATATAAATAATAATTAATATTTATAATAAATCAATTGTGTTAGCCTGAATCAATACTAATTAGCAGGATTCCTCCACGCATTCTCAGTGACCTGTCATACTGATTCATGGTTAATTTAAAACATGACTGCATTGATTCATTGTTAATTAAAGAATGGAAAGCTACATTACTGGCCGGATTATGTGCAGGCAGTGGCAGCAACAGCCTTATTGGTCGAGGAGAGTCGGAAACTTACTTTTGGGGGAGCCTTAATAGTCAGCGCCCCACGTCAGGTACGGACCATACTAAATCAGAAAGCAGGACGATGGCTCACAGACTCTAGGATCTTGAAATATGAGACAATCTTAATAGAGCAGAATGACCTTGTGTTAGTCACAGACAGTTGCTTGAATCCAGCGCCATTTCTGTGGCGGGGTGGCCCTTGACAATCCAGAACATGACTACCTTGATATTATTGAATATCAGACTAAAGATGGACTTAAGGGATGTACCGTTGCATGTGGGAGCTTGGTTGTTTATCGACGGGTCCTCCCGGGTGATTGAGGGTAAAAGACACAATGGAAATGCTGTAGTAGACGGGATAGAGGGAAACGTTATTGAGGCTGAAAGACTGCCTAATGGCTGGTCAGCCCAAACTTGTGAACTCTATGCCCGAGAAAGAGCTCTTAGAGCCTTAGAAAACAAGGAACGGTGTAAGTAGTCTCCAAATATACATTTGGAGTGGTACATACCTTCGGAAAACTTTGGCAAGGAAGAGGACTAATAAAGAGCAGAGGAAAAGGACTAGCACATGAGGAATTGATGAAACAAGTGCTGGAATCCATGTTACTCCCGAGAGAAATAGCGGTAGTTCATATAAACGGACATCAGAAGGGGAATGAACCGGAAGTAAGGGGAAATAGACTGGCCGATGAGGTAGCTAAAGAAGCAGCCTTGAATCCACAGGGGGCAATGATATACTCCCTAATACCTACAATTCCAGATCTTCAGGGTACCTCGTTGTTTACTGCAAAGGAGGAAAAGGAACTACAAGATTTAGGAGCTGCAAAGACAGTGAATGGGTGCTGGATGTTACCCGATGGGAGGGAAATGTTGAATAAAATGATGATGCGAGAGATTATGGCTGTCCTCCATCAGGGGAGTCATTGGGGAGTGCAAGCAATGTGTGATTTAGTCTTAAGGAAATATGGATGCAAAGGTTATATACGATAGCCAAACAGATATGTGTGAGATACATAATATGTAAAAAAGTAAACAAGAAAGTGTTAAGAAAACAAGTGCCAGGAGGGAGACAACCTGGGCTAAGACCAGTCCAGAGCATCCAGGTAGATTATACCGAATTAGCCCGAGTGGGAAGACTGTATGTTGGTAATAGTCGATCATTTATCCGGATGGGTGGAGGCATATCCTCTGGCCACTGCCAGTCCCAGAAGCTAAAGATTTGTTGTTAAAGTATATACTGGGCTTGTCCTCTTCTTTGTCTTTCCTCAGGAAAGAGGGTTTATTGGCACAGATTCTGCCCCTTGAATTCGCTGTTCATCCGATCCGACTGGGAGATTGGGTCCTAGTTAAATCATGGACAGAGACTAAATTGCAATTGGACTGGGAAGGACCATACCAGGCTCTTTTGACGACCAAAACGGTGATAAGGACGGCGGAGAAAGGTTGGAATCACTACACCAGGATTAAGGGTCCAGTGGAATCCGTGGTTTAGAAAGAAGTCTGGACAGCCGAATCAATGCAACAACCACTGAAACTCAGACTTAAGAGACTTTGAGTAACTGATTATACAGTGGCGACGCGAGTGCGGGATTATTTCTGTAAGATTGTACATTAAGTCTCTCGGTGCTTCAGCACGATTTTTAGAATGTCGGGGATGCTTAGGATTACGATACTAGCTCTCTTAGTATTGGGATTTTGTCAAACATCGTCTTCATATGTGTTATTAATGGTCCCTGAGTCTGATAATCCGCATGCAGTTTAGCAAATTGTGGGGATGTAGATAATCAGAGATAGTACAGCAGCTCAGAGATACATCCTAAGTCCTGCAGGGATGGCCTTGGGGGTGATATTTGGATTAATCAACTTGTCACAGTACACCGGGCCCCTTCCTACCAGCCCTTGATTGTCCGATAAAATGTGTAACCCAATATACTTAACGATAAAGAAAACCACATGGTACGAAGGGCAGGGTACCTATCAGATACAATTAAATGAAACACTTGGGATAGAAATGAAAGCAAACGGAAAGGATTTCTCGGGCTGTTGTGTCCGAATTAGCGTAGGAAAAGGAAAATGGGCAGAACTACTGGATAATAAGATACAACCTTACACCCCTCCCAATGACCCTAAGGTGGTAAAAATTATAGAGGTGAAGGACTTGAAACAGACAATCGAAATAGAAACTGGATACGGGGATGCAAATGCCTGGATTGAATGGGTAAAGTATAGTGTAAAAAGTCTGAATAAGAGCAACTGCTATGCATGTGCCTCTGGTAGACCAGTGGCCCAGGTGGTTCCCTTTCCGCTCGGATGCAAGCGCGACAGGAAGGGCATGAAATGTATGATAGCCCTGTATCAGGATAAGACTGCACGGAATGATAGGAACTGTACCTCCCTATCCCTAATGTTTCCTCCCTTGGAGAAGAAAGACTTAAAAGCTCCCCCATGTTTTCAGCCGCAGTCGGAAATCACACGTCGTGTGTACGTAGACAAGGTACAAATCGGTCCGAGACTTGGGGGAGCTGAAATGATGTACAGAAATTCAGAATGTCCAGCGAATCTGTGGTGGTACTGTGGAGGCAAAATATTGAGACCCACCCTACCTCTAGATTGGAGAGGGATATGTGCAATTGTACAATTAGCAATCCCATTCACCTTGGCATTTGAAAAGGAGAAGATAGAAACAAAAAGGGGAAGGAGAAAAAGATCATTATCAGTCACCTCCTTTGATGATAGGATTTATCTAAACTCTACAGGAGTTCCTAGAGGGGTACCGCATGAGTCCAAGGCTCGCCACCAGATTGCAGCAGACTTTGAGTTGGCTCTCTTCTGGTGGGTAATGGTTAACAAGAATGTGGATTGGATAAACTATATTTTCTATAATCAGCAAAGATTCATCAATTACACTAGGGATGCAGTCAAAGGCATAGTAGAACAGCTTGATGCAACCAGTAGAATGGCTTGGGAAAACAGAATGGCCTTAGATATGATCTTAGCTGAAAAAGGGGGTGTATGCGTGATGTTAGGAGGGAGCTGCTGTACTTTTATTCCAAATAATACAGCACCTGACCGGTCAATCACTGGTGCCTTGCGAGGATTGACCATCTTAGCGGAAGAGCTGGCTGAGAATTCAGGAGTAGACGCATCACTCACGGGATGGCTGGAATCATGGTTTGGGAAATGGAAGGGAGTAGTAGTCTCCATCCTTACCTCCCTGATAGTGGTAGCAGGGGTACTGGTAGCAATTGGCTGTTGGATCATATCTTGTATACGGGGACTAATCCAACGGCTGATTGAGACAGCCTTGGCAAAACAGATGCCCCTAAAAGGTAATCAGGCAGAGGAACTCTACCTTTTGAACAATGTGGGGATGAGTGAGACCAAGATGGATGAAGTCTCAGGGATGATGCTTGCAAAATTTGGGGGTGACATATGAGGGAAATGCAGAAGACAACAATTAAAAAAAATGAGGGGGGATTGTGAGAGATACTTGCAAATGTTGTTTCTGCAAATATCACAAGGCTGAATCATGAGGGGGGGTGTAGGTTAAGCTAGATATGCTTGCATAAACAGCTACAAGTAGCTGTTTCTTGCTCCTGCAGAAAACCACAATCAGAGGTTATGAGGCTCAGTGTGGGGAAGAAGTGTTGATTTAGCAAGCATGTACACAGCTTGAGGTGAAGGTGGATGCACACTAATAACACACCACAGAGGGATGTGGTGAAATGGTCAAACTTTGTGGTAAAACAGCCGAGCTAACACCTGCACTTTGTCACGTACAAGGCCAAATAAGGCAAGAAACAATCAACAGTAAGGGACCTTAGGCTTAGAGTAGTGGGAGAAGTAAATAGAGGAGGAGTGAAGCTAGAGCTTGTGATAGGATTCAACACTTTGCATGCTCAGCCAATAAGGTAAAAGGGGAGTACCGAGAGACTCAGCTGAACTGTATATCTTGCAATGTTACATACAGATCGGTGTGCCTACCCTGTAGACACCCGCCTTCAGAGTTTGTCTCGGACTGAAATTATTTAAGCAAGTGGGTTCTATTTCCCACACCATCCTTCTACGCCCACTTCCAAATCATTTATAAAAATGACAAACAGCAGTGGCTCCAAAACAGATCCTTGTGACACACCACTGGGTAACTGACCAGGATGAACATTTCCCATCAACCACCAACCTCTGTCTTTTTTCAGCTAGCCAATTTCTGATCCAAACCACTAAATCACCGTCAATCCCGAAACTCCTTATTTTGTGTAATAGCCTACCGTGTGGAGTAGCCTTACTGAAGTCCATACACACCAATTCAACTGGATTACCTTCATCCACCTGTTTCGTCACCTTTTTGAAGCACTCAGTAAGGTTAGTAAGGCACGACCTATCCTTCACAAAACTGTGTTGACTATCCCTAATCAAATTATTTCTTTCCAAATCATTATAAATCCTATCTCTTATAACGTTTTGCAACACCTTACCCACAACTGAAGTAAGGCTAACCAGTACTGTCCCAACTCCTCTTCTTAAATAAGGAAACAACATTTGCGATCCTCCAATCTTCTGGCAATTCTCCTGTCAACAATGATGACATAAAGATCGAAGCCAAAGGTTCTGCAATCTCCTCCCTGGCTTCTCACAGAATCCAAAGATAAATCCCATCCGGCCCTGGCGTCTTATCGATTTTCAGATCTTCCAATATCATCCAACATCTTCCCCATTATTGAGTAGATGCCAGTGTTATAGCTGGACTGCAAGAGCTTGGCTTGGGGAGCGGAAAGTTCTGGAGCATAAATCTTCAGTATAATTGCCAGGGCCCATAGTCTTTGCATATCCAGTGTCTCCAACCATTTCTTAATTTCACATGGAGTGAATCAAATTGGCTGGAAACTGGAAGAGGTCAAGATGGATCATCCACTTGGCACTTCTGACTACGGCTGCTGTGAAGTTGCTGTCAGCCCTATCTTTTGCACTCATGTGTTGGGCTCTTTCATCATTGAGGATGGGGATATTTGTAGAATCTCCTTCTCCAGTGAGTTGTTTAATTGTCCTGATGTAACTGACGAAAAGTATTCATTAAGTGCTTCTCCTATATCCTCAGATTCCACACAGAACTTTCCACTACTATCCTTGATTAGCCCTAATCTTATTCTAGTCATTCGTTTATTCCTGATATATCTATAGAAGGCATTAGGGTTTTCCTTGATCTTATCCACCAACAACTTCTCATGACCCCTCCTACCTCTTTTTAGCCCTCTCTTTCGATCTTTTCCAGCTAACTTATAACTCTCAAACCCCCATTTGAGCCTTCACGTCTCATCCTCACATAAACCTTCCTCTTCCTTCTATCAAGAGCTTCAATTTCTTTAGTAAACCATGACTCTCTCTCTCGACCATTACTCCCCTGCCTGATAGGCATATACTTATCTAGGACCCGCAGTAGCTGTTCCTTGAATAAGCTCCACATTTCAAGAATGTCCATCCCCTGCAGTTTCCTTCGCCATCCTATGCATCCTAAATCTTGCCTAATTGTATCGTAATTGCCTCCCCCCCCCCCCCCCCCACCCCCACCACCACCATTATATATCTTTCCCTGTGGTATATTTCTATCCCTGCCCATTGCTATTTAAACAGAACCAAATTATGGTCTCCATCAAAAAGTGCTCACCTACCTCCAAATCTAACACCTGGCCGGTTTCATTCCCAAATACCAAACCCAATATGGCATTGCACCTTGTTGGTCTGTCTACATACTGTGTCAGAAAATCTTCCTGCACGCATTGAACAAAAACTGACCCATCTAAACTACTTAAACTATAGTATTCCCAGTCAATATTAGGGAAGTTAAAGACCCCATAACAACTATCTGGAATGGTTAAAAGTAGATAAGTCTCCAGGACCAAATGAAATGTATCCTGGGTTGTCGAGTGAGGCAAGGGAGGAAATAGCAAGGGCGCTGGCAATAATTTTCAATTCCTCTCTGGCCGCAGGAGAGATGTCAGAGGACTGGACGACAGTTAATGTGTGTTCATTATTCAAGGACTGAGCAAGGGATAAACCAGTAAATTATAGGTGGTCATTCTGTAGTGGAGATATAATTGGAAGTAATTTGGAGAGGCACAGATTTTGACCAGTGCAGACTCAATGGGCTAAAGGACCTTTTTCTTCTGAGCTGTAGACATCTGTGATGCTATAACACTATGATGGGAGAAATGAAAGGAACAAAACCTCCATATTCTATTCAGCAAATAAACCTTTTTAGTGTGCTTACCATACACATGGAGGTGCACTGTGAATAGGCGGGTTTTCGTAGAAAGGTCAATGTATTCATAGATTCCACTGTCATCTTCCCGTACCTGAGTTAGCACAAAGGTCCGCATGTCTGAATAGTACAAGATTCGTTTTTCATATGTAGGTGCAGGTTTAGAAATTGTAATATGAGTTGCTTCATATCTTATTATCTCCATATGATTGCGGGTAACAAAAGTCCAGGCTGTCTGTGAGTTTGGTCGTCCCTTTTCCGGTGATGGAAATAGAACAGAGTCCCCTGCAATAACAACCATCTCAGCTGGATCTGAAATAGAAAGCATATTAAATAGAAACATTGAAGAATCATTGAAGAAACAACAGCAGATGATATGACTGAATCCAGAGTCAATGCTAAACACCAGCAAAAACTGAACTGGTCTCAAGAGCTGCTGTTGGGACTGCATGGACCCTGACCCTGACTCTGTCCCCACCATCATTGAAATGAGACAAACACTTGCGACGGAATAAAGAACCAACATGGATTTTTTAATGGGTAAACGTGTTGACTAATTCAGGATGGTTTTGAAGGAGTTAATTATAAAAACTGCTGTTGATCTGATGTCCATGGACTTTCAAAAAGCAACCAACACAGAAACACACAACAGATCTGTGAAAAAAATTGCAGTTCATGGAAAAAAAGGGCTACTGACAACCTGTGGATTGTAATGGAGTGTCTCAGTAATTAGATTATTCGATTCCCTACAGTGCGGAAACAGGTCCTTCAGCCCAACAAGTCCAAAGAGTAACCCACCCACACCCATTCCCCTACCAATGCACCTATCACTTTGGGCAATTTAGCAAGGCCAATTCGCCTGAATTGCACATCTTTGGACTGTGGGAGGAAACCGGAGCACCCAGAGGAAACCCACGCAGACACAGGAAGAATGTGCAAACTCCACACAGACAGTCACCTTAGGCTAGAATCAAACCCAGATCCCTGGCGCTGCGAGGCAGCAGTGCTAACCACTAAGCCACTCTGCCACCCCAATTGATTGTGAGACCCTTGTTTTTTCTGATCTTTTCTAGACATTTGGATGTAAGGGACAATTTCAAACTTTTTGAATGATACAAAACTTAGAAGCATTGTACACTATGTGTAGAACAGTGTAGAACTCCAAAATGAGATGGACAAGTAGGTGGGGTAGCAGATAGTTGAATAATAAGGTTCAATGTGCAGAAGAGTGAGGTGATTAACTTTGGTCATCAGAATATGGAGACACAATATAAAAGAGAGAGTATAATAATTAAACAACTATGCACCCCTTCAAGGTTCGACAACTCAAAACAGATCAGTCAACCATGGCTAACAAAGGTAATTCTGGAAGTTATAATATTAAAAGAAACCTTCAATAAAGTTGCCAAAAAATGAGTAATTCTAAGGATTAGGACGTTTATAGACTACAATAAAAGAAAACCTAAAAACAGGTAACGAAAGGGAGAAAGTGCTATAAATATGATCTCACAAAAACATAAAATTGAAATGTAAAAGCTTATACATGTAAAAAGGAAATACTAGGCTAAAACGAATGTGGGTTTATTATAGGAAGATCCAGCAGAATTTATCTTAGGGAATAAAGAAGTAACAGACAAGCTAAATTATTTCTTTGTGTATATTTCACTGAGGATGATCCTGGAAATTTCCTCGAACCAGAGGTCCAAGTGACTTGGGACAGTAAAGGGTTAAAGGAAATTAGCATTGGTGAGAAGATTGTCCTGGAGAAATTAATGTGGTTGAAAGTTGATAACTCTCTAGGATTTGATTGTTTACACCCCAGAGTGTTGAAGAGGTTTGCTATAGAGACAGTTGATGCATTAGTGATTATCTTCCAAAATTCCCCAGATTCTGGAATGATGCCTGTGAATTGGAAGGTATCAAATATCACCCAGTATTTAATAAGGGAACAAGACAGAAAAACATGAATTACAGACCTGTTGACAGTAGGGAAATACTAGACTTTATTCAAAAGAATGTGACAAGTAAATGGTAGGATGATAATGATCTGTTTAGGCATAGTCAGCATTGAAAATTGAGTTTGATGAACTTGAGGTTTTCTGGATGCTACCAACAAAATTGACAGAGAACCTGATGGACTTGTGATTTGGAGATGTCGGTGTTGGACTGGGGTGTACAAAGTTAAAAATCACACAACACCAGGTTATAGTCCAATAGGTTTAATTGGAAGCACTAGCTTTCGAAGCACTGCTCCTTCATCAGGTGGTTGCTGATGAAGGAGTAGTACTCCGAAAGCTAGTGCTTCCAATTAAACCTGTTGGACTTTAACCTGGTGTTGTGTGATTTTTAACTGATGGACTTAGCATACTTTTTTAAAGAGTTATTGACAAAGTCCCTCCACAGGAAGCTGGTGAGAAGAAATTAACACACATGGGATGGAATAAAGACTGTCTTTTTACTCTTGTGGTCTGTAATGAGAAAAGAAATGATAAAAAGCCAGGACTCCAAAGGTTGCTGCACGGATGGAAAATAAGTAACTTGATACACATTGTGAACACTATTTGTACAGCTGTGTGTTATAGAAGTGTTTGGAAGAAAAGGTTGTGCACAAATGGAGAGTTGATTGGCAATAAGTAATGGATTACTTTGTGGATGACTGACCAATTACTGATGACAAAGGCCTTCTGTCTGCCAACAATTTGATTGGTTCTTAGATGGGTAGAGGCTACTGCCAGAAACAGCACATTATCAGCCAGTTTCAGTATCCAACAGCAACTATGCATTCTCCCAAGCTGAATTTTACCCACCCCTTTTACCAACTGTTTTTCTATCTCTGGACTCCATCTCCATCTATCATTTACTCCCCTGCCTCCCCTCTACTGAACCCCATATGTGCCAACTTTTTCCAAGCTATCAGTTCTGAAGAAGGATCACTAGACCCAAGACATTAATTTTGCTTTCTCTCCCCAGGTGCTGCCAGGCCTGCTCAGTTTTTTCCAGTAATTTCTCTTTTTGAAACTTACTGTCTCTGAGTTCTGTTAAAGATACTTTATTAATAACAAACTGCTACACTTTGTTTAACTTATAAACTTGGTGTCCAACATGTTTGGTGAGAAACAATTGGGCAGTTTGGAAGGTCATTGAATGCTTGAATATTTTGGGAATCTAGTGATAGTGAAGCTGTTTTGGTTTGGCTTGCTTTCCCTATGTCATAACAGGTGGCTGAACAACTTGGGGCTATGAACAAGGGACAGAGAAGCCTTTGGACTATCACTAGCTTAGGTGTTCTCGCTATCTGTAGCTACCTGATGAAGCTACAATGCTCTGAAAGCTTGTACTTCCAAATAAACTTGTTGGACTACCATCTAGTGTTGTGTGATTTTTAATTTTGTCCAACACCAGCACCTCCACATCACTTTTACAGGTGAACCAGTCACTCTGTGCTCTTTATGAACCAGTGGAAACATTTGGTGAAAGATCACTGAGAAGCAACATTATGACTTACACGAATCAGAATAATCATCTCAGGACTACTGAAATATTTTCTAATTTTACTTGCATTTATAAACCCTGATTTTTTTTCCTCTGTCTGTATCTGTGTGTGCAAGGGCTAGTTTATAAAGGGATTAAAGTTTTAATTAACAGTTATAATGTTTACTCATATGTAAAGTCTAATTTCTTCTAATAAACAATAGTTTAAGTTCAGCAGAGAAAGTTAGTCCATGATTTCTGTCAAATTTGGTTGAGAAGACAAGTAAATCTGTTAACCTTGGTGTACTTCTAAAAATTATTAACTAGGAATAGCAGAGCTTGATTTCCAGCATGTTACCCCAATGAATTGTGACAAGCAATCAGAGGAATGTTACAGCACATAAGGAGGCCGATCAACCCATCAAGCCTGCACAGAATGATTATCATTACCTCATGTTAATCTTCTGCTCTTTCCTTCATGAAAATCTTCTCTCCACATTTTTCTTGCCAAGGAGAACAGTTCTAACTTCTTCAATCTATCCTCATCACTGAGGTTTCTCACCCCTTGAACCATTCTTGTAAATCACTTCTGCACTTCCTCCAATGCATTTCCATCTTTCCTATAATGCGATGCCCAGACCTGTAAACAGTAATCTAGCTGAGTTCAACATCATCTCCTTGCTCTTGTACTCTATGCCCCTTATCTGTCCAGAAACACAGAAACATAGAAAATAGGAACAGAATAGGGCATTTGGGCCTTCAGATCAGCTCTGCCAATTATAGCTATGGCTGATCATCCAACTTAGTATTTTGTTCCTGCTTTCTCCCCATACCCTTGAATCTCTTTAGTTCTAAGGCCCATATCTAACTCCTTTTTGAAAGCATTCAATGTTTTGCCTTCAATCATTTTCTGTGGCAGAGAATTCTACAGGCTCATCACTCTCTGGACGAGGACATTTCTTCTCATCTCAGTCCTAAGTGGCCTACTGCCTATCCTTAAACTTTGAACCGTGGTTCTGGACTTCCCAGTCACTGGAAATATTCTGCCTGAATTTACCCTGTCAAGTTCTATCCTTCCATAACCAGAACATTCTTCCTCAGATAAGGAGACAAAAACTGCACACAATACTCCAGGTATGTTCTCATCATGGCCCTGTAAACTTGCAGCAGGGTATCCATGCTCTTGTTCTTGAATCCTTTTGCTTTGGAGGCCATCATATCATTTACCTTCTTCACTGTCCTCTTCAATGCCTGCTGCACCTGTATGTTCACCTTCAGCGACTGGTGTATGAGGAGACCCAGGTATGGTTGCACCTTTTCCTAATCCATCACCATTCAAAAAAACACATTATTCCTACATTTTGTTTTCTGTCTGCCAACCATCTATCCTATCTATCCATCTCAATATTCTACTCCTACATACTTTAATTTTACCTGCTAATCTCTTATAATGCGTTTGGAAAGTCCAAGTAAACCACACGCAATGGCTCCCCTTGTCAATTCTACTCATGACATCCTTGAAAGATTTGTGCAGTTTTTATGGAGCATAATTTCCCTTTCATAATTCCATTGTGACTCTGTCCGATCTTGTCTTATAAATGTGTAGCAAATTTACAAAAGGGACTAGAGTTTCAATGAGATATTATATGTTAATCTTTTTATTTCTGTTTTGCTATGGTTAGAATGATTGATTTGTAATGTGTGAAGTACAGAAACCAGTCAGTGTTCTCTGTTAGCCTGAGTCTATCAGAAAGTTAAATTTGGGATAAAAACAACAAGGAGAAAGTAAGGACTGCAGATGCTGGAGATCAGAGTCGAGAGTGTGATGCTGAAAAGCACAGCAGGTCTGGCAGCATCCGAGGAACAAGAGAATTGATGTTTCAGGCATAATCCCTTCATCAGCATAGGTCCTGATGAAGGGCTTATGCCCGAAATGTCAATTCTCCTCATCCTGACCTGCTGTGCTTTTCCAGCACCACACTCTCAACATAAAAACAAGTACTGAACAAATTCAACAGGCCTGGCAGCATTCGTGGACAGAGAAATAGAGCTCGCCACATTTTCTGTCTTTATTTCAGATTCTAGCATCTATGGTATTTTGTTTTTACCTGAGATAAACTAGGAGCTCTGAATACTTCAATTAAATTGAGAACATTTGTGACAATCTAAGGTTTGTGGGACTCAAGTATTAGTGCATTTTCCAAAAGGTAGTGATAAAAGTCATTTGCAAACATAGTAAACTATGGTGTGGGGAATTAAGTTTTCACCCAATTAGTGACTCGGGTTGAGAATACACTGCCTGTAAGTCTGATAAAGGCAGAATCATCAAGATGGTATGGGATGACAATTTGAATGAAAAGTCTGCAACGGTATAGGGAAAAGGCAGGAGAATGGTACTAAGTCATTGTGCTCATTGGAGGTCTACTACAGACATGATGGGCCAAATGCACCAGTAGTGGGGCTACAGAGATAGCTCACTCTTCCTATCTCGATCATAGCAAGTGATGTGAATCTGGAACTGACTACCTGTAAGGACAGCAGAGGCAGATACCTTCAGCAAATTTAAGAAGCACTTACGATGCCAAGGAATAAGGGTCTATGGGCCAAGTGCTGAAAAATGGGATGAGAATAGCTAGGTAGTAGTCTTTGAGGAGCACAGACTTGATGGACCAAAGGGCCTTTTCTGTGCTGTTGGCCTCTACGGCTTTATGACTATAATATTGAACTTGCTCATATGAGGGGAGATTGGTTCAACTAGTTCTGTATTTAGAACAACATAAGAATCAGAAGCAGAAGTAGGCAATTCAGTCTCTCAAGCCTGCTCCGTTATTCCATACCAACTTGGCTACTCTCAGCTCAGCCTCAACTTCACTTTCCTGCCCCCTTCCCGTAACACTTCAACCCGTGACTCATTGAAAATCTGTCCATCTCTTTGTTAAATTTACTCAGTGTGAATTCCACTAATTCATTAAGCTTTGAGAGAAGTAATTTCTCTTCATCTCTGTTATACATCATACCCTTTATCCTAAAACTATGATCTCTTCTTCTAAATTGTCCGACAAGAAGATAGACTGGAGAGTTGGGCAGAAAAGTGGCAGATGGCTTTCAATGTGAGGTGATGCATTTAGGCAAGTCTAATTCTCGAGCGAATTATACAATGAATGGAAGAGCCTTAGGAAAAGTTGATGGGCAGAGAGATCTGGGAATGCAGAACCATTGTACCCTGAAGGCTGCTGCACAGGTGGATAGAGTGGTCAAGAAGGTATATAGTATGCTTGCCTTCATTGGACGGGGTATTGAGTATAAAACCTAGCAAGGAAAGCGCAGCAGGTCAGGCAGCATCAAAGGAGCTGCTCCTTTGACGCTGCCTGACCTGCTGCGCTTTTTCAGCAACACATTTTCAGCTCTGATCTCCAGCATCTGCAGTCCTCACTTTCTCCTATAAGACCTAGCAAGTCATGTTAAAATTGTACACGACATTGGTTCGGCCACATTTAGAATACTGTGTACAGTTCTGGTTGCCACATTACCAAAAGGATGTGGACACTTTGGAGAGGATGCAGAGAAGATTTACTAGGATGTTGCCTGGTATGGAAGGTGTTAGCTATAAAGAGAGGTTGAGTAGGTTAGGTTTATTTTCACTAGAAAAAAGGAGATTGAGGGAGGACTTGATTGAGGTTTATAAAATCATGGAGGGTATAGACAGGGTGGATAGAGACAAGCTTTTTCCCAGGGTGAAGGATTCAATAACAAGAGGTGATGCTTTCAAGGTGAGAGGTGGAAAGTTTAAGGGGGATACACACGGCAAATACTTCACACAGAAGGCAGTTGGTATTTGGAACTTGTTGCCAGCAGACATGGTAGAGGCAGGCACGGTAGATTCATTTCAGATGCATCTAGACAGATGCATGAGTAAGTGGGGACCAAATGCTTTGGAATTGACTGACAGGTTTAGACAGTACATTTGGATCGGCTCAGGCTTGGAGGACCAAAGGGCCTGTTCCTGAGCTGTAAATTGTCTTTGTTCTTTAAGAAGAAACACCTTCTTCACTCCTACTGTGTCAACTCCCTTTAGCATCTTTTCAACCTCAATTCGATCTCTTTGCATTCTCCTAAACTTCAGAGAATACAGAGGAAAACTGCTCAATCTCTCTTTAAAAGAGCGCAGTGACTGGAACCAGGTGGATTTTGTTGACTACGAGATCCTCAATTGGAGTTGTTAACCTGGGCCAATCAGGAAAGCCCTTACTGACCAATATATATTGCTCTTTGAAAAAATATAAACAGTGAAATTAAAAAAAGAAAAAAATAAACAGAGGATTCAGAGAATCTTCTCACTCTGGGAACTGGCTCTGAGCTGGTTAGAACATAGAACATAGAACATTACAGCGCAGTACAGGCCCTTCGGCCCTCGATGTTGCGCCGACCTGTCATACCAATCTGAAGCCCATCTAACCTACACTATTCCACGTATGTCCATATGCTTGTCCAATGACGACTTAAATGTACTTAAAGTTGGCGAATCTACTACCATTAATCCAGTATTTGATTTTCAGCATCTGCAGTCATTGTTTTTACCTTGTTGAATCTACTACCATTGCAGGCAAAGCATTCCTTACTACCCTTATTGCTCTCTGAGTAAAGAAACTACCTCTGACATCTGTCCTATATCGATCACCCCTCAATTTAAAGCCATGCCCCCTCGTGCTCACCGGCACCATACTTGGAAAAAGGCTCTCCCTGTCCACCCTATCTAACCCTCTGATTATCTTATATGTCTCTATTAAGTCACCTCTCAACCTTCTTCTCTCGAACAAGAACAGCCTCAAGTCCCTCAGCATTTCTTATAATGCGGTGACCAGAACTGTACACAATACTCCAATGCGGCTGCACCAGAGTTTTGTACAGCTGCAGCATAACCTCATGGTTCCGGCACTCGATCCAGACAGGCAGCATCCAAAGAGCAGGAGAATTGACGTTTCGGGCATGAGCCCTTCTTCAGGAATGAGGAGAGTGTACCAAGCAGGCTAAGATAAAAGGTAGGGAGGAGGGACTTGGGGGAGGGGCGTTGGAAATGCGATAGGTGGAAGGAGGTTAAGGTGAGGGTGATAGGCCGGAGTGGGGGTGGGGGCGGAGAGGTCAGGAAGAAGATTGTAGGTTAAGAAGGTGGTGCTGAGTTTGAGGGTTGGGACTGAGACAAGGTGGGGGGAGGGGAAATGAGGAAACTGGAGAAATCTGAGCTCATCCCTTGTGGTTGGACAGTTCCTAGGCAGAAGATGAGGCGCTCTTCCTCCAGCCCCTTACTTCCCTCCAAGACCCCAAGGGATCCTTCCATATCCGTCACAAATTCACCTGCACCTCATTTACTGCATCCGCTGTGCCTGATGTGGCCTCCTCCATACTGGAGAGACAGGCCACCTACTTGCTGAATGTTTCAGAGAACACCTCTGGGACACCCGGACCAACCAACCCAACCACCCCGTGGCTCATCACTTCAACTCCTCCTCCCACCCCACCAAGGACATGCAGGTCCTTGGACTCCTCCATCACCAGACCATAGCAACACGACGGCTGGAGGAAGAGCGCCTCATCTTCCGCCTAGGAACCCTCCAACCACAAGGGATGAACTCAGATTTCTCCAGGTTCCTCATTTCCCCTCCCCCCACCTTGTCTCAGTCCCAACCCTCGAACTCAGCACCACCTTCCTAACCTGCAATCTTCTTCCTGACCTCTCTGTGCCCCCACCCCCACTCCGGCCTATCACCCTCACCTTAACCTCCTTCCACCTATCGCATTTCCAACGCCCCTCACCCAAGTCCCTCCGCCTTCCCTTTTATCTTAGCCTGCTTGGCACACTCTCCTCATTCCTGAACAAGGGCTCATGCCAGAAATGTTGATTCACCTGCTCCTTGGATGCTGCCTGACCTGCTGCGCTTTTCCAGCAACACATTTTCAGCTCTGATCTCCAGCATCTGCAGTCCTCACTTTCTCTGGAACTCGATACCTCTATGAATAAAAGCTAAAACACTGTAAGACTTCTTAACAGCCCTGTCAACCTGGGTGGCAACTTTCAATGATCTGTGTACATGGACACAGAGATCGCTCTGCTCATCTACACTACCAAGAATCTTACCATTACCCCAGTACTTTGCATTCTGGTTACTCTGACCAAAGTGAATTACCTCACACGTGTCCGCATTAAACACCATTTGCCACCTCTCAGCCCAGCTCTGCAGCTTACCTATCACTCTCTGTAGCCTACAACATCCTTCGTCACTATCCACAACTCCACCGACCTTAGTGTCATCTGCAAATTTACTAACCCACCCTTCTACGCCCTCATCCAGGTTGTTTATTAAAATTACAAACATCAGTGGACCTAACACCGACCCTTGCGGTACACCACTAGTAACTGGACTCCAGGATGAACATTTCCCATCAGCCACCACCCTCTGTCTTCTTTCAGCAAGCCAATTACTGATTCAAACTGCTATATCTCCCAAAATCCCATTCCTCCACATTTTGTACAATAGCCTACTGTGGGGAACCTTATCGAACGCCTTGCTGAAACCCATATACACCACATCAACCGGTTTACTCTCATCTACCTTTTGGTCACCTTCTCAAAGAACTCAATAAGGTTTGTAAGGCACAACCTACTCTTCCCAAAACTGTGCTGACTATCCCTAATCAAATTATTCTTTTCTGGATGATTATAAGTCCTATCTCTTATAACCTTTTCCAACACTTTACCAACAACTGAAGTAAGGCTCACTGGTCTATAATTACCAGGGTTGTCTCTACTCCCCTTCTTGAATAGGGGAACCACATTTGCTATCCTCCAGCCTTCTGGCACTATTCCTGTAGACAATGACAATTTAAAGATCAATGCCAAAGGCTCAGCAATCTCTTCCTTGGCTTCCCAGAGGATCCTAGGATGAATCCCAGCCAAGATTTGTACACCTGTTGTCTTTTACTGTGTCTCACACCTGCACACGCTCCACATGGGTGCTAGGGAAAGTATAAGCACTAAGAAGAAAAACAACAGGAGATTTAGAGTCTCCTCAGTAAGAAAAAAAGATATAACCAGGAGGTTTAGAGTCCCCTCAGTTTAGGGCTCGGCCTCTGTGCTGACTGGGCCACAGTCAATGTGTTCCTGCTTTTTGTTTAGGGGGAAACCTGATTCCTGGACTGGCTGATTTATTTAGCCAGTTTGTTAACTGGTATTCCTAAATAAAAATATATATAGCCCTTTGACGAGAAGGGCACTGCTTTTCACTGGCCACTTGGGTGTTTCCTTTTTTCCTGGTGGTGGTACATAAATAAAGATTTACACACTTGTTGTTTTTCACTGTGTCCGACACCTGCACACACAAAAAAAGTGGAATATAAATAAAGATTTACACACATGTTGAGTCACAGAAATGTACAGCATGAAAAGTTTCTCACTGTGTCCGACAAAAGAAAATCTGTAGAGCCAGAAAGCTCGACGATCCCATCACTTTAGAGGAGCTAACTGGCGGTCATCATCCTGCTGCCAAAGAAGGGGACCTTCGCTCTTTAAAGAACTGGTATCCAGTCTCCTTCCTTGGCATGGATTACAAAATTTTCACCAGGGTGATGGCTTCTTGCCTGGCTTCCGTGCTGACCTACATGATTCACCCAGACCACAGTCCCAGGCCGGTGGATACACAACAACGTCCATCTTGTCCAGGACCTGATCCATTTCTGTTGATGGGCTGGTCTGTTGAGCACCTTCCTGTCCCCCGACCAGGAGAAGGCATTTGACAGATAGACACAAGCTTTTTCCCAGGGTGAAGAATTCAATAGTGAGAGGTCATGCTTTCAAGGTGAAAGGTAAAAAGTTTAAGGGGCATACATGCGGCAAGTACTTCACACAGAGGGTGATGGGCATTTGGAACGCGTTGCCAGCAGAAGTGGTAGAGGCAGGCACAGTAGATTCATTTAAGATGCGTTTGGACAGATGCATGTGTAGGTGGGTAGCAAAGGGATACAAATGCTTAGGAATTGACCGACAGGTTTAGACAGTACATTTGGATCGCTCAGGCTTGGAGGGCCGGAGGGCCTGTTCCTGGGCTGTAAGTTTTCTTTGTTCTTTGACAGGATTGATCAAGGGTATCTGCTTGGGACTCTGCGGGCATTCAGGTTCGGGACACAGTTCATCAACCGGATCCAACTTTTGTACACCTCCACAGAGTGTCTGGTTAAATTTAACGGGCCCCTGACGGTGCCCCTTCGCTTTGGGAGAGGAGTCTATCAAGGCTGCCCCCTGTCTGGTCAACTGTATTCTCTGTGCGTGCAGCCTTTCCTGTGACGCTTGTGGAGGAAGTTGTTGGGGCTGGTTCTGCACAGCGTGGGCAAAGGGATGGTCATCTCGGCTTATGCCGCGACGTGCTCCTCAAGTTCACGGACCCGACTGATCTGGAGAGAATGCGCAAGTGCCAGGTGGTGTCCTCAGCAGCACCAACCGCCAGTATCAACAGGGCCAAATGTTCCAAACTACAGGTCGGGCCGTGACGGGTGGACTCTCTGCTGGAGGAGTTATGGGGGTTCATCTGGAGTACCACCCACCTGCTCTGTCTGGAGGTCTACCTCTATCCCACTGAGGATTCCTGGCCAGCAAACTGGCAGGAGCCAGAGGCCAAGGTCTTGGCTCACCTCAGCCATGGGACAGGACTGCTCCGAGTGCTGTCTTACAGGAATCGTGTGCTGGTCATAAATCAGTTGGTGGCCACCATGTTGTGGTACCGGCTGGTACCTTTTGTCCCTCCTCCTGGTTTTGTCACTGATATCCAGAGAACATTGGTTTATTTCTTCTGAGATAAAAAGACACATTGAGTCACTGTGCAGATCCTGAGTGGTCAGTTAAGAAGGGTGGTTCGTCACTGGCGTCCACACCCAGGTGATGACTTTCTGCCTTCAGACCTTGCAGCGATACCTGTAGTCGAGCCTCCTCCTAGGTGGTGCTGGTGATGTATTTTTTTCTACCAGGTGCGTAACCTCAACTACGACATGCAACTCCTGTCCATCGACTGTAATGGTTAGGAAGTCGCTGTCAGGATGCTGCCTTGAATTTTACCAGGACCTGATCACTGTCTGAAACACAGTCGAATCACGTCATGCCTACCGTCCGGAAGGAATAACAACTGTCGTCAGAGAGCTGTTGCTCAGGAATCCGCACCTCCATACTCGTTCAAGTGGCTGTCGGAGGGGAGGGCCGTGGTGGCGAGGGTGACCAGGGTCAGGGACGTGCTGGGTGGTGGGGTCTGGGCTGGATGCTACCGCGGAATATAACGAGCAGGGCAGCGGAAGATGCCCGGTTCGTGGCCAATGCCATATGACACCTTAAAGCAGCGGTGTTCGGACACAACATAGTGCACCAGTTGGAGGACGCTCAGATGTGCAGTGGAATCCTGTCTGCGTTCACTCCTGCAGAGACAGAATTTCACATTATCCCCAAGGTCCCGTACTTCCTGCTGGAGCCTGTGCTCCACAACCTGAGCCGCCTCCGGTACTTTAGTTTTATCCCCTTCGAGATGTATCACAGCAAGCTGCTGCTGCACACCATCCACCTCTTTTTCCCTCATCCACTGCCCGCCTTGGCATGCTCATTTGCCATCGGGCGGTGGGGATCTCCAATGGAGGGCTCTCTACTCGGGACCCCTCCTCCTTTTGCTCAGAGGTCTGGGGTGGAGGGTGCTGCACGCAGCAGTTTCCTGCAACTGCAGATTGCGGTGGTTCACTGACTCCCAGCCCAACTGCTTGTTCTGAGGTGCTGTGGACCATATATATGTTGAGTGTGGGCATTTGCACGCCCTTCTGATTTTCTTACAAACCTTCTTCTCTGTTTCTGGTTGCACTTCAGTCTTACATTCCTGATCTTTAGGCACCCCGTGCGGGGTGGGGAGGGTAGGTCAGAGGATCTCCTCGTAGATCTGCTCTTGAGCCTGGCCAAACTAGCCACAAACAGGATCAGACAGCGGGCCATGGAGGGGGTCATTGTGGCTACTTGCCTGTCCCTCTTCCATGGCTACATCTGAGCCCAGGTGTCCCTGGAGAAGGAGTACACGGTATCTATAACTCTCTCGAGCTGTTCAGGGAGAGTGGGTACCGTAGGGAATGGAGTACTTTATTTCCCCCTCTAAATCTATTTTAATTTAATCCCTACCCTTTCCTTCACTTTTTGATCATGCAGTATTGCCCTTTGATGAGAGGACAGAGTCACTGGCCACTCTGTCATTTCCTTCCTCCTTGTGTTGGAAATTGAATGAAGATTTGTATACATGTTGTCTTTCACTGTGTCTCACACCTACACACACAACATGGGTGCTGGGGAAAATATAAGTACTACTGCAGTTAGTCGGTAGTGTGGGGGTAAAGAAAAATGTATTAAAAAACAAAAAAAAAAAGAATAAAAATAAATAAATATTTGTGGAGGGCTGAGGTTGGACTGGACTGGACAAGGTCTAAAGTCATATAACATTAAGTTATAGTCCAACAGGTTCATGTGAAATCACAAGCTTTTAGAGCACTGCTTCTTTGCCAACTGAAGCGACTGCACCTGACGAAGAAGTAACACTCCAAAAGCTTGTGATTTCAAATAAACCTGTTGGACTATAACCTGATGTCATGTGACTTCTGACACTGATGAATATAAACAGGAAATTTATGATCTCCTCAGTTTAGGGGACTGGCATGGATTGAGGATTGGCTGCCTGACAGAAGGCAGAGATTTGGGATAAGAGGTTCTTTTTCGGAATGGCAGCCGGTGACAAGCGGTGTCCCACAGGGTTCAGTGTTGGGGCCACAGCTGTTCACATTATATATTAATGATCTGGGACTGGGGATGTTCTAGCAACGTTTGTTGATGATACAAAGTTAGGTGGACAAGCAGGTAGTACTGAGGAAGTGGGGAGGCTGCAGAACGATCTAGACAGTTTGGGAGAGTGGTCCAGGAAATGGCTGATGAAGTTCAATGTGAGCAAATGTGAGGTCTTGCACTTTTGGAAAAAAGAATACAAGCATGGACTACTTTCTAAACGGTGGGAAAATTCATAAAGCCAAAGTACAAAGGGATCTGGGAGTGCTAGTCAAGGATTCTCTAAAGGTAAACATGCAGGTTGAATCTGTGATTAAGAAAGCAAATGCAATGTTGTCACTTATCTCAAGAGGGTTGGAATATAAAAGCAGCAATGTGCTACTGAGACTTTATAAAGCTCTGGTTAGGCCCCATTTGGAGTACTGTGTCCAGTTTTGGGCCCCACACCTCAGGAGGGACATACTGGCACTGGAGCATGTCCAGCGGAGATTCACACGGATGATCCCTGGAATGGTAGGTCTAACATACGAGGAACGGCTGAGGATCCTGGGATTGTACTCATTAGAGTTTAAAGGTTAAGGGGAGATCTAATTGAAACTTACAAGATAATACTTGGCTTGGAAAGGGTGGTCACTAAGAAATTGTTTCCATTAGGCGAGGAGACTAGGACCCGTGGGCACAGCCTTAGAATTAGAGGGGGTAAATTCAGAACAGAAATGCGGAGACATTTCTTCAGCCAGAGAGTGGTGGGTCTGTGGAATTCATTGCCGCGGAGTGCAGTGGAGGCTGGGACGCTAAAGGTCTTCAAGGCAGAGATTGATAAATTCTTGATGTCACAGAGAATTAAGGGCAACGGGGAGAATGCGGGTAAGTGGAGTTGAAATGCCCATCAGCCATGATTAAATAGCGGAGTGAACTCGATGGGATGAATGGCCTTACTTCCACTTCTATGTCTTATGGTCTTATGGACTGATTCCAAACTGGCTGGCCGGCCACAACCAGTGTACTGTGCACAAGCAAATAAAGAGTAACTTAGTGATGAGATACTTGCAACAGTCATCTTGGCATCATGGCGAAAGTGAGGACTGCAGATGCTGAACATTAGAGTCGAGAGTGCTGGAAAAGCACAGAAGGTCAGGCAGCGTTCAAGGAGCCCGAAAATCGGGCAAAAGTGCTTCATCAGCAATCTTGGCATCATGTCTTTATTTGGAAGGCTTGACTCATTTGATCCTGCTGTTGATCACTGGGCCCAGTATGTGGAAAGAATGCAATATATTTTCTGGGAAAATGACACTGGGGCAGATGAAAAGCAATGGGGTATCCTTCTGACAGCTTGCGGACCCGCAGCATTTTTGGTTATAAGGGGCTTAACTTTTCCAGAGGCAACAGACACTAAAACTTTCCAAGACTTGCTGGAGTTCATTGAGGAATGTTACAACCCCAAACCTCCTCAAATTCTGAGCTGCTTAGGTTTTATTTGGTTGTTAGAGATTCAGGGGAATCCATATCAGGATTTTTATAAGAGGTTGAGATGACTGGCAGAAGCATGAGATTTTCAATTAACTCTGAATGAGATGCTGAGAGACTCTTTGATATATGAGATAAATAAGGTAACCATGCAGAACCAGCTACTAGCTGAAGCCCAACTGGACTTCAAACAGGCACTACAACCGGCTTTGTCATTAGAAATGTATTAAGCGGAGTATGGGAGTATAGGGCATCCCAATGGAAGTGGCCATGCTGTGGCTGTACAGGACATTGTTTGTTTGGTCATTTTTGGAATATTGATGCAATTTTGGTCTCCTCCTATAGGAAGGATGTTGCGAAACTTGAAAGGCTTCAGAAAACACTTACAAGGGTTGGAGAGTTTGAGCTATAGGGAGAAGCTGAATAGGCTGGTGCAATTTTCCCTGGAGCATTGGAAGCTGAGGGGTGACCTTATTGAGGTTTATGAAATCATTAGGGGCATGGACAAGGCAAATCAGCAAGGTATTTTCCCCGGTGTGGGGGAGTTCAAAATTAGAGGGCATAGGTTTACTGTGAGAAGAGAAAGAAATAAAAGGGACCAAAAGGGCAATTTTTTCACATGTATAGAATGATCTGCCAGAGGAAGTAGTGGAAGCTGGTACAATTACAACATTTAAAAGGCATCTGAATGGATATATGAACTGTAAGGGTTTAGAGAGTTATGGGTCAAATGGGCAATTAGGACTAGATTAATATAGGATACCTGGTAGGCATGGATGAATTGGACCAAAGTGTCTGTTTCCATGCTGTATGTCTCTAGGACTCTATGAGCTGCCTGACTGAACTTGGGGAACACCACTTGAGTGCAGACAATTACAGAGCCTCATACAGGGCATATCTTAAGCAAAGGGACCCTAGATCAGCCCACAACAGAGCCCTACAACAAAGCTGAGCCTCGGCCAAGTGGTTAAAAGGTTCTTCAGGATCCAGACCAGCAAGCCATTGTAGTTGCTGCCAGTATGCAGACTCAAGACAGCAAAGAAGTCCTGCAAGGCCTGCCTTGAGTAAGAGAACTCATAGCTGGTACCCAGGAGAGTGCATATCATGAAATGTACCACTACATGTGGGTTGGAACAACTAAATTGCTTAGTGACATTCAAGTCGGAACTAATTAAATAAATGCTTGGTTAAATGGTCACCCAATTCCCATGGATGTTGATTCTGGCACAGCTGTATCTGTGGTTGCAAAATATATCTTTAACAAGATTCGCTTGGGACACCAACCCTTAAATTTGTACAAGTCCTTAACCAGACTGAGAACTGGGGAAATATTGCAGATTAAGGGTATGACTTCCATTCTAGTCTCCTATGAGAAGCAGTTGGTGCAGTTACCACTGATGGTAGTAAAAGGTTCAGGTCCAAGCCTATTGGGACAGAATTGGTTAAGATAGATTCACCTAGTTTGGCTCAACGTTTTTCGATTAAAAAGTGACTGTCTCAGTGAAGTCCAAATTAAATACCCAGACATTTTTCAGGAAGGACCTGGGACTATCAAAGGGGCCAAAGCCACCTTATATGTCGACCAGAAAGCAATCCGAGATTTTGCAAAGCCCGCTCAGTGCCATTTGCCTTGCGGGCAAAAGTAGAGGTAGAATTCAGGAGGTCACAGTGCAAAAGAATAATCAAACCAGTGCAGGGTGCAAAATAGACATCACCTGTCATACCAATTGTGAAGGAGAAAGTGAGGACTGCAGACGTTGGAGATCAGAGTCAAGAGTGTGATGCTGGAAAAGCACAACAGGTCAGGCAGTATCCGAGGAGCAGGAAAATGATGAAGGGCTTTTGCCCAAAACGTCAATTCTCCTACTCTTTGGATGCTGCCGTGCTTTTCCAGCACCACACTCTCGATACTAATTGTGTAGTCTGACACCTCAGTTTGCCTTTGTTGGGATTTTAAGCAAATGGTAGATGGCTTCTGACAGCTTGATAAATGATAGAGGACTTGTATGCAAACTGTCAGTGGGGGGACTGTCCTTTACAAAGCTGGACATGAACCACACCTACTTGCAATTGCAGTTGGATGAGGACTCCCAGAGGTACGCTATAATTAAGACCCGTAAGGTTTGTACCAATATACAAGACTGCCATTTGGGATATCATCAACCTGTGCTCTTTACAAATGGACCATGGAGAACATTTTACAAGGGCTACCCCAGGTTGCCATTTATCTGGATGACATACTAATAAATGGGAAGACTAATAAAGCACACACGGAGAATTTGGACATAGTGCTTAAATGTTTCTCCCAGGTAGGCACATGCCTGAGATTCAGAACATGTGATTCAGGTGCTCCATGTGACCTACTTGGGCTACAGAGTAGACAAGATCATGTTATACCCGTTGAAAGATAAAAGTGAGGGTAATCAAAAGAACCCCAGCTCCCACAGCTATACCGGATCTTCAGTCTTTACTCGGGTTCATGAATTATTGCGGAAGATTCATACATAACATGGCCTCCATCTTGGCACTCATCCACCTGCTATTGAAACGGGCCAGTCTCGTGAATGGTCATGTGGCCAAGAAGTAGCCTTTAGGGAATTGAAAAAGCAGCAATCGTCATCGAAAGTGTTGGTCCACGACAATCTGAAGTGAGAGGTAAAACTGACATGCAATGCCGCTCCGTACCGTATTGTGTCATGTTGGCTCATTGGTGGCTCAACAGAGAGGAACATCAGATAGCCTATGCTTCCGGGTCTTTGGCTGATGCCAAATGCAAATGTGCCCAGATAGAGAAGAAAGGTTTGGTTGTCATCTTTGGTATAAGGATGTTCCACCAATGCCTTTACAGATGGGAATTTGTCATAGTAACAGTTCACAAATCCACGCTGGTGCGACTGAAGGAAGGTGGTGCCGCCCATGGCTTCCAGTAGACTTTAGCATTGAGAATTATCAGCACATACAATTCAAAGTTAGAACACCATCCAGGAAGCTAATTCACTAACATGGATGCCTTGAGCCGCTATACCATTGGCAGATACTCCACTGTTGTGCCTCCCCTGGAACAGTTCATTTTGGTTTTAAACTTCATAGACGTCCACTGCTGACAATATCTGACTATGGACATAAAAAGATCTTGTCCTAGTGAAACTAAAACAGCTGGTGGTAATGGAGAAACAGAGGACCATTGCAACCAGGATTGAAACTCTTCTTGACCCAATGAAACCAGATCACCGCCAAGAACAGGATATAATTGTCCACAGCAAGGGTGGCTGTCCCAAGTAAAGGTCAAATGAAGATACTACCAAAAATCTATGTTTAGTGGCTAGTGTTCAATGCCAACATAGTTGCAACAGTAGGGCAGTGCCCAGAATGCCAACAAAGAGTCAAATTGCTATCAGCAGAGTCTCCACATCTGTGGGAATGGCCGGGTAAACCCTGAATTCGGTTGCAAACAAGAATCTCAGGGAGTCCCTCTCCCACTGCAACTCCCAGGTCATTTCCTCTGCTCTGAAGCTCTACAACCATGTTGTGACTCTCTCCCCACCCCCACCCTCCTCTAGCTTATCTCCCCATGCTTCAGGCTCACTGCCTTTATTCCTGATGAAGGGCTTTTGCCCGAAACGTCGATTTCGCTGCTTGTTGGATGCTGCCTGAACTGCTGTGCTCTTCCAGCACCACTAATCCAGTATGTCGACTATGACAGTCCTTTCATGGGATCAATGTTCCTAGTCATTGTGGACACCCATTCAAAATGGTTGGATGCGCATAAAGATCGTTCAGCAAACTAAGGGAGATTTGCAATATATGGACCCCCAAGTATTGGTCATGAATTTGAATATTTCCTGAAGTCCAAATGGCATTCAGTACATCAGGGCAGCTCCATACCATTCATTGTCGAATGGTTGAGCGGAAAGACTGGTTCAAGTGTTTAAGGCAGGCTTAAGGAAACAGTCTACAGCATCATTTGATACCAAACTATCGCCGTTCCTGTTCAATTATAGGACCACCCCACACACAACAGGGATAGCTCCAACAGAGTTGCTGATGGGGAGAACACCCCACACCAGGTTAAATATGATATTTACAAACTTGGGGAAGGGTTAAACAACAGCAGGAAAGCCAAGGCTGGTTATATGCCTCCTCTAAGCAAGAGAGACAATTTAGTTCAGGGGATGAGATTTGGTGCAGGAACCATGAGAGTAGTCCTGCATATGTACAAGGTAAGATTAGTATGATTAGTATGACAGGGCGGCGCAACATCGAGGGCCGAAGGGCCTGTACTGCGCTGTAATGTTTTATGTAAGGTTGATGCAAGATCAGGTCCTGAGACTTACAAAGTTTGGGCAGATGGTATAGTCCTGAACAAATACCTGAAAGCTGTTACTTTGCAAACTGGGCAGGAGCAAAGCATACCTGGCCCCTCAAACCAAACAGAAGACAGTCAGAAACAGAATGTTCTCCCCCTCCATGTAGTTTGAGGAAACCTCAGAGTCCGAGATGGATCGAAACTGTTATTGCCGGAAGGAGAGGAGGAAACTCTCCTAAATCCTCAGGACCCATTAGACAGGCTACAGCCCAGTAAACAATTGAGGGTGATTTAGCAGTTTGCATCAGAAATTGGCTAGCTCTAAGAAGAAAGAGGGTGGTGGTTGATGGGAAATGTTCATCCTGGAGTTCAGATACTAATGGTGTACTGCATATACCTGTTTTGGGGCCACTGTTATTTGTTATTTTTTTATAAATGACCGAGATGAGAGCACAGAATGATGGATTAGTAAATTTGCAGAGGGACAGAGATAAACTGCAGAACTGGGCTGAGAATTGTCAAATGGACTTAAAAGTAGAAAAGTGTGAGATGAATCACTTTGAAATGAGTAACAGGAGTAGAGTACTAGCTAATGGTAGTGTGGATGAGCAGAGAGATCTCAGTATCCACGTGCATAGATCTCTGCAAGTTGCCACCCAGGTTAATAGGGCTGTTAAGAAGGCATATGGTGTGTTAGCTTTTATGGGTAGAGGGATTGAGTTTCAGAACCATGAGATCATATTGCAGCTGTATAAAATTCTGGTGCAGCTGCACTTGGAATATTGGGTACAGTTCTGATTTGCTGCATTATAGGAAGGATGTAGAAGCACTGGAAAGAAGCACTGCAGAGGAGATTTACCAGGATCTTGCCTGGTATGCAGGGAAGGACTTGTGAGGAAAGGCTGAGGGACTTGAGGCTCTTTTCGTCAGAGAGAAGAAGATTAAGAGGTGCCTTAATAGAGACATACAAGATGATCAGAGGTTTAGATAGAGTGGACAGTGAGAGCCTTTTCCCTCGATGGTGATGGCTAGCGTGAGGCGACATAGCATTAAACTGAGGGGTGTTAGATATGGACCAGATGTCAGAAGTAGGCTTTTTACTCAAGAGAATTGTAAGGGGGTGGAATATTCTGCTAGCGACAGTAGTGGACTCGTCAACATTAAGTGTATTTAAATGGTCATTGGATAAACAAATGGATGATAATGGAATAGTGCAGATTAGATGGGCTTTAGATTGGTTTCACAACATTGAGAGCCGAAGGGCCTGTACTGCACTGCAAGGTTCTATGTGTAAGAGTCCAAGTCAGAGGAAATGAACCTGGGGGTGAAAACTTTGCAGAAAAAGCTACAAGAGAAAGACAAGGTCTAAATCCCTGGATTTAGGAGGGAAGGGATGTGAACTAGGTGGAACTTATTGACTACGAGATCCTTGATTGGGGTTGTTAACCTGGGCCAGATTAGCCCTGGCTGACCAATAAAATTAGGAAAGCCCTGGCTGACCAATAAAACACGAGGTTCTCTCAAGGTTTTCAGGGAGAAGTAAGCACCGCAGGGAGTGCAGTGTGTTATTTCCCCTCCAACTCTATTTTGATTTATTCCCTGCCCTCCCCTTCACTGTTTGATCATGCAGCGGTGCTCTCTCTCTCTCGAGAAGGGCACTGCTTTTCACTGGCCACTCGGGTGTTTCTTTTCATCCTGGTGGTGGAATGTCAATAAAGATTTGCATACTTGTTGTTCTTCTCTCTGTCTGACACCTACACACGCACGACATGGGTGCTGGGGAAAAATAAGCACTACTACAGTTAGGTGGTAGAGTGGGGTAGAAAAAACAAATAAAAGCAAAAAGAAGAGCAAAAGAAAAAAAAGTAAAACTGAAGAAAAAAAGAAAAAAAACTGAGATAGAAAAGAGATGTGAAGAAAAAACACAAGGTTCTACTGTTGCCTTTTTGATATTATAAGGTGGGATTCAAGGTTTGTCTTTGTTTCCCTGCGAACTGGTCGTACAGTGAGGCTTGGGATCTAGCTTTGCCGCCCCTTTCCCAAGTAAATTGCTGTTACTTGTGTACGGCTGTTCATGGGTTAACTTTGTAATTTGTACTGTTCAATAAAATTTAAAAAAAACACCAGGTTGCCCTGTGCATCATCGTCCCAGGGAAGGGGACAGGGTGTCCCAGAGATGGCCGGAAGATGTGTCAGGGCAGTCCACAGGCCAGATGGTGAGTCAGGGTGGTTAAGAGCCAGATGGTACGTACGGGCAGACTGACAGCTGAAAGGCTGGTAGGCCACCCTCAGTTCTGTCATCCTGGGCAGGAACTGGGGTGGGCTGGCCGAGAGGTGGCCGGAAGGCGCGAAAGGATGGTTAGGGAAGCCGGAAGATGGGTCGGTCGTCCTGATCGCTGTCATCCCTGGGCGGGAGAAAACTCTCCGGGTTGTCCTAGAGGTGGCTGGAAGGTGTATCAGGACCGAGCTGGAAGGGGTACGGGGCGGACTGATAGCCGGAAGGAGCTTAGGGACAAGTTGCCTTAGAGTGAACGGAAGGTGGGAGGGATGGGTGGCTTGCTGGGTGGGGGATTTGTATTCTATGCACTATACCTTATTTGATTGGATTGTCCTGTATGTATTTGTTACTGTTAATTTTATGATGAATGAAAGTGAGATTTGAGGTTTGTCCTCATTTCCTTGAAAACTGGTTGAACGGTGGGGTTTGGGGTCTGGCATTGCCTTTCCTGTGTAAATTGCTGTTTCTTGTACATGGCCGTTCATGTTAACTACTTGTTTGTAATTTGTATTGGCTAATAAAATAAAAAAATATAAACACGAGGTTGCCCAGTGCACTGTCGACGCAGAGAGTTGGATAGGCTGTCCTAGAGGTGGCTGGAAAGTGTGTTGAGCAGTCCACAGGCCAGGGTGGGCGAGAGCCAGATGGTGCATAGGGGTGGACCAAGAGCTGGAAGGGGTGTAGAGTGGACCGAGAGCTGGAAGAGGCATAGGGTTGGGCTGCCTTTGAGTAGCCAGAAGGTGGGAGGGGCGCGTAGCTTACTGGGTTGCGGGTGAGTCTGTGTTTTGTGCACTGTTTCTCATATGATTGGACTGTCTTGTCTGTGTTTTTTACTGTTTCCTTTTTGATGGCTGAAGATGGGATTTGAGATTTGCCCTCATTTCCCTGTTAACTGATTGCACGATAAAACTTGGGGTTTGGCCTTGCTGCCCCTTCCCCTGTAAAGTTTTTTTTGTGAACTGCTACTTTTTTATTGTTAACTGTTTGTATTTTGTACTGTTTTATAAAATTTAAAAAAAGGTTCATCAGTATTTATTTTTAAACTCTAATAACAGATTGTGGGCGGCACAGTGGTTAGCACTGCTGCCTCACAGCGCCTGAGACCCGGGTTCAATTCCCGCCTCAGGCGACTGACTGTGTGGAGTTTGCACGTTCTCCCCGTGTCTGCGTGGGTTTGCTCCGGTTTCCTCCCACAGTCCAAAGATGTGCAGGCCAGGTGAATTGGCCATGCTAAATTGCCCATAGTGTTAGGTAAGGGGTAGATGTAGGGGTATGGGTGGGTTACGCTTCGGCGGGGCGGTGTGGACTTGTTGGGCCGAAGGGCCTGTTTCCACACTGTAAGTAATCTAATCTAATCTAAAGATCTCTGCAGTTGAGTAAGTCACATGGCATAGTGACTCTGGAAGCCATTTTGTGGCCCTGTCTGTGACTACCCTTTGATGAAGCTATTTCTCAGAGTTTTTGCTGATTTGTTTACTAACTGCTGTTAGTAAAATGACCTTGCACCTGTGCTTGCCCATAGATTTGTCCTGCTTTCTGTACAAGAGCTTTGGTTAAACCGAGGCACATGCTTATCTGCTTCTAATTTCTGTAGATAGGGTGCTGTATTTGTAACTCCTTAAAGAAAGCCCGGTCTATTCTTGATGAACGGTCACTGTCTATCTTTCCATGATAATATCATAAAATAAACTTTGTCAATACTCAAGGCTTGCATATAAGAATTTTCTCCAACAATATGTGGTGTGATCCAGCAGGATTCCTTGTTTATGGGATCTTGAGCAAACCTTAAATTATCCTGACCTGATTCAACAGGCTGATCCCAAGTTACAGACAGACACTGAGACAAGAAGGATTATGGGATCCTGACCTAAGCAAACAGGCTGACCCTAAGTTAGGGAAAGATGCTGAGGCAAGACAGGACAGAAAAAGCCGCTCCTGTACAAAAGTAAAAATTTAAGCAGACCTTGAGGAAGTGACAATGGCACCAATATTTGTCTTTGTTTGTTTGTTGTTCATTTTTCCACAGTTTGTAGATCCATCCTACAAAACTGAAGAAGTCACAATGGGGTATGAGGACTTCAAAAATTAAGAAAGAAGGGCCTTCCCGGGGACCAGTACATCATATCCCACTGAAATGGACAGCCTACATCTATTTGTCCCCATGAAGAGGATGCAGAAGCCCCATCATAAACATATGAAATGCACCAATTAATGTAGGAGATCCCCGGTTCCATCAGTGTCATTGGCTAGTATTGTTTGGAAAGAGACGGGTGATAGTAGATATGTTATTTCCTTTACCTCCAATCTAGAGGGGTCCCAAGGCAACTAGCCTTATGAAGGCTCATTTAAATTGAAGAAGATTGATAACTCGAGGACAAACATTGAGGGAAGGCACAGCGACCCGTCTTATGATACTAATTACATGCTCCAGTGTTTAGATAAATTTAAAGAAGTTGCGAAAGGCCATCACCCCTCTAAAAACAAAAATCACCGTCAGCCGCCCAAAGCTAAGAAAAATGGGTGAATGAAAACCTGGGAACAACTGCAACGGCTGAAAGGCATTTTGATTCGCACTTAGAGAGAAAGTCTTTGGTTAGTGGCTATGTGTCACAGCCAAGATTTATGGAACTAAACTCCATACTTTGATTGTTCTGGAAAGTGAATGTCTCGTTACCTTTATGAGCAAGGAATAAAACTGAGATAGGAAGAAAGTTAGAAAATGTTCATAAGTGTGAGAGAGTGTCCAGCTTTCTATAATCACACTCATTGAACTAAGTGTTAACTCTTTGTGGTTTGTTTTGAATGTATTTTTGTTCATTGTTCATGTGCTTCTTGTTTCATATCTCTTATTTTGAACTTGAGCTCCAGAAAAGTTTTATGTCTACATTCTGGAAATCCATGCTGATTTGAAAATGTAGTCTGTGCCTTTTATCAGTCTGGGTCATGCATGGTTAATGAGGGACTATTAGAACCTTTTGAGGGACTATTAGAACTAATGCAAAACAAAATCTGCCAGGAAATGTTGATTTAAAAATTTGGGTTGTAAAGATTGGTAAAAATTATCTCTTAGAATTGGAATTTATCAAATTTGGAATTTCATTTTCTGGCAAGAATGAACTTCCAAATACTGTTCTAATACGTAAACTAATCTTTAATTCTAGATGAAACAATTTTCTTATTGTAAATATACTTCGTGAAAATTGAAATTTTGGAAATGCAGTCCTGTTTGAACTAAATTTTGGTCAAATGTTCTAAAATCTGAGTAAACCGATGAAGATGTGGGGGGTGATGGTGAACAATATTCGGGTGAGACTTGCTGAGTTCCTCATGCAAAGGACTGGCACTGAAACAACAGGATGAATAGCCTTCTGTGCTATAGTTATTCTGATGTTATATGATAAGCTTGCTTAAGAGTATGAAAATCTAATTGCTGGCGATTTCAATTAAATCCTTAATTACACAGCTATATCATGGACGCATGAATTCTCTTGGATGTTTAAACTTAATGTATTAGTGACAGGGCAGAAAAGGAAATTTTAAAGAATTATAAGCAAAAATTGCAAAAGATAGGTCACTCTTGGGGAAATTGCAACATTGGGCATGAAGAAACAGATCAGCAACCAAAATAGCAGTTGCAGTGGGTACATTGAAATTTTGGGACAGAACAATAGTTAATCAACATTTTTTAAAATTTAGAAAATTTGAAATGGAAGTGCTAGAAATGTTACTAATGACTGTAAATGTATTATTTAAACACTTTATTATACTCTATATGTAAGTCTTGATTCTATATCCTCTGTACAAGTGAGGAAACTAGGAAGCCCAGATGTGGCCTCTAGTGAACAGGCAGAAAACCTAATTTGAAAGAAAAATTGTGAGAAAAAGTGCATATTATTAATTAAAGAATGGAAGGATAAAGTACATAGTAAATGGAAAGATACCTTACTGGCCAGTTGGAGGAATAGTGCATGTGATAGGGGCTAGAGGTATGTACAGCAGATGGAACTCCCAAAAGTTGGGAGATTTTAATAGCTGTGTGTGAATGGGTATATGGGTGGCAAAAAAAAGGAAACAGGAGAAACATTGTAAGGGCACTAAGGCTGAGGAAGCAAAAAAAGGTTTGAAGCAACAGTGCTGTGAAAAAAGAATCTAAGTTCGACTCAGGATCCTGAGCTTATGTCTGGCATACCGACACTATTTGAGGATGAGGATGACACTGATAGGGATGAAGAGTGATGATTTTATCCGAGGAAACCCACTGAGCCCCAAACATCTTTTGATAGTGCAAGCACACTCCCTGATTCTAAACCTCCCCCTTACTCTGAAGATGAAGGATCTAGTATCAGTCTCCAGCTTCATAGCCAACATCATAGGGATGAGTAGCCTGGACCATCCTCAACCAAGGGCAGTCCTGGGAAACAGAGTAATGTTAGTGAACCAAGCCGCTAACCGCAAAGAGAAACTGGCCCAATTTTGTCCACAAAGAGAACCCGGCCCAATTTGCTCCAAAAAGAGAAACTGGCCCAATTTTGTCCACAAAGAGAACCCGGCCCAATTTGCTCCAAAAAGAGAAACTGGCCCAATTTTGTCCACAAAGAGAAACAGGCCCAATTTGCTCCACAAAGAGAAACCAGCCCAATTTGATCAGTATGTCCAAAGGAGAATATAGATGTATAGTGCCACTCCTCAAGACTTGTTTGATCTTTGCTGTTATGATCCTGTCCTCTGAAGAAGTTACCAAGTAGCAAGGACAGATGGGCTAGAGTAGTGCAGGGCTAGTCTGCAGTTATGAGCACTTGAAGGAGAGTTTCCCAACAAAGATGCACAGGCAGACCACCCTTCCTGTCATTAGTGTGAACCTTACAACAACCTGTAAACATTAGTTCTTGAATGCAAACCCAAACCTGGTGAGTCGGAAGGTGATTAATGGGAGCGGTTTGTTGCCTATTACAGAACATTTGCAGCTGGTCAAGCCTTTAACTGAGAAGCTGACTCATCTTTGTTTAATGCTATGCTTTTGGAACATATTCCTTCTGGTACTGCTGACATGATCTGGACAAACAATATGAAGTAGTCCAGGAATTTCCGGGTGCAAATGTGGTGAGCAGTGGTCTTCTACTTGGATGGCCAGAACGAGCCCAAACCACAATCCAAGTTACAAGTAAAAACCAAATATATGCAGTGACCTCGCGATCCCTATACCCCATGTGTCAACTCCGACAAGGTTGATTGGGACCAGGATACCAACTGGGTGCGGAACCTACCTCAGATGCCCATCCAGCGACCACTGCTGAGTAACCCTTTCCCAAGGGAACCCTGGAAAGGGGGACAGGCAGGCTCCAGTACTACACCTTTGGGACTGGGAACAAGAGAGCGACAACCCACAGGGACAAATTGCAGGCCTTTGTTTTAACTGTGGGAGATATAGCTACTGTAAAGCGAAGATTCTTTATCGTTACCTTGAAACTACCACAGGGATCGATGTGCTTGCATAAGGGAAAATCAGCAAATATATATACTGACTGTCGTTATGCTTTTGGCATGGCCCACGATTACGGAGCCTGGTGGGAACACAGAGGATTTTTTAACTTCCACTGGACAGCCTATTAATCATGCTGTTTTTGTCCAATCAGTCTAGCAATTATCAAATGTTCGGCTCAAACTGATGCAACTGATACAGCCTCCAAAGGAATGAGAGGGTAGATGCTGCTGCCAAGCAGGCAGCCTTGCACTCCAAACATCTGGTCCCATTGGGTTACCAGCAAAACCTGGTTAGACAAAGTATAAGGTCAGATTAGAGTGGTGCTGGAAAAGCACAGCAGGTCAGGCAGCATCCAAGGAGCAGGAAAATCAATGTTCATCAAGAAGGGCTTTTGCCTGAAACATCGATTTTCTTGCTCCTCGATTCGGCCTGACCCTTCTGTGCTTTTCCAGCACTACGCTAATCTCCAGCATCTGCAGTACCCACCTCCGCATAGTATAAGGACAGGTATGCCAGACCTGGGTGAAATACAGAAATTACAGGGGGAAAGCCCCTGCTCAAAAGTACAACTATGGACTGAAATGGGGTGCTCCCTCGATACTCAAACCAAGCTATGGTTTACCCCGTGTGACAAGTTTGTGCTCCTTCTTTGCTCCTACTTTTCTTAATTAACTATGTGCAGAATTGTACACACTTGGGCAAGGAGGGAATGGTTAATGCTTTATTACAAATCTGGTGGCATCTGGATTTCCAGAAAGCAGTGAAGAAAAGAGCTGAAGCATGTTTGATTTGTAAAAAGACAAATGCTGTAATCATCCCCTTGCCTGGTGGGCCTTTTGCTGGTCTTCAACTTGATTTTATTGAATTACTTTGAGTACATTGTTATAAATATTGTGTAGTAATAGTAGATGTATTTACTAGTTGGATCGAAGCCATCCCAATGACTGATAATACTGCTACAACAATGGTGAAAAAGTGGAAAAATATCTGCACAACTTAACCAAAACTCTTCAAACTTTACGTTCACAAGTACGCCAAGCCTAGAATTGACCGGGGAAAGTTGAAGCCAAGGTGGGAAGGACCGTTAACAGACGAGGATTAAGGGAGAAAAATGCAGTGTATGCTGGTGACTTTGGGGGATTTCACTTTTAGGGCGGAAGAATTTCAGGTTGACACCGCTTTGTCCCTGGGCAGGCAACTGCAACGATCGGTACATCATACCTTTTTGTATTTAGCTTATCAGAGTGCCCAAATGACAGAGAAAGAAATTGATTGTTGTGTATGTGCACATGTGCCGCCCTATTCACAGGGGAGTATTCCTTTATGGCCTGTCTCCTTTAGCTGGCCCGAGGTGGCCGAATGACTAATATGCTGGAACTCTTCTGGTGATCCTGATAAAAGCTGAGGACGTGCGAGAATGGCAGTCAATGAGTTATGACATGACCCTATTCAGAGATTGGTACCAATCCGGCTATAACAGATCCTATCTAACCCCCGTGCTGAAATTCCTCACCCTGATATTGATGAATACCCCTTTGAATCCGAACCTTTACCGCCGAATAAACTCCCCCCCCCCCCCCCCACCCCCCGGCTGTGGCTATATTCCCCCTTTTGCCGTGGCTCCCGATCTGTTCCTTTGATTGGTCTTAAAAAAAAGAGGGACTGTGGAAAATATTTTTGTGGCCCTGCTCTGTGACTGCCTTTGGGGAAGCCATTTCGCAGAGCTTTTGCTGTGTTGTTTATGAACTGTCGTTAGTAAAATGACCTTGCACCTCTACTTGTCCATAGACTAATTCTGCTTTCTGTAAGAGAGCATTGTTAAACCGTGGTACTTGCTTATCTGCTTCTAGCTTCTGTAGACAGGATGCTATTTGTCTTGTGGCTGTCTCGTGTAATTAACCCAGCCTAGGATTTGTAATACTATCTAAATTTGTACTGATTTGTAACTCTTCAAAGAAAACCCAATCCATTTTTGATGAATGGTCTCTGTCTCTCTTCCCATGATATGTCATGAAATAAACTTTGTCAATACTCAAGGTCTGCGTACGAGAATTTTCTCCAAGTGACTAATGTTCTAGGAGTTACTGGATTACTTTAAATAGTCTGCACATTAACTTCTGAGATTACAGAATTTGTAGCCTTTTTACACTTATCTTATCAGTGTGCATAAGATGTCCCCCTACAATGCATTGACAACAAAATCTCATGCTTGTGGAGAGGCATTCACACATTATCTGAGCAAACTGTTTAGTTGTCTTAACCAGCATCTACTTCACATTAAATTGTTCTATTGAGTTTCCAGGTGACTTTTTTTTTAAATAACATGAAACAAATTCAGGATTTGATCAGGAACTTTTCCAAAGATGTAGTGCCAGTAGTTTAAATACAGCTACCAGATGGCTAAATACACAGTATTTTTTTCTCTGTAATAATAATGGAAGCTTATAACTGACTTAACTTTTGAATGTGTAATCAATACTTTAATCAATACTATGATCTAAGCTTGTGAACAATACTTAGTTACAATGTAATACAAATTAAATTTCTACTTTTGCTTTTATGGAAGGAGCCAAACCATAAAGAATCTGAAAAATTAGATATAGTATTGCAGCAGTAGCACTGGTAACTGTAAGAAAAATCTGTTTTCTATTTACAGGTGTTTTATTGTGTGAAGTATGTGGACTTTTAGCCACCTATTGTACATTATACTACCCCTAGCTTCCGATCACCATACTCTTATAAGAAGGATGTCGAAGCTTTGGAAAGGGTGCAGAGGAGATTTACGAGGATGTTGCCTGAAATTGTGTTGCTGGAAAATCGCAGCAGGTCAGGCAGCATCCAAGGAGCAGGAGAATCGACGTTTCGGGCATGAGCCCCTCTTCCTGAAGATCTCCAGCATCTGCAGTCCTCATAAGACCATAAGACATAGGAGTGGAAGTAAGGCCATTCGGTCCATCGAGACAACTCCGCCATTCAATCATGGCTGCTGGGCACTTCAACTCCACTTACCCGCATTCTCCCCGTAGCCCTTAATTCCACGAGACAACAAGAATCTATCAGTCTCTGCCTTGAAGACATTTAGCGTCCCGGCCTCCACTGCACTTTCTCCTCAAAGAATTTACTAGGATGTTGCCTGGTATGGAGGGAAGGTCTTATGAGGAAAGGCTGAGGGACTTGAGGCTGTTTTCGTTGCAGAGAAGAAGGTTGAGAGGTGACTTAATACAGACATATCAGAGGGTTAGATAGGTGGACAGGGACAGCCTTTTTCCAAGTATGGTGACAGCAAGCACGAGGGGGCATAGCTTTAAATTGAGGGTGATAGATATAGGGCAGATGTCAGAGGCAGTTTCTTTACTCAGAGTAGTAAGGGTATGGAATGCTTTGCCTGCAACTGTAGTAGATTCGCCAACTTTAAGTACATTTAAGTCGTCATTGGACAAGCATATGAACGTACATGGAATAGTGTAGGTTAGATGGGCTTCAGATTGGTATGACAGGTCGGTGCAACATCGAGGGCCGAAGGGCGTCTACTGCGCTGTAATGTTCTACGTTCTTTTCTGAAATTTGATTTGGAAGTAATGTGTTTTTTATCCAAGGCCTTTTTCATTCTCTCCCTCTGTTCTGCTGTCTGACACTGCCCGACCTTAAAGTAGCTTTATGATAGATCCATGTTCTCGATGCTTCAACTAAGCTGTTATACAGTAAATGATGTTGTGTAAGCATTACATTTAATATTTTATACTGTTCTGCCAGAAACTTCATTTGGGTGTTTATGTTTTATTTGTATTTAAACTCTAATAAAAGTTTATCTTCGACCAAAAAAAAAATTTTAAAAATCCAAAAAAATACAGAAGTTTTAGAATCTCCTCAGTTCAGGGAACAGACTCCAAGCTGGCTGGCCACAGCCAGTGTATTGCACACAAGTAAATAAAGGGTAACTTGGTGATGGGTTACTGGCCTTTGTGCAGTTATTTCAAAGACAAACTCCTCATCTTTAAAGCTCCCCTAAACTGCTTCTAATGCATTTCCATCCCTCCTCAAGTAAGAGGACCAAAATTGTTTGCAATACTCCAGGTGTGGTATCATTCATACGTTGCATAGTTGCAGCAACACTTCCAGACTTTTACATTCTGTTGCTGCCCAACTTGCTGAGTTTCTCCAGCGTTTTCACTTCTTATTGCAGGATTTTATTCCATTCAATTAAGTCAACCTTCTCTCTTTTAAACTCCAGCAGGTACAAGCTCAGCTGCCCAACCATTCTCATAAGACAACTCACTCATTCCAGGTATCAGTCAAGTAAACATCCTCTGAACTGCCTCCAATGCATCTACATCTTTCCTTACGTGAGGAGACTAAAACTGTACACAGTATTCAAGATGTGGTCTCACCAATCCCCTGTAAAACTGAAGAATGATATCTTTGATTTTATGTTCAATTCCTCTCTTGGCCTTGTTGACTACATGTGTAACAACCTCTTGTGACTGACTATAAGACATAGCAGCACAAACAGGACACTGGATCCATTGAGTCTGCTCCGCCATTCAATCATGGCTGATTTGTTTCTCAACACCATTCTTTTGCATTCTCTCCATAACCCCTGATCCCCATATCAATCAAGAACCCATCTATCTCTGTCCTTCATGCGTTCAATAACTTGGCTTCCACAGCTCTCTGTGGAAATTAGTTTCACAGATTAACCACTCTCTGGCTGAAGAAATTCTTCCTCATCTCAGTTCTAAAAGGCCATCCCTTCACTCTGAGGCTGTTGCATGAGAAAACCCAAATTCCTTTGTATCTTGGCATTCCGCAGTCATTCTCCATTTAAGTAATATTCTGCTGTTTCATTCTTTCTGCCATTTTCTACATTACCCCATCAGCAGAATTTTAGCAACTCACCCAACTCATCTATATTTGTCAGCAATGTCCTTATAACTTTTCCACAATAGACTTTCTGATCTATCTTGATGGTACATAAGAACATAAGAAATAGGAGCAGGAGTGGGCTACCAGCCCCTCAAGCCTACTCTGCCATTCAATAAGATCATGGCTGATCTTTTCATGGACTCAGCTTCTCACTTAGTCGCCCGCTCACTGTAACTTTTAATTCCTTTACTATTCAAAAATCGATCTATCTTTGCTTTAAAAGTATTCAATGAGCAAGCCTCATTTACTGCATTGGGCAGGGAATTCCACAGATTCACAAGTCTTTGAGTGGAGAAGTTCCTCGTGAACTCAGTCCTAAATCTGTTCCCTCTTCGTTTGAGGTCATGCACCCCCCCCTCAACGAGTTCTAATTTCACCCACAAGTGGAAACAACCTCTCCGCTTCTATCTTATCCCTTCCATACATAATTTTATTTGTTTTTATAAGATCCTCCCACCCATTCTTCTAAATTCCAATGAGTACAGTCCCAGTCTATTAAATCTTTCCTCATAAATCAACTCTCTCAATTCCAGAATCAACCTAGTGAACTTCCTCAGCATCCCCCTTTGCCTCACCAGCACCTCATACCGCTGCAGCATAACCTGTCAGTTTTTAAACTCTATCCCTTTAGCAATGAAGGACATTATTCCATTTGGTTTCTCAATTACCTGCTGCAAACCAATTTTTTTGTGAATCATGCACAAGGACACCTGGGTCCCTCTGCACAGCAGCATTTTTCACCATTTAACTAATTGTCCATTTGGCTGTTACTCGCATCAAAAATGGATGACCTCACATTTACCAACATTGTACTCTATCTGCAAGACCCTTACCTACTCACTTAACCTATCTATATCCCTCTGCAGACTGTGTCCCCTGCACACTTTACTCTACCACTCATCATAGTATCATCTGCAAACTTTAACACACTACACTTCTTCCCCAATTCCAAAACATCTCTGTAAATTGTAAACAATTATGATCCTAACACTGATTCCTGACGTACACCACTAGCCATTGATTTCCAAACAGAAAAATGCCCATTCATTCCACTCTCTACTTTCTGTTAGTTAACCAATTCTCTATCCATGCTAATACATTACTCATAATACTGTGTATCTTTATCTTATGCAGCAACATATTTTTTTATGCAACACCTTGTCAAATGTCTTCTGGAAATCCAAATACACCACATCTACCAGTTTCCCAAGTAAATTGACGTAAACCACTGGCACGTAACACCACTACCTAAAACTCTAATCCTCTTATAAACTCTTCCATGCACACAGACAAACAAATAGATTCTGGCAGAGGTAGAAAAAACTTGAAAGTCAGTTCAGGAGCTTTTGCTTCTCAATTTTGATGTTGAGATGATCCTTCTTCAACTAATCAAGTCCTCTGTCCAATTGTCTTTCTCTGGAAGCTTCCAATGGTTGTAAGAGTGACAGATTCACTTAGAAAACGTCACAGCTCTCAGTAACTGCTGCAAGAGAAACTGAATTTCTTCAATTTCAAACTGAGCTAATTTTCTGCAGCTTAATATCTATGCACCATAATCTGGAGATTTTCTCCTTTTTGCTCCTACTTCCCATCGGTGCATTTCCTAGTTCTGTGGTGGAAGGTACCTGCTGCAAGGTTTGGGAGCAAACCAATGGTCACAGGGACACTTATGTCTGGATGGACCAGACATGCCGAGAGTTTTCTAGCCAGAGGCAAGTTGACCCTTCTCAGCTTCAACTTTCTCTGGCCACAGGGGGCAGGCAGAGTGGGAGAGAGGCCCTAGCAACTTTGGAGTGTCCTGAGTGAAGACTTCTAAGGGGCCTGTATGCAGTTTCTCCTCCAACTGGGATACACACCATGTTCCCTATTTTCCTTGACTTTAGTCGAGGGACCAGTGCCTGGGCTGATGGAATGGAGGCTTATGTGCCTCTCCAGCAGTTCCTGAGAGTTCTGGACATGGTTTTCCTTGATAGCTATCACCTATCCATGGGTGCAGACAGATAGTGATGTGACTCACTACACTTTGAAGCTTCTGGACAATGAAGGCTATCGTATCCCTGGGTCTGCTCCTATTTCTCACTGTGTATGTGGATGAAGTCCAGATTGCCAACATTAACATTGCCAAGGGCCTTTGCTACCTGAGTTCCAGCCATCCTCCAAGTGTTAGGAGCTTGGGAAATTTCTTCCCTGGCCATCTCTAGAGATGTTGCAATGAGTGCACACTTTCTAAGCCTGACACTCCCGAAGAGCTAAAAATACAAAAGTACAGCAGATGTTGTAAATCAGAAACAACAAAAACAGAAATTGTTGGACAAGCTCAGCAGGTATGGCAGCATTTGTGAAGAGAAATCAGGGTTAGTGTTTCGGTTCCAGTGACCTTTCCTCAGAACTGATGGAAGCTAGGAAAATGTCAGTTTTAATGCAGAAAATAGGCTGGTGGTGGGGCTAAGGAGTAAACAATATATGAAAATCCAGCCCCAACAGAGAGAAGAACAGTAGGGCAGATAAAGGAGTGGATAACAATCTGGCTTGTGGCTAACAATGAGTTGTGTACAATAACAGACTATGTGGTCACAAGACCTGGTGTCTTGGTGTGGGGACTACGACACAGGAGAGCTCAAGCCCCAAAGTTAGTGAATTTGATACTGTATTGAGTACAGAGGCTGCAGGGTCCCCAAACAGAAATGAGATGTTGTTCTTCCAATTTACACTGAGCTTCACTGCAGCAAGCCTGAAACAGAGAAATTGGCCAGGGAACAGGGTAGTGTATTGGAGTGGCAAGTAACTGGAAGCTCGGAGTCACTTTTACAGGCAGAATCTAAGTGTTCTGCGAAGCCTCACCCAGTTTATGCTTTGTTTCCTCAATGTAGAGATGACCACATTGTGAGCAGCGAATGCAAAAGACTAGATTGTGTGAAGTGCAGATAAAATGTTGCTTCACCTGAAAGTTTTGTTTAGGCCCTTGGCAACAGAGGAGAGAGGAGGTAAATAGGCAAGTGTTACATCTTTGTCAATTGCAGGCAAAGGTGATATGGAACTGTGGCGGGAGGAGTGGAGAGAACGGGACTTGGGAGTGAAGAAAGAGTTGACCAGGATATGCCAGAGGGAAATGTCCTTTCGGAAGGCGGATAAGGGAGGGGAATGTGTCTAGTAGTGGCATCTCGCTGGGAGGTGGTTGAAATGGCAGCTGATGACTTTCTGGATGAGGATGCTTGTGGTATGATGGTAAGGACAAGAAGAAACTATTACGGGAAGGAGGGAAGTGAGGGGGTGAGGGCCAAAGTATGGGACATGGGACATGGGTCAGACTGGTTGAGGGCCCTGTCAACAACAGTGCCAGGAATCCTCAGGCAAGGAAGAAGGCTCCCTTGTCAAAGTTGGCTTCATTGGAACATAGGTGACAGAGATGGAGGAACTATTTCCACTAAGGTTTCAGTATCCAGGATGGTAGTGGTTGCAATGGGGTAACTTGCCAATGCCAACACTGAGACCTTGGCACTGTTATCCTCAGAGATCAGAAGGTGACTTCTGAGAAAAGCTGGACATTTCTATGGGGTGGTGGTAGGCATGTTGGCTGCACCTACAGAACAGGATAGGATTCTCTCCATGTTTAGATGAGAGATCTACTGTCTGGCACCTCTCCAGCTGAATGAGCTCACTCTCACCTCCTATTGACTTTCTTCTCCTGAAATGAGAAAATAAAGATATGAAGTGAAAGGAGAGTGGGTAGCATGGCTGTTAATCTTAGTGGGTGAAAGGTGGTAAGTGTTCCGAGGTTATAAGTGGGAGGTTCCACGGCTATGTAAGGTTAGTGATGTCGGAGTTTGGGGAGGGGTGAGAACGAACATAGAACACAGAATTAAACAGCACATGAATGGACCCTTCAGCCCATGTTGTGCCAAAGGCAGCACGGTGCCTCACAGAGTCAAGGACCTGGGTTTCATTCCAGCCTCAAAATGTCTGTGTGGAGTTTGCACATTCCCCTGTGTCTGCATGGGTTTCCTGCAGGAGCTCCTGTTTCTTCCCACAGTCCAAAGCTGTGCAGATTAGGTGAATTGGCCATGCTAAATTGCCCATAGTGTTCAGAGATGTGTCAGGGGAAATGTAGAGCAATTGGGTAGGGTAGGACCAACAGGTTTAGACAATACATTTGGATCTGCTCAGGCTTAGAAGGCCGAAGGGCCTGGGCTGTAAATTTTCTTTGTTCCTTGGGAAAGGATCTGGGTGGGATACTCTTGAGGTGGACTTATTGGGCCATATGGCCTGTTTCTACACTGCAGTGATTCTATGAACATGATGCCAAGTTAAAATAGTCCCTTCTGCCTGCCCTTGGTCTATATCCCTTCAGTCCTTGCATATTCATGTGCTTATCTATGAGTCCCTTAAACACCCCTATCACATCTGTTTCCACCATCACCCCTGGCAGCAGGTTCCAGATTCCTACTAATCGCTGTGCAAAAAACATGCTCCTCACATCTCCTTTGAACTTTCCCCACTCAGCTTAAATGCATGTCCCCTGCTTTGAGACATTTCAACTCTAGAAGAAAGGGTTTCTAGCCTTTCCTTATAGTTCATATCCTCTAATCCAGACAGGGTCCTGGTAAACCTCTTCTATACCCCCTCCAAAGCCTCCACTGTAATGTGGTAATCAGAATTGAATGCAAAATCTGTAAGTTTGACCTAACCAAAGTCTTATAAAGCTGCAACAAGACATCCTGATTCTTGTACTCAACTCCCTCACCAATAAGGGAAAGTATGCCATTTGCCTTCTTTACCACTCTATCTACTTGTTTAGCCACTTTCAGGAAGTTGTAAATTTGAACCCCAAGATCCCTCTATACATCAATGCTGTTCAGGTTTCTGCCATTAACTGTATACTTTTCCTTAAAATTTGATCTCCAGAAGTACAGCGCCTCACACTTACCCAGATTACCCAGACGCAGAGCTGGGCTGCAAAGTGGCAGATGGAGTTCAACATGCAAAAGCGATTGCAGGGTTAAAGCCAGTGAAGAGGATCAGAGGAATCTTGGGGTCCATGTCCATTGATCCCTCAAAGTTGCCACCCAAGTTGATAGGGTTGTTAAGAAGGCATACGGTGTATTGGCTTTCATTAGCAGAGGGATTGAATTTAAGAACCATAAAGTTATGGTGCAGCTCTATAAAGCCCTGGTTGGAGTGCAGATGAATGAGAGGTGACTTGATAAGACATGTACAAGATGATGAGAGGCATAGAAGAATGGATAGCTAGAGGTGGAAATGGCTATCAAAAAGGGACATAATTTTAAGGTGATTGGAGGAAGGTTTAGGGAAGATGTCAAAGGTTTGTTCTTTACACAAAGAGTAGTGGGAGCATGGTACACACTGCCTGGAATGATAATAGAATCAGATGCATTAGGGACATTTAAGTGACTCTTGGATAGGCACATGGATGATAGTAAAATGTAGGGTACGTAGATTAGTTTGAGCTTAGAGTAGGCTAAAAGGTCGGCACAACATCGAGGGTTGTGTATGTTGTATGTTGTACTGTTCTATGTTCTATGTTCTATGTTCTAAACTCCATTTGCCATTTCTCTGCACATATCTGCAACTGATTTATACCTCACTGTATCCTTTGACAGTCTTCTACACTATCCACAACTGCAATTATATTTGTGTTTTCTCAAAACTTACTAATCCACCATTCTATATTTTATCCATGTCATTTATATATGTCGCAAATAGCAGAAATCACACTATGGATCCATGCAGAACACCAGTAGTCATAGACCTCACCAGAAAAACACCCTTCCACTACTACCCTCTGCCTTGAGTGAGGTAAGATTTTGCAGAAAAAGAGTCATAGAAATATAGAAAGCAGGAGCAGATGTAGGCTGCTTAGCTGTTCAAGACTGGTCGACCATTCAAAGGGATTATGGTTGATCATCCAACTCAGTTCCCAAACCCACTTTTCACCCATAACTTTGCTTTGTTTAATTCTAAATACTGTATCCAATACCTTCTTGAAATTCAATGTTCTGGCCTCGAGTGCTTTCTGTGGCAGAGATTTCCATAGGCTCGCTATATTCTGGGTGAAGACATTCCTCTTCAATTCAGTTGCAAATGGTCTACCCCATACCTTTAGTGTGTGACCTCTGCTTCTGGACTCTATGGTCATTGAGAAATCCTTCCTGTGTTAGTGAGAATGGAAGGACATAACTCTTGGTGGGAGGTGTGTACACTAGTAGATAGAGTAAATGTGAGGTTAAAAGTCACACAACACCAGGTTATACTCCAATAGATTTAATTGGAAACACTAACTTTCAAAGCGCTGTTCCTTCATCAGGTGGTTGATGAAGGAGCAGCGCTCTGAAAGCTAGCATTTCAATTAAATCTATTGGGGTATAACCTGTTGTTGTGTGATTTTTAACTTTGTACACCCCAATCCAATAACAGCATCTCCAAATCCTAAGTGTGAGGTGGCAGAGAGAAGAGGATGATACTTAGTGTGTCACCGTGAAAAAGATAATTGAGTTTTTTTGCATCACCCACAAATTCAGACTCAGAACTCTGCTGGTTCTCCAAAAAAAGGACTCCTCTCCTTTGTAATTCCCCTCAGCCAGATCTCCAGACCCCTGCGAGAGAAATGAAGTACTATTTTCCCCTTCTTCAAAATGTTCACAATTTGTCCTTGAGAGAGCAGGGCACCCTTGGATTGCCAGTGCTCATTTGGGTACATAGCAGCCTTTTGAAGGAGCTATCAGTGCAACAGATATCAGTCTTTTGGTGAATGTCCACTGAGTATGAGTTGTCCTATGAACAGTGCATGGACCAGAAACAAATATGAGTAACACAAAGGGACGGGGTGGGTAGTTAATGGAGTTAGTTTGATAAAATACAGTCAGAAAACTCGCTCAGACTCTCAGGAGAAATCCCTCCAAAAACGTCAATGCAAGTTGGACTTAACCAAAGATAGTAAGATTCAAATCTAAAGATTCTCCTTTCACCAGCTATTTCCTTATTTTCTACAATAAACTCCCCATTCTCACTCTCCAGATGACCAAAACTCATTTTACTTAGTTTTTCTGTTTAGACACTAATAGAACAGTTTCTATCTATTTTTACAGTCCACCCCTTAGGTTTTTTTTTATAAATTGGAATATAAATATTTTTTATATCCCTTAAATATCTACAATTACATCTGTACTGATCTATCTCTGAGGCTAGTATGTCAACTCACTTCTGCTAGTGTGCTGATCTCTTGAACTAAGGTCATCTGTAATTGTTGCACAAATGTCATCCTTAAATTCACAATTCTAGTCATCCTGAAACCATTATCACCTTCATTGGGGTAATTAGAGATGGTTGAATAAATGCCCAACTAGCCAGCGATGCTCATACCCCACGAATTTGAATAAAAATGTCAACTCCTGTTTTCATCCTTGTAAATGGGGGACAAGAGGAAAATTATTCACTGCGGAATTCCTAGCCTCTGACAATGCAGTTAATTTCTAAGAGCCTTTTACAGCCAATGGAACTTGGTGAGTTACATCCATCAGCTTGAACTGAACTCAAAGCCAGTTCCAGTGACAAAGGGAAAGTATATTAACCAACTGTATTCTTGGTTCCTATGGTGGAACACAATATTGGTCGCTCTCTAAAGCCTGAGGCGATCAAATATATCCTAATGTAAATAAACAACACAATGTCTGGAGATCTATAATTAGCTACATTCACCCATAGGTATAGTCTACTGAAACGTGTTCACCAAACCTTACAGCTTGGCTTTTATTTCTTGAAATGTTTTAGCACAGACATCCTTCTTGGAGAAATGCTGTATTAGTAACTTTAAATACAGATAAGTAAATCAGTTTTACCTTGTGACTCATTCAGGTGATGCCATGTTAATAGAAATGCAAGAATAAAATAAATCTTCATATCACTGTGGACACCCAGTGGATTCAATGTAAGATCAAAAATGACACCAACAGTAATCTCGAGGAACAAGCATAAACTGCAGAGATGGTATCCTGTCAGAGACGAGTTGTCACAATCCCAATCACTTTAATCAACTGTTCTGCTGGAGCTGACAATGAGCACAGTGTGGCCCAGAGACGGAGCCTGCAGATAGTACCAGAACCTGAAGAGAGAAGCAAGTGAATTATTCATAGACAGCACCAAGTATGAGTGAGAGAGACAGAGAGAGAGAGAAAGCATATCTATGATTCATGTAGCACAGAAAGTGGGAGAGAGAGTGTATATTTATCTATACCTTTCACATATGTTTTATCTCACTGGAGTACTGGAAATGAAAACCCGTTATTCCTGGGGTTGTCATAAAAGTTAAAGATTTATTTAAAAATACACAAAATTCCCTATTTAACTGACTTCTAGATCCATGTTGACAGAAAGCAACAAAAAAAAAATTATTACAAATAAATAGAATCTAGCCACAGATAACCAACAGAGTTATGAACCATCAGCATAAAACTCTACTGATTCAAACATGTATTCTCTTATCAACTCCCTCTCACTAAGACAGAAAGAAAAAAAAAGGCTGTTATTACAGATATAGAGACTGGGAAAGCATTCCAGTGATTGCTGAGATGATTTTTATGATTCTTGCACTAATCATAACACAGCTTCTTGATCATCATTCTCTGGATGCTTCCATGAATTTACAAGAGGTACAGGATTAGCTGGTTCACTTTTAAAAGGTCTCTAATTCACTAAAATTCACAGCTTTAACAAGTTCTGAAGGAAACATAAACTGTTTTTCTTCAGCTTAAAGTGCTGTCATACTGCAGAGAACAGAAAGACCACTTGAGTTGGTGGCGATCTGTTGGTTTTCCTGTATCGTATTCCTGGCTCCAAGCTGTTCAGATCCCTATGAACCAATAATATAGTTGTTGGCAGGCAGAGGGCCTTTGTCATCAATAACTGGTTACTAGTCCATGGACCAATTAGCTTCTTGTCTCCAACCCAATCTCCATTTGCATGGAACCCATTAGCTCCAGCTCATCGACAAACTTTAATCTAAATACAGCTTGAATAAACAGCTGTGTACACAGTAATTACAAGTGTCAGGTTATTTGCTTTTAAAACAAGCAACAATCCTCAATAATCCTTGGTCTTTATAACAGCTTGTTTTTCATTTTAGTTTACAATTAAAATACAGAAAAAACAAAAAGATACGGAAAAGAAAGTAAAAGGATATACACATATAGTCCTGAGGGAGAATGAATGTCTCTCTCATTCATATTCAGCTAATACAGACACAGCACCTACATCATCCACACACAACATGAGCATTTTATCAATCACATACAGCCCAGAGAGAGAGAGAAAGAGAGAGAGACACATATGGTCATATAAATCACACAAAGAGACCATCTTTATTAGACCATTCAGCTCAAAAAGAGAGAGAAACATGTGGGTCATTCACATACAGCAGAGAGAGGGAATCTAGACACTCACATACAATGCAGAGAGAGAGAATCTATATCATTCATACACAGCCCAGATAATGAGTAAGAGATCAAGTGGGTCATTCCTATAAATCAGAGAGAGAGAGAGACCATTTACATCAGTCCCATACAGCTCAGAGCGTCAATATGTGTGTTTCCATGTTGTACATTTCTATGACTCTGACTCACATACAGATACAGAGAGACAACCTATCATTCACTTACAGCCCAGACAGTGCAAGACATGGAAAGATTAAGTGGTCATTACAGAGAGAGAATTTGTACTATTCTCTCAAATGATAGTGAATCTATAGAATTCTTGACCACAGAAGGGCTGGTGAGGCTATGTCCTTAAATCTATTCAAGGCGGAGACCGAAATAGTTTTCATCAGTAAGGGGATCAGAGGTTATGAGGAAAAAGCAGGAAAGTGGAGTTGAGGATTATCAGATCTGCCATGATCTCATTGAATAGCAGAGCAGACTTGAGGGTTGAATGGCCTACTTGTGCTTTTATGGTCTCATAGTTTAATATACATACAACTCAAAGAGACCATGTGAATCACTGACATACGGCCAATAGAAAGAACAGATAGAGAGCACTCAGAAATTGCCAGAGTTCACCTCTCTACTGTGATTGAAGAGAATGATAGCAGAATCAGTACAATGAAAAAAATAAGCCCAAAGGAATTTGAGAAATTGAAGTAACAGCTGCAACACAATTATCATAAGGAGATATTATGTGGGTAAATTTCAATTTAATTGACTTTTAGCATTAAGTATGCCAAGTAACAACCTTATTTCTGATAACTTCAGTCAATGATCCAATCAATCAAAAACATGGCAGGGAATCTCAGTCCCATTGAATGAGTATTGTGTTCTATATGGATTTCAGGATATATCTATGACTCTGTCTTATGTCCTGGACAAATTCATATGCAGGAAGTCAAAGGGAGGAACTCAAGATCTTGGCTTCAGAGCTTTAGCTGGCAACATTTAGCAGTGCTAAGTGAATGGAAGGCCTGAAACTAGATATTGGCACCCTACAGCTAAGAAGGCAGCAAACAGAGCATGAATGAGTGACAGACAATCATGAAGAAGTAGACATTGACTGCAAGATGTCTACATTCTTATTATCCTTGCTGATGTTATGAGTGGACAACACAGATCCCAACTGAAACCTAGCTTGATAGGTCATATTATGTTTTGGTTTCAACAAAGAGAAACATAACAACAAAATACTGAAAATTTTGTCTTAACAATAAAACATAATGTTACTAAGAAAAGAAATGAAGATAACATAGAATAAACCAAACAATATAGTTAATCACACAAATCCAAAGATTTTTAAATACATAGTAAATGTATAATCCTGAAACACTTCTTTATTAATTTAGAGAAAAACATCAGCTTTTGTGTAGTATCCTTAACACAATGCTGGTACAGTACACAAAAAGAGACCTTGTACAGTTCCCAAAATTACCATACATATAGTACTCACACTGGAGTTTCTAACACCTTGTTGGGTTTATGTTATTAGTGATTTTAACTTAGCTTCTTTGTGCAGCTATCACACTCCTAAGCTTAAATATACACTGCTTTAAATTGCTTCTTTAGGGTTTAGAGTCATACAGCACAGAAAGGCCCTTCAGTCCATTGACTCACTGACAATAACAAAAAGAGCAAAGAACAAAACAGAAGTACAGCACAGGAATTTCAGCCCAGCCAAGCCCGTGCCGATCATCATGCCCTGACTAAACTAAACATAAAACGTTCTGCCCTTATTCAATCCGTATCCCTCTATTCCCTCCCTATTCAGGTAAGCATCCAGATGCTTTTTAAATGTCACCAACATGCCTGCTTCCATCACCTCCTCTGGCAGTGCGTTCCAGGCGTTATAAACGTCCCTCGCACATCTCCCTTAAAATTTCAGAAACAAAAACAGAAGTCGCTGGAAAATCTCAAGAGGTCTGGCTGCATCTGTGAAAAGAAATCAGAGTTAACATTTTGGGTCCCTAAGGGTCACCAGACCCGAAACATTAGCCCTGATTTCTCTTCACAGATACTGTCAGACCTGATGAGATTTTCCAGCAACTTCTATTTTTCTTTCTGATTTACAGCATTAGCAGTTCTTTCAGTTTTTACTTTACTTAAACTTTCCCCATCTCACCTTGAACCTGCGCCTGCTCCTTGTAATTGAAGCTTCAACCCTGGGAAAAAGCCCCTGACTATCTCCTCTATCTATGCCTCTCATAATTGTGTAGACTTCTATCAGATCTCATCTCAGCTGTATTCTTTCCAGTGAAAACAATCCTATTTTTTTAACATTTCCTCATAACCAATGCCCTCAAGACCAGGCAACATCCTGGTGAACCTTCTCTGCACTCTCCAAAGCTTCCAAATTCTTTCAGAAGTGTGGCAACCAAAACTGCACACAATATTCCAAATGCAGCCAATCGCGGATTTCATATAGCTGCAACATGGTTTGCCAACTCTTGTACTCCATGCCCTGGCCAATGAAGGCAAGCATGCCAAATGCCTTTTTAATCATGTTGGTGACCTGTGTTGCCACTTTAGGGAACTGTGGACCTGCATGCCCAGATATGTTCATATTCCTGACGGTTCAGCCACTTAGTGTAATTCGCACCTAAATTTGATCCTCCAAAATGCATCACCTTGCATTTGTCTGTATTAAACTTCATCTACCACTTCTGTGCTCAAGTCGCCAATCCTATTGTATCCTTTCACAATTGTCAGTACTATCAGCAACTCCACCCAATCTTCGTGTCATCTGCAAACTTACTAATCAGACCACCCACATTTTCATCCAGATCATTTATGTATACTACAAACAACAGACAATCTAAGCATTATCCCTGTGGAACACCACTAGTTACCAGTCTCCATTCTGAAAAATACCCTTTCATCACTATCTGCTGTCTTCAATGGCCAAGCCAGTCTTGTATCCATCTAGCCAGCCCACCCCGAATCCTATGTGATTTTAGTTTTTGTACTCAACTGCTATGTGGCACTTTTATCAAATGCCTTCTTAAAGTCCATATAAACTACATCTACAGTCCTTCCATCATAATTATCTTTGTCATCTCTTCAAAAAATTCATTCAGGTTGGTGAGACTTGGCCTTCCCATAAATAAACACACTGCCTGTCACTAATTAGTCCATTTTCTTCAAATGTGCATATAGCTTGTCCCTCAATATCTTCTCCCAAGATCTTCACCACCACAGAGGTCAGGCTCATGAGCATATAGTTTCCTGCATTATTCTTCTTCCTTTCTTAAACAAGGAAACAACATTGGCTAATTTCCGGTCCTCTGGAACCTTGCACATGGTCAAAGATGTGAAGATATCTATTAATACTCCTGCTATTTCTTCCTTGCTTCTTGAAGTACCCTGAGATAGATCCCATCTGGCGCTGGGGACTAACTATCACTTAAAGGCGTGCTAATCCCAATTTCCAGCACTTATCTCATAGCCTTGAATATTATTATATTTCAAGAGGTCACACAAATGTTTTTTAATAGTTGTAAAGTTTTCAGTGTCCACCACTTTCCCAAGCAGTTTATTCCACATTCCCATTACTGTCTGAGTGAAAAAAAACTTTTCTTAAATCCTTTCTGAATCTACTGCCCATTACCCTAAAACTATGCCCCCTCATGACTGATTCCTCAACCAAGGGTAACAACTGCTCCCTAACCACCCTGTATATATACCACTCAAAATCTTATACTTCGCAATCATGTGACTCTTCTGTCTTCTCTGCTCTAAAGAAAACAATCCAAACCTATCTAGTCTCCCTTCATAGCTCAATCTCTCCAGCCCAGGCAACATCCTGCTGAACTTCCTCTGTACCCCCTCTAAGTGCTATCACATCCTTCCTGTAGTGAGGTAACCAGAACTGCAAACAATACTCCAGCTGTGGCCTGACAAATGCTCTGTACAACTCCAATATTACCACCTTGCTCTCATACTCTATACCACGACTGATGAAAGCAAGTGTCCCAAATGCCTACTTAACTATTCAAGTGTTGTGCCATCTTTGGGGATCACCCCAAGATCCCTCTGCTCCTCTGAACTACCCAGTGTCCTGCCATTTATTAAATACTCCCTCATCTTGTTTCTTCTTCCAAAATGCAGCACCTCAAACTTATCAGGTTGGAATACCATCTACCATTGGTCTGTCCATCTGAGCAACGTATCTATATCTTCCTGTAACCTCCAACCATCTTCTTCAGTATTAACCACCCGACCAGTTCATCAATAAGTTTCTTGAATATTTCCCCCACATTTTCATCTATGAATATAAAAAAAGATAAGAGTTCCCATAACCGTCAATGTTGCGCCAACCTATGAACTAATCTAAGATGGAAATGGGTACTGCAGATGCTGGAGATTAGAGTCAAGATTAGAGTGGTGCTGGAAAAGCACAGCACGTCAGGCAGCATCCGAAGAACAGGAAAATCGACATTTCATCAGGAAAATGACTGGGAGCCTTGGGGGGGTGGGGGGGGGTCTGGGGAGAAGGTAGCTGAGAGTGCAATAGGTGATGGAGGTGTGGGTAAAGGTGATAGGTCAGAGAGGAGGATGGAGTGGATAGGTGGAATGGAAGATTGACAGGTGGGACAGGTCATGAGGATGATGCTGAGCTGGAAGGTTGGAACTGAGGTAAGGTAGGGGAGGAGAAATGAGGAACCTGGTGAAGTCCAAATTGATGCCATGAGGTTGAAGGGTCCCAAGGCGGAAGATGAAGCATTCTTCCTTCAGGCATCGGGTGGTAAGGGAGTAGCGATGGAGGAGGCCCAGGATCTGCATATCCTCGGCAGAGTGGGAGGCAGAGTTGAAATGTTCAGCCACAGGGCAGTGGGGTTGATTGGTGCGGATGTCCTGGAGATGTTCTGTGAAGCGCTATGTGAGAAGAGTACATCTTGCTGTGCTTTTCCAGGACCACTCTAATCTTGACTATGAATTAATCTAAGGTCATCCCCATAGATCATCCCATCATCATCATTCAATGCTTATCCAAGGACTGTTTACATGTCCCTAATGTGGCTGAGTTAATTGATTGGCAAGTAGGGCATTCCACACCCTGACCACTCTCTGAGTAAAGAACCTGCCTCTGACATCTGACTTAAAACTATCACCCCTATATTGGTAGCTATGCCCCTCGTACAAGCTGATGTCATCAACCTAGGAAAAAGACTTTCACTGTCTACTCTATCTAATACACTGATCATCTTGTGTGTATCTATCAAATCCCTTCTTAGCCTTCTTTTTTCCAATGAGAATAGACCGAAGTCCCTCAGCCTTTCCTCATAAGACCTTTCCTCCAGACCAGGCAACATCCTGGTAAATCTCCTCTGCACCTTTCCAATGCTTCCACATCCTTCCTACAATGGGGCAACCAGAGCTGTACACAATATTCTAAGTGCGGCCGCCCTAGCATTTTGTACAGTTGTAGCACGACATTACTGCTCCGGAGCTCAATCTCTCTCCCAACAAAACCCAACACAACATGCCTTCTTAACAGCACTATCAACCTGGGTGGCAGAGATCTAGGTATGTGGACTCCAAGATCCCTCTGCACATCCATACCACCAAGAATCTTTCCATTGACCCAGTATTCTGCCTTCTTGTTATTCTTCCCAAAGTGAATCACCTCACATTTATTTGAATCGAGAACTCCATTTGCCACCTCTCAGCCCAATTAGGCAGTTTATCCAAGTCCCCCTGCAACCTGCAACATTCTTCCACACTGTTAAAAATTACATGGTGGTAAAAATATGGGCGGCACGGTGGCACAGTGGTTAGCACTGCTGCATCACAGCGCCAGAGACCCGGGTTCAATTCCCGCCTCATGCAACTGTGGAGTTTGCACGTTCTCCCCGTGTCTGCGTGGGTTTCCTCCGGGTGCTCCGGTTTCCTCCCACAGTCCAAAGATGTGCAGGTAAGGTGAATTGGCCATGCTAAATTGCCTGTAGTGTTAGGTAAGGGGTAAATGTAGGGGTATGGGTGGGTTGCGCTTCGGCGGGTCGGTGTGGACTTGTTGGGCCAAAGGGCCTGTTTCCACATTGTAATGTAATCTAATCTAATGTAATCTAAAAAAAAATCTAAACACCAGGTTATAGTCCAACAGGTTTAACTGGAAGCACTAGCTTTCGGAGCGCTGCTCCTTCATCAGGTGGTTGTGGTGTATAAGATTGTAAGACACAGAATTTATAGCAAAAGTTTACGGTGTGATGTAACTGAAATTGTATATTGAAAAAGACCTGGATTGTTTGTTAAATCTCTCATCTGTTAGAATGACTATTTTGGTTTCAATTATTTCATATGTAAATCACAAACCTTTTTTAAAAGTTACATTCTCAAATGAACTTTAACAATTGGTATCATGTTGGCCCAGATAATGTATTGAAGGTGTGAGCTTCCCTGTGTGAGACTGTCTTCCACATTGTCCATTACCCCACCAACTTTAGTGTCATCTGGAAACTTACTAACCCATCCACCGATGCCTGCGTCCAAGTCATGTATAAACATAACAAACAGCAGTGGTCCCAAAACAGATCCTTGTGGCACACCACTAGTAATTAGTCTCCAGGCTGAATATTTTGCATCAACCACCACTCGCTGCCTTCTTACAGAAAGCCAGTTTCTAATCCAAACTGCTAAATTACCCCCAACCCCATGCCTCAGCATTTTCTCCTTCCCTCACCTTACCCCAGTTCCAAACTTCTAGCTCAGCACTGTCCACATGACTTGTCCTGCCTGCCTATCTTCTTTTCCACCTATCACCTTCATCCCCTCCCCCACTCATCTATTGTATTCTAAGCTATTTTCTCCCCACCCCCACCCTCCTCTCACTTATCTCTCCACCCTTCAGGCTCTCTGCCTGCATTCCTGATGAAGGGCTTTTGCCCGAAATGTCGATTTTACTGCTCCTCGGATGCTGCTTGAACTTCTGTGCTTTTCCAGCACCACTCTAATCTAGACCCTATTTTCTCCAACAGCCTACCATGGGGAACCTTATCAAAGGCTTTTATGAAGTCTATGTACACCATGTAGACTGCCCTACCCTCAACCACATGCTTGGTCACCATCTCAATGAGGTTTGTGAGACATGACCTGCCCTTGACAAAACTATGTTGACTATCTCCAATCAAATTGTTGCTTGCTAGATAATTATAAATCGTATCTCTTATATCCTATCCATAACTTTTCCTACAACAGACGTAAGGCTCACTGGTCTACAATTACTGCCCTTCCTGAACAAGAACACAACATTTGCAATCCTCCAGTCCTCTGGTACTAAACCTGTAAACAATAACGACTCAAAGATCAAGGCCGAAAGCTCCAACATTTCCTCCCTAGTTTCCCAGAGAATCCTCTGACAAATCCCATCCGGCCCGGGGACTTGTCTACTTTCAATCCTTCGAGAATTGATAACACCTCCTCCTTACTAACCTCGATCCTTTCCAGTCTCATTTTTCTCCTCTGCAATATTCTCCTTTTCCTGAGCGAAAACAGATGAGAAATATTCATTTAGCACCTCTCTGATCTCCACAGGGTCCACACACAACTTCGTAATTCCATCTTTGACTGGTCCTATTCCTACCCCCTATTCCTCACATACTAATAGAAAACTTTACGGTTCTCCTTTATTCTATCTGTTAAAGATTGCTCATGTCCTCTCCTTGCTCTTAACTCTCTCTTTAAATCCTTCCGAGGTAATCTGTAACTCTCCATCGCCTCATCTGAACTATCTCGTCTCAACGTCACATTTAGTTTCCTTCTTCCGCTTAACAAGAGATGCAATTTCTTTTGTAAACCACGGTTCCCTTACCTTATCACTTCCTCCCTACCTGACAGGGACATACCTATCAAGGACACGCAATATCTGTTCCTTGAACCAGCTCCACATTTCGACTGTCCCCAACCTCTGCATTTTGCTACCCTATTCTATGCCTCCTAAGTCTTGCCTAATCGCATTATAATTGCCCATCCCCCATTGATAACTCTTGCCCTGTGGCATGGCCATATCCTTTTCCATCATTAAACAGAACGTAATTGAATGATGGTCATTCTCTCCAAAGTGCTCACCTACCATTAAATCAAACACCTGGCCTGGTTCATTAACAAGCACCAGATCCAGCGTGGCTTCCCCTTTTGTCAGCCCAACATACTGTGTCAGGAAACCCTCCTGCACACATTAGACAAAAGCTGATCCATAACCAGAGTTATAGCATTTCCAATGAATGTTGAGGAAGTTAAAGTCCCCCATAATGACCACCCTGATCCTTTCACTCCTACCCAGAATAATTTTGCCGATCCTCTCTTCCACATCCCTGGAACTCTGCGGAGGCCTATAAAAATCTCCCAGCAATGTGACCTCTCCCCTCCTGTTTCTTACCTCAGCCCATACCACCTCAGTAGACAAGACTTCATCAAAAGTTCTTTCAGCCACTGTTATACTGTCCTTGACTAACAAGGCCACACCTTCCCCTCTTTTACCACCTTCCCTGTTCTTCCCTTGTGGGCGGCACGGTGGCACAGTGGTTAGCACTGCTGCCTCACAGCGCCGGAGACCCGGGTTCAATTCCCGCCTCAGGCGACTGACTGTGTGGAGTTTGCACGTTCTCCCTGTGTCTGCGTGGGTTTCCTCCGGGTGCTCCGGTTTCCTCCCACAGTCCAAAGATGTGCAGGTCAGGTGAATTGGCCATGCTAAATTGCCCGTAGTGTTAGGTAAGGGGTCGATGTAGATGTAGGGGTATGGGTGGGTACGCTTCGGCGGGGCGGTGTGGACTTGTTGGGCCGAAGGGCCTGTTTCCACACTGTAAGTAATCTAATCTAATCTAATCTTAATGAAAGATCTAAATGCTGGAACTTGAAACATCCATTCCTGACCCTGCTCTGTGTCTTCAAAATGGCCATAACATCAAAGTCCCAGGTACCAGGGTATTTGTTCAGTTTTAAGTGAGTCAGAACTCCATTACTTCCCCATTTTCTACATCAAACTGTGCAAGTTCTTCACTGTCCCTTTACCTCAATTCCGCATCTATGTTTCCCTTTTCTCGGGTGATGAATGAACGAAGCATTCATTTAAACACCCTTGTGGCTTCACACACAAATTACCCCCTTAATCCCTAATGAGCCCTTCTCTTTCCAAAGTTAACCTCTTCCCTTTAATGTATTTATAAAATATCTTCGGTATCTCCCAAATCCTGTTTGCAAGTCCTTTCTCATGACCCCTTTTTGCTCTTCTGATTGCTTTCTTAAGTTCCATCTTGCGCTTCCCATATTCCTGTAGGGCTGCTGCTCAATTGCTCCCTTTGGTCTTGCTAAAAACCTTTCTCTACTTCCTCATCCAAATCTGAACTGTCCTAGACATCCAGGGTTCCCTGAACTTATTGGTCCTACATTTCCCTCTGAAGGGTAAATTTTAGACCTGTATCTTCCTTAACTCCTTTGTGAATGTACCCCACTGCTCTGCTGTAGACTTATCTTTCTTTGCTGTAGCATGATGTGGATATTTTATCAACATTCTGTGTCCCCCCCACTTCCTGCCTCAAACTAGTTTAAACTCTTTCCCATAGAACTAGCAAACCTATCTGCATGGATTAGACTCCAATGTGGTTCAGGTATCGACCTTGCTACTTATGCATGTCCTACTTTCCCCAAAAAATTTCATTTCATTTCAATACTGCCAGTCTGACACTGTCAAAATTTCTTTCACTATATCCTTCCCTTCTCAGAAGTCAGGAAAGAAAGTCCTGAAGATACCTTGCAGTGAAGCAGTCAGGGTAGAGTGTCCTGCAGCCAATTCTTGTGGAAAAAAAGAACGGCATCACAGAAAATCTGGAAGTTCATTCTCAAAAGCACTGAGTTTTTATTTACTGGCTGAAAAGGAAAGTCCATTTACCTAAGGATTGAGATAGGCAGTGGGACCTGTGAGGAAGCAGAGTCAAGTGGAGGAGGGTTATATATGGCTGAGGCTTGAGGCCTAAGTCACACATGGAGTGGGGACAGTAGTGTGACCTACAAGGGAGCAGCTTGGAATAGGTTTGAACCAGAGGATTAACAAAACTAAGAATGATATCATAGGAATACTCCATGTTAATTGGTTGTAGGGTCACAGAGAGGTGCAGCAATGAAACAGGCTCTTCAATCCAACTCGTCCATGCTGACCCGATATTCTAAATTAACCTGGTCCCATTTGCCAGCATTTGGCCCATATCCTTCTAAAACCTTCTTATTTATATACCAATCCAGATACCTTTTAATTTTGTAATTGTACCAGCCTCCACCACCACTTGTGGTTCATTCCATATGCCTCTCTGCATGAAAAGGTTGCCCCTCAGGTCCCTTTTAAATCTTTCTCTCTCTCACCTGAAACCATATCATTTGGACTCCCCTACACTTGGGAAAACACTTTGGCTATTCACCTTGTCCATGCTCTTCAGGATTTTACACACTTATGTAAGGTCAGCTCTCAGCCTCCGACAGCCCCAGGAAAAAAGCCCCAGCCTATTCAGCCTCTCCCTATAGCTCAAACTCTCCAAACCTGGAAATATTGTTGTAAATGTTTTCCAAACCCTTTCAGGTTTCACAACATCCTTCCTATAGCAGGGACACTAGAACTGAATGGAGCATTCAAAAAATGCCCTAACCTATGTTCTGTCCAGCCACAAAATGTCCTCCCAACTCCTTTCCTCAATGCACTGACCAACAAAGGCAAGCGTACTAAGCGCATTCTTCACTGTCTACCTGCAACTCCGTTTTCAAGAAACAATGAACCCGCACCCAAGGTTTCTTTCTTCAGTAATAGTCCCCAAACCTTACCATTAATTGTCCAAGTCCATCCCTGATTTGCCCTGCCAAAATGCAGCACCTCACATTTGTCTAAATTACATTCCATCTGCCACACCTTGGCCCATTTGTCCATCTGATCATAGTCCTACTGTACTTTGAGGTAACCTTTGCTGTGCATTACACCACAAATTTTAGTGTCATCTGCAAACTTACTAACCACAACTTCTATGTATCTTTCCAAGTCATTTTAGTTAGAAACTTCTGTAATGGATTGTCGACAAGCTGCTGTAAGTTACATAAGGACTATTTTTTAAATAACTTGGATGAACTTATAAGGCCAATACAACCAGACAATAAAAGAAACATAAGGTAACTAAAGACTTAAACGTCTCCATTGACTTGAAGCTAGGACTTTGCATTGCAACAGGAGCAAAATAATGTCCCTATCACAATTAGTGTTCTTTATTGAGAATAGCTAATAAGCTTATTCTAAACAGAAGACGTGACAGTGGAGATTGCAATGGTGATATGCTCCTCTTGCACTTTGTGGGAAGACTTGGGCACATCCCAATTTCCTGGTGACCGTGTGCAAAAGTGTTTCCACCTGCAGCCATTGGCTAATCACATTTCGGGGCTGGAGCTGCAGGTGGACTCACTATGGAACACCCCAGATGCCAAGATTGCTGTGGACAGCATATTCAACGAGGTGGTGACAGAGCAAGTAAAGACTGAACAGGTAGAAAGGGAATGAGTGACCCACTGACATAGTAGAGGAAGGGATGTAGTGCAGAAGACCAGTGCGGTCACTCCCTTCTCTAATATACACACTGTTCTGGATGTAGGTTTGCTCACTGAGTTGGAAGGTTCATTTCAGATGTTTCATCACCATACTTCTTCAGTGAGCCTCCAGACGAAGCACTGCTGATGATTCCTGCTTTCTATTTATATGTTTGGGTTTACAGAGTCATAGAGTCATAAAGATGTACAGCACAAAACCAGACCATTCGGTCCAACTCGTACATGTTGACCAGATATCCCAACTCAATTTAGTCCCACCTGCCAGCACCCAGCCCATATCCCTCCAAATCTCCTATTCATATATCCATCTAGATGCCTTTTAAATGTTGCAATTGTACTAGCCTCCATCACTTCCTCTGGCAGCTCATTCCACACACGTACCACCCTCTGCATGAAAAAGCTGGTTTCTTTGGGCTGGTGATGCCACTTTCTATGGGGATGTCATTTCCTGTTCTTTTTCTCAGGGGGTGGTAAATGTGTTTGTTGATAGAGTTCTGGATGGAATGCCATGCTTCTGGGAATTCTCGTGGGTGTCTCTGTTTGGCTTGTCCTAGGATGGATGTGTTGTCCTAGTCGAAGTGGTGTCCTTCTTCATCTGGATGTAAGGATACTAGTGAGAGAGGGTCATGTCGTTTTGTGGTTAGTTGATATTCATGTATCCTCGTGGCTAGTTTTCTGTCCTTTTGTCCAATGTAGTGTTTGTTATAGTCCTTGCACGGTATTTTATAAATGACATTAGTTTTGCTTGTTGTCTGTTTTTGGGTCTTTCATGTTCATTAGCTGCTGTTTTAGTATATTGGTGGGTTTGTGGGTGTTAGAAATGGGGTAAAGTGTTGTTTTTGCAGATATAGAAAAAGCATACAGAAAAGGGGTATAGCAAGAGAACTATTAACCCTGCAGGTATTTAGGGACTTTTCAGTGTATAATTGTGGTTAATTAAATATTAACTTTGGTGTGTAATTACTATAACAAAAAGTTCTTTTTGTAAAATTATGCTTTCAGCAAAAAGCTTAGATAACCGAAATGCTTGAGCTATACAAAATGATACAAGTTAATGAAATGTCCGAGGATGGAATGTACAGCAGAATTGATACAAAATGTTTAACCAGATCTTGACAAAATAAATATATGTGTCAGCATTTACAGAAAGGAAGATTGCCAACCTGGGGAAGGGGGAAGTAATAAAGGTGGAGCGCAGCTGGGTAGTGGTCTGGTACAGTAAGAGAGATTGGGTAATTAGGAGTCTGGAGAGATGACCTCACTCAGCTCAAAGAGTATAACTGTACACTAACCTAAGTTCTAATTTGCTCATTTGCTTCTGCATTTGATACCCTTTCTTGCAAGATCGTAGAATAAATTGTCCTGTTTCCAGTTTTGGTGGTCTCGTCTAAATTTTATTAAACTTGTTTCTAACATGGGCTACCGTGATGCCAAGCAATCTGAGTAGTCTGACAGTCATTTCTGAGATGTCTTTGATGTAGGGGAGAGTGGCTAGGGTTTCTGGATGTGTTTTGACTGCTTGTTTGGGTTTGTTGCTGAGAAATCTGCAGACTGTGTTCATTGGGTACCTATTCTTTTTGAATACACTGTGTTCAACTAACACACTAAAACAGCAGCTAACGAACTTGAAAGACACAATGCAGACAACAAACAAAACTAATGCTATTTATAAAATACCGTGCAAGGACTGTAACTAACACTACATTGGACAAACAGACAGAAAACTAGCCACGAGGATATGTGAACATCAACTATCCACAAAATGACATGACCATCTCAGTAGTATCCTTACATACAGAGGAAGAAGGACACCACTTCGACTGGGACAACACATCCATCCTAGGATAAGCCAAACAGAGACACTCACGAGAATTCCTAGAAGCATGGCATTCCATCCGGAACTCTATCAACAAACACATTTACCACCCCCTGAGAAAAAGAACAGGAAATGACATCATCAGCCCAAGAAATCCAAACATAGAAATAAAAAGCAGGAATCATCAGTAGTGCTTCATCCGGAGGCTCACTGAAGATGTTACCTAGTATGGTGATGAAACGCCTGAAAATGAACATTCCAGCTCAGCAGGAAAACCTACATCCAGAACCTCAACCTGAGCTACAAATCTACTCAAAACTCGCTAACACACACTGCTTTGGAGATTCTTGCAGGCTGCATATTGGAGTGGGAGGTTGGTGCAGGAGTGGCTTCTCAGCGGATAGCACATGCCAAGTCATTACATGGATGGCTCTGGTACACAAAATAGGAGGAAGAGGAATGGCAGGACTATAGAGGTATGGCCTTCAATAGTAATGGGAACAGGCCGCAGAAACACTTCAAGATAGTAAGTTGCCTTCCTGGTACCAAAGACAACGATGTTCGAGAGTGGCTGCACAAAGTGCTCATGGGATACGTTCCAGACCAACAACATAGGTAAAAGACAGGAACAGATCCAAAACAAAATATAGGGAGTTAGGATGTAACTCAAACGTAGGACCTCAATGGTGCTAATTTCAGGATGACCACCAGTGTCATGTGCTAGCAAGTGTAAACATAACAGGATATGTCAGATGAATGGAAGGCTGGAGAAGTGATGCAAAGATAAAGGTAAAGTTGCCATTGTCTTACCAGTTCATAGTGCTGCCCTCTTATCAGAAGCATGATTAGTGGTGAGAGAGAGAGAGATTCACCAAGTCTCAAATAAGGGGAGAGATTAAGAAGGAAAATCCTTCAATGGCAACCTCAGCTAGTATGAGAATTGAACTCATGCTGTTCGCATCACTTTGAATCACAAACTAGCCATTCAGACAACTGAGAGAAATGGTGCAGGAGGGAGGGATTCAGATTCTTAAGGCACTGGGGCCAGTTTTAGGAAAGGTGGAATTGGCACAAGGAGGTGTGTTTGCTAGGGCTGTTGGCAAGGGCATGAGAACCTAAGCAAGGAGAAGCAAAGATAAAGGCAGAAAGTTAAGAAGCAAAAGTGAAAAGCAGAAAAAATAACAGTGAAAAATAAATGATGGCATGTAAAGTAAAGCCAAGATAACTAATCAGGTTAAAATGCCCTGGACCAATAAAGGCAAGCATGCCATGTGCCTACTTTACAACTGTACTTACTTGTGTGGCCATTTTCAGGGAGCTATGGACTTGAGCCCTCTGTACATTAATATTGTTCAGGATCCTGCCATTAACTATACAGTTTTCCTTAATATTTGGTCCCCCAAAGTACAGCACTTCACACTTGCCCAGATGAAACACCATCTGCCATTTCACTGTCTATATCTGCAACTGATCTGTATTCTGCTGTATTTTTTAACAACCGGGTTCAATTCCCGCCTCAGGCGACTGACTGTGTGGAGTTTGCACGTTCTCCCCGTGTCTGCGTGGGTTTCCTCCGGGTGCTCCGGTTTCCTCCCACAGTCCAAAGATGTGCAGGCCAGGTGAATTGGCCATGCTAAATTGCCCATAGTGTTAGGTAAGGGGTAAATGTAGATGGAGGGGTATGGGTGGGTTACGCTTCGGCGGGGCGGTGTGGACTTGTTGGGCCGAAGGGCCTGTTTCCACACTGTAAGTAATCTAATCTAATCTAATCTAAATTTCTACACTACCCACAATTCCACAGATCTTTGTGTTGTCTGCAGATTCATACTCACTGAACAAGTGATATAGCACAGAATTCTGCTTGCTTGTTTGCTTATTATTCTATATGATTGCTATTCTACATGACCACTATTATTCCCAGATCTCCTGGACCATTTTCTAATTTACTTCAGAGTGAATATATGGCACCTTAGAAAAATGTGCATACTACAAAATGAATAAATTGGATCCATGACCACATCATTTACCAGGATTGTTCACTCTCCTTGACAGTAGGGCTGAGATGTGAAGAAAATAATGCTCTATTCTGGCTGTATCAAGAAAATTTTGAATCGACAGAAAATTTCAATGCAGGAAAACAGTTTGTGATGCTTCAGAGAATGTACAAAGAAGGACAAAGCAAAAGGCAAGATAAAGTTTCCAAAAGTGTTGATTAAAGTCAGGTTTTAAGAATTGACAAGATGAGGAAGCTGAGGAGACAGACAGGCTGAGGGACAAAATTTCAGAGCATAATGTCTCGACACCTGGAAGCATGGTCACCATTGATGAGAAACAGGGTTGCTTTAGAGGCTAAAATTGGACAATGAACGTGTCAGGGACAGGAAAGAGAGAAAATAAAGGGTTTGTCTCCGTGCTGTATGATTCTATAACTTTATAAAATCTACAGAAGTTCAGAAACAACGAGGCGTTGAACGATGAAGAGCCAAAATAAGTAAGGATCAACACTTGGAACAAGGTAAAGTAGGAAGACCAGTACAGTTTTGGTTTATGGAGAATGAAATACCAGACCGTGAGTAATCAGTCAAGAGATGATTACAACAGAGAAATATTTTTGACGTCTAACTCAACAGTCTTTGTCAGGGACAATAAGGGATCTGAAAGTCAGCTTGAGATAAATCAGGACATCAAGGCTACACCTGAAAGGTTGTGGAGTTAGTAGGGAGGATGTAGCATTTTTGTTGAAAATCAAAGACTATGTTTAGGTCTTCCAAATGCTTGACTACAATAAACTACAATTCATCATAGAAAGGATTAAAAAGCAACACAGCACATTAAAGAAAAAGCAGAATTGGAGTTATTCGTACATGGGAACTACATTCCATGATTTTTCTTAATCTCCCAAACAGTAATATTTACATTTTTCAAAATATTCTCAATTTTTTTCCCTCATCACCCATCTTGCCACTTACTATAAGTCTTGATTCCCTTCTCTATCCTGAACACATTAAGCAAATGTTGTCATTATCAAATATTCAATTTCCAAATATTCACACTAATTTAGCTTTTGCTGACTTTCAGTAAGAAGATTATATTCAAATATTCATGGATACTCTGAGTAGTAATTTGCATCATCAAGAACCTCACAGGTATGTCCACCAATACAATCAACTCTCAATTTGCTGTGTCAGGTTAGTGTCTGAATATCATAAGTCAAAACATGTGGTGTTAGAATAGAGCAGCTTATAGGTGCCAGACTCAAGGAGTCTAGATTAGAAAGGCGCTGGAAAAGCACAGCGGCTCAGGCAGCATCCGAGAAGCAGTAAAATCGACATTTCGGGCAAAAGCCGTTCATCAGGATTACAGGCAGAGAGCCTGAAGGGTGGAGAGACAAATGAGAGGAGGGTGGGGGTGGGGAGAAAGTAGCAGAGAGAACAATAGGTGAGTGGGGGAGGGGATGAAGGTGATAGCTCAGTGGGGAGGGGGGGTGGAGTGAATAGGTAGAAAAGAAGATAGGCAGGTAGGACAAGTCATGGGGACAGTGCTGAGCTAGAAGTTTGGAACTGGGGTGAGGTGGGGGAAGGGGAAATAAGGAAACTGTTGAAGTCCACATTGATGCCCTGGGATTGAAGTGTTCCGAGGCGGAAAATGAGGCGTTCTTCCTCCAGGCGTCTGGTGGTGAGGGAGCGGCGGTGAAGGAGGCCCAGGACCTTCATGTCCTCGGCAGAGTGGGAGGGGGAGTTGAAATGTTGGGCCACAGGGTGGTGTGGTTGATTGGTGCGGGTGTCCCAGAGATGTTCCCTAAAGCGCTCTGCGGGGAGGCGTCCAGTCTCCCCAATGTAGAGGAGACCGCATCGGGAGTAACGGATACAATCAATGATATAGGTGGATGTGCAGGTAAAACTTTGATGGATGTGGGAGACTCCTTTAGGGCCTTGGATGAAGGTGAGGGAGGAGGTTTTGCAATTCCTGCAGTGGCAGGGGAAGGTGCCAGGATGGGAGGGTGGGTTGTAGAGGGGGGTGCGGACCTGACCAGGTAGTCACGGAGGGAATGGTCTTTGCAGAAGACGGAACCACCACAGAACATACCAGATGGCCTCCTTCTTTAGAGACCGCAATTTCCCTTCCCACGTGGTTAAAGATGCCCTCCAACGCATCTCATCCACATCCCGCATCTCCGCCCTCAGACCCCACCTCTCCAACCGTAACAAGGACAGAACGCCCCTGGTGCTCACTTCCACCCTACCAACCTTCGCATAAACCAAATCATCCGCTGATGTTTCCGCCACCTCCAAACGGACCCCTCCACCAGGGATATATTTCCCTCCCCACCTCTTTCCGCCTTCTGCAAAGACCGTTCCCTCTGTGACTTCCTGGTCAGGTCAACGCCCCCCCTACAACCCACCCTCCCATCCTGGCACCTTCCCCTGCCACCGCAGGAATTGCAAATCCTGCACCCACACCTCCTCCCTCACCTCCATCCAAGGCCCAAAAGGAGCCTTCCACATCCATCAAAGTTTTACCTGCACATCCACCAATATCATTTATTGTATCCGGTGCTCCCATGCGGTCTCCTCCACATTGGGGAGACTGGATGCCTCCTAGCAGAGCGCTTTAGGAAACACCTCTGGGACACCGGCTCCAATCAACCACACCACCCTGTGGCCCAACATTTCAACTCCCCCTCCCACTCTGCCGGAGACATGGAGGTCCTGGGCCTCCTTCACCGCCGCTCCCTCACCACCAGACGCCTGGAGGAAGAACGCCTCATCTTCCGGCTTGGAACACTTCAGCCCCAGGGCATCGATGTGGACTTCAATAGTTTCCTCATTTCCCCTTCCCACACCTCACCCCAGTTCCAAACTTCCAGCTCAGCACTGTCCCCATGACTTGTCCTACCTGCCTATCTTCTTTTCTACCTATCCACTCCACCCTCCCCCCGACCTATCACGTTCATCCTCTCCCCCACTCAGCTATTGTACTCTATGCTACTTTCTCCCCACCCCACCCTCCTCTCATTTATCTCTCCACCCTTCAGTCTCTTTGCCTGTATTCCTGATAAGGGCTTTTGCCCGAAACGTTGATTTTACTGTTCTTTGGATGCTGCCTGAACTGCTGTGCTTTTCCAGCACCATTCTAATCTAGACTCTGGTTTCCAGCATCTGCAGTCATTGTTTTCACCTGCCAGACTCAAGGAGTATCAGTCCTTGCCATGTGTCCGGGCTTGTAAATTCTGGTACCTTTCTAGGAGAGTGGGTTCAAATCCCACTCCTGACATTCCTATTTGGTCCATAACAAAACTTCCCTTCAAGCCAAATTTTACATTTCTGTGGCCAACAGCTAAAAAACAGAATGGTGTGTTGCTTCCCTGGTGCCAGGATCAAGGATGTCTCCAAGAGGGTGCAAAATGAATTTAGCAAGGCATTTGATAAGGTTCCCCATGGTAGGCTCATTCAGAAGGTCAGGAGGATTGGGATTCAGGGGAACATAGCTGTCTGGATACAGAATTGGCTGGCCAACAGAAGACAGCGAGTGGTAGTAGAAGGAAAATATTCTGCCCGGAAGTCTGTGGTGAGTGTTGCTCCACAGGGCTCTGTCCTTGGCCTCTATTGTTTGTAATTTTTATTAATGACTTGGATGAGGGGATTGATGGATGGGTCAGCAAGTGTGCAGATGACACAAAGGTTGGAGGTGTCGTTGACAGTATAGAGGGCTGTTGTAGGCTGCAGCGGGACATTGACAGGATACAGAGATGAGCTGAGAGGTGGCGGATGGAGTTCAACCTGGATAAATGCGAGGTGATGCATTTTGGAAGATCGAATTTGAAAGCTGAGTACAGGTTTAAGGATAGGATTCTTGGTAGTGTGGAGGAACAGAGGGATCTTGGTGTGCAGGTACATAGATCCCTTAAAATGGCCACCCAAGTGGACAGGGTTGTTAAGAAAGCGTATGGTGGTTTGGCTTTCATTAACAGGGGTATTGAGTTTAAGAGTCGTGAAATCTTGTCGCAGCTCTATAAAACTTTGGTTAGACCGCACTTGGAACACTGCGTCCAGTTCTGGTTGCCCTATTATAGGAAAGATGTGGATGCTTTGGAGCGGGTTCAGAGGAGGTTTACCAGGATGCTGCCTGGACTGGAGGGCTTATCTTATGAAGAGAGGTTGACTGAGCTCGGACTTTTTTCATTGGAGAAAAGGAAGAGAAGAGGGGACCTAATTGAGATAGGAGAAAGTGAGGACTGCAGATGCTGGAGATCAGAGCTGAAAATGTGTTTTGGAAAAGTGCAGCAGGTCAGGCAGCATCCAAGGAACAGGAGAATCGATGTTTCGGGCATCAGCCCTTCTTCAGGAAAGATTCCTGAAGAAGGGCTGATGCCCGAAATGTCGATTCTCCTGTTCCTTGGATGCTGCCTGACCTGCTGCGCTTTTCCAAAACACATTTTCAGACCTAATTGAGATATACAAGGTAATGAGAGGCATAGGTAGAATCGATAGCCAGATACTATTTCCCAGGGCAGAAGTGACTAACACGAGGGGTCATAGTTTTAAGCTGGTTGGAGGAAAGTATAGAGGGGATGTCAGAGGCGGGTTCTTTACACAGAGAGTTGTGAGAGCATGGAATGCGTTGCCAGCAGCAGTTGTGGAGGCAGGGTCACTGGGGACATTTAAAAGATTCCTCGACATACATATAGTCACAAAAATTTGAGGGTGCATACATGAGGATCAGTGTCGGCACAACATCGTGGGCTGAAGGGCCTGTTCTGTGCTGTACTGTTCTATGTTCCATGTTCTAATGTTCTCACAGAGGAGAGGGGCCAGCAAGAGGTCATTGTCCACATTGGAACTAACGATATAGGAAGGGAAAAGGTTGAGATTCTGAAGGGAGATGACAGAGAGTTAGGCAGAAATTTAAAAAGGAGGTCCTCAAGGGTAGTGATATTTGGATTACTCCCAGTGCTATGAGCTAGTGAGGACAGGAATAGGAGGATAGAGGAAATGAATGCATGGCTGAGGAGCTGGTGTATGGGAGAAGGATTCACATTTTTGGATCATTGGAATTTATTTTGGGGTAGAAGTGACCTGTACAAGAAGGATGGATTGCACCGAAATTGGAAGGGGACGAACTGGCAGGGAAATTTGCTGCTCAGGAGGATTTAAATTGGTAAGATGGGGGGGTTGGGACCCAGGGAGATAGTGAGGACAGAGATCAATGTGAGACTGGTACAGTTGAGAACAGAAGCGAGTCAAACAGTCAGGGCAGGCAGGGACAAGGTAGGACTAATAAATAAAACTGCATTTATTTCAATGCAAGGGTCCTAACAGGGAAGGCAGATGAACTCAGGGCATGGTTAGAACATGGGACTGGGCTATCATAGCAACTACAGAAACATGGCTCAGGGATGAGGACTGGCAGCTTAATGTTCCAGGAGACAAATAGACAATAGACAATAGGTACAGGAGTAGGCCATTCTGCCCTTCGAGCCTGCACCACCATTCAATATGATCATGGCTGATCATCCTTAATAAGTATCCTATTCCTGCCTTATCTCCATAACCCTTGATTTCACTATCCTTGAGAGCTCTATCCAACTCTTTCTTAAATGAATCCAGAGACTGGGCCTCCACTGCCCTCTGGGGCACAGCATTCCAAACAGCCACCACTCTCTGGGTGAAGAAGTTTCTCCTCATCTCTGTCCTAAATGGTCTACCCCGTATTTTTAAGCTGTGTCCTCTGGTTCGGCACTCACCCATCAACAGAAACATGTTTCCTGCCTCCAGAGTGTCCAATCCTTTGATAATCTTATGTATCTCAATCAGATCCCCTCTCAGTCTTCTAAACTCAAGGGTATACAAGCCCAGTCGCTCCAATATTTCAGCGTAAGGTAGTCCCGCCATACCAGGAATTGAGATGCTACAGGAAGGATAGAAAGGGAGGCAAGAGAGGAGGGGGAGCGGCATTTTTGATAAGGGATAGCATTACAACTGTGCTGAGGGAGGTTATTCCCAGAAATACATCCATGCAAGTTATTTGGGTGGAACTGAGAAATAAGAAAGGGATGATCACTTATTGGGATTGTATTATAGACCCCCTAATAGTCAGAAGGAAATTGAGAAACAAACTTGTAAGGAGATCTCAGCTATCTGTAAGAATAATAGGGTGGTTGTGGTAGGGGATTTTAACTTTCCAAACATAGACTGGAACTGCCCTAGTGTTAAAGGTTTAGATGGAGAAGAATTTGTTAAGTGTGTACAAGACAATTTTCTGATTCAGTATGTAGATGTACCTACTAGAGAAGGTGCAAAACTTGACTTACCCTTGGGAAATAAGGCAGGGCAGGTGACTGAGGTGTCAATGGGGGAGCACTTTGGGGCTAGCGACCATAATTTTATGAGTTTAAAATAGTGATGGAAAAGGATAGACCAAATCTAAAAGTTGAAGTCCTAAATTGGAGAAAGGCCAATTTTGACAGTATTAGGCAAGAACATTCGAAAGTTGATTGGAGACAGATGTTCGCAGGTAAATGGACGGCTGGAAAATGGGAAGCTTTCAGAAATGAGATAACGAGAATCCAGAAAAAGTATATACCTGTTAAGGTGAAAGGAAAGGCTGGTAGGTATAGGGAATGCTGGATGACTAAAGAAATTGAGGGTTTGGTTAAGAAAAAGAAGGAAGCACATCTAAGGTATAGACAGGATAGATCAAGTGAATCCTTAGAAGAGTAAAAAGGAAGTAGAAGTATACTTAAGAGGGAAATCAGGAGGGCAAAAAGGGGACATGAGATAGCCTTGGCAAATAGAATTAAGGAGAATCCAAAGGGGGTTTACAAATACATTAAGGACAAAAGGGTAACTAGGGAGAGAATAGGGCCCCTCAAAGATCAGCAAGGCTGCCTTTGTGTGGAGCCACAGAAAATTAGGGAGATACTAAATGAGTATTTTGCATCAGTATTTACTGTGGAAAAGGATATAGAAGATACAGACTGTAGGGAAATAGATGGTGACATCTTACAAAATGTCCAGATTACAGAGGAGGAAGTGCTGGATGTCTTGAAACGGGTAAAGGTGGATAAATCCCCAGGACCTGATCAGGTGTACCCAAGAACTCTGTGGGAAGCTAGAGAAGTGATTGCTCGGCCTCTTGCTGAGATATTTGTATCATCAATGGTCACAGGTGAGGTGTCGGAAGACTGGAGGTTGGCAAATGTGGTGCCACTGTTTAAGAAGGGCGGTAAGGACAAGTCAGAGAACTATAGACCGGTGAGACTGACCTCGGTGGTGGGCAAGTTGTTGGAGGGAATCCTGAGAGACAGGATGTACATGTATTTGGAAAGGCAAGGACTAATTAAGGATAGTCAACATGGCTTTGTGCATGGGAAATCATGTCTCACAAACTTGATTGAGTCTTTTGAAGAAGTAACAAAGAGGATTGATGAGGGCAGAGCGGTAGATGTGATCTGTATGGAATTCAGTAAGGCGTTCAACAAGGTTCCCCATGGGAGACTGGTTAGCAAGGTTAGATCTCATGGAAAACAGAGAGAATTAGCCATTTGGATACAGAACTGGCTCAAAGGTAGAAGACAGAGGGTGTTGGTGGAGGGTTGTTTTTCAGACTGGAGGCCTGTGACCAGTGGAGTGCCACAAGGATCAGTGCTGGATCCTCTATTTTTTGTCATTTGCATTAATGATTTGGATGCGAGCATAAGGGGTACAGTTAGTAAGTTTGCAGATGACACCAAAATTGGAGGTGTAGTGGACAGCGAAGAGGGTTACCTCAGATTACAACAGGATCTGGACCAGATGGGCCAATGGGCTGAGAAGTGGCAGATGGAGTTTAATTCAGGTAAATGCGAGGTGCTGCATTTTGGGAAAGCAATTCTTAGCAGGACTTATACACTTAATGGTAAGGTCCTAGGGAGTGTTGCTGAACAAAGAGACCTTGGAGTACAGGTTTATAGCTCCATGAAAGTGGAGTCCCGGGTCTTACACAAGCTTCAGGGTTGGAATCTAGAATGAATTTTGTTACAGACCGGTTCATAGAATCGTAATCTCTACAGTGTGGAAACAGGTCATGAGGCCCAACAAGTCCACAATGACCCTCGGACATGTATCCCAACGAGACCCAAATGCTACCTTATTACACTACATTTCCCATGACTAATGCACTTCTCCTACACAACCCTGGACACTATGGGAAATTTAGCATGGCAAATTCACCCAACCTGCACATCAATGGCCTGTGGGAGGAAACCAGAACACCCGGAAGGAACCTGTGCAGACATGGGGAGAATGTGCAAACTCCACACAGACAGTCTCCTGAGGCTGGAAACTGAACCCGGATCCCTGGCATTGTGAGGCAGCAGTGTTAATCACTGAGCCATCATGCCATCCTGATACAGCTGCACAGGTATCAACCTCCACCAGGACCAGGTAACCATTTAACCAGATGTTTATTTTTATTAATTCTGATTTGGATGTTGCTAAGGTCCAAGCCAAATGTAGGTGGGCTTTCCAAGGTGTGCACTCTCTTGGATACTCATCTATGAATTCCCTTTCTCAGTTCAGGTCAACTGGTAAGCTTTTGCTGTCTTGAGTCCACATAGCAACAATTACAATGGCTTGCTAGCCTGGATCCTAAAGAAAATTTAGACCATTTGGCGGAGGCTTGGCTTTGTTTTAGGATTTTGCTGTGGACTGACCTCGAGTCCATTTGTTCAGGATATATCTTGAGTGAAGGTATGCAATTGCCTTTAGTCATGGTGTCCTGCAAGCTAAGTCAGCCTGGCAACAGTCAGCCTACCTTGTAACTTTCTTGCTGTATTTTCGAATGACAAAGCCAGTCAGCTAGAAGTCACTTTTGCATGGTTACATCATTAATTCCACACTCCAAACATTCTCTCAGCATCACATTAAGGGTTAAACCAAGGTTAAACCAATCTCTTCCAGTCATCTTAACCTCGTCAAAAATCCTGACAGATTCCCCTGGTTATAGAGATGTACAGCACGGAAACAGACCCTTCAGTCCAACTTGAAGGTTTGTTGAGTGCGAAAGAGTCTCGCGGTTTGTGTGTTCCCTCCCAGGTGTCCATGATGTCTCAGATCATGTCTTTGGGGTCCTGAAGAGAGAGGGTGACCAGCCCCAAGTTGTGGTCCATATAGGTACCAACGACATAGGTAAAAAGAGGGATAGGGATGTAAAACAGGATTTCAGGGAGCTAGGGTGGAAGCTGAGAGCTAGAACAAACATACTTTTTATCTCTGGTTTGTCACCCATGCCACGTGATAGTGAGGGAGAGGGAGAGGTATCAGCTGAACATGTGGCTACAGGGATGGTGCAGGAGGCAGGGTTTCAGGTATATGAATAAGTGGGGCTCGTTCTGGGGAAGGTGGGACCTCTACAAACAGGATGGTCTTAAGTTGAACCAGCGGGGTAATAAGTTCCTGGGTGAGAAATTTGCTCGTGCTATTCGGGTGAGTTTAAACTAGCTCAGCAGGGGGATGGAAACGTGTAGTGAAGTAGGGAGGACATGGACAGGATTTCACGGTCACAGGAGAGTGCTGGCAGACAGCAAGCTAGTTTGAAGTGTGTCCACTCCAATGCCATGAGTATCCAGAATAAGGTAGGTGAGCTTGCAGCATGGATAGGTACCTGCAACTTCGATGTTGTGGCCATTTCGGAGACATGGATAGAGCAGGGTCAGGAACGAATGTCACAGGTTCCAGGGTTTAGATCTTTTATTAAGATCAGGGAAGCTGGTAAAAAAGGGGAAGGTATGGCTTTGTTAGTCAAGGTCAGTATAACGGTAGCTGAAAGTACTTTTGACAAGGAGTCATCTACTGTGGTAATATGGGCAGAGGTTAGAAACAGGAGAGGAGAGGTCACACTGCTGGGAGTTTTTATAGGCCTCCGAAAAGTTCCAGGGATGTGGAGGAAAGGATTGGCAAAACAATTTTGGGCAGGAGTGAAAGGAACAGTTTGGTCATTATGGGGGACTTTAACTTCGCAAACATTGACTGGAAATGTAATAACTCTAGTGCATCGGATGGATCAGTTTTTGTCCAATGTGTGCAGGAGGGTTTCCTGGCACAGTATGTTGAAGAGCCAACAAGACGGGAGGCCATACTGGATCTGGTGCTTGGTAATGAACCAGGCCAGGCACTTGATTTAGTGGTAGGTGAGCACTTTGGAGAGTGTGACCATAATTTCGCTACATTTAGTAAAGCGATGAAAAAGGATAGGGCCATGCTACAGGGCAAGAGTTATAGATGGGGGAAGCCCAATTATAGCGCAATTAGGCAAGATCTAGGAGGCATAGAATGGGGTAGTAAAATGCATGGGGTGGGGACAATCGAAATGTGGAGTTGATTCAAGAAACAGATATTGTATGTCCTTGATAGGTATGTCCTTGTCAGGCAGAGAGAAAGTGATAAGGTAACGGAACTGTGGTTTACTAAAGAAATTGTGTCCTGTAAGGCAGAAGAGGGAGGCTTATGTGATGTTGAGAAAAGATGGTTCAGATGAGGCAATAGAGAGTTACAGATTACCTCGGAAAGATTTAAAGAGAGAATTAAGAAGAGTAAGGAAAGTACATGAGCAGTCTTTAGCAGGTAGAATAAAGAAGAACCCTAAACCTTTCGAGAGGAATGTGAGGAATAAAAAAATGACAAAGATAGGAATAGGGTCTGTCAAAGACGGAAGTGGGAAGTTTTGTGTGGACCCTGTGGAGAGCGGAGAGGTGCTAAACAAGTATTTCTCATCTGTTTTCACTCAGGAAAAGGAGAATAAATTGAAAAGACTGAGATATGGGCTATTAAGCTCAAAGGGACTGAAGTTAGTTAGGAGGAGGTGTTATCAATTCTAGAATCTATGAAAGTAGATAAGTCTCCGGGCTGAATGGGAACCTAAGGAGGAGATGGTGGAGCCTTTGGCCTTGATCTTTGAGTCATCATTGTCTACAGGCTTAGTACCAAAGGACTGGAAGATTGCAAATGTTGTGCCCTTGTCCAAGAAGGGAAGTAGAGATAACCCAGGTAATTATGGACCAGTAAGCCTATTGTCTGTTGTAGGAAAAGTTTAGGAAAGGATGATAAGAGATAGGATTTATAATCATCTAGAAAGGAACAATTTGATTGGAGATAGCTAACATGGTTTTGTTAAGGGCAGGTTGTGTCTCACAAACCTCACTGAGTTTTTTGAGAAGGTGACCAAGCATTTGGAAGAGGGTAGGGCAGATAACGTGGTGTACATGGACTTCGGTAAAGCCATAAGACCATAAGACCATAAGACATAGGAGTGGAAGTAAGGCCATTCGGCCCATCGAGTCCACTCCGCCATTCAATCATGGCTGATGCGCATTTCAGCTCCACTTGCCAGCGTTCTCCCCGTAGCCCTTAATTCCTCTAGACAACAAGAACCTATCAGTCTCGGCCTTGAAGACATTTAGCGTCCCGGCTTCCACTGCACTCCGTGGCAATGAATTCCACAGGCCCACCACTCTCTGGCTGAAGAAATGTCTCCGCATTTCCGTTCTGAAATGACCCCCTCTAATTCTAAGGCTGTGTCCACGGGTCCTAGTCTCCTCGCCTAACAGAAACAATTTTCTAGCATCCACCTTTTCAAAGCCATGTATTATTTTGTACGTCTCTATTAGATCTCCCCTTAATCTTCTAAACTCCAACGAGGTTCCACATGGTAGGCTATTGAAGAAAATGGGGAGGCATGGGAGTGAGGGTGATTTAACAGTTTAGATTAGAAACTGGTTTTCTGTAAGAAGGCAGTGAGTGGTGGTTGATGGAAAATATTCAGCCTGGAGTCCATTTACTCGTGGTGTGTCACAAGGATCTGTTTTGAGACCACTGCTGTTTGTTATTTTTATAAATGACTTGGATGCAGGCATAGGTGGCTGGATTAGTAAGTTTGCAGATGACATTAATGTCGGTGGAGTGGTGGACAGTATGGAAGGATGTTGCAGGTTGCAGGGGTACTTGGATAAACTGCAGATTGAGCTGAAAGGTAGCAAATGGAGTTCAGTGCAGATAAATGTGAGGTGATTCACTTTGGGAAGAATAAAAGGAAACAGAATACTGGGTCAATGGAAAGATTTTTGGTAGTGTGGATGTGCAGAGGGATCTTAGTGTGCAAAGGACAAAGAACAAAGAAAATTTACAGCCCAGGAAGACGCCCTTCGGCCTGAGCCGATCCAAGTGTACTGTCTAAACCTGTCAGTCAATTCCTAAGCATCTGTATCCCTCTACTCCCCACCTACTTGTGCATTTATCCAGGCGCATCTTAAATGAATCTACCACCTCTGCTGGCAACTCGTTCCAGACGCCCACCACCCTCTGTTTGAAGTACTTGGCACGTATACCCCCACCCCCCCCCTTAAACTTTCCACCTCTCACCTTGAAAGCATGAACCTCTTGTTACTGAATCCTTTACCCTGGGAAAAAGCTTGTCTCTATCCACCCTGTCCAAACCCTTCATGATTTTGTAAATCTCAATCAGTTCCCCTGCAATCTCCATTATTCTAATGAAAATAAACCTAACCTACTCAACCTCTCTCCATAGCTAGCACCTTCCATACCAGGCAACATCCTCGTAAACCTTCTCTGCACCCTCTCCAAAGCGTTCACATCCTTTTGGTAATGTGGTGACCAGAACTGTACACAGTATTCTAAATGCGGCCGAACCAATGTATTGTACAATTTTAACATGACTCGCCAGCTCTTGTACTCAATACCCTGTCCAATGAAGGCAAGCATACCATATGCCTTCTTGACCACTCTACCAACTGTGCAGCAATCTTCAGGGTACAATGGACCTGCGCTCCCAGATTTCTCTGCCCATCAACTTTTCCCAAGGCTCTTCCGTTCATTGTATAATTTGCTTTAGAATTAGTCTTGCCTAAATGCATCAGCTCACATTTGTCTGGATTGAAATCCATCTGCCAGTTTTCCACCAACTCTCCAGTCTATCTATATCCTCCTATTCTTTGACAGTCTATGCTTTCTGCTACTCCACCAATCTTCGTGTTATGTGCAAACTTGCTGATCATACCAACAGTGCCCTCTTCCAGATCATTTATGTATATTACAAACAACAGTGGCCCCAAAACCGACACCTGCAGAATACCACTGGTCACCTTTCTCCACTTCAAGAAACTCCCTTTAGCTACTACTCTCTGTCTCCTGTTGCTCAACCAGTTCTTTATCTACCTAGCACACCATGTGACTTCACTTTCTCCATCAGTCTACCATGGGGAACCTTATCAAACGTCTTACTAAAATCCATGTGCATGACATCAACAGCCCTTCCTTCATCTAACAACTTGGTCACTTCCTCGAAGCACTCTGTTAAGTTGGTAAGGCATGATCTCCCCCGCACAAAACCATGTTGCCTATCACTGATAAGCCCATTCTTTTCTAAATATAAATAGATCCTATCCCTCAGTACCTTCTCCAGCAACTTTCCCACCACTTGACATCACGCTCATTGGTCTGTAGTTACCCAGAATATCCCTACTACCCTTCTTGTACAGAAGGACAACATGAGCAACTTTCCAGTCCTCCGGCACCTCACCTGTATTTAAGGATGCCACAAAGATATCTGTCAGGGCCCCAGCTATTTCCTCTCTCGCCTCCCTCAGCAACCTGGATAGATCCCATCTGGTCCTGGGGATTTGTCCACCTTAATAACCTCTAGCCTATCCAACACATCTTCCCTACTTCTGTCAACGTGATCCAGATTAATCAAACTTCTATCTCTAATCTCAACATTCACCATGTTCCTCTCCTCAGTGAACACTGATGCAAAGTAATCATTCAGAATCTCACCAATTCTCTCAGATTCGACACATAGCCTTCCTTCATTATCTTTTCGTGGACCAATCTTTTCTCTTGTTATCTGCTTGCTTCTTATATAAGAACAAAATGCTTTGGGATTCTCCTTAATTCTGCTTGCTAAAGCTATTTCATGAGCCTTTTTAGCCCGCTTAATTCCTCATTTAAGACTTGTCCTACTCTTCCGATATTCCTCCAGGGCCTGTTCTGTTCTTAGCTGCCTAGACCTTATGTACGCTTCCCTTTTCCTCTTGGCTAGTTGTACAATTTCTCCTCTCATCCACGGTTCACGAATCTTGCCCTTTCCTATCCTTTGCCTTCAATGGGACATGTCTATCCCGCACTATCTTTGAAAGCCTTACACATATCAAATGTGGACTTCCCTTCAAATAGCTGTGTTCAATTCACATTTACAAACTCCTGCCTAATTTTGATATAATTGGCCCTGGCCTAGTTTAGTACTCTTCCCTTAGGACCACTCCTATCTTTGTCTATGAGTATTCTAAAGCTTACAGAATTGTGGTCATTGTTCCCAAAGAAATCCCCCACCACAACTTCTACCCCTGTCCTGACTCGTTCCCCAGTACCAGGTCCAATATGGCCCCTTCCCTTGTCGGACTATTGACATACTGCTCTAGAAAACTCTCCTGGACGCTTCTTACAAATTCTACCCTAACCAGACCTCTGACACTAAGTGTATCCCAGTCAATGTTGGGAAAATTAAAATCTCCCATCACCACTACCCTATTGCCTCTCGATCTTTCCATAATCTGTTTACCTATTTGTTCTTCTACCTCTTGCTCACTGTTGGGAGGCCTGTAATACAGCTCCAACAATGTAACTGCACCCTTCTTAATTCTCAGCTCCACCATAATGCCTCACTACCCATTACCTCCATTGTGTCCTCCTTTAGCACAGCTGTGATGTCATCCCTGACCAGCAATGCAACTCCTTCCCCGCCTTTCACTTCCCTCCCTGTCCTGTCTGAAGCATCTATATCCTGGAACATTTAGTTTCCAATCATCATGCCCTTCCTTCAACCAAGTCTCTGTGATTGCAATAATGTCATACTCCCAGACACCAATCCAAACCCTAAGTTCATCTGCCTTACACACTATACTCCTTGCATTAAAGTAGATGCATTTCAGGCCACCCGTTCTTTCACGCTTATTCGCTCTCTGGCTACTCCTCCCTTTATTAATGCTATCTACATGATATTTACAGTCTCTAGTCTCCACCTCGCTGCCTACATGTTTTCTCTCCTGGTTCCCAGCCCCCTGGCACATTAGTTTAAAACCTCCCCAAAAGCAGTAGCAAAAACTCCCCCAAGGACATTGGTTCCAGTCTGGTTCAGATGTGGACCATCCATTTTGTAATAGTCCTACCTTCCCCAGAATCAGTCCCAATGTCCAACAAATCTGAACCCCTCCCTCCGACACCATCTCTCAAGCCACATGTTCATCCTGCCTATTATTTTCATTTCTACACTGGCTAGCACGTCGCACTGGTAGTAATCCCGAGATCACTACCTTTGAGGTCCCCCTCTTTAACTTCTCTCCAGCTCCCTGAATGGTTCTTTCAGGACCTCATCTCATTTTCTACTTATATCGTTAGTGCCTATATGCACCAAGACAACTGGCTGTTCACCCTCCCCTTTTAGAATACTCTACAGCCAATCAGTGACATCCCTGAACCGAGCATCTCAGAGGCAACATACCATCCTGGAGTCCCATTTTTGGCCACAGAACCACCTATCTACTCCCCTCACAATTGGAATCCCCTATGACAATGGCCCTTTGAGTCTTTCCCACCCTTCTGAACAGCAGTACCCACCAATGTGCCATGATCATGACAACTGCTGCCCTCTCCTGGTGAGCCATCTCCCCCAACAGTATCCAAAACAGTATACCTGTTTTGGAGGGAGATGACTGCAGGGGACACCTGCACTGCCTTTCTACTCTTTTTCTGTCTTTTGGTCACCCATTCACTGTCTCCCTCAGCAATTCTAACCTGCATGTACATAGATCCCTGAAAGTTACCACCCAGTACTGTTAAGATAGTGCTGATAGCGCTGTTAAGAAGGCATATGGTGTGTTAGGTTTTCTTTGGAGAGGGATTGAGTTCCAGAGCCATGATGCCATGCTGCAACTGTACAAAATACTAGTACGGTCACGCTTGGAATATTCGCCCCATTACAGGACGGATGGGGAAGCATTGGAAAAGGTGCAGAGGAGATTTACCAAGATGTTGCCTGGTCTGGAGCGAAAGTCTTCTGAGGAAATGCTGAGGAACTTGGGTCTATTCTCATTGGAGATAAGAAGGTTAACAGGGGATTTAATAGAGACATACAAAATGATCAGAGGATTAGATAGGGTGGACAATGAGAGTCTTTTTCCTCAGATGATGATGTCAGCTTGCACGAAGGGGCATAGCTGCAAATTGAAGGGTGGTAGATTTAAGACAGATGTCATCAGGTTCTTTAATCAGAGAATGGTAAGGGTGTGGAATGCCCTGCCTGCCAATGTAGTTCACTCAGCCACATTAGGGCCATTTAAACAGTCCTAGGATAAGCATATGGATGATGATGATGATGGGATAGTGTAGGGTGATGGGCTTAGATTAGTTCACTGCTCGGTGCAACATCAAGGGCCAAAGGGCTTATTCTGCACTGTATTGTTCTATGTTCTATGCTCTCAGCAGAATTGATACATTTTCTCATTTTTGCACCGATATTCAAAACCTATTTTACATCTTCATTTCTCTATTACCACTATTCACACTCTTTTTTTCTTATGTTCTTGGCAGCTTTAACAGCATAAGAAATCATCTTCCAACCTCTTCAGTTTTCGAGAATTGTATCAGTCAAAATGCAGACTCTGTGTTTCTCTCTCCGTAGTTGTAGCCAGAACAGATAGGTTTATCATGCATTTTCTCTTTTTTTCAGATTGCTAATATCCACACTATTTTGCTATTATAATTTTCCATGTCTTGATATCCTGAGTTTAGGCTATGCTTTCTTTATCGTACTAATATCATCACTGATCAACAAAGCCATATCTCCACTATTTCCTTATTTCCTGATATTCTTACCCTTGACAATTCATGTTCTGATCCATGACATCTGGCAGTTATGTCTTTATAAAGGCTACCAGATTTTTTTTCTTACTGTTTGCCTTCTCTGTTCATCTGTTGTATTTGGAATGGTATATGCATTCAGACACAAAGACATAATTTTCAATGTTTATGTGTTGGTTAATTTGGAGATTCATAATCCCTGAACCTTCCTGCCACAGGAAGGAAATCTCATGATGATCTTGCTTTGTGCACCTCCTGTGCAGCCATTACTTTGTATTCCTCGCTCTGTTTAATCACCCTCTGATCTGTCCTTGTATGTTAACATCAACCTGTACTACATGCAAAACAGAACTTTTCACTTTACTTAGGTACATTGACAACAATTCAATCAAACCAAATCAAGCAGTCTGTTTATCAGTTTCAAGATGATCACATTTCCCTTTGGCCTTCACCATTGATATAACATATCTTAGTTTACAGCACAGTTATACAATGTCACGGTTAATGCGGTGAACAGGACCTTACCCTCAGTGTAGATCCCCAGCCCTGGTGCCTGAGTCTCTGCGGTCCACAAACTCAGACTAAAACTAGCACCTTTCCGGTGGGGGTGATCTAGATTGGGGATTTTGCCCCACAGTGCTTTGGTCCAGGGATCCTGAGCCGGGTGATCTGGTCCCGATGATCCAAACTCCCCTCCCCGTGATCTTGTCCCGGTGAACCCTCCACCCTAGTGATCTGGTCCCTGTGATTACTCCCCTCCCCCGGGGGGGTCTGCTCCCAGGGATCCACACTTCCCTCCCGGTGATGCCCCCACTGGGTGTTCTGGTCTCAGTGATCCCCCCGGCTGATCTGGTCCCGGTGACCACCTCCTATCCAGATGATTTGGTCCCAGTGACCCCCGCCCCCCCCGGGTGATCTCCTCCCGGGGATCCCCCCCAGGTGATCTGGTGCAGAGGATCCTGCCCCAAGTGATTGGGGGCAGATGTTCACAGGTAAAGGGACGGCTCGAAAATGGGAAGCATTCCGAAATGAGAGAATGAGAATCCAGAGAAAGTACATTCCTGTTAGAGAGAAAGGAAAGGCTGGTAGGTATTGGGAGTGCTGGATGACTAAAATTGAGGGTTTGGTTAAGAAAAAGAAGGAAGCACATGTAAGGTATAGACAGGATAGATCAAGTGAATCATTAGTTGAGTATAAAGATTAGATTACTTACAGTGTGGAAACAGGCCCTTTAGCCCAACAAATCCACACCAACCTGCCGAAGCGGAACCCACCCAGACCCATTCCCCTAAATTTACCCCTTCACCTAACACTATGGGCAATTTAGCATAGCCAATTTACCTAACCTGCACATTTTTGGATTGTGGGAGGAAACCGGAGCACCCGGAGGAAACCCACGTAGACACGGGGAGAATGTGCAAACTCCACACAGAGTGTCACCTGAGGCGGGAATTTAACCCAGGTCTCTAGGGCTGTGAGGCAGCAGTGCTAACCACTGAGCCACCGTGCTGCCCAAAGGAAGTAGGTGTATAGTTAAGAGGGAAATCAGGAGGGCAAAAAGGGGACATGAGATGGCTTTGGCAAATAGAATTAAGGAGAATCCAAAGAGTTTTTACAAATTCATTACGGACAAAAGGGTAACTTGGAAGAGAATAGGGCCCCTCAAAGATCAGCAAGCCAGCCTTTACATGGAGCCGCCGAAAATGGGGGAAGATACTAAACGAGTATTTTGCATTAGTATTTACTGTGGAAAAGGATATGGAAGATATAGAATGTAGGGAAATAGATGGTGACATCTTACAAAATGTCCAGATTACAGAGGAGGAAGTGCTGGATGTCTTGAAACGGGTAAAGGTAGATAAATCCCCAGGACCTGATCAGGAGTACCCTAGAACTTTGTGGAAAGCCTGAGAAGTGATTGCTTGGCCTCTTGCTGAGATATTTGTGTCATCTATAATCACAGGTGGGTGCCAGAAGATTGGAGGTTGGCTAAAGTGGTGCCACTGTTTAAGAAAGTTGGCAAGGACAAGCCAGGGAACAATAGACCGGTGAGCCTGATGTCGGTGGTATGCAAGTTGTTGGAGGGAATCCTGAGGGATAAGATGTACATGTTAAGGCAAGGACTGATTAGGGACAGTCAACAGGGCTTTGTGCGTGGAAAATCGTGTCTCACAAACTTGATTGAATTTTTTGAGTAAGTAGCAAAGAGGAATGATGAGGGCAGAGCAGTAGATGTGATTTATATGAACTTCAGTAAGGCGTTCAACAACGTTCCCCATGGGAGACTGATTAACAAGGTTAGATCTCATGGAATACAGGGAGAACTAGCCATTTGGATACAGAACTGGCTCAAAGGTAGAAGACAGAGAGTGTTGGTGGAGGACTGTTTTTTAGACCGGAGGCCTGTGACCAGTGGAGAGCCACAAGGATCGGTGCTGGGCCCTCTACTTTTTGTCATTTACATAAATGATTTGGATGCGAGCATAAGAGGTACAGTTAGTAAGTTTGCAGATGACACCGACATTGGAGGTGTAGTGGACAACGAAGAGGGTTACTTCAGATTACAACAGGATCTTGACCAGATGGGCCAATGGGCTGAGAAGTGGCAGACAAATGTGAGGTGCTGCAAATTTTAGCAGGATGAAGATAAAAGCAAATTACTGCAGATGCTGGAATCTGAAACCAAAAGAGAAAATGCTGGAAAATCTCAGCAGGTCTGGCAGCATCTGTAAGGAGAGAAAAGAGCTGACATTTCGAATCTAACTGACCCTTTGTCAAAGTTTTGACAAAGCTCCTTACATACCTGCTGAGATTTTCCAGCATTTTCTCTTTTGGCTAAGCAGGACTTATACACTTAATGGTAAGGTCTTAGGGAGTGTTGCTGAACAAAGAGACCTTGGAGTACAGGTTCATAGCACCTTGAAAGTGGAGTTGCAGGTAGATAGGATAGTGAAGAAGGCGAGGTAAAAACAATGACTGCAGATGCTGGAAACCAGATTCTGGATTAGTGGTGCTGGAAGAGCACAGCAGTTCAGGCAGCATCCAAGGAGCTTTGAAATCGACGTTTCGGGCAAAAGCTTTTCATCAGGAATAAAGGCAGAGAGCCAGAGCATGGAGAGATAAGCTAGAGGAGGGTGTGGGTGGGGAGAGAGTAGCATAGAGTACAATAGTTGGGTGGGGGAGGGGGTGAAGGTGATAGGTCAGGGAGGAGAGGGTGGAGTGGATAGGTGGAAAAGGAGATAGGCAGGTAGGACAAGTCCGGACAAGTCATGGAGACAGTGCTGAGCTGGAAGTTTGGAACTAGGATGAGGTGGGGGAAGGGGAAGTGAGGAAACTGTTGAAGTCCACATTGATGTCTTAGGGTTGAAGTGTTCCGAGGCAGAAGATGAGGCGTTCTTCCTCCAGGCGTCTGGTGGTGAGGGAGCGGCGGTGAAAGAGGCCCAGGACCTCCATGTCCTTGGCAGAGTGGGAGGGGGAGTTGAAATGTTGGGCCGCGGGGCGGTGTGGTTGATTGGTACGGGTGTCCTGGAGATGTTCCCTAAAGCGCTCTGCTAGGAGGCGTCCAGTCTCCCAATGTAGAGGAGACCGCATCGGGAGCAATGGATACAATAAATGATATTAGTGGATGTGCAGGTAAAACGTTGATGGATGTGGAAGGCTCCTTTGAGGGCCTTGAATAGAGGTAAGGGAGGAGGTGTGAGCATAGGTGTTACAGTTCCTATGGTGGCAGGGGAAGGTGCCAGGATGGGAGGGTGGGTTGTAGGGGGGCGTGGACCTGACCAAGTAGTCACGGAGGGAACGGTCTTTGCGGAAGGCGGAAAGGGGTTGGGAGGGAAATATATCCCTGGTGGTGGGGTCTTTTTGGAGGTGGTGGAAATGTCGGCGGATGATTTGGTTTATGCGAAGGTTGGTAGGGTGGAAGGTGAGCACCAGGGGCGTTCTGTACTTGTTACGGTTGGAGGGGGTGGGGTCTGAGGGCGGAGTGTGGGATGTGGACGAGATGCGTTGGAGGACATCTTTAACCACGTGGGAAGGGAAATTGTGGTCTCTAAAGAAGGAGGCCATCTGGTGTGTTCTGTGGTGGAACTGGTCTTCCTGGGTGCAGATCCGGTGGAGGTGGAGGAATTGGGAATACGGGATGACATTTTTGCAAGAGGTAGGGTGGGAAGTGGTGTAATCCAGGTAGCTGTAGGAGTTGGTGGGTTTGTAAAAAATGTCAGTGTCAAGTCGGTCGTCATTAATGGAAGTGGAGAGGTCCAGGATGGGGAGGGAGGTGTCAGAGATGATCCAAGTAAATTTAAGGTCAGGGTGGAATGTGTTGGTGAAGTTGATGAATTGCTCAACCTCCTCGCGGGAGCATGAGGTGGCGCCAATGCAGTCATCAATGTAGCGGAGGAAGAGGTGCGGAGTGGTGCCGGTGTAATTACGGAAGATCAACTGTTCTACGTAGCCAACAAAGAGACAGGCATAGCTGGGGCCCATACGTGTGCCCATGGCTACCCCTTTGGTCTGGAGGAAGTGGGAGGATTCAAAGGAGAAATTGTTAAGGGTGAGGACCAGTTCAGCTAAACGAACGAGAGTGTCGGTGGAAGGGTACTGTTGGGGACGTCTGGAGAGGAAAAAGCGGAGGGCTTGGAGGCCCTGGTCATGGTGGATGGAGGTGTAGAGGGATTGGATATCCATGGTGAAGATGAGGCATTGGGGGCCGGGGAAACGGAAGTCTTGAAGGAGGTGGAGGGCATGGGTTGTGTCTCGAACGTATGTGGGGAGTTCCTGGACTAGGGGGGATAGGACAGTGTTGAGTTAGGTAGAGATGAGTTCGGTATGCTTTCCTTTATTGGTCAGAGTAATGAGTACAGGAATTGGGAGGTCATGTTGAGGCTATACAGGACATTGGTTAGGCCACTATTGGAATATTGTGTGCAATTCTGGTCTCCTTCCGATTGGAAAGATGTTGTGAAACTTGAAAGGGTTCAGAAAAGATTTACAAGGATGTTGCCAGGGTTGGAGGATTTGAGCTATAGGGAGAGGCTGAACAGGCTGGGGCTGTTTTCCCTGGAGCGTCGGAGGCTGAGGGGTGACCTTATAGTGGTTTACAAAATGATGAGGGGCATGGATAGGATAAATAGACAAAGTCTTTTCCCTGGGGTCGGGGAGTCCAAAACTAGAGGGCATAGGTTTAGGGTGAGAGGGGAAAGATATAAAAGAGACCTAAGGGGCAACTTTTTCACACAGAGGGTGATACGTGTATGGAATGAGCTGCCAGAGGAAGTGGTGGAGGCTGGTACAATTACAATATTTAAGAGGCATTTGGATGGGTATATGAATAGGAAGGGTTTGGAGGAATATGGGCCGGGTGCTGGCAGGTGGGACTAGACTGGGTTGGGATATCTGGTCGGCATGGACAGGTTGGACCGAAGGGTCTTTTTCTGTGGTGTACATCGCTATGACCATCCCCGGGTGATCTGGTCCCGGTGATCCAAACCCCCCGGGTGATCTGGTCCCGGTGATCCCCCCCCGGGTGATCTGGTCCTGGTGATCCACCCACGGGTGATCTGGTCCCGGTGATCCACCCCCGGGTGATCTCGTCCCGGTGGTCCCCCCCGGCTGATCCCCCCCGGGTGATATGGTCCCGGTTACCCCTCCCCGGGTGATCTGGTCCCGGTGATCCCCCCGGGTGACCTGGTCCCGGTGATCCACCCCTGGGTGATCTGGTCCCGGTGATCCAACCCCCCCGGGTGATCCCCCCTGGGTGATCTGGTCCCAGTGACCCCCCCCCCCCCCCCCCCCGGTGATCTGGTCCCAGTGATCCCCCCCGGGTGATCTGGTCCCGGTGATCCACCCCCGGGTGATCTGGTCCCGGTGATCCCCCCGGGTGATCTGGTCCCGGTGATCCCCCCGGGTTATCTGGTCCCGGCGATCCCCCCGGGTGATCTGGTCCCGGTGATCCCCCCCGGGTGATCTGGTCCCAGTGATCCCCCCCTCCGGGTGATCTGGTCCCAGTGAACCCCCCGGTGATCTTGTCCAGGTGATCCCCCGGGTGATCTGGTCCCGGTGATCCCCCCGGTGATCTGGTCCTGGTGATCCCCCCCAGGTGATCCCCCGGGTGATCAGGTCCTGGTGAGCCCCCCCACGGTGATCAGGTCCTGGTGATCCCCCCCCCGGGTGATCTGGTCCCAGTGATCCCCCCGTGGGTGATCTGGTCCCGGTGATCCCCCCGGGTGATCTGGTCCTGGTGATCCACCCCCGGGTGATCTGGTCCCGGTGATGCCCCCCCCCAGGTGATCTGGTCCCGTTGATCCCCACCCCCCCTCCGGGTGATCTGGTCCCGGTGACCCCCCCCCCGGTGATCTGGTCCCGGTGACCCCCCCGGGTGATCTGGTCCCGGTGATACTCCCCGGGTGATCTGGTCCCGGTGATCCCCCCGGGTGATCTGGTCCTGGTGATCCACCCCCGGGTGATCTGGTCCCAGTGATCCCCCCCGGGTGATCTGGTCCTGGTGATCCCCCGGGCGATCTGGTCCCGGTGATCCCCCCGGGTGATCTGGTCCCGGTGATCCCCCCGGGTGATCTGGTCCCGGTGATCCCCCCTCCGGGTGATCTGGTCCCGGTGATCCCCCCGGTGATCTTGTCCCGGTGATCCCCCCGGGTGATCTGGTCCCGGTGATCCCCCCGGTGATCTGGTCCTGGTGATCCCCCCCAGGCGATTCCCCGGGTGATCAGGTCCCGGTGAGCCCCCCCCCCCCCCCCCCCCCCCCCGGTGATCTGGTCCCAGTGATCCCCCCGGGTGATCTGGTCCCGGTGATCGCCCCCCCAGGTGATCTGGTCCTGGTGATCCCCCCGGGTGATCTGGTCCCGTGATCCCCCCGCCCGGGTGATCTGGTCCCGGTGACCCCACCCCCACCCCCGGGTGATCTGGTCCCGGTGATCCCCCCGGTGATCTGGTCCCGGTGATCCCCCCGGGTGATCTGGTCCCGGTGATCTGGTCCCGGTGATCCCCCCGGGTGATCTGGTCCTGGTGACCCCCTCCGGGTGATCTGGTCCCGGGGATCGCCCTGGGTGATCTGGTCCCGGTGATCCCCCCTGGGTGATCTGGTCCCGGTGATCCCCCCGGGTGATCTGGTCCCAGTGATACCCCCCGGGTGATCTGGTCCTGGTGACCCCCTCCGAGTGATCTGGTCCCGGGGATCCCCCCGGGTGATCTGGTCCCGGTGATCCCCCCCTGGGTGATCTGGTCCCGGTGATCCCCCCTGGGTGATCTGGTCCCGGTGATCTTGTCCCGGTGATCCCCCCCAGGTGATCCCCCGGGTGATCAGGTCCTGGTGAGCCCCCCCCGGTGATCAGGTCCTGGTGAGCCCCCCCTGGGTGATCTGGTCCCATTGATCCCCCCCGGGTGATCTGGTCCCAGTGATCCCCCCCGGGTGATCTGGTCCCGGTGATCCCCCCGGGTGATCTGGTCCCGGTGATCCCCCCCGGGTGATCTGGTCCCAGTGATCCACCCCCCGGGTGATCTGGTCCCGGGGATCCCCCCTGGGTGATCTGGTCCCGGTGATCCCCCCCCGGGTGATCTGGTCCCGGGGATCCCCCCCAGGTGATCTGGTCCCGGTGATCCCCTCCCCCGGGTGATCTGGTCCCAGTGATCCCCCCCCGGGTGATCTGGTCCCAGTGATCCCCCCCCCCCCGGTGATCTGGTCCCAGTGATCCCCCCCCGGGTGATCTGGTCCCAGTGATCCCCTCCCCCGGGTGATCTGGTCCCAGTGATCCCCCCCCGGGTGATCTGGTCCCAGTGATCCCCCCCCCCGTGATCTGGTCCCGGTGATCCCCCTCCCCCGGGTGATCTGGTCCCGGTGATCCCCCCCGGGTGATCTGGTCCCGGGGATCCCCCCCCCCGGGTGATCTGGTCCCGGTGACCCCCCCCCCCCCCCCCGGGTGATCTGGTCCCGGGGATCCCCCCCCGGGTAATCTGGTCCCAGTGATCCCCCCCCCATGATCTGGTCCCGGTGATCCCCCCCGGTGATCTGGTCCCGGTGATCCCCCTCCCCCGGGTGATCTGGTCCCAGTGATCCCCTCCCCGGGTGATCTGGTCCCGGTGATCCCCCCCCCCCCCCCCCGGGTGATCTGGTCCCGGTGATCCCCCCCCCCCCCCCCCCACCGGGTGATCTGGTCCCGGTGATCCCCCCCGGGTGATCTGGTCCCGGTGATCCCCCCCCCGGTGATCTGGTCCCGGGGATCCTCCCCGGGTGATCTGGTCCCGGTGATCCCCTCCCCCGGGTGATCTGGTCCCGGTGATCCCCCCCCCCCCCCCCCCCCCGGGTGATCTGGTCCCGGTGATCCCCCCGGGTGATCTGGTCCCGGTGATCCCCCCCCCCCCCCCCCCACCGGGTGATCTGGTCCCGGTGATCCCCCCCGGGTGATCTGGTCCCGGTGATCCCCCCCCCGGGTGATCTGGTCCCGGTGATCCCCCCCCCCGGGTGATCTGGTCCCGGTGATCCCCCCCGGGTGATCTGGTCCCGGTGATCCCCCCCCCGGGTGATCTGGTCCCGGGGATCCCCCCCCCCGGGTGATCTGGTCCCGGTGATCCCCCCCCCCGGGTGATCTGGTCCCGGGGATCCCCCCCCGGGTGATCTGGTCCCGGTGATCCCCCCCCGGGTGATCTGGTCCCGGTGATCCCCCCCGGGTGATCTGGTCCCGGTGATCCCCCCCCGGGTGATCTGGTCCCGGTGATCCCCCCCCCCCCCCACCGGGTGATCTGGTCCCGGTGATCCCCCCCCGGGTGATCTGGTCCCGGTGATCCCCCCCCCCCCCACCGGGTGATCTGGTCCCGGTGATCCCCCCCCGGGTGATCTGGTCCCGGTGATCCCCCCCCGGTGATCTGGTCCCGGTGATCCCCCCCCGGGTGATCTGGTCCCGGTGATCCCCCCCCGGGTGATCTGGTCCCGGTGATCCCCCCCCGGGTGATCTGGTCCCGGGGATCCCGCTCTCTCTTACCGCTGCCCCCGGGGCCCAGCTTCTCCGTCTCTTCACCGAGCGACAGCGACCGTTATCCCCGGGGTCTCCCCAGCGACCCGCACGGACCAGGGGCGGGGGGTCTCGTGGAGGGGGAGGATTGTGCGATGGATGGGGCCGGGCCTGATGGAGGGGCGGGGTCTGATGGAGGGGCGGGGCCTGGTGTAGGGGGCGGGGTCTGATGTAGAGGCGGGTCTAATGGATGGGGCGGGATCTAGTGGGGGGCGGGATCCAAGGTAAAGGCTGTGTCTGGAGGCGGGAGGGAGAAGTGGGCGTGGCTTTGGCGAAGGGTGGTTTTCCTTTCAGTGGGCGGGGCTTGTGGAAGGAGCCGCCCGCAGGGATGGGCGGGGAGTTAAACGTACTCTGCAGCTGGGCCTGAATGGAGGGACTGGGGCCTGAGGGCTGGGTTCGCAGTGGGAAAGAGAGAGTGGGGCCTGAGGGAAGCAGTGGGCGGAGGGATGAGTTCGCGGTGGAAGAGGGCGGGGCAGGAGCCGGAGCTGGAGGGAGAGGGTCGCTGTGGGAATGACGGGGCGGGGTCTGAGTGAAGGGGGCGGGGTTTGAGTGAAGGGGGCGGGGTCTGAGGGAAGCGGGCGGGGTCTGAGAGAAGGGGGCGGGGTCTGAGAGAAGCGGGCGGGGTCTGAGAGAAGGGGCGTGGTCTGAGAGAAGGGGGTGGGTCTGAGAGAAGGGGCGGGGTCTGAGAGAAGGGGGGCGGGGTCTGAGTGAATGGGGCGGGGTCTGAGGGAAGCGGGCGGGGTCTGAGAGAAGGGGGCGGGTCTGAGAGAAGGGGGCGGGGTCTGAGAGAAGGGGGTGGGTCTGAGAGAAGGGGGCGGGGTCTGAGAGAAGGGGGCGGGGTCTGAGAGAAGGGGGCGGGTCTGAGAGAAGGGGCGGGGTCTGAGAGAAGGGGCGGGGTCTGAGAGAAGGGGGTGGGTCTGAGAGAAGGGGGTGGGTCTGAGAGAAGGGGGCGGGTCTGAGAGAAGGGGCGGGGTCTGAGAGAAGGGGGCGGGGTCTGAGAGATGCGGGCGGGATGTGAGGGACAGGGGTTCATTGCGGGAAAGCACGATGAGGGGGTGACTGTGTTGACCAAAATTAAAAATCACTCAACACCAGGTTATTCCAACAAGTTTATTTGGAAGAATGAGCTTTCAAAGCGCTGCTCCTTCATCAGGTAATTCGTGGGGAAGGACCATAAAACACAGAATTTGTTGCATAAGATCATAGTAAAAGAACATAAGAGCTAGGATCAGGAGTACTGTCCGGCTCTTTGAGCCTGCTCCACTCAGTAAGATCATAGAACGCAGAACATAGAAAAATACAGCACAGGACAGGCCCTTTGGCCGACGATGTTGTGCCGAGGTTTAATCTTAATGTCAAATATAGTGACAACCTACGCACCCCTCAACTTACTGCTATCCATGTGCATGTCCAGCAGTCGCTTAAATGTCACCAATGATTCTGCTTCACCACCACCGCTAGCAACACATTCACAACTCTCTATGTAAAGAATCTACCTCTGACGCCTCCTTTATACCTTCCTCCTAATATCTTCAACTATGACTCCTTGTACCAGTCAAACCTGTACTGGAGAAAAGTCTCTGGCTATTGACTCTTATCTATTCCACTCATCTTGTATACCTAGATCAGGTCTCCTCTCTTCCTCATTCTCTCCAGAGAGAAAACTCTTGAGTTTATTCAATCTTTCTTCATACAGCCCTCCAGTCCAGGCAGCATCCTTGGAAACCTTCTTTACACCCTCTCCAAAGCCTCTGTAACTTTCCTATAGTAGGGTGACCAGAACTGGACACAGTATTCCAAGTGTGGTCTCACCAGGGACTTGTCGAGCTGCAGCAAAACCTCTGTTAATGAAAGGTAAATATAATGACTGCAGATGCTGGAAACCAGATTCTGGAGTAGAGTGGTGCTGGAAAAGCACAGCAGTTCAGGCAGCATCCGAGGAGCAGTAAAATCGACGTTTTGGGCAAAAGCTCTACTCTGTTAATGAAAGCCAAAGCATCATATGCTTTCTTAACAACTCTATCCACTTGGGTGGCAACTTTGAGGAATCTATGTATTTGCACACCCAGATCCCTCTGTTCCTCCACACTGCCAAGAATTCTGACTTTAATCCTATATTCAGCATTCGAGTTCGACCTTCCAAAATGCATCACTTCTCATTTATTTAGGTTGAACTCCATCTGCCATTTCTCAGCCCAGCTCTGCATCCTGTCTATGTTGTGCTGCAGTCTGCAGTCGCCCTCTATACAATCGATAACACCTCCAACCTTTGTGTCATCTGCAAATTTACTAACCCACCCCTCAACCTCCTCATCCAAGTCATTTATAAAAACTACAAAGACCAGAGGCCCAAGACAGAGCCCTGCGGAACACCACTCACCACTGACCTCCAGGCAGAATACTTTCCATCTACAATCACTCTCTGCCCTTTGTCAGCCAACCAATTCTGAATCCAGGCACCCAACTCTCCCTGTATCCCATACTTCCTGGCTTTATGAATGACCCTACCATGGGGAACCTTATCAAATGCCTCAGCTCCACTTATCTCCATTTTCACCATATCCCACAATTTGTTAATTCTACAAAAAAATGTATCTAACTTAGCTTTAAAACCAATTACTGAAGTAACATCAACTACTTCCTTGGGCAAGGAATTCCATAGACTGACAACTCTTGGGTGAAGAAGTTTCTTCTCAGTTCAGTTCTAAACCTCCTTCCTCTCATTTTGACATGATGCCCTCTTGTCCTAGTTTTACCTATCAGTGGAAGCATCCTATCTATTTCTGTTTTATCGAATCCATTCATAATTTTTGTAAGATCCCCCTCATTCTTCTGAATTCCAATGAATATAATCCCAATCTACTCAGCCTGTCCTCATAAATCAACCCCCTCAGCTCCAGAGTCAACCTAGTGAACCTCCTCACACCCCCTCCAGTGCCAGTGCATCCTTTCTTTAGTAAGGAGACCAAATCTACACACAGTAATCCAGGTGTGGCCTCACCAGCACCTTGTACAGCTGTAACATGATCTAGGTAAAAACAAGATGCTGGAAACCAGATTCTGGATTAGTGGTGCTGGAAAAGCACAGCGGTTCAGGCAGCATCAGAGGAGCAGTAAAATCGATGTTTCGGGCAAAAGCCCTTCATAACCTCCCTACTTTTAAACACAACTCCTTTAGCAATGAGGGACAAAATTCCATTTACCTTCGTAATTACTTATTGTACTTACTGACCAATCTTCTGTGATTCATTCACAAGGACACCCAGGTCCCTTGGCAAATCAGCATGCTGTAACTTTTTATCATTCAAGTAATAATCTATTTTGCTGTTACTCATTCCAAAGTGTATGACTTCACATTTGCTAACATTATGTTACATCTGGCAGACCTTTACTCACTTACTCATTGTATCTATGTTCCTCTGCAAAGTTTCACAGTCCTCTGCACACTTTGCTCTGCCACTTATCTCAGTGTCATTGGCAAATTTTGACACCGTACACGTGGTCCCCAACTCCAAATTATCGATTTTAATTGTAAATAATTGTGGATCCAACACCAATCCCTGAGACACACCACCAATCAGATTGCCAGCCAGAACAGCACTCATTCATCCCCAGTCTTTGCTTCCTTTGTCAATCAATCATTCCTCTCTCCATGCTAATACTCTATCCCTAACACCATGCATTCTTATCTTATGCAGCAGCCTCATGTGTGGCACCTTATCAATGGTCTGTTGGTAATCTAGGTACACCACATCCACTGGGTCCCTGTTGTCCATCTTGCTTAAAATGTCTTCATAGAATTCCAAAAGATTTGTGAAGCATGACCTGCCCTTCCTGAACCCATGCTGTCTCTGTGTTATGGGATATTTTCTATCGAGATGTCCTACTATTTCTTCCTGAAGTGATGTTAAGCTCACTGGTCTGTAATTCCCCATCATTTGTCTACTTTTTTTTTAAACAGTGGTGTCACCCTTGCTATTTCCCAATCTGCTGGGACTGCCCCAGTGAGAAAGCTTGTAGCCTTACATATAACACATGTTACATACTACAGGAGATGCGGGAAAGTGCTTGACCATGGTGGGGGGTGGGGGTTTGGGGGCATTTGTTCAGAAGAATTGGGGATACCTGTTCTTAGTGTAAATGGATCAGTGTAAATAAGGTGAGAACATTTATTTACTTGTAGAATGTGTGGCAGTGCTTCCCTCTCATGCCAGGGGCCGGAAGATTGTGCATATTTCACAGTATGATGTCAGATAACTTAGATTACTTTAATTACCTACAGTGTGGAAACAGGCCCTTCGGCCCAACAAGTCCACACCGACCCGCCGAAGTGCACCCACCCTGACCCATTCCCCTATGTTTACCCCTGGACCTAACACTACGGGCAATTTAGCATGGCCAATTCACCTGACCTGCACATTTTTGGATTGTGGGAGGAAACCGGAGCACCACCCACGCAGACACGGGGAGAATGTGCAAACTCCACACAGTCGTCTGAGGTGGGAATTGAACCCGGGTCTCTGGCGCTGTGAGGCAGCAGTGCTAACCACTGTGCCACCCATAGCTAAATTTCTTTTTATATTAAAGACTCTTGACAAAACTCATACTCAATAGGAAAAGAACCTGTAATTTAGTAAGCTGAGTAGAATATGCATGTAATAGAACAATCGTGCTACATTTTCATGTAAACCACATTGAGCAGGTTTGAATTTATGAAGCTCAGCTCCCTCATCTTGACTGTTCTGAAATGTGAATGTCTCATTACCCTTCCAGGCTGGGAAAACATGAAGGCTGAAACTGACATAGTAAGGAAGTTGGAAGATGTTCATGTGTGAGTGAGAGGGAGAAACATTCTCCTGTAAATTACATTCACTGAGTGAAAGGTTCAAGGGACAGACAGAGAGAGACAGACAGACAGACAGACAGGGCAGAAGCTAGTGGAAAGATTAACTGTTTGTGGTCTGATTTGAGTGAACACTGGTTTGTCATGGGTTGAATGTTTGTGTGTTCTTACCTGGAGCTCGAGATCTGGGAACGTTATGAATTTAATTTGTATTCTGGGAATCTAAGATGATTTTAAAAGAAGAAGCCATTTTGTAGGACAATGTATACTGGGCACGTTAGCTGAGCGAGGTTACCTCATGACCTTTCCCATATTGTATAGACTAGTCCCTCGTTATGATGTACTGTTAAAAGGAAAGGTTATCTAGCCAAAGCAATCGGCCATTTGGGGCCTGGCCTGGCCTGACCACACCACTTTGATGTGCATGTAGCTTAATTAGTCCAGTGTACTCAGACCTGTCAATGAGTTTCTTGTCCTCCGCAAACTTTTGCCATTTTATTGCTGCTTATCTGATTAAGGACATGTGTCATTTTTGTAATTTTGATACCAAATTCTGTATAAAGATAGCTTGTTTGCAGCAATAACGAGAGTAGCCGAGAGAACTCTTGGGGTAAGAGCTGGTGCCGCTACTCTGCTAATGGTTTTAGCACCTTAGCTCAAGCCTGGCTTGTGGGTATCTATGTTATAGCGTAACATTGATGCCATTGGTAAATCAAGGAAATAATTTAAACTAAACTGTCTGTAAGAGTTTTATATTCCAGACCAGCACAAAGTATGATCTTTGGGATGAATCAAGGGAAGCTTACATGTTGAGTCCATCAGGCATTCCCTGAGCCGTCACGAATAGGTACTTTAACACCAAAGGTCAGCGAACTTTGGAACATTACTACCAATCCACCTGTTATTTCTCCCACCATCTCTTTTAGTACCCTGGGATGCATTCCATCAGGGCCAGGAGACTTATCTATCCTTAGCTCCATTAGCTTACCCAACACAAGCTCTTCTGTAATATTAATTGTTTCCAGGTCCTTCCATGCCACTCACCACCCTGCCTTGGAATAGTATTGCCATTCTTTCAATGTCACTAGGACAAAATCATGAATTCCCCTCACCAACAACATTCTGGCTCTATTTATTGCACACGGACTGCAGAGGTTCAAGAAAGCAACTCACCACTGTTGTGATTATAATGAGGTCAGGCAAGTGGACATCATAGAATATGAATTTCATCAGGGAGCCCTGTCTGACAGATATAAACAGGAGTGTCAGGTGTTCTTTTCAAACTGAGATCTGGATCAGTGTCAAGGACTTTCCACAGGTAGATAAAGGGTTACTTGATTATGGTATATCAGCTTCTGCAGAGTTATTTTAACCACCACCTTCTCAAGGGATGATCCAGCCAGCAAAGCCCAACTTCCTTGAGTAAATTTAAAACAACTTATCTGCATTACTCAAAGACTCCTTGCATTACAATAAATGTTGTCCAGCATTGCCAAACCTCTTTGTGCTTTGACCTGATTATGCATATACTGCCTTCTGGACTGATTTGGTTCTTCTGTACACTTATCTGTGCATCACCCATACTGTACCTCCACTATACATTCCATCCTTGCCAAGTCTGCTTAAACCCCTGTGAACTGCACTAGCAAACAACGCCCTGAGAATGCCAGTCCTGTTCCAGTTCAGATGAAATCTGTCAGACTTGTACAGGTCACATCCTTCCCAGAAATACACCCAGTGATCCAAAATTTACAGTTGTTCCTCCTGCTCAAACTCTTTAGCTGTGCATTTAACTGCTGTATCCATCTGCCTACAATCACTCGCACAAGCCACCAAGAGTAAACCAGAGATTAAAACCTTCAAAGTCCTGCTTTCTAACTTGATGTCTGGGGATCAAGAACATCTCAGAGCAGTTACAGAACCTCTGGCAAGGTAGACATCATGGTACCAACAATATAGATTTTAAAATGGATGAGTTCCTAAAACAGAGCATAGGGAAGCAAGAAGAAAAGCATAACCTCAAAGATAGTGATCTCAGGATTACCACCTGAACTAGTCAGAGTAGAAATGGCAGGATATATCTATATTGGAGAGATAGGATGCCAACTCATGGAGTGTTTCAGGGAACATCTCTGGGACACATTCACCAAACAATCCCACCACCCTGTGGCCCGTCACTTCAAATTTCCCCTGCCACTTCCTCAACGGCATGCAAGTCCTGGGCCTCCTCCACCACCAAATCAAAGCCACCCACCAAATGAAGGAAGAACACCTCATCTTCCACCTTGGGACCCTTCAATCACATGGCATCAACATCGATGTCACTAGTTTCCAAATCGTCCCTCCTCCCACCTCATCCCAGATCCAACCCTCCAACCCGGCACCACCCTCTTGACCTGTCCTATATGTCCACCTTCCTTCCCACCTATCTGCTCCACCCTCTCCTCCGACCTATCACAATTACACCCCCACTTGCATCCACCTCTAGCCTTCCCACCTACCTTCCACCCAGTCCCACCCAACTCCCCAATTATCTCTCATCTTCCTTTCCTGTCCACATTTGTGATGAAGGGCTAATGCCTGAAATGTCGACTCTCCTGCTCCTCAGATACTGCCTGACCTGCTGTGCTTTTCCAGCACCATCCTTTTCGACTCTGACTCTCCAGCATTTGCAGTCCTCACTTTCTCTTAGTTGCAGTTTAATACATGAATGAGAAGCATTTGAAATAAAGTGAATGAATTACTCACACAAATAAATGGGTACGCCAGAGCTGGGATTATGGAGATATGGCTGCAGGGTGACCAAGGTTGGGAACTAAACATCTGAGGGTATTTAGTAAATATGAAGGACAGACAAAAATAGAAAGGCAGTGAAGTTGCATTACTGGAAAAAGAGGAAATAAGCACAATATTGAGGAAAACATTAGCTCTGGCAGTGTAGAATCAATGTGGGTTGGACTGATAAATACCATGCGGTAAAAAACATTAGTGAGGGTGATATACAGATTTCAAGCTATTGTGATGATGTTGGAAATGGCATTGAACAGGAAATCAGAGATGAATACGGTAAAGGATCGTCTGTAGTTATGAGTGAGTACAGTCTGCATATAAATCAGGCAAATCAAATTAGTCACAAACCTTAGAGGAGGAATTTCCAGAGTGTATATGAGCTAGTTTTCTGAAACAATATGTTGAGAAAGCAAGTAGAAAATAGACCATCTTAGAGTTGGTATCATGCAATGAGAAAGGAATAATTGGTAGTATAGTTGTGAGAGACCCCTTGCAAAAAACAACCATAATATAATAATAAGTGGAGTGTGAAGTAATTGATTCTGAGACTCTGGTCCTGAATCTGCAGAAGGGAAATTGTGATGGCATAAGACATGAGTTGACTCTGATGGATTGGAAAATGTTACAGAAAGGGATGACAGTAGATAGGCAATGGTAGCTTAGAACTTCCAGGATACAAATGCTACAAGAAGGATATAGAAGGGGAGGCAAGAGAGGTGGGGAGTAACATTTTTGATAAGGGATAAGGCTGAGGGAGGATATTCCCAGAAATACATCCAGAGAAGTTATTTGGGTGGAACTGAGAAATAAGAAAGGGATGATAACCTTATTGGGATTGTATTATAGACCCCCTAATAGTCAGAGGGAAATTGAGAAACAAACTTGTAAGGAGATATCAGCTATCTATAAGAATAATAGGGTGGTTGTGGTAGGGGATTTTAACTTTCCAAACATCAACTGGGACTGCCATAGTGTTAAAAGTTTAGATGGAGAGGAATTTGTTAAGTGTGTACAAGGCAATTTTCTGATTCAGTATGTGGATGTACCTACTAGAGAAGGTGCAAAACTTGACCTACACTTGGGAAATAAGGCAGGTGACTGAGGTGTCAGTGGGGGAGCACTTTGGGACCAGCGACCATAATTCTATTCGTTTTAAAATAGTGAATGAAAAGGATAGACCAGATCTAAAAGTTGAAGTTCTAAATTGGAGAAAGGCCAATTTTGACAGTTTTAGGCAAGAACCTTCGAAAGCTGATTGGAGGTAGATGTTTGCAGGTAAAGGGGCGGCTGGAAAATGGGAAACCTTCAGAAATGAGATAACAAGAATCCAGAGAAAGTATAGTCCTGTTAGGGTGAAAGGGAAGGCTGGTAGGTATCGGGAATGCTGGATGACTAAAGAAATTGAGGGTTTGGTTCAGAAAAAGAAGGAAGCAAATGTCAGGTATAGACAGGATAGATCGAGTGAATCCTGAGAAGAGTATAAAGAAAGTAGGAGTATACTTAAGAGGGAAATCAGGAGGGCAAAACGGGGACATGAGATAGCTTTGGCAAATAGAATTAAGGAGAATCCAAAGGGGGTTTACAAATACATTAAGGACAAAAGGGTAACTAGGGAGAGTAGGGCCCCTCAAAGATCAGCAAGGTGGCCTTTGTGTGGAGCCACAGAAAATGGGGGAGATACTAAATGAATACTTCGGAAGGGGTAACAGGAATAAAGAGTACTGGGCTAATGATAAGATTCTTGGTAATGTAGATGAGCAGAGAGATCTCAGTGTCCATGTACATAGATCCCTGAAAGTTGCCACCCAGGTGGATAGGGTTGTTAAGAAGCCATACAGTGTGTTAGCTTTTATTGGTAGAAGGATTGAGTTTCGGAGCCACAAGGTGATGCTGCAGCTGTACAAAATGCTGGTGCAGTCGCATTTGGAATATTGTATGCAGTTTTGATCACCATATTATAGGAAGGATGTGGACGATTTGGAAAGGGTGCAGAGGAGATTTACTAGGATGTTGCCTGGAATGGAGGGAAGATGTTATGAGGAAAGGCTGAGGGACCTGAGGCTGTTTTTGTTAGAGAGAAAGTTGTGTGGTGATTTAATTGAGACATATAAGAAAATCAAAGGGTTAGATAGGGTTGACAGTGAGAGCCCTTTTCCTCAGATGGTGATGGCTAGCGCAAGGGACATACCTTTAATTGAGGGATGATAGGAAGAGGACAGATGTCAGGGTTCAGGGGAGAGGTAGCTGAGAATGCAATAGGTAGATGAAGGTGGGGAAGAAGGTGATACATCAGAGAGGAGGGTGGAACAGATAGCTGGGAAACACAATGGACAGGTCAAGAGGGCTGTGCCCAATTGGAGGCTTGGGACTGGTATAATGTAGGGGGAAGGAAAATGAGGAAACTGGTGAAATCCACATTGATCCCGTGTTTTGCAGGGTCCCAAGGTGGAATATGAGGCATTCTTCCTCCAGGCGTCGGGTGGTAAGGGTTTGGTGATGGAGGATGCCCAGGACTTGCATGTTCTTGGTGGAGTGGGAGGGGAGGTGAAGTATTCAGCCACGGGGTGGTGGGGTTGGTTGGTGCAGGTGTCCCAGCAATGTTCTCTGAAATGAGCCACAAGCTGGTGCCCTGTCTCCCAAATGTAGAGGAGACCACATCGGGTGCAATGGATACAGTAGATGATATTGGTGGAGGTACAGGTAAATTTCTATCGGATGTGGAAGGATCCTTTGGAAGAAGCCTTTTGATGAACGGCTTAAGCCCAAAACATTCTTCTGCTCCTCGGAATCTGCCTGACCAGCTATGTTTTTCCAGCACCATACTCTCGACTCTAATCTCCAGCATCTGCAGTCCTCACTTTCTCCTCCTGATTCATGTATAAGGTTATCAGTCATTTTCTGGATTGTTATCTGTAGTTGGTAAAGCCACATTTGGAGTACTTTGTACAATTCCAGTCATCCTACTGAAGGAAGGATCTAGAACAAATTGGAAAGAACGCAAAAAGGATTTATAAAGATGTTTTGGAGACTAGAAGGTTTGAATTATAAGGAGAGTCTGGATAGACTGGGACATTTTACCCCTGGAATGGAGGAGGCTGAGGGGTGACCTTGTAGAAGTATATAAAATCATGAGGTGCACAGAAAAGGTGCATAACCAAGGTATTTTCCCTGGGGGAGGAGAGAACAATAGGGCCAGGGCCTGTTTCCGTATTGTATGACTCTTAAAAGTTGATTTAGTTGATAAAGTTCAGAATGGCAGGAGAATAGAGTGCTTTAAAATGCTCCTACTGCAATATGTGGGAAATCAGGGATGCTTCCATTGTCCATGGGACTACATATACAGGAAATCTGTTCAGCTGCAAGTCCTGATTTTCTACATGGAGCAGCTGGAGTTGTGGATGGACTCACTACAGAGCATCCATGAGGCACAGAATGTTGTGCATAGTAGTGTTAGGTGAAGTGGTAAATGTGGGGGAATGGGTCTGGGTGGGTTGCTCTTTGGAGCGTCGGTGTGGACTTATTGGGCTGAAGGGCCTGTTTCCATGCTGTAAGTAATCTAATCTAATCTTATATTCTGATAGGCGAGGGTGAGCAGTCAGAGATTATGGTCCATATCGATACCAATGATGTATGTGTTATGTCAGGGGTAAACTCTCCTGCTTAATTTATAACCAGAAAGGATGTATCCCATGCAGTAATCTGTGAAAATGCGAGAGGTCAAGAACTATTTAAAGTAAAAACTAATTGGTTTATTTCTTAAAATATAACAGAGAATAATTAACTAACAACTATTTACAACTCCTTCCTCTAACCTATCTTTGACTTTCCTTTCTATAATACCAGTCCAATAAAACCCCCAATTAAGATTTACTGAAAAATTCAAATTTCAAAACTAGCCAGTGGTTGAATCTTCTCGTTTCATCTTCCTCTGTAGATTTGCTCTCTTAAAGCTACAGTACACCCACATCTTCACAACACCTCACCCCTTAAGAAAGAATGAACCATCATAATGAAAAGTTGGCTTCATTTTTTTTTCTATTCTTTAAACACATTACCATAATATACTGATAACTTTAATCCAAGTTCACCTTAACTTCTTCCCATACAAATACAAATCTCATTTAAACTTTATCAGCATCTGCAATTACATTCTTATGACATGTACGATTTTAAAATTAAAAGTCTGTAACATTAGACTTCAACGAACAATCTTTAAGGATGTAAGCATATTGTGATCTGTATACACAACTGTCTCTGACACATTGTTTGTGACATACACATTAAAATGTTATAAGGCCAGTACCAGACTCAATAGTTATTTTTCGATTGTGGAGTATTTCCTCTGGTGGATGTTGAGCTTCTTCGAAAAGTAACTGTGGGATATAGGTAAAGCAGTGTTACTTCTGCAACCATAATTGTTTATTAACATCAGTATATAATTGTTTCAGCCAAATTAATAATTGCTTATTAACACCAGTATCAGCCAAAAGCTGAATCAATGACCGCTTATGTAAGGCAAAAATAAAAACTATGTAGAAGAAAAACATAGTTACTTTTCATTAGCTAAAATGCGCAGACAGGAATGAAATGTGCCTGCAAACAATGGAAGATGTTACAGACAGGCAGATAAGGTGAAAAGAACATCAAGATATGCCAAGTTCAGCGTGTTTCCCTCATGTCAACACTGAAGCGAGCCAAGTCATTTACAAATAAGGGATAGGGGTGAGGGTCACCTGGCTTGGAGTAGGGGGAGAAGTAAACAACGGCGGAGCGCAGCTGGTAGGGGCAGAATACAATAAGGAATATTGATAGGTTTGAAGGCCAATGAGGTAAACGGGAAACTACCGAGAATTAAACGGTATAAATTGTGGAGTAATTTCTGGATCGGTGCGGCTATATGCTAGTCACCCCTTTATGCAAGAATGTTTCAATTAAATTCGCTGCTTCAGAATTTGACTCGGACTGAAATTTATTATATCGTGAGCTCTGTTTCTCGCAATTTGGGTGCTCGTCCAGGGTATCCATCATCACCAGCAGGGTCGGCACTGTCGACGGCTGGAAGATGCATCCCGTTCCTTTTAGAACAGTCCCATGTTCCTCGGCGGTGGGTTCCCCTTCTGGGTGACTGATCGAGATCCGATGAGAGTCTATCTGAACCAGGTGAAAGGCTGTAAGTAGGCACAGGGAGCCAGGCAACTCCATGCACGGACTAAGGTAGGAAAATTGACTTTTAAGTTCTTCCTTGGTGGCTGGGATTGAGTTCTAGTAGTTAATAAGGGACTAACGAATGAACTCAATATGGACTGTGCCGAGGGAAAGGAAAAAGCCTCCAGTGAAAAAGAAAATGGAAATGGAGGCAGGGTCCCTGACAACATCCCTCCACAAAGTCCGTTGGGCAGGATGTTGTGGAATCGGAAAAAGATAGAGGGGAAAAGATAGAAAAAAGATGATTACAAGGCAAAATAAAAGGAAAAAGATGATTAAATCTTGTTGCTTTGTATGGACTAAGGAATCCATTCTTCGTCCCGCCATCTTCTGGCCAAAGTATGGGTCGGAAGAAGACTGTGTTTGTAAATATTTGAGTTTATATGTTAAAAGAAAACAGCCTTACATTCAGGAGGAATCAGATTATGCTTTGTGTCGGAAGGGCAAGTAGCTGAAGGACTACTGAGGGTACACTTCGTAACTAAATCATGGCCAGACATCCAGAAAAAGATTCAAAAGATAGAGTGGTGGAGCAAGAAGCCTTGAGAGTTGTTGTTGAAAGCGTCTGAGATACGGTGTGTGTGCGTGTGTGAGAGAGAGAGAAAGAGAGAAAAGAGCTGTCCAGCTCATGGAAACTTTAACATTTTGTGAATCGGTTTGAATGTACATTTGTTTGTTGGTGATTGAATGTTTGTGCTTTGTTCCCTGGAGCTTGAGATCTGGGACTGTTTTGGATCTGATTTCTATTATGGAAACTTAACGTGATTTCTTTTAAGGTTAAGGATTTTACAGTGATTATGAAATAAAATGTTAACTCCTATTCTTTTTACAGGTCATGACTGCCTTACTATCAGTTTCTAACTAATCTCTTTTATCCTTACATAAAAGCGATTTATGGAGGTCAGTTGAAGTTTTAGTTCAACATTAGATTAGATTCTCTACAGTGTGGAAACAGGCCCTTCGGTCCAACCAGTCCACACCGACCTCCGAAGAGTAACCCACCCAGACCCATTTATTTCTGAATAATGCAATTTTAGAATGGCCAATTCAACTGACCTGCACATCTTTGGACTGTGGGAGGAAACTGGACCACCCGGAGGAAACCCGGGCAGACACAGGGAGAATGTGCAAACTCCACACAGTCAGTTGCCCGAGGCTGGAATCAAAGCTGGGACCCTGGCGCTGTGAGGCAGCAGTGCTAGCCACTGAGCCACTGTACCACCCTGTGCCTGCTCAGAGACATCTTTAACCCTGGTTTCAGGGAGGCAAATCCTATGGTTAATATCTGTGACCTTGGATTCGGCCATTATTCATGCGTTAGAGTTTTTTTTAACTTGAATAGACAAATCCCTTTAAGGCAGCTCCGGTTACTTCACGACCCATAGCATTGTAATTGAGCAATGACTGGTCAGGACTACTTAAGAAAACTAATTTTGGATTTAAATCAAGGAACTAAAACAGGGTAATTATTGTGGATTTCAAAGTTGGGAACTGTATGCATTTTACATTTTAAATATTAAATACTGAATAAATTTATAATATTATAAATATATATTTACAAGTAAGGTTCCAAAATATATGGTTAGAAACAGGCTTTAAAGTTAGACAAGCTTAAATTGATAAATTGTATTTGAGATTACAGGGAGAAAGAGGCTCCTGGTATTTGAAGTTACAGGGAGCAAGAAATATTGCAATATTTCTTGAAAAAAAATCAAGGTCTGAACAAAACATTGGATAATGAAGAATGGCCATGGTTAAATCAGCTCAGCAATTGATTTGGCAATGTAACATGAGAAGCAGAAACAAAAGGCACAAATAATGATCGCCACGATTGATGAGGTAATAAAGAAAAGGACAAAACTAAAAGGAGATGGAAACCAGAATGGTGGCGGGCAGCATGTTGAAAATAAAGAGCCTGAATCAATACTAATTAGCAGGATTCCTCCACGCATTCTCAGTGACCTGTCATACTGATTCATGGTTAATTTAAAACATGACTGCATTGATTCATTGTTAATTAAAGAATGGAAAGCTACATTACTGGCCGGATTATGTGCAGGCAGTGGCAGCAACAGCCTTATTGGTCGAGGAGAGTCGGAAACTTACTTTTGGGGGAGCCTTAATAGTCAGCGCCCCACGTCAGGTACGGACCATACTAAATCAGAAAGCAGGACGATGGCTCACAGACTCTAGGATCTTGAAATATGAGACAATCTTAATAGAGCAGAATGACCTTGTGTTAGTCACAGACAGTTGCTTGAATCCAGCGCCATTTCTGTGGCGGGGTGGCCCTTGACAATCCAGAACATGACTACCTTGATATTATTGAATATCAGACTAAAGATGGACTTAAGGGATGTACCGTTGCATGTGGGAGCTTGGTTGTTTATCGACGGGTCCTCCCGGGTGATTGAGGGTAAAAGACACAATGGAAATGCTGTAGTAGACGGGATAGAGGGAAACGTTATTGAGGCTGAAAGACTGCCTAATGGCTGGTCAGCCCAAACTTGTGAACTCTATGCCCGAGAAAGAGCTCTTAGAGCCTTAGAAAACAAGGAACGGTGTACGTAGTCTCCAAATACACATTTGGAGTGGTACATACCTTCGGAAAACTTTGGCAAGGAAGAGGACTAATAAAGAGCAGAGGAAAAGGACTAGCACATGAGGAATTGATGAAACAAGTGCTGGAATCCATGTTACTCCCGAGAGAAATAGCGGTAGTTCATATAAACGGACATCAGAAGGGGAATGAACCGGAAGTAAGGGGAAATAGACTGGCCGATGAGGTAGCTAAAGAAGCAGCCTTGAATCCACAGGGGGCAATGATATACTCCCTAATACCTACAATTCCAGATCTTCAGGGTACCTCGTTGTTTACTGCAAAGGAGGAAAAGGAACTACAAGATTTAGGAGCTGCAAAGACAGTGAATGGGTGCTGGATGTTACCCGATGGGAGGGAAATGTTGAATAAAATGATGATACGAGAGATTATGGCTGTCCTCCATCAGGGGAGTCATTGGGGAGTGCAAGCAATGTGTGATTTAGTCTTAAGGAAATATGGATGCAAAGGTTATATACGATAGCCAAACAGATATGTGTGAGATACGTAATATGTAAAAAAGTAAACAAGAAAGTGTTAAGAAAACAAGTGCCAGGAGGGAGACAACCTGGGCTAAGACCAGTCCAGAGCATCCAGGTAGATTATACCGAATTAGCCCGAGTGGGAAGACTGAGGTATATACTGGTAATGGTTGATCACCTATCTGGATGGGTGGAGGCGTACCCTTTAGCCACTGCCACTGCACGTGGGGTGTCCAAGATAATACTCGAACACATCATCCCCAGATATGAGATGGTGGAATGCATAGATTCAGATCAGGGAACTCATTTTACTTCCAGGGTACTCCAGGGAGTAATGACGGGTTAGGAATCTCCTGGGAGTTCCACACCCTTTGGCACCCACCTTCATCAGGAAAGGTTGAGAGAATGAATCAGACACTCAAGAAGCAGTTATCTAAATTGGTAGTAGAAACCAGACTCCCTTGGACTAAGTGTTTACCTATAGCTCTTTTGCGAGTGCGAACGGCCCCAAGGAAAGATATAGGGCTGTTCCCTTATGAGATATTGTTTGGCCTGCCCTATCTGGGAACGAAAGGGGAACTGCCAACCCTGGAGACTAAAGATTTGTTCTTAAAGAAATGTATACTGGGCTTGTCCTTCGCTTTGCCTTTCCTCAGGAAACAGGGTTTATTGGCTCAGACTCCACCCCTTGAATTCACCATCCATCCGATTCAACCAGGGGATTGGGTCCTAGTCAAATCATGGACTGAGACCAAATTGTATCCAGACTGGGAGGGGGCATACCAAGCACTCCTAACCACTGAAACAGTGATAAGAACGGCTGGAGTCACTACACTCGGGTCAAAGGGCAGTGGAATCTCCAGCTGAGACAGAAGTCTGGACAACTGAATCGACAAAAGAGCCGCTTAAAAAGTTGAAAAGACTTTAAATAACTAGTTATACAGTAGCGGCGCGAGCGCGGGATAGTTTTTGTTGTATTGTATGCAAAGTCTCTCAGCGCTTCAATACCACTGTAGAATGGGAAGAATGTTTAGGTACACTATATTAGCTTTTCTAGTCTTAGGATTCTGTCAGGCTATAGTGTGGTCGTCTTACTTAGTGATAACGGTTCCAGAAAGTACAAATCCACAAGTCATAGATACAGATACCTACAGCCTGGTGGATTGCGGAGATGTAAGAGATCAAAGGCAATACAGTAACTCAGAGATACATCTTAGGTTCTATGAAAATGCCCCCAAAAGTGGGGGATAAAACTAACGGGATGACAGTGTCCCAGAGAGAGAAGTGTAAGGGATATCTTTGGGATAAAGAAAGGCGGAGGCAGGAAGACCTTAGAGGTGATCTCTTGATTAATCCACTTGTTACAGTACACCAAGGCCTTTTCTGGCCAGCTCTTGGCTATCCCGGTAAAAAGTGTAACCCAATATATTTAACAATAAAGAAAACCTCATGGTATGAAGCAGTTTTAGGGGGAGAAACCTATCAGGTCCAATTAGACCAAATATTTGGAATAGAGATGAAAGCAGACGGGAAGAATTTCCTGGGATGTTGTTTTAAAATACAGGTGAAAGACAGAACCCGAGTAGGAGAAAGGAATAGTAGAGTCCCTTATTCTGACCCTAAAGTGATAAAAATTGTAGAGGTAAAGGACTTAAAGCAGACCATGAAGTAGAAACAGGATATGGGGATACAAATGCCTGGGTTGAATGGGTAAAGTACACTGTGAAAAGTTTGAATAAAAGCAATTGTTCTGCATGTGCCTCTGGGAGACCAATGGCCCAAGTAGACCTCTTTCCGCTCGGGTGGAAGCGAGATAGGAGAGGGCATGACATGCATGATAGCCCTGTAGCAGGATGATGCATGGAGTAATAAAGATTGTATGCCACTTCTATTAAAGTTCCCTCCTTTAAAGAAGGAAGGCTTAAAGACGCCCCCCATGTTTTCTGCTGTGGTCGGAAATCACACATCGTGTGTAAACAGGCAAGGAACAGATCGGTCAAGATATTTTGGGGAGCTGAAATCATGTACCGAGATTGAGTATGTGATGGAAAAGGGAGGGAACTACTCAGCATTAAGGATTCCCCAAGCGGATCTGTGGTGGTACTGCGGAGGGAAAATATTGAGACCCACCCTACCTCCAAATTGGAGGGGCACGTGTGCAATTGTACAATTGGCAATTCCGTTCACTCTGGCATTTGAAAAGAAAGAGATAGTAAAGGAAGGGGGACAAAGTAAGAGATCACTATTGGGTACTTTGTTTGATGATCAGGTATATCTAGACTCTATAGGAGTCCCAAGAGGGGTACCCGATGAGTTCAAGGCTCATAACCAGATCACGGCAGGCTTTGAATCAGCCCTCTTCTGGTGGGTAACAGTCAACAAAAATGTGGATTGATTAAACAATATTTTCTATAATCAGCAAAGGTTCATTAATTACACTAGAGCCGAACAACTTGATGCAACCAGCAGAATGGCCTGGGAGAATAGAATGGCCCTAGATGTGATCCTAGCAGAAAAAGGGGGAGAGTGTGTAATGTTCGGAGGAAGCTGTTGTACCTTTATTCCAAATAACACAACCCCAAATGGGTCTATTACTCGAGCCCTGCAAGGTCTAACAACACTAGCTGAAGAACTAGCTGAAAATTCAGGAGTCAGCACATCATTCACCGGGTGGCTAGAATTGTAGTTTGGAAAGTGGAAGGGTATGGTGGTTTCAGTCCTTACTTCCTTGATCGTAGTGGTGGGAGTACTAATCGCAGTAGGATGCCATATCCTACCTTGCGCACCAGGGTTAATCCAAAGGTTGATTGAAACAGCTTTGGCCACACAAATGCCTCTAAAGAACAATCGGGGGGAAGGGCTCTATCTGTTAAACAATGATGGAATAAGTGACCATGGGGAGATTTCCAAAATAAATGAAATTTCGGAAAAGATGCTGGTCAATTTGGAAACGACATATATTAAAAAATGCAGAAGATAACAAATGATAATTAAAGAAAAAGGGGGAAATTATGGAATATAGTAAAGCAGTGTTACTTCTGCAACCATAATTGTTTATTAACATCAGTATATAATTGTTTCAGCCAAATTAATAATTGCTTATTAACACCAGTATCAGCCAAAAGCTGAATTAATGATCGCTTATGTAAGGCAAAAATAAAAACTATGTGGAAGAAAAGCATAGTTACTTTTCATTAGCTAAAATGCGCAGACAGGAATGAAATGTGCCTGCAAACAATGGAAGATGTTACAGACAGGCAGATAAGGTGAAAAGAACATCAAGATATGCCAAGTTCAGCGTGTTTCCCTCATGTCAACACTGAAGCGAGCCAAGTCACAACAAATAAGGGATAGGGGTGAGGGTCGCCCAGCTTTGAGTAGGGGGAGAAGTAAACAACGGCGGAGCGCAGTTGGGCAGGGGCAGAACACAATAAGGAATATTGATAGGTTTGAAGGCCAATGAGATAAACGGGGAAGTACCGAGAATTAAACTGTATAAATTGTGGAGTTATGTCTGGATCAGTGTGGCTACTTGCTCGTCACCCCTTCTTGCAAGAACGTTCCAATAAAATTTGCTGCTTCAGAATTTGACTCGGACTGAGCTCTGTTTAGTCTCCAGGGTCGTCAGTTCCCTTTTCATTCCTCGATAGGGCAAGCCAAACAATATCTCATAAGGGGACCTCCCCATATCTTTCCTTGGGACAATTCGTACTCACAAGAGGGCGATAGGTAAACACTTAGTCCAAGGGAGTCTGATTTCTACTAATAATTTAGATAACTGCTTCTTGAGTGTCTGGTTCATTCTCTCAACCTTTCCTGATGAAGGTGGGTGCCAAAGGATGTGGAACTCCCAGGAGATTCCTAACCCTTCATTACTCCCTGGAGTATCCTGGAAGTAAAATGAGTTCCCTGATCTGAATCTATGCATTCCACTATCCTGTATCTGGGGATTATGTGTTCGAGTATTATCTTGGACACTCCTTCCTCTAACCTATCTTTGACTTTCCTTTTGTATAATACCAGTCCAATAAAACCCCCAATTAAGATTTACTGAAAAATTCAAATTTCAAAACTAGCCAGTGGTTGAATCTTCTCGTTTCATCTTCCTCTGTAGATTTGCTCTCTTAAAGCTACAGTACACCCACATCTTCACAACACCTCACCCCTTAAGAAAGAATGAACCATCATAATGAAAAGTTGGCTTCATTTTTTTTTCTATTCTTTAAACACATTACCATAATATACTGATAACTTTAATCCAAGTTCACCTTAACTTCTTCCCATACAAATACAAATCTCATTTAAACTTTATCAGCATCTGCAATTACATTCTTTTGATATGTACGATTTAAAAATTAAAAGTCTGCAACATTAGACTCTAACGTACAGTCTTTAAAGCTTTCTAAGAATGTAAGCATATTGTGATCTGTATACACAACTGTCTCTGACACATTGTTCGTGACAGACACATTAAAATGTTGTAAGGCCAGTACGAGACTCAATAGCTTTTTTTTGATCATGGAGTATTTCCTCTAGTGAATGTTGAGCTTCTTTGAAAAGTAACCAACTGGCAGTTCAATCCCATCCTCATCTTCCTGTAGGAGTACAGCTCCAACTCCTATGTCACTCACATCAATGGTGCAGCTAAAACTGGTTTGATGGTTCATATTGATTTCAAGTGGTCGAATGCCTCCTGGCATTGCTCCATCCACCAAAACGTTGTGTTCTTCTTCAGCAAATCAGTTAACAGTGCCACCATGCTGCTGAAATTTGGAACAAACTTCCAGTAGAATCTGCTAAGTTCTAAGAATCGAAGCACCTCTTTCTTCGAGGTTGGTTGTGGAAATTCCTTGATGGCCTTCTTCTTTGCATTCTGTGGGGTCAACCTTCCACGACCGTTGCTATGTTCCAAGAATGTCACCTCTGCTTTCATGAATCCAGCTTATCACCAGTTCTGCTTCTCATCGTTGTTCAAAGAGCTTTGCCAACTGATTGATGTTTTCTTTCCAGGACATACTAAAGATCACTGCCTCGTCCAAATAGATCCTGCAGTTTGTTAACCCAGCCACAATTCCTTTTGAGTCTTTGGGATTTGGTGGGTGCATTCTTCATACCAAAGGGCATCACTTTAAACTGATATAGCCAATCTGGGGTTGTAAATGCAGAAATGTTTTTCACTGACTCTGATAAAGATACCTGCCGGTAACTAAGCATTCAGTCCAACCTGATGATGTAACTTGCTTGTCCAACTTTCTCAATACAGTCCTCCAATCTAGGGGTTAGATATGAGTCCGATTTTGTAACAGCATTGACCTTCCAATAGTCCACGCAGCATCGGGTACTGTCCAGTTTGGGAACTAAGATAGTTGACAAACTCCACTTGTTCTGGCTTGATTCAATGATGCCCTCGTCGAGCATGGCCTTCACCTCCTTCTGGCTTCGAAAGGATTAAGCCGATATGGGTGTTGTTTTATTGGAGCAGTATTCCCTATGTCGACTTTGTGTAGAATAGCATTAGTCCTCCCCATCTGATTTTTACATATATCCTTATACTGCAATAACAAATCTTTCAACTGTGTTCTATGCTCCTGAGACAGATAGCTTACTAACCAATCTCATTCCTCAAGTTCTTCTTCATTTTGTAATCTATTTTGAGGCACATCAAAATCCACATCATCTGGATTTGATTCCTCACTCTGTGGGGCAGTAACTAACACCTGTTTCTCCAGTTCTTTCTCTCTAGTATAATACAGGTTCAACGTGTTCACATGACATACCTGATACAGTTTTTTTTTCTCTCTGGAATCTTTACTACATAGTTCACCTGACTCAGCTTTTACTCAATTTGATAGGGGCCACTAAACCTGCTTTTGAAGGGATCTCTTACCACTAGTAACAGTACTAACACGTCATCCCTTTTGGGAAAATGTCTGAGTCTCAGAGCTTTTATCTGCCACCTGTTTCATTCTATACTGTACCCTCTTTAGGTGCTGTTTAGCTAACTCACCTACTCAATTTAATCTCTCCCTCACCTCCGATACGTAATCTAAATTTGAGATCTCTGACTTTGATCCTGTAAATTTTTCTTTAATTAATTTCAAAGGGCCTCTCGCTTCATGCCCAATTATTAACTCGAAGGGAGTGAACTGAGTAGATTCATTTGGGGCGTCTCTAATGGCAAATAATACAAATGGGATACCTTGATATCAATCATTCAGGTAATCCTGACAGTATGCACTCAAATCTCCTTAAACAGCCTAGCAGTAAAATTTGACTCTTGGTCCGACTGAATCTCTCTGGGTAGCCCAAACCACGTAAAGAAAGCTACTAACTCCTCTACTACCCTTTTTGCCTTGATATTCCATAATGAAATTGCCTCCGGAAATCCGGTCGACACATCCATTATGGTTAACACGTATTGGTTCCTACTTTTAGTACTTGGGAGGGGACGTGCACAATTAATTATAACCCACAGGAAAGGTTCCTGAAATATGGGAAATAGCAACAAATGCGCTGGTTTTGTTACTGCTGGTGGCTTACCTACGTACAGCATGTATGACATGTACAGCAAAAGTTGACCACATCTTTGTGCATTCCAGGCCAATAAAAATGTTTTTGTACCTTAGCCTGAGTCTTTCGTACCCCTAGGTGACCTCCTACAGGTAGTTTGTGTGCTAACCGTAACACGTCCTGTCTGTATGCTACTGGCAACAAAATCCAGTGCACTTCGGCCCATTTCTCCTCTGTACTAACCTGCCATGGTCTCCATTTCCATCTTAGGATTCTAACTTTCAGAAAATAACCCTTGAAATATTCTCTGCCTCCTTTTCAGAGTACGCATCCACACGCCTCTTAGCCTTTCAGGACTAAACACTTCTGTCTGACCCTCTGTCTGTTCAGGTTTTTCCTGCACCCTTATGACAAACTGGGTATTTACTAACTGAACCTCAACCCCTTCATCTTTCTCTTTACTTTTTGCTTCATGCTGTGACTTATGATAGTGGAATCTGGTTACTACACAGTCTGGGAAAATACTTCTGTTTTAACTCCTCAGTTTTTTGGTCTTCCTTTGGCTTCTCCACAAGAGGTGTCACTCCCACCTTGGATCCTGCCAAATCATTCCCAAGAACAAACTGAATTCCTAGAAATGACACTTGGTCAATCACTCCCACTGTAACTTCCCCTGTCTTGAGTTGGCACACCAACCTGATCTTACATCGGAGGACATTAAATTTCTGTTCATCTATCCCACAAATTTTCACACTCTCAGCTAACAGATCAGAAAGAGTGCATATTCACTCATCTCTTACTATCAGCAACTGGTTAGATCCTGTATCTCTCAAAATTATAACTTGTTGTCCTTCTCCCCCTGTACTTTCTAAGTAAACTTTACCCACAAAGGCAAATTCTTTGGAGAGATCAGGTACTAACTCCAAACCCAGCCCCTGCCTAGATTGTACACTTTCCTGCAGCTCCTCGGCCCTTCTTGTGGTCTCCTGTACTATGTTCACTGATGTTACTGACTTAATTTCTTTTACCACATCTTTTCTCACAGTGCCTTTCTTTAACGACCAGCACTGTGACTTTACATGTCCCACTTTCTGGCAGTGAAAACGCCTTTCCCAGTGCCCTTCTGAAAGCACTGGCATTGTAATTTTCTGTGTCCCACTCCATTAAAGTGAAAACCCCTGAGGCCTTTCACCTCCTTTTCACACTCTTGGGATTCTTTAACATGTAGTAAATTCTTACCAGTGTTCTCTATTCTTGGTTTTGTAGTGTAGGATCCCAACTTCTTTCCCTCACAGGATGAAATTCTGGCCAGAAGCTTGTCTTATGCACCAACATGCATTCATCTGGTAATTCTGCTGCCCTTCTCACTTCGTGAAATTTAAATTTCTCCAGCAGAGTAATCTCTCTTCGAGCCTCAAAGGTTATAACTATTTTCAAAGCACGCATCCTTCTATCAAAATGACTATGTTTAATTCTTTTGAACTCAACATAAGTCTGACCTGGCTCCTTCTTTGTGTTTCTGATCTGCTGTCTATATGCTTCTGGTACCAATTCACAAGCACTTAAAATAGTCTGTTTGACCTCTTCGTTATCTCTTGACATCTCATCTGACAGTGCGGCAAATACCTCAATAGCTCTGCCTATCAGTTTAGTCTGAACTAGCATTACCCATAAATCGTCGGACCACTCCATCTGCCTTGCCAATTTTTCAAATGAAATAAAGAAGGCTTCAACATCTTTCTTATCAAAATGTGGCAGAGTTTTGGCATATTTGTATACATCGTTATCTTCTCTTTTAATCTCCATTCTGTTAACTTGACTTTGCTGACTAAGTCGCAACTTCTCAAGTTCAAATTCTCTCTTTTTGCTCAGCTAAGAACCTTCTCTCTCTTTTTCCTCTCTCTTCTCTTTCTCTCTTCCTTTCTTCTCTCGTTTTCTCCCCTTCTCTCTTTTTCTCTCCCTTTCTTCTCTCTTTGCTCAGCCAAGAATCTTCTCTCTCTCCTTTTCCTCTCTCTCTTTCTCTTTTTACTCTCTCTCTGTTTATCTTCTAACTCGATTTTCCTCAATTGTAATTTAGGTTTTTCAACTTCTACTGCACTTGTCTGTTTCTCTGACACACCTAAGTGTTTGAATAACTCCCTTACAATTTCAGCTTTCCTTTTGTCCTCGGTTAAACCCAAATCTAATTTATTTTCTAATTCTAAAAGTGTGGCCTTTTTCTTGCCCTCTAAACTTTCTTGGCAAATTTGAGAATCATCTTCAAATCCTAGAACCTCTTTAGAAATTTAAAGAGCCATTTCTCTCACTTTTAATTTAATCAACCACAAGTCACCAAAATTAAACAAATTGCCTCACCTACATTTTATCTAAAGACACTAACCTGCAAGTGTTTAAATCTGCTGGGATTTTTTTGTACCCCAAATCTATTCAAATCTGTCTAAATCAATTCAAGTCCCAAATCCAAGACCCAAACTGTTCAAATCGCAGACAAAAGCCCCCAAACCTTTCAAATTCCAGTGATGAGCCCTCAAACTGTTACGACACGGGTAAACCCTCCTGCTTAATTTAAACTCGCAACACAGAAAGGATTTAACCTGTGCAGTAATCTGAAAATCCGAGAGGCCAAGAACTATTTAAAGTAAAAATTAATAACTTTATTTCTTAAAGTATAACAGAGAATAATTAACTAACAACTATTTATAACTCCTTCCTCTAGCCTATCTTTTATCTTCTCTTCTATAATACAGGTCCGATAAAATCCCTGATTAAGATTTACTGAAAAATTCAAATTTCAAAATCAGCCAGATATCGAATTTTCATTTTATATCTTCCTCTGTAGATTTGCTCTCCAGGGGGTCGGTGTCAATGTGTTTTTCTGTGCAAACTCCTTCTCTAGACAGGTACCTCTCAGAGAGTTCTGACTAGCAGCCTACATCTGTTGGTCTTTTGGCAGTTCTCTCTCAACTGTTCAATTCTTCCCCATCTTCTACCCCCAAAGCATTGGATTGTGCCATTGGCTTTTAATATTGTCAATATATGAAATTCAAACTTGACTGGAGTTTGGTTTTTTTTTTGGGGGGGAACTATAATTTTAAACTGATTTGGCTTAATTCAAATTTAATTTTGTCTCCAGGCAACCAGCTACCAGCTGCTGGACCACATATTACATTGTATCTTATTCAGAACACTGGCACTGTCAGGTAGTTCTGATAGCTTTTAACTCTCTTAAAGGTACAATACACCAATATCTTGATAACATGCAGAAAGAGAGATATGGAGTTCTGAAAAGGGAATTCAGTTGTAATTTTGGGACTACTGTCTGTGCCACATGCCAGTGAGGCTAGGAATAGTAAGGTTAATATATGGCTAAAGGGTTGGTGTACAAGGGAAGACTTCAGGTTTGTGGATCATTGGAATATTTTCTGGGCAGATGTACCTTGTACAAGGAGGACAGGTTGCATCTAAACTGGAGGGAAACCAATATCCTAACAGGGAAGTTTCCTCGTGCCATTCGTAAGATTTTGAACTAGAGAGACAGGGGCAAGAACCAGAGCAGAAGGTCAGCAAGTAAAATGACCAAGGAGGAGTCTGAGACTGAGGCTATGAGGAAAGGCAGACAGGGGGAGATCACTGAATGTAGAAGATTACTGGTCTGAGATATATTTGTTTTAATGCAATGAGTATGACAGGTAAGGAGGATAAATTTAGAGCTGAGATTAATACATATAACTCTGATGGCATAGCTATTACAGTGACTGGGAAGGACAAGACTGGCAGTTTAATTTTCCAGATTTAAATGTTTCAGGTGTGACAGTGAGGGATGTAAAAGAGGTGGGAGCTGTGTTGCTTGACTGATAAGGGAAAATATCACAGGTGTATTGAGGAAAGATACTTTGGAGGATTTATCCAGCAAGGCAATATGGGTAGAGATCAGGAAAAGGAAGAGTGGAGTCACTTTGGATTGACTAGAAGCCTCCCAACAGCCAGTGGACAAATCCAGCAGGGTTGCTGTGGGCAATTTTAATCTCCCCTGTATTGACTGGGACTAACTTAGTGGCAGGAGTTTTATGGCACAGAATTTGTTTGGTGTGTCCAGGCTTTTTTTTGAAACAATATGTTAATAGTCCAACTCAGGAAGAGCTGAAAATGTGTTGCTGGAAAAGCGCAGCAGGGCAGGCAGCATCCAAGGAACAGGAGAATCGACATTTCGGGCATAAGCCCTTCTTCAGCCCAAAACATCGATTCTCCTATTCCTTGGATGCTGCCTGACCTGTTGCGCTTTTCCAGCAACACATTTTCAACTCTGGTCTCCAGCATCTGCAGTCCTCATTTTCTCTTCCAACTCAGGAAGAGGCCATTCTCGACCTGGTATTGAGGAATGAGCCTACCAGGTGATCAAAGTTTCAGTGAGGGAGCATTTCAAGCACAGTGACCATAATTCGGTAAGTTTCACATTACTTATGCATAAGGACAGGAGTAGTCCTTGGGTGAAAGTATTAAGTCAGGACTTTGGTTAGGCCACATTTGGAGTACTGTGTGCAGTTCTGGTCGCCTCACTTTAGGAAAGATGTGGAAGCTTTGGAGAGGGTGCAGAGAAGATTTACCAGGATGTTGCCTGGAATGGAGAGTAGGTCGTACGAGGATAGGTTGAGAGTTCTCGGCCTTTTCTCGTTGGAACGGCGAAGGATGAGGGGTGACTTGATAGAGGTTTATAAGATGATCAGAGGAATAGATAGAGTAGACAGTCAGAAACTTTTTCCCCGGGTACAACAGAGTGTTACAAGGGGACATAAATTTAAGGTGAAGGGTGGAAGGTATAGGGGAGATGTCAGGGGTGGGTTCTTTACCCAGAGAGTGGTGGGGGCATGGAATGCGCTACCCGTGGGAGTGGTAGAGTCAGATTCATTGGCGACCTTTAAGCGGCATTTGGATAGGTACATGGATGGGTGCTTAATCTAGGATAGAAGTTCGGCACAACATCGTGGGCCGAAGGGCCTGTTCTGTGCTGTATTGTTCTATGTTCTATGTTTCTAACTACCACAATATTAGACATGAACTGGTGAATGAAGATTGGGGATGGCTGTTTGAAGTAAGGCCACATCTGGCATGTGAAAATATTTTAAAGTCTAATTGATTAGAGGTCAGGACCAGCATGTGCCTGTGAAATGAAGGATGATGGCAAGAATGGGTAACCTTGGATGACAAGAAAAATTGAGAGCTTAGACAAAAAGAAAAAGGAGATATGTGAAAAGTTTGGGAAACTGCACAGACAAAGCCCTTGAAGAATACAAAGTGAGCATGAAAGAATTCAAACAAGGAATTATGAGGTTAAAAAGGACCATGAAATATGTTCGGCAAACAGGATCAAGGAAAACCCAAAGGATTTTCATACATACTTGGGTAAGAGAGTAGCTGCAGAAAAGATAGGTCCACTCAAGGCCAAAGCAAGAAATTAGAGAAATTATTTCACAATTCATTATTCTTCCCCTAGTTTAGTATCATCTACAAAGTTCAATGACCTCAATATCCAACTCCAAATTGTTTATATAGACTATAAAAAGTAAGGGTCCCAACACCGATTCCTGGGGAACACCACTTTCAACTAGTCTCCAAACTGAGTAATGGCTATCTCTACCTGCCCTCTGTTTCCTAACTTTTCGTCAACTTGTAATCCATATTGCCAAGGACCCCACCAATCCCAAGCATTTCCAATTTGATAACCAAACTACCATATAGGGTAAATAGGTGAAGTATTTTCCCTGTGGTGGGGGAGTCCAGAACTAGAGGGCATAGGTTTAGGGTGACAGGGGAAATATATAAAAGAGACCTAAGGGGCAACGTTTTCACACAGAGGGTGGTACATGTATGGAATGAACTGCCAGAGGAAGTGGTGGAGGCTGGTACAATTGCAACGTTTGAGAGACATTTGGATGGGTATATGAATAGGAAGGGTTTGGAGGGATATGGGCTGGGTGCTGGCAGGTGGGACTAGATTGGTTTGGGATATCTGGTCGGCATGGACGGGTTGGACCGAAGGGTCTGTTTCCATGCTGTACATCTCTATAACTCTAAGTACAATGTTCACAGCACTACCTTCATCCACTGCCTGTGTCACTTCAACAAAGTGTTCAATCCAGTTTATCAGACATGTCCTGCCTTAACATGTTAGCTGTCTAGTATTAACATATTTTCTTCTAAGTGCATGTTTGTTTTATCCCCTTTTATGACTTCTATCAGTTTTCCACTGTTAATGTCACACTGACAAATTTATATTTCTTATGTTATTCTCTGTCCTTTGCTTAAACAACAGCGTCACATTAACAATCCTCCAGTACCCTGGGATAATTCTGTGTTCCATGAGCTTGGAAAATTTCTGACAAGCTTGGCAATTTGCTCCCTTATCTCTCTTTGCAATCTAGAATACATGCAATTCAGACCTAACAACTTCTCTACCTGGAGTACTGCTAGCCTTTTTAGCACATTTTCTTTACCTAAGACTATACTGCTCAGTTGCTCAACACCCACGTTTTCAACTGGGTCATCATCACCATTTTCTAATTTGGCAACAACAGCAGCAAAATATTTAACTACAGATAGTGTTCCATCGACAGAGCATTTCGTCCATAGACAGCAATAGATCTCCAACATTTCGATTAGATTAGATAACCTGCAGTTTGGAAACAAGCCCACATGGACCCTCCGAAGAGTAACCTACCCAGATCCATTTCCCTCTGACTAATGCACCTAATACTATGGGCAATTTACCTGACCTGCATATCTTTGGACTATGGAGGAAACGCATGCAGACACGGGGAGAATGTGCAAACTCCACACAGACAGTCACCTGAGGCTGGAACCAAACCTGGGACCCTGGTGCTATGAGGCAACTGTGCTAACCATTCAGCCAGCATGCCACCCAATCTACAGATGAATTAGATTACTACATATAGTGTGGATCAGACCATGTTTCATCTGTAAACATTGTTTTATCTGCAGTGTTTTATTTAGTCAATGTTTAATCAAAATAGTTTTTTTTTATCTGGACTGTTTCATCTACAGACAGTATTTTACTTGCAGACTGTATTTCATTGACAGACTGTGAATCATATTCAGTGTTTCATCTACAGACAATGTTTCTTCTCCAGACAGTGTTTCAACTATAGACAGTGGTCATTCCACAGACACTGTTTCACCTACAATGTTAATTCTAAAAAAAGTGTGATGCATCTTTAGACAGTGTATCATTGGGAGAAAGTCTTTCATCTATGGATAGTGTTTCATCAGCTGTCTCCCAACAAAACACTGTTTATAGCTGTATCACCGTCTTCAGAATTAACATTGCAGAAAAACACTGTCTGTAGATTAAATAGTGTGCACATGGATCACTGTCTGTTGATTAAACATTCTCTGTCAATGAAACTGTCTTGAAATGAACACTGTCTGTTGTTGAAACACGGCTTATGGAGGACAGCTGTGGTGGAGGTGGTCAAGAACATCAGGTTACAAGCAGTAAATATCACCAATGATCTATCCTGTCCATCCATATCCACGTTACAGTCAAGAAAGTACACCACACCTCTATTTCCTCAGGAGGCTAATGAAATTCGGCATGTCCACAATGACACTTACTAATTTTTATAGGTGCACCATACAAAGCATCCAATCCAGATGCAGCACAACTTGGCATGGCCACTGCTCTGCTCAAGTTCACAAGAAATTACAGAGAGTTGTCTAATCAGCCCAGTCCATCATGAAATAGACAAATATTATGGGGAGGTGATGGCCGAGTGGTATTATCACTGGGCTGTTAACCCAGAGACCCAAGTAATGTTCTGAGGACCCGTGTTTGAATCTCGTCATGGCAGATGGTGGAATTTGATTTCAACAAAAATCTGGAATTAAGACTATAATGATGACCATGAATACATTGCTGATTGTTGTAAAAACCCATCTGGTTCACTAAGATCCTTCAGGGAAGGAAACTGCCATCCTTACCTGGTCTGGCCTATGTGACCTCAGACTGAAAGCAATGTGGTTAACTTTTAATTGCCCTCTGGGGTAATTAGGGATGAGCAATAAGTGCTGGCCTAGCCAGTGATGCCTTCATCCCAGAAATGAATAAAACACAGTGGCTCAGTGGTTAGCACTGCTGCCTCACACCACCACGGTCCCAATCAAAGGTCAGCTCCTGCGGGCCCAGCTGCAATGCTTGGTGAACAGTTCCCTAGGTTTATGTTCAGTCTCCCTGATGCAGAGAAGACCACATTGGGAGCAACTCATGCAGTAAACTAGGTTGGAAGAGAGGCAGGTGAACCTCTGTCTCACTTGGAAGGACTGTTTGGAGCCCTGGATTGAGGTGAGTGAACTGGTGTACTGGCAGGTTTTGCATCTTTTCCAGTTGCAGGAGAAGGTACCTGGGGTTCAGTGAAGAGAGTGGCAGAAGCCAAGGACTGTCAAAGGGAACAGTCCTTGCGGAAGGCAGAGAGGGGTGAGGAAGGGAAGACGTTGTTGCTGGTGAGGTCTAGTTAGAATAGGAAGAAGTGTTAAAGGATGATGTGTTGGATGCAGAGACAGATGGGGTGGTAGTACATCATGAAAATCAACCTTCCTTCCACTGACTATGTCAACACTTCCTGCTGCCTCAGAAAAGCAGTCAACATGATCAAAGACCACTCCCAGCCCAGTTATACTCTTCCATCAGGCAGTAGATACAAAAGTTTGAGAGCTCACACAAATAGAACAGCTTCTTCTTTGCTGTTATCGGACTTATTAACAGTCCTCTCTTCTTTGAGGGTTCATCTTTCACTGTAACTTTTCTGAAGCCGTAACACTGCACTCTGCATTACAGTCATAGAGATGTACAGCACGGAAACAGGCACTTCAGTCCAACTCATCCACGCTGACCAGATATCCTAAGTTAATCTAGTTCCATTTGCCAGCACTTGGCCCATGTCCCTCCAAACTCTTCCTGTTCATACACCTATCCAGATGCCTTTTAAATGTTGTAATTATACCAAACTCCATCACTTCCTCTGGCGGCTCATTCCATACAAGCACCACCCTTTGAACTAAGAAGGTTACCTCAGAGGACAACGTGATCTTGATCAGATGGGCAAATCAACTGCGGAGTGGCAGATCAAGTTTAATTTAGATAAATGCGAGGTGCTGCATTTTGGAAAAGCAAATCAGAGCAGGACTTATACATTTAATGGCAAGGTCTTGGAGAGTGTAGCTGAATAAAGAGACCTTGGAGTGCAGCTTCATAGCTCCTTGAAAGTAGGCAGATAGGATAGTGAAGCAGGCGGGCATAAGCCCTTATGCCCACATTCCTGAAGAAGGGCATATGCCTGAAACATCAATTCTTCTGCTCCTCAGATGCTGTCTCACCTGCTATGCTTTTCCAGCACCATACCTTCAACTCTGAATATGCAGGGGCTGTTTTCCCTGGAGCATAAGAGGCTGAGAAGTGACCTTATAGAGGTTTACAAAATCATGAGAGACATGGATAGAATAAAGAGACACGGTCTTTTCCTTGGGGTGAAGGAGTCCAGAACTAGAGGGCATAGGTTTAGGATGAGAGGGAAAAGATATAAAAGGGACCTAAGAGACAACTTTTTCACACAGAGGGTGGTGCATGTATAGAATGAGTGCCAGAGGAAATAGTGGAGGTTGGTAAAATCACAGCATTTAAAAGGCATCTGGAAGGGGATATGAATAGGAAGGTTTTACAGGGATATGGGCCAAGTGCTGGTTATTAGGACTAGATTAGGTTAGGATATCTGGTCAGCATGGACAAGTTGGACTGAGGGGTCTGTTTCCATGATGTACATCTCTATGACTCTCACGACCCCTTTGGTTTCTTTTAAATCTTTCCCCTTCACCCTAAACCTATACCCTCTAGTTATGAACTTCCCAACCCAGAAAAAATACCTTGTCTATTTATCCTATACATGCCTCTCATGATTTCATAAACCTCTATAAGGTCACCCCTCAGCCATCGACACTTCAGGGAAAACAGCCCCGGCCTATTTAGCCTCTCCTTATAGCTCAAATCCTCCAACCCTGGCAATATCCTTGTAAATCTTTCCTGAACTTTTTCAAGTTTCATAACATCCTTCCTATCGGAGGGAGACCAAAATTGCACACATTATTCCAAAAGTGACCCAACCAATGTCTTGCCGCAACATGACCTCCCAAATCCTAAACTCAATATTCTGACCAACAAAGGAAAGCATACTAAATGCCTTCTTCAGTATCCTATTTACCTGAGACTCTTCTTTCAAGAAACTACAAACCTGTACTGTGAGTCTCTTTGCTCAACAATATTCCCCAGGACCTTACCAGTAAACATATAAGTCCTGCCCTTGATTGCTTTTCCAAAATGCAGCACCTCACACTTATCTAAATTAAAGTCCATCTGCCACTCCTCAGTCCATTGGCCCACCTGATCACTTACTGGCTTTCCCTCCTATGTTCACATCCAAATCATTTATGTAAATGACAAAAAGTAGTGGACCGAGCACCAATCCTTGTGGCACACCACTGGTCACCGGACTCAAGTCTGAAAAGCAACCTTCCATCACTACACTGTCATCTACCTTTGAGCCAGTTCTGTATACAAATGTCTAGTTCTCCCTGTATTCCTTGTGATCTAACCTTACTAACCAATCTACCATGAGAAACCTTGTCGAATGCCTTACTGACATCCATAAAGATCACATCCACTGCTCTGCCACTAACAATCATCTTAGTTCTTTAAAAACCTCAGTCGTTAGTGAGACATGATTTCCCATACACAAAGCCATGTTGACCCTCTCTAATCAGTCCTTGCCCATTCAAATATGTGTAAATCCTGTCCCTCAGGATTTCCTCCAACTATTTGCCCACCACTGATGTCAGGTTCACCGGTATATAGTGTCCTGGCTTTGCCTTATGACCTTTCTTAAATAGTGGCACCACATTAGCTAACCTCCAGTCTTCTGGCACCTCACATGTGTCTATCTATGATTCAAATATCTCTGCAAGGGACCCAACAGTCACTGCTCTAGCTATCCACAGAGTTCTAGGGTCTATCTGATCAGGTCCTGAAGATTTATCCACCCTTTATGTATTTGAAGACATTCAGCACCTCCTCCTCTGTAATATGGATGTTTTTCAAGATGTCACCATCTATTTCCCCACATTCTGTAAACTCTGTCTCCACAGTAAACACTGATGCAAAATACTTGTTTCGTATCTCCCCCATATCGTGCACTTCCACACATAGGCTGCCTTGCTGATCTTTGAGGCGTCCTATTCTCTCCCTAGTTATCCTTTTGTCTTTAATGTATTTATAAAGTCCCTTTGGATTCTCCTTAACCCTATTTGCCAAAGCTATCTCATGTCCCCTTTTTCCTCTCTCGATTTCCCTTTTAAGTATACTCCTATTGCCTTTATGCTCTTTTAAGGATTCATTTGATCTCTGCTGTCTATACCTGACATATGCTTCATTTCTCTAGTCAATTTCTCTAGTCCTCCAGCATTCCTTGCACCTATCAGCAATTCCTTTCACCCTAACAGGAACATAATGTCTTGTTATTTCATTTTTGAAGGTTTCCCATTTTCCAGCCATCCTTTTGCCTGCAAACATCCGCCCCCGATCATCTTGTGAAAAGTTCTTACCTAATACAGTCAAAATTGTGTTCAATGACCATGACATACTTATGTAAGGTACGATTTGTCTGCTTGGCACGCAAACCAATACTTTTCACTGTATCTCTATATATTTTATAATAATAAATCAAATCAAATACATAGTGCTCCATCTTCAGTCAGTGTTTCATTGACAGTTTCACCTCCAGACCTTGCTTCACCTACGGACAGTGTATCATCTACAGAGATTGCTTCATCTGCAGTGTTGCATCTTCAGACCACGTTTCGTCTGTGCACAATCCTTCATTTGCAAAGGATGTATCATCTTCAGTATTTCAGTAGCAATATTTCTTCTTCAGTTTCAAATACAGTGTTTCATCAATAAAAAAGTGTTCATAATGAAAATGATACATCTACAGACTGTTTCATTGGGAGACAGTGATACATCTACAGACAGTCTTTCATCTACAGTGATGCATCTACAGTGTCCAATCAATAGACAATATTTCTTCTCCAAGGCAAAAGCGAGGACTGCAGATGCTGAAAACCAGAGTTTAGATCAGAGTAGTGCTGGAAAAGCACAGCAGGTCAGGCAGCATCCAAGGAGCAGGAAAGTCGACGTGTTGGGCAAAAGCCCTTCATCAGGAATTGAGGCAAGAGCCTCCATGGTGGAGAGATAAAAGGGGGTGGGCTGGGGGGGGGGGCTTGGGAGGAGGTAGCAAGGAGTACAATAGGTGAATGGGGGTGGGGCTGGAGGCTCCTGCCTCTATTCCTGATGAAGGGCTTTTGCCCAACACGTTGATTTTCCTGTTCCCTGGATGCTGCCTGACCTGCTATGCTTTTCCAGCACCACTCTGATCTAAACCCCAATATTTCTTCTCCAGACAATGTTCATTATGAAGACTGTGATACATCTAACAATATTTCATCAGGTGACAGCTGTTCACCTACAGTGATACAGCGAAAGGCAGTATTTAATGCATAGTATTTTCATCTACACACAGTGATCCACCTGCAGTTTTTAATTTATAAACAGTGTTTAATCAATAACAAAATTTATTTTCCAGTGTTCATTCTGAAGGCAGTAATACATCTATAATGTTGCATCAGGAGATAGTCTTTCATGTGCAGACAGTGGTACAGCTATAATCAATTCAGTGTTACATCTACAAACAGTCTTTCATCTACAGTGTTTCACTTAAATACCATGTTACATCCGCAGTGTTTCATTTAGTGTTTCATTTCCAGTCACTATTTCACATAAAGGAAGTGTTTAATTGACAGTTTTAACAGCATTCCATCTACACTTAGCGTTTCACCTATAGTTTTTCAACGACAGATAGTGTTTCACCTACAGTCAGTATTTCATCAACAGTGTTTCATCTTGAGATGTTTTTCATCTGAAGACTGTGACTTGTAGATGAAACCGTTTCCGCTATCAAACTAATGAGCATAGTTAGCCTGCACAGTGAGGAACATAGAATATAGAACATTACAGCATTACAGCACAATGTAGGCCGTTCAATACTCAACGTTGTTTCAACTCGTGAAACCAATCTAAAGTCCATTGAACCTACACTATTCCATATGTTTATCCAATGACCATTTATATGCCCTCAATGTTGGCGAGTCCACTACTGTCACAGGCAGGGCATTACACCCTTACTACTCTCTAAGTAAAGAACTACCTCTGACATGTGTCCTATGTCACCTCTCAATTTAAAGCGATGTCCTCTTGTGCTTACCATCACCATCCAATGGAAAAAGGCTCTCACTGTCTACCCTATCTGATCCTCTGATCATCTTGTACGCCTATTTTAAGTCACCTCTTAACCTTCTCTCTCAAGAAAACAGCCTTTCTACAGTCCCTCAGCCTTTCTACAGCCCCCTCGACCATGACTCCACACCAACCCCGCCCCCCATCCCCAGATCATACAGAACCTCATCACCTCAGGAGATCACCCACCCACTCCCAACCAACCTCGTAGTCTAGGAACCCCGCACCGCTCGATTCTCCCTCCTTCCCAAGATCCATAAACCTGACCACCCCAGCCGACCCATTGTCTCAGCATGCTCCTGCCCCACCGAACTCATCTCCACCTACCTCGATACTATCCTATCCCCCAATCCAGGAACTCCCCACATACGTTCAAGACACGCCCATGGTCTCCACCTCCTCCAAGACTTCAGTTTCCCCTTCCCCCAATGCCTCATCTTCACCATGGACATCCAATCCCTCTACACCTCCATCCACCATGACCAGGGCCTCCAAGCCCTCCATTTCTTCCTCTCCTGACATCCCCAACAGTACCCTATTCGTTTGGCTGAACTGGTCCTCACCCTTAACAATTTCTCCTTTGAATCCTCCCACTTCCTCCAGACCAAAGGGGTAGCCATGGGCACCAGTATGGGCTTCAGCTATGCCTGTCTCTTTGTCGGCTACGTAGAACAGTCTATCTTCCATAGCTACACTGGCACCACTCCCCACCTCTTCATCCGCTACATTGATGACTGCATCGGCGCGACCTCGTGCTCCCGCGAGGAGGTTGAGCAGTTCATCAACTTCACCAACACATTCCACCCTGACCTTAAATTTACCTGGACCATCTCTGATACCTCCCTCCCCTTCCTGGATCTCTCCATCTCCATTAATGATGACCAACTTGACACTGACCTTTTTTACAAACCCACCAACTCCCACAGCTACCTGGACTACACCTCTCCCCACCCTACCTCCTGCAAAAATGCCATCCCGTATTCCCAATTCCTCCGCCTCCGCCGTATCTGCTCCTAGGACGACCAGCTCCACCAAAGAACACACCAGATGGCCTCCTTCTTTAGAGATCGCAATTTCCCTTCTCATGTGGTTGAAGATGCCCTCCAACGCATCTCATCCACATCCCGTACCTCCACCCTCAAACCCCACCCCTCCAACCGTAACAAGGACAGAATGCCCCTGGTGTTCACTTTCCACCCCACCAACCTTTGCATAAACTGCATCATCCGCCAACATTTCCACCACCTCCAAATGGACCCCACCACCTGAGATATATTTCCTTCCCCACCACTTTCCACAAAGACCATTCCCTCCATGACCATCTGGTCAGGTCCACGTCCCCCAACAAACCACCCTCCCATCCTGGCACCCTCCCCTGGCACCGCAGGAATTGCAAATCCTGTGCCCACACCTCCTCCCTCACCATCCAAGGCCCCAAAGGAGCCTCCCACATCCATCAAAGCTTCACCTGCACATCCACCAATGTCATTTATTGTATCCGTTGCTCCCGATGTGGTCTCCTCTACATTGGGCAGACTGGAAGCCGACTCGTAGAGCGCTTTAGGGAACATCTCCGGGACACCTGCACCAATCAACCCCACCGCCCCGTGGCCCAACATTTCAATTCCCCCTCCCACTCTGCTGAGGATATGCAGGTCCTGGGCCTCCTTCACCGCCGCTCCCTCACCACCCAATGCCTGGAGGAAGAACGCCTCATCTTCAACCCCAGGGCATCAATGTGGACTTCACCAGTTTCCTCATTTCCCCTCCCCCCACCTTGCCTCAGTTCCAACCTTCCAGCTCAGCACTGTCCTCATGACCTGTCCTACCTGCCAATCTCCCTTCCCAACAATCCGCTCCATCCTCCCCTCTGACCTATCACCTCCATCCCCACCCCCATTCACCTATTGTACTCAATGCTACCTTCCCCCACCCTCCTCTCTGACCTATCACCTCCATCTTCACCCTCATTCACCTTTTGTACTCTCTTTGCTACCTTCTCCCCAGCCCCATCCCACCCCCATTTATCTCTCCACCCTGGAGGCTTCCTGTCTCTATTTCTGATTAAGGGCTTTTGCCCAAAACGTCAATTTTCCTGCTCCTCGGATGCTACCTGACCTGCTGTGCTTTTCCAGCACCACTCTGATCTAAACTCTGGTTTCCAGCATCTGCAGTGCTCACTTTGCCTTTACTTATAAGACCTTCCCTCCATGTCAGGCAACATCCTAGTAAATCTCCTCTGTACCTTTTCCAATGCTTCTACATCCTTCTTATAATGTGGCGACCAAAACTGTACTCTATACACCAAGTGTAGCTAGTTTGTGCTACCAAGAATCTTACCATTTGCCCAGTATTCTGCATTCCTGCTACTCCTCCCAAAGTGAATCCACCTCACACATTTCTGCAATAAACTCCATTTGGCGCCTCTCAGTTCAACTCTGCAGCTTATCTATGCCTATCTGGAATCTGCAACATTCTTCCACATTGTCCACAACTCCACTGACTTTACTGTCATCCACAAATTTACTTATCCACCCTGTTACACCCTCATCCAGATCATTTATAAAAATGACGAACAGCAGTGGCTCCAAAACAGATCCTTGCGGCACATGACTAGTAACTGAACTCCAGGATGAATATTTCCCATAACTGCCACCCTCTGTCTTCTTAAAACTAGCCAATTTTTGATCCAAACCACTAAATCACCCTCAATCCCATGCCTCCATATTTTCTTCAATAGCCTACCGTGGGGAACCTTATTAAACATACAGATCATACATCCACATATACCACATCAACCACTTTACCCTCATCTACCTGTTTGGTCACCTTCTCAAAGAAGTGAGGAGTTAGAGTTAATTAGAGTTAATCCAGTGAAAACAGTAAGGACATACATGGAATACATGTCAACACATTAATATATGTACTCTATTTCGATAGTGGCAATACAATGAGCACACTAAGTGTGCACAATGAATATATTTGTGTTCATCCAGTGAGAACAGTATATTTGTACTCCATACATATTAGTGACAATCCAAACAGCACCTTAAGCACATACAATGAACATATTAGGATCAAACCAGTGAACACAGTAAAATTTACAGTGTATGCATTAATCTTTTCTTATTCATTTATGGGATGTGGGCATCACTGAGAGGCCAGTATTTATTGCCCATCTCCAGTTACCCCTTGGGAAGGTGGTGGTGAGCTTCCTTCTTGAATCACTGCAGTCAATGTGCTGCAGGTAGACCCACAAAGTCCACAGGGAATAGAATTCTGGGATTTTGACTCACCAGCACTGAAGGTACAGCAATGTATTTCCAAATCAGGATGGTGATTGGCTTGAAGAGGAACTTACAGACGGTAATGTTCCTGTGTTTCTGCTGTTCTTGACTTTGCAGATTAAGTGGTCATGGGTTTCTAAGGTGTTTATGTGATTCTTTGATGAATTGCTGCAATAAACCTTGTAGATGGTACCCACTGCTGCTACTGAATTTTGGTGGTGGAGGAAATGGATATGATGTCAATAAGGTGGGCTGCTTTGTCCTGATGATATCAAGCTTCTACAGTGTTGTTCAGGTGCGCCCATCGAGGCAAGTGGGAAGTATTCCATCACAATCATTACTTATGCCTTGCAGAGGACAGGCAGCCTCTGGGGATTCAGGAAGTGAGTTCGTCACCACAGTATTCTTAGCCTGTGACCTGCTCTTGCAGTCACTGTATTTAGATAATGTGTCCAGTTGAGTTTTGTCAATGGTCACCCCAAGGATATTGACAGAGGGGATTTCAAAGGTGGTGGTACCATTGAATCTGAAAATGTGTTGCTGGAAAAGCGCAGCAGATCAGGCAGCATCCAAGGAACAGGAGAATCGACATTGCGGGCATCAGCCCTTCTTCAGGAAGAAGGGCTGATGCCCGAAACATCGATTCTCCTGTTCCATGGATGCTGCCTGACCTGCTGCGCTTTTCCAGCAACACATTTTCAGCTCTGATCTCCAGCATCTGCAGTCCTCACTTTCTCCTCGAAGATGGTACCATTGAATGTCAAGGGAGCAGTCGTTGCGTGATCTCTTATTGGAGATCTTATTGGTCAAAGCCTAGCACTTGTGTGGCACAAACTTTCCTTGCCACTTGCCGGCCAAGGTCTAGATATTGTCCAGACCTTGTTGCATTTGAGCACTGACTGCTTCATATCTGAGAAAACACAGGAACGTAGAAAAGAGGTGCAAGAGTGGACCATTCGGCCCTTTGAACCAGCACCACCATTCAATACAATCGTGGCTGATCATGCAATCTCAGTATCCCATTCCCACCTTTTCTCCATGCCCCTTGATCCCTTTAGCTGCAATGGCCACGTCCAAACCCCTCTTGAATATATCCAATGAACTTGCCCTAACAGCTTCTGGTGGGAAAAAATTCCACAGGTTTACAATTCTTCCTCATCTCAGTCCTGAATGGCTTATCCCTTATTCTTAAACTGTGACTCCTAGTCCTGGACTTTCCCAACATCGGAAACCAGGCCACAAGTCCACACTGACCCTCCAAAGAGATGCTGCCTGACCTGCTGATTTCTCAGCATTACACTTTTCGACTCTGATCTCTAGCATCTGCAGTCCCCACATTTTCCTCCAAAGAGTATCCCACCCTGACCCATCACCCACCATAATCTTGTAATCTTTCATTTCCCATGGTTAATACACCTAACCTACATATCCCTGAACACTATGGGCAATTTAGCATGGTTTTATATGTTTCTATAAGATTCCTTTCATTCTTCTAATTCCAGCAACACAAGCCCAGTCGATCCAGTCTTTCCTCAAGTCAGTCCTGCCATTCTGGGAATCCGGCTGGTGAACCTTCGCTTGACTCTCTCAATAGCAAGAATGTCCTTCCTCAGACTAGGAGACCAAACTACACACAATACTGAAGGTGTGGCTTCATCAAAGCCTGCGAAACATCCTCACTCCAATATTCAAATCCTGTCACTGTGGAGGCCACATGCCATTAGCTTTCCTCACTGCCTGCTGCACCTGCATGCCAACCTTCAGTGACTGTTCCACCATGACACTCAGGTCTCATCGCTCCTCACCTTTTCCTAAGCTGCCACCATTCAGATAACAATCTATGTTCATATATTTGCAACCACAGTGGATAACCTCTCAATTATCCATATTATATTGCATTTGCTAATTATTTGCCCACTCAGCCAGTCTGTCTAAATCACCCTGCACCTTTTAGCAACCTTCTCACTGCACATACTGCTAGCCAGTTTAGTGTCCTCTGCAAATTTAGAGATATTGCATTTAATTCCTTTGTCCAAATTGTTCATGTATATTGTGAACAGCTGAGGTCCCAGCACTGAACCCTGCGGCACCCCATTTATCATTGCCCACCACTGAAAAGTAGCTGTTTATTCCAACTCTCTGCTTCCTATCTGTTAATCAATTCTCTATCCATGTCAGTACATTATCTCTTATACCATGAGCTTTAATTTTCCTTACTAATTTCCTGTGAGGAACCTTGTCAAAAGCCTTTGAAAATCCAGATACACAGCATCTACTGATTCATTCATATATACTTTACTGATCACATCCCCAGAAAGAACAAAGAACACTTACAGCCCAGGAACAGGCCTTTTGGTCTTTTAAGCCTGTGCCGATTGAAATCTACTGTTTAAACTTGTCGGTCAATTCCTAAGCATCTGTATCCCTCTACTCCCAACCTACCTATGCATTTATCCAGACGCATCTAAAATAAATCTACCGTACCTGTCTCTACCACCTCTGCTGGCAACGCATTCCAAACGCCTACCACCCTCTGTGTGAAGTACTTGCCACGTGTATCCCCCTTAAACTTTCCATCTCTCACCTTGAAAACGTGACCTCTCGTTATTGAATCCTTCACCCTGGGAAAAAGTTTGTCTCTATCCACCCTGTCTATACCCTTCATGATTTTATAAACCTCAATCAGGTCCCCCATCAATCTCCTTTATTCTAATGAAAATAAGCCTAACCTACTCAACCTCTCTTCAGAGCTAGCACCTTCCACACTAGGCAACATCTTGGAAACCTTCTCTGCACCCTCTCCAAAGCATCCACATCCTTTTGGTAATGTGGCGATCAGAACTGTACATAGTATTCTAAATGCGGCCGAACCAATGTCTTGTACAATTTTAACATGACTTGCCAGCTCTTATACTCAATACCCCGTCCAATGAAGGCAATCATACTATGTGCCTTCTTGACCCCTCTATCCACCTGTGCAGCAACCTTCAGGGTACAATGGACCTGCACTCCCAGATTTCTCTGCCCATCAACTTTTCCCAAGGCTCTTCCATTCACTGTATAATTTGCTCTCGAATTAGTCTTGCCTAAATGCATCACCTCACATTTGTCTGGATTGAAAACCATCTGCCACTTTTCCGCCCAACTCTCCAGTCTATCTATATCCTCCTGTATTCTCTGACAGTCCCTTATGCTTTGTGTAATCTGCAAACTTGCTGATCATACCAACAGTACCCTCTTCCAGATCATTTATGTATATTACAAACAACAGTGGCCCCAACACTGACCCCTCTGCAACACCACTGGTCACCTTTCTCCATTTCGAGAAACTCCCTTCAACTACTACTATCTGTCTCCTGTTGCTCAACCAGTTCCTTATCCATCTAACTCGAACACCCTGCACACCATATGACTTCATTTTCCCCATTAGTCTATCATGGGGAACCTTATCAAATGCCTTACTAAAGTCCATGTGTGTGACATCATCTTCCTTCATCTATCAACCTGGTCACTTCCTCGAAGAACTCTATTAAGTTGGTAAGGCACAATCTCCCCCGCACAAAACCATGTTGCCTATCACTGATTAGCCCATTCTTTTCTAAATATAAATAGATCCTATCCCTCAGTACCTTCTCCAGCAACTTTCCCACCCCGACATCAGGCTCATTGGTCTGTTGTTACCCGGAATATCCCTACTACCCTTCTTGTACAGGGGACAACATGAGTAATCCTCCAGTCCTCCGGCACCTTACCTGTACTTAAGGATGCCACAAAACTATCTGTCAGGGCCCCAGCCATTTCCTCTCTCGCCTCCCTCAGCAACCTGGGATAGATTCCATCTGTTCCTGGGGATTTGTCCACCGTAATAACCTCCAGCCTATGCAACACATCTTCCCTACTTATGTCAACATGATCCAGACTAATCAAACTTCTATCTCTAATCTCAACATTCATCATGTTCCTCTCCTCAGTGAACACTGATGCAAAGTAATCATTCAGAATCTCACCCATTCTCTGAGGTTCAGAAAGTTCCAGAATGTTTGTCAAGCATGATTTCCCTTTAGTAAATCCATGCTGACTAGAACCAATCTGTCACCACTTTCCAAATGCTGTCATTACATCCTTAATGATTTGACAGATTCCAGCATTTTCCTCACCACTGATGTCAGGAGTCAAGAACTTCATTGAACATTGTGTAATCATCAGCGAACATCCCCACTTCTGACCTTATGATGGATGGAAGGTCAATGACGAAGCAGCTGTAGATGGTTGAGCCTAGGAGACAACCCTGAGGAACTCCTTCAGAGATGTGCTGGAGCTGAGGTAACTGACCTCCAACAACCATCCTTTTTGCCAAGTATGGCTCCAACAGTGGAGAGTTGGCACCTTGATACCCGTTGATTCCAGTTTCAATAGGCCTGCTCCTAATCAGTCAAATGCAACCTTGATATCATAGGCTGTCATTCTCACTTCACCTCTGGAGTTCAGCTCTTTTGTCCATGTTTGAACCAAGACTGTAATGAGATCAGGAGCTGGTACAGCTCAAACTGGGGTCATTGAGCAGGTTATTGCTGAGCAGGTACTGTCTGATGACACCTTCCATAATTTTACTGATGACTAATAAGTTAACTGATGGAGCAGTAATTGGCTGTGTTGGATTTGTCCTACTTTTTATGTACAGGACATACCTGGGCAATTTCCCACAATGTTGTGTATTAATTGTGCTAATGTTGTAATAGTACTGGAAGAGCTTAGCTCGGAAAGCGGCAAGTTCTGGCACACAAGTTTTCAGTACTATTGCTGGAATGTTGTCTGGACCTATAGCATTTGCAGTATCCAGTGCCTCCAATTGTTTCTTGACATCACATGGAGTGAACCAAATTGGTTGAAGACTGGTTTCTGTAAATGCTGGGGACCACTGAAGGAAGACGAAATGGATCATCCACTCGGCACTTCAGGCTGAAGATTGCTGAGAATGCTTCATCCATTTCTTTTTCAATGATGTGCTAGACGCTTCCATTATTGATGTCAATCCAATGAATCAGTAAGACCATACTGTGATAACATGATGGCGTGTCCCCGATTTGCAAATGCATAACTTACAAATGCTCTCACTTACAAACAGCTCACAAATTGGGGGGGGGGGGGGGGTGAGGTAATTTTAACTATCTGGCATGTAGATGATTAGCCCATTCATTCATATTGTATTACATTATGTGCCAACCAGTGTGAAGTGTACAAATCAACTTGTAATGGACTCGAGAATGAAAGCCAGTCACATTTTGGTACTGCTTGTTGTATCAATCCAGTGAACACAGTGGTGCCGTACAGCGAATGTGCTATGTCATTCAAATGGATATAGCAAAACTGTAGCTGTATTTATTTGAATCCAGTGAAAAAAGTAAGACTGTTCTGAGAATACATCATGCCAATTCATTGAGAACAGTATATCTGTACAGCAAATCCGTTAGTTTCAAACCACCAAACACAGTAAGGCTGTGCAATAAGTACATTAGTCTCAATCCAGTGAGCACTGTAAGGATGGACAGTGAACACGTTGCTGACAATCTTGAGAAGACTGTATGTCTGTACAGTGAATGGGTCACTTGTAGAGTCAATAATTTCATACAGCACGGAAATAGACCCTTTGGTTCAATTCATCCATGCTGACCAGGTTTTCCAAATTAAATGAGTCCCAGTTGCCTGTGTTTCACTCATATCCCTCTAAACCTTCTTATTTATGTATTTGTCCAAATATCTTTTAAATAGTGTAACCGAATCTACCACTTCCTCTGGCAGTTAATTCCACATCTGAACCAACCTTGTGTGAAAATGTTGCCTCTCAGATCCCTTTTATACTTTTCTCCTCTCCCCTTAAAAATATTGCTTCTAGTTTTGAATTCCCCTACCCTCGGAAAAAGACCTTTGCTATTCATCTTATCTATGCCCCTTATGATTTTATTAACCTCTTTGAGGTCATCCCTCAACTTCGTACACACCGGTGAGAAAATCCCAACTTATTCAGCCTTTTGTTATAATTGAAACACTCAAGTTCCAGCAACTTCATTGTAAATATTTTCTGAACCCTCTCCAATTTAATAATATGAAGACAGTAGGGCTGTAAAGTGAGCACATTGGTTTTAATCCAGTGACAAGAGTAACGCTGTACAATAAATACGTCAGTATCAATGCACTCAATATGTTAAGGTCGCATAGTAAATATGATATTGTCAAGCCAGTGAAAACAATAAGGCTGTACAGTGAATCCATCAGTGGTAATCCAATGTAATGCTTAGGCATGTACAATGTATAGGTTAGTGTCAATCCAGTGAGCACAGGAAGGCTGGACAGTGAATACATTTGTGTCAACCAAATTAATACCTGAAGCCTGCACAATGAATACTTTAGCATTGATCCAATGAACATATTAAGGCTGTGCAGTGATTTTTTTTTAAATCCAATGGACACCTTAAGCCCAGGCAATGAACACCTTAGTGTCAAACCAGTGAACACAATGAATGCACAAGTGACAACCCATTGAAGACAGTACACTGAATACTGTATACTGTGTCAATCCATGGGCCAGTAAGGTCGAACAGTGAATAATGTATGCCCATAAGATACAGAAGCAGAAGTAGGCCATTCAGCTCCAACATTCAATTATTGGCTGAAGTGTTTCTCAACCCTTCTCCTCATAACCCTTGATTCCCTCACCAATCAAGAACCCACGTGTTTCTGTCTCAAATACACTCAATGACTTGGCCCCCGCAACCCTCTATGGCAGAGTTCCACAGATTCACTACTTTCTAGCTGAAGAGATTCCTCCTCATCTCAGTTCTAAAGGGTTGTCCCTTCACTTTGAAGTTGTTCTCTTGGGTCCTAGTCTCTCCTACTGGTGAAAACATTCTTTTCATGTTCACTCTATCCAGGCCTCTTAGTATTCTCTAAGTTTCAATCAGAACCCCCTTCATCCATCTAAACTCCACTGATAACTGACCCATTATCCATTCCAATACCTTGCCCTGAAAACTATGCGCTCTTATCTTAGTTAATATCCTTCAATGTGGCACATTGTCAAAAGCCACTGGCTCTCTTTTGTCTAACTTATCCATTACTTCTTCAAAGAATTCAAACTGATTTGTCAGGCATTATCTCCCCTCCCCTTGATGAAGCCTACTGACTCATTCCAATTTTACCATGCATTTCCAAATGCTCCACAATTTCATCTAAAATCTTACTAACAACCAAGATTGGGGTAACTATCCGATCATTTCCTGTCTTCCATCTCCCTCCCTTCTTAAATAGGTGTGTTACATTAGCCACATTCCAGTCCTCTAGGATCCAGAGATTCCAGAAAGATCACCATCAATGCCGCAACAATCGCCTCAGCTATCTCCTTCAGAATTTGAGGCTGAGGTTCATGTAGTCCATATGATTTATCCACCTCCAGACCCTTCAGTTTCTCCAGCATCTTCTCCTCAGTGATGTCCACTACACTCACCTCTGCCCTAAATCTCTGGAAGTTCTGGTATATTGCTGGTGTTTTTCACACTGTAAACACTGTTATGAAGTTGAAGGCTGCATCATAAATGGGAGGGGTTGGGGCTGCGGGGGGAAGGTAGCTGGGAATGCAATGGATTGATGAAGGTGGGGGAGAAGGTGATAGAGTCAGAGAGGAGGGTGGAGTGAATTGATGGGAAAGATGATGGACCGGTCAAGAGGGCAATGCAGAGTTGGAGGCTTGGGACTGGGATAAGGTGGGGGGAGGGTTATTTGAGGAAACTGGTGAAATCCAATTAATTCCGTGTGGTTGCAGGGTCCCAAAGCAGAAGACGAGGTGTTCTTCCTTCAGGTGTCGGGTGGTTAAAATTTGGCGATGGAGGAGGCCCAGGACCTGCATGCACTTCGTGGAGTGGGAGGGGGAGTTGTGTTCAGCCACAGCGAAGTGGGGTTGGTTGGTGCAGGTGTCCAAGAGATGTTTTCTGAAACAATCCGCATGTTGGCATCCTGTCTCCCCGATGTAGAGCAGACCACATCAGCTGCAACGGATATAATAGATGACATTTTTGTAGATACAGATACATTTCTGTCAGATATGGAAGGATTCTTTGAGGCCCTGGACAGAGGTGAAGGGGGGAAGGTGTTGGCGCAGGTTGTGCACTTCCTGCGGTGGTAGGGGAAGGTGCCGGGAGTGGGCTGAGGGCTAGTGGGGTGTGTGAACCTTGCAAACGGAGGGAACGGTCTTGCCGGAACACTGATAAGGGTGGGGAGGGAAATATATCCCTAGTTGGGGAGAGGGTCTGTTTGGAGATGGCGAAAGTGGGAAGGGATGATCCGATGTATACAAAGCTTGGTGGGTGGAAGGTGAGGACCGAGGGGGTTCTGTCTTTGTTGCTTTGGAAGGGGTGGGGTTTAAGGGCAGAGGTGTAGTAAGTGGAGGAGATGCACTGAAGGGCATCGTCAACCATGTGGGAGGGGAAGAAGGATGCCATCTGGGGTTTTCTATGATAGAATCGGTCATCCTGGGAATACATGCGGTGGAGGTGGAGGAATTGGGAATAAGGGATGGCATTTTTACAGGAGGTAGGGTGGTAAGAGGTGTAGTCCAGGTAGCTGTGGGAGTTTACGGATGTGTAGTAGATGTTATGCGGTCGCTGGAAATGGAGAGGTCCAGGAAAGGGAGAGAGGTGTCAGAGATGATCCAGGTGAATTTGAGGTTGGGGTGAAAGGTGTCAGTGAAGTTCTATCTATTGTGTAATGAATTTGAAAGACCCTTTACAGACACCAAGCAAAACTAATGTCATTTACAAAATACTGTGCAAGGACTGTAACAAATACTACATTGGAGAAACAGGCAGAAACCTAGCCACCAGAATACATGAACACCAACTAGCCACAAAACGACACGTCCCCTCTCACTAGTATCCTTACATACAGATAAGGAATGACACCACTTCGACTGGGACAACACATCCATCTTAGGACAAGCCAAACAGAGACACGCATAAATATTCCTAGAAGCATGGCATTCCAAAGAAACCCAAACATATAAGTAGAAAGCAGGAATCATGTACACTGCTTCGCCTGAGGCCCACTGAAGACATTACCTAGTAGGGTGACGAAATGTATGGAAATGATCCTTCCAGGTCAGCGAGCAAACCTATATCTTGAGCCTCAAACTGAGCTACAAATCTTCTCAAAACTCACTTACCTCAATACATGGGTTTCCTCAACCACTCCAGAACCTTCTCCCGGCTTCTGGAAGTGCACAGGCACCATTAGCCACGTGGCCGCTCTAGCCATGACTTCTGCAGCGCATTATGATGTCACTTCCGCTCCCGCCACCCCACAGACCACAGTCACTGCCAACCATGCTGCCTCCACCTCCGGGCCCACTTTTTCAATCAAGACTCCCGCCTGCAAGGGTTCTCCACGTCCAACACACCTCCACCTGGAAACCCTGTGCTGGTCTGTTACTCACCCTTGACCTCTTCATTTCTAACTGCCACTGTGACATAGATCACCTCAACCTGTCCACTCCCCTCACCCAATTCAACCTCCTGCCCTTGCAATGCGCAGCCTTCCACTCCCTCCGCTTCAAGCCGAATATCACCATCAAACCAGCAGACAAGGGGGGGGTTTTGGTAGTTGGTGCACCAACTTCTACATTCCTGAAGCAAGGCGCCAACATGCAGACACCTCCCTTTACTGCCCACTCAACCACGACCTCACCTCCCATCACCAAACCATCATCTCTCAGACCATCCACAACCTCATCATACATGAACCCCGCACCTCCCGATTCTACCTCCTACTGAAGATTCACAAACCTGACTTCCCCAGTCAACTCATCATCTCAGCTTGCTCCTGTCCCACTGAACTCACCTCTGCTTACCTTGACATTGTCCTGTTCCCCCTTAGTCCAGGAACTCCCCATCTACATTCCGGACACCACCCACACCATTCACCTCCTCCAAGACTTTTGTTTCCCTAGTCCCCTATGCCTTATCTTCACCATGGACATCCATGTACACATCTATTTGCCATGACGAAGGCCTACAAGCCCTCCATTTCTTCCTCTCACACCGTCCCAACTAGTACCATTCCACTGACACCCTTATCCCCCTGGTTAAACTGGTACTCACGTTTAACTTCTCCTTCCAATTCTCCCACTTCCTCCAAACCGAAGGGGTAGCCATGGGCACCCACATGGGCCCCAGCAATGCCAGCCTCTTTGTCAGGTGCATGGAACAGTCCATCTTCGGCAGCTACACTAGCGCCTGCCTCCACCTTTTCCTCTGCTACATCGATGATTGAATCACTGTTACCTTGAGCTCCCATGAGGAGGTTGAACAGTTCATCAACTTTACTAACACCTTTCACCCTGACCTCAAATTCACCTGGACCATCTCTGACACCTCCCTTCCCTTCCTGGACCTCTCCATCTCCAGCAACTGACTAACCATGGGCATCTACGACAAACCCACGGACTTCCTCAGCTACCTGGAGTACACCTCCTCTCATCCTGCCTCCTGTAAAAGTGCCATCCCTTATTCCCAATTCCTCTGCATCTGTTCCCAGGATGACCAATTCCACCATAGAAAATCCCAGATTGCATACTTTCTCAAAGGCCACAATTTTCTCCTCCCATGTGGTCGATGATACCCTCCAGCACATCTCCTCCACTTACCGCACTTCTGCCCTTGAACCCTACTCTTTCCAACACAATAAGGACAGAACCTTCCACCCCACCAACCTTCTGAAACAGCACATCATCCTCTGCCACTTCCTCCACTTACAAACAGACACCCCCCACCCACCCAATAGGGATATATTTCCCTCTCCATCCCTATCCCCCAGCCACTCTACCAGAGAGACCATTCCCTCCGCGACTCTATTGTCAGATCATGCACCCCCACCATCCCTTACCTCACTCACGGCACCTTCCCCTGCCACCCCAGGAAATACAAAATCTATGTCCACACCACCCCCTCACATCCATCCAAGATCCAAAAGGATCCTTCCACATTCAAAAGAAATTTACCTGTACTTCCACAAATGTCATCTACTGTATCCATTCCACCTGATGTTGTCTCCTCTACATCGGGGAGACAGAATGCCAACTTGTGAATCATTACAGAGAACATGTCTGGTACAGCTGTACCAACCAATCCCACCACCACATGGCTAAACACTTTAACTCCCTCTCCCACTCCACCAAAGACATGCAGGTCCTGGGCCTCCCCCATCACCAAACACTAACCACCTGACACCTGGAGGAAGAACACCGCATCTTCCACCTTTGGGACCCTGCAACCACATGGGGTTAATGTGGATTTCATCAATTTCCTCATTTCCCCTCCCTGACCTTATCCCAGTCCCAAACCTCCAACTCTGCACTGCCCTCTTGACCTGTCTATCATCTTTCCCATTTATCTGCTCCACCCTCTTCTCCGACCTATCACCTTCCCCCCCCCACTTTCATTCCCAGCTACCTTCCCCCAGCCACACACCCTTCCCACTTATCTCTCAGCCCTCCCAGCCCATAAGCCTAATTCCTGATGAAGGGCTTATGCCCGAAATGTGGATTCTCCTGCTCCACTGATGCTGCCTGACCTGCTGTGCTTTTTCAGCACCACACTCTTGACTCTGATCTACAGCATCTGCAGTCCTCACTTTCTCCCATCTTTTCATTATGATGATTCATTTTTTCTTAAGGAGAGAGGTATTATGTAGTTGAAGGTATGTACTGTACCTTGAAAAGAAAGTGAATGTTGTTTTACACTGAGAGCTTATAAACACCTGTCATTTGACTAGCTAGCAGCCTCAGGGTGTACTGGAAAATTGAAAATATGTAACATTTGGCTGCGAAATAGTTACCTGAGTTGTACTGACAACAATTTGAATCTAACTAATAAGTTTAAATTATGCTCCAGGATATTAAACCCCAATCCAGTTTGAATTCCTTGATTTGCCAACCACAAACCAATGAGACAATCCGATGTTTAGGGTATAAAGAAGCAGACATTTTGAAAGTTAAACAGAGAGTAAACTCCCATTGAGAGTAAACTACATTGAGAGAGACTGCCATTCATAACACTCTTGATCAAAGGTCCCTTTTTCATATGAAACATCTTTGCAGTAAAAGACAGAAGACGACCCAGGGAGATATTCAGCCGAAAGAAGGAGGACACCAGAGATGACAGCTACTGTGTGGATTTGAAATTAAGTTGATGGAGTTTTATGGGAACAGTATATTGTTGTAGAGTTGGAGGCAGATAACAAACATTTAAGTGAAAAGAGGCTTAGAGTTGTAAATAGTTGTTGTTTAATGTTCACTTTTAGAGTGATATTTTTTTCTTTATATAGTGGAATTTGGGAGTTCTTTGCCACTCATATTTTAACAGATTACGAGGCGAAGAGAGCTTTTCTGAGTGTTTAGTTTAATTCACAGAAGGGTTCACAGCCGTGTCAATAATAACATTGAGGCAAAGTACCTATTCAGTTCCTCCATGATTTCTCTGTTCCCCATTACTACTTCTCCAGCCTCATTTTGCAGCATCCAATGATCACTCTTGCCACTCTTACCTTTCAGATATCTCGAAAGTCTCTTGCATTTATCTTTATATTACTGGCTAGTTTACATTCATATCTCAACTTTCCCCTCCTTTGTACTTTCTTAGTTATCTTCTGCTGGTTTTTAAAGGCTTCCCACTAATCTTTACCGCATATGTTACATACACTACAATGATGTCAATTGTACGCACTGGTAAGCAAAAGAGAATTTTATCAAACAAAAAAATGTGAATATGGAAATCTAAAACTAAAATAGAAATTGCTGGATAAACTCCGCAGTTCTGGTCGCATCAGTGGAGAGAGAAACAGAGTTGATATTTCAGGTGCAGTGACCCTTCTTCAGTATACTTTTAATGTCTTTTACAAAGGGAGAAATATGAGGTTAGTAAAAAAGAAATTAGTGCACTCTATGTGAAAAGAATTTTGCACATTGTGTGGAATGCTATAGAATCTTAGAAACCCCACTGTGTGGAAGGAGGCCATTTGCCCGTTCGACCCTCTGAAGAGTAACCTACCCAGATGCAACCCCTATCCTATCCCTATCACCCTACATTTCCCATAACCTACATATCTCTGGATACTAGGGACAATTTAGCATGGCCAATCTACCTAAACTGAACATCTTTAGAGTATGGAGGAAGCTAGAACACCCGGAAGAAACCCACGCAAATACAAGAAGAATGTACAAACTCAACAAATGGTCACCCAATTGTTGGGTGAATTGAATGCAGGTCCTTGGCATTATGGGGCAGCACTGCTGACCACTGAGCCACTGTCTCACCAATCCTGAAAATAAAAGTGCTTCTTGTGAAGAGCGTTGATCGGTTGAACATATCAGTACACATTGTGAACAATCATTTGAACATATGGGTCGCAATCTTAGACACAAATAGGTCAACTATTAGATACATAAATCTTGGATTGTGAAGGAATTTGTACACACAGCTGAATATATTATTGAGCATCATTGGTTTCTGTTTGTTGAATAGATTAATGCCTATCAGTTAAGTTTATTTATGCATGTCATGTGAACACATCAATACCAGTCAGGTGAACACATTAGTGACAACCAAATGAACACATCGATGTCTGTCAGTTAAACACATTGATACCCATCAGGTAAAAATATCAGTGCCAGTCAGATGAACACATCTATATCAGCAAAGTGAACATATTGATGCCCGTCAGGTGAACACATTGATGCCCATCTTGTGAGCACATCAATATTCGTCAGGTAAATGGTTCAATATCTGTCAAGTAAACACATTGATACTCATCAGGTGAATACATGTATGTAAGCCAAGTGAACACATCAATGCTTGTCAGGTAAACACATTGATGCCCATCAGGTGAACACATCCATATCCGTCAAGTAAACACATTGTTAACCATCAGGTGATCACATCTCTGTCAGTCAGATCAACACATCAGTGCCAGTCAGATGAACACATTGGTGCCAGTCAAGTGTGTACATCGATATCTATCATTCACACTCATCAGATGAACACTTCTTTACCAGTCAGATGAACATATCGCTGCTAGTCAGGTGAACACTTCAATGTCAGTCAGGTAAGCACACCTGTGTCAGTCAGGTGAACACAACACTGTCAGTTAGATGAACACATCCATGTCAGTCAAGTGAAAAGATATCGGTGTCAGTCAGATGAACGCATCATTGCCAGTCAGGTGAACACATCAGTCCTGGTCAGATGAACACATCAGTGCTGATCACATGTGTGTGACGGGGTCTTTGTGATTAAATGGCTGCCGACAATCCTTGATCCCTCATTCACTCATTCTCTCAAATGTTGCTGGAGCAGAACAGAGCACCAAAGGAAATTCTAGAGGGTAATTTAGATTTAGATTTAGATTAGATTACTTACAGTGTGGAAACAGGCCCTTCGGCCCAACAAGTCCACACCAACCCGTGGAAGCGCAACCCACCCAGACCCATTCCCCTACATTTACCCCTTCACCTAACACTAGGGGCAATTTAGCATGGCCAATTCACCTAACCTACACATTTGTGGACTCTGGGAGGAAACCGGAGCATCCGGAGGAAACCCACGCAGACACGGGGAGAACGAGCAAATTCCACACAGTCTTTAGTAAAGATCAGGTTGGGACTGAACTTTAATGTATGGTAGATATGGGTTGAGTTGAAGGCCAGAGGAATGACTTGGCATTCTAATGTCCAAACTCACATTCTGAAAGGAAATAAGGGGAAAACACCCTGTTGTGGGAATTCTGCCCCCAGTTCCTAGATGCAATTCCATTGGTAAAGTGCATGACAAGGACCCAAGGCCACAGTCTTAGAGTAAAGGAAAGACTTTTTAGAATGGAGATAAGGAGAATATTTTTCAGACAGAGAGTGAATCTATGTAATTCAATGCCACAGAAGGCTGTGGAAGCAAGGTCATTGAGCATATTTAAGACTGAGATAAATAGGTTCTTGATTGTCAAGGGTTATGGGGAGAAAGCAGGAGAATGGGGTTGAGAAACTATCAGCCACGGTTGAATGGCGGAGCAGACTTGAAAAGGTTGAATAGCCTATCTCAGAACGTAGAACAGTACAGCACAGTCCAGGCCCTTTGGCCCTCAATGTTGTGCCGACCTTTTATTTTACTCTAAGATCAGACTAACCCACATACCCTTCATTGTACTATCTTCCATGCGCCTATCCAAGAGTCACTTAAATGTCCCTAATGTATCTGACTCTACTACCACCACTGGCAGTGCATTCCACGTACCCACCACTCTCTGTGTAAAGAAACAACCTCTGATACCTCTTTTAAACCTTCCTCCAATCACCTTTAAAATTATGCCCCCTAGAGATAGCCGTTTCTGCCATGGGAAAATGTTTCTGGCCATCTACTCTGTCTATGCCTCACATCATCTTGTACACCTCTATCAGGTCATCTCCCATCCTTCCTTGCTCCAAAAGACAAGTCCTAGCTCCCTCAACCTTTCTTCATAAGACATGTCCTCCAGTCCATGCAGCATCCTGTTCAATCTCCTCTGCACCTTTCTAAAGCTTCCACATTCTTCCTATAATGAGGCAACCAGAATGGAACACAATATTCCAAGTATGACCTAACCAGGTAGTGCTCTATGGCACTACAGGATAGCCTCATGGCTCATAAACTCAATCGCCCTGCTAATGAAACCCAACACACCATACACCTTCTTGACAACCTTATCAACTTGGGTGGCAACTTTGAGAGATCTATAGACATGAACCCCATGATCCCTTTGTTGCTCCACCCAGCCAAGAATCCTGCCTTTAACCCTGTATCGTGCTTTCAAATTTAACCTTCCAAAATGGTCACTTCACACTCTTCCAGGTTGAACTCTATCTGCCACTTTTGCCCGAAACGTTGATTTTCCTGCACCTCGAATGCTGCTTGACCTGCTGTGCTTTTCCAGCACCACTCTAATCTAGACTCTGATCTCCAGCATCTGCAGCCCTCACTTTTGCCTTTGTCTATCTGCCACTTATCAGCCTAGTTCTGAATCCTGCCAATAAATATTCTGCTGCGACTTACAACAGCCCTCCACACTATCCACCACTCCACCAACCTTCATGTCACCAGCATACTTACTAACCCATCTTTCTACTTCCTCATCAAAGTCAGTTATAAGTAGCACAAAGAGCAGAGGTCCCAGAACCTATCCCTGCCAAACACCACTGATCACTGAGCACCAGGCTGAAAACTTTGCATGTACCACCAACCTATGTCCTCTATTGGTTGGCCAATTCTGTATCCAGATAGCCAGATTTCCCTGTATCCCATGCCTCCTTAACTTTGGATAAGCCTACCAAGGGAACCCTGAACAAACGCCTTGCTAAAATCCATGCATGCCACATCCACTGCTCTACCTTCATCAATGTGTTTTATCACATCCTCATAGAATTCAATAAGGCATGACCTGCCTCTTGCAAAGCCATGCTGACTATCTCTGATCAAAACATGATTTTCCAATTAAACATAAATCCTGTCCCACAGAATCCTCTCCAATAATTTGCCCACCACAGACGTAAGACTGAGTGGTCTGTAATTTGCAGGATTATCCCTATTCCCTTTCTTGAACAAGGGAATAAGTTGTCACCCTCTAATCATTTGACACTACTCCAGTGCCCATTGAGAGTGCAAAGGTCATTGTCAATGGCACAGTAATCTCTTCCTTTGCTTCCTTTAGTCATCTTGGGTATATTCCATCCGGCCCAGGGAATTTATCGATCCTTATGTTTTTCAAAATTTTCAGCACATCCTTCTTCTTAACATCAAGCTGTTTGAGCACATCAGTCTGTTTCACGCTGTCCTCAGAAATGTCAATGTTTCTCTCAGGAGTGAATACTGAAGCAAAGTATTCATTAACGACATCCCCTACCTCCTCCAACACCAGGCACAAGTTCCCTTCACTCTCCTTGATCGGACCTACCCTCACTCTGGATGTTTGCTTGTTCCTCACATGAATGTAGAATGCCTTAGGGTTTTCCTTAATTCTACCTGCTACAGCTTTCTCATGCCCACTTCTCGCTTTCCTACGTCCATTCTTCAGTTCCTTCCTGGCTACCTTGTAACTTCTAAAGTCCTGACTGATCCTTGCCTCCTCAACCTAAAGTAAGCTTCCTTTTTCCTCTTGCCTAGATGTTCCACATCCCTTGTTACCCAAGGTTCTTTCAACCTACCATCCCTTCCTTGCCTCAGTGGGACAAACTTGTCTAGCACTGTCAGCAAGTGCTTCCTAAACAACCTCCAAATTTCTGTGTACTTTTCCCTGAGAATATCTGTTCCCAATTGAGGCACCTCAGTTACTGCCGAAGAGCATTGCAATTCTCCCTCCCTCAATTAAATACTTTCCTCACACCATCTGCTCCTATCCCTCTCTGTGAATATAGTAAAGGTTAAGGAGTTGTGATCACTACCATCGAACTGCTCTCCCACCAAGTGATCTGAAACCTGACATGGTTCGTCGCCAAGCACCAAATCCAATTTGGCCTCCCTTCTAGTCAGTCTTTCTACACATTGAATCATGAACCCTTCCTGGACACATCCGACCAAAACTGCTCCCTCTAAACTATTTGAACTAAGAAAATTCCAATCAATATTTGGGAAGTTAAAGTCACCCATGATGATAATCCTGTTATCATTTAATGAACCATAGGATCCCTATAGTGTAGAAACAGGACATTTGGCTCAAGTCCACATTGACCTTCCGATGGGTATCCTGCCCAGACCCCTTCCCTTACAGTATTAGTCGACATTTCTCTTGACTAATGCACCTAACCTACACTTCCTGAATACTATGGGAAATTTAGCATGGCCAAATCACAGAGCCTGCACATAGAACATAGAACATAGAACAATACAGCACAGAACAGGCCCTTCGGCCCACGATGTTGTGCCGAACTTCTATCCTAGATTAAGCACCCATCCATGTACCTATCCAAATGCCGCTTAAAGGTCGCCAATGAATCTGACTCTACCACTCCCTCGGGCATCTTTGGACTGTGGGAGAAACTGAAGGACCCGGAGGAAACACATGCAGACATGGGGAGAACATGCAAATTCCACACAGACATCCAAGGCTAGAATAGAACCTGGGTGCCTGGTGCTGCGAGACAGCAGTTCTAACCACTGAGCCACAGATTAAAACAACTAACTCCCTAAAGGTTCACAGAATAGTTACAGCATAAAACCAGACTATTCAACCCCTCTGATAGGCATCCCATCCCTTAATCTTGTATTTCCCAGGGGCAATCCACCTGGCCTACACATTTTTGGACTGTGGCAGGAAACCCACGCAGACAGGGGAAGAGCATGCAAACTCCACACTGACAATCACCCAAAGCTCCAACCGAACCTAACACCCTGATTTTAGCAAAGTCCAGTGCAGGATACCAAGCCAATGCAGTAATCAATGTAATGGAGCAAGAGTTGGGACAGTACAGGTGTATGTACTGAAGACAGACTGCTCGATGTAACCGACAAAGAGGCAGGTGCCCGTGGCCACCCTCCGGATTTGGAGAAAGTGAGAAGAATTGAAAGAAAAGTTATTGAGGGTGAGGACTACTTCAGTGAGGTGGAGGAGGGTATCAGTGGGGGTGGAACTAGATGGGTCTGTTGGAGAGGAAAAAATTGAGGGCCTGCAAGCCATCATACCGAAGATGAAGTGCTGGTGGCCAGGGAATTGGAAGTTTCCGAAGAGGTGGAAGGCATGATTTGCATCCTGGATATAGGTGCCAAGTGCCTGGACCAATGGAGAGGAAATGAGAGTTGAGATAGGAAGAAATTAGTTTGGTGTGGCAGGAACGTGCGGAGAGAATGGGTCAGCTGAGGAAGTTGGGCTTGTGAATCTTGGGGAGCAGGTAGAACTGGGCAGTGTGGGGCTGGGGGACTGTGAGGTTGGAGGCAGTGAAGGACAGCTCACTGAAGGCGATGAGATCATGGACACTGTGGGAGATGGTGGCTTGATGGGCGATGGTGCAGTCATGGTCAAGGTGTTGGGGAGCTGGCGTTCGGCATCTGCAACAGTGAGGTCCGTCCTCTGGACTACCATCGCCTCACAAGTTTAATAGTGAAGCAGGGATTGGTGTGGAGAGAGTGCAGTGGAGTGCAATTCCTCTGCCTCAATCACTTCTGCTCTGACAAGGAGACATGCCACTCCAAAGCATCCCAGGTGTCCTACTGTTTCAAACAACGCTTTCTTCCCCCCTCTGTCATCCAGACAGCCCTCAACTGTATCTCCTCCTTTCCCCGCTCCACACTCACCCCTCTGAACGTGCAGTGCTCCACTCACTCCGCATAACCAAAAAAGATGCAACAACTGTCTGTTCACCAACACCCTCACCTCTATCCAGGGCTCTAAACAGTCCTTCCAGGTGAGACAGAGGTTCACCTGCATCTCCTCCAACTTTGTCTACTACATCCGGTGTTTCCAATGTGGTCTTCTCTACATTGGTGAGTCGAAGAGTGGGGTGCTGGAAAGGCACAGCATCCGAGGAGTCCTAACCCTAACCTGCTCCTCAGGTGCTGCCTTAACGGCAGCATCACACCTTTTCCAGCACCACACTCTTCGACTTTGATCTCCAGCATCTGCAGTTCTCGCTTCCTACATCAGTGAGACCAAATGTAGACTAGGTGACTGTTTCACCGAGCATCTTTGCCTGGTCTGAAATGGCTAACCTAACCTCCCGGTCACTGCCCATTTCAATTCTCCCTCGGACTCCCCATCCAACATGTTCATCCTTGGTCTCCTCCTCTGCAAGTCAGACGAACAACACCTTATCTTCCGCCTGGGCAGCTTACAACCTAAAGGATTTAACACTAAGTTCTCTAAATTCAAATAACATTACCACCCATCTCCCAGCTCTCTTTCCAGCCACAACTCCTCTTTTCTATTCCATCTCTCAACCTTCCCTTCCAGTGACCAACAGGATCCATCCCTCCCATCAACTGACCAGCGTGTACCCACCATCTGTGTCCATCTATCACTACCTCACCATTCCGCTATTCTCCCCACATCCCTCCCCCACACTTCCTTTATCTGTCGTTCCCCCTACACCCACATCTCGTCCTGAAGAAGGGTTAATAGCAGAAATACTGACTTCCCCACCTCCTGGCTTGCTGTGTACTTCCAGCTTTTTGTCTACTTAGGACTCATGCTGAATTACATACACTTTTGGAGAAGTCATTCCATTTTTCAATTCTGATTTAAAAACAGTGCATTCCAAGAAAGTGACACCTTTCCACAATAGAGAGAAAAGCTTGACATACTCACATTTGACTGTCAGCTCATAAAAGGCGCTGGATTCACTGAACGGGTTTTGTATGAAACAACCGTATATGCCAGAATCTGATTTCTGTGCGTTTTTGATGACCAAAGTTGTGTTATTATTGATCAATGTGTATCGGGCATTAGAAGCACCTCCTGTTATTGCAAGCCATCTGATAGACTGGATGTTTCCTGATAATATACAGGTTAATGCAATAAAACTGTTTTCCAGGCTGGAATTGCTGGATATGTCAGGTTCATCAAGCTGTTCTGGAAAGAGATGAAACAGAATTTTAATACTCAGGAGTGAGTGCTAACTCACATGGTCCTTCCACAGTCAAAGTCTGGGTCAGAAGCTAATTCCTGGAGAATAATGTGGTGTAAAGACACAATTGCAATCAGCAAGTCTCCAACCAAATCTGCTCACAAGACACAAACCAGCAATATCACTCCAGAGAACCATGAAAATGGTCACTGTTGAAAATGGACACAATAAGGGATGTGGCAAACGCTCGTTGATGGAGCTGAGATTGGAACCCTGCAAATCCTTCAGCTATCATTTGCAAATCAGATTAGATTCCCTACAGTATGGAAACAGCCCTTTGGCTCAACAAGTCCACACCAGCCCTCCAAGCAGTAACCCACCCAAATCCATTCCCCGACCCTATATTTATCCTTGACTAATGCACCTACACTATGGACAATTTAGCATGGCCAATTCACCTGACCTGCATATCTTTGGATTGTGGGAGGAAACCTATGCAGACACAGGGAGAATGTGCAAATTCAAAACAGACAGTCATCCAAGGCGGGAATTGAACCCAGGACCCTGGTGCTGTGAGGCAATAGTGCTAACCACCATGCTAACACTCGGCCACTGTGCCACCCTGGAATTGGAAATTAAACTCTAGCTATTGGGCACAGGGAGATCTGGATGAGACACATATCTAACATTGTGGAGATCTGCAGGTCTCTGTTCAGTAAATTGGTCTGAACTGATCCAGTCAGGGATAGTCTGTGCCCTGAAATGACTGGGAGCTGCTGGAAGCTTGGGTTTGAACCTGTTAGTGATTCATGCTGAAATGTGCAATGGCTGGGAATGCTACATTTGTCTTTCATATGTGAACACTAATTTTGGAAGGAAACATTCAAGTGGGGTGGTACGGTGGCTCAGTGGTTAGCACTGCTGCCTCACAATGACAAGGACCTAGGTTTGATTCCAGCCGCAGGCAACTGTCTGTGTGGAGTTTCCACATTCTCCCTGTGTCTGCGTGGGTTTCCTCCCATAATCCAAACATATGTAGGTCAGGTAAATTGGCCATCCTTAATTGTCCATAGTGTTAAATGCATTAGTCAGGGGTAAATATAGGGTAGAGGAATGGGTCTGGGTGGGTTACTCTTCGGAGAGTTGGTGTGGACTTGTTGGGCCAAAGGACCTGTTTTTATACTGTAGATAATCTAATCTAAAAAAAGTGAGGTCTCAGAAAAAGTCATGGACTTGAAAGGTGTTTCTCTCTGTACACATGCGACCAATCTGGTGAATATTTTGGGTTTTTATTTTAGCTTTCTGTTGTTTATTATGTTTTGATTTGTGTTACGATAAGTGGATTGTGAGTTCTATCAAGTGGTTTTGAGGAGAAGGCAGGAGGTGCTTCATGAAATATGAGCAGGAGCTGCAAATGTGGAAGACTCAATAGCCAGTGGTTTAAAACAGAGCTAATTGATTCTCAATTCTGAATATCAATGACACAATTATAAAGTAGCATCCCATTCCTACACTTAGGGAGCCACTGTTCTGGTTCAGGATGAGAGAGAACAAATTCAAAGTTGGCCTTTCGGAGACATTATTTGTCAGCTGTAGTCTCGCACTCTGTCCAGGAGTTCATACTGCTTCAATAATAGACCACTAAGGGCTGTATAAATCAACTTCTATCAAATAGTCTCAGCCCAATCTCTGTACTAGCACCACACCGAGCAGCAGTAAAGTGGAGAAAAGCTGAAGTTGACCATATAAAGAAAAGGAACACAACCAACACCTTGCTTCATCCCTGAGTGAAGACTTTTGACCCAGTATTTCCTTCAGTAAGAAGTGAGAGAATGGTAGAGTAAAGCAGAAGTTGTGAGGAGAGCTATAGATGGAATGAGGGAAAGGGAGATACAATGAGATGGGGAATGGAAGACGGAAAAAGAAGTGTGAGAGGCTGGAAGGATACAGGAAAATATCAAGTGGAAAACAGAATCGGTAAGAAAGGGAGAGACAGGAATAAGTAAGACAGGGAATGTGCAATAGAGGAAATTGTAGAGGGGACATGAATATCTCTAGATTTCCTCAAAGCACTCCATTGAGAAAATTGGAAACCTCCAGGATTGCTGCAACAGTTTTTAAACTCATTTGTCAGATGTAACATCACTGGCTGCCCAGCATTTATTGCCCATCCCTGGCTACATTTGAGAAGGTGGTGGTGAGCTGCCTTTTTGAACTGCTCCAGTCCATTTGCTATAGGAGATCCACAATGCTCTTAGGGAGGGAATTCCAGGATTTTGACCCAGCAACATTGAAGAAATGGCAATATAATTCCAAGTCAGGATGGAGAGTGGCTTGGAAGGGAACTTGAAGGTAGTAGTGTTCCCATGTATCTGCTGCCCTTGTCCTTCTAAATGGAAGTGGTTGTGGGTTTGAAAGGTACTGTCTGCAACGTTTGATGAATTTCTGCAGTGCATCTTGTAGATAGTACACACTACTGTTACTGAGTGTCAGGAATGGAAGGAGTGGATGCTTGTGGATGTGGTGCCAATTAAGCAGGCTGCTTTGTTATGGATGGTGTCAAGCTTCTTAGGTGTTGTTGGAGCCATCCAGGCAAGTGGGCAATATTTCATCACACTCCTGGCTTAAGCCTTGTAAATGGTGGACAAGTTTTGGGGAGTCAAGAGGTGAGTTACTCGTCGCAGTGTTCTTAGAGTCTGACCTGCTCCTGTAGCCACTGTGTTTATATGGTGAGTCCAATTGGTCAATAATAACCGCCAGAATATTGACAGTGAAGACTAACATGTGATTGTGCTGGGAAGTGATGCTGACTGTGGTGAACAACTACCCAGTACTCATGGTGCACAACAACAACGTATACTCATGTAACATCTTTAACATAATAAAATATCTCAAGGCATTTCACAGAGACATCAAACATAACATCAGAACAAACTGCATGAGGAGATGTTTGGATGGATGAGCAAAAGCTTGTTCAAAGTGGATAGTTATAAGATGTTCTTGTCGGAGCAAAGTGAGGGGGAGGTGGAGAGGAGTAGAGAAGGAATTCCAGATCGCTAAAGGCATGGCCATCAATGATGCAACAATAAAATTGAGGGATTGACGAGAGGGCAGAATTAGCGGTTTGTAGATATTGCAGAGGGATGCAGGATGGAGGAGCTTGCAGAGTTAGGAAATATCAAAGCCACAGAGTGATTTGAAAACAAAGATAAGAATTTTAAAATTGACGAGGCAATGGTGTTAAATGAATGCAGGGACATGGACAGCAGAGTTTGAGATGACCTTGTTCCCAGAGGGTGAATTAGGGAAGTTGGTCAGGAGTGAGTTGGAATAGCCAGATATGGAGCTAACAGAACATGGATGGGATGAGCTGAGGCAAGATGAAAGTCAGTTGATGTTACTGAGATGGTAATTGATGGTCTTATTGAAGGTGCCAGTGTGTGGTTAAAACTCATTCTGGCAACAGGCATTCACTATAGAGACACAAAGAATATCACATCAAGAACTGATAAATCAGGAGCTAAAAAGGGTGAGAGGAGCTTTTCTTAATTCATTTGTGGGACTTGGGTGTCACTGGCTGGCAGTATTAATAACCCATCCGTATTTGCCCTTGAGAAGGTAGTGGTGAGCTACCTTCTTGAATCGCTGCAATACACTTGCTGTGAATTGACCCACAATGCCAGTAGGGAGGGAATTCCAGGATTTTGGCTCATTGACTGTGAAGAAACAGCGGTATATTTCCAAATCAAGGTTGTGAGTGGCTTGGAGGGGAACTTGCAGGTGTTGTTGTTGTTCCCAAGTACCTGCTTCCCTTGTCCTTCTAGATGGAAGTGGTCGTGGGTTTGGAAGGGTCAAGATTAGAGTACTGCTGGAAAAGCACAGCAGGTGGGGCAACATTCGCGGAGCAGGAAAATCGACATCTCGGGCAAAAGCCCTTCATAAGGAATTAGGCTGAGAGCCTCTGGGATGGAGAGATAAATGGGAGGGGGTGGGGGTTGGCAGAAGGTAGCTGAGAGTTCAATAGGTGGATGGAGGTGTGGGTAAAGGTGATAGGTTGGAGAGGAGAGGAAACCCTTCTCTCCAACCTATCTCTTTTACCCCCATCTCCATCCACCTATTGCACTCTCAGCTACCTTCTCCCCAGCCCCACCCCCCGTCCATTTATCTCTCCACCCCCAAGGCTCCTAGCCTCATTCCTGATGAAGGGCTTTTGCTCGAAACGCCAATTTTCCTGCTCCTCGGATGCTGCCCAACCTGCTGTGCTTTTCCAGCAGTACTCTAGTCTTGACTCTAATCTCCAGCATCTGCAGTACCCACTTTCATCTGGAGGGTTTGGAAGATGCTGTCTAAGGATTTTTGATGAATTTCTGCAGTACATCTTATAGATAGTACACACTACTGCTACTGAGCGCCGGTTGTGGAGGGATTGTAGATGTGGTGCCAAACAAGCAGATTGCTTTGTCCTGGATGGTGTCAAGCTTCTTGAGTGTTGTTCGAGCTGCACCCATCCAGGTAAGTGGAGAGTATTCCATCACACTCCTGACTTGTGCCTTGAGGATGGTGGATAGACTTTGTGGTGTCAGGTGGTGAGTTACTGCAGTATCCCTAGTCTCTGACCTGCTCTTGTAACCACTGTGTTTATGTGGTGAGTCCAGTTGACTTCCTGCTCAATGGTAACCCCCAAGCATGTTGACAGTGATGATGATACCATGACAGCAATAGCTTAAAATAATTGCAATTATAAGGGCAAGGTCCTGAGGAATTTAGTAGAACCAAAGGCCAACATTTTATATCTTAGGATGTTTCAAAAAAAGGTCTGCTGAGATCAAAGGTGTAATGTTTCCCAGGGAGATGGATAGAGTGCATGATAAGGGAGTAGAGTTTATGACGGGGCTGAGACAATAACTTCAGTCTTCCCAATGTTTAATTCAAGGAAACTTCTGCTAATCCAATACTGGATATGAAACCTGAGCATGGAGAGCGCAAGTGAAGGGTTGCTGCTGGTGGTGTTTATGCAGCAGGTAAAGATTATCTCTCAGTTAGACTTCTATCCCTCTGTGCACCAAATTACTTCAGAACAGGTAAAGTAAAAAGAGACAAATCTTATTTAATTCAAGAAACATAATCAAATAGGCAATATGACTGTGCTTACTGAACACGTGGAGTGTCACTTCATTTATGACACGAGCAAATCGACGGCTAATTAAATTGTAGATACCGCTGTCAGGTTCCTGTACATTCTGCAGTACAAAGGAGAAGTCTAATGCTTCATACTGAATTCGATTTTTGTACTTCTTTCTGACTTCAACATTGGTTTTAGAACCTTTGGTAAACACTACAATGTCTGAACGTATGTGGTCAGAGAAAACCCAAACTACTCTTCTATAGTTTTGGGGATTATGTGGTCCTGGGAATTTAACATCGCTTCCTGCAGCAGCATGAATGACTTTTCCTGGAACAGAGAGAAAATACTTTCGAGAGAATCATTGAAGAAACACCAGCACAGACTGGACAGGTCTCAGGAACTGCTGTTGAGACAGCACAGATCCTGACCCTGTCCCCATCACATTCCTAAAACCAGATAAACACTTGCTCTGACAGAATCCGAAATGGACTGACAAGACACGAACATTTTGAGCTGTATGCATTTTGAGTACAGGAGTAAGGAAGCCTTCCCGCAGCTGTACATGACCTTGAAGAGACCATGCCTGCAGTGGAATATGCGGTTTTAGTCTCCTTACTTAAGTAAAGATACACTAAAAGGAGAGATGCAAATGTTCACTACATCGATTCCTGGGATGGCAGGTTTGTCCTTTGATGAGAGGTTTGTATGATTGGGCCTAAATTCAATGGAGTTGAGAAGAATGAGAGTTGTGATGAAGCTGCTCCTTTAACAAGGTTATGCAGTCCTTGGTGTTTTTTTCAGAGGTTGTAAATGACACAGGCTCTGAAAGTCTGGGGGTTGAAGGGCTTTAAGGCCACTTAGTTTACAGTAAACAGATACTGCATCAGGTAGAAGGCTTTCAAGTTAAAAAAAACTTGCCAGTTCTCCCAGCTCAGTTTTTCTCTGATTTGGTTTCTTTGTAGCAGTGTGTGTGTGAATGAAGGCTGCTGGAACCGGGTCCTGGCTAGTTCTCTCTCTCTGACTTCTATCCTGAAAAAAATTGTGTTTGATTTTACCTTTTGTGCCAAGGGGTGTTTATGGGGATTGGAACAGCATCCTTAAGTGGAATGATCTGTTGGGTTTATGGATTGGATAAGTTATTTAGTATTCTGTTTACTGTTCTTTGTGTTTCATTCAGTAATCTTGTAAATAAATTGTTTTAACACTAAGTGGTTTGACCAGCTGATTCTCTCCTGGAACACTTCCATTTCTTTCCTTTTTAATTTATCTAAGTTAAGACTAAGTTAAGCTTCAGATTAAAAATAGCAGGAGATCTGAAAACCGTGTTATGCTCCTCTTACTCTATGTGGGATTTCAGGGACACAGCTGACTCCTTCACGTGCAGGAAGTGTGTCCAGCTGCAGCTCTTGTTTGACTGCATGACAGCTCTGCAGCTGCAAATGGATTCTCACTTTGGAGCAGACACGATGCTGAGGGGGTCGTGGAGAGCAAGTATAGTGAATTGGTCACATCGCAGATTAGGGTTGCTGAGGGAGAAAGAGAATGAATGACCAAAAGGCAGAGAAAATACAGGAAGGCAAAGCAGGTGTCCTCTGCAGTCATCTTCAAAACAGGACTACTTGTTGAGAGAGATGTCTCACTTGGGGAAGGCAACAGTAACTAGGTTCATGGCAATGTGGCTGGCTCTGCTGTTCAGAAGGGGGTGGGGCAAAACAGTGGAAGGGCTATAGTCATAGGGGATTCAATTGTAAGAGGAGTAGATAGAAAGCTCTGTGGTCGAAAACGAGACTCGTGAATGGTATGTTGCCTCCCAGAAGCATGGGTCAGGGTTGTCTCAGATTGGCTGCAGAACATTCTGAATAGAGAGAGTGAACAGCCTGTTGTGGTGCATAAAGGCACCAATGACATAGGTATAAAACAGGATAAGGGCCAACAAGTAGAATTTAGGGAGTTAGGTGCTGAGTTAATAAGTAGGACCTCAGAGGTAGTAATCTCAGGATTGCTACCAATGCCACATGCTCGTCAGAGTAGAAATGAAAGAATATGCAGAATGAATGTGTGGCTTGAGAGATGGTGCAGGAGGGAAGGGTTCAGATTTTTGGGACATTGGGATCGGTTCTGGGGGAGATGGGACTATTACAAACTGGACAGTCTACACCTGGGTCGGTCGGGAACCAATGTCCTTGAGGATGCTTTTGCTAATGCTGTTGGGGATGGTTTAAACAAATCTGTTAGAGGGATGGAAACCAAATGAGAGGTTAGTGGACAGTAAAGAGGTAGCAACTAAAGCCTAAAAGAAACTAGAGAATGAGGTAAGCATGAATAAGGGGAATAGTGGGCAGGCAATACATGATGAACGCAGAGGGACTGGTGGTCTGAGGTGCATTTGTACTAATGCAAGAAGAGTAGTCGGTAAGGCAGATGAACTTAGAGCTTGGATTAGTATCTGGGAGTATGATGTTATTGCTCTTACTGAGACTTGCCTGAAGGAAAGGCATAATTGGCAACTAAATATCCTAGGATATTTAGGCGGGATAGAGAGGAAGGTAAAAGGGGTGGAGGAGTTGCATCACTGGTCAGAAAGGATATCACAGCTGTGCTGAAGGAAGGTACTATGGAAGACTCGAGCAGTGAGGCAAGATGGACAGACCTCAGAAATAGGAAGGGTGCGGTAACAAGGTTGGGGCTGTATTACAGGCCTCCCAAAAGCAAGTGTGAGATGGAGGTACAAATATGTAAGCAAACCATAGAAAGATGTAGAAGCAACAGGGTGGTGGGGATAGGAGATTTTAGTTTTCCCAACATTGATTGGGAGTCACTTAGTGTGAAAGGTCTCAATGGAGCAGAATTTGTAAGGAGCATCCGGGAGGGTTTTCCAGAGCAGTATGAAAATAGTCCAACTCGGGAAGGAGCCATACTGGACCTGATGTTGGAGAATGAGCCCTGCCAGGTGCTTTAAGTTTCAGTAGGGGATTACTTTGGGAATGGTGATCACAATTTTGTAAGTTTTAGAAGACTCATTGACAAAGACAAGAGTGGTCCTAAATGAAGAATGCTAAAATTGGGGGAAGGCCAACAATACCAAAATTTACCAGGAGCAGGGGAATGTAGATTGGGAGCAGCTGTTTGAAGGTAAGATCCACATTTGATATGTGGAAGGTTTTTAAAGAGAGGTTCATTAGAGTGCAGAACAGACATGTCCCTGTGAAATTGAGGGATAGAAATGGCAACATTAGGGAAGCATGAGTGACAGGTGAAATTGTGAGACTAGCTCAGAGGAAAAAGGAAGCATGAATAAGGTCTAGGTGACTAAAGACAGACAAAGCTTTCGAAGAATATCAGGAATGTAGGGCCAATCTGAAATGAGGAATTAAGAGGGCTGAAAGGGATCATGCGATATCTTTAGCCAACAGCGTTAAGGAAAATCCCAAAGCCTTTAATTTGTATATAAAGGGTAAGAGAGTAACTGGAGAAAGGTTCGGCCCATACAAGCACAATGGAGGAAGGTTATGCATGGAGTCAGAGAAAATGGGTGAGATTCTTAATGAGTACATTGCATCAATATTCACCGAAGACAGGGACATGATGGATATTGATGTTAGAGATAGATGTTTGATTACTCTAGGTCAAGTCAGCATAAGGAGGGAGAAAGAATTGGATATTATAAAAGGCATTAAGGTAGACAAGTCCCCATGTCAGATGGGATCTATCCTGGATTACTGAGGAAAGCAAGAGAGGAAATAGCTGGGGCCTCAACAGATATCCTTACAGCATCCTTGAACACAGGTGAGGTCACGGAGGACTGGAGAATTGTTAATGTTGTCCCCTTGTTTGAGATGGGTTGCAGAGATCATCCAGGTAATTATAGACCGGTGAGCCTGACGTCAATGGTAGGGAAGCTGCTGGAGAAGACACTGAGGGATAGGATCCATTTACATTTGGAAGACAATAGACTTATCAGTGATAGGCAATATAGTTTTGTGTGGAGAAGGTCATGTCTTACCAACTTAATAGAATTCGTTGAGGAAGTGACAAAGTTGATTGATGAGGGAAGGGCTGTAGATGTCATATGCATGTAAGGCGTTTGATAAGGTTCCCCATAGTAGGCTGACGGAGGTGAAGTTGCATGGGGTCCAGGGTGTACTAGCCAGATGGATAGAGAACTGGCAGGGCAACAGGACACAGAGAGTAGTAGTGGAAGAGAGTTTCTCAAAATGGAGACCTGGGACCAGTGGTGTTCCACAGGTTTTGTGCTGGAACCACTGTTGGTTGTGATATACATATATGATTTGGAGGAAGGTATAGATGGTCTGGTTAGCAAGTTTGCAGATGACATTAAGATTGGTGAAGTATCAGATAGTGAAGGGGATGTCAGAGAACACAACAGAATATAGATAGATTGCAGAGAAATGGCAGGTGGAGTTCAATCTGGGCAAATGCGAGGTGATACAATTCAACAGCAAGCTATACAGTAAATGGAAAAGTCCTGGGGAAAATTGATGTACAGTGAGATCTGGGTGTTTGGGTCCATTGTACCCTGAAGGGGGCAATGCAGGTCAGAGTAGTCAAGAAGGCATATGGCATGCTTTCCTTCAATGGACTGGGTACTGAGTACAAGAGTTGGCAGGTCACATTACAGTTGTATAAGACTTTGGTTCGGCCACACTTGAAATACAGTTCTTGTCACCACATTACCAAAAGTATGTGGATGCTGTGGAGAGGAAACAGAGGCGGTTTACTAGGATATTGCCTGATATGGCGGGCACTGGGTATGAAGAGAGGTTGAGTAGATTAGAACTATTTTCATTAGAAAGACGAAAATTGAGGGGGGACCTGATTGAGATCCAAAAAATCATGAGAGGTATAGACAGGGTGGATAGTAGGAAGATTTTTCCCAGTTTTGGGGATCAATCGTGAGGGGTCAGGAGTTCAAAGTAAGAGGGAAAAGTTTAGGGGAGATATGCGTGGAAAGTTCTGCACGCAGAGGGTGGTGGGTGCCTGGAGCACATTGCCAGCAGAGGTGATAGAGGCAATGGAGGTGGTAGAGCACGACAGCGTCATTTAATATGGATCTAGACAGATACGTGAATGGGCAGAGAGCTGAGGGATATAGACACTGAGAAAATAGGTGAGAGGTTTAGATTGAGGATCTGGATCGGCACAGGCTTGGAGGGCTGAAGGGCCTGTTCGTGTGTTGTAACTTTCTTTGTTCTTTGTTATACCCACTTTACACCTGCTTAAAACAACTATAAAAGTTGGGTCTGGGCTACCTTCTTTAAAAGCTTTGAGGGGTCTGGTCTGGTCCATATGAGATTGGGGACTCGTCTGGGGTTTTTTCTGGGATTAGAGTTGTTGGACTTGAAGGCAGCAATTGGTAGGTGTGAGTGTCTTTTAGTCCAACTGTTGATTTGGTTGGTTTAGACACCGCTTGGGATAGCAATGGCTCTTTCAGTCACCAAGAGTTTCCTGAGGGTGGAGGAAGTGACTTTAGGGGGTTTTACAAAAGGTGATTAAGGCCAAGATGCTGGAATTAGCAAACAAGCTGGAGTTGGAGCTGCCTCCTTCCGTGAGGAAAGAAGAGATAGTTACAGCAGTAGCTCAGCATTTAAATTTGCTGAATACACCATCAGAATTTTTAGACTTGACTAAAATTCAATTGAAAATGAAGCAAACTGGGTTAGAGGCAAAAGACGAGGAATTATGATTAAAAGCAGAGAGAAAACGAGAGTGAGTTTAAACTTTGGAAATTAGCACTTAGGAAAGTCATCTTAAAAGGACGGAGATGAAGACTGAAGATAAGCTTAGTGAGAAAAAGAGTGAGGATGAGCAAACCTATGGTATTCAAAGGCGTGGTGAGAAACTGTTTAAATATATTCAAGCATTGCCTAGATTTGATGAGAAAGATGTGGAAGCCTTTTATCTCATTTGAAAAAGAAGCTAAGCCAATGCGGTGGCCAGTGATCATGTGGGTTTTGTTGATCCAAACGAAACTTGTAGGTAGAACTAGTGAGAAGCCAGATGTAGGAAAACAGGGTAAGCCAGTGAATTTTGGTGGAGTGGTAACAGAAAGCATCACTATCAGAGGAGGGATCTGGGGCATATGAGGAGGTGATGGAAGCCAGCTTAAGTACACATGCGCTTCTGCCAGAAGCCGACAGAAAACGTTTCAGGAATCTAAGGAGGCACCCTGGTCAAAACTACATTGAGTTTGACAGGATCAAACAAAGTAATTTTATTTGGTGGTTAAGAGCATTAAACACAGAACAAACCAATGATGCTCTTAAAGAGAAAATTATTTTGAAGCAATTCAAAACTTCACTTCCTGAAGTAGGAAGAACACATGTGGAAGAGCAGAGAGTTAAAATGGCAAGACTAGCAGCTGAAATGGCTGATTATGACGTTGGTCCATGAAATAGAGTTTGGCTTCCAGAATCAATTTCAATCCATGAGGGATAGAAACTGTGGAAAAGAGAAATCCTCACGTGGAAAGGGAAAGATAGATCTATGAAGATTATAAGGATAACTTCCCACAGAGTAAAAAGGAAACCCTTGAAGGGGACAGAGAAGTTAAAAAGCTCCGGTGTTTTCACTGCAATAAAACAGGCTACGTGAAATCACAGTGTTGGTAGGTTAGGAGAAGCATTGAGAAGCCAGATGTAGGAAAACAGGATAAGCCAGTGAATTTTGGTGGAGTGGTAATAGAAAGCACAGTGGAGGCTACAAAGCTGCATCAGAATGTACAAGCTGGTCAGAGGTTGGTTAAGGAGGAAGTGCCAGATCTTCTTAAACCATATATCTGCGAAGGTAAAGTTTATTCGCATAGGCCAGGAGCAGCAGGTAAAGAAGTTAAAATATTAAGAAACACAGGATGCTCTCAGTTTGTGATTCTGAAATATGAGGAGATATGTACTTGTAAAGGACGATTGCCAGAAAAGGTACTAGTGACGGAAATTCACGGTGAGACAAGAAGCACTCAATTATGTAAAGTGAGGTTAGAGTGTCCAGAGAAGAGTGGAGAACTCGTAGCAGATGTACTGGACAAACCTGCAGCTCCAGGAATAGAGTTTGCCCTTGCTAATTATATAGCTCATTCACTGACAGGAGTGCTGCCTACTGTAGTTGAAAAGCCAGTGGAAACCTAGGCAACTACAGCAGGACACATATCCAGGAATTTTTCTTGACTGTGGTAACGAGGTCACAAAGTCACCAGCTGAAACATGAGAGATCAAAGGGTATGGATAAGAAAGTTGAAGTGGGCTTAGCAGAGGCCCTGTTTGATCAGATAGTTGACACAAACCAGGAGCAAATAGATGACAATGCAGACATCTTTGGCTCAGATAAATTAACTTAGTTACAGCAGTGTGTGTGTATTTGGCAATTGTATCAAAAGGTATACACAGATAAGGAATCCAAACGAATGCCTGAATGTCATTACCTTAAAAATGACGTCTTAATGAGGAAATAGAAAACATTCCATTTTAATGCACATGAGAAATGGGCAGAAGTTCAACAAGTAGTATTGCCGGTTGCTTATAGAATGGAGGTGTTGTGACAGGCGCATGAGCCACCACAAGAAGGTCACTTAGGAGTGAGAAAAACTCAAGCTAAAATACCAAAATGTTTTTACTGGCCCTGGACTGCACAAGGATGTAGTTAAATATTGCCAGAAATGTCATACATGTCAGGTAATTGGAAAACCACAGGCAGTAATAAAGCCTGCACCTTTAATACCTATTCCTGCATATGAGGATCCTTTTACAAGAGTCTTAAGTGATTGCATAGGTCGCCTACCTCAAACAAAAAGTGGGAATCAGTATTTGTTAACAATGATGGATGCATCGACTAGATTTCCAGAGGCCATCCCATTACACAATATCACAGCTAAAAGCATTGTCCAGGAATTACTCAAAGTTTTCACTAGATACGGACTTCAGACAAACATACAATCAGATCAAGGGTCAAACTCACAGCAAAATTATCAAAGGAAGTTATGGACAGCTTAGGAATACAACAATTCAAATCTACTGCATACCACCCAGAATCGCATGGAGTGCTTGAAAGGTGGCATCAGATGTTATGCTGAGGGCTTACAGTCAAGACTATCCAGATAATTGGGATAAGGAAATTCTGTTTGATATTTTTGTGATCAGAGACGCACAAAATGAAATGACCAAATTCAGTTCATTTGAATTAGTTTTTGGGCATTAAGTGAGAGAACCATTAAAATTGATTAACGGGAAATTGATAAGTCAGAATTCACAGACCACACATTTGGACGATGTGTCAAATTTTAGTGAAAAATTAAATATAACTGGGTAGTTGACGAGACAGCATTTAAAAGTATCAGCATACAGTGAAACAGGAGGCAGTCAAGAAATCGAATATTTGCAATTTTACTATTGGGGATAAGTTATTAGTGTTACTTCCAGTGACTGGTGAACCTTTGAATATAAGGTTTAGTGGACCTTATCGAGTTAAGGAAATGTTATGTTAAGGAAATGGAGAGAGGTGAACTACTTGATAGTTCACTCCTACTTGATAGGTGAACTCCAGACAGAAAAAAATCTCACAGAGTATGTCATGTGAATATGTTCAAAAGGTATTTTGACAGGGAGGAAAAGTAAGATTACAACACAGAGGGATTGTTCTTGATTACAACACAGAGGGAGGAACCAAGTACAGAGGATTCTGAATTGGACATTCCTCAAATTAAATGTTAATGAGGAAGTTGTCAAAAATTGGGATAAATTATTGCATGACCTTCCTGAGGAAAATCAATATCCTGAGGAAAATCAAAATGACCTGAAAGAGATATTACTATCACATGGGGAGATATGTGGAAATAAACTGGAAAATACTAACCTAATTATGCATCTTGTAGATATAGGAGATGCTGTTCCAATTAAGCAACCGATTATAGGCATAATCCTCTAAAGCTGGCACAGGTTCTAAAGGAGATTGAACACATGCTCCAAGGCAAGATAAACAAAGTGAGTTACAGTGACAGAAGCTCACCCATAGTCATGGTGCCAAAACCAGATGGTACCCAACAGTTATGTGTGGACTATCGCAAAGTCAGTGCAGTTACAAAGTCTGATGCATATCTGATTCCACATTTGGAAGACTGTGTTGAGAAGGTGGGACAAGCAACTTATATTTCTAAGATGGACTTGCTCAGAGGATACTGGCAGGTATCTTTGTCAGAAAGAGCAAAGGCAATTTTGGCTTTGGTTATGCCAAGTGGACTATCAGTTTAAAGTCATGCCATTTGGCGTGAAAAATACACCAGTCACATTTCAGAGATTAACCAATAAGGTCATTGCCAGATTACCCAACTATGTCGCTTATATAGATGATCTGGTGATTATTAGTCACAGTGGAAGGAATATTTACAACATTTATCAGACTTGTTCGATCGACTTCAGAAGGCAAGCTTGGTGATAAGTCTAGCTAAAAGTGAATTTGCCAAAGCCTAAGTCATCTTCCTGGACCATGTTATTGGACATGAACAAATGGCCCCACTGGATGCGAAAACAAAGATAGTTTCCCATACTATCGACAAAAAGCAGTACTATGGTTCCTGGGATTTAGTGGATTTTATTGAAAACTTACACCAAATTTTAGCAGTGTGGCTGCTCCACTCACTGAACTGCTAAAGAAAGAGGCAAGATGTTTTAGTGGACAGCGGACTGTCAGAAGGCATTTGACAGTCTGAAAGCTGAGTTAACCACTGCCAAGTATTAGCCACACTTAATTACACAAAGCCATTCAAGGTGGATATCGATGCAAGTGATATGGGTGTCAGTGCTGTGCTTGCAAGAAAATGGCGAGAAGCTAGAAAGATCTATCAGACATTTCTCCAGGAAGTTGAACTTTCATCAGCAGAAATATTCAATGGTTGAGAAGGAGACTTTGAGCTTGGTGTTGACATTACTACATTTCAGTGTTTATGTTACAGTAACACATCTGAGACAATCATACAGACTAATCATAACCCATTGAAGTTTGTGGAGAAATATAAGGTCATAAATGTCATACTGTTTCGATGGAGCTTGTTGTTACAGCCATTATGTTTGAAAATTGTGCATGTGGCATGACGATAAAACGTGATTGCCAACACATTGTTGAGACTCAAATGAGACACAAAGGTGTTCGGTGGCAGTCCAACAGATTGTGGCGGAATGTAGTCGTGCATGTTTGCATCTTTATAGGCAGTGTAATATATATGTGTGTTTTAGAGTACTAACCGATTTTTTAAAGGGGTTTTAAAACGAAGGCATCTTTGGATGTTGATTGGTTTTCTATAAAGGAGGGAGGTGTGAACGAAACTGCTCCTTTAACAAGATCATGCAGTCCTCGGCTTATGCTTTCAGAGAACACAGGCTCCGAAAGTCTGAGGTTGAAGGGTTTTACGGCCAATTTGTTTAGATGAGGAGGTTGAGGGTGGGTTAGTAAATTTTCAGATGTCACAAAGATTGGAGATGCCATTGATGGTATCGAGGGCTATTGTAAGCTGCAATGTGACATAGACAGGATGCAGAGCTGGGCTGAGAAACGGCAGATGGAGTTCAACCTGGATAAATGTGAAGTGATGCATTTTGGAAGGTTGAACTTGAATGCTAAATATAGGATTAAAGACAGGATTCTTTGCAGTGTGGAGGAACAGATGGATCTTGGTGTTCAAGTAATAGATCCCTCAAAGTTGCCACCCGAGTGGATAGGGTTGTTAAGAAAGCATATGGTGTTTTGGCTTTCATTAACAGTGGGATCGAGTTTAAGAGCCCAGGGAAAAGACCTTGCATATTGACCCTATCCATGCCCCTCATTATTTTATAAACCTCTAGAAGGTCACTCCTCAGCTTCTAACACTCCAGGAAAAATAGTCCTATCGATTCAGCCTCTCCCTATAGTTCACACCCTCCAACTCTGGCAACATCCATGCAAATCTTTTCTGAACTCTTTCAAGTTTCACAACATTCTTCCTACAGCAGAGAGACCAGAATTGCACGCAATACTCCAAAGGCTGCCGAACCAATTGTCCTGTATAGCGCAATATGGCCTCCCAACTCCTATACTCAATGCACTGACCAATAAAGGTAAACATATCAAACAACTTCTTCACTATCCTATTAGGGCTGTTAAGAAGACATAGTAGCTTTGAATAGTAGAGGGATCGAGTTTCTGAACCATCCAGTCATGCTGCAGCTGTACAAAGCTCTGGTGCGGCCGCACTTGGATTATTGCGTGCAGTTCTGGTCACCACATTATAGGCAGGATGTTGAAGCTTTGGAAAGGGTTCAGAGGAGATTTACTAGGAGGATGCCTCGTATGGAGGGAAGGTCTTTGGATTAAAGATTGAGGGATTTGATGCTGTTTTCATTGGAGAGAAGAAGACTGAGAGGTGACTTAATTAAGACATATAAAATAATCAGAGGGTTAGACCAGGTGGACAGTGAGAGCCTTTTTCCAAGGATGGTGATGGATAGCACAAGGGAACATCGCTTCAAATTGAGGAGTGATAGATACAGGACCGATGTCAGAGGTAGTTTCTTTACTCAGAGAATGGTAGGGGCGAGGAATGCACTGCCTGCAACAGTTGTTGATTCGTCAACTTTACAGGCATTTAAATGGTCATTGGATAGACATATGGACAAGAATGGAATAGTGTAGGTTAGATGGGCTTCAGATTGATTTCACAGGGCAGTGCAACATTGAGGGCCGAACTGTGAAAGTGCATTCCAAAGTGTCTCAGGACCTTACCATTAAATGTATTAGTCCTGCCCTGATTTGCCTTTCCAAAATGCAGCACCTCTCATTTATCTAAATTAAACGCCACCTGCCATTCCTCAGCCCATTGGCCTACCTGATCAAAATCCTGTTGTGCTGTGAGGTAAGATTCTTCACTGGCCACTGCACCTCTAATTTTAGTGTCATCTGCAAATTTACTAACCATACCTCTGTATTCACACCCAAATCATTTGTATAAATGACAGAAAGCAGTGGACCCAGTACCGATTCTTGTGGCACACTATTGGTCTTGGGCCTCCAGTCTGAAAAGCAACTCTCCATCACCACCCTCTGTCTTTTACCTTCAAGCCAATTCTGTATCCAATTAGCTAGTTTAGATTTCCTTTCATGTGGAAACAGGCCCTTCAGCCCAACAAGTCCATACCAACCCTCCGAAGAGCAACCCACCCAGATCCATTCCCCTACATTTACCCCTTCACCTAACACTATGGGCAATTTAGCATGGCCAATTCACCTAACCTGCACATTTTTTTGTTGTGGGAGGAAACCAGAGCACCCGGAGGAAACCCACGCAGAGAATGTGCAAACTCCACACAGACAGTTACCTGAGGTGGGAATTGAACCCGGGTCTCTGGCGCTGTGAGGCAGCAGTGCTAACCACTGTGCCACCATGTATTCCATATGGCCTAACCTTGCTAGGCAGTCTACCATGAGGAACCTTGTCGAGCGCATTACTGATGTCCATATAAATCATATCCACCCCTCTGCCCTCATCAAACCACTTCATTACCTCTTCAAGAAACTCAATTTTCTCATCTTCAGACTAGCCACATACAGCCTTCTGCACTTAATATTGAATTCAACACCTTCACATTGTGAATTGACTCCTAGTTTTTCCCTTTCTTTTAGCTTTACTTATTACATTTTCTGTCATCATATTCTCCCCCACTGCTTCTGTTCTTTCTAGTCTGGCAGTTGGACACACCATTGTTCTGCCATTCTCACATTCTGATCACTTAATCTGAACAATCAACATCTTTTCTCACCATACACTCCTCTACCCCAACTATAGCATTAATTCTGCCCCTTCTACACTTCACTTCAGCTCTGAAGAAGTCATCTAGACTTGAAATGTCAGCTTGCTCTCTCTCTCCATAGAAGCTGCCAGACGTGCCGTGATCTCCAGCATTTTTTGTTTTCAGTACAGATTCCATCATCTGCAGTAATTTGTTCCTACAATGTGTTGAAGATTAGCGGGAAACCAAAGGATTGGGAAGCCTTTAAAAACTAGCAGAGGACAACTAAAAGAGCATTTGCAGGGATGGGCACGGCAGGAGGGACGGTAAAGATGAAATATGGAAAAGAAAACTGACAGAACTTTTTTTTAGATATTGAAACAGTAAGAGAGAAGGAAGAGTGAACATTAGACTGCTTGAAAATGAGGCTGGAAAGTGGTAATGTGGAACAAAGAAATGGGGTTGGGGAGATTCATTGCATTAGTCTTTAAAGTGGGAGACACTACTCGCATATCATGTGGGTCAGGGGCAGAGGTGAGTGTAGGGACCATCACTAAGGAGAAAGTGCTGGAGGTGCTGAAAGGTCTGTCGGTGATTAAATCACCCAAATCAAATGGACTACACACCAGAGTTTACTTAGATTACTTACAGTGTGGAAACAGGCCCTTCGGCCCAACAAGTCCACACCGCCCCGCCGAAGCGTAACCCACCCATACCCCTACATCTACATCTACCCCTTACCTAACACTACGGGCAATTTAGCATGGCCAATTCACCTGACCTGCACATCTTTGGACTGTGGGAGGAAACCGGAGCACCCGGAGGAAACCCACGCAGACACGGGGAGAACGTGCAAACTCCACACAGTCAGTCGCCAGAGGCGGGAATTGAACCCGGGTCTCCGGCGCTGCGAGGCAGCAGTGCTAACCACTGTGCCACCGTGCCGCCCACAAAGTTCTGAAAGGGATAGCTGAGAACATTGTAAAGGCATTGGTGGTGGTCTTTCAGGAAGACTAAGGGGAGGCAGTAGGCTAGTGGTATCGCTAGACTATTAATCCTGAAAGGAGAAAGTGAGGAGAAAGGAGAAAGTGTCCCCCTTAGTCCAAGAACTCCCCACCAACGTTCGGGACACCACCCATGCCCTCCACCTCCTCCATGATTTTCGCTTCGCCGGTCCCCAACGCCTTATCTTCACCATGGACATCCAGTCCCTGTTCACCTCCATCCCCCATCACAAAGGACTCAAAGCCCTCTGCTTCTTCCTTTCCCGCCGTACCAACAAGTACCCTTCCACTGACACCCTCCTTCGACTGACTGGACTGGTCCTCACCCTGAACAACTTCTCTTTCCAATCCTCCCACTTCCTCCAAACCAAAGGAGTATCCATGGGCACCTGCATGGGCCCCAGCTATGCCTGCCTCTTCGTAGGAGATGTGGAACAGTCCATCTTCCGCAGCTATACTGGCACCACCCCCCACCTTTTCCTCCGCTACATCGATGATTGTATCGGCACTGCCTCGTGGTCCCAAGAGGAGGTTGAACAGTTCATCCACTTTACCAACACCTTCCACCCCAACCTCAAATTTACCTGGACCGTCTCAGATTCCTCCCTCCCCTTCCTAGACCTCTCCATTTCTATCTTGGGCGACCGAATCAACACGGACATTTACTATAAACCAACCGACTCCCACAGCTACCTAGACTACACCTCCTTCCACCCTGACCCCTGTAAAAACTCATCCCATATTTCCAATTCCTTCGTCTCCGCCGCATCTGCTCCCAGGAGGACGAGTTCCAATACTGTACAACCCAGACGGTCTCCTTCTTCAAGGACCGCAATATCCCCCCAGACGTGATCGACGATGCCCTCCACCGCATCTCCTCCACTCACCACTCCTCCGCCCTTGAGCCCCGCCCCTCCAATCGCCACCAGGACAGAATCCCACTGATCCTCACCTAACACCCCACCAATCTCCACGTACAGCGTATCATCCGCCGTCATTTCCGCCACCTCTAAACGGACCCCACCACCAGGGATATATTTTCCTCCCCCCACCCCCATCAGCATTCTGAAAAGACCACTCCCTCCGTGACTCCCTCGTCAGGTCCACACCCCCCACCAACCCAACCTCCACTCCCAGCACCTTCCCCTGCAACCGCAAGAAATGCAAAACTTGCGCCCACACCTCCCCCCTTACTTCCCTCCAAGGCCCCAAGGGTTCCTTCCATATCCGCCACAAATTCACCTGCACCTCCACACACATCATTTACTGCATCCGCTGCACCCGGTGTGGCCTCCTCTATATTGGGGAGGCAGGCCGCCTACTTGCGGAACGTTTCAGAGAACACCTCTGGGACACCCGGACCAACCAACCCAAACACCCTGTGGGTCAACACTTCAACTCCCCCTCCCACCCCACCAAGGACATGCAGGTCCTTGGACTCCTCCATCGCCAGACCATAGCAACACGACAGCTGGAGGAAGAGCACCTCATCTTCTGCCTAGGAACCCTCCAACCACAAGGGATGAACTCAGACTTCTCCAGTTTCCTCATTTCCCCTCCCCCCACCTTGTCTCAGTCATAACCCTTGAACTCAGCACACCTTCCTAACCTGCAATCTTCTTCCTGACCTCTCCACCCCCTCCCCCACCCCCACTCTGGCCTATCACTCTCACCTTAACCTCCTTCCACCTATCGCATTTCCAACGCCCCTCCTCCAAGTCCCTCCTCCCTACCTTTTATCTTAGCCCGCTTGGCACACTTTCCTCATTCCTGAAGAAGGCTTCATGCCTGAAACATCGATTCTCCTGCTCTTTGGATGCTGCCTGATCTGCTGCGCTTTTCCAGCAACACATTTTCAGTATTGATCCTGAAAGTCAACTAATGCTGAGCCACACCACATGGTGAAATTTGAATTCAATAAAGAAAATGTGGAAGTAAGGATCTACTGACGAGCATGAAACCATTGTCATTCATCAGAAAAATCCATCTGGTTCACCAATGTCCTTCAGGGAAAGAAACCTGCCATCCTCACCTGACTGGACTACATGTGACTCCAAGCCTAACAGCAATGTGGTTGGCTCTCAACCAGCCCCTGAAATGGTCTAGCAAATCATTTATAGTATCAGTCGCAACAAAGTCTCAAAGAAATGAAACCAGACAGATCACGTCATTGATATTGGCATTGGAAATGACGATGGCAGAAACAACTGTTGACCTTGCAAAGTGTTCCTCACTCGCATCTGGGGGCTACTACCAAATTAAGAGAGTTGTCTCACAGACTAGACAAGTAACAGCTTGACACAGTCATATTTATGGAATTACATCTTATAGACAATGCCCTGGACACCACTATCCCCGGAAAAGTTATGTCCCACTGGCGGGATAGGCTGAGCAGAGGTGGTGGCACAACGGTATACAGTCAGAAGGCAGTTGACCTGGGTTCAGGTTAAAAATGGGCAAAGAAACCTCCTGAATTAGCGATTCCCTCCCTAAAGGCATTCTATGTCAACCCACAGCAGGTTCAAAAAAGCAGCTCAACACTACCTTCTCAAGGGTGATTAAAAATAGGCAATAAATGCTTGCCCATCAATGATCCCCACATCCCACACATAAATAAAAAAAATGTAACTGATGTGAGGGAGGATCCGAGAGGACTGGAAATAGGCTAATGCAACACCACTATTTAACAAGGGATGGAGGCAGAGGATGGCTATTATAGGCACTTTAGTCTGAGCTTGGTCAACGATAACATTTTAGAATACAGTGCGGCACGGTGGCACAGTGGTTTGCACTGCTGCCTCACAGCCGTAGAGACCTGGGTTCAATTCCCACCTCAGGCAACTGTCTGTGTGGAGATTGCACATTCTCCCCGTGTTGCGTGAGTTTCCTCCAGGTGCACCAGTTTCCTTCCACAGTCCAAAGATGTGCAGGTTAGGTGAAATGGCCATGCTAAATTGCCCGTAGTGTTAGGTGAAAGGGTAAATGTAGGGGAATGGGTCTGGGTGGGTTGATCTTCGGAGGGTCGGTGTGGACTTGTTGGGCCGAAGGGCCTGTTTCCACACTGTAAGTAATCTAATCAAAAAAAATCCATTGTTAAGGATGAGATTGCCGAATACTCAGAAGTGCTATTGTAAAATAGGGCAGAGCCAGCACAGCTTCATCAAGGGAAATTGTGCCTGACAAAGCTGTTAGAGTTCTTTGAGGAGATAACAAGCAAGTTAGAGGAAGGAGAGCCAAGGAGACATGATCGAACCAAACCAAACTGAAGAAGTCATGTCACAGGAGCATTGTGACTTGATTGGCTGGTGGGAAATCTGTCCTAGATTTGAAAGCAACTGCAAAAATAATTAATAAATAATTAACTAACCATGGATTAACTAACTAACAAAGTAATTAACTGTAGAGATGGCTGGGCAGGTGATGTGCTGCATTAGTGGTGCTGGAAGAGCACAGCAGTTCAGGCAGCATCCAACAAGCAGCGAAATCAACGTTTCGGGCAAAAGCCCTTCATCAGGAATAAAGGCAGTGAGCCTGAAGCATGGAGAGATAAACTAGAGGAGGGTGGGGGTGGGGAGAGAGTAGCATAGAGTACAATGGGTGAGTGGGGGAGGAGATGAAGGTGATAGGTCAAGGAGGAGAGGGTGGAGTGGACAGGTGGAAAAGAAGATAGGTAGGTCGGACAAGTCAAGGAGACAGTAACTGAGCTGGAAGTTTGAAACTAGGATGAGGTGGGGGAAGGGGAAATGAGGAAGCTGTTGAAGTCCACATTGATGCCCTGGGGTTGAAGTGTTCCGAGGCGGAAGATGAGGCGTTCTTCCTCCAGGCGTCGGGTGGTGAGGGAGCGGCGGTGAAGGAGGACCATGACCTCCATGTCCTCGGCAGAGTGGGAGGGGGAGTTGAAATGTTGGGCCACGGGGCGGTTTGATTGATTGGTGCGGGTGTCTCGGAGATGTTCCCTAAAGCGCTCTGCTAGGAGGCGCCCAGTCTCCCCAATGTAGAGGAGACCGCATCGGGAGCAATGGATACAATAAATGATATTGGTGGATGTGCAGGTGAAACTTTGATGGATGTGGAAGGCTCCTTTAGGGCCTTGGATAGAGGTGAGGGAGGAGGTGTGGGCACAGGTTTTACAGTTCCTGCGGTGGCAGGGGAAAGTGCCAGAATGGGAGGGTGGGTCGTAGGGGGGTGTGGACCTGACCAGGTAGTCACGGAGGGAACGGTCTTTGCGGAAGGCGGATAGGGGTGGGGAGGGAAATATATCCCTGGTGGTGGGATATTTTTGGAGGTGGCGGAAATGTCGGTGGATGATTTGGTTTATGCGACGGTTTGTAGGGTGGAAGGTGAGCACCAGGGGCGTTCTGTCCTTGTTACGGTTGGAGGGGTGGGGTCTGAGGGCGGAGGTGCGGGATGGGGACGAGATGCGTTGGAGGACATCTTTAACCACGTGGGAAGGGAAATTGCGGGCTCTAAAGAAGGAGGCCATCTGGTGTGTCCTATGGTGGAACTTGTCCTCCTGGGAGCAGATACGGCGGAGGCGGAGAAATTGGGAATACGGGATGGCATTTTTGCAAGAGATAGGGTGGGAAGAGGTGTAATCAAGGTAGCTATGGGAGTCGGTGGGTTTGTAAAAAATGTCAGTGTCAAGTTGGTCGTCACTAATGGAGATGGAGAGGTCCAGGAAGGGGAGCGAGGTGTCAGAGATAGTCCAGGTAAATTTAAGGTCAGGGTGGAATGTGTTGGTGAAGTTGATGAATTGCTCAACCTCCTCACGGGAGCATGAGGTGGCACCAATGCAGTCATCAATGTAGCGGAGGAAGAGGTGGGGAGTGGTGCCGGTGTAATTACGGAAGATCAACTGTTCGACATAGCCAACAAAGAGACAGGCATAGCTGGGGCCCATACGTCTGCCCATGGCTACACCTTTGGTCTGGAGGAAGTGGGAGGATTCAAAGGAGAAATTGTTAAGGGTGAGGACCAGTTCGGCCAAACGAATGAGAGTGTCAGTGGAAGGGTACTGTTGGGGACGTCTGGAGAGGAAAAAACGGAGGGCTTGGAGGCCCTGGTCATGGCGAATGGAGGTGTAGAGGGATTGGATATCCATGGTGAAGATAAGGCGTTGGGGGCCAGGGAAACGGAAGTCTTGGAAGAGGTGGAGGGCGTGGGTGGTGTCTCGAACGTATGTGGGGAGTTCCTGGACTAGGGGGGATAGGACAGTGTCAAGGTAGGTAGAGATGAGTTCAGTGGGGCAGGAGCATGCTGAGACAATGGGTCGGCCAGGGTGGTCAGGCTTGTGGATCTTGGGAAGGAGGTAGAACCGGGCAGTACGGGGTTCCCGGACTATGAGGTTGGAAGCTGTGGGTGGGAGATCTCCTGAGGTGATGAGGTTCTGTATGGTCTGGGAGATGATGGTTTGGTGGTGGGGGGTGGGGTCATGGTCGAGGGAGCAGTAGGAAGAGGTGTCCTCGAGTTGGCGTTTGGCTTCAGCGGTGTAGAGGTCAGTGCGCCAGACTACCACTGCGCCCCCTTTATCCGCTGGCTTGACGGTGAGGTTTGGATTGGAGCAGAGGGATTGGAGGGCTGCGTGTTGTGAGGGTGAGAGGTTAGAGTGGGGGAGGGGGGACGACAGGTTGAGGCGGTTAATGTCCCGGCGGCAATTGGAAATGAAGAGGTCGAGGGCAGGTAATAGGCCAGCGCGGAGTGTCCAGGTGGATGCAGTGTGTTGGAGGTGGGCGAAGGGGTCCTCGGAAGGTGGGCGGGAGTCCTGATTGTGAAAGTAAGCTCGGAGGCGGAGGCGACGGAAGAATTGTTCGATGTCACGTCGTGTATTAAATTCATTGATGCGTGGACGGAGGGGGATGAAGGTGAGTCCTTTGCTGAGGACTGATCGTTCGTTCTCAGTGAGTGGGAGGTCTGGAGGGATGGTGAAAACTCGGCAGGGCCGGGAGCTGGGATCTGGTGTGGGTGTGGAGCTGGGAGTGGGGTCGGAGCCAGTACCTGGAATGGGTGTGATGGTGGGGGGAATGGGGGTGGAGGTATGAGCAGGGGTAATGTTGCCCTCGGGGTTCTGGGGGGTGGGTATAGTGACAGTGGGGTCTGTGGGGGCCGTGTCAGCAGAATGCAGGTGAGTGGCGCTGGTGGGGGCGGAAGTGGTGGTGATCATGGCAGTAGGGGTGGTGGAGGTCACTGAGCATGTGGCATCAGCGATGATGTGAGGGGCAGAAGTGGATGTGGGAGTGGCCATGATGTGGGCGGAAGTGACATCATCACTCAGCGTGGGGGTGGTTGCTGCGTCAGCCGCATGGCTAATGGCGTTTCCGAGGCCAGGGGCATCTTCTGGAATGTTTGAGGAGCGCTGGTTATGGAAGTGGGTGGATAAAAGTTTGTTGTACTTACAGTTTTTGATGTTTGAGATGGAATTGAAATACTGTTTGTTGAGAGTATGAATTCTCCTGAGGATGTAGTACAGAGTGGGTCCTTTGCAATTCTGAGAGAGTGTGGCCCTCAGCTGAGGCAGGGCTGACTGCAGAGAGGTTAGGTGACGGCGCATTGCTGCAAGCGTGGAGCGGAGGATCCTGAAGGAGAACTGTTGCTGGTGTTTTACTTTTACCTAGGTGATGTGCTGCAACTGCATAATGTGGGAGCTGGCTGATCTCATGACGAACTGCAGTGACCACATCTGCAGCAAGTGTTGGTCACTGGAGGAACTTTGGCACAGAATTGATGAGCTGGACTCTGAACTTCGGACACTGTGGCACATTCAGGAGGGAGAGTTACCTGGACGCTCTGTTTCAGGAGGCAGTCACACTTGGTAGATTAAATACCACAAATTCAATCAGTGGCCAGGGAGAGCTGGGTATGACTGCACATGTGGGAGGTAGAGCGTCCCTGCATTCAGGAACAGAGGAGCCTCAGCTCTTGACCTTGTCCAATTGGTAAAAGGTACATACTCCCTGTGTGGATGAGAACAAAGGCTGTAGGGAGGATGAGCCGGCTGACCATGGCACCTTAACAAAGGAGGCCATTCAAGAGGGGGAGCAAAAAGACAGGTGGTAGTTGTTGGGATTCTATAATTTGGGGAAGAGACAACATCCTTTGTAAGCAGGATACAAAGTCTCGCATAGTGTGTTGCCTGCCCAGTGCCAGGGTGAGGGACATCTCTGACTGGCTTGAAAGGATATTGGAGAGGGAGGGGGAGGATTCAGTTGTTTTAGTCCACATTGGGATAAACAACATAGGCAAGGCTAGGAAAGAGGATCTGTTTAGGGATCATCAGAAACCAGGAACTAAATTAAAGAACAGGTCCTTAAGGGTTTTAATCTCTGGATTACTGCTCAAGCCACATACAATGTGAGAATAAGCAAAATAAACACATGGCTAAAAAAGTGGTGTGAGAAAAAGAGGTTCCTTTTAACGGGGCACTGGCATCAGTACCGGAATAGGAGGGATCTGTGTTGTAACAGACTCTACTAGAACTGAGCTGGGATCAATGTTCTTGTGAGAAGGGTAAATAGAGTAGTCAACAGGACATTAAACTAGAAAAGGGGGTGAAGGTAAAACTCCAAGGAGTATAATGGCCAATGGGAAACAAAGCAGCAGGTTAATATGTGGGGTGGCACGTGGCTCAGAGGTTAGCTGTTGCCTCACAGCACCAGGGACCCAGGTTCGATTCCCACATCGTGTGACTATGGAGTTTTCACATTCTCCCCATGTCTGCATAAGTTTCCTCCGGGTGCTCCAGTTTCCTCCCACAATGCAAAGATGTGCAGATTACGTGAATTGGCCATGCTAAATTGCCCATAGTGTTCCATAGTATTGCTCATATGTAGATTAGGTGCATTAGTCAGGAGTAAATGTAGAGTAATAGGGTAGGGGAATGGGTCTGAGTAGGTTACTCTTTCGAGGGTTATTGTGGACTTACTGAGACAAATGGCCTGTTTCAACACTGTAGGGATTCTATTCTATTCTATCTGTGGGGGTGGATTCAACTGCATTGAAAAATTTGAGAAAAATAAAAGGAAAGGAGAACTCAGGAGAGGTTAGTAAAGTCTCCTCCTTATTAAAGTGGGACAGAGTGGAAATGTTTAGGGATCAAACTTCAAGCACACTTAACAAACAAATGACAGTCAATACAAGATTGAAGGTGGTTTATCCAAATGCACCCTGTATACAAAATAAATTGTGAGCTTGTGGCGCAGATTGAAATTTGCAGGTATGACGTGATGGACATCATGGAGTTGTGGATGCAAGGGAATCAGGACTGGGGGCTAAATATCCAAGGATTATGCATCCTATTGAAACAACAGGAAGTTGGGCAGAGCTCTTATTAATAAGAAATGAAATTAAATCAATAGTGAGAAACAGTGGGGTCAGATGATGTAGAATCTGTGTAGGGAGAGGTGAGAAACCGCAAAGGTATAGGCCTCCAAGCTGTAGTCAGGTTTTGGGGTACAAGATACACCAGGAGGTAGAAAAGATGTGTAAGAAAGGCAAGGCTACAATGATCATGGGAAATTTCAATATGAAGCTGGACTGGGAAAATCAGGTTGGTACTGGATCGCAAGAAATTAGTGGAATGTCTATGAGATGGCATTTTAGAGCAGTTTGTGGTGGACCCCATGAGTGAACAGGCAATTCTGGATTTAGTGTTTTGCAATGAGGTAGACTTGATAAGGGAGCTTAAGGTGAAGGATCCCTAAGGAGGCAGTGACCATAATATGATAGAATTTACTCTGAAATTTGAAAGGGAGAAGGTGGAATCAGATGTAACGCATTACAGTTGAATACAGGCAACTATAAGTGGAATGAGGGTGGAGCAGACAGAACTGACTGGCAGAGGACCCTAACATGAAAGACAGTGGAACAGCTTAAGCAGGAGTTTCTGGGAATAATTCAAGAAACAGAGCAAAAATTCATCCCTACGAAAAAGAAGCATACTAAAGGGAGGATGAGGTAACCACTGCTGACAAAGTAAATCAGGGACAGTATAAAAACAAAAGACAAACAATTTAGTGTGGCGAAGAGCATAGAACATAGAACATAGAACAGTACAGCACAGAACAGGCCCTTCAGCCCACGATGTTGTGCCAACTGCTGATCCTCATGTATGCACCCTCAAATGTCTGTGACCATATGCATGTCCAGCAGTCTCTTAAATGTCCCCAATGACCTTGCTTCCACAACTGCTGCTGGCAACGCATTCCATGCTCTCACAACTCTCTGTGTAAAGAACCCGCCTCTGACATCCCCTCTATACTTTCCTCCAACCAGCTTCAAACTATGACCCCTCGTGGTAGTCATTTCTGCCCTGGGAAATAGTCTCTGGCTATCGACTCTATCTATGCCTCTCATTATCTTGTATATCTCAATTAGGTCCCCTCTCCTCCTCCTTTTCTCCAATGAACAAAGTCCGAGCTCAGTCAACCTCTCTTCATAAGATAAGCCCTCCAGTCCAGGCAGCATCCTGGTAAGCCTCCTCTGAACCCTCTCCAAAGCATCCACATCTTTCCTTAGAATAGGGCGACCAGAACTGGACACAGTATTCCAAGTGTGGTCTAACCAAAGTTTTATAGAGCTGCAACAAAATTTCACGACTCTTAAACTCAATCCCCCTGTTAATGAAAGCAAAAACACCATATGCTTTCTTAACAACCCTGTCCACTCAGGTGACAATTTTAAGGGATCTATGTACCTGCACACCAAGATCCCTCTGTTCCTCTACACTGCCAAGATACCTATCCTTAATCCTATACTCAGCTTTCAAATTCGACCTTCAATGCATCACCTCGCATTTATCCAGGTTGAACTCCATCTGCCACCTCTCAGCCCATCTCTGCATCCTGTCAATGTCCCACTGCAGCCTACAACAGCCCTCTATACTGTCAATGACACCTCCAACCTTTGTGTCATCTGCAAACTTGCTGACCCATCCTTCAATCCCCTCATCCAAGTCATTAATAAAAATTACAAACAATAGAGGCCCAAGGACAGAGCCCTGTGGAACACCACTCACCACAGACTTCCAGGCAGAATACTTTCCTTCTGCTACCACTCGCTGTCTTCTGTTGGCCAGCCAATTCTGTATCCAGACAGCTATGTTCCACTGAATCCCATTCCTCCTGACCTTCTGAAGGAGTCTATCATGGGGAACCTTATCAAATGCCTTGCTGAAGTCCATATACACCACATCTACCACTCGACCCTCATCAACTTTACTAGTCACATCCTCAAAGAACTCGATAAGGATTGTGAGGCATGACCTGCCCCTCACAAAGCCATGTTGACTGCATTTAATCAAGCTATGCTCTTCCAGATGGTCATAAATCCTATCCCTCAGAATCCTTTCTAACACCTTGCAGATGACAGACGTGAGACTTGTGGGTCTGTAATTGCTGGGGATTTCCCTATTTCCTTTCTCAAAGAGAGGAATTACATTTGCCTCTCTCCAGTCCTCAGGTACGACTCCAGTGGAGAACGAGGATGCAAAGATCTTCGCAAGTGGCAAAGCAATTGCATTTCTCGTTTCCCAAAGCAGCCGAGGACAAATCTGGTCCGGGCCTGGCGACTTGTCAATCTTAATGTTTGACAAAACTTTCAGCACATCAACTTCCTATATCTCTATCCATTCCAGCATGCACATCTGCTCTTCAAAGGTTTCATTCACCACAAAGTTTGTTTCTTTGGTAAAGACAGAAGCAAAAAACTAATTTAGGGTTTCCCCTACCTTCTCAGACTCCACACACAAATTGCCTATGCTATCCCTGATCAGCCCTACTCTTTCTTTGACCATTCTCTTATTCCTCACATAAGTGTAAAATGCCTTTGTGTTCTCCCTAATCCCTTCTGTCAAGCCTTTCTTGTGCCCCCTCCTGGTTCTCCTCAGACCATTTTTGAGCTCCTTCTTCGCCTGCCTGTAATCCTCTAGAGCTGAGCTTGACCCTAGCTTCCTCCACCTTATGTAAGCTACCTTCTTCCTTTTGACGAGAAGCTCCACCGCTCTCGTCATCCAAGGTTCCTTTATCTTACTACTTCTTGTCTGTCTCAGAGGGACATATTTATTCGTCACTTGCAACAACTGTTCCTTAAACAGTCTCCACATGTCTATAGTGCCTTTACCATGGAACAATTGCTCCCAATCCATGCTTCCTAACTCATGTCTAATCGCATCATAGTTTCCTCTTCCCCAATTAAATATCCTCCCATTTTGCCTAATCCTCTCCTTCTCCATAGCTATGTGGAATGTGAGGCAGTTGTGGTCACTATCGCCAAATGCTCTCCCACCACAAAATCTGATACCTGCCCCGGCTCGTTTTCGAGCACCAAGTCTATAATGGCCTCTCCCCTCGTCATCCTGTCAACGTACTGTGTTAGGAAACCCTCCTGAACACACCTTACAAAAACAGGTCCATTCAAATCTTCTGCTCGAAGGAGGTTCCAATCAATATTGGGAAAGTTAAAGTCACCCATTACAACCCTATTACGTCCACACTTTTCCAAAATCTGCCGAGCTATGCTTTCTTCCATCTCCCTGCTGCTGTTGGGGGGCCTACAGCAAACCCCTAACGAGGTGACGGCTCCCTTGCTGTTCCTAATTTCCACCCATACTGACTCAGTAGGCAGCTATTCCTCGACAATGGAAGCTTCTGTAGCTGTGATACCCTCTCTGATTAGTAGTGCTACACCCCCTCCTCTTATCCTCCCCTCCCTATTCTTTTTAAATGCTCTAAACCCTGGAAAATCCAGCAACCATTCCTGCCCCTGAGAAACCCATGCCTCTGTTATGTCCACAACATCATAGCACCAGGTACTGATCCATGCTCTAAGTTCATCACTTTTATTCCTGATACTCTTTGCGCTAAAGCAAACACACTTTAACTGATCCCTTGGTTCCTTCCCTGGAAAATCCTTCCCACTAGCTGGTCAACCTCTTGCTATTGCCTCATCTGCTCAACTCTCACTTCTGGCATACAACTCAGGTTCCCACCTCCCGCCATACTAGTTTAAACCCTCTCGAACTACTCGAGCAAACCTTCCACCCAGGACATTGGTTCCCTTCCAGTTCAGATGCAACCTGTCCTTCCTGTACAGGTCCCACCTTCCCCAGAAGGCATCCCAATTATCTACATATCTGAAGCCCTCCCTCCTACACCAGCTGTGCAGCCACGTGTAAAGCTGCGTCCGCTCCCTGTTCCTTGCCTCGCTATCTCGTGGCACCGGTAGTAAACTAGAGAACACTACTCTGTTTGTCCTGCTTTGCAGCTTCCATCCTCACTCCCTGAAATCACTTTTTATATCCTCGATCCTTTTCCTGGCTATATCATTAGTGCCAATATGTAACACGATTTCTAGCTGTTCGCCCTCCCCTTTCAGAACCTTATACACCCGTTCAGAGACGTCCCGGACCCTGGCACCTGGAAGGCAAATACCTTCCGGGAATCCCGATCCTGACCACAAAATCTCCTGTCGATTCCCCTAACTATCGAGTCCCCTACCACGAGTACTTTTCTATTCTGCCCCCTTCCCTTCTTTGCCACAGTGTCAGGCTCAGTGCCAGAGAACTGACTGCTATGGCTTTCCTCTGGTAGGTCATCCCCCCAGTAGTATCCAAAACGGTGTACTTATTGCTGAGGGGAATGTCCACAGGGGAATCTCTGTCTGTCTGTCCCCTTTCCTCCCCCTAACTGTAACCCATCTATCCTTGTCCTGAGCCTTAGGAGTGAGCAACTCCTCGTAACTCCTCTCAATTACCCCCTCAGCCTCCCGAATGATCCGTAGTTCATCCAGCTCCAGCTCCAATTCCCTAACATAGTTTTCAAGGAGCTGGAGTTGGGTGCACTTCCAGCAGATGTAGCCAATGGAGACGTGTGCCATGTCTTCCACCTGCCACATTCTGCAGGAGGAGCAAGCAACTGCCCCAGCATCCATACCCCACTTATCTGAGCACCCACTCAGTACTAAAGTAGAAAGCTTAGTTCAAGTTGCTATAAAATTAATAACAAAGTCATATTCAATAGAGGAAGTTCAGAATGAACCTTACCTTATTAACTAGGTTAGAGCAGTGGGAAGCCAGAGGATTAGGAAGCCTACAAAGTCCAATAGTGGACAATGAAATTAAAAAATATGAAGGGAGAAGATAGATGAGTTACAGTCAGGGTACAGAAAGGGAATAGGCAGACAGTGCAGGGATCCCCTGAGGCCGTTCCTTCAATAATAAGTATACAGTTTGGATACTTTTGAGGGGGACGAGCTACTGGGGGACTCTGGTACTGAGCCTGGCTCTGTGGCTCAGAAGGGAAGTGGGGAGAATAGAAAACGAAACTCAATAGTTACAGGAACGGACAGAAGATTTTGAGATCGTGAATGGGACCCCCAGAAGGTATGTTGCCTCCCAGGTGCCAGGGTCTGGGATGTATCTGACCAAGTCAACAAGATTCTGAAGTGGAAGGGTGAGTAGCCAAAAGTCATGGTGCACACTGGCACCAATGACATAGCTAGGAAAAGGGATGAGGATCTAAAATTAAGGGAGTTACGTTGGAAGCTAAAAAGCAGCACGAACAGAGTAGTAATCTCAGGATTGTCATGTGCTAGTGAAGCGAGGAATGAGTGCTGCTAAACACGTGGCTGCAGGGCTGGTGCAGAATGGAGGGCTTCAGGTACGTAGATCATTGACGTACCTTCTGGGGAAGGTGAGATCGACACATGAAGGACTAGTTGCACTTGAACTGGAGGGGCACCAATGTCCTGGGTGGGAGATTTGATGGAGCACTTTGTAAGGGCTTAAACTAGATTGCCAAGGGGATGGAAACCAGAGCTACAGATCAGAGGAGAGGGTAGTTGTTGAACGGGCAGAAAAAGAGTGCATAGGGTCTGCTAGGAAGAATACACAGTTGACAGGGCAAAAGGATGGGTTAAAGTGTGTCTGTTTCAATGCATTGAGTGTCAGGAATAAGAGTGATTAACTTAGAGCATGGATCAGTACTTGGAATTACAATGTCGTGGCTATAATGGAAACATGGATTTCACATGGGCAGCAATGGTTGCTGGATGTTCCAGGGTTTAGTCTTTTAAAAAGAACAGGAGGGGGGTAAAAGAGGAGTGGGAGTAGCATTGCTGAGTCAAGATGGGTGGACGTCTGTAACAGAAAAGGAGCAGTCACTTTTTTGGGTGTTTTCTATAGACCCCCTTCCCTGCTCCCCCCCCCCCCCCAAAAGCAGCAGAGAGATGGAAGAATAGATTGGACAGCAGATCTTGCAAATGTAACAGAGTTCAACTTCCCTAATATTGATTAGAACCTCCTTAGTGCAGATGGTCTGGATGGAGCCAATTTTGTCAAGTGTGTCCAGGAGTGATTCCTGACTTAATATGTAGATAGGCTGACTAGGGAGGAAGCCATATTGAATTTGGTGCTAGGCAACAAGCCAGACCAGATGTCAGATTTCTCTGTGGGACAGCATTTTGATGACAGTGACCACAACTGCCTCATGTTTTCCATTGCCATGGAGAGGGATAGGAAAGACAGTATGGGAAGGTATTTAATTGGGGGAGGGGAAATTATACTGCTATTCAACAGGAGCTGTGGAGTATAAATTAGGCACAATTGTTCCACGAGAAATGCACAACAGAAATGTGGAGGCTGTTTAAGGAACACTTGTTGCAAGTGCTGGATAATTTTCTACCACTAAGACAGGCAAGGAATGGTAAAATGAAGGAGCTTGGATGACAACAGCGGAGGAGCTTTTCATCAAAAAGAAGAAGGAAGCTTACTTAGGGTTGAGGAAGTAAAGATCTGGCACAGCTTTGTAGGATTAGAGGGTAGCTAGGAAAGAATACAAAAATAGACTGAGGAGAGTAGGATGGGTTATGAAAAAGCCTTTGTGGGAAGGTTTGGGAAAACCCAAAGGCATTCTGCATATAACATGTGCTAAAATCCTGGGAAGCATTAAAATAGAAAGTTTCCAGGGCTGGATCAGATATATCCAAGGTTGCTATGGAAAGCGAGGAGTGAGATTACCAAGCCTCTGGCAATGATCGTTGCATCTCACTCTCCAGGGGAATAGTACTGGCTGATTGGAGGGAGGAGACTGCTATTCCTCTTTTCAAGAATAAGGAAATCCCTAGGAATAGGGAAATCCCTGGGAATTACAAACCAGTCAGTCTTGTGTCTGTGGTAAGTAAGGTATCAGAAAGAATTCTGAGAGATAGGATTTATGACCATTTGGAGAAACATAGTTTGATTAAAGATAGTCAGCATGAGGTAGGTCATGCCTCACAAGCCTTATTGAATACTTTGAGGATTAGATTAGATTAGATTACTTACAGTGTGGAAACAGGCCCTTCGGCCCAACAAGTCCACACCGCCCCGCCGAAGCGTAACCCACCCATACCCCTACATCTACCTCTTACCTAACACTACGGGCAATTTAGCATGGCCAATTCACCTGGCCTGCACATCTTTGGACTGTGGGAGGAAACCGGAGCACGCGGAGGAAACCCACGCAGACACGGGGAGAACATGCAAACTCCACACAGTCAGTCGCCTGAGGCGGGAATTGAACCCGGGTCTCAGGCGCTGTGAGGCAGCAGTGCTAACCACTGTGCCACCGTGCCGCCCAATGTGATGAGACAAGTTAACAAAGTGGATATGGTGTATATGGATTCCAATAAGGCAATTGATAGGGCTCCCCACAGTAGGCTCATTCAGAAATTTAGCAGGCATGGGATACAGGAAATTTGGTTGTCTGGATACAGAATTGGCTGGCCAAAAAAGGACAGCTAGTGGTAATGGATGGTAATGTTAGTCTAACCGTTTAAAAACCTTACTTCAGGCATCCAGGCCTCCATTTGCCGAGAGGTGTGAGGGAGGAGCGAAGGACTTCTAGGAAGTCATATATTTGTGTGGTTGCGTTACCCGTAACACTACTCGGGTAATGTCTCCCATCCATCCTCCTCCTCTAACCAAAAAAAAAGGTTCTGTGCGCCAGATTGGTAAGGTAACGAGTTTATTTTTTATTCCTTATTTTTCATCAGTCTCTTTGGGAATTTAGAATAGTGGGAATGGAGGTTAGGGCAGTTGAATGTTCCTCCTGCAGAATGTGGGAGGTAAGGGTCACCACTAGTGTCCCTGCTGACTACATCTGCAGGAAGTGCACCCAACTCCAGCTCCTCGAAAACCATGTTAGTGATCTGGAGCTGGAGCTGGATGCACTTCGGATCATTCGGGAGGCAGAGGGGGTTATTGAGAGGAGTTACAGGGAGGTAGTCACCCCTCAGGTACAAGAAAAAGGCAGATGGGTTACAGTCAGGGGACGGAAAGGCAACTGGCAGGTAGTGCAGGGAACCCCTGTGGCCATTCCCCTCAACAATAAGTATACCGTTTTGGATACTGTTGGGGGGGGAACTTACCAGGGAAAAGCAGTGGGGCACAGGGCTCTGGCACAGAGTCTGTCCCTGCTGCTCAGAAGGGAAGGGGGAAGAGGAGCAGAGCAGTAGTCATTGGGGACTCCATAGTTAGGAGGTTCTGTGGGGACGAGAGAGACTCTCGGTTGGTGTGTTGCCTCCCAGGTGCCAGGGTTCGTGATGTCTCTGATTGTGTTTTTGGGATCATTAAGGGGGAGGGAGAGCAGCCCCAAGTCGCGGTCCACATGGGCACCAACACAGATAGGAAGAAAAATGGGGATTTAAGGCAGAAATTCAGGGAGCTAGGATGGAAGCTTAGAGCTAGGACGAACAGAGTTGTTGTCTCTGGTTTATTGCCCATGCCATGTGCTAGTGAGGCGAGAAATAGGGAGAGAGAGGAGTTGAACATGTGGCTACAGGGATGGTGCAGGAGGGAAGGTTTTGGATTCTTGGATAATTGGGGCTCTTTCTGGGGTAGGTGGGACCTCTACAAGCAGGATGGTCTTCATCTGAACTAGAGGGGTAACAATATCCTGGGGGGGGGAATTCACTAAGGCTATTGGGGTGGGTTTAAACTAATCCAGCAGTGGGAAGGGAACCAAAATTGTAGTTCGAGTAGACAAAAAGTTGAGAGTAGGGCGGTCCAAAATCAAGTTTCAGGGACGCAAGATGGCACCAGCAAGCAAGAAGTTGGTTTGAAGTGTGTTGACTTCAAAGCCAGGAGCATCTGGAATAAGGTGGGTGACTTGCAGCGTGGGTTGGTACCTGGGTCTTCGATGTTGTGGCCATTTCGGACACATAGATAGAGCAGAGACAGGAATGGTTGTTGCAGGTTCCAGGATTTAAATGTTTCAGTAAGAACAGAGAAGATGGTAAAAGAGGGGAAGGTGTGGCATTGTTGGTCAAGGACAGTTATACAGTTGCAGAAAAGATGTTTGGGGACTCGTCAAGTGAGGTGGTATGGGCTGAGGTTAGAAAGAGGAAAGGAGAGGTCACCCTGTTGGGAGTTTTCTATAGGCCTCCGAATAATTCCAGAAATTTAGAGGAAAGGATAGCAAAGATGATTCTCAATAGGAGTGAGAGAGACAGGTTAGTTGTCATGGGGGACTTCAACTTTCCAAATATTGACTGGGAACACTATAATACAAGTACTATAGATGGGTCAGTTTTTGTCCAGTGTATGCAGGACGGCTTCCTGACACAGCATGTAGACAGGCCAACAAGGCGCTAGGCCACATTAGATTTGGTACTGGGTAATGAGCCTGGCCAGGTGTTAGACTTGGAAGTAGAATAGCACTTTGGTGATAGCGATCACAATTCTGTTATGTTTACTTTAGTGATAGTAAGGGATAGGTGAGTACCACTGGGCAAGAGTTACAGCTGGGGGAAAGGCAATTACGATGCGATTAGGCAAGATTTAGGAAGCATAGGATGGGGAAGGAAACTGCAGGGGATGGGCACATTAGAAATGTGGAGCTTATTCAAGGAAAAGCTCCTGTGTTTCCTAGATAAGTATGTACCTGTCAGGCAGGGAGGAAGCTGTAGAGCGCGGGAGCCATGGTTTACAAAGGAAGTGGAATCTCTGGTCAAGCTGAAGAAGAAGGCTTATGTTAAGATGAGATGTGAAGGCTCAGTTAGGGCACTTGAGGGTTACAAGGTAGCCAGGAAAGACCTAAAGAGAGAGCTCAGAAAAGCTAGGAGGAGACATGAGAAGTTGATGGCAGATAGGTATCAGGGTAAACCCTAAGGCTTTCTATAGGTATTTAAGGAATAAAAGAATGATGAGAGTAAGATTAGGGCCAATCAAGGATAGTAGTGGGAAGTGTGTGTGGAGTCAGTGGAGATAGGGGAAGCACTAAGTAAATATTTTGCGACAGTATTCACTCGAGAAAATGACAATGTTGTCGAGGAGAATACTGAGATACAGGCCACTAGACTAGATGGGATTGAGGCTCACAAGGAAGAGGTATTAGAAATCCTGCAGAGTGTGAAAATAGATAAGTCCCCTGGGCTGGATGGGATTTATCCTAGGATCCTCTGGGAAGCCAGGGAGGAGATTGCCGAGCCTTTGGCATTGATCTTTAAATTGTCATTGTCTACAGGAATAGTGCCAGAAGATAGCAAATGTGGTTCCCCTGTTCAAGAAGGGGAATAGAGACAACCCTGGTAGTTATAGACCAGTGAGCCTTACTTCAGTTGTTGGTAAAGTGTTGGAAAAGATTAAAAGATTATAAGAGATAGGATTTATAATCATTTAGAAAAGAATAATTTGATTAGGGATAGTCAGCACAGTTTTGTGAAGGGTAGGTCATGCCTCACAAACCTTATTGAGTTCTTTGAGAAAGTGACCAAACAGGTAGATGAGAGTAAACTGGCTGATGTGGTGTATATGGGTTTCAGCAAGGCGTTCGATAAGGTTCCCCACAGTAGGCTATTGTACAAAATGAGGAGGAATGGGATTGTTGGAGATATAGCAGTTTGGATCAGTAATTGGCTTGCTGAAATAAGACAGAGGGTGGTGGTTGATGGGAAATGTTCATCCTGAAGTCCAGTTACCAGTGGTGTACCGCAAGGGTCGGTGTTGGGTCCACTGCTGTTTGTCATTTTTATAAACGACCTGGATGAGGACGTAATAGGGTGGGTTAGTAAATTTGCAGATGACACTAAAGTCGGTGGAGTTGTGGATAGTGACAAAGGATGTTGTAGGTTACAGAGACATAGATAATCTGCAGAGCTGGGCTGAGAGGTGGCAAATGGAGTTTAATGCGAACAAACGTGAGATGATTCACTTTGGTTGGAGTAACCAGTATGCAAAGTACTGGGCTAATGGTAAGATTCTTGGTGGTGTAGATAAGCAGAGAGATCTTGGTGTTCAGGTACACAGATCCTTGAAAGTTGCCATCCACATTATAGGAAGGATGTGGTAGCTTTGGAAAGGGTTCAGAAGAGATTTACTAGGATGTTGCCTGGTATGGAGGGAAGGTCTTACCGAGGGACTGAAGGCTGTTTTTGTTGGAGAGAAGAAGGTTGCGAGGTGACTTAATTGGGACATATAAGATAATCAGAGGGTTAGATAAGGTGGACAGTGAGAACCTTTTTCCTCGGATGATGATAGCTAGCACGAGGGGACATAGCTTTAAATTAAGAAGTGATAGATATAGGACAGGTGTCAGAGATAGTTTCTTTACTCAGAGTAGCAGGGGCGTAGAACACACTGCCTACAACAGTTGTCGACTCGCCAACTTTAAGGGCATTAAAATGGTCATTGGATAGACATATGGATGAAAATGGAACAGTGTAGATTAGATGGACTTCAGATTGATTTCAGAGGTCGGTGCAACATTGAGGGTCGAAGGGCCTGTACTGCGCTGTAATGTTCTATCATCTTTTCCATCTCTCTTGCTTTTCCAAAAGGTCGAATATCGCTGAATGCTCATTTCCCTGTTTTGATCTCCTCGTAACAATGTTTCCATAATGGCTGAGATCATATTTATTTTCCTCAGTTGGTGCTGTCAATTCATCTATTTTATTCCAAATACATGCATTGTGATTCAAACTCTTTAAAGTTGTTCAGTTGTCAAATTGACCGACACTTTTAAACTTTCATGGTGTAAAATGACATTCACACATTTAGTCCCTTTTTATTTTCTGGTAACAATCAGCCCTACCACTAACTTGCAAAGCACCATCTTGCATTTTAGTACAACAAACAGGGTAGGGCTTATACAAATAATGGGACGGCCTTGGGCAGTGTTGTAGAACAGAGGGACCTAGGGACCTTGGGGTGCAGATACATAATTCTTTAGGGTTTGCATCAAATATAGACAGGGTGGTTAAAGACGCATTGTTTGCTTTCATTGCTCAGTGCTTTGAGTATAGGAGTTAGGAAGTCATAGAACATAGAACATAGAACAATACAGTGCAGAACAGGCCCTTTGGCCCTCGATGTTGCACCGATCCAAGCCCACCTAACCTACACTAGCCCACTATCCTCCATATGCCTATCCAATGCCCATTTAAATGCCCATAAAGAGGGAGAGTCCACCACTGCTACTGGCAGGGCATTCCATGAACTCACGACTCGCTGAGTAAAGAATCTACCCCTAACATCTGTCCTATACCTACCACCCCTTAATTTAAAGCTATGCCCCCTCGTGATAGCTGACTCCATACGTGGAAAAAGGTTCTCATGGTCAACCCTATCTAAACCCTTAATCATCTTGTACACCTCTATCAAGTCACCCCTAAACCTTCTTTTCTACAATGAAAACAGCCCCAGGTGCCTCAGCCTTTCCTCATGCGATCTTCCAACCATACCAGGCACCATCCTGGTAAACCTCCTCTGCACCCGTTCCAGTGCCTCCCCATCCTTCCTATAGTATGGCGACCAAAACTGCATACAATATTCCAGATGCGGCCGCACCAGAGTCTTATACAACTGCAACATGACCTCAGGACTCCGGAACGCAACTCCTCTACCAATAAAAGCCAGTATGCCATATGCCTTCTTCATCGCACTATTTACCTGGGTGGCAACTTTCAGAGATCTGTGTACATGGACACCAAGATCCCTCTGCTCATCCACACTACCAAGTATCCGACCATTAGCCCAGTACCCCATCTTTTTGTTACTCATACCAAAGTGAATCACCTCACACTTACCCACATTGAACTCCATTTGCCACCTTTCTGCCCAGCTCTGCAGCTTATCTATATCCCGCTGTAACCTGCCACATCCTTCCTCACTGTCAACAACTCCACCGACTTTCGTATCATCCGCAAACTTCCTCACCCAACCTTCTAGCCCGTCCTCCAGGTCACTTACAAAAATGACAAACAGCAATGGTCCCAAAACAGATCCTTGAGGAACACCGCTAGTAACTGCACTCCAAGATGAACCTTTACCATCAACTACTACCCTGTCTTCTTCCAGCCAGCCAATTCCTAATCCAAACCTCCAACTCACCCTCAATGCCATACCTCCGTATTTTTTGCAGTAGCCTACCATGGGGAACCTCATCAAACGCCTTACTAAAATCCATATACACCACATCTACCGCTTTACCCTCGTCCATCTCCTTAGTCACCTTCTCAAAGAATTCAATAAGGTTTGTGAGGCACGATCTGCCCTTCACAAAACAATGCTGACTATCCTTCATCACATTATTCCTATCCAGATGTTCATAAATCCTATCCCTTACAATTCTCTCTAAGACTTTGCCCACAACAGAAGTGAGGCTCACCGGCCTATAGTTAATAGGGTTATCCCTACTCCACTTCTTGAACAAGGGAACCACATTTGCTATCCTCCAGTCTTCTGGCATGATTCCTGTAGACAACGAAGTCTTGTTGAAGTTGTACAGGACATTGATAAGGCCTCTTCTGGAATGCTGTGTCCAGTTTTGGTCAACTGGTTACAGGAAGGATGTTATCAAGCTGGCATGAGTTTGGAAGAAATTTACCAGGATGTTGCCGGGTATGGAAGGTTTGAGTTATAAAGAAAGGCTGGATAGGCTGGGACTTTTTTCACTGGAGCGTAGGAGGTTGACAGGTGACCTTATAGAAGTTTATAAAATTATGAGACGTGCAGGTAGAGTTAATGGTAGTTGTCTTTTCCCTAAGATGGGGGACTTCAAACTGGGGGCACATTTTTAAACTGAGAGGAGAGATATTTTAAAAAGACATAAGAGGCAAACCTTTTCCACAGAAGATGGTTTGTATGTAGAACGAACTTCCTGAGGGAATGGTGGATGCAGCTACAATTACGTTTAGATGACATTTGGATAGATATATGAATGGAAAAGGCTTGAAGAGATATGGTCCAGGAGCAGGTAGATGGGACTAGTTTAGTTGGGATTATGTTCAGCATTACTGGTTGGACCGAAGGATCTGTTTCCGTGCTGTATGACTCTATGACTCTAAAGCATAAGTCAAGAGTGTGATGGAATACTCCCCACCAGCCTGGATGCGAGCAGCTTTAACAACACTCAAAACACTTGACACCATCCTGGACAAAGCAGCCCGCTTGATTGGCATCACATCTACAAACATCCACTCCTTCACCACTGACACTCAGTAGCAGTAGGATGTACTATGTACACAATACACTGCAGAAATTCACCAAGGCTCCTTAGACTGCACCTCCAAACCCACACCACTACCATCTAGGACAAGGACAGCAGATACATGGAACACCACACCCTATTTATTCTCAAAACTCTTTAACGTAGACCCACTTCTAGTGTAAAAAAGAAGTAAATCAGTTTTACCTTCTAATTCACTCAGGTGACGCCATATGAAGAGAAATGCAAGGACAAAATAAATCTTCATGTCACTGTGAATACCCAGTGGATTCAATGTAAGATCAACAGTAATCTCAAGGAGCACGCACAGGTTACAGAGAAGGTATCCTGTCAAAAACGACTCAACACAATCCCAATCACTTTCTTCTCCAATTCTGCTGGACCTGACACTGAGCACACTGTAACCCAGGGAAGAAGAGTCTTCAGACAGCACCAGAATCTGAAGAGAGAAACATGATGGATTATTCATAGATAGCTCAGAGAGAGAGAGAGAGTGTCTGTGTGTGTGTGGAAGAGAGAGAGAGAGAATAGTGACACACCATGTCAGTCATTCACAAACAAATGAAAGAAAGATCAGTCCCACTCAATCCATAATCAGTTAATATGCCGCAGAGTCAAATCCCACTCACTCCCCCAACTCTTTTATGTCCCCCACAGTCTAATCACACTCACTCCACAAACACTTTAATATCTGATCACACTCACTCACAATCACTCAACAAATGCTTTAATATTCCCCACAGTCTAATCTTCTTCATTCCCAAACTCTTCAATATGCCACAAGATAATCCCAGTCACTTCGCAAACCCTTTAATGTCTCACACAGTTTAATCTTGTTCATTCCCAAATCCTTTAATATCTCAGAAGCTTCACTCACTTCAACCCTTTAATACTCCTCACTCATTCCACAAATCTTTTATACCTTAAACAGTCTAATACCTCTCACTCCCTCAACCCATTAATACTACACACAGTCTAACCCACTCATTCCTCAAAATCTTTAATATCACCCAGTTTAATCCATTCATTTCCCCAAAAGCTTTAACAGCCCCCAAACTTAATCTCACTCAGTCCCCTGACAATTCAATATTCCCCAGTCTAATCATCCACTCACCAAACTGTTTAATACTCCACAGTCTAATCCCAGTCATTTTCTGATCTTTAATATCCATCATTCTAATTCCAATTGCTTCCCAAAGCCTTTAACATCCCCCTATCTAATCCCACTCATTCCACAAACCCTTTTAATATTCCCCATCTAATTCAAGTCATTCCCTTTACCATTTAATATCCCACACTGTCTAATTCAACACACGCACAAAAACCTGATATCCCAGTCTGGTCCTACTCATTGCTCAAAACCCTCTAATATTCCCCATCTAATTCCACTCGCTCATCAAAGCCTTTACTGTCACTTAGCTTAACCTTAATCATTACTCAAGATCTATAAGGTCCACTGTTTTATCTGACTTATCCATCAAATTTGATCCCACTCACTTCCCTTACCCTTTAACAACCCCTCAAACTAGTCCCATTCATTCCCAACAATTTAATATTCGTCTTCCAATCCCATTCACACCCCAAACCATTTAATATCCCCCACAACTGAAGCCCACTCATTCACAAAGCATTTTATATTCCACTCAGTCTCATTCCAATCATACTCAAACCCTTTAATGTCTCAGTCTAATTCCACTCACTCCACAAACCCTTTAGTATCTCATACAGTCTAATCTCACAATGCACAATTTTTTTAATGGACACAGCCTAATCCCACTCATTCAGTACACTTTAATATCCTATGCACTCCTCTGGCCCTTTAATATCCCCCAATCTAAACCCACTCAGTCCCCACAGTTATCCACTCTTAAACATTCCATGCATTCAAATTCATTCCCCGACTCGGCATGGATAGGATAAATAGACAAAGTTTTTTCCCTGAGGTTGGGAAGTCCAGAACTAGAGGGCATAGGTTTAGGTGAGAGGGGAAAGATATAAAAGAGACCTAAGGGGCAACTTTTTCACGCAGAGGGTGGTACATGTATGGAATGAGCTGCCAGAGGATGTGATGGAGGCTGGTACAATTGCAACATTTAAGCGGCATTTGGATAGGTATATGAATAGGAAGGGTTTGGAGGGATATGGCCCAGGTACTGGCAGGTGGGACTAGATTGGGTTGGGATATCTGGACGGCATGGATGGGTTGGACCAAAGGGTCTGTTTCCATGCTGTACATCTCTATGACTCTATGACTCTTTAATATTTTCCAGTCTAATCCAATTTATTCCCCAAATCTTTAATATCTTAGTCTAATTCAACTCAATCACTAAATCCTTTAATATTCCCAATCTAATCCCGATCACTCCCCAAAACCTTTCATATCCTACAGTCGAATTTCACTCTCCAACCCTTTTAATATCTCACACTGTCTAATCTCACGCACTCTCCAATCCTTTACATATCCCACAGTCTAATCCCATTCATTTTCAAATCCTTTTAAAATCTGCAGTCTAATCTCAATCATTCTCCAAGCCTTTTAATGTCCCTCAATCTAATCCCACTAACTCTTCAACCATTTTAATGTTACCACAGTCCAATCCCACTCATTCCCCAAATTGCTAAATCCCCTAGTGTAACTCCACTAATTCCCCAGTCTAATTCCACTCACTCTCCAAACCATTTTACATCCCACAGTCTAGCTCCACTCACTCCCAATCTTTTCATATCATTCAGTCTAATTCCACTCACTAGCCAAACCCTTTCATATCCTATAAAGTGTAATCCTATTCATTTTGGAAGCCTTTAATATCCAGACAGACAATCAAGCCCAAACTCTTTAACATCGTAGTATAATCCTATACATTCCATAAACCCCTACTATCCCAGTCTTATCCCACTCATTTGCCAAATCCTTTATTATTCCCCACTCCATTCCCACACATTTCCCTGACCCTTTATATTCCCAATTTATAAATTGACATGTGCAATATGGGTGTCACTGCCTGGCCAGCATTTACGCCCCACCCTTAGTTGCCTATAAGAAGATGATGGTGCCTTCTTAAACTACTGCAATCCATATGCTGTAGGTAGAACATCATGTTCAGAAGGAGAAAGCGACCTAGTGACACTGAAGGAATCAGGATTTCCAAGTTTGAATCTTGTGACTTTGAAGGGAAGGTGCAGGTGGTAGTGTTCCCATGCATCTGCTGCCCTTGTCCTTCCAGATGGAAATGGTTGTGGTTTTGGAAGCAGCTATTTAAAGAGCTACTCACTGCAGAACCACAACCAACTCATTATGTGCTTGGTATGACTCCAACCAGTTTGCTCCCTCATTCCCATTGACTGCAACTTTTCTAGGGCTCCTTGGTGCCACACTCAGTCGAATAAGACCATAAGATAAAGCAGAATTAGGCCATTCATGTCTGCTCCACCATTCAATCATGGCTGATATATTTCTTAACCCTATTTTTGTGCCTTCTCTCTGCAACCCCGATTCCTTTACTAATCAAGAACCTATCTATGTCTAAAATACACTCAATAGCCTGGCCCCACAACCTTCTTTGGAAATGAGCTACACAGATTTACCATTTCTGGGTGAATAAATTCTTCCTCACCTCAGTTCTAAAGGATTGTCCTTTCACTCAAAGGCTGCACCCTTCGGTCAGTTTCTCCTACTAGTGGAAACATCTTCTCCACATCTCCTCTATTCACACCTCTAAGTATTCTGTAAGTTTTAAAAAGATGCCCCTTCATCCTTCTAAATTCCATTCCCAGGATCCTCAATTGGTCCTAATATAACAAGCCCTTCATCCCCAAGATCAATTTTGTAAATCTCATCTGGACTCCCTCCAATGCCAACACATCTTTTCCTATATATGGAGCTCAAACTTGCTCGCAACATTCCAAATGCAGTCTGACGAGAGCCTTTAACAGGCTCAGCAGTACACCTCTGCTCTTGTATTCCATCGATCTTGAATTTGCTTTCTAAACTGCTAATTGAACCTGCATGTTAACCTTAAGAGAATCCTGAACTAGGACTCTCAAGTCTTTACGTGCTTTAGATTTCTGAAGCCTTTCCCCATTTAGAATGTAGATGATTCCTCAATTTTTTCCTTCCATTGCACAGAGTTATAGTCATAGAGATGTACAGCACAGAAACAGATTCTTCAGTCGAACTCATCCCAACCCAATCTAGCCCCATCTGCCAGCACCTGGCCCATTTCTCTCCAAACCCTTCCTATTCATATACCCACCCAGGTGCCTTTTAAATGTTGCAATTGTACTAGTCTCTGCCGCTTTCTCTGGCAGCTCATTCCATACACGTACCACCCTCTGTGTGAAAAGGCAGCCCTTTAGGAATCTTTTGTGTCTTTCCTCTCTCACCCTAAACATACGGCCTCTAGTTCTGGACTACCCCACCCCAGGAAAAAGACCTTGCTTATTTATCCTATCCATGCCCCTCATGATTTTATAAACGTCTATAAGGTCACCCTTCAGCCTCTGACACTCCAGGGAAAACAGCCCCAGCCTGTTCAGCCTCTCCCCATAGCTCAAATTCTCTAACCCTGGCAACATCCTTGTAAATCTTTTTTGAACCCTAGAAAGGTGACCAGAATTGCACGCAATATTCCAACAATGGCCTAACCAATGTCCTGTTCAGCAGCAACATAACTTCTCAACTCCTGTACTCAATACTCTGACCAATATAGGGAAGCATACCAAACGCATTCTTCACTATCCAACATTATAGTCCATGTCATTTCTTTGCCCAAATGCATTCTTCATATTGAGGAGGGAATCTGCCTTTTCACCATCACGGGATCTGTTTTTTTTTGTTTCTGGGTCAGATTATTAGGTTTCCCGCCCCAAGTGTGGGTGATCTGGTCTCAGCGATCCCCTGGGTGATCTGGTCCCAGTGATCCCCGCCGGATGATCTGGTCCCAGGGATCGCCCCACGGTTTATCTCGTCTTGGTAATCACCCCCCCCCCCCCATCCTTGGGTGATCTGGTCCCGGTGACTCCCTTCCGGTGATTTGGTCTGATGATCCCCGGGTAATCTGGTCCTGGTGATCCCCAGGGTGATCTGGTCCCAGTGATTCCCCCACTTGATCCGGTACCGGTGATCCCCCAGGTGGTCTGGTCCCAGTAATCCTCCCCAAGTGGTATGGTCCTGGTGATCCCCAGCCCTGGGTGATCTGGTCCCAGTGATCCCCAGGTGATCTTATCCCAGTGACCCCCACTGGGTGATCTATTCCTGGTGATTCCCCTGGGTGATCTGGTCTCAGTGATCCCCTGGGTGATCTAGTCCCAGTGATCCCCACCGGGTGATTTGGTCCTGGTGATTCCTCCCCTGAATGATCTGCTCCCAGTGATCCCCCGGTTGATCTGGTCCCAGTGATTCCCCCGAGTGATCTAGTCCCGGTGATCTCCACCGGGTGATCTGGTCCCAGTGATCCCTCCCCCAAGTGATCTGTTTCCAGGTGATCTGGTCACGGGGATCCCCCAGTTGATCTGGTCTCAGTAACCCCCCGGTTGATCTGGTCCCGGTGATCCCTGGGTAATCTGGTCCCGGTGATCCACCACCCAAGTGATCTGGTCCTGGTGATCCCCGGGTGATCTGGTCCTGGTGATTCCCCCTCCTGGTTATCTGATCCCAATGAACCCCACCCGGGTGATCTGGTTCTGGTGATCTGCCCCGTCGGGTGATCGGGTCCTGATGTTTCCCCCCGGGTGATCTGATCCCGGGGATCCCTCCCCAGGTGAACTGTTCCCGGTGAATCCCCACCCCAAGTGATCTTTTCCCAAAGATCCCCCTGGGTGATCTGTTCCTGGCCATCCCCCAGGTGATCTGGTCCCAGGGATCCCCACGGGTAATCTGGTCCAGGTTATCCACCCCTGGGTGATCTGGTCCTGGTGATCTACACACCCAGGTGATCTGGTCCTGATGATCTACCCGCTGGGTGATCTGGTCCCGGTGATCAACTTCCCCGGGTGATCCAGTCCTGGTGAGCCCCCGGGTGGTCTGGTCCCAGTAATCCTCCCCAAGTGGTATGGTCCTGGTGATCCTCCGCCCTGGGTGATCTGGTCCCAGTGATCCCCCGGGCAATCTGGTCCCAGTGATCCCCGGGTGATCTTATCCCAGTGACCCCCACTGGGTGATCTGTTCCTGGTGATCTCCCTGTGCAATCTGGTCTCAGTGATCCCTGGGGTGATCTGGTCTCAGTGATCCCGTGTGATCTAGTCCCAGTGATCCGCACCGGGTGATCTGGTCCTGGTGATTCCTCCCCTGGATAATCTGCTCCCAGTGGTCCCCCAGTTGATCCGGTCCCGGGGATTCCTCCAGTTGACCTGGTCTCTGTAAACAGCCCCCCCCCCCTCCCCGGGTTGATCTGGTCCCGGTGACCTGCCCCGGGTTATCTGGTCCTGGTGATCCCCGCCCTGGGTGATCTGTTCCCAGTGATCCCCTGCCACCAGTGATCTGGTCCCTGTAACGCACCCTGGGGTGATCTGGACTCGATGATCGCCTGGGTAATCTGGTCCCGGTGAGCAACGGCTTGGGGATCTGGTCCTGGTGATCCACACGGTTGATCTGGTCCCAGTGATCTGGTCCCGGGGATCCCTACCCTGGATGAACTGTTCCCAGTGGCCCCCCCACCCAGGGTGATCTGTTCCTGGACATACCCCCAGGTGATCTGGTCCCGGAGGTCCCCCACGGTGATCTGAGCCAGGTGACCCACCCCCCTGGGTGATTTGGTCCCAAGGATCCACCGGGTGATCTGGTCTAGGTGATCCACCCTCTCCAGGTGATCTGGTCCTGGGCATCCCCTTGGGTGATGTGGTCCTGGTGATCCCCCTGGGTGATCTGGTCCTGGTCACCCCCCAGATGATCGGGTCCTGGTGATCCACCCCCCCCCCCCCCCCGGGTGATTGGGCCCTGGTGATTTCCCACCCGGGTGATGTAGTCCAGGTGATTCACCCCCCTCCAGATGATCTGGTCCGGGACATCCCCCGGGTGATCTAGTCCTGATGATCCACCCCTGGGTGATCTGGTCCTGGTGATCCACTTCCCCAGGTGATCTGGTCCCAGTGATCACCCCAGGTGGTATGGACCTGGTGATCCCTTGCCCCAGGTGATCTGGTCCCGGGCATCCCCTTGGGTGATGTGATCCCAGAGATCCCCCTGGGTGATCTGTTCCTGGACACCCCAGGTGATCTGGTCCTGGTGATCCACCTCCCCCCCCGGGTGATTGGGCCCTGGTGATTTCCCACCCAGGTGATGTAGTCCAGGTGATTCACCACCACCACCCCCCCCTTCCGGGTGATCTGGTCCTGGACATCTCCCCCGGGTGATCTGGTCCCAGTGAATCCCCCCAGGTGATCTGGTCCAGGTGATTCACTCCATCCAGATGATCTGGTCCCAGTGATCCCCCAGGTGGTCTGGTGCCGGTGATCCTCCCTGAGTGGTACGGTCCAGTGATCCACCCCCGCCCGGGTGATCTGATCCCGGTGATCCCCCGGGTGATCTGGTCCTGGTGATCCACCCCTGGGTGATCTGGTCCCAGTGATCCACCCCCCAGTGATGTGGTCCCGGTGATCAACCCATTGTGTGATCTGGTCCTGGTGATCCACTTCCCCAAGTGATCTGGTCCCAGTAATCACCCCAGGTGGTATGGACCTGGTGATCCCTCGCCCTAGGTGATCTGGTCCCGGTGATCCACCCGGGTATCCTTGTCCCCGTGATCTCCCCAGGTGATCTTATCCCGTTGACCCCTGTTCCCAATGGTCCCCCGGGTGATCTGGTCTCCGTGATCCCCGCCGGCTGATCTGGTCCAGACAATCCCTCCCCCGGGTGATTTGTTCCTGGGGATCCCTCTGGGTGATCTGCTCATGGTGATTCCCCCAGGTGATTTGATCCCAGGGATCCCCACAGTTGATCGTGTCTCAGTAATCACCCTCTCAGGTGATCTGGTTCCAGTGATCCCTCCCTGGGAGATCTGCTCCTGGTGATCCACTGACCCCGCTGATCTGGTGCCTGTGATGCCCCCCAGGTGATCTGGTCCTGATGATCCCCCAGGTAATCTGGTCCCGGTGAGCCACCCCTCGGGGATCTGGACCCAGTGATCCACATGGTTGATCTGGTCCTGGTGATCCCCCAGCATGATCTGGTCCCGGTGATCCCCGGGTGATCTGGTTGTGGTGATACCCCCGGGTGATCTGATCCCAGTGATCCCCACTCGGTGATCTGGTCCCGGTGGTCTGCCCCCTCAGGTGATCTAGTCCTGGTGATTCCCCCCAGGTGATCTGCTCCTGGTGATCCACACTGTTGATCTGGTCCCGGTGATCCCCCAGTGTGATCTGGTCCAGGTGATCTGGTCCTGGTGAATCCCTCCTGGGTGATCTCATCCCAGTGATCTCCACTCTGGTGATCTGGTCCAGGTGACTCCCCTCCGGTGATTTGGTCTGATGATCCCTGGGTAATCTGGTCCTGGTGATCCCTCCCCCAGGTGATCTAGTCCCGGTGATCTCCACCAGGTGATCGGGTCCCAGTGATCCCTCCCCCAGGTGATCTGTTCTCAGTAATCCCCCCCAGTTGATCTGGTTCCGGTGATCCACCACCCAAGTGATCTGGTCCTGGTGATCCCCCAGGTGATCTGGTCCTGGTGATCCCCCCAGGTGATCTGATCACAGTGAGCCCCACCCGGGTGATCCGGTCCCGGTGATCTGCCCCGTCGGGTGATCCGGTCCTGATGATTCCCCCCGGGTGATCTGATCCCGGGGATTCCTCCCCCAGGTGAACTATTCCTGGTGAATCCCCACCCCAAGTGATCTGTTCCCAAAGATCCCCCTGGGTGATCTGTTCCTGGGCATCCCCCCAGGTGATCTGGTCCCAGGGATCCCCATGGGTAATCTGGTCCAGGTTATCCACCCCTGGGTGATCTGGTCCTGGTGATCTACACCCCCGGGTGATCTGGTCCCGGTGATCCACTTCCTGGTTAATCTAGTCCTGGTGATCCCCCGGGTGGTCTGGTCCCAGTAATCCTCCCCAAGTGGTATGGTCCTGGTGATCCCCCACCCTGGGTGATCTGGTCCCAGTGATCCCCTGGGTAATCTGGTTGTGGTGATCCCCCGGGTGATCTGGTCTCAGTGATCCCCTGGGTGATCTGCTCCCAGTGATCCACCGGTTGATCTGGCCCCGGGGATTCCCCCAGTTGATCTTGTCTCGGTAAACACCCCCCCCCCCCGGGTTGATCTAGTCCCGGTGACCTGCCCCGGGTTATCTGGTCCTGGTGATCCCCGCCCTGGGTGATCTGGTACCGGTGATCCCTCCCCTGGGTGATCTGTTCCCAGTGATCCCCCGCCGCCAGTGATCTGGTCCCTGTAACGCACCCTGGATGATCTGGACCCGATGATCCCCTGGGTAATCTGGTCCCGGTGAGCCACGGCCCGGGGATCTGGTCCCGGTGATCCACACGATTGATCTGGTCCCAGGGATCCCTACCCTGGATGAACTGTTCCCAGTGATACCCAAGGGTGATCTGGTTCCAGAGATCCCCCCGGGTGATCCGATCCAGGTCACCCACCCCCCTGGGTGATCTGGTCCCGAGGATCCCCCGGGTGATCTGGTCCAGGTGATCCACCCCTCCAGGTAATCTGGTCCCGGGCATCCCCTTGGGTGCTGTGGTCCCAGAGATCCCCGGGTGATATGGTCCTGGTGATCCCCACTCGGGTGATCTGGTCCTGGTGATTCCCCAGGGTGATCTGGTCCGGGTGATCCCCGGGTAATCTGGTCCTCGTGATCCACCACCTATGTGATCTCATCCTGGTGATCTGGTCCTGGTGAATTCTCCAGGTTATCTGGCTCTGGTGATTTCCCCCCAAGTGATCTGGTCCCAGTGATCCACCCCCGGTGATCTGGTCCCGGTGATCTCCCCAGGTGATCTTATCCCAGTGACCCCTGTTCCTGATGGTCCCCCTGGGTGCTCTGGTCTCAGTGATCCCTGCCGAGTGATCTGGTCCTGGCGATCATTCCCCCAGGTGGTCTGTTCCTGGGGATCTCTCCAGGTGATCTGCTCCAGGTGCTCTGGTTCCGGGGATCCCCCGCGGTTGATCTCCTCTTGATAATCACCCCCCCCCCCCCCCCGGTTGATCTGGTCCTAGTGACCTGTGCCGGGTGGTCTGGTCACAGTGATCTCTGCCCCGGGTGATCTGGTCCTGGTGATCCCTCCCCGGGTGATCTGTTCCCAGTGATCCTGTCCCTGTGAGCCCCCCCCCAGGTGATCTGGTCCCAATGATCCCCGGGTAATCTGGTCCTGGTGAGCCACCCCCTGGGGATATGGACCCGGTGATCCACACGATTGATCTGGTCCGGTGAACCCCCAGGGTGATCTGTTCCCAGTGATCCCCCAGGGATCTGCTCCTGGTGATTCCCCCTGGTGATCTCATCCCAGCGATCCCCGAGTGATCTGGTCCCGGGGATCCCTCCCCTGGGTGAACTGTTCCTGGTGATCCCTGCTCAGGGTGATCTGTACCCGGTGATCCCCGGGAGATCTGGTCCCAGTGATCCCGCCAGGTGATCTTATCCCGGAGACCCGCACTGGGTGATCTGTTCCCGGTGATCCCCCGGGTGATCTGGTCTTGGTGATCCCATGGGTGATCTGGTCCCAGTGATCCCCATTGGGTGATCTGTTCCTGGTGGTCCCTTCCCTGGGTGATCTGTTCCTGGTGATCCCTGGGTGATCTGGTCCCAGAGATCCCCCTGGTTGATCTCATCTCGGTAATCACCTCCCCGGTTAATCTGGTTCCCGTGACCCGCCCTGGATGATCTGGTCCTGGTGATCCCCCGCCCCATGATCTGGTCCCTGTGACTCCCCCCGGGTGATCTGGTCCTAATGATCCCCTGAGTAATCTGGTCCCGATGAGCCACCCCCCGGGTGATCTGGTCCTGGTGATCCCCAGAATGATCTGGTCATGATCCCCCAGGGTGATCTGGTCCCGGTGATTCCCCTGGGTGATCTGATCTCAGTGATCCCCACCCGGATGATCTCATCCCAGTGATCCCCAATCAGGTGATCTAGTCCTGGTGATCTGCCACCTAGGGTGATCTGGTCCTGGTGAATCCCCCCGGGCGATCTGATCCCAGTGATCCCCACCCGGGTGATCTGGTCCCGGTGATCTGATCCTGGTGATCCCCCAGGGTGATCTGGTCCCGGTGATCCAGTCCTGGTGAATCCTCCGGGTGATCTGATCCTAGAGACCCCCACCCAGGTGATCTGCCCCCTCGGGTGATGTAGTCCTGGTGATTCCACACCCGGGTGATCTGATCCCGGTGGTCCCCGAGTGATCTGGTTCTGGGGATCCCTATCGCAGCTGAACTGTTCCCGGTAACCCCCACTCAAGGTGATCTGTTCCCGGTGATCCCCCTGGGTGATCTGTTCCCAGGCATCCCCCTATGTGATCTGGTCCCGGTATTCCCCCCGGGTGAACTGGTCCTGGTGACCCCCCCCCCCCAGATGATCTGGTCCCGAGGATCCCCCGAGTGATCTGGTCCAGGTGATTCACCTTCTCCAGGTGATCTGATCCCGGGCATCCCCTCAGGTAATCTGGTCCCAGTGATCCCTCCCCCGGGTGATCTTGTCACAGGGATCCCAGGTTGATCTGGTCCTGGTGATCCACTGGGTAATCTGGTCCCGGTAATGCACCACCCGTGATCTGGTCCTGGTGATTTCCCCCAGGTGATCTGATCCCAGTGATCCCCACCCAAGTGATCTGGTCCTGGTGATCTCCCCCTTGGGTAATGTAGTCCTGGTGATTCCCCACCCAGGTGATCCCCGAGTGATCTGGTTCCGGGGATTCCTACCCTGGGTGAACTGTTCCCAGTGATCCCACGCCCAGGGTGATCTGTTTCCAGTGATCCCCCGGGTGATCTGTTCTTAGGCACCCCCCATGTGATCTGGTCCCAGTGCCCCCACGGTAAAGTGGTCCAGGTGACCCACCCCCCGGATGATCTGTTCTCGGGCATCCCCTTGGGTGATCTGGTCCTGGGGATCCCCCGGGTGAACAGTTCCCGGTGATTCCCCACCCAAGGTGATCTGTTCTCAGTGATCCCCTGGGTGATCTGTTCCTGGGCATCCCCCCATGTGATCTGGTAACTGTTCCCCCGGGTGAACTGGTCCAGGTGACCCACCCCTGGATGATCTGGTCCCGGGGATCCCCGAGTGATCTGGTCCTGGTGATCCCCCAGGTGATATGGTCCCGGAGATCCCCCGTGTGATATGGTCCTGGGCATCCCCTCAGGTAATCTGGTCCCTGTGATCCCTCCCCTGGGTGATCTGGTCACGGGGATTCCCCATGTGATCTGGTCCTTGTGCTCCCCTGGGTTATCTGGTCCCGGTAATGCACCACCCAAGTGATCTGGTCCCGGTGATCCCCCAGGTGATATGGTCCTGGTGATCTCCCATGTGATCTGGTCCTGGGCATCCCCTCAGGTAATCTGGTCCCAGTGATCCCTCCCCTGGGTGATCTGGTCACAGAGATCCCCAGTTGATCTGGTCCTGGTGATCCCCTGGTAATCTGGTCCCGGTAATGCACCACCCAAGTGATCTGGTCCTGGTGATTTCCCCCAGGTGATCTGATCCCAGTGATCCCCCCCATGCGATCAGGTCCTGGTGATCCAACCCCCAGGTGATCTGGTCCTGGTGATTCACTCCTTCTGGGTGATCTGGTCCCGGGCATACCTGGGTGACCTGGTCGTGGGGAACTCCCCCGGCCGATCTTGTCTTGGTAATCACCCCCCTCTGGTTGATCTGGTCCCGGTGATCCTCCCCCCCCAGGTTGATCTGTTCCCGGTGACTCCCCCGGTGATCTGGTCCTGATGATCCCCCTGGGTAATCTGGTCCCGGTGATCCCCCAAGGTGATCTGGTCTGGGTGATTTGGTACTGGTGATCCCTCCCCAGGTGATCTGGTCCCAGTGATCCCTCTCCTGGGTGATCTGGTCACGGTGATCCTCCGGTTGATCTGGTCTTAGTAACTCCCCAGTTGATCTGGTCCCGGTGATCCCCCAGGTAATCTGGTCCTGGTGATCCACCACCCAAGTGATCTGCCCCCAGTGATCCCCAGGTGATCTGGTCTCAGTGATTTTCGTGGGTGATATGGTCCTGGTGATTTCCCCCAGGTGATCTGATCCCAGTGATCCTCACCTGGGTGATCTGGTCCCGGTGATCTGTCCCCTCGGGTGATCTGGTCCTGTTGGATCCACCCCCAGGTGATTGGCCCCTGGGTGATCTGATCCTGGTGATCCCCCAGGGTGATCTGGTCCTGGTGAATTGCCCAGATCTGATCCTGGTGATCCCCGAGTGATCTGGTCCCGGGGATCCCTCCCCCGGACGATCTGTTCCTGGGCATCCCCCCAGGTGATCTGGTCCTGGGGACCCCCCAGGTTGATCCCATCTCGGTAACCACCCCCGGTTGATTAGGTCCCGGTGATCCCCTGCGCAGGGTGAGCTGGTCCTGGTGATCCCCCGCTCCCGGTGATCTTGTCCCTGCGACTCTGTCCCCGGTGATCTGGTCCTTGTGACTCCCCCGGCTGATCTGGTCCCGACGATCCCCCAAGTAATCTGGTCCTCGTGAGCTACCCCGGGTGTTCTGGTCCTGGTGATCCACATGGTTGATCTAGTCATGGTGATCCCCCAGGGTGATCTGGTCCTGGTGATCCTGGGTGAGCTGATCCTGATGATTCCCCATCCAGGTGATCTGGTCGCAGTGACTCACCCCGGGTGATCTCATCCCAGTGATCCCCACTCGGGTGATCTGGTCTTGGTGATCTGCCCCCTCGGGTGATCTGGTCCTGGTGAATCCCCCTGGTTGATCTGATCCTGGTGATCCCCAGGTGATCTGGTCCCAGTGATCTGCCCTGGGTGATCTGATCCTGGTGATCCCCACCCGGGTGATCTGGTCCCGGTGATCTGCCCCCTTGGGTGATGTAGTCCTCGTGATTCCTCGCATAGGTGATATGATCCCGGTGATCCCCGAGTGATCTGGTTCTGGGGACCCCTACCCTAGGTGAAGTTCCCGGTGACCCCTGCTCAAGGAGATCTGTTCCCGGTGATCCCCCTTGGTGATCTGTTCCCAGGCATCCCATTTGATCTGTTCCCGGTGATCCCCCCGGGTGAACTGGTCCAGGTGACCCACCCCCCGGGTGATCTGGTCCCAGGGATTCCCTGAGTGATCTGGTCCAGGTGATCCACCTTCTCCGGGTGATCTGTTCCCGGGCATCCCCTCAGGTGATCTGGTCCCGGGGATCCCATGTGCAAACAGTTCCCAGTGATCCCCACCTAGGGTGATCTGGTCCCTGTGATCTGGTCATGGTGATCCCCCGCCCCTGATGATCTGGTCCCTGTGACTCCCCCGGGTGATCTGGTCCCGACGATCTCTTAGGTAATCTGGTCCTGGTGAGCCACCCCCGGGTGATCTGGTCCCGGTGATACACACGGTTGATTTGGTCCCGGTGACCCCACAGTGTGATCTGGTCCCGGTGTTTCCCCCAGATGATCTGATGCCGGTGATCTGCCCCCTCGGGTGATCTGGTCCTGGTGATACCCCGGGTGATCTGGTCACGGTGATCCCCCAGGGTGATCTGATCCCAGTGATCCCCACCTGGGTGATCTGGTCCTAGTGATCTGCCTCCTTGGGTGATCTCGTCCTGGTGTTCTGATCCCAATGATCACCTGGGTAATCTGGTCCCGGTGGGCCACCCCTGTGGTTGATCTGGTCCCGATGATCCACACAGTTGATCTTGTCCCTGTGACTCCCCTGGGTGATCTGATTCTGATGATTACTCGGGTAATCTGGTCCTGGTGAGCCACCCACCCAGGTGATCTGGTCCCGGTTATCCACGCGGTTGATCTGGTCACAGTGATCCCCAAGGGTGATCTGGTACCAGTGATCTCTCCGGATGATCTGGACCTGGTAATTCCACCCCAGGTAATCTGATCCTGGTGATCCCCACATGGGTGATCTGGTCCTAGTGATCTGCCCCTCAGGTGATCTGATCCCGGTGATCCCCGAGTGATCTGGTCCCGGGGATCCCTCCCCTGGGTGAACTGTTCCTGGTGATCCCTGCTCAGGGTGATCTGTTCCCGGTGATGCCCGGGAGATCTGGTCCCAGTGATCCCACCAGGTGATCTTATCCTGGTGACCCGCACTGGGTGATCTGTTCCCGGTGATCCCCCTGGTGATCTGGTCCTGGTGATCCCCTGGGTGATCTGGTCCCAGTGATCCCCATTGGGTGATCTGTTCCTGGTGATCCCTTCCCTGCGTGATCTGTTCCCGGTGATCCCTTTGTGATCTGGTCCCGGAGATCCCCCCAGCTGATCTCAACTCGGTAATCACCTCCCGGTTAATCTGGTCCCCGTGACCCGCCCTGGATGATCTGGTCCCGGTGATCCCCCGCCCCATGATCTGGTCCCTGTGACTCCCCTCGGGTGATCTGGTCCCGATGATCCCCTGGGTAATCTGGTCCCGGTGAGCCACACCCCCCCAGGTGATCTGATCCTTGTGATCCCCAGGGTGATCTGGTCACGGTGATCCCCGGGTGATCTGGTACCGGTGATTCCCCTGGGTGATCTGATCCCGGTGATCCCCACCCAGATGATCTCATCCCAGTGATATCCCCAATCAGGTGATCTGGTCCTGGTGATCTGCCCCCTCGGGTGATCTGGTCCTGGTGAATCCCCCCGGGTGATCTGATCCCAGTGATCCCCACCCGGGTGATCTGGTCCCGGTGATCTTCCCCAGGTCTTCTGATCCTGGTGATCCCCCAGGGTGATCTGGTCCCGGTGATCCTCGGGTGATCTGGTCCTGGTGAATCCCCGGGTGATCTGATCCTGGAGAACCCCACCCAGGTGATCTGGTCCCGGTGATCTGCCCCCTCGGGTGATGTAGTCCTGGTGATTCCACACCCGGGTGATCTGATCCCGGTGATCCCCGAGTGATCTGGTTCTGGGGATCCCTACCCCAGCTGAACTGTTCCCGGTAACCCCCACTCAAGGTGATGTGTTCCCAATGATCACCCTGGGTGATCTGTTCCCAGGTATTCCCCCATGTGATCTGGTCCCGGTATTCCCCCCGAATGAACTGGTCCAGGTGACCCACCCCCCCAGGTGATCTGGTCCCGGGGATCCCCCGAGTGATCTGGTCCAAGGGTTCCCCTCTGCGAACAATTTCCAGTGATCCCCCACCCAGGGGGATCCCCGATGATCTGATCCTGGTGATCCTCCCCAGGTGGTATGGTCCTGGTGATCCACCCTGCCTGGGTGATCTGATCCTGGTGATCCCCGGGTGATCTGGCCCCCAGCATCCCCCCAGGTGATCTTGTCCTGGTGATCCACACCCCTGGGTGATCTGGTCCCACTGATCCCACCAGGTTATCTTAGTCTGGTGACCCCCCACTGGGTGATCTGTTCCCAGTGATTCCCCGGGTGATCTGGTCTCAGCGATCCCCTGGGTGATCTGGTCCCAGCGATCCCCACCTGGTGATCTGGTCCTGGTGATCCCTCCGTGGGTGATCTGTTCCCAGGGATTCCTCTGGGTGATCTGCTCCCAGTAATCCCCCGGGTGATCAGGTCCCAGTGATCCCCCGGGTGATCTGGTCCCGGTGATCCCCCGGGTGATCTGGTCCCACTGATCCCCCCCCCACCCCTGGGTGATCTGGTCCCGGTGATCCCCCGGGTGATCTGGTCCCGGTGATTGATCCCCCGGATGATCTGGTCCCGGTGATCCCCCCAGGCGATCTGGTCCCGGTGATCCCCCAGGTGATCTGGTCCCGGAGTGATCCCCCCGGGTGATCTTGACCCGGTGATCCCCCCAGGGTGATCTGGTCCCGGTGATCCCCCGGGTGATATTGTCCCGGTGATCCCCCCGGGTGATCTGGTCCCGGTGATCCCCCGGGTGATCTGGTCCCGGGGATCCCCCCGGGTGATCTGGTCCCGGTGATCCGCCCGGGTGATTTGGTCCCGGTGATCCCCCCGGGTGATCTGGTCCCGGTGATCCGCCCGGGTGATTTGGTCCCGGTGATCCCCCCGGGTGATCTGGTCCCGGTGATCCCCCGGGTGATTTTGTCCTGGTGATCCCCCGGGTGATCTGGTCCCGGTGATCCCCCCGGGTGATCTGGTCCCGGGGATCCCCCCGGGTGATCTGGTCCCGGTGACCCCCCCGGGTGATCTGGTCCCGGTGATCCCCCCCGGGTGATCCCCCCCCCGGGTGATCTGGTCCGGGTGATCCCCTGGCTGATCTGGTCCCGGAGATCCTCCGGGTGATCTGGTCCCGGGGATCCCCCGGGTGATCTGGTCCCGGTGATCCCCCCGGGTGATCTGGTCCCGGTGATCCCCCTCCGGGTGATCTGGTCCCGGTGATCCCCCCGGGTGATCTGGTCCCGGTGATCCCCCCGGGTGATCTGGTCCCAGTGATCCCCCCTGGGTGATCTGGTCCCGGTGATTGATCCCCCCGGATGATCTGGTCCCGGTGATCCCCCCAGGTGATCTGGTCCCGGTGATCCCCCAGGTGATCTGGTCCTGGAGTGATCCCCCCCGGGTGATCTTGAACCGGTGATCACCCCAGGGTGATCTGGTCCCGGTGATCCCCCCGGGTGATCTTGTCCCGGTGATCCCCCCCGGGTGATCTGGTCCCGCTGATCCCCCGGGTGATTTTGTCCCAGTGATCCCCCCGGGTGATCTTGACCCGGTGATCCCCCCAGGGTGATCCGGTCCCGGTGATCCCCCGGGTGATCTTGTCCCGGTGATCCCCCGGGTGATCTGGTCCCACTGATCCCCCAGGTGATTTTGTCCCGGTGATCCCCCCCGGGTGATCTGGTCCCGGTGATCCCCCCCGGGTGATCTGGTCCCGGATTTCCCCGGGGGGTCTGGTCCCAGGGATCCCCCGGGTGATCTGGTCCCGGTGATCCCCCCAGGTGATCTGGTCCCGGTGATCCCCCCGGGTGATCTGGTCCTGGTGATCTCCCATGTGATCTGGTCCTGGGCATCCCCTCAGGTAATCTGGTCCCAGTGATCCCTCCCCTGGGTGATCTGGTCACAGAGATCCCCCCAGGGTGATCTGGTCCCGGGGATCCCCCCGGGTGATCTTGTCCCGGTGATCCCCTCGGGTGATCTGGTCCCACTGATCCCCCGGGTGATTTTGTCCCGGTGATCCCCCGGGTGATCTGGTCCCGGTGATCCCCCCGGGTGATCTGGTCCCGGGGACCCCCCCAGGTGATCTGGTCCCGGTGATCCCCCCGGGTGATCCCCCGGGTGATCTGGTCCCGGGGATCCCCCGGGTGATCTGGTCCCGGTGATCCCCCCCGGGTGATCTGGTCCCGGTGAGCCACACCCCCCCAGGTGATCTGATCCTTGTGATCCCCAGGGTGATCTGGTCACGGTGATCCCCGGGTGATCTGGTACCGGTGATTCCCCTGGGTGATCTGATCCCGGTGATCCCCACCCAGATGATCTCATCCCAGTGATATCCCCAATCAGGTGATCTGGTCCTGGTGATCTGCCCCCTCGGGTGATCTGGTCCTGGTGAATCCCCCCGGGTGATCTGATCCCAGTGATCCCCACCCGGGTGATCTGGTCCCGGTGATCTTCCCCAGGTCTTCTGATCCTGGTGATCCCCCAGGGTGATCTGGTCCCGGTGATCCTCGGGTGATCTGGTCCTGGTGAATCCCCGGGTGATCTGATCCTGGAGAACCCCACCCAGGTGATCTGGTCCCGGTGATCTGCCCCCTCGGGTGATGTAGTCCTGGTGATTCCACACCCGGGTGATCTGATCCCGGTGATCCCCGAGTGATCTGGTTCTGGGGATCCCTACCCCAGCTGAACTGTTCCCGGTAACCCCCACTCAAGGTGATGTGTTCCCAATGATCACCCTGGGTGATCTGTTCCCAGGTATTCCCCCATGTGATCTGGTCCCGGTATTCCCCCCGAATGAACTGGTCCAGGTGACCCACCCCCCCAGGTGATCTGGTCCCGGGGATCCCCCGAGTGATCTGGTCCAAGGGTTCCCCTCTGCGAACAATTTCCAGTGATCCCCCACCCAGGGGGATCCCCGATGATCTGATCCTGGTGATCCTCCCCAGGTGGTATGGTCCTGGTGATCCACCCTGCCTGGGTGATCTGATCCTGGTGATCCCCGGGTGATCTGGCCCCCAGCATCCCCCCAGGTGATCTTGTCCTGGTGATCCACACCCCTGGGTGATCTGGTCCCACTGATCCCACCAGGTTATCTTAGTCTGGTGACCCCCCACTGGGTGATCTGTTCCCAGTGATTCCCCGGGTGATCTGGTCTCAGCGATCCCCTGGGTGATCTGGTCCCAGCGATCCCCACCTGGTGATCTGGTCCTGGTGATCCCTCCGTGGGTGATCTGTTCCCAGGGATTCCTCTGGGTGATCTGCTCCCAGTAATCCCCCGGGTGATCAGGTCCCAGTGATCCCCCCGGGTGATCTGGTCCCGGTGATCCCCCGGGTGATCTGGTCCCACTGATCCCCCCCCCCACCCCTGGGTGATCTGGTCCCGGTGATCCCCCCGGGTGATCTGGTCCCGGTGATTGATCCCCCGGATGATCTGGTCCCGGTGATCCCCCCAGGCGATCTGGTCCCGGTGATCCCCCAGGTGATCTGGTCCCGGAGTGATCCCCCCGGGTGATCTTGACCCGGTGATCCCCCCAGGGTGATCTGGTCCCGGTGATCCCCCGGGTGATCTTGTCCCGGTGATCCCCCCGGGTGATCTGGTCCCGGTGATCCCCCGGGTGATCTGGTCCCGGGGATCCCCCCGGGTGATCTGGTCCCGGTGATCCGCCCGGGTGATCTGGTCCCGGTGATCCCCCCGGGTGATCTGGTCCCGGTGATCCCCCGGGTGATTTTGTCCTGGTGATCCCCCGGGTGATCTGGTCCCGGTGATCCCCCCGGGTGATCTGGTCCCGGGGATCCCCCCCGGGTGATCTGGTCCCGGTGACCCCCCCGGGTGATCTGGTCCCGGTGATCCCCCCCGGGTGATCCCCCCCGGGTGATCTGGTCCCGGTGATCCCCTGGCTGATCTGGTCCCGGAGATCCTCCGGGTGATCTGGTCCCGGGGATCCCCCGGGTGATCTGGTCCCGGTGATCCCCCCGGGTGATCTGGTCCCGGTGATCCCCCTCCGGGTGATCTGGTCCCGGTGATCCCCCCGGGTGATCTGGTCCCGGTGATCCCCCTCCGGGTGATCTGGTCCCGGTGATTGATCCCCCCGGATGATCTGGTCCCGGTGATCCCCCCAGGTAATCTGGTCCCGGTGATCCCCCAGGTGATCTGGTCCTGGAGTGATCCCCCCCGGGTGATCTTGAACCGGTGATCCCCCCAGGGTGATCTGGTCCCGGTGATCCCCCCGGGTGATCTTGTCCCGGTGATCCCCCCGGGTGATCTGGTCCCGCTGATCCCCCGGGTGATTTTGTCCCAGTGATCCCCCCCGGGTGATCTTGACCCGGTGATCCCCCCAGGGTGATCTGGTCCCGGTGATCCCCCGGGTGATCTTGTCCCGGTGATCCCCCGGGTGATCTGGTCCCACTGATCCCCCAGGTGATTTTGTCCGGGTGATCTGGTCCCGGTGATCCCCCCCGGGTGATCTGGTCCCGGATATCCCCGGGGGGTCTGGTCCCGGGAATCCCCCGGGTGATCTGGTCCCGGTGATCCCCCCAGGTGATCTGGTCCCGGTGATCCCCCCGGGTGATCTGGTCCCGGTGATCCCCCCGGGTGATCTGGTCCCGGTGATCCCCCCGGGAGATCTGGTCCCGGTGATCCCCCCCGGGTGATCTGGTCCCGGTGATTGATCCCCCCGGATGATCTGGTCCCGGTGACCCCCCGGGTGATCTGGTCCCGGTGATCCCCCAGGTGATCTGGTCCCGGAGTGATCCCCCCCGGGTGATCTTGACCCGGTGATCCCCCCAGGGTGATCTGGTCCCGGGGATCCCCCCGGGTGATCTTGTCCCGGTGATCCCCCTGGGTGATCTGGTCCCACTGATCCCCCGGGTGATTTTGTCCCGGTGATCCCCCGGGTGATCTGGTCCCGGTGATCCCCCCGGGTGATCTGGTCCGGGGACCCCCCCAGGTGATCTGGTCCCGGTGATCCCCCCGGGAGATCCCCCGGGTGATCTGGTCCCGGGGATCCCCCGGGTGATCTGGTCCCGGTGATCCCCCCGGGTGATCTGGTCCCGGTGATCCCCCCGGGTGATCTGGTCCCGGTGATCCCCCCGGGTGATCTGGTCCCGGGGATCCCCCTCGGGTGATCTGGTCCCGGTGATCCCCCAGGTGATCTGGTCCCAGAGTGATCCCCCCCGGGTGATCTTGACCCGGTGATCCCCCCAGGGTGATCTGGTCCCGGTGATCCCCCGGGTGATCTTGTCCCGGTGATCCCCCGGGTGATCTGGTCCCACTGATCCCCCAGGTGATTTTGTCCCGGTGATCCCCCAGGTGATCTGGTCCCGGGGATCCCCCCCAGGTGATCTGGTCCCAGTGATCCCCCAGGTGATCTGGTCCCAGAGTGATCCCCCCCGGGTGATCTTGACCCGGTGATCCCCCCAGGGTGATCTGGTCCCGGTGATCCCCCGGGTGATCTTGTCCCGGTGATCCCCCGGGTGATCTGGTCCCACTGATCCCCCAGGTGATTTTGTCCCGGTGATCCCCCAGGTGATCTGGTCCCGGTGATCCCCCCCGGGTGATCTGGTCCCGGTGATCCCCCCCGGGTGATCTGGTCCCGGTGATCCCCCCGGGTGATCTGGTCCCGGTGATCCCCCCCGGGTGATCTGATCCCGGTGATCCCCCCCGGGTTATCTGGTCCCGGTGATCCCCCCGGTTGACCCCCCCCGGGTGATCTGGTCCCGGTGATTCACCCCCCCGGGTGATCTGGTCCCGGTGATCCCCCCCGGGTGATCTGGTCCCGGTGATCCCCCCGGGTGATCAGGTCCCGGTGACCCCCCCCCCCCCCCCCCCCGGTTGATCCCCCCGGGTGATCTGGTCCCGGTGATTCACCCCCCCCCCGGGTGATCTGGTCCCGGGGATCCCCCCGGGTGATCTGGTCCCGGTGATCCCCCCGGGTGATCTGGTCCCGGTGATCCCCCCCGGGTGATCTGGTCCCGGTGATCCCCCGGGTGATCCCCCCACCGGGTGATCTGGTCCCGGTGATCCCCTCGGGTGATCTGGTCCCGGTGATCCCCCCCGGCTGATCTGGTCCCGGTGATCCCCTCCCCCGGGTGATCTGGTCCCGGTGATCCCCCTCCCGGGTGATCTGGTCCCAGTGATCCCCTCCCCCGGGTGATCTGGTCCCGGTGATCCCCCCCGGGTGATCTGGTCCCGGTGATCCCCCGGGTGATCCCCCCACCGGGTGATCTGGTCCCGGTGATCCCCTCGGGTGATCTGGTCCCGGTGATCCCCCCGGGTGATCTGGTCCCAGTGATCCCCTCCCCCGGGTGATCTGGTCCCGGTGATCCCCCTCCCGGGTGATCTGGTCCCAGTGATCCCCTCCCCCGGGTGATCTGGTCCCAGTGATCCCCTCCCCCGGGTGATCTGGTCCCGGTGATCCCCCCCGGGTGATCTGGTCCCAGTGATCCCCTCCCCCGGGTGATCTGGTCCCGGTGATCCCCCCCGGGTGATCTGGTCCCAGTGATCCCCCCCGGGTGATCTGGTCCCGGGGATCCCCCCCGGGTGATCTGGTCCCGGGGATCCCCCCCGGGTGATCTGGTCCCGGTGATCCCCCCCCCCCCCGGGTGATCTGGTCCCGGTGATCCCCCCCGGGTGATCTGGTCCCGGTGATCCCCTCCCCCGGGTGATCTGGTCCCGGTGATCCCCCCCGGGTGATCTGGTCCCAGTGATCCCCCCCGGGTGATCTGGTCCCGGGGATCCCCCCCGGGTGATCTGGTCCCGGGGATCCCCCCCGGGTGATCTGGTCCCGGTGATCCCCCCGGGTGATCTGGTCCCGGTGATCCCCCCCGGGTGATCTGGTCCCGGTGATCCCCCCCCCCGGGTGATCTGGTCCCGGTGATCCCCCCCGGGTGATCTGGTCCCGGTGATCCTCCCCCGGGTGATCTGGTCCCAGTGATCCCCCCCCCCCCCGGTGATCTGGTCCCGGGGATCCCCCCCCCCCCCCCCCCCCGGGTGATCTGGTCCCGGTGATCCCCCCCCCCCCGGTGATCTGGTCCCGGTGATCCCCTCCCCCCGGTGATCTGGTCTCGGTGATCCCCCGGGTGATCTGGTCCCGGTGATCTGGTCCTGGTGATCCCCCCGGGTGATCTGGTCCCGGTGATCCCCCCGGGTGATCTGGTCCCGGTGATCCCCCCCCCGGGTGATCTGGTCCCGGTGATCCCCCCCGGGTGATCTGGCCCCGGTGATCCCCCCCCCCCCGGGTGATCTGGTCCCGGTGATCCCCCACCCCCACCCCCGGGTGATCTGGTCCCGGTGATCCCCCCCGGGTGATCTGGTCCCGGTGATCCTCCCCCGGGTGATCTGGTCCCAGTGACCCCCCCCCCGGTGATCTGGTCCCGGGGATCCCCCCCCGGGTGATCTGGTCCCGGTGATCCCCCCCCCCGGTGATCTGGTCCCGGTGATCCCCTCCCCCCGGTGATCTGGTCCCGGTGATCCCCCGGGTGATCTGGTCCCGGTGATCCCCCCCGGTGATCTGGTCCCGGTGATCCCCCCCGGTGATCTGGTCCCGGTGATCCCCCCCGGGTGATCTGGTCCCGGTGATCCCCCCCCCCCCCGGGTGATCTGGTCCCGGTGATCCCCCCGGGTGATCTGGCCCCGGTGATCCCCCCCCCGGGTGATCTGGTCCCGGTGATCCCCCCCGGGTGATCTGGTCCCGGGGATCCTCCCCCGGGTGATCTGGTCCCAGTGATCCCCCCCCCCCCCGGGTGATCTGGTCCCGGTGATCCTCCCCCGGGTGATCTGGTCCCGGTGATCCCCCCCCCCCCCGGTGATCTGGTCCCGGTGATCCCCCCCCCCCGGGTGATCTGGTCCCGGTGATCCCCCCCCGGGTGATCTGGTCCCGGTGATCCCCCCCCCCGGGTGATCTGGTCCCGGTGATCCCCCCTCCCCCGGGTGATCTGGTCCCGGTGATCCCCCCCCCCCGGGTGATCTGGTCCCGGTGATCCCCCCCCGGTGATCTGGTCCCGGTGATCCCCCCCCCCGGGTGATCTGGTCCCGGTGATCCCCCCCCGGGTGATCTGGTCCCGGTGATCCCCCCCCCGGGTGATCTGGTCCCGGTGATCCCCCCCCGGGTGATCTGGTCCCGGGGATCCCGCTCTCTCTTACCGCTGCCCCCGGGGCCCAGCTTCTCCGTCTCTTCACCGAGCGACAGCGACCGTTATCCCCGGGGTCTCCCCAGCGACCCGCACGGACCAGGGGCGGGGGGTCTCGTGGAGGGGGCAGGGTCTGATGGAGGGGGCAGGGTCTGATGGAGGGGGCAGGGTCTGATGAAGGGGGCGGGGTCTGAGGGAAGGGGCGGGGTCTGATTGAGGGGGCAGGGTCTGAGGGAGGGGCGGGGTCTGATGGATGGGGCGGGGCCTGATGGAGGGGGCAGGGTCTGATGGAGGGGGCGGGGTCTGAGGGAATGGGCGGGGTCTGATTGAGGGGGCAGGGTCTGATGGAGGGGCGGGGTCTGATGGAGGGGCGGGGCCTGATGGAGGGGCGGGGTCTGATGGAGGGGGCGGGGCCTGGTGTCGGGAGTACGGCCTGTTGGTGGGTGTGGTCCAATATAGGGGTGGGGCCTGAGGTAGGGGGTGTGGCCCGCGTTCATTGGGGTGCGATCCGATCTCGGGGGTGGGATCTGAGGAATGGGTGGAGGCTGATGACGCAGGGAGGCGGGGCTGACTTTGGCGGCTGTTCTGTGAAATGGTTGGGCTTTACGCAGGTGGATGACAGACCGAGGGGCGGGGCGAGACCCGATGACGTGCTGGAATGTGGAGTGATGTGCGGTACAGACCCAGGGACCTGGGATCGATTCTAGTCTCGGGCAACTGTCTGCGTTGGTTTCCTCCCACAGTCCGAAGATGTGCAGGCCAAGTGAATTGGTCATGATTAAATTGCCCATAATGTTAGGGGTGCATTAGTCAGAGGGTCGGTATGGACTTGTTGGGTCAAATGGTCTGTTTCCACACTGTAGGGAATCTAAATTGGAAGTAGTGGCAGTGAAATGGATGGTGTGAACAAACTCTGTGAGCCAAAGCTATTCTAACTGTCCTAAAACCGATATTGTTTTGTTTGTCTGAGTTACACAAATCAGCTTACCAACTCCCATATTGACAGTTTGTATCTGTTACTTGTGATTAGCGTTTACTTATCTGCATTAAATACTTTTTGTTAAGGAAAAAAAAATCTAGATGTTGTTTTCTGATGCAGTAGTCCAAGAGATAAATTGGAGAGTTTGAGTTTGGCTACATCATAAACTTTTCTGTTGAGCTGAGAGTTGTGGAAGTTTGAGGACAGAAGGGACTACTTCTGCACTGTGTGACTCTATGACTCTATTATCAATGGACTTTCCCCAGCAGGTCATTACATAAATATCTTGACCCTCCCATACTTAAGTGACAGGGAATGGTCTCCCTGACTCCATGTTAAAGTTCCTGGTTCAGCTGGCACAGGTATCATCAGTTTATTTTTGGCATACCTCTGCACTCACTTGATGTTGTAGTTATGTGCCTTGAAGAAGGATTTGGTCTGTTAAATTTCTTTTGAAAGCAAGTGCTGTAACATGGAACATTACAGAGCAGTAAAGGCCCCTTCAGCTCTCGATGTTGCGCTAACCTGTGAAATTAATCTGATGCCCATCTAACCTACACTGTTCCATTATTATCCATATGTATGTCCAATGCCCATTTAAATGCCCTTAATGTCGGCAAGTCCACCACTGTTGCAGGCATGCCTCTACTACTCTCTGAGTGAAGAAACTACCCCTGATATCTGTCCTAAATCTATTACCCTTCAATTTAAAGCTATGTCCCCTTGTGTTAGCCTTCATCATCGGAGGAAAAAGGCTCTTACTGTCCACCCTCCAAAGTGTAACCCACTCCTCTCTGACTAATGCACCTAACAACTATGGACAATTTAGCATGGCCAATTCACCTGACCTGCGCATCTTTGATGAGTGGGAGGAAACTGGAGCAAACTCCACAAGACAATCACCCAAGGCTGGAATCAAACCTGGGACCCTGGCACCATGAGGCAGCAGTGCTAATCGCTGAGCCACTGTGCCATCTTGGACAGACAAAGGAGTGAATAATGATCCAGTTAGAATAGTTGTTAATGGAGGCTGTTAGTGGCTAACAATAGGCAGTCTGCAATGGCAGACTATGTGCTAACAAGGCCTGGTGTCTAGGATTGAGTTGGGAATTAGGACGTGGGAAAGTTCAGAACCTTAATTTATTGATATTGATATTGTGTCCATAGGGCTACAGAGTCCTAAAGTGAAAAATGATGTGTTGTTCCTGATAGTCAGGGAAAAGAGTCGTGTGTTAAAGTGGCAGGCAACTGGACGTTAAAGGTCTTTTTTGCAGGCAGAATGTAGATGTTCTGCAAAACTGTCACCAATCTGCACGTTCTTTCCCCAGTGTAGAGGAGACCACCTTGTGAGCAATGAATGCAATAGACTTGATTGTGTGAAGTGTAAGTACAGTGCTGCTTCACCTGGAAGGTACATTTGAACCCTTGGATACTGAGGAGGGAGGAGATAAATGGGCAAGTATTACACATTTGGTGATTACAGGCGAAGATGCCAGGGATTGTGAGGGGGTGTTGGGAATTAAGGAGAGTGGACAAGTGGGAATGGTTCCTGCGGAAGGTGGAGGAGGGAGGAGAGGAGAATATGCATCTTCCAGGAGGTAATGAAAAAGGCATCCCACCTCCTGGATGTGGCTGCTGGTGGGATGCTAGGAATGGACAAGGTCTATCGTTGTTGCAGGAGAGAGGAGAAGGGTGGAACTGTGGGAGACGGGTCAGATCTGGTTGGGCACCCTGTCAACAATGGTCCTGGGAATTTTCAGTTGAGCAAGAAGGTGGATACTTCAGAGGATCCCTTGTCGAACTCATCAGAATGTATGTGACAGAGACAGCGGAACTGGGAGAATAGAATAGTCTTTACAAGCAGCAGGGTACAAGGATGTATAAGGTAAAAACAATGACTGCAGATGCTGGAAGAGCATACTGGATTAGTGGTGCTGGAAGACCACAGCAGTTCAAGCAGCATCCAACGAGCAGCTAAATCGACGTTTCGGACAAAAGCCCTTCATCAGGAATAAAGGCAGTGAGCCTGAAGCGTGGAGAGATAAGCTAGAGGAGGGTGGGGGTGGGGAGAGAGCAGCATAGAGTACAATGGGTGAGTGGGGGAGGAGATGAAGGTGATAGGTCAAGGAGGAGAGGGTGAAGTGGATAGGAGAGGGTGGAGAAGATAGGCAGGTCGGACAAGTCAAGGAGACAGTGCTGAGCTGGAAGTTTGAAACTAGGATGAGGTGGGGGAAGGGGAAATGAGGAAGCTGTTGAAGTCCACATTGATGCCCTGGGGTTGAAGTGTTCCGAGGCGGAAAATGAGGCGTTCTTCCTCCAGGCGTCTGGTGGTGAGGGAGCGGCAGTGAAAGAGGCCCAGGACCTCCATGTCCTCGGCAGAGTGGGAGGGGGAGTTGAAATGTTGGGCCACGGGGCGGTGTGGTTGATTGGTGCGGGTGTCTCGGAGATGTTCTCTAAAGCGCTCTGCTAGGAGGCGCCCAGTCTCCCCAATATAGAGGAGACCACATCGGGAGCAACGGATACAATAAATGATATTAGTGGATGTGCAGGTAAAACTTTAATGGATGTGGAAGGCTCCTTTCGGGCCTTGGATAGAGGTGAGGGAGGAGGTGTGGGCACAGGTTTTACAGTTCCTGCAGTGGCAGGGGAAAGTGCCAGAATGGGAGGGTGGGTTGTAGGGGGGTGTGGACCTGACCAGGTATTCACGGAGGGAACGGTCTTTGCGGAAGGCGGAAAGGGATGGGGAGGGAAATATATCCCTGGTGGTGGGGTCTTTTTGGAGGTGGCGGGAATGTCGGTGGATAATTTGGTTTATGCGAAGGTTGGTAGGGTGGAAGGTGAGCACCAGGGGCATTCTGTCCTTGTTACGATTGGAGGGGTGGGGTCTGAGGGCGGAGGTGCGGGATGTGGGCGAGATGCGTTGGAGGGCATCTTTAACCACGTGGGAAGGGAAATTGCGGTCTCTAAAGAAGGAGGCCATCTGGTGTGTTCTGTGGTGGAACTGGTCCTCCTGGGAGCAGATATGGCGGAGGCAGAGAAATTGGGAATACGGATGGCATTTTTGCAAGAGATAGGGTGGGAAGAGGTGTAATCCAGGTAGCTGTGGGAGTCGGTGAGTTTGTAAACAATGTCAGTGTCAAGTCAGTCGTCACTAATGGAGATGGAGAGGTCCAGGAAGGGGAGCGAGGTGTCAGAGATGGTCCAGGTAAATTTAAGGTCAGGGTGGAATGTGTTGGTGAAGTTGATGAATTGCTCAACCTCCTCGCGGGAGCATGAGGTGGCGCCAATGCAGTCATCAATGTAGCAGAGGAAGAGGTGGGGAGTGGTGCCGGTGTAATTACGGAAGATCAACTGTTCTACATAGACTCGAAACGCCATGAGCCATGCGGCTGATACAGCTGCCACACCCACGCTGAGTGATGATGTCACTTCTGCCCCCATCATGGCCGCTCCCACAGCCACTTCCACCCCTCACAATTCCTCATGCATCACACCTGACATCACTTCTGCCCTTCACATCATCGCTGATGCCACACGCTCAGTGACTCCCCCCACCCCCTACTGCCGTGGTCACCACCACTTCCACCCCCACCAGCGCCACTCACCTGCATTCTGCTGACATGCCCCCCACAGACCCCACTGTCACTATCCCCGCACCCCAGAACCCCGAGGGCAACATTACCCCGGCTCATGCCTCCACCCCCATTCCCCCCACCATCACACCCACTCCAGTTACAGGTTCCGCCCCCACACCCACACCAGATCCCAGCTCCCAGCCCTGCCGAGTTTTCCCCATCCCCCCCAGACCTCCCCCTCACTGAGGATGAACGATTAGTCCTCAGCAAAGGACTCACCTTCATCCCCCTCCGTCCACGCATCGATGAATTTAATACACGACGTGACATCGAACAATTCTTCCGTCGCCTCCGCCTCCGAGCTTACTTTCACAATCAGGACTCCCGCCCACCTTCCAAGGACCCCTTCGCCCACCTCCAACACACTACATCCACCTGGACACCCCACGCTGGCCTATTACCTGCCCTCGGCCTCTTCATTTCCAACTGCCGCCGGGACATTAACCGCCTCAACCTGTTGACCCCCCTCCCCCACTCCAACCTCTCACCCTCACAACGCGCAGCCCTCCAATCCCTCTGCTCCAATCCCAACCTCACCATCAAGCCAGCGGATAAAGGGGGCGCAGTGGTAGTCTGGTGCACTGACCTCTACACCGCTGAAGCCAAACGCCAACTCGAGGACACCTCTTCCTACTGCTCCCTCGACCATGACCCCACCCCCCACCACCAAACTATCATCTCCCAGACCATACAGAACCTCATCACCTCAGGAGATCTCCCACCCACAGCTTCCAACCTCATAGTCCGGGAACCCCGCACTGCCCGGTTCTACCTCCTTCCCAAGATCCACAAGCCTGACCACCCTGGCCGACCCATTGTCTCAGCATGCTCCTGCCCCACTGAACTCATCTCTACCTACCTTGACACTGTCCTATCCCCCCAATCCAGGAACTCCCCACATACGTTCGAGACACCACCCACGCCCTCCACCTCCTCCAAGATTTCCGTTTCCCTGGCCCCCAACGCCTTATCTTCACCATGGATATCCAATCCCTCTACACCTCCATCCACCATGACCAGGGCCTCCAAGCTCTCCGTTTTTTCCTCTCCAGACGTCCCCAACAGTACCCTTCCACCGACACTCTCATTCTTTTGGCCGAACTGGTCCTCACCCTTAACAATTTCTCCTTTGAATCCTCCCACTTCCTCCAGACTAAAGGCGTAGCCATGGGCACACGTATGGGCCCCAGCTATGCCTGTCTCTTTGTTGGCTATGTAGAACAGTTGATCTTCCGTAATTACACCGGCACCACTCCCCACCTCTTCCTCCGCTACATTGATGACTGCATTGGCGCCACCTCATGCTCCCGCGAGGAGGTTGAGCAATTCATCAACTTCACCAACACATTCCACCCTGACCTTAAATTTACCTGGACCATCTCTGACACCTCGCTCCCCTTCCTGGACCTCTCCATCTCCATTAGTGATGACCGACTTGACACTGACATTTTTTACACACCCACAGACTCCCACAGCTACCTGGATTATACCTCTTCCCACCCTATCTCTTGCAAAAATGCCATCCCGTATTCCCAATTTCTCCGCCTCCGCCGTATCTGCTCCCAGGAGGACCAGTTCCACCACAGAACACACCAGATGGCCTCCTTCTTCAGAGACCGCAATTTCCCTTCCCACATGGTTAAAGATGCCCTCCAACGCATCTCGTCCACATCCCGCACCTCCGCCCTCAGACCCCACCCCTCCAACCGTAACAAGGACAGAACACCCCTGGTGCTCACCTTCCACCCTACAAACCTTCGCATAAACCAAATCATCCACCGACATTTCCGCCACCTCCAAAAAGACCCCACCACCAGGGATATATTTCCCTCCCCATCCCTTTCCGCCTTCCGCAAAGACCGTTCCCTCCGTGACTACCTGGTCAGGTCCACACCCCCCTACAACCCACCCTCCCATTCTGGCACTTTCCCCTGCCACTGCAGGAACTGTAAAACCTGTGCCCACACCTCCTCCCTCACCTCTATCCAAGGCCCGAAAGGAGCCTTCCACATCCATTAAAGTTTTACCTGCACATCCACTAATATCATTTATTGTATCCGTTGCTCCCGATGTGGTCTCCTCTATATTGGGGAGACTGGGCGCCTCCTAGCAGAGCGCTTTAGGGAACATCTCCGAGACACCCGCACCAATCAACCACACCGCCCCGTGGCCCAACATTTCAACTCCCCCTCCCACTCTGCCGAGGACATGGAGGTCCTGGGCCTCCTTCACCGCCGCTCCTTCACCACCAGACGCCTGGAGGAAGAACGCCTCATCTTCCGCCTCGGAACACTTCAACCCCAGGGCATCAATGTGGACTTCAACAGCTTCCTCATTTCCCCTTCCCCCACCTCATCCTTGTTTCAAACTTCCAGCTCAGCACTGTCTCCTTGACTTGTCCGACCTGCCTATCTTCTCCACCCTCTCCTATCCACTTCACCCTCTCCTCCTTGACCTATCACCTTCATCTCCTCCCCCACTCACCCATTGTACTCTATGCTGCTCTCTCCCCACCCCCACCCTCCTCTAGCTTATCTCTCCACGCTTCAGGCTCACTGCCTTTATTCCTGATGAAGGGCTTTTGTCCGAAACGTCGATTTCGCTGCTCGTTGGATGCTGCCTGAACTGCTGAGCTCTTCCAGCACCACTAATCCAGTACAAGGATGTATAGTCCCAGTAGGTATGGGAGCCAGTGGGTTTATAGTGGATATTGGTGGCCAGCTTATCCTCAGAAATGGAAACAAAAATATCTAGGAAAGGAAGGGAGGAGTCAGAAATAGATCAGGTGAAGTGGAGATGTTCAGCGATTATCGCACAACATTCAGCACACTTCACAACTCCATAGATACTGAACCAGCCAATGTTCAAATGCACAAGATCTGGACAATATCCAGGTTTGGGCTGATCAATGGCAAGTGACATTTGTGCCAGATAAATGCCAGGCAATGACTATTTGTAATAAGATATAATCAAATTACCACCTCTTGTCATTCAATGGTGTTCTAATCACTGAATTCCTCCACTATCAACATCCTTAGGGTGACCGACTCACCACGTAAACTTCCTGGTGAGAAAAGCAGGTCAGAAACTAGAAATACTGAGGTGAATAGCTCACCTCCTGACTCCCTAAAGACCATCTATCAAACCATAAGCTACAAGGTGTCAGAGAGGAAAGCATTCTACAAAGCCTTTAACTGCAGAGGTTTCAAGAACACAAGAGGTGGCTCAGTAGCACTGCTGCTTCACAGCACCAGGCACATGGGTTCGATCCCAGCCTTGGGTGACTATCTGTGTGGAGTTTGCACATTCTTCCTGTGTCTGCATGGGTTTCTACAGCTGCTCCAGTTTCCTCCCACAATCCAAAGATGTACAGTTTGGGCGAATTGGCCATGCTAAATTGCCAATAGTGTTCAGGGAGATGTCAGTTAGGTGCATTAGTCATGGGTAAATGTAAAGTAATGGGTCTGAGTGGGTTACTGTTTGGAGAGTTGGTGTGGACTTGTTGGGCTAAATGGCCTGTTTCCATGCTGTAGGGATTCTATTTTTTTTTGCTGTGTGATCAAAACAGTGAAAGGGAGAATAGGGACTAAATCAAAATAGAGTTGGAGGGGGAAATGATACACTCCACTCCCTGCGGCGCCCACCTCTCCCTAAACAACTCCAGGGTGTTGGTGGACACCGCGTGCTCCTTCTCCAAGGACACCCGGGCTCTAACGTAACCCCGGAAGAGGGGCAGGCAGTCGGCTCGAATGACCCCCTCCATGGCCCGCTGCCTGGACCTGTTGATGGCCAGTTTGGCCAGGCCCAGGAGCAGACCCACGAGGAGGTCTTCGGACCTGCCCTCCCTCCTCCGTACCGGGTTCCCGAAGATCAGGAGCGTGGGACTGAAGTGCAGCCAGAAACAGAGGAGAAGGTTTCTGAGAAAATCAAAAAGGGAGTGCAAACGCCCGCACCCAATATATACATGGTCCACGGACTCCACAGCGCCACAGAACAAGCAGTTGGGCTGGGAGTCCGTGAACCACCGCAATCTGCGGTTGCAGGGGACTGCTGCGTGCAGCACCCTCCACCCCAGATCCCCGAGAGAAAGGGGGAGGACTCCCACGTAGAGAGCCCTCCACTGGGGATCCCCACTGCCCGGTGGCAAATGGGCACGCTAAGGCGTGTCTGGACGGTGGATGAGGGAGAAGAAGTGGACGGTGTGCAGCAGCAGTCTGTACAGGGCCCGCCTTTTTACATCCTTGAAAGGGACGAAATTAAAATTCCGGAGGCGGCTCAGGTTGTGGGGCACAGGCTCCCACGGGAGCCAATGTGAAATTCCGTCCGGGCTGGGGTGAGCGCGGATGGCATCCCACAGCACACCTGAGCATCCTCCAACTGGTGCACTACATCGGGTCCAACTGTAGGGATTCTATGATGATTCTACATGTAAAGGAGTAAGTGAGCTGACATATGAGGGTTAAATCAGGAATATGATGGAAAATTGCTCACTGGCCTGGATGGTGTAGCTCCAGTAACACTCAAGAAGCTTACCACCATCCAGAACAAAACAGCCTGCTTGATTGGCACCACATCCACAAGCATCCAATTCCTCCTTCACTGATGCTCAGTAGCAGCAGTGTGTACTACATGCAAGATCCACTGCAGAAGTTCACCGAGGCTCCTCTGAAAGCACCTTCCAAACTCACAACCATTTCCATCTAGAAGTAGAAGGCCAGCAGCTGCATAGGAACACAACCCTGCAATTTCCCTCAAGCCATTCATCCAGACTTGGAAATAGTATCACTGAGTCAAGATCCTGGAATTACCTCCCTCACAGCACTGTAGGTCTACCTGCAGCATATGGACTGCAATGGTTCAAGATTGATGTGGATGTGCTGGTGTTTGATTGGTGTGGACAAAGTTAAAAATCACACAACACCAGGTTATAGTCCAACAGGTTTACTTGAAAGTACTAGCTTTCAGGGAATTGCCCCTTCATCAGGTAACTAGTGGGGCAGGACCATAACACAGAATTTATAGCAAAAGATGACAGTGTTATACAACTGAAATGATATATGGAACAAACCTAGATTGCTGTTAATGCTTTCATTTTTTAGAATAGGTTGCAGGGTTTGGTTCATTTATCTGTAAATCCCAAAACTTCTTTTAAGTCACATTCTCAAGATAACTTAAGGTTTTATAAAATAAAAGGTGACATCTCAGCACAAACAATGTATTAAAAGTATGAGGTTAGAGGCTGTCAGTGTCCCAATCTTGAGTCAGACTGGTTCTATTTTCAAAGTAGAAATTTATAAAATGTTATATAGATTAACTGCCTGCAGGTTTTGTGCTTTTCTAACAAAAATTTAATGTTTCTGCAAATACAATTATGCAAATGCACTCTCCATAGACTTGTGTGTGTGTGTGCACGCACACACGGGTGTGTGTGCATATGAGGAAGAGATAGAGAGAGTGTATGTGCGTGTGTGCATGTGAATGCTTGAGTGTGAATGCACATGAGAGTGTGCGTTTGTGTGTGTGTGCTTGGTAGAATGTATGCATGAATGTGATGGATTATAAGCCTGTGAGGGTGTGTGTGAAGATCTTGAAACCCATTGTACAGGGTAATTACAATACATATATCTATGACTCATGACTCTGAGTATCTCTATAACCACCTCATTCAATACTCTGGGATGCAGACTATCAGATCAAGGAGAGTTAGCAACTTTCAGCCCATTAATTTCACCAGGACAATCTTCGGACCAATGCTGATTTCCTTTAACTCCTCATTCTCCCTAGTCACTTGGATCTCAAGCTCAAGACTTCTTGTATCATCCTATCATAGCAGCATTTAGCTTTTCTGTCATTTCACCATTCCCCAATATACATTCTCCTGACTCTTTCTATAATGAACCCTGTCATGTTAGGCTTAAAAACGAAATCTCCAAACCAGAACATTGAGGGTTAATCATTAAGAATTAATTGTATTTGAAAATGTGCATGTGCAGCAAGTACAAAAGTACTTGAAAATAGGCCTGGTGTGAAAACCAGCCTTTTTGACTGGCATAACCTTGGGAACCATTATTTTAATGTAATTAACACAGAGCCGCCTGGAGATATTTTCAACTTGTTTTCTGAACGATGAAATATCTGTAAAAATACTGAAAGCACCATGAAATGGCAACACAGCATGTCAACAGAACAGTAGGAATGTCAGCAGCTTTGTCCCACTTGTTTGTCTTTCCCAAACGGATTAAAGTCCATGAGACTGGGATCATGGAATCTGAAATAGAGCTCCAATTGGCAGCTGTCCAAAGTCCCTGGGTGAAGACAAGGCAGTGAGACTTATTAGTTTGCAACTGTATAAAGTAGCTCAAGGTAATACATTCACTATTATATAGTTTGCATATAAAGTAGATTAATCTGATAGATTAGCTCTATATTGAAGTGCACATGGGGTCATTTAGTCATGCAGTGCAGAAACAGACCCTTTGGTCTAACCAGTTCATGTCAAACATAATCCCAAACTAAACTAGTTCCACTTACTGGCTCCTGGCCCATATCCCTCCAAACCTTTTCTCTTCATGTATCTATCTAAATGTCTTTTAAACATTGTGATTGTATCCTCATCCACCATTTCCTTGGAAAGTTTATTCCACACGTGATCCCCCCTCTGTTAAAAAATTTGCTTCTCATGTCTTTTTTTTAAATCTCTCTCCTCTCAGCTTAAAAATGTGCCCATACTCTTGAAATCTCCCCACCCTATGGAAAAGACAACTACCATCTATACTTCTCATTGTTTTATAAATTTTTATAAAGTTGCCTCTCAATCTTCTACACTCCAGTGAAAACAGTGCCAGCCTATCCAGCCTTTCTTTATAACTCAAATCTTCCACACCTGTTAACATCTTGATAAATCTCTTCTGTACCCTCTCCAATTTAATAATATTTTTCCTATAACTGGGCAACCAGAACTGGATACAGTATTCCAGAAGATGCCTCACAAATGGCCTGTACAACCTGAACATGACTTCTCAAAGCAGTGAGCAATAAAGACAAGTGTGGCAAAAGTGAGGTCTGCAGATGCTGGACATTAGAGTCGAGAGTCTGGTGCTGGAAATGCACAGCAGGTCAGGAGGAGGAGGAGAGTCAATGTTTCAGGCCAAAGCCCTTCATCAATGAAGGCAAGTGTGTCAAACTCCTTTTTAACCACTCTGTCTATATTTGATACAAACTTCAAAGAATTATGAACCTACACCCCAAGTCCTTCTGTACTATAACACTACCCAAGGCTCCATTGCATAAGAACACTCTTGTTTGTTGTACAAATATGCAATACCTCACATTTATTGAGACTGAACTCCATCTGCTATTTTTCAGCCTATTGATCCATTTGATTCTGATCCATTTGTAATCTTAGAAAACCTTCTGCACTGTCTACTATTGGTGTTGTCCACAAACTTACTAGCCATGCCTTTTGTTTTTTCATCCAAATAATTTATATAAATGACAAGCAAAAGAAGACCCTGAACCGGTTCCTCTTCTTGTAATTTTTTCATTTAACTCACATTTCAAATCAACCTGCTCAGGGATGTTATGATTCACATTAGGAGCATGTCAGACTTGAATTTAGGTGTCTTAGCCCAGAGATAGGGACACAATCACAGTACCACAAGAGAGCCCCTAAATGTCGTCTTGTAATAGTTTTGATCAGAATTTAAGACCATAAGACACAGGAGTGGAAGTAAGGCCATTCAGCCCATCGAGTCCACTCTGCCATTTAATCAAAGCTGATGGGTATTTCAGCTCCACTTACCCACACTCTCCCCATAGCCCTTAATTCCTTGTGTCATCAAGAATTTATCAATCTCTGCCTTGAAGACATTTAACATCCTGGCCTCCACTGCACTCCGTGGCAATGAATTCCACAGGCCCACCACTCTGTGGTTGAAGAAATATCTCCTCATTTCCATTCTAAATTGACCCTCTCTAATTCTAAGGCTGTGCCCACTGGTCCTAGAATCCCCACCAAATGGAAACAACTTCCCAGCGTCCACCCTTTCTAAGCCATTTGTTATCTTGTAAGTTTCTATTAGATATCCCCTCAACCTTCTAAACTCTAATGAATACAATTCCAGGATCCTCAGCCATTCATCGTACGTTAGGCCCACCATTCCAAGGATCATCTGTGTGAATCTCTGCTGGACACGCTCCAGTGCCAGTATGTCCTTTCTGAGGTGTGGGGACCAAACATGGACACAATATTCTAAGTGGCCCCAATATTGAACCCTGCGGGACCTCACTTGTCACCAGCTGCCATTCCAGAAAAGAACCTTTTATCTCAACTCTCTGCCTTCAGTCAGACAGCCAATCCTCAACCCATGCCAGGAGCTCACCTCGAACACCATGGGCCCTCACCTTACTCAGCAGCCTCCCATGAGGCATCTTATCAAAGCCCTTTTGGAAGTTGAGATAGATAACATCCACTGGGTTTCCCTGGTCTAACCTAATTGTTACCTTTTCAAAGAATTCTAACAGGTTTGTCAGGCACGACCTCCCTTACTAAATTCATGCTGACTTGTTCTAATCTGACCCTGTATTTCCAAGATTTTAGAAATCTCATCCTTAACGATGGTTCTCGAATTTTACCTACAACTGAGGTTAGGCTAATCGGCCTATAATTTTCCATCTTTTGTCTTGATTCTTTCTTGGACTGGGGGTTATAAGAGTGATTTTCTAATCATCTGGGACTTTCCCTGACTGCAGTGACTTTTGAAAGATCACAACGAATGCCTCAGCTATTTCCTCAGCCACCTCCCTCAGAACTCTGGGATGTAGCCCATCAGGGCCAGGAGATTTATCAATTTTTAGACCTTTCAGCTTTTCCCGCACTTTTGCTTTTGTAATGGCTACCATACTTACCTCTGCCCCCAACTCTCCTTAGTTGATGGGATATTACTGTCTTCCACTCTGAAGACTGATGCAAGATACTTATTAAGTTCTTCAACTATTTCCTTATCTCCCATCACGAGCCTTCTTGCATCAATTTGGAGTGGCCCAATGTCTACTTTTGCCCCTCATTTGTTTCTTATGTATTGAAAGAAACTTTTACTATAATTTCTAATATTGCTGGCTAGCCTCCCCTAATATTTGATCCGGTCCTTCCTTATTTCTCTCTTTGTTTTCCTCTGTTTGTTTTTGTTACCTTCTGTCGTGGAAATTAAATCAACTCAACTCAACTGCTAGGAAGAGCAAAGAAAAAGCTTTATTTTACAACTGCATACAGAGCCGGTACACTTGGCAAAGATACCTTGTGTAAGGGCAGTGAGCATAATTCACATATTCTTCTTATACCATTCTTATCACACTCTCAAGGACAAGGGCTGGGAAGACTCGAGTTCTTGTTTCCTCATTCCCTTGCCATGGACATAACTGTCTTTATGTTATTCCTTAGCTTGGCTGAATTCGACTGCTCCCAAGGCCATGTTTCCAAAGTTCAACAAAGCCAAGCTGTCTCCACTGCAGAATTCAGCAAAGTGTTTGCAAAGTTCAGCAAAGTATTAAATTTAGCAAAGCATTCTCTTTCAGATTTCACAGTAAATGTTAAATTTGTTAATTTTCCATTACATTTTCCCCCTTTTTGTCATTTTATGACAACAAGGATAACAAAAACAATAGAGCCAGATTTAAAAAATATTCAGAGCCAGAGAGCTAAAAATCAATGATCTTAACAGCTGTCTTTGTTGTGAGGAGCATTTGTCCCAGCCACCTCTTCACCTTCTAGTTTTTCCTCCTGAAGTCTTTCACCATTTTCCAGTCTCCAGGTTCTAGATCATGCAGCTTCCCTCCTGCTGGTTGGGGTAGTGCTGCTTTCACTTGATTCTGCATTTGAGACAAAAGTGCAGAATTTTATACGGTAACACAACATCTCATCGTCACAGTTATCTATCTTACCTTAAGTCTTGGGCCAATTCCTGTATTGGGCGGCCTACCAAACAAAATCTCAAACGGGCTAAGATTGGCTTTTCCTCTCCTTCTAGATCTCATATACATGAGCACAATTGGGAGTGCCTTTGTCCATGTCACCCCTAGTTCCTCACAATATTTTGTCAATTTATTTTTTAGGGTAGCATTTTGTCTTTCCACTGCCCCACCGCATGCTGGGTGGTAAGCACAGTGTTGTCTCATGTTTGTTCCCAAATAATCACTGATCTTCTGTAAGGAATTATTGACAAATGGTGTCCCATTGTCACTACTAAGCCTCTCAGGGATGCCCCATCTTGGAATTATTTCAGTTAGCAAAGCCTTGGCTACTGCACTGGCATCCTGTTTAGACGTGGGGAATGGCTCCACCTATTTGGAAAACATATCAACTATTACCAGACAATACCTTTTCCCTTTGCTGGACGTTAGTTCAATAAAATCCATTTGTAAATGTTCAAAGGGTTTTTTTGGGGGGTTGGGGGTGTGCTGCCTGACTCATTTGTATTCCCCTCCCCACATTATTAGTGGCACAGATAACACATCGTTCACAATATTTCTGGGTGTAATGAGTAAACCCCTTAGTGTACCAGTGTGCCGAAATACTGTCATACATCCCCCCTTTTGACACATGGTCCTTACCGTGTATCAGTTTGGTATCGAATGGAAATAATGATGGTGGTAGTCAGGGTTTCCCATTGAGACCACACCATACTCCTTCCCTCACGCTGCATCCTGCCTTTGTCCACTCACGCTTTTCTTCTGGTGTGGCCTATGACTGTAACCCCTGTATGTCTGCTGTTGGGGTACAAATTTTTGTCATACACATGTCAATCTGATCACTTGGTGGCTGCTGGTCTGCTGTTCTTGCTGCTGAGTCTGCCCTTGCATTGCCTTGAGAAATAGAATCATTATTTTTCATATGGACTTCACACTTACACACAGCGATTGATTTAGGCAATAGGACTGCTTCCAGGAGGTCAGAAATCAGGCCACTGTGTGTGATGGGCTTTCCAGTGGAGATCAAGAAGCCCCTATGTTTCCACAGGGTTCCAAATTCATGTACAACCCCAAATGCGTATCTGCTATCGGTGTAAATATTCACTGTCCTTCCCTCAGCCAATTTACAGGCCTCAGTCAAGGCAATCAGCTCTGCTGCTTGTGCTGACAGATGAGAAGGGAGTGATCCCACTTTGACTACCTCGTGGGTAGTCACTACGGCATACCCAATACAATTCTGGCCTGTCGCCTTGCTCCTGAATGCTGACCCATCCACAAAAAAATCTTCAAGGAGAAAGTGAGGACTGCAGATGCTGGAGATCCTGAAGAAGAACTCATGCCCGAAACGTCGATTCTCCTGCTTCTTGGATGCTGCCTGACCTGCTGCGCTTTTCCAGCAACACATTTTCAGCTCACCATCCACAAAACAACTCCATATCTGAATTCTGAAGTGGTGAATCCTGCAAATATAATCCAGGGCTGTAAATTTCGTTAGTTACAGTGACACAATCATGTGGGTCTCCATCTCTTTCTGTGGGGAGAAGGCTGGCAGGGTTAAGGATGTTACATCGCTTTATTATAATGTGAGGCATCTCCAATAACACAGTATTATATCTGAGCCAACATGCTGCTGACATGTGTGCTGTCTTTTGCTTGGAAAGCAGTAAGGGTACTGCATGTGGGACCAGGAGGGTTAATTCACCACAGCCGACTATATCCCTGGATGCTACAGCAGCCTTTTCAGCTGCGGCCACAGCTTACAGACATTTAGGCAATCCTGCTGCTACAGGGTCTAGTTTAGCCGAAAAATGAGCTACCGGCCTCAATTTTCCCCAAGATCCTGCAAAAGCACAGATGTCATACAGGCATGCTTCTCATCTACCATTTGCATAAAAGGCTTGTTTGGATTCGGAATCCCCAATGTAGATGTAGTTTGGAGCACCTTTTTCAATTCAATAAAGGCACTCTCGGCCTCTGGGGTCCACAGCAATGGGCTCTGGTTCTGCAACCCTTTGCCATGGGCTATGTCACTTAGGGGTGCCTCAAGGATTGTGTAATGTGGGATAAACATCCTACATTAGGAGCACATGCCCAAAAAGGATAGTAACTGTTTCTTCGTATGAGACTTTGGAATTTGCTGGATTGCTTGAACTCTGTGTTGACTAATGGCCTTCCCTTATTCAGATATTAAGTGACCTAAGAACTTCACCTGTTGTTGCACAAATTGTAGCTTTGCGAGACTGGCTTTGTGCCCTTCCCGCGCTCGATGGCAGAGCAATGCAAGGGTATCCTTCTCCCATTGTTCCTTTGTTGGTGCCGCTATTAAGTAATCATCTACATACTGCAGAACGCTGACCCCAGGGTTAAAACAAGAGTCTCCAGACTCCTGCGTAGAGCCTCATTATATATGGTAGGGGACTCACAGTAACCTTGACAAAGGTATATGAAGGTATATGATTTCCCTTTGAATGAAAAAGCAAACCAGAATTGACTATCTGGGTGCACCGGTACATTAAAGAAGGCATTTGCTAAATCCATAACAGAGAACCATTTACTGTCCGGTGGAATTTGAGCTCGTATAGTATAGGGATTGGGAACATTTGGGGCGCATGGGACAACAGCGTTATTGACTGCCTGCAGGTCTTGAACAAACCTCCACTCCTCCAGTTCACCGGGAATGTTTGCCTTTTTGACAGGAAAAATGGGGGTTCTCACCGGTAAGTTTTCACAGGGGATTATCACTCCAGCCAAAAAGAGGGATTCAACGACTGGAGTAATTCCTTCTATGGCCCTGGGTTTTAACAGGTATTGTACTCTGCAAGGACGATACTCAGACTTCAGGGTTATTCTTATGGGTTCACAGCCCCATATGAGACCCACATCATGAGCGCCTTTTGCCCACAACTCAGTAGGGACCATTTTTAACCTTGGGTCTGAGACTTCTATCTTAGGGAAATGCCAGGCTACCCTCCGAGGCTCTTCAGGGTTAGTGGGGGTTACCTGGACTGTCCTATCTGCCTAAGTTAGCCAATTTAGTTTCTTCTTATATGTTCGCATATCTGTATTGAACCAGATACCCACATCATCCCTGAAGACCCAACCTTTTGTTCTTTGTGCCTTTCATACCAATGGTCCCAAATTCTTCAACCTGTCGCTGGATGCCTTCGCCAGTGATGCGTGAGGAAAAGAACCTTCCACATCAAAAAGGCAGGGTCGACTTGCCATTACAGATACCTTAGATAAGTTCACACTGACTGTACATCTATGATCATTCCAATAAAATTTGCACAATAACAACTGATCTGGTTTAACCAATCTCCTGAACCAATCCTCCTCTTATGATTTGTCAGGGCCATCGCAATGTATGTGTGCTGTGCAGTGCAGCATGTCCCCAGCAAGAAAATGGTGTTAATAGGATTAATAGGGTTACTTGCTTCCAGGGCGAGTGAATCGCTCACTGAACTTATCACTCTCTGGCTTAATCGCCACTCATCGACATATATCAGGGGTCATGGGTCATATTTTACAGCCTGCACTGGTAAATCTTCCCTTTGAATTACTTGCAAGTCCGGAGTACTGAGCAAATCTAACCCCAGTCTCCCTATGGATCGCGACCTATCAGATTTAAAGGACAGAATTCCGATAACAAAAATGAGAATTGGAATTTTTCCCCATTGCTAGTTTTGCAGAATAGGGGTGCAGAAAATCTCTCATGTACCATGGCTCCTGATGTGTTCAGGAACCTTCCACTCATCTTTATTGGCGTTGATTGTCTAAACTGGCTTAATTTAAGGACTGAATATGTTGCCTCTGTATCTACCACAAAGGTAACCGGTGTACCTACCACATATAGCATAGAGGTAGGCATTGACTTATACACATCATTGTTATATTAAACACATAGTCCACACTTCGCAATCTCAGTGCTCAATATAGAGGTGGGACATGTCTCAGTGCCCGTAAGGTTAGTAGAAGAGATTAGCATAGGAGAGTCTTCATTGCTAGGCTTAAGGGAAAGAGACTTACCTGTACCTTGTGGGCAGCCCACCTTCACCTCAGCCTTCCCCTGTCAGCCTCAAGGCCAATTGAGGCTGTCTGTGCAGATACTGTCTCATCCAGTGGTCCATTGCTCCGCAAACAAAGCATACACCAGATCTACCTCTGCCAGCACCTCTTCCACTCTCTTTTTCTGCAGCACCTCCCTCCAATGGCTGGGTGACCATTTGCATCAGAGTAAGCTGAGCTCTATGTGCTTGCTGTTCCATCTTCAATTTCCGCTTATCCTTCTCTTGGGCCAGCAATTTTTCAGTATGTATCGCCTGTCGTTCTATCAAATTCAGCTTTCCCGTGTCCCAGGTAACACATGTGTCTTTTACCTTTTTCACTTTTCATCCTTCATTTCATTGATGAAGCTGTTCCTCAGGTGTACCTCTTCCGGCGTGATTTCTGCCGCCGTTATGTCCTCGGGTGGTCTCAGTGGGCGTTATGGACTTCAGTGAGGCATGTAAGGTACTGGAACACTCTCTCACCTTCTCGTTGTTTACAGATTGAAAATTTTGGTAATGTCCATTCAAACTGGGAAAGCCTGTCTACAAAGTCTCCGTTCTCTTCTGCTTGTGGGTTGGTTGATCTGGCATGAACATTTACAGTTGGCTGTTTATACTTGATTTTGGCGATATCAGCACCCAGTTTTTGTCCGAGGAGATGTCTCATCTCATGTGACATGGGACGGAACTTGACACAGAACTTTGTCACTTCTTCAGCGAACTTATTACCTCCAACTTCGTGTGGGTCAGGCAGCTGCCCATAGACACTTTCCAAATCCTTCATGGTTCGTGGTCGGTGAACCAGCACTGGGCAAACTTCTGGACCTGCAACCTCAACCATTGGTGCTTGCAGAACTAGATTACTTAGTGTGGAAACAGGCCTTTGGGCCCAACAAGTCCACACCGACCCGCCGAAGCGCAACACACCCAGACCCATTCCTCTACATTTACCCCTTCACCTAACACTATGGGCAATTTAGCATGGCCAATTCACCTAACCTGCAAATTTTTTGGATTGTGGGAGGAAACCGGAGCACCCGGAGGAAACCCACGCAGACATGGGGAGAATGTGCAAACTCCACACAGAGAGTTGCCAGAGGCAGGAATTGAACCCGGGTCTCTGGCGCTGTGAGGCAGCAGTGCTAACCACTGTGCCACCGTGCCGCTCACAACTACTTGGTTAGATGATCATATGCCAGTACTCTCGCTGTCCGTCGTGGAGTGATTGTGGACAGGCTCTGGATGCCTCTTTGTCTTGGAATGGCCATCTTTCTTTTGGGCTTCTTGCTTTGATCTGTTGCGGGTATGAAGTGCTACTGATGATTCAGCAGACCCTGAGGTGGCAGCTGCTGACTTGGAATCTTTGCCAGGCGGATCTCGTAGGGGAGCTGTCGGTCTCGAAGGGCAGTCATCAAGGTCAGGATCTGAAACAGACTTAAAACACTGTACAGCTTCGTGAGGTTGTTTTCCGTGCACGTCTGCATGTGTGCTAGTGTTTGTATGCGTATTTGATCTATCTTTTACTTGAGTTTCCTTTCCCTGATATCAGCCTCAGCCTTCCACATGTTATAAGCACTCCAATTCACAGGTTCTACTTTTCGCTTCAGTTTCTCCTTCTCTCTTTCCTCCAACCTCGACCTCAATATTTCCAACTGCCTTTTACTAAAACTTCCTCCCTCCAGAAAACCACATTCCTTGATCCACAATTCTAACTGCTTTATGGACTATGAGCCATAATTATTTTACATGTATTGTATTTTTGGTTGGCCATTCCAAGTCCTCTGTGGACCCTCTTTTTGTTTGCTCTTGCCAGAGCCTATTTTCAATGTTACTGGAAAAGTGTTCAGCTCTCTCTCTCTCTTTCGCTCGCAGTACCATTATCTTTTCCCTTTGACTTGCTTTTACCTCCAGAGGCTCAATCTCACATTGGGCGTGTTCGCCTCAATGCCTTGCTTTTTGTAAACCAAGAATCCACATACCCAGTATGTCTTTGGCGGGTCCAACTCAGCCAGTGGTGGTTCCAAGTCTAAAACCACCCATAAACTTGCTGTCTCTTAAAAGCTCTAGAGATGGCAATCCCTTCCCTTGGGTTTTACTTGAATACCACGCGAGAGTTCACTGGATCCTTTTCCTGCCTTATTTATTCTCTTAGAATGAGTCCCTATGTAGGATTACTTAAGCCCCAACTCTTACCCTGACCCTATTCAGTGCTCAAGATGGAGTGAAAGACCTTCAAGGCGCTGGCACCTGCACCTCCTGGGAATCTTCAGAATCTCGTCCAGTCGCGGGATCCGGACGAGCCCCTGAGTTTACTGTCATGGTAATTAAGTTGACTCGACTCAACTGCTAGCAAGAGCAAAGAAAAAGCTTTATTTTAAAAACTGCATGCAGAGCCAGTACACTTGGCAAAAATACCTCATATAAGGGCAGTGAGCATAATTCACATATTCTTCTTATACCATTCTTATCACACTCTCAAGGACAAGGGCTGGGAAGACTCAAGTTCTTGTTTTCTCATTCCCTTGCTGTGGACATAACTGTCTTTATGTTGGACATAACTGTCTTTATGTTATTCCTTAGCTTTGCTGAATTCGACTGCTCCCAATGCTAGGTTGAATGTTTACAAACTTCAACAAAGCCAAGCTGTCTCCACTGCAGAATTCAGCAAAGTGTTTGCAAAGTTCAGCAAAGTATTAAATTTAGCAAAGCATTCTCCTTCAGATTTCACAATAAATGTTAATTTGTTAATTTTCCATTACATCTTTCCAATCTTCTGATTTTCCAGTGCTCTTGGCCACTTTACAGGCTCTCTCTTTCTCCATGATACTTTCCTGTCTTCTTTTGTCAGCCATTGCTGTCTAATGCCCCCCGGTTAATCTTTCTTTTCTTTGGGATGAACCGCTGTGCTGTGTCCTCAATTACATCCAGAAACTCCTGCCATTGTTGCTCTACTGTCTTTCCTGTGAAGCTCTGCTTCCAGTTGATTTTCATCAGTTCCTCTCTCATGCCTCTGTAATTATCTTTATTTAACTGTAACACCATTACATTTGAGTTGGCCTTCTCTCTTTCAAACTGCAGAATGAACTCTACCATATTTTGATCGCTGCCTCCTAAGTGTTCCCTTACTTTATAAAAGATCTTAATGTCTGACTCATTACATAACACTAAGTCCAGAATAGCCTGCTTCCTTGTGGACTCCATCATAAACTGATCCAAAAAGTCAAGCTGTAAGCATTCCATGAATTTCTTTTCTTTGGATCCACTGGCAACCTTATTCACCCTGTTCACCTGCATACTGAAGTCCCCCCATGATCACCGTGACCATGCCTTTCTGACATGCCCTATTTATTTCCTGCTACATCTTGCATCCCTGGTCCTGACCACTGTTAGGAGGTTTGTACATAACTCCCATTATGGTTTTTTGGCCTTTGTGGTTCCTCAACTCCACCCACACAGACTCCGCATCATCTGACCCTGTCATTCAGTGCCATAGATTTAATTTCATTCTTATCTAACAAGGTAACTCCACCCCCTTTGACCACCTCCCTGTCTTTTCAATAAGTTTTAAATCCTTGGATGTTTAACTGCCAGACCTGAAACCCCTGCAACTACGTCTCTGTGATGCCTACCATATCATAATCATTCCTGATAATTTGTGCCATTAAATTATCTACTTGTTACGAATAGTATGAGCATTCACGTAAAGTGCCTGAATGCTAACTTTCTTATCTTTTTTAGAGATGTGAGAAACAGAGCTCACAATATAATAAATTTCAATCCGAGTCAAATTCTGAGCAGTGAATGTTATTAAAAGATTCTTGCAAGAAGGGGTGTCTAGGAAGTAGGCACCTTGATCCAGAAATTATTCCACAATTTATACAGTTTAATTCTCGGTACTTCCCCGTTTACCTCATTGGCCTTCAAATCTATCAATATTCCTTATTGTGTTCTGCCCCTACCCAGCTGTGGTTGGCCCTTGTTTACTTCTCCCCCTACTCCAAGCCGGGTGACCCTCACCCCTATCCCTTATTTGTAAGTGACTTGGCTCGATTGAGTGCTGACATGAGGGAAATGTTCTAAGCTTGGCATATCTTGATGTTCTTTTCACCTTATCTGTTGGTCTGTAACATCTTCCATTGTTTGCAGGCACATTTCATTCCTGTATGCACATTTTAGCTAATGAAAAGTAACTATGTATTCCTTCCACATATTCTTTATTCTTGTGTTAGTTTATTTAATAAGCAATTATTAATTTGGCTGAAACAATTATATACTGATGTTAATAAGCAATTATGGTTGCAGAAGTAACACTGTTTTACCCAATATCCCACAGATATTGGAAACCATAAGCTGTCCTAAATTATCCTTCCTTTTTGCTGTATTCTTAGTCTGCCTCGAATTTAAACCCACCTGCACACGTGCGATCCTGCTGCTTATCTTTCCATTTAAATCCATATTCCCTGTCGCTTTCACTTTCCCTTCCCCTCGACTCATAAGTTTAAAGTCCTACTGACTTTAAAGAACACATTCGATACATTCAGCCCAGCAATTAAGACCTTCATTCTTTTTCAACAAATATTTCATTTTTACATACAAATATAATAAGCTTTTATATTCCATTGTTTTATGTTATTTTGCTAGATTGCATTCATAATACAGTATTGTGGGGAACATTTAACATTGCATGATGAGAAAAATTGGTCAACTCTCAAATTATAGATCAATAAGTTAAAAAGGGAGTGGCAAAAAGTCAGAAACAGCATTCATGAAATTCTGTAACCTTGGTAAGACTTCCGTAATGTTCTTCACGGTTCCTTGTATATTTTGAACTGCAGATTTTAGCCTAAACAAACATCCATGCACAGACAGAAAGTTATGGAATGACGTGAATGACTGATATTTTGAAAAAACAATAAAGCAAAGTTCAGTCTTATGGATGGTAAACATTTCATCATAAGCTGTCATTTCTCAGCATTTTTAAAGTACATAAATGATATCCTTTGTAAAGACAAAAAACTTGCTGGGACCTTTGGTTTCTCCCTCTTTTATGTTTTTTTAGCCAAAAATAAATCTGCATGGGGTATTTCTTTTAATAAAGGCTGAACATTTTTCAGTTCAAGGTTGTTTTTGAATGTTGTTTAACATTTTGAGTTGCTCTCACAGATCTTTGCTGATTAAAATTCGATTCAACATTTAGTGTTGCGAGAGGGAACAAGCCAAAGTGATCCAGCAGCAACCGAGAGGTAAGAGGCGGACGTTGACTCAAAGTGAGCTGATTTTAACCTTGATTCGTCTCTGTCCTTTGGTAGGCTGCTGCGACCACTCATCCCTTGCAGACCACACTAACAGGTGATGCTTTCCGAATCTAAATTGTAATTTTTTTTTCAGTGACTGAGCGGAGTGGGTCAGGGATCCAATTGACCGGGAAGTCCGTGCTGTTTTTTTTTAAAGAAATCAGACAGACTTTTAATTTTCAGATTGGGCCCGTATCTCTGATTGTTTTTGGTACCAGGAATAACAGAGCTGTGTGTGCTGTAGTATGGGGCAGACATTAGAACGTAATTTATGTCAGCTGTTGATAGCAGTGCAAAATAAATTGGGTAAAGACGTTTGGCCACAAGGGTGTACCTGGGATCGATAAAATTGCAAATATTCCAGAAAGGCTGTTTAATTGACAAGAACATTCTAAACGAAAATCTATTTTTTCACATTGGGCGCAGGAATCCACTAGGCGCCACGAGAACTCGCGATTAATGATTGGAGATATAATTCTCGTAAACGGGGTATTGACGAGTACTCAAATGGTAAATTGATAGATTGGGAGACTTTGAAATTTGAGTGTGCATTAGGGATTTTAAAAAACTCAGAACTTAGACAGCGAAACAAACAGTTAAAAGTAAAGAGGCAGGCAGGGCAAGATAGGGAGGATCCTCCCAGTTTGTCTGGTATGCCAACTTTTTCCTGATTCAAGTAATACAGATAATGAGGAAGCTTTGACAGTTCACACCCCCCACCCTGGACCCGACTCCACTTTCTAGTTCTACTTCAGCTGCCATACAGCCTGTAGCATGTTGCACTAAATCTCATTGATCCCTCATTGGAACAACAGCCCTCTATCTCCTCAGATAATTCCCTTCGTAATATTTCTCTTTAGCCTGTGGATGAATGATCCTTCCCTCTGCCATCACCACCTGCCTAATATCCACTTATATCTGTTGTAAATCCACAAGCTGCTGCTGATAATCAGGTAAAATGATTCATTCAGGTCTGGCGAACCTTCAAACCCCAGGAGCTGTATTTCATCATGGCCCACTGTCCGTCCTACAAAGTACAAAGCATTTCCTTGCACTTCACCACTGGGATCTGCTTTTCGTAACACTTGTTTATAAACGATCATAAAACATTGCAGCGCAGTACAGGCCCTTCGGCCCTCGATGTTGCGCCGACCTGTTATACCAATCTGAAACCCATCTAACCCACACTATTTCATGTACGTCCATATGCTTGTCCGACTACGACTTAAATGTACTTAAAGTTGGCGAATCTACTACCGTTGCAGGCAAAGCATTCCATACCCTTATTGCTCTCTGAGTAAATAAACTACCTCTGACATCTGTCCTATATCTATCACCTCTCAATTTAAAGCTATGCTCCCTCGTGCTCGCTGTCACCATTCTTGGAAAAAGGCTTTCCCTGTCCACCCTAACTAACCCTCTGATTATCTTACATGTCTGTATTATGTCACCTCTCAACCTTCTTCTCTCTAACGAAAACAGTCTCAAGTCCCTCAGCCTTTCCTTGTAAGACCTTCCCTCCATACCAGGCAATATCCTAGTAAATCTCCTCTGCATCCTTTCCAAAGCTTCCACATCCTTCTTATAATGCGGTGGCCAGAACTGTACACAATACTCCAAGTGCGGCCGCACTAGAGTTTTGTACAGCTGTAGCATAATCTCAGGGTTCTGGAACTCGATCCCTCTATTAATAAAAGCTAAAACACTATATGCCTTCTTAACAACCCCTGGGTGGCAACTTTCAAGGATCTGGACACCGAGATCTCTCTGCTCATCTACACCACCAAGAATCTTACCATTAGCCCAGTACTTTACATTCCGGTTACTCCAACCAAAGTGAATCACCTCACACTTGTCCACATTAAACTCCATTTGCCACCTCTCAGTCCAGCTCTGCAGCTTATTTCTGTCTCTCTGTAACCTACAACATCCTTTGCCACTATCCACAACTCCACCGACCTTAGTGTCATCTGCAAATTTACGAACTCACCCTTCTACGCCCTCATCCAGGTCGTTTATAAAAATTACAAACAGCAGCAGACCCAACACCGATCCTTGCAGTACATCACTGGTAACTGGACTCCAGGATGAACATTTCCCAACAACCGCCACCCTCTGTCGTCTTTCAGCAAGCCAATTACTGATCCAAACTGCTATATCTCCCAGAATCCCATTCTTCTGCATTTTGTACAATAGCCTACTGTGGGGAAATTTATCGAATGCCTTGCTGAAATCCATATACACCACATCAACCGGTTTACTCTCATCTACCTGTTTGGTCACCTTCTCAAAGAACTCAATAAGGTTTGTGACCTTGCATATATAACAAAACTGCGCACAGGACCTCAGGTGTGGTTTCATCAAGGTCCTATATCACTGTAGAAAGACATCCTGACTTATGAACTCCAATCCTCTTGCAGCGAAGGTCACACACATTTGCCTTTCCAACTGCTTATTACATATCCCTTTCTGTCTGTCACTTTCATTGACTGGTATACAGCAACACCCAAATCTCTTTGTACAATATATTGAAATAATACTCTTCCTTTCTTTTTGTTTACACCAAAGTATATATCTTTACATTTCACTATGTTGTATACATCTGCCATATGTTTGCCCCCTTGAAACCTCCTTGCATTTATTGACAACTCACAATCCCATCCAATTTTGTGTTGTCAATAAACTTGCAAATGTTGCAAAAACACTGTGGGGGAAAGCAGAGTTAATATTTCAAATCTAGAAACATTAGAAATGTTGCATTTGGTTCCCACCTCTTGGTCACTTATAAATATCATAAATGGCTGGGGCCCAAGCACTGATCCTGGCAGTATGCCACTAGTCATTGCTTATCACTAGTGAAAGTAATAATTAATTCCCACTCTCCGTCTTCTATTTGTTAAGCAATTCTTGATTCATGCCAAAAAGCCTTGGGAAAATCCAAGTATACCAAATTCACTTGTTCTCCCTTATCTATTTTAGTTTGTAATTTAACTTATTTTTCTCGGACAACTTGCTCAGAAATGTCATTACACACTCCTGAGCAGGTGAGACTTGAACACAGGCCTCCCAATTCAGGACATGACCAATGTGCCACAAGCACATCTTTAGCTTTTGTACAAGGTACATCCTCAACCACATTCATTCCCTTAGAAAGACAATGACCCACCTCTACATCAATTCCCCTAAGGCTCTGCACACTCCACCAGGTCATTCCCCTGGCTGAAGACTCCTCCACCTCCTGAGGCTCTGCCCCTTCCCTCAGATATACCTCTCGGACCGCTCCTCCTCAGACACAGGCCCCTGCCCTTCCCCAGGCACCTCTGCCAGACCCCACTTCGCCCCTGACTCTTCCACTTCCATACCTTTAAGTGTTTTCCTTCTTGAGACTGCAACCTTCACCCTGTCACTCCCAGCACGCACCCCTATCTCGGACACCATCCCCTCCCTCTGCCCGCCCCCTGCATCAGACCTGCCCCACCCTCAGACTGCGCCCCCTCCCTCATACTGCATCCTTTCTCTCAGACAAACCCTCCACCAGACTCCGCCCCTTCCCTCAGACCCCGCCCCCTCCATCAGACCCCGCCCCCTCCACCGGACACCGCCCCCTCCATCAGACCCTGCCCCCTCCATCAGACCCCGCCCCCTCCACCGGACACCGCCCCCTCCATCAGACCCTGCCCCCTCCATCAGACCCCGCCCCTCCATCAGACCCCGCCCCTCCATCAGACCCCGCCCCCTCCATCAGACCCCGCCCCTCCATCAGACCCTGCCCCCTCCACGAGACCCCCCGCCCCTGGTCCGTGCGGGTCGCTGGGGAGACCCCGGGGATAACGGTCGCTGTCGCTCGGTGAAGAGACGGAGAAGCTGGGCCCCGGGGGCAGCGGTAAGAGAGAGCGGGATCCCCGGGACCAGATCACCCGGGGGGGGATCACCGGGACCAGATCACCCGGGGGGGGATCACCGGGACCAGATCACCCGGGGGGGATCCCCGGGACCAGATCACCCGGGGGGGGGGATCACCGGGACCAGATCACCGGGGGGGGGATCACCGGGACCAGATCACCCGGGGGGGGGGATCCCCGGGACCAGATCACCCGGGGGGGGATCACCGGGACCAGATCACCCGGGGGGGGGATCACCGGGACCAGATCACCCGGGGGGGGGATCACCGGGACCAGATCACCCGGGGGGGGATCACCGGGACCAGATCACCCGGGGGGGGGGGGATCACCGCGACCAGATCACCCGGGGGGGGGATCACCGGGACCAGATCACCCGGGGGGGGATCACCGGGACCAGATCACCCGGGGGGGGGGGGGATCACCGCGACCAGATCACCCGGGGGGGGGATCACCGGGACCAGATCACCCGGGGGGGGGGATCACCGGGACCAGATCACCCGGGGGGGATCACCGGGATCAGATCACCCGGGGGGGGATCACCGGGACCAGATCACCCGGGGGGGGATCACCGGGACCAGATCACCCGGTGGGGGATCCCCGGGACCAGATCACCCGGGGGGGATCCCCGGGACCAGATCACCCGGGGGGGGATCACCGGGACCAGATCACCCGGGGGGGGATCCCCGGGACCAGATCACCCGGGGGGGGGATCACCGGGACCAGATCACCCGGGGGAGGGGATCACCGGGACCAGATCACCCGGGGGGGATCACCGGGACCAGATCACCCGGGAGGGGATCACCGGGACCAGATCACCCGGGGGGGGGAATCACCGGGACCAGATCACCCGGGGGTGATCACCGGGACCAGATCACCCGGGGGGGGATCACCGGGACCAGATAACCGGGGGGGGGGGGATCACCGGGACCAGATCACCCGGGGGGGGGGGATCACCGGGACCAGATCACCCGGGGGGGGGGATCACCGGGACCAGATCACCCGGGGGGGGGGATCACCGGGACCAGATCACCCGGGGGGGGGGGATCACCGGGACCAGATCACCCGGGGGGGGATCACCGGGACCAGATCACCCGGGGGGGGGGGTATCCCCGGGACCAGATCACCCGGGGAGGGGATCACCGGGACCAGATCACCCGGGGGGGGGATCCCCGGGACCAGATCACCCGGGGGGGGGGATCACCGGGACCAGATCACCCGGGGGAGGGGATCACCGGGACCAGATCACCCGGGGGGGATCACCGGGACCAGATCACCCGGGGGGGATCCCCGGGACCAGATCACCCGGGGGGGATCACCGGGACCAGATCACCCGGGGGGGATCCCCGGGACCAGATCACCCGGGGGGGATCCCCGGGACCAGATCACCCGGGGGGGGGATCACCGGGACCAGATCACCGGGGGAGGGGATCACCGGGACCAGATCACCCGGGGGGGGATCCCCGGGACCAGATCACCCGGGGGAGGGGATCACCGGGACCAGATCACCGTGGGGGGGGGATCACCGGGACCAGATCACCCGGGGGGATCACCGGGACCAGATCACCCGGGGGGGGATCACCGGGACCAGATCACCCGGGGGAGGGGATCACCGGGACCAGATCACCCGGGGGGGGATCCCCGGGACCAGATCACCCGGGGGAGGGGATCACCGGGACCAGATCACCGTGGGGGGGGGATCACCGGGACCAGATCACCCGGGGGGATCCCCGGGACCAGATCACCCGGGGGGGGGATCACCGGGACCAGATCACCCGGGGGGGATCACTGGGACCAGATCACCCGGGGGGGGATCCCCGGGACCAGATCACCCGGGGGGGGATCACCGGGACCAGATAACCGGGGGGGGGCGGATCACCGGGACCAGATCACCCGGGGGGGGATCACCGGGACCAGATCACCCGGGGGGGGGGATCACCGGGACCAGATCACCCGGGGGGGGATCACCGGCACCAGATCACCCGGGGGGGGGGATCACCGGGACCAGATCACCCGGGGGGGGATCACCGGGACCAGATCACCCGGGGGGGGTATCCCCGGGACCAGATCACCCGGGGAGGGGATCACCGGGACCAGATCACCCGGGGGGGGATCCCCGGGACCAGATCACCCGGGGGGGGGGGATCACCGGGACCAGATCACCCGGGGGAGGGGATCACTGGGACCAGATCACCCGGGGGGGATCACCGGGACCAGATCACCCGGGGGGGATCCCCGGGACCAGATCACCCGGGGGGGATCACCGGGACCAGATCACCCGGGGGGGATCCCCGGGACCAGATCACCCGGGGGGGGATCACCGGGACCAGATCACCGGGGGAGGGGATCACCGGGACCAGATCACCCGGGGGGGGATCCCCGGGACCAGATCACCCGGGGGAGGGGATCACCGGGACCAGATCACCGTGGGGGGGGATCACCGGGACCAGATCACCCGGGGGGGATCACCGGGACCAGATCACCCGGGGGGGGGGGGGATCACCGGGACCAGATCACCCGGGGGGGGGGATCACCGGGACCAGATCACCCGGGGGGGGGGGATCACCGGGACCAGATCACCCGGGGGGGGATCACCGGGACCAGATCACCCGGGGGGGGGGTATCCCCGGGACCAGATCACCCGGGGAGGGGATCACCGGGACCAGATCACCCGGGGGGGGGGATCCCCGGGACCAGATCACCCGGGGGGGGGATCACCGGGACCAGATCACCCGGGGGAGGGGATCACCGGGACCAGATCACCCGGGGGGGATCACCGGGACCAGATCACCCGGGGGGGATCCCCGGGACCAGATCACCCGGGGGGGATCACCGGGACCAGATCACCCGGGGGGGATCCCCGGGACCAGATCACCCGGGGGGATCCCCGGGACCAGATCACCCGGGGGGGGGATCACCGGGACCAGATCACCGGGGGAGGGGATCACCGGGACCAGATCACCCGGGGGGGGATCCCCGGGACCAGATCACCCGGGGGAGGGGATCACCGGGACCAGATCACCGTGGGGGGGGGATCACCGGGACCAGATCACCCGGGGGGATCACCGGGACCAGATCACCCGGGGGGGGATCACCGGGACCAGATCACCCGGGGGAGGGGATCACCGGGACCAGATCACCCGGGGGGGGATCCCCGGGACCAGATCACCCGGGGGAGGGGATCACCGGGACCAGATCACCGTGGGGGGGGGGATCACCGGGACCAGATCACCCGGGGGGGATCCCCGGGACCAGATCACCCGGGGGGGGGGATCACCGGGACCAGATCACCCGGGGGGGATCACTGGGACCAGATCACCCGGGGGGGGATCCCCGGGACCAGATCACCCGGGGGGGATCACCGGGACCAGATAACCGGGGGGGGGCGGATCACCGGGACCAGATCACCCGGGGGGGGGATCACCGGGACCAGATCACCCGGGGGGGGGGATCACCGGGACCAGATCACCCGGGGGGGGATCACCGGCACCAGATCACCCGGGGGGGGGGATCACCGGGACCAGATCACCCGGGGGGGGATCACCGGGACCAGATCACCCGGGGGGGGGGGTATCCCCGGGACCAGATCACCCGGGGAGGGGATCACCGGGACCAGATCACCCGGGGGGGGATCCCCGGGACCAGATCACCCGGGGGGGGGGATCACCGGGACCAGATCACCCGGGGGAGGGGATCACCGGGACCAGATCACCCGGGGGGGATCACCGGGACCAGATCACCCGGGGGGGATCCCCGGGACCAGATCACCCGGGGGGGATCCCCGGGACCAGATCACCCGGGGGGGGATCACCGGGACCAGATCACCGGGGGGGGGGATCACCGGGACCAGATCACCCGGGGGGGGATCCCCGGGACCAGATCACCCGGGGGAGGGGATCACCGGGACCAGATCACCGTGGGGGGGGGATCACCGGGACCAGATCACCCGGGGGGGATCACCGGGACCAGATCACCCGGGGGGGGGGGGGATCACCGGGACCAGATCACCCGGGGGAGGGGATCACCGGGACCAGATCACCCGGGGGGGGGATCCCCGGGACCAGATCACCCGGGGGAGGGGATCACCGGGACCAGATCACCGTGGGGGGGGGGGGATCACCGGGACCAGATCACCCGGGGGGGATCCCCGGGACCAGATCACCCGGGGGGGGATCACCGGGACCAGATCACCCGGGGGGGGATCACTGGGACCAGATCACCCGGGGGGGGATCCCCGGGACCAGATCACCCGGGGGGGGGGGGATCCCCGGGACCAGATCACCCGGGGGGATCCCCGGGAACAGATCACCCGGGGGAGGGGATCACCGGGACCAGATCACCCGGGGGGGGGATCACCGGGACCAGATCACCCGGGGGGGGTCACCGGGACCAGATCACCCGGGGGGGGATCACCGGGACCAGAACACGGGGGGGATCACCGGGACCAGATCACGGGGGGGATCCCCGGGACCAGACCACCCGGGGGGGGATCACCGGGACCAGATCACCCGGGGGAGGGGATCACCGGGGCCAGATCACCCGGGGGTGATCACCGGGACCAGATCACCCGGGGGGGATCACCGGGACCAGATCACCCAGGTGTGATCACCGGGACCAGATCACCCAGGGGGGATCACCGGGACCAGATCACCCGGGGGGGGGATCACCGGGACCAGATCACCGGGGGAGGGGATCACCGGGACCAGATCACCCGGGGGGGGATCACCGGGACCAGATCACCCGGGGGCGATCACCGGGACCAGATCACCCGGGGGAGGGGATCACCGGGACCAGATCACCCGGGGGGGATCACCGGGACCAGATCACCCGGGGGGGATCACCGGGACCAGATCACCCGGGGGGGGGGGATCACTGGGACCAGATCACCCGGGGGGGATCACCGGGACCAGATCACCGGGGGGGATCACCGGGACCAGATCACCCGGGGGGGATCACCGGGACCAGATCACCCGGGGGGGGGGATCACCGGGACCAGATCACCCGGGGTGGGGGATCACCGGGACCAGATCACCCGGGGGGGATCACCGGGACCAGATCACCCGGGGGGATCACCGGGACCAGATCACCCGGGGGGGGGATCACCGGGACCAGATCACCCGGGGGGGGATCACCGGGACCAGATCACCCGGGGGGGGGGGGGATCACCGGGACCAGATCACCCGGGGGGGGATCACCGGGACCAGATCACCCGGGGGGGGATCACCGGGACCAGATCACCCGGGGGGGGGATCACCGGGACCAGATCACCCGGGGGAGGGGATCACCGGGACCAGATCACCCGGGGGGGGGATCCCCGGGACCAGATCACCCGGGGGGGGATCCCCGGGACCAGATCACCGGGGGGAGGGGATCACCGGGACCAGATCACCCGGGGGGGATCACCGGGACCAGATCACCCGGGGGGGGATCACCGGGACCAGATCACCCGGGGGAGGGGATCACCGGGACCAGATCACCCGGGGGGGATCACCAGGACCAGATCACCCGGGGGGGGGGGATCACCGGGACCAGATCACCCGGGGGGGATCACCGGGACCAGATCACCGGGGGGGATCACCGGGACCAGATCACCCGGGGGGGGGATCACCGGGACCAGATCACCGGGGGGGGGGGGGGAATCACCGGGACCAGATCACCCGGGGGGGGGATCACCGGGACCAGATCACCCGGGGGGATCACCGGGACCAGATCACCCGGGGGGATCACTGGGACCAGATCACCCGGGGGGATCACCGGGACCAGATCACCGGGGGGGGGAGGATCACCGGGACCAGATCACCCGGGGGGGATCACCGGGACCAGATCACCCGGGGGGGATCACCGGGACCAGATCACCCGGGGGGGGGGATCACCGGGACCAGATCACCCGGGGGGGGGGGATCACCGGGACCAGATCACCCGGGGGGGGGGGGGGATCACCGGGACCAGATCACCGGGGGGGGATCACCGGGACCAGATCACCCGGGGGGGGGGGGGATCACCGGGACCAGATCACCCGGGGGGGGATCACCGGGACCAGATCACCCGGGGGAGGGGATCACCGGGACCAGATCACCCGGGGGGGGGGGGGATCACCGGGACCAGATCACCCGGGGGGGGATCACTGGGACCAGATCACCCGGGGGGGGATCACCGGGACCAGATCACCCGGGGGGGGGATCACCGGGACCAGATCACCCGGGGGAGGGGATCACCGGGACCAGATCACCCGGGGGGGGGATCCCCGGGACCAGATCACCCGGGGGGGGATCCCCGGGACCAGATCACCGGGGGGAGGGGATCACCGGGACCAGATCACCCGGGGGGGATCACCGGGACCAGATCACCCGGGGGGGGATCACCGGGACCAGATCACCCGGGGGAGGGGATCACCGGGACCAGATCACCCGGGGGGGATCACCGGGACCAGATCACCCGGGGGGGGGGGATCACCGGGACCAGATCACCCGGGGGGGATCACCGGGACCAGATCACCGGGGGGGATCACCGGGACCAGATCACCCGGGGGGGGGGATCACCGGGACCAGATCACCGGGGGGGGGGGGGATCACCGGGACCAGATCACCCGGGGGGGGGGGGATCACCGGGACCAGATCACCCGGGGGGATCACCGGGACCAGATCACCCGGGGGGATCACTGGGACCAGATCACCCGGGGGGATCACCGGGACCAGATCACCGGGGGGGGGGGAGGATCACCGGGACCAGATCACCCGGGGGGGATCACCGGGACCAGATCACCCGGGGGTGGGGGGATCACCGGGACCAGATCACCCAGGGGGGGATCACCGGGACCAGATCACCCGGGGCGGGATCACCGGGACCAGATCACCCGGGGGGGGATCACCGGGACCAGATCACCCGGGGGGGGGGATCACCGGGACCAGATCACCCGGGGGGGATCACCGGGACCAGATCACCCGGGGGGGGGGATCACCGGGACCAGATCACCCGGGGGAGGGGATCACCGGGACCAGATCACCCGGGGGGGGATCCCCGGGACCAGATCACCCGGGGGGGGATCCCCGGGACCAGATCACCGGGGGGAGGGGATCACCGGGACCAGATCACCCGGGGGGGATTACCGGGACCAGATCACCCGGGGGGGGATCACCGGGACCAGATCACCCGGGGGAGGGGATCACCGGGACCAGATCACCCGGGGGGGATTACCGGGACCAGATCACCCGGGGGGGGGATCACCGGGACCAGATCACCGGGGGGGGGCGATCACCGGGACCAGATCACCCGGGGGGGATCACCGGGACCAGATCACCCGGGAGGGGGATCACCGGGACCAGATCACCCGGGGGGGGATCACCGGGACCAGATCACCCGGGGGGATCACCGGGACCAGATCACCCGGGGGGATCACTGGGACCAGATCACCCGGGGGGGATCACCGGGACCAGATCACCGGGGGGGGGGGGATCACCGGGACCAGATCACCCGGGGGGATCACCGGGACCAGATCACCCGGGGGTGGGGGGGATCACCGGGACCAGATCACCCGGGGGGATCACCGGGACCAGATCACCCGGGGGGATCACCGGAACCAGATCACCGGGGGGGATCACCGGGACCAGATCACCCGGGGGGGGATCACCGGGACCAGATCACCCGGGGGGGGATCACCGGGACCAGATCACCCGGGGGGGGATCACCGGGACCAGATCACCGGGGGGAGGGGATCACCGGGACCAGATCACGGGGGGGGGGGAGATCACCGGGACCAGATCACCGGGGGGGGGGGATCACCGGGACCAGATCACCCGGGGGGGGGTCACCGGGACCAGATCACCCGGGGGGGATCACTGGGACCAGATCACCCGGGGGGGATCACCGGGACCAGATCACCTGGGGGGGATCACCGGGACCAGATCACCCGGGGGAGGGGATCACTGGGACCTGATCACCCGGGGGGGGATCACCGGGACCAGATCACCGGGGGGAGGGGATCACCGGGACCAGATCACCCGGGGGGGATCACCGGGACCAGATCACCGGGGGGGGGATCACCGGGACCAGATCACCCGGGGGGGGATCACCGGGACCAGATCACCGGGGGGAGGGGATCACCGGGACCAGATCACCGGGGGGATCACCGGGACCAGATCACCGGGGGGGATCACCGGGACCAGATCACCCGGGGGGGGATCACCGGGACCAGATCACCCGGGGGAGGGGATCACTGGGACCAGATCACCCGGGGGGGATCACCGGGACCAGATCACCCGGTGGGGGGATCACCGGGACCAGATCACCCGGGGGGGGATCACCGGGACCAGATCACCCGGGGGTGGGATCACCGGGACCAGATCACCCGGGAAGGGGATCACTGGGACCAGATCACCCGGGGGGGATCACCGGGACCAGATCACCGGGGGGAGGGGATCACCGGGACCAGATCACCGGGGGGATCACCGGGACCAGATCACCGGGGGGGGGGATCACCGGGACCAGATCACCCGGGGGGGATCACCGGGACCAGATCACCCGGGGAGGGGATCACTGGGACCAGATCACCCGGGGGGGGCTCACCGGGACCAGATCACCCGGGGGGGGATCACCGGGACCAGATCACCCGGGGGGATCACCGGGACCAGATCACCCGGGGGTGGGATCACCGGGACCAGATCACCCGGGGGAGGGGATCACTGGAACCAGATCACCCGGGGGGGATCACCGGGACCAGATCACCCGGGGGGGGATCACCGGGACCAGATCACCAGGGGGGGATCACCGGGACCAGATCACCGGGGGGGGGGATCACCGGGACCAGATCACCCGGTGGGGGGATCACCGGGACCAGATCACCCGGGGGAGGGGATCACTGGAACCAGATCACCCGGGGGGGGGATCACCGGGACCAGATCACCCGGGGGGGGGATCACCGGGACCAGATCACTGACCTACCCCCCCTCCCACCGGAAAGGTGCTAGTTTTGGTCTGAGTTTGTGGACCGCAGAGACTCAGGCACCAGGGCTGGGGATCTACACTGAGGGTAAGGTCCTGTTCACCGCATTAACCGTGACATTGTATAACTGTGCTGTAAACTAAGATATGTTATATCAATGGTGAAGGCCAAAGGGAAATGTGATCATCTTGAAACTGATAAACAGACTGCTTGATTTGGCTTGATTGAATTGTTGTCAATGTACCTAAGTGTTCTGTTTTGCATGTAGTACAGGTTGATGTTAACATACAAGGACAGATCAGAGGGTTATTAAATATAGCGAGGAATACAAAGGAATGGTGCGCAGGACATGCACAAAAGCAAGATCACCATTAGATTTCCTTCCTGTGGCAAATCACCCGGTTTGGGAGGGTGAGTCACTGGGTGCAGATCACCCGGGGGGATCACCCATCCCTACATGGGACTGGATCCCACCATCTGATCCCCCAGACCCCAGGATTGGGGGGAGGGGTGTCAGATCCACCAAAGCCTCCAAAATCATTCCCATCGAAAAACGGCGTTGCACGAGTTGGCCATTCAGCCCACCAAGTGTCCCTCCCATGACCAGCCTCACGCTTCCCCCCCCCCCCGCCCCCCACCGTTCCAGTCTCCAGCCTTTTCCCCAGAACCATCCTGAGTGAACACCTCTCTGTCTCCAGATTAGAGTGGTGCTGGAAAAGCACAGCTCAGCGGGTTAGGCAGCATCCAAGGAGCAGGAAAATCAACATTTTGGGCAAAAGCCCTTTATCAGGACTCTCTGTCTCTGTCTCCAGCCTTGAATATAACTGAGTGATTGAGGCAGCCTGGAGAGCCCACCCCTCACAGCCATGATCACTGGCCAAGACATCTTTCAGAGATAAGGAGCTCAAAACTGCTGACAGCAATCCAGCTGTGGTCCTGGCTAGTATCTTGTATAGTTTTAACAAAATTTCTCAAAACCTGCAGCATCGAGCAGTTGTTTCCGTATTTATTTAGTATTTAACTCACTGCCACATCTCTTCCAGGCATGCCCACCTCGAAGAAGAAACGCTCCTCTCTCTGAGGGGATTTCCATTCTAATCCTTTTTTTCTTATCCACACTCAGTAATTTCACTTCCACATCTGCTGTTTGACCAGGTATTTGCTAAAACTCATTTCCACAACTATATCACATTCGTCAGTGACTGCCTCAGGCTCAGACTCACCCCACATGGATTCCAAATCAAGTTTCATCACTTGTGCTTTAAATCCACCCAGGATCACAGGTATCTCTTGACAGCTTGCTCATGCCTCATCCTGAGATCCCAAGTGTCATGTGGCATCATATACACACTCTTGACCTCTGTCCAACAGCATCGCATTACTCTGGCTCAGGGTTGCATCACTCTGCAGATCCACTTCATCTCGTTCTGGGGAAGGATCACCGGACCTTAAACGTTAACTCTGATTTCTCTTCAACGATGCTGCCAGATCTGCTGAGTTTTTCCAGCAACTTATGTTTTTGTTTCTCAAAACCTAGACTTGGTTTTGAAGAAGCTGGCCAAAATACAGACCTGGACAGTTTGAATTATAACCCAGCATCAGAGTTTGTAAAACCTGATCTGGACCCCAAAGTCAGGATGGTCAATCCTGCTCCACAAAACCCAAAACACAAAAACACAAAGCCCCAGACCCTAAGTACGAGAAATTAAACAGATGTGGTTTCCCAAAACACGGGCCTGTAAAAACTGTTCTCCCGAAATTTGTCACCTGTATTCCCAAACATAATATCCAGACCAGCAGAATTTAAATTGACTCGCTATAGAGGCCAACATACTATCTGCCTTCTTGACCGCCTGTGATACTTGCATGCTTACTCTCAGTGACTGGTGTAGGTCTCTTTGCACACTCTTTGCACAGTCAATAAAATCTCTCAGAAGTACAAAATGAGAAACTCAAAGTTACTTTCAATGGAGAAGTAGCTGTCAAGAGATTAATTGGACTGAAGGATGATACCAGGTGAACCACATCCCAGAGTGTTGAAGGAGCTGGCTATAGAGATAATGCATGGATTGATGATATATTTTTCAAAATTCCATCCATTCTGGAAAGGTTCCTACAAATAAGAACGTAGTAAATGGAATCTTGTATTTAAAAAAGAGGCGGGAGAAAGAGAGAGAGAGAGGAATTACAGATCTGTTACCTGATGTCAGTAGTATGAAACATGTTCAAATCTGTTATGAAGGCTGAGATACCTAGGCATTTAGAAAAGTACGATCTGAGTGGGTTGAGTCAAAATGCATTTATGAGAGGGAAATCATGTTTGACAAATCTATTTTGAAGATGTTATTTGTAGCATAGTAAAAGGAGAACCATTGGATGAAATGTATTTGGATTTTTAGAAGATGTCTAATCTGGTCCAACAGAGGAGTAAATAAAATGAGAGCACATGAGATTGGGAGCAATTTAATGCTCTGGGTGAAGAAATGGTTAATGGATAGAAAGGGAGTTGCAAAATGTACAGAGAATGCTGGAGAAACTTAGCTGGTCTGGCAGCATCTGTGGAGAGAGAAACAGAATTAACATTTCAAGTCCTGCATGACTCTTCTCAGAACTGTTCTGAATTTCTCCAGCATTCTCTTTTTGATTAGATTAGATTAGATTACTTACAGTGTGGAAACAGGCCCTTCGGCCCAACAAGTCCACACCGACCTGCCGAAGCGCAACCCGCCCATTCCACTACATTTGCCCTTTACCTAACACTACGGGCAATTTAGCATGGCCAATTCACCTGACCCGCACATCTTTGGACTGTGGGAGGAAACCGGAGCACCCAGAGGAAACCCACGCAGACACGGGGAGAACGTGAAAACTCCACACAGTCAGTCGTCTGAGTCAGGAATTGAACCCAGGTCTCTGGCGCTGTGAGGCAGCAGTGCTAACCACTGTGCCACCGTGCCACCTTTTGGTGATAGTCATTGCCTGGCACTTGCACTGTGTGAATGGTGCTTGCCACTTGTCAGCCCAGGCCTGGATATTGTCCAGCTCTTGTTGTATTTGGGCATGGACTACATTGTGTTGTGAATAGTGCCGAACGTTGTGCAATCATCGGTAAGCGACCCTGCTTCTGACCTTGTGAGAGAAGTAAAATTGTTGATGAAGCAGCTGAAGATGCTTGGGCCAAGGAAGTTACCCTCTGGAGCTCCTGTAGAGGATGTTGAAGGAATGGAGAAGTGAAATTCAGAACATTTTGAAGAAGGGTTACGGAAGCTGAAAGGTTAACTCTGATTTCTCTGCCAAATGCTGCCAGACTTAGTTTTTCCAGCAATTTCTGTTTTTGTTTCTGATTTCCAGCATCCGCAGATCTTTAGGTTTTCTTCCAAAATGACATTGACAATTTGCTGGAATGGGTGAATAGGTGGCAGTTGAGGTTCAATGCAGATTAGTGTGAGGTCGAAATAACATTGAAAGGCAGTATAAAATAGGGGTACAATGCTAAAAGCGGTGCAAGAGCAAAGGGACCTGGGTATATACATGTGCAGAATTCATTGAAGGTGGCAAACAGGTAGCGAGAGCAATAAATAAAGCAAAGATTGTTCTCAGCTTTATTAATGGGGACATAGAGTACAAAGATCAAGGAGGTGATATTAAACATATACCAGACACTCACTTGATTTCAGCAGCAGTATTATAGGAAAACTATGAATGCATTGAATAGTGCCCAGAAGGTATTTACTGGAATGGTTCTAGGGATGAGAAGCTTCATCTGTGAGGACAGATTGAAGAAATTGGGACTGTTTTCCCTGGAGGGAAGAAAGCTGAGAGGAGGTCTGGTTAAGGTTTCAAAATCATGTGTGATCTGGATAGAGTAGTTTGGTGAAGCTACTTCCACTTGTAAAAGGATCAAGATTTATTTTCTCAGGAGCCTATATTCACTTCGACCTCTCTCTTCCTTATTATTTATTTAATTAACTATCTTATTGTTAGTTTTTTTTAATATTCCTTATTAGTTTGGCCTCATAGTTTATTTGCTCTGTGTTATTATATTTTGAGTCCTTCTTTGCTGGATTCTGAATTTAACCCACTCTTAAGGGCTATCACTGTTTTTTTCTTTATTATTTGCTTTTTTCTTTCAACTTAATACTGTCCTTAACTTTCTTAGGAGAAAGTGAAGACTGCAGATGCTGGAGATCAGAGTCAAAAAGTGTGGCGCTGGACAAGCACAGCAGGTTAGGCTGTATCCAAGGAGCAGGAGAGTCGACGTTTGGGCATAAGCCCTTCATCAGGAATGTGGGCTGGGGGAAAGGGGGCTGAGGGATAAATAGGAGGGTTGTGGTGGTGGGAAAGTAGCTGGGAAGCCAATAGGTAGAAGTGATAGTGATAGGTTGGAGCTGATAGGTAGAAAGGAAGATGGACAGGTAGGAAAGTTCAAGAAGGCGGTGCCAAGTTGGAAGGTTGGTTCTGGGATGAGATGGGGGGAGGGAGATCAGGAAACTAGTGACGTTGATGTTAATACTGTGTAGTTGAAGCGTCCCAAGGTGGAAGATGAGGCATTCTTCCTCCAGTCGTCGGGTGGGTTGGATTTGGCTGTGGAGGAGGCCCAACACTTGTATGTTCTTGGCAAAGTGGGAGGGGTAGTTGAAGTGGTTAGCCATGGTTGGTTCATTCTCTTCGAATCTTTTCTTCTTTCTGATATATACTTTTGCAAAGAGTTATGAATTACCTCCTTAACTGCCTGGCACTGCTTGCTTACTATCACTCCTGCTAATCTCTACCCAGTTCACTTAAGCCAAATCTATCCCAATTTCAGTGTAATTCACTTTATTTAAGTTAAACACAGTCATTTCCAGCCAGGTTTCTCACTCTTAAAAGGAATATTAAATTTTATCATTTTATCATCACTATCTTACTCAGAGGTCGTTTATTAAATCTGCCTCATTACCCTTTACCAAATGCAAGAGAGCCTATTCCTTGGTTGGTCATGACATATTGCTCTATGAAGTGGGCACTAACGTACTCTGTAAATTTGTTGTCGCACTATCCTTTCCAACTTGATTGACCCAACCAGCATGAAGATTAAAGTCACTTATATATATTGCCCTATTCTTTTTACATGCGCCTGTTATTTGTTGATTTATAGTCTTTTCAACGCAGTGGCTGCTGTTTGGAGGTCTAAACTCCGACCAATGTCTTCTTTCCCTCACTGGTCTGCCCAAATGGAATCTACATCATCTGAGTTAGTTTGTCTCTCTCAATTGTCCTTATTTCATAGCTTATTAACAGTGCTACCCCAGTTTCCACACTGTAAGTAATCAAATCTAAAGCATTGTTTCCATCCCTCCTGTTTCTCCAAAAGGTGAAATTTCCTGAATGTTAAGCTTCCAGTTTTAATCTCCTTATTACCATGTTTGCTAATGATTATAGAGATTATATTCATTTACTTCGATTTGTGCCATCAGTTTAGATTAGATTCCCTACAGTGTGGAAACAGGCCCTTCAGCCCAACCAGTCCACATTGACGCTCCGAAGAGTAACCCACCCAGACCTATTTCCCTCTGACTAATGCACTGAACACTATGGGCAATTTAGCATGGCCAATTTACCTGACCTGCACATCTTTGGATTGTGGGAGGAAACAGACAGACACAGGGACAATGTGCAAACTCCACACAAATAGTCGCCCGAGGCTGGGATCGAACCTGGGACCCTGCTGTGAGGCAGCAGTGCTAACCACTGAGCCATCGCACCACTCTTCATCTACCTTATTCTGGATTCGTTCTGCCTTAAGATATAAAGCCTTTAACCTTGTCCTATGATCAAATTTCTCTATTTCTATCATCCCTTGGTGCAATATGAGATTCACACATTCTGTCCCCTCTTTCTAGAACATAGAACAGTACAGCACAGAACAGGCCCTTCAGCCCACGATGTTGTGCTGACCATTGATCCTCATGTATGCACCCTCAAATATCTGTGACCATATGCATGTCGAAGAGTCTCTTAAATGTCCCTAATGACCTTGCTTCCACAACAGCTGCGGGCAACGCATTCCATGCTCTCACTACTCTCTGTGTAAATAACCCACCTCTGACAACCCCTCTATACTTTCCTCCAACCAGCTTAAAACTATGACCCTTCATGATAGTCATTTCTGCCCTAGGAAATAGTCTCTGACTATCAACTCTCATTATCGTGTATACCTCAATTAGGTCCCCTCTCCTCCTCCTTTTCTCCAATGAAAGAAGTCCAAGCTCAGTCAACCTCTCCTCATAAGATAAGCCCTCCAGTCCAGGCAGCATCCTGGTAAGCCTCCTCTGAACCCTCTCCAAAGCATCCACATCTTTCCTATAATAGGGCGACCAGAACTGGACACAGTATTCCAAGTGCGGTCTAACTAAAGTTTTATACAGCTGCAACAAGATTTCACGACTCTTAAACTCAATCCCCCTGTTAATGAAAGCAAAAACACCATATGCTTTCTTAACAACCCTGTCCACTTAGGTGGCCATTTTAAGGGATCTATGTACCTGTACCCCAAGAGCCCTCTGTTCCTCCACACTGCCAAGATACCTAACCTTAATCCTGTACTCAGCTTTCAAATTCGACCTTCCAAAATGCATCACCTCGCATTTATCCAGGTTGAACTCCATCTGCCACCTCTCAGCCCATCTCTGCATCCTGTCAATGTCCCACTGCAGCCTACAACAGCCCTCTATACTGTCAACGACACCTCCAACCTTTGTGTCATCTGCAAACTTGCTGACCCATCTTCCAATCCCCTCATCCAAGTCATTAATAAAAATTACAAACAATAGAGGCCCAAGGACAGAGCCCTGTGGAACACCACTCACCACAGACTTCCAGGCAGAATATTTTCCTTCTACTACCACTCGCTGTCTTCTGTTGGCCAGCCAATTCTGTATCCAGACAGCTAAGTTCTCCTGTATCCCATTCCTCCTGATCTTCTGAATGAGCCTACCATGGGGAACCTTATCAAATGCCTTGCTGAAGTCCATATACACCACATCCACCACTCGACCCTCATCAACATTTTTAGTCATATCCTCAAAGAACTCGATAAGGTTTGTGAGGCATGACCTGCCCCTCACAAAGCCGTGTTGACTGCATTTAATCAAGCCATGCTCTTCCAGATGGTCATAAATCCTATCCCTCAGAATCCTTTCTAACACCTTGCAGACAACAGATGTGAAACTTACTGGTCTGTAATTGCCGGAGATTTCCCTATTTCCTTTCTTGAAGAGAGGAATTACATTTGCCTCTCTCCAGTCCTCAGGTGTGACTCCAGTGGAGAACGAGGATGCAAAGATCTTCGCAAGTGGCGAAGCAATTGCACTTCCCATTTCCCAAAGCAGCCGAGGACAAATCTGGTCCGGGCCTGGCGACTTGTCAATCTTAATGTTTGACAAAATTTTCAGCACATCAGCTTCCTCTATCTCTATCCATTCCAACATGCACATCTGCTCTTCAAAGGTTTCATTCACTACAAAGTTTGTTTCTTTCGTAAATACAGAAGCAAAAAACTCATTTAGGGCTTCCCCTACCTTCTCAGACTCCACACACAAGTTCCCTATGCTATCCCTGATCGGTCCTACTCTTTCTTTGACCATTCTCTTATTCCTCACATAAGTGTAAAATGCCTTTGTGTTCTTCCAAATCAGTATAATTTGCAGTATCCAGTGCCTCCTATCTTGAAGGAATTGTTGAAGATGCAAATGAAATCAAAACAATTCAATACTTTACTGAAGACAATTAAGATAAATTTCATTTCAATTAATCTATATTTGGCACTGGCATCAAATTCCAGCCGAGAAAATGCCATGACAAGAAAACAATGGATTTTTACCACTCATGGGTAAATTGGAGTGAATTGAATTGGTCGAAAGCTAGTATTCATAATGCTGGGGAGCACTGGGAGGAGGCTAAGAAGGATCTTCCACTTGGCACTTCTAGTTGAAGCTAGCTATGAATGTCCATCCTTACCTTTTGCACTTGTGTGTTGGGCTCTTATATTACTGATGATGAGAAATTTGTGGATCTCCCCCACCAATGAGTTGTTTAGTTTCCACAGCATTCACTGAATAAGGAAGGAGACAATTCAGCCTTGCAATGGTTCTGTTACCTGGTTCCAGGTTCATTTCTTTCGTCAAGTCAGAAGCAAAAAACTCGTTTAGGGCTTCCCCTACCTCCTCAGACTCCACACACAAATTCCCAATGCTATCCCTGATCGGTCCTACTCTTTCTTTGACCATTTTCTTATTCCTCACATAAGTGTAAAATAAGTGTTCTCCCTAATCTGTTCTGCCAAGCCTTTCTCGTGCCCCCTCCTGGCTGTCCTCAGACCATTTTTGAGCTCCTTCCTCGCCTGCCTGTAATCCTCTAGAGCTGAGCTTGACCCTAGCTTCCTCCACCTTATGTAAGCTACCTTCTTCCTTTTGACGAGAAGCTCCACCGCTCTCGTCATCCAAGGTTCCTTTATCTTACCACTTCTTGCCTGTCTCAGAGGGACACATTTATTCGTCACTTGCAACAACTGTTCCTTAAACAGTCTCCACATGTCTATAGTGCCTTTACCATGGAACAATTGCTCCCAATCCATGCTTCCTAACTCATGTCTAATCGCATCATAGTTTCCTCTTTCCCAATTAAATATCCTCCTATTTTACCTAATCCTCTCCTTCTCCATAGCTATGTAGAATGTGAGGCAGTTGTGGTCACTATCACCAAAATGCTCTCCCACCACAAGATCTGATACCTGCCCCGGCTTGTTTCCAAGCACCAAGTCTAGAATGGCCTCTGTCCTCGTCGGCCTGTCAATGTACTGAGTTAGGAAACCCTCCTGAACACACCTTACAAAAACAGCTCCATTCAAATCTTCTGTTCGAAGGAGGTTCCAACCAATGTTGGGAAAGTTAAAGTCACCCATTACAACCCTACTACGTCCACACTTTTCCAAAATCTGCCGACCTATGCTTTCTTCCATCTCCCTGCTGCTATTGGTGGGCCTGTAGTAAACCCCTTACGAGGTGATTGCTCCCTTGCTGTTCCTAATTTCCTGAAACGAGAAATTAAGAGGGCTAAAAGGGGTCATGCTATGTACCTTTTGCAAACAGGATTAAGGAAATTCTCAAAGCCTTTATTCATATATATGGAGCAAGAGGATTACTAGAGAAAGGGTTGGTCCACTTAAGGACAAAGGAGGAAAGTTATGCATGAAGTCAGAGAAAATGGGTGAGATTCTTAATGAGTACTTTGCACCGATATTCACCGAGGAGATGGAAATGATAGATGTTGAGATTAGGGATAGATGTTTGATTACTCTAGGTCAAGTTGGCATAAGGAGGATGGAAGTGTTTGATATTCTCAAAGGCATTAAGGTGGACATGTCCCCTGGTCCCGATGGGATCTATCCCAGGTTACTGAGGGAAGCGAGAGAGAAAATGGCTGGGGCCTTAACAGATATCTTTGCAACATCCTTGAACACAGCTGAGGTCCCGGAGGACTGGAGAATTGCTAATGTTGTCCCTTGTTTAAGAAGGGTAGCAGGGATGACCCAAGAAATTATAGACCGGTAAGCCTGACTTCAGTGGTAGGGAAGCTGCTGGAGAAGATACTGAGGGATAGGATTTATTTACATTTGGAAGAAAAAAGGGTTATCAGTGATCGGCAGCGTGGTTTTGTGCAGTGAAGGTGATGTCTTACCAACTTGGTAGAATTTTTTGAGGAAGTGACAAAGTTGATTGATGAGGGAAGGGCTGTAGAAGTCATATACGTGGACTTTAGTAAAGCGTTTGATAAGGTTCCCCATGGTAGGCGGATAGAGAAGGTTAAGGCGCATGAGGTCTCACGTGTACTAGCTAGATGGATAGAGAACTGGCTGGTCAACAGGAGACAGAGAGTAGTAGTGAAAGGGAGTTTCTTAAAGTGGAGAACTGTGACTAATCGTGCTCCACAAGGATCCATGCTGGGACCACTGTTGTTTGTGATATACATAAATGACCTAGAGGAAGATATAGGCAGTCTGATTAGCAAGTTTACAGACGACATTAAGGTTGGTGGAGTATCAGATATTGAAGGGGACTGTCAGACAATGCAGCAGAATATAGATAGATTGGAGAGTTGGGTGGAGAAATGGCAGATAGCGTTCAATCTGGGCAAATGCAAGGTGATGCATTTTGGAAGATCTAATTCTAGAGCAAACTATACAGTAAATGTAAAAGCCCTGGGGAAAATTGATATACAGAGAGATCTGGGTGTTCAGGTCCATTGTACCCTGAAGGTGGTAATGCAGGTCGATAGAGTGGTCAAGAAGGCAAACAGTATGCTTTCTTTCATTGGATGGGGTAATGAGCACAAGAGTTGGCAGGTCATGATATAATTGTCTCGGACTTTGATTCCACCACATTTGAAATACTGCGTACAGTTCTGGTCATCACATTACCAAAAGGATCTGGATGCTTTGGAGAGGGTGCACAGGAGGTTTACCAGGATGTGCCTGGTATGGAGGGCACTAACTATGAAGAGAGGTTGAGCCAATTAGGATTATTTTCATTAGAAAGATGGAGGTGGAGGGGGAACCTGATTGAAGTTTACAAAAACATGGGAGATATAGACAGGGTGGATAGCTAAGAAGCTTTTTCCCAGAGTGGGGCACTCAATTACTAGTGGTAACAGGTTCAAGGTGAGAGGGGAAAAATGTAAGGGAGGTATGCATGGAAAGTTCTTACACAGAGGGTGGTGGGTGCCTGAAACACACTGCCATCGGAGGTGGTAAAGATGGGCATGATAGCGTCATTTCAGGTAGATACATGAATGGGCAGGGAGCAGAGGGATACTGATCCTTAGAAAATAGGTTTATATAGAGGATCTGTATTGGCGCAGGCTTGGAGGGCCAAAAAGCCTGTTCCTGGCTGTAATTTTCTTTTTTCTTTGTTCTTGTTCTTTATTTTATGGTAACTATTCATCCCATCACTAACCTGCAATCTTCCCACCTCCATTACTTTTGATTTTCTAATTTTCTGTGCAACACTAACAATGAATGTTTTCTGAAAGAAATTACATATAGTTCTTGGGGTTTAAGGGATCAAAAAGTCCGGGGAGACAACATGAACTGGACACTGAGCTGGACGATCAACCATGATATTTGGGGTGGCACGGTGGCTACCTCACAGTGCCAGGGACCCACGCTTGATTCCCACCTTGGGCAACTGTCTGTGTGGTGTTTGCACATTCTCCTTGTGTCTGCGTGGGTTTCCTCTGGGTGCTCTGGTTTCCTCCCACAGTCTAAAGATGTGCAAGTCAGGTGAATTAGCCATGCTAAATTGCCTATTGTATTAGGAGCATTAATCAGGAGTAAAAAGAGTAGGGTAATGGATCTGGGTGGGCTACCCTTCAGAGGGTTGGTGTGGACTTGTTGGGCCAAAGGGCCTGTATCCATACTGTAGGTAATCTAATCATATTGAATAGCAGAGCAGGCATGAATGGTTGAACAGACTACTTTGTCCCAATCTTTTCTGTTGCTGTGTGTTCGTCCACTAATGACTGGAGCATGGGGAATATTATTTGATGAAATCTCCAAATAGATATACTCATACTTGGAAACTGTAATGATTATCCTGATAGCTACTTTGCTGTCTTTTCTCACCTCTTACTTGAATTTGTCACACCTTCCCTCACGTGATCTCTCATCACCACTACTCTACTGCCTGAGCTATACAATTTGTCAGAACATTTGTCTTGGAGTGTTTACGTTGAAGATTGTCCCAAAGGTACAGACCCCAAGTTCTTCAGTACCCGTACCAGTATCCCATGAACTGAGACACCCGTGCTTTTAACTGTCTGGTCTTAATCACTCTATATTAATTTGTGTAGCTTTTGTAAGAATTCAGAGGTTATGGCCTATGAGGTTCAACCTTAGTTCAGGCATGGTTAGTCACAACTGACTCATCTACTTCAATGTAAGTTTATAGCCAGCCAGCTGTATTAGGCATTGATTCAGATAGATAATGGTGGCACTAAACTATCCAGTCTGATGTTATCACTGTCATAGAGTCATAGAGATAAACAGTATGGAAACAGATCCTTCGGACCAACCCATCCATGCCGACCAGATATCCCAACCCGATCTAGTTCCACCTGCCAGCACCTGGCCCATATCCCTCGAAACCCTTCCTATTCATGTACCTATCCAAATGCTTCTTAAATGTTGCAATTGTACCAGCCTCCACCATTTCCTCAGGCGGCTCATTCCATACACGTATCACCCTCAGTGTGAAAAAGTTGCCGCTTAGGTCCCTTTTATATCTTTCCCCTCTCACCCTAAACCTATGCCCTCTAGTTCTGGACTTCCCCACCCCAGGGAAAAGACTTTGTCTATTTATCCTATCCATGCTCCTCATAATTTTGTAAACCACTATAAGGTCAACCCTCAGCTTCTGACGCTCCAGGGAAAACAGCCCCAGCCTGTTCAGCCTCTCCCCATAGCTCAAATCCTCCAACCCTGGCAACATCCTTGTAAATCTTTTCTGAACCCTTTCAAGTTTCACAACATCTTTCCAATAGGAAGGAGACCAGAATTGCACACAATATTCCAACAGTGACCTAACCAATGTCCTGTACAGCCGCAGCATGACCTCCCAACTCCTGTACTCAATACTCTGACCAATAAAAGAAACCATACCAAACACCTTCTTCGCTATCCTATCTACCTGAAACTCCACTTTCAAGGAGCTATGAACCTGCAGTCCAAGGTCTCTTTGTTCAGCAACACACTCTAGGACCTTACCATTAAGTGTATAAGTCCTACTAAGATTTGCTTTCCCAAAATGCAGCACTTCGCATTTATCTGAATTAAATTCCATCTGCCACTTCTCGGCCCATTGGCCCATCTGATCACGATCCTGTTGTAATCTGAGGTAACCTTCTTCGCTGTCCACTATGCCTCCAATTTTGATGTCATCTGCAAACTTACTAACTGTCCCTCTTATGCTCACATCCAAATCATTTGTGTAAATGACAAAAAGTAGAGCGCCCAGCACCAATCCTTGTGACACTCCACTGGTCACAGGCCTCCAGTCTGAAAAACAACCCTCTACCCCTATGTTTGAGTAAAGACAGTTGAGCTATACATTAGTCATTATGGGAAGCAGGAATATTCAGTACAGCTCTCAAGAGTCCCTAGTCATTATGCCAACTTAAGTAAAATATATATACCTTTTGCAAGCATGAAATAAACCATAACTAAGGCAAGTGCCTCGTCTGTAAAAGTCTCCAGTGATGTATCCTGTGCATGGTCAGGAAGGATGGGTCCTTGGTAAGCATATAACTATCAGACAGGGAGGTAGTTATTGAGTGAAACAGCCATGGTTTACTGAAGAATGTGAAGCTCTTGTCAAGAGGAAGAAGAAGGCATATATGAGGATAGGCATGAAGGCTCAGATAGGGGGCTTGATTGTTATAAGTTAACCAGAAAAGATCTAAAGAGAGAGCTAAGAAGAGCCAGGAGGGAACATGAGAAGTTGTTGGCGGATAGGATCAAAGAAAACCCGAAGGCCTTCTATCGATATATCGGGAATAAAAGAATGACTAGAGTAAGATTAGGCCCCATCAAAGATAGTAGTGGAAAGTTGTGTGTAGAATCTGAGGGCATGGGGAAGCGCTTAATGGATACTTTTAGTCAGTATTCATATTGGAAAAGAGCAATGTTCGTGAGAATACAGAGATACAGGCTACAAGATTAGATGGAATTGAGGTTGACAAAGAGGAGGTTTTAGCAATTTTGGAAGGTCCAAAAATAGATGGGACCCCTGGGCTGGATGGGATTTATCCTCGGATTCTCTGGGAATCCAGGAAGGAGATTGCAGAGCCGTTGGTTTCAATCTTTATGTCATCATTGTCAACAGGAGTAGTGCCAGAAGACTGGTGGATCGCAAATGTTGTTCCCTTGTTTAAGAAGAGGAGTCGGTACAACTCTGGTAATTATAGGCCAGTGAGCCTTACTTCAGTTGTGGGTAAAGTGTTGAAAAAGGCGATAAAAGATCTGGAAAGGAATAATTTGATGAGGGATAGTCAACACGGTTTTGTGAAGGGTAGGTCACTAACCTTATTGAGTTCTCGAGAAGGTGGCAAAACAGGTGGATGAAGGTAAAACGATTGATGTGGTGTATATGGAGTTCAATAAGGCATTTGATAAGGTTCCACATGGTAGGCTGTTGCACAAAATACGGAGTTTCGGGATTGAAGGTGACTTAGCGGTTTGGATCAGAAATTGGCTAGCTGAAAGAAGACAGGGTGGTAGTTGATGGGAAATGTTCATGCTGGAGCTCGGTTATCAGTGGTGTGCCACAAGGATCTGTTTTAGGGCCACTGTTGTTTGTCATTTTTGCAAATGATCTGGATGTGGAACTAGAAGGATGGGTTAGTAAGTTTGCAGATGACACTAAGGTAGGCAGAGTTGTGGATAATGCCCAAGGATGTTGTAGGTTACAGAGGAACATAGATAAGATGCAGAGCTGAGCTGAGAGGTGGCCAGTAGATATTAATGTGGAAAAATGTGAGGTAGTTCACTTCACAAGAAATAACAGGAATGCAGACTACTGGGTAAAATTCTTGGCAGTGAAGATGAACAGAGAGATCTTGACGTCCAGGTATCCAGGTGCATAAATCCCGCAAGTTACCACCTAGGTTGATAGGTTTGTTAAGAAGGCATATGATGTGTTGCCATTTATTGGTAGGGGGATTGCGTTTCAGAGCCAAGAAGTCATGCTTCAGCTGTACAAGACGCTAGTAAGGCTGCACCTGGAGTATTGGATGTAGTTCAGGTAGTTGCTGATGAAGGAGTAGTGCTCCGAAAGCTAGTGCTTCCAATTAAACCTGTTGGACTATAACCTGGTGTTGTGTGATTTTTAACTTTGTACATCCCAGTCCAACACCGGCATCTCCAAATCATGAGGGGACACAGCTTTAAGTTAAGGGGTGATAGATTTAGGACAGATATTAGGGGTAGTTTCTTCACTCAGAGTAGTAGGGGCATTGGACAGCCTGCCTGCAACAGTAGTAGACTCGCCGACGTTAAGGGCATTTAAATGGGCATTGGACACACATATGGATAATAATGTGACAGTGTAGGTTAGATGGGCATCAGATTATTTTCACAGGTCAGCACAACATTGAGGGCTGAAGCGCCTGTACTGTGCTGTAACGCTGTATGTTCTATGACAGATCACATCCACAGTGAGACACAACTTGAGTAAATATGTAGTTTGGGGAATTTGAAGACAATGTCACAATTTGTTGGGAAGGGGAAGAAAGAGGTACATTTTGCTTGCTTATTTTGACTTATAGTTTGTTAGACTTTTTTTTAACCCAAATAAATTGAAATCCAGGATAAGGGTTCAGCACAAAAGAAAGAGTTACATCACTGTAAACTGTAAGTTCATTGGTTGGTAATAGCTGTTGATTTGACTAGTTGTGACAGATTACTTTCAAATTGAAGGTAAATGGGGAAATATTTACAGATTACAAAATGAAAGACCAGTCAGAAACTTTTAAAAATCAAGTTAAGAACTGAGTAAATAATATTCAACCAGGCAGTGTGTTGTATGTGCATGATGTGGGAGCTGGTAGCAGGTGTTAGTTGCTTGAGAAAAACAAACACTGCAATACATCAGGGAGGGAGGTAGTTACCTTGATACTGTGTTTCAGGAGGCAGTCACATCCCTTTATTATGGACCAGACTAAACCCCTCAAAATATATTAAGAAGCTAGCCTGGACCCTAACGTTTTCTTATTTTAAAGGTAAATGTAAGGTGCTGTGTTCCAGCTGCAATTTGATTGGTCATACTACCAGATTTGTAGCAAAACTCACTTTATTCATGCATTCTAGTTAAAATACAACAAAAGAGTAAAATAAAGTGAAAGGATTGGCTTAGTTGTAACTCTATTGGAACATTTAGCAGAATAATAGATTAATTAGCTCCTAAACAGTAATTGTTCCCATCAACACACCCTTGGCAAAAGGCAAATTCAGATAATAGATTATCTCACATACAACCCCCACAGTCCAGGAGGAAAAAACATCAAGAGTTTGACTACACCCAGTCGGGCTGCTTCTATTGTTCCAACTTAAAAGAAACCTTGGGTTCACAAGCTGTCTGTGAGTTTTCAATTGATATCTCAATACCTCTGTCTTAAAATTTGCCATAAAACAAAAGGAAAAAATAAATCTCTTAAGGACAAAATAAAGCCACAGTATTATTCGATTAACTCCTTTATATTTGGTCAGTTGTCAGGCTCAGGAGAGTGTGCCGACAAATGAGACAGGTAATGAGTTCTAGGAGGGAATGCCGACAAAGCTTCAGCCCTTGAGCTTGTCTAACAGCTTTGAGATTCTTGCTCCCAATGAGGATGAGAGTCGGGCTGTCGGGAGGGTATGCAAACTGACCATAGCATCATGGTACAGAGAGTCTTTCAAGACGGGAGACAAGGGAAATGGAGTTGTAACAAGGGACAGTATGAAAAATGTTAAAATGGAGGGAGGGCTCAGCAGAGGTTTTTAAAGATAACAGAAGGAGTAATAGGACAGAATGTATGGCAAGGGCCAGGAATCTAACTTCAGGCACAGTACATAAAGGGACAACCATGAGAAAGGGTGCAGTCAACCCAGGGCTGAGGGTGTTGTACTTAAATACAAACTGGATACAAAAGAAGGTAAATGAGCGGCATGGTGGCACAGTGGTTAGCACTGCTGCCTCATAGCGCCAGAGTCCTGGGTTAAATTCCCGCCTGAGGCGACTGACTGTGTGGAGTTTGCACATTCTCCCTGTGTCTGCGTGGGTTTCCTCCGGGTGCTCCAGTTTCCTCCCACAGTCGAAAAAATGTGCAGGTTAGGTGAATTGGTCATGCTAAATTGCCTAGTGTTAGGTGAAGGGATAAATGTAGGGGAATGGGTCTGGATGGGTTGCTCTTCGGAAGGTCGGTGTGGACTTGTTGGGCTGAAGGGCCTGTTTCCACACTGTAAGTAACCTAAGTAATCTAAGCTTGTGGCACAGTTTGAAATTGGCAGGTACGATGTTGTGGGTATCACAGAGAGGTGGCTGCAAGGTGATCAGGTCTGAGAGCTAAATATCGAAGGATACACATCAGATTGAAAGGACAGGGAGATGGGTGCAGGAGGTTGGTTTGCTCTGTTGGTAAGAAATGAAACTAAATTGATTGCAAAAAGTGATACAGATTCAGAAGATGTAGAATCTGTCTGGGTAGAGTTGAGGAACTACAAAGGAAAAAAGCCTCTGATGGAAATTATGTATAGGACTCCTAGCAGTAGTCAGTGTGGAGGGCAGAAAATAAATCCGGGGAGAGAAAAGACATGTAAGAAAGGCATTATTCCAATAATCATTGAGGATTTCAACATGAAAGTGGATTGGGAGATTCAGTTTGGTAGTAGAGCCTAAGAAAATGAATTTTTGGGAAGCCTAGGAGATTTTCTTTTTGGGAAACTTGTGACAGATTCTAAAAGGGAACAGACAGTTCTGGATTCAGTGATGCATCATGAGGCAGACTTGAGGGGCCCTCTTGTGGAACAATGGTACTGTCCCTACCCCAAGACTAGGAAGCTCAGATTCAGGACCCACCTGCTCCAGAGGTGTGTAATAGTATCTCTGAACAAGTTGATTACAAAAAAGTGTAGCTAAGCCAAAATTTGAGGTAGACTTGTTTGAGGAGATTAAGTTGAAGGAACCCCTGGGTGGCAGTGACTGTAAATGATAGAATTCACTCTCTACAGTCTGAGAGGGAGAAGCTGGGATCACGTGTAATGGTATTATAATTGAGTAAAGTTAACCACAAAGACATGCGGGAGGAGCTGCCAGGTTTTATTGGAAGAGGAGCCTAACAGGGAAGACAATGGAGCAGCAATGGCAGGACTTTCTGGGCTAATTTGGGAGGCACAGCAGAAATTCATTCCAAGGAAGAAGAAATATATTCAGAGGAGGATGAGAGTGACAAGGGAAGTCAGGAAGATCATGAAAGCAAAACAAAAATCAAACAATAAGGTAAAGGTACGTGGCATTATGGGTAACATATTAGCTTGGATAGTGGATTGGCTAACTAACAGAAAGCAAACAGTGACAATGGGTGTTTTTCTGGTTGACGATCAATGGCTAGTGGTGTGCCTCAGGGATCAGTGTTGGGACTTACATAGATAATTTGGAATTGGGGAGTGAGTGTAATGTGTCAAAATTCACAGATGATCTGCTATGATTTGCTTTGATCTGCCTCTACTTGCAAAATAGAGATTTTCACTATACTTCCTACATATGATGACAGTAAATCAAATCAAAGATAATACGAAGATGAGTGGTAGAGCAAAGTGTGTAGAGGGCACTGAAAGTCTGCAGAGGGATATAGCTAGGTTAAGTGTGTGGGAGAGAGTCTGAAAGATGGAGTTCCAGTGTTAGTAAATGTGAGGTCATCCTCACATTTGGTGCAAATAACAGCAAAATGGACTATTATTTAAATAGTGAAAAATTGCAGCATGCTGCTGTACAGAGGGACGTGGATGTCTTTTGTGCATGAATCACAAAAACTTGGTTTGCAGCAGGTAATTTGAAAGCAAGTGGAATTGTGTCCTTCATTGCTAGTGGGATGGAGTTTAAAAACTGGGAGGTTATGCTGTAGCTGTATATGGTGCTGGTGAGGCCACACCTGGAGTACTTTGTACAGTTTTGGTCTCCTTACTTGAGAAGGGATGTTCTGGCACTGGAGGGGATGCAGAGAAGGTTTCATCGATTGATACTGGAGTTGTGGGTGTTGGCTTATAAGGAAGATTAAGCAGATTGGGACTATATTCATTGGAATTTAAAAGAATTGGGGTGGGGGGGGCGCGCAGAATCTTACAGGAACATATAAAATTAGGAAGGGAGTAGGTAAGATAGAAGCTAGGAGGTTGTTTCCACTGGCAGGTGAAATTAAAACTAGGGGGCATAGCCTCAAAATAAGGGGGAGCACATTTAGAACTGAGTTGAGGAGGAACTCCTTCTCCCAAACAGTTGTATATCTGTGGAATTCCCTGCCCAGTGAAGCAGTTGATGCTACCTTGTTGAATATTTTTAAAGCGAAGATTAATAGATTTTTGAACAGTAAAGGAATTAAGGGTTATGGTGCGTGGGCAGATAAGTGGAGTTGAGACCACGAAAAGATCAGCCATTTTCTTATTGAATGAGAGACCAGGCTGGGTGGACCAGATGGCCTTCTCCTGCTTTTACTTCTTATGTTCAATATGGTGAAGATTAGTGGGAAGCCAAAGGTTTGGGAAGCCTTTGTAGACCAGCAGAGGATAACTAAAAAAAAGCAATTGGGGAGGGGGGGTGGGTGGCAGATGAAATATTGGGCTCAGCAATCTAGTATTATAAAAGGAGATTGCAACAGCTTTTTATAGATATAGAAAAAGTAAGAGAGGCAATAATGGACATTGGACTGTTGGAAAATGAGGTTGGAGAAGTTCTAATGATGAACAAAGAAATTTTGTTTTCTTAGTGGAAGTCACCAGCAGCAATACAAAACTTCAGGAGAATCAAGGGCCAAGATGAGTGTAGTGGTCATCACTAAGGAGGAGATGCTAGGGAAGCATAAAGGTCTGAAGGTGATTAAATCACCCAGACCTGATGAACCACACCCCAGAGCTCTTTGGGAGACAGCTGAGGAGTTAGTAGAGACATTGGTGTTGATCTTTCAGGAATCACTGTCGTCAGGGAGTGTTCCAGAGAACTGGAAACAATGACATGGGAAGGGAAAGGTTGAGATTCTGAAGGGAGATTACAGGGAGCTATGCAGAAATTTAAAAAGGAGGTCCTCAAGAATAGTAATATCTGGATTACTCCTGGTGCTATGAGCTAGTGAGGGCAGGAATAGGAGGATAGAGCAGATGAATGCATAGCTGAGGAGCTGGTGTATGGGAGAAGGATTCACATTTTTGGATCAATGGAATCTCTTTTGGGGTAGAAGTGACCTGAACAAGAAGGACGGATTGCACCAAAATTGGAAGGGGACTAATATACTGGCAGGGAAATTTGCTAGAGCTGCTCAGGAGGATTTAAACAAGTAAGGTAGCAGGGGTGGGACCCAGAGAGATGGTGAGGAAAGAGACTGGCACAGTTCAGAACAAAGGCGAGTCAAATAGTCAGCGACAAAGCAGAGAGGAAGGTAGGATAAATTAAACTACATTCATTTCAATGCAAGGGGCCTAACAGGGAAGGCAGATGAACTCAGGGTATGGTTAGGAACATGAGACTGGGATATCATAGCAATTAGAGAAACATGGTTCAGAGATGGGCAGGACTGGTAGCTTAGAACTTCCAGGATACAAATGCTACAAGAAGGATATAGAAGGGGAGGCAAGAGAGGTGGGGAGTAACATTTTTGATAAGGGATAAGGCTGAGGGAGGATATTCCCAGAAATACATCCAGAGAAGTTATTTGGGTGGAACTGAGAAATAAGAAAGGGATGATAACCTTATTGGGATTGTATTATAGACCCCCTAATAGTCAGAGGGAAATTGAGAAACAAACTTGTAAGGAGATATCAGCTATCTGTAAGAATAATAGGGTGGTTGTGGTAGGGGATTTTAACTTTCCAAACATAGACTGAGACTGCCATAGCGTTAAGGGTTTAGATGGAGAAAAATTTGTTAAATGTGTACAAGACAATTTTCTGATTCAGTGTGTGGATGTACCTACTAGAGAAGGTGCAAAGCTTGACCTACTCTTGGAAAATAAGGTAGGGCAGGTGACTGAGGTGTCAGTGGGGTAGCACTTTGGGGCCAGCGACCATAATTTTATTAGATTTAAAATAGTGAATGAAAAGGATAGACCAGATCTAAAAGTTGAAGTTCTAAATTGGAGAAAGGCCAATTTTGGCGATATTAGGCAAGAACTTTCGAAAGCTGATTGGAGGTAGATGTTTGCAGGTAAAGGGACAGCTGGAAAATGGGAAGCCTTCAGAAATGAGATAACGAGAATCCAGAGAAAGTGTATTCCTGGTAGGGTGAAAGGGAAGGCTGGTAGGTATAGGGAATGCTGGATGACTAAAGAAATTGAGGGTTTGGTTAAGAAAAAGAAGGAAGCATATGTAAGGTATAGACAGGATAGATCGGGTGAATCCTTAGAAGAGTATAAAGGAAGTAGGAGTATACTTAAGTGGGAAATCAGGAGGATGAAAAGGGGACATGAAATAGCTTTGGCAAATAGAATTAAGGAGAATGCAAAGGGTTTTTACAAATACATTAAGGACAAGAGGTGTTCAAGACAATGAGAGGCATAGATAGAGTTGATAGCCAGAGACTTTTTCCCAGGGCAGAAATTGTTAACATGAGGGGTCATAGTTTTCAGTTGTTTGGCGGAAAGTATAGAGGGGATGTCAGAGGTGGGTTCTTTACTCAGTGAGTTGTGAGAGCATGGAATGTGTTGCCAGCAGCAGTTTTGGAAGCGAGGTCATTGGGGATATTTAAGAGACTGCTGGACATGCATATGGTCACTGAAGTTTGAGGGTTCGTACATTAGGTTTACCTTACATGAGGATCAATGGTCGGCACAACATTGTGGGCTGAAGGGCCTGTTCTGTGCTGTACTATTCTATGTTCTATGACAAAAGGGTAACAAGGGAGAGAATAGGGCCCCTCAAAGATTAGCAAGGCGGCCTTTGTGTGGAGCCATAGAAAATGGGGGAGATACTAAATGAGTATCTTGCATCAGTATTTACTGTGGAAAAGAATATGGAAGATATAGACTGTAGGGAAATAGATGGTGACATCTTGCAAAATGTCCATATTACAGAGGAAGAAATGCTGGATGTCTTGAAACGGGTAAAGGTGGATAAATCCCCAAGACCTGATCAGGTGTACCCTAGAGCTTTGAGGGAAGCCTGAGAGGTGATTGCTGGGCCTCTTGCTGAGATATTTGTATCATCGATAGTCACAGGTGAGGTGTGGAAAGACTGGAGGTTGGCTAACGTGGTGCCACTGTTGAAGAAGGGTGGGAAAGACAAGCCAGGAAACTATAGACCAGTGAGCCTGACCTCGGTGGTGGGCAAGTTGTTGGAGGGAATCCTGAGGGACAGGATGTACATGTATTTGGAAAGGCAAGGACTGATTAGGGATAGTCAACATGGCTTTGTGCGTGAGAAATTGTGTCTCACAAACTTGATTGAATTATTTGAGGAAGTAACAAAGAGGATTCATCTATATGGACTTCAGTAAGGCGTTCAACAAGGTTCCCCATGGGAGACTGATTAGCAAGGTTAGATCTCACGGAATACAGGGAGAACTAGCCATTTGGATACAGAACTGGCTCAAAGGCAGAAGATAGAGAGTGGTGGAGGATTGTTTTTTAGACTGGAGGACTGTGACCAGTGGTGCGCCACAAGGATCGATGCTGGGTCCTCTACTTTTTGTCATTTACATAAATGATTTGGCTGCGAGCATAAGAGATACAGTTAGTAAGTTTGCAGATGACATCAAAATTGGAGGTGTAGTGGACAGTGAAGAGGGTTATCTCAGATTACAACAGGATCTTGACCAGATGGGCCAATGGGCTGAGAAGTGGCAGATGGAGTTTAATTCAGATAAATGCGAGGTGCTGCATTTTGGGAAAGCAAATCTTAGCAGGATTTATACACTTAATGGTAAGGTCCTAGGGAGTGTTGCTGAACAAAGAGACCTTGGAGTACAGGTTCATAGCCCCTTGAAAGTGGAGTTGCAGGTTGATAGGATAGTGAAGAAGGCATTTGGTATGCTTTCTTTTATTGGTCAGAGTATTGAGTACAGGAGTTGGGAGGTCATGTTGCAGCTGTACAGGACATTGGTTAGGCCACTATTGGAATATTGCATGCAATTCTGGTCTCCTTTCTATCGGAAAGATGTTGTGAAACTTGAAAGTGTTCAGAAAGAATTTACAAGGATGTTGCCAGGGTTGAAGGATTTGAGCTATAGAAAGAGTTTGAATACGCGAGGGCTGTTTTCCCTGGAGCGTCAGAGGCTGAGGGTTGACCTTATAGAGGTTTGCAAAATCATGAGGGGCATGGATAGGGTAAATAGACAAAGTCTTTTCCCTTGGGTTAGGGAGTCCAGAACAAGAGGGCATAGGTTTAGGGTGAGCGGGGAAATATATAAACAAGACCTACGGGGCAACGTTTTCACACAGAGAGTAATACATATATGGAATGAGCTGCCAGAGGAAGTGGTAGAGACTGGTACAATTGCAACATTTAAGAGGCATTTGGTGTGTATATGAATAGGAAGGGTTTGGAGGGATATGGGGCGGGTGCTGGCAGGTGGGACTAGATTGGGTTGGGATATCTGGTTGGCATGGACGGCTTGGACCAAAGGGTCTGTTTCCATGCTATACATCTCTCTGATTCTATAACTGGAAAATGGCTAATGTAACATCTCTGTTGAAGAAGGGGGGGAGGCAGAAGACAGGATATTACAGCCTGACCTTGATTGTTGACCTTGATTTTTAGAGTCCTTTATTAAGGATAAGATTGTGGAATGCATGATAAAGTAGGATTGAGTCAGCACAACTTTGTCAATGGGAGAGCATGCCTGACCGGTCTGTAAGATTTCTTTGAGGACATAACAAGCAGGTTAGGCAAAGGAGAGCCAGGCGATGTGATCTATTTGTATTTCTAGAGGGCCTTTGACAAGGTGCCATATAGGTGACTACTAGATAAGATAAGAGGCCATGGTGTTATGGGCATGGTACTGGCATGGCTAGAGGATTGGCTGACTGGTAGAAGGCGACTCAGGGTAAAGGATGGCATGGTGGCTCAGTGGTTAGCACTGTTGCCTCACAGCCAGGGGATCCAGGTTCGATTTTCCAACTATCTGTATGGAGTTTGCAGATTCTCCCCATAACTGTGTGAGTTTCCGCCGGGTGCTCCGGTTTCCTCCCACAGTCCAAAGATTAGATGGGTTGACAATACTAAATTGCCAATAATGTCCATGGATATGCAGGCTAGGTCAGTTAGCCATAGGAAATGCAGGGTTACAGGGATAGGGTAGGGGGTGGGTCTGGGATGGATGGTCTTTGGAGGATTGGTGTGGACTCAATGGGCCAAATGGCCTGCTTCCACACTTCAGGGATTCTATGAAAGGAGCTTTCTTCAGCATAGCAGCCAGTGACTACAAATTCCTTTTTCTGAAATCCGTGGGGCCAGTTGCATTTTTGGAATTTGGAATTTTTCAGATTTCAGAATGAATGACATTTTCACAGTGAAATAAAAAAAAACTATTTGCAGATGCACATGTGAATAGTACGGGTGCTGAGACACAATTGACGCCTGCCAGTGCTGGGCCAAGCCGCCAAGTCACATCTGAGTGATGTAGTTCAAGTGGATGTGGAGTTGGGTCACCTGTTTGCAACCTAAATGACATACCAGACTCCACAAAAATATTTCAGATTTCGGAGCTTTTCAGATTTCAGATAAAGGATTGTGTACCTGTAGTGGAGTTCCGCGAGGGTCAATTTTGGGACCACAATAATTCACATTATGTATTATCAATCTGGATTGAGGAACTGAGGACATTTTTGTTGATGGCACAAAGATAGGTGAAGGGATAGGTAGTGTTGAGGAAGAGGGGAGGCTGCAGAAGGACTTGGATAAACTAGAAGAGTAGACAAAGAAGTAGTAGATGTAATACAATGTAGGAAAGTGTGAGATGGAACATCTTCTTCATAAGGATTGTGTGGTGGCCAGACTTATTATTACTGTCATGATTGGATGCCTGCATGATACAGTGCTGCCAAGCTACTCTTGGTGATGGGTATTGAAATACCTCACCCAGGAATAATGTTAAAGTACACACCCTTTTAAGAGTAAATCAGAACAGCTAGTTTGAGAGCAAGTGGAGCCCATCCATCTTCGTATTATGACTGCTCTCTACCTCTGATCCAGAAGTCCTGAATTCAAGTCTCACCTGCTCCAGAGGTACGTCATAACACCCCTGAACAGGTTGAGGAGAAAATATGATTTGCTGGTGCTTTTAGCAAAGAAAACTAAATTAAAAACTATGTTCTTCTATGACTGTGCTCTGGTGTTCTTATACAGGGAGCAAATGGTGTCCATAATGCTCAAGGCTTTTTGAGTGAAGTAGGCATTGTCGGGGCTGGAATTAAATCCACTTCTGATGCTGCTTTTATGTAGTTCCCATCTTTTTTTCTCCACTTCTTTTATTTTTATTATTGCTGCACTGCACCTTGTAATTTGTAATTTATTGTTGTTAATCAGGTAATACATATTGGGGGAGACGATAGCTTAGTAGTATTATCGCTTGACCCTCTAATCCAGAGATCCAAGTAATTTTCTGGCAACCCAGATTTGAATCTCACCATAGCAAATGGTGAGTTTGAATTCAGTTAAAAAAACTGAAAAACTTCTAATGATGACCATTGTCTGATGAACTTTCCTTCCCTCAAGGATATTCATCAACCAGATGGATTTTTCCAGTCAATCTAGTGAGTCGCATTTAGATTTACATGAATGGCGACAGAAACATTCATTTGTCACCCTCACCTTGAATCTTCAATGACTATTACTATTCTGACCTTTCACCCCTCCACTCTGTACAACTGAACCAGCCATGAAACGATGGCTGTAGGTGTACTTCCACAGGAACCATCAATCTCAAGGGTATTCACAGCAAGCTGTACTGAGGGGTGCTCCCGCAGTCCTTGACTGCCTGATTGTCACCTTTCTCTCCACACTGTCTGAAACTGTAGGGTGACTACCTTCAGAAGCTTTGTCTGACTATAGTTCTCAGCTTCCTGATACAGTGGAATATCGACAGCGACTGCTTAACCTCTGCAAACTGAAGTTTGACCTCCTGTAGCTGATATGTCTTTTGAGCAGATGAAAAATGCCTTGAAATTCCCAAGTAGAATTTTGGATGTAGGTTTGCTCACTGAGCTGAAAGGTTAATTTCCAGATGTATTATTACCGTACTAGGTAACATCTTCAGTAGACCTCACGCGAAGGAATACTGAAAATTCCTGCTTTCTATTTATGTGTTTAGGTTTCTTTGGGTTGGTGATGTCATATCCAGTGGTGATGTTATTTCCTGTGGTGAAGTCACTTCCGGTTCCTTTTCTCAGGGGGTGGTAGATGGGGTCTAACTCAATGTGTTTGTTGATCGAGTTCCGGAGCGAGCAAACCTACATCCAAAACCTCAACCTGAGCTACAAATCTTCTCAAACCTCCCAAGTAGAATAGATTAGCTTTAGAAGAAAAGGAGTTCTGCCATACCTCTATGAGATTGTTAAATAAACCTGCCAAAAATGCACTAAAATTGTTCTGCTTGATCTGGCTTCAGGTATAGTCTCGTTACATGAAATTTTTAGATGTCTGATATCCTGCTGCTGATTCATGTTTACTGGGACATCACTTTGTTTTTTCTGTTCTTCCAATTCTACTGTGATAGCTCTGTCCAAATCTGAGACACCTCCTGCAGTGATATATGAACAAACAATTTTTATTTTGACACACATTCTCTCTCTCTCTCTCTCTCTCTCTCTCTCTCTTTCTTGATCACCTTTTTTGGTGCATGTGAGTGATTGACATAGTCTCTCTGTCTCTTGCTAGCTTTCTCTGGATTGTATGTAAATATTTTACATGGTCTCACTCTCTATCTCACTCTTTCTCTGGGCTATTTTGTAGTACATATTGAGACCTTGACCAGAAGAAAAGGAGGTAAAAACAACGACTGCAGATGCTGGAAACCAGAGTCTAGATTAGAGTGGTGCTGGAAAAGTACAGCAGGTCAGGCAGCATCCAAGGAGCAGGAAAATCGACGTTTCGGGCAAAAGCCCTTCATCATCCTGATAAAGGGCTTTTGCCTGAAACATCGATTTTCCTACTCCTCAGATGCTGCCTGACCTGCTGTGCTTTTCCAGCACCACTCTAATCCAGAAGAAAAGGAGGCATGGCTCAAGTACAGGCAGCTGGGATCAAGAGACTCCCTGGAAGTAAATGAGGGATGCATGGAAGAAAATTCAGGCGGGTGAAAAGGCGGCGTGAGATAACCTTGGCTGAGAAGATTAGGGTGAATCCAAAAGGGTTCTTTAAGTATATTAGCGGAAAAAGAATAATGAGAGAGAGAAAACAGGAACCCTCAAGGACCAAAGTGGACATGTATGTGTGGAACCACAAGAAATTGGCAATATCCTCAATGAATAATTCTCCTTTATGTTCACCATGGGGAAAGACATGAAGACTTGGGAACCTGAGGAAGTTAGTGGTGATATCTTGGGGACAGTCCATATCACAGTAGAGGAGGTGGGTGTATTATAATGTATGATGGTGGATAAATCTACCGGTCCTTACCAGATATATCCAAGAACCCTGCAAGAAGCTAGAGAAGAAATTGCAGGGCACTGACTGATATTTTTGCATCATTGTTAGCCACAGGTGAGGTCCTGGAAGACAAGAGGGTAGCAAATATTGTGCCCTTATTCAAGAAGGGCTGCAAAGAAAAAAACAGTAAGCCTTTGGTGGGTAAGTTACTTGAGAAGATTCTGATGGATAAAATATACATGCATTTGGAAAGACAGGGTTTGGTTAGGAGTAGTCAGCATGGCATGGTGCATGGGAAATCTTGTCTCACAAATTTGTTAGAGTTCTTTGATGAACTGACCAGGAAGGTTGATGAGGACAGGGCGGTAGACGTAGTCTATATGGATTTCAGTAAGGCCTTTGTTAAGGTCCAAATGGTAGGCTGCTCTGGAAGGTTGGATCGCTTGGAATCCAAGGGGAGCTGGCAAATTGGATATATAATTGGCTTGATAGAAGGAACCAGAGGGTAATGGTGGAAGGATACTTGTTGGACTGGAGGCCTGTGACTAGTGGTATACCTCAGGGGTTGGTGCTGTGCCCAGTGCTGTTTGTTATCTATACATATGATTTTGTTATTAGATTAGATTCCCTACAGTGTGGAAACAGGCCCTTCGGCCCAACCAGTCCACACCAACCCTCTGAAGAGGAGCCCACCCAGACCCATTTCTCTCTGATTAATGCACCTAACACTATGGGCAATTTAAACCATGGCCAATTCACCTGACCTGCACATCTTTGTGACTGTGGGAGGAAACTGGAGCACCGGAGGAAACCCATGCAGACACGGGGAGAATGTGCAAACTCCACACAGACATTCGGCCGAGGCTGGAATCAAACCTGGGACCCTGGTGCAGTGCAGCAGTGCTAACCGCTAAGCCACTGTGCCTCTTGGATGAGAATGGTTACATAAGTCTCCTGAGTTGGGATAACGTGGGAAATGGAGAAGTTTTCTGATGCTGCTCTTGATTAAGAAAGTATTTGATTTCACATCTTTTGAAGAACTTGTTTTCTTTGCAAATTTGAACATGGGCAAAGGGGAAGAAATGGCCTAAAGGTGGAAGCAGTGTATTTTTTACAAATGCAGTAAGTCTTCATAGAGTAACAAGTCTATGTACAAGGTATAATTAGTAAGTTTGCAGATGACGCTAAAATAGGTGATATTGTAGACAGTGAGGAACGTTATCAGAAATTTCAACAGGATCTTGATCAGCTGGGGAAGTGGACTGAGAATTGGCAAATTGAGTTTAGCAAAGATGACTGTGAAGTATTGCATTTTGGAAAGTCAGATCAAGGTAGCAGTTTCATGGTGAATCATAGGGCCTTGGAATTCAGGTGCACAGTTCTCTGAAAGTGGAGTCACAGGTAGGGCAGTGAAGAAGGCTTTAGCACACTGGCCTTCACCGGTCAGGGCATTGAGTATAGAAGTCAGGAACTTATATTGTAGTTGTACAGGATGTTGGTGAGGCCATATTTGGAGTATCATGTTCAATTTTGGTCACCTTGCCATAGGAAGGATATTATTAAACGGTAAAGAGTGCAGAAGAAATTTACAAGGATGTTGCCAGGACTCAACGGACTAAGTTACGGGGAGAGGAAGGAAAAGCGAGGACATTTTCCTTAAGAGCTTTGGAGGGGGGGGATCTTATGGAAGTGTACCAGATCATGAGAGGCATGATTAGGGTGAATGCACTCAGTCTTTTTCCCAGGGTTTGGAAATTGAGGACTAGAGGGCATCAGTTTAAGGTAAGAAGGGAAAGAATAAATTGGAACCTGAGGGGAAACTTTTCACAAAGAGGGTGATATGCATATGGAATGAGCTGCCAACAGAAATAGTTGAGGCTGGTATATTAATAATATTTAAAAGGCATTTGGACAAATACATGGATAGGAAAGGTTTAGAGGATATGGGCCATGTGCAGGCTAATGGGGTTAGTGTGGATGGACGCTTTGGTTGACATGGACCAGTTTGGGCTGAACGCCCTGTCTCGTGCTCTCGGACTCCATCACTCTAAATACATGGTCTTGTTTGTTCTTGTTCTCTGTCTGTCTGTGCTATGTGTGAATAATAGAAATGCTCTCTATCTATGAATAATCCACTTGCTTCTCTCTTCAGGTTCTGGTGCTATCTGCAGACTCTCCCTCTCTGGGTCACAGTGTACTCATTGTCAGCTCCAGCAGAATTGTTGAATAAAGTGATTGGGATTGTAATGAGCCGTCCTGACAGGATACCATATCTGCAATCTGTGCCTGCTCCTCGATATTACTGTTGATGTGATTTTTGATCTTGCATTGAATCAACTGGGTGTCTGCAGTGACATGAAGATTTATTTTGTCCTTGTATTTGCCTTTACACAGCACTATCTGAGTGAGTCAGAAGGTAAAACTGATTTACTTCTGTGTTTTTAAAGCGACTAATACAGCATTTCCACTCGGGGAGGGCGGAGGGGAGTCTGCCTTAAAAAGCTTCAAGAAGCAAAAGCCAAACTGTAAAGTTTGGTGAACGGTTTTCAGTGGACTGTACTTATTGGGGAATGTGGGGAATTATCTTTGGATATTGTGTCATTTATTTACAGTAGAATCTGTATACATGAGATCACCTCAGGTTGTACAGAATGATCTAGATTCTGTTTCACCATAGAGACAAGGAATACAATTGGTTAACATCATGTCCCTTTGTCACTGGGAACAAGCTTTGAGTTCAGTTCATGCTCCTGTTTTCATTGGCTAAGGTATTAATTCACAACTTTCGCAAACAAAGTGCTTTATGGTCAAGGTAATATTTTTAAATTATAGTGCCTATTGCAATCATAGAATCATGAATAGTTACAGCACAGAAGTTTGCCTGTCAATGTGGAAATAAAAACCTTACAAGTGGATATACAGTAGCACCTCAACATACGAACGACCCCGTTCACGTACAAATCGGTTTACGAACAGGATTGTACGTAAAATTTTGCTTCAACGTACATACGAAATTCAAGGTACGAACGCAAAGAGCCCGTGTGCGACCACATGGTTTCATTGTTCTGCTTTGCTATGCGCTTGTTGAATGCAAAAGCTCTCAGGCCCCACGTGATCTCATTCAGTTCGTCTTTGGTGCGTGCACTGTGAACAGCCGTCCAAGCATTCTTACACTATCCGAACAATGGGAATAATTGATTCAGTTCGCGAACTTTTCGCAAACCAAAAAGTTCGCGAACCGGGTCCTGGAACGGATTAAGTTCGTAAGTCAAGGCACTACTGTAGATAGGTTAGGAGAGTGGCAGATAGAGTTTAACATGGATAAGTGTGACGTCATGCATTTGTGCTGGTGTCGGACTGGGGTGGACAAAGTTAAAAATCACATGACACCAAGTTATAGTCCAACAGGTTTATTTGGAAGTACTAGCTTTTGGAGCACTACTCTGAAAGTTAGTACTTCCAAATAAACCTTTTGGATTATAACCTGGTATTATGTGATTTTTAACTATTATCTTAGTGGGGGGGAGACTTTGACATGCACTGGTGCAGAGGGATCTAGGTGTACTCGTTCATGAGTCACAGAAAACCAGCATGCAGGTACAGCAAGATAATTAATAAAGCGAATGGAATGTTGGCTTTTATAGCTAAAGGAATAGAATATAAGGGTCAGGAAGTATTGTTGTAACTATACAAGGTATTGGTGATGCTGCACTTAGAATATTGTGCAGAGTTTTGGCCTCCTCATTTAAGGAAAGATGTATTTGCATTGGAGGCAGTGCAGAAGAGATTCACTAGATTGTCGCATGGAGAAGTTGAACAGTTTAAGCATATACTCCCTAGAATTTAGAAGAATGAGGGAAATCAAATTCAAATTGATAGACGTGGAGCAGATGCTTCCATTTGTAGGGCATTCTGGGACGAGAGGTTATAGTCTTGGGATAAAAGGCAGCAAATTTAAAACAGAGATGAGGAGAAACTATTTCTCCCAAAGGGTTATGAATCTGGAATTTGCTGCCCCAAAGTCAGGTGGATGCTGGGACAGTGAGTAGATTTAAGGAGGAGTTAGACAGATTTTTAATTGCTAATGAGTTGAAGGATATGGAGAGAAAGCAGGGAAATGGGGGTGAGGAGCATATCAGGAGAATGTGAGGACTGCAGATGCTGGAGATTAGAGTCAAGAGCGTGGTGCTGGAAAAGCACAGCAGATCAGGCAGCATCCAAGGAGCAGGAGAATTGATGTTTCGGGCTTAAGCCCTTCATTTGGAATGAGGCTTGTGGAATGGGGGGCTGAGAAATAAATGGGACGGAGGTGGGGCTGGGGGGAAAGTAACTGAGAATGCAGTAGGTAGATGAAGATGGGAGAGAAGGTGATAGGAGAGGAGAGTGGAGTGGATAGATGGAGAAGACGATGGACAGGTCAAGATGGCGGTGCAGAGTTGGAGGCTTGGGACTGGGATAACATGGGAGATGGAGAAATGAAGAAACTGGTGAAATCCACATTTATCCTGTGTGGTTGCAGGATCCAAGGTGGAGTGGGCTGTGGGGGGCTAGAATCTGACAAGGGAGTCACGGAGGGAAACACTGATAGGGTTGAGGAGGGAGATATATCTACAGTGGTGGGGTCTGTTTGTAGATAGTGGAAGTGGCAGAGGATGATGTGACGTACACAAAAGTTTGTGGGGTGGAAGGTGAGGACCGGGGCTTTTGTTGGTGGGTGGAAGGTGAGGACCAGGAGGGGTTCTGGTTGGTGGGTGGAAGACAAGGACCAGGAGGGGTTCTGGTAGGTGGGTGGAAGACAAGGACCAGGAGGGGTTCTGGTTGGTCGGGTGGAAGGCGAGGACCAGGAGGGGTTCTGGTTGGTCGGGTGGAAGGCGAGGACCAGGTGGGGTTCTGGTTGGTCGGGTGGAAGGTGAGGACCAGGGGGGTTCTGGTTGGTGGGTGGAAGACAAGGACCAGGAGGGGTTCTGGTTAGTCGGGTGGAAGGCGAGGACCAGGAGGGTTTCTGGTTGGTGGGGTGGAAGGTGAGGACCAGGGGGGTTCTGGTTGGTGGGTGGAAGACAAGGACCAGGAGGGGTTCTGGTTGGTCGGGTGGAAGGCGAGGACCAGGCGGGGTTCTCGTTGGTTCAGTGGAAGGTGAGGACCAGGAGGGATTGTGGTTGGTTGGGTGGAAGGTGAGGACCAGGAGGGATTGTGGTTGGTGGGGTGAAAGGTGAGGATCAGGAGGATCTGGTTGGTGGGGTGGAGGGTGAGGACCAGGAGGGATTGTGGTTGGTGGGGTGGAAGGTGAGTATCAGGGGGATCTGGTTGGTGGTGTGGAGGGTGAGGACCAGGAGGGATTGTGGTTGGTGGGGTGGAAGGTGAGGACTTGGGGGGTTCTGGTTGATGGGGTGGAAGATGAGGACCAAGAGGGGTTCTGGTTGGAGGAGTGGAAGGTGGGGAACAGGGTTCCCCCTTCCCGGTCATCGCCTTGCACCTCCATATACACCGTATCATCATCCTCCACCACCTACAAACAGTCTCCACCACCAGGGCTATACTTCCCTCCCCACCCCGTCAGCATTTCGGAGAGATCATTCCATCCACAATTCCCTTTTCAGAGCCACACTCTCCCCCACCAGCCCACATCCCATTCCCAGCACCTTCCCCTGCCACCACAAGAAGTGCAAAACCCATGCCCACACCCCTCTCTTCATCTCTGTCCAAGGCCCCAAAGGATCCTTCCATATCTGACATAAGCATATCTGTGCTTCCCTCAATATCATCTACTGTATCCGTTGCACCCGATGAGATCTCTACATTGGGGAGACAGGATGCCAACTTGCAGATAGTTTCAGAGAATATCTCTGGGATACACCACATCAACTGACCCCACTGCCCTGTGGCTGAACACATCAACTCCCCCTCCCACTCCACCAAGGACATGCAGGTCCTGGGCCTCCTCCATCGCCAAACCTTAGCCACCCGATGCCTGGATGAAGAACACCTCATCTTTTGCCTTGGGACCTGCAACCACGTGGGATTAATGTGGATGTCACCAGGTTCCTCATTTCCCAGCTCTCCACCTTATCCCAGTCCCAAGCCCCCCTACTCTGCACCGTCCTCTTGACCTTTCCATCGCCTTTGCCATCTATCCACTCCACCCTTCTTTCTGACCTATCACCTTCTCCCCCACCTTCATCCACCTATTGCATTCCCAGCTACCCTCCCTCCAGCCACACTCCCGTCCCATTTATTTCTCAGCCCTCCAGCCGACAAGCCTCATTCCTGATGAAGGGCTCATGCCTGAAATGTTGAATCTCCTGCTCCTCGGATGCTGCCTGACCAACTGTGCTTTTCCAGCACCACACTCTCGACTGAGGAGCATATCAGCCACGACCATATAGTGGAGCAGACTCGATGGGCTGAATGGCCTAATTCTGGTCCTCTATCGTATAAACATATAAACCTATAATGCCACTGTTCCATGTAAGAGTTATACAGCCGGTCAGATTCCCCCTTTTCTGGAGTTCTGCATTTTTCTTTTGTTGCCTATCTAATTTCCTTTGTGAAAGTACAACTGAACATCCATCCACCCCACTCTCAGGTAGTGCATTCTAGATGCTTTAAAGTTGTATCATGTGGTTCCAGACTCTTCTACCACTGGAAACAGTTTCTCTCTGATCAACTCTAATTTGACTTGATTAATTCAAAACAATCATAAACCATATAATTTGATCAGTGGTCAGGGACAGGTGGGTATGGCTGTGAGTGAGACAGGTAGAGGGATCGAAGAAAGTTGCAGGAGTCTCAGCCCTTGTTCTTGTTTAACAGATTCAAGAGTTTTGCTCCTTGTGTGGATGGGTATGGGGAATTTAAGGAGGATGAACCGATGACCGCAGCATTGTGGTGCAGGGAGCCATTAAAGTTGAGGGGTGGGCAGGTGGAGAGGAGAGAAATGTTATTGTAATTGGGGAGATTATAGTTAGAGGCATAGATACTTTACTCTGTGACCAGGATCGAGAGCCCTGAAGGTGTGTTGCCTGCCTGGTGCTCAGGTTCGGGATATCTCAACTCGGCTGCACTGGAACTTCGAGTGGGAGGCTAAACATCCAGTGGCTGTGGTCCATATAGATACCAACGACATAGATAAAACTAGGGCAGAGGTTCTGCTAAGGGAGTTTGAACAGCTAGGAGCTAAATTAGAAAGCAGAACCAAAAAGGTAATAATCTCTGGATTACTACCTGAACTAATTGGCACAGGGTTAATAAGAATAAGCAGGTAAATGCGTGGCTCAAAGACTGGTGTGGGAGAAATGGATTTGAGTTCATGTGACATTGGCACTGGCCATTTTAACTCTCTGCTCTTCTATATGCGTTCTCCCTACATCAGAAAGTGAATTTTTGAACTCCTGTCTAAGTGCCAATTTCTGAAGTTCAAACTCCTGCTCTTTCTCCCTTTCCTCTCTGTCCTTTTCTCGCTCTTCTCTCTTTCTCTGTCTTCTTCTTTTAATTGTAACTGTTTGTCTTTTGCCTCTCACTGAAGCTGCTTCATTTTCAATTGAATTTTAGCCATCTCTAAAGATTGATGGCATTTATGGCAAATTTAAATGCTGAGCTATTACTGTAATTATATCTCCTTTCCTCATGGAAGGAGGCAGCTGCAACTCCAGCTTATCTGCCATTTCTAGCAGCTTGGCCTTAATTAACTTTTACAAATCATCACAGTCACTTCTTGCACCCCAGAAAACTCTTGGCGCCTGAAAGAGCAATTACTATTCCAAACGGTATTTAAACCAACCAAAATCAACATCCAGAACAAAAGACACTAACATCTACCACTTGCTGCCTTCGAGTCCAGCAAACCTAATCTCAATTTGGAACTATAGAACAAACTATAGAACCCCAGGACTTGATCAGTTGTACCCTAGAACTCTGTGGGAAGCTGGGGAAGTGATTTCTGGGCCTCTTACTGATATTTGTATAGTCACAGGTGAGGTGCCAGAAGACTGGAGGTTGGCTAACGTGGTGCCGCTATTTAAGAAAGGTGGTAAGGACAAGCCAGGTAATTATAGACCAATGAGCCTGATGTCAGTGGTGGGCAAGTCGTTGGAAGGAATCCTGAGGGACATGTATTTGGAAAGGCAAGGACTGATTAGGGATAATCAACATGGCTTTGTACGTGGCAAATCGTGTCTCACAAACTTGATTGAGTTTTTTTGAAGAAGTAACAAAGAGGATTGATGAGGGCAGAGAGGTAGATGTGATCCATATGGACTTCAGTAAGGTGTTCGACAAGGTTCCACATGGGAGGTTGGTTAGCAAGGTTAGATGTCATGGAATACAGGGAGAACTAGCCATTTGGATACAGAACTGGCTCAAAGGTGGGAGACAGAGGGTGGTGGTGGAGGGTTGTTTTTCAGACTGGAGGCCTGTGACCAGTGGAGTGCCACAAGGATCAGTGCTGGGTCCACTACTTTTCATCATTTATATAAATGATTTGGATGTGAGTGTAAGAACTGAAATTAGGAAGTTTGCAGATGACACCAAAATTGGAGGTGTAGTGGACAGCGAAGAAGGCAATCTCAGATTACAACGGGATCTTGATCAGATGTGCCAGTGGGCTAAGGAGTGGTAGATGGAGTTTAATTTAGATAAATGTGAGGTGCTGCATTTTGGGAAAGCAAATCTTAGCAGGACTTATACACTTAATGGTAAGATCCTAGAGAGTGTTGCTGGAGTTCAAACCTTGGAGTGCAGGTTCATAGCTCCTTGAAAGTGGAGTCAAAGGTAGATAGGATAGTGAAGAAGACGTTTGGTATGCTTTCCTTTTTTGGTCAGAGTATTGAGTACAGGAGTTGGGAGGCCATGTTGCGGCTGTGCAGGACATTGGTTAGGCCACTGTTGGAATATTGCATGCAATTCTGGTCTCCTTCCTATCGGAAGGATGTTGTGAAACTTGAAAGGGTTCAGAAAAAAATTACAAGGATGTTGCCAGGGTTGGAGGATTTGAGCTAAAGGAAGAGGTTGAATAGGTGAGGGCTGTTTACCCTGGAGCGTTGGAAGCTGAGGGGTGACCTTATGGAAGTTTATAAAATCAGATACAATAAATAGACAAAGACTTTTTCCTGTGATGGGGGAGTAGAGGGCATAGATTGAGGGCGAGAGGGGAAAGATATAAAAGAGACCTACGGGGCAACATTTTCATCCAGAGGGTGGTACGTGTATGGAATGTGCTGCCAGAGGAAGTGGTGGAGGCTAATACAATTGCAACATTTAAAAGACATCTGGATGGTATATGAAGAGGAAGAGTTTGAAGGGATATGGGCCAGTTGATAGCAAGTGGGAGTAGATTGGGTTGGGATATCTAGTTGGCATGGACGAGTTGGACCAAAGGATCTGTTTCCATGCTGTACATCTCTATGATTCTAAATCCCACAAAGAGCCCCAATCTGTTGTGGACCAGGCAAGACTCCCCTATAGCAAAGATGGCAGTGCAGGAGAGGAATATTCCTCTTGCATGATGTTTGAGCTGAGAGATGCTATTAGTGTCCCAAAAAGTACATCTGCAGGAAATGTACCCAACTCTTGCTCCTCCAAGACCATGTTAGGGAACTGGGGCGGGAGCTGGATGAACTGGGAGCTGGGAGGCAGAGGCTGTGATAGATTAGTTACAGGAAAGCAATTACTCTTAGGCACGAAGAAAGCTGGGCCACTGTTCAAAGGGGGGAAAAACAGTCAGTGGAAGGATCCCCTGTGGTCATTCACCTGAAAAAAGAAGTATACCATTTTGGATACTAATGGGGGGGGGAATGACTTACCAGGGGTATGCAATGGAATGCAGGTCTCTGGCACAGAGTCTGTCCCTGTTGCGCAGAAGGGAAAGAGGGAAAGGAGGAGAGTGTTAGTCATTGGGGACTCAATAGTTAGACGGTCAGAAAGAAGTTTTGTTGGGTGCAAAAGAGACTCACGGTGTGTTGCCAGGGTCCGTAATGTCTTGGATTGTGTCTTTGGGGTCCTGAAGGGAGAGGGTGACCAGCCCCAAGTCATGGTCCACGTAGGTACGAACGACATTGATAGAAAGAGGGATGTAAGGATGTAAGGCAGGATTTCAGGGAGCTAGGGTGGAAACTGAGAGCTAAAACAAACAGAGTTGTTATCTCTGGTTTGTTACCCGTGCCATATGATAGCGAGGCAAGGAATTGGGAGAGATATCAGCTGAACACATAGCCACAGGGATGGTGCAGGAGGGAGGGTTTCAGGTACTTGGATAATTGGGACTCATTTTGGGGACAGTGGGACCTCTACAAACAGGATTTTGTTCACTTGAACCAGAGGGATACTAATATCCTGGGTGGGAAATTTGCTGGTGCTATTCGGATGGGTTTAAACTAGCTCAGCAGCGGGGTGGGAACCTGAGGTGTAGTTCCAGTTCACAGGAGGATGAGAGTAGAGAGGGCATGGATAGGATTTCATGGTCACAGGAATGTGCTGACAGACAGCAAGCTGGTTTGAAGTGTGTCTATTTCAACGCCAGAAGTATCCAAAATAAGGTAGGTGAGCTTGCAGCTTGCATAGATACCTGGAACTTCGATGTTGTGGCCATTTTTCAGACATGCATAGAGCAAGGTCAGGAATGGATGTTTAGATCGTTCATTAATAACAGGCAAGTTGGTAAAAGAGGAGGAGGTGTGGCCTTGTTAGTCAAGGATAGTATAATGGTGGCTGAAAGAACATTTGACGAGGACTCGTATACTGAGGTAGTATGGGCTGATGTTAGAAACAGGAAAGGAGAGGTCACACTGCTGGGAGTTTTTATAGGCCTTCGCAGAGTTCCAGGGAAGTGGAGGAGAGGATCGGCAAAATGATTCAGGGTAGGAGTGAAAGGATCAGGGTGGTCATTATGGGGGACTTTCCCCTCCCCAGCATTGCCTGGAAATGCTATAACTCTAGTATGTCAGATGGATCAGTTTTTGTCCAATGTGTGCAGGAGGGTTTTCTGACACAGTATGTCAAAGGGCCGACAAGAGGGGAGGCCACACTGGATCTGGTGCTTGGTAATGAACCAGGCCAGTTGATTAATTTAGTGGTATTTGGGCACTTTGGAGAGAGTAACCATAATTCAGTTACATTAGTTTAACAATGGAAAGGGATAGGTGCATGCCACAGGGCAAGAGTTATCGATGGGGAAAGGGCAATTATAATGCAATTAGGCAAGACTTAGGAGGGATAGAATGGGGTAGCAAAATGCAGGGGATGAGTACAATCAAAATGTGGAGCTGGTTTAAGGAACAGATATTGCGTGCTTTTGATAGGTATGTCCCTGTCAGGCAGGGAGGAAGTGATAAGGTAAGGGAGCCATGGCTTACTACAGAAATTGCATCTCTTGTTAAGCGGACGAAGGAGGCTTATATGACGGTGAAACGAGATGGTTCAGATGAGACAATGGAGAGTTACAGATCAGCTAGGAAAAGAGAGAGTTAAGAAGAGCAAAGAGAGGACATCAGCAGTCTTTAGCAAATAGAATAAAAGAGAACTCTAAATCTTTCTGTAGGTATGTGAGGAATAAAAAGATGACTAGAGTAGGAAGAGGGCCAGTCAAAGACAGAAGTGGGAAGTTGAAGGTGGACCCTGTGGAGACCGGATAGGTGCGAAACGAATATTCCTCATCGGTTTTCATTCAGGAAAAGGAGAATATTGTAGAGGAGAAAAATGAGATATGACATATTAGAGTAGAAAGGATCAAGGTTAGTTATGAAGAGGTGTTATCAGTTCTAGAAGGAGGGAAAGTAGATAAGTTCCCTGGGCCGTATGAGATTTATCCAAGGATTCTGTGGGAAGCTTAGGAGGAGATGGCGGAGCCTTTGGCTTTGATCTTTGAGTGCTCATTATTTACAAGTTTAGTACCAGAGGACTGGAGGATTGTAAATGTTATGCCCTTGTTCAAGAAGGGCAGTAGAGATGACCCAGGTAATTATAGACCAGTGAGGCTTAAGTCAGATGTAGAAAAGGTTTTGGAAAGGATTATAAGAGATAGGATTTATAATCATCTGGCAAGCAACAGTTTGATTGGAAGTAGTCAACATGGTTTTGTCAAGAGCCGGTCGTGTCTTATAAACCTCATTGAGGTTTTTGAGAAGGTGATCAAGCATGTGGATGAGATTACGGTAGTTGATGCAATGTACATGGACTTCAGTAAAGCTTTTGATAAGGTTCCACATGGAAGGCTGTTGGAGAAAATGTAGAGGCATGGGATTGAGGGTGATTTAGCAGTTTGGATTGGAAACTGGCTTTCTGAAAGAAGACAGCGAGTGGTGGTTTTTGGAAAATATTCAGCCTGGAGTCCAGTTACTCATGGTGTGCCACAAGAATCTGGTTTGGGACTATTGTTGTTTGTCATTTTTATAAATGACTTGGATGCAGGCAATGGTGGATGGGTTAGTAAGTTTGCAGATGACACTAAAGTCGATGGAGTGGTGCACAGTGTGGAAGAATGTTGCAGGTTGCATGGGGACTTGGATAAACTGCAGAAATGGGCTGAAAGGAGTTCAGTGCAGATAAATGTGAGGTGATTCACTTTGGGAAGAATAACAGGAAGGCAGAATACTGGGTCAATGGAAAGATTCTTGGTAGTGTGAATGTGCAGACGGATCCGTGTTCATAGATCCCTGAAAGTTGCAACCCAGTTTGATAGTGCAGTTAAGAAGGCATATGGTGTGTTAGGTTTTATTGATAGAGGGATTGAGTTCTGGAGCCGTAATGTCATGCAACCAATCAAAACACTAGTGTGGCCTCACTTGGAATATTGTGTGCCCTTCTGGTTGCTCCCTTACAGAAAGGATTAGATTAGATTACTTACAGTGTGGAAACAGGCCCTTCGGCCCAACAAGTCTACACCGCCCCGCCGAAGCGCAACCCACCCATACCCCTACATCTACCCCTACCTAACACTACGGGCAATTTAGCATGGCCAATTCACCTGACCTGCACATCTTTGGACTGTGGGAGGAAACCGGAGCACCCGGAGGAAACCCACACAGACACGGGGAGAACGTGCAAACTCCACACAGTTAGTCGCCTGAGGCGGGAATTGAACCCGGGTCTCTGGCGCTGTGAGGCAGCAGTGCTAACCACTGTGCCACCGTGCCGTGGAAGCATTGGAAAACATGCAGAGGAGACTTACTAGGATGTTGCCTGGTCTGGAGAGAAAGTCTTATGAAGAAAGGCTGAGAAACTTGGGTCTGTTCTCATTGGATAGAAGAAGGCTGAGAGGGGATTTGATAGAGACATACAAGATGATCAGAGGATTAGATAAGGTAGACGGTGAAAGTCTTTTTCCTGGGATGGTGATGTCAGCTTGTACAAGGAGGCATAACTACAAATTGAGGGGTGATAGATTTAAGACAGATGTCAGAGGCAGGTTCTTTACTCAGAGAGTGGTAAGGGAGAGTGGTAAGGGTGTGGAATGCCCTTCCTGCCAATGTCGTTAACTCAGCCACATTAGGAAGATTTAAACAATCCTTGGATAAGCACATGGATGATGATGGAATATTGTAAGGGGATGAGCTTAGATGAGTTCACAGGTCAGCGCAACATCGAGGGCCAAAGGGCTTGTTCTACACTGTATTGATCTATGTTCTAAAACATTTCAAGAAAGTATTCCTTACCTGAACTTTGCCAGTTGTTTTAACCAGGTGTAACATGGATAATCCAGGAGGGATGAAGCTGGTCAAACCACTTAGTTTTAAACAAGTGGGATTATTACACATTGGATGGTCTACACCTGGGCAGGACTGGAATCAGTGTCCTTTGGGCTGCTTTTGTTTACACTGTTGGGGAGAGTTTAAACTAATGTGGCAAGGAGATGGGAACCAAATGAGGTGGTTAGTGGACAGTAAGGAGGTAGTAACTAAAACCTGTAAGGAATCAGATAATGAAGTCACTGTGACTAAGCAAAATAGTAGGTAGGGAGTAGATGATGAATGCAAAGGGACAGGTGGTCTGAGGTGCATTTGTTTTAATGCAAGAAGTATAGTAGGTAAGGCAGATGAACCTAGGGCTTGGATTTGTACCTATGAGTATGATGTTATTGCTATTACTGAGGCTTGGTTGAAGGAAGGGCAAGATTGGCAACTAAATATCCCAGGATATTGATGCTTCAGGTGCGATAGTGAAGGAGCTAAAAGGGGTGACGGAGTTGCATTACTGGTCAGGGAGGATATCACAGCTGTGCTGAAGGTGGGCACTATGCAGGACTTGACCAATGAGCATATATGAGGAGAGCTCAGCAATAGGAAGGGGCTGTACTACAGGCGTCCCAATAGCAAGCATGAAGCAGAAGTACAATTATGTAGACAAATTATGGAACGATGCAGAAGTAGCAGGGTGGTGGTGATGGGAGATTTAAGTTTTCCCAACACTGACTGGGATTCACTTCGTGTTAAGAGTTTTAGATGGAGCAGAATTTGTCAGGAACATCCAGGAGGATATTACAGAACAGGATGTAAATGTGTGAAGGGAAGGGGCGATACTGGACCCGGTGTTACGGAATGAGCCCAGCCAGGTGGTTGAAGTTTCAAGTAGGGGCTTATTTTGGCAATAGTGATCACAATTCCATAAGTTTTATAGTACTCATGGACAAAGACGAGTGTGGTCCTAAAAGAAGAGTGCTAAATTGGGGGAAGGCCAACTATAGCACAATTCGGCCAGAGCTGGGGAATGCAGATTGGGAGCAGCTGTTTGACGGTAAATTCACATTTGATATGTGGCTTTTAAAGAGAGCTTGATTAGAGTGCAGGACAGACATGTCCATGTGAAAATGAAGGATAGAAATGGCAAGATGAAGGAACCATAGATGACAGGTAAAATTGTAAGAGTAGCTAAGAGGAAAAGGGAAGCATATGTAAGGTCTAGGCAAAAGTGAGGACTGCAGATGCTGGAAATCGGAGTCTAGATTAGAGTGGTGTTGGAAAAGCACAGCAGGTCAGGCAGCATCCAAGGAGCAGGAGAATCGACATTCCTGAAGAAGGGCTTATGCCCAAAACATCGATTCTCCTTCTCCTTTGATGCTGCCTGACCTGCTGCGCTTTTACAGCAACACCTTCTTTAGCTCTGATCCCCAGCATCTGCAGTCCTCACTTTCTCCAGGGTTAAGGACAATCCCAAAACCTTTTATTTGTATATAAGGAGTGAGAGGATGACTAGGGAAAGGTTTGGCCTACTCAAGGACAAAGGAGGAAAGTTATGCATGGAGTCAGAGAAAATGGGTGAGATTCTTAATGAGTACTTTGCATTGGTATTCAGCGAGGAGAGGGACATGATAGATTTTGAGGTTAGGGATAGATGCTTGATTGCTCTAGATCAAGTCAGCATAAGGAGGAAGGAAGTGTTGGGAATTCTGAGAGGCATTAAGGTAGACAAGTCCCCAGGTGCGGATGGGATCTATCCCAGGTTATTGAGGGAAGCGAGAGACGAAATAGCTGGGGCCTTAACAGATATCTTTGCAGCATTCTTGAACACGGGTGAGGTCCCGGAGGACTGGCGAATTGCTCATGTTGTCCACTTATTTAAGAAGGGTCACATGGATGATCCAGGTAATTATAGATAGGTGAACCTGACATCAATGGTATGGAGGCTGTTGGAGAAGATACTGAGGGATTGAATCTATTTACATTTGGAAGAAAATGATAGGCAGCATGGTTTTGTGCAGGGAGGATTATGTCTTACCAACTTAATAGAACTTTTGGAGGAAGTGACAAAGTTGATTAATGAGGGAAGGGCTGTAGACGTCATTTAAATATATATAGAGCGTTCAGTAAGGCATTTGATAAGGTTTCCCATGATATGCTGATGGAGAAGGTGAAGTTGCATAGGGTTGAGGGTGTACTCACTAGATGCATAGAGACAACAGGAGACAGAGAGTAGTAGTGGAAGGGAGTTTCTCAAAGTGGAGATCTGTGACCAGTGGTGTTCCACAGGGATCTGTGCTGGGACCACTGTGGTTTGTGATATATACAAATGATCTGGAGGAAGGTATGGGTGGTCTGATTAGCAAGTTTGCAGATGACGCTAAGATTGGTGGAGTATCAGATAGTGAAGGGAACTGTCAAAGAATGCAGCAGACTATAGCTAGATTGGAGAGTTGGGGAGAGAAATAGCAGATGGGTTAAATCCGGGCAAATGCAAGGTGATGCAATTTGGAAGATCCAATTCTAGAGCAAACTATACGGTAAATGGAAAAGCACTGGGTAAAATTGATATACAGAGAGATTTGGGTGTTCAGGTCCACTGTACCCTGAAGGTGGCAATGCAGGTCAATAGAATGGTCAAGAAGGCACACAGCATGCTTACCTTCTGACGGGCTTTTGAGTACAAGAGTTGGCAGGTCATATGACAGTTTTATAGAGCTTTGGTTCAGCCACATTTGGAATATTGCATACACTTCTGGTCACCACATTACCAAACAAGTGTGGATGCTTTGGAGAGGGTGCAGAGGAGGTTTACCAGGATGTTGCCTGGTATGGAGGGTGCTCGCTATGAAGAGAGATTGAGTAGATTAGGATTATTTTCATTAGAAGCATGGAGGTTGAGGGGGGACCTGATTGATGTCTACAAAATCATGAGTGGTGTAAGCAGGGTGGATATCAAGAAGCTTTTACCCAGAGTGGGGGGTTCAATTACTGGAGGTTACAAGTTCAAGAGGAGAGGGAAAACATTTAAGGGAGCTTTATGCAGAGGGTGGTGGGTGTCTGGAATGCGCTGTCAGCGGAGGTGGTAGAGGTGGGCATGATAGTGACCTTTAAGATCTATCTAGACAGATACATGAATGGGCAGGGAGCAGAGGGATATAGATCCTTGGAAAATAGTTGACCAGTTTATATAGAGGATCTAGATTGGTGCAGGCTTGGAGGACCGAAGGGCCTGTTCCTGTGCTGTTAGTTTGTTTGTTCTTTGTTCTAAAACAGAATTTATTTACAAGCTTACCAAATGAAACACAAATAAAAGAGAACAGAATACAGAATAATTTAACCTGTCTGAAAACTTAACAGATCATCCCACCTTAATAATGCTGTTCCAAATACCTGCAATATTCCCCATAAATACCACTTGCACAAAAGGTAAAATCAAACCCAGGGTCTTACAGGAGATATGTCAGAGAGCGAGAGTACCAGCAAAGTCCTGTTTCTTTGAGTCCCACAGCTTTAAAACTGCCTTTCTGTTTTCAATGGATAGCCAGACTGGCCAAAAAAAAATCCAACCAGAGAAAAGCTGAGTTGGGAGAACTGGCCACTTCACTTACATTCTACAAGTGTTTTATTTTGAAACTTAAAAGCCTTTTGCCTGAAGCAGTGTCTGTTAACCAGCTTTAATCAAACCAGCTCTAAAACCCTTCAACTCAGACTCTGTGCCTTTTATAACCTCTCTGAAAAAAAACGAAGACACTGTAACTTTGTTAAAGGAGCAGCATCATCACAAAGCACACTGGACAAACGAATGATGAGAAGAGGGATGGTTAATACAGGACTGAAGTGTTATATCTGAATGTGTGCAGTATAAGGCAAAAGGTAAATGAGCTTGTGGTGTGGATTGAAATTGGCAGGTATGGCGTGGTCAAGAGTGTGGCGCTGGGAAAGCACAGCAAGCCAGGCAGCTTCCGAGGAGCAGGAGAATCGACGGTTCATGTATAAGTCCTTCATCTTATGCTCGAAACGTTGATACTCCTGTTCCTCAGATGCTGTCTGGCCTGCTGTGCTTTTTCCAGGGCCACACTCACGACTCTGCTGTTCAGCATTTACTTTCTCCTAGGTACGACGTGGTGGGCATCACGGAGACATGAGTGCAAGGCGATCAGGATTGGGAACTGAATTTCAAGGATTTCCATCCTGTCGAAAAGATAGGCAGGTGGGCAGAGGTGGTGGGATTGTCTTATTAGTAAGAAATGAAACTAAATCAATGGTAAGAAACAAAGTAGGGTCAGATGGTGTAGAATCTGTGTGGGTAGAATTGAGGAATTGCAAAAATTTGAAAAAAACCGTAGAGTGAGAGTTATGTGCAGTGGTCAAGAGCTGGGGTGCAAGATACACCATGAGATAGAAAAGATGTGTAGGAAAGGCAAAGTTACAGTGATCATGAGGGATTTCAATTTGCAGGTGGACTGGGAAAATCATGTTAGTATTGGATTGCAAGAAAAGGAATTTGTGGAATGTCTGTATGATATCTATATGGAGTAGATTGTGTTGGAGCCCACAAGGGAAATGGCAATACTGGATGTAACGTTGTGCAATGAGGCAGACTTGATAAGGGAGCCTAAGGTGAAGGAACCCTTAGGAGGCTGTGGTCATGATATGATGAATTTACTCTGCATTTTGAGAGAGAAAAAATAGAATCAGTGGTAATGGTATTATAGCTGAATAAAGGCAACTACAGACAGATGATGGAGGAGCTGAGTAGAATTGACTGGGAGAGAAGCCAAGAAGGAAAGACAGTGGAACAGCAATGGCAGGAGTTTCTGGGAGTAATCCAGGAGACACAACAGAGATTCATCCTGAGGCAAAAAAACACATGGTACAGGGAGGATGAGGCAACCATGACTGACGAGGGAAGTCATGATAGCATAAAAGCAAAAGACAAAGCATATAATGTGGTGAGGGGCAGTGGGAAACCAGAGGATTGGGAAGGTTACAGAGGGCAACAAAAAACAAAGAAGGAAGGAGAAGATTAAATATGAGGGTAAGCTAGCCAGTAAAATAAAGGAAAACTGTAAGGGTTTCTTTAGATATATAAAGGGCAAAAGTGGACATTGGGCCGCTGGACGATACCACTGTAGAGATGGTAGTGGGGAACAAAGAAATGGCTGAGGAACTGAATAATTATTTTGCATCTGTCTTCACATTCAAAGACGAGCAATATCTCAAAAACTCAAGGGTATGAGGGAGCAGAGCTGAGTATGGTGGTCATCACCAAGAAGAAGGTGCTAGAAAAACTGAATGGCCTGAAGGTGGATAAATCACCTGGACCCGATGGACTACACCCCAGAGTTTGAAGGTAGATAGCTGAAGAGATAGCAGAGGTTTTAGTGGTGATCTTTCAAGAATCGCTAGAATCACGGAGGGTCCCAGAGGACTGGAAAATTACTAACGTGACAGCCCTGTTTAAAAATGGAGTAAGGCAAAAGACAGAAAATTACAGACAGGTTAGCCTTACCACAGTCGTGGGTAAGATCCTAGAATCCATTGTGAAGGATGAGATTTCTAAATACTTGGAATTGTATGGTAAAATAGAGTCAGCATGGTTCCATCAAGTCTAGGTCATGCCTGACAAATCTGCTAGAATTCTTTGAGGAAGTAACAAGCAGATTAGACCAAGGAGAACCAATGGATGTTATCTACCTGGACTTCTAGAAGGCTTTTGACAAGGTGCCCCACAGGAGGCTGAAGGTCTAGAATCCCAGGGTCCCGAGATCGGTCAAAAGAATCACTAGGAGTACAGTCTATTTAAAGCAAGGTTACCAGTTTAATAAATTAAGGCAGCCTGGTGCAATTTTATCTAGCAACACAGAGATTAAAAGCTTCTGTTCCGTGCAGAAATGGCACAATTACATTCGAAAATTACACATTATTTATATATTTTTTAAGAGACAGCACAGCCTTAATTACAAGAAGACTGATCAAATGTAATAAGGTAACATAATTTACAGCAGGTTAATCCAATGATTTTTTTCCTTGGAAAGGGTTCTTAATTACAAGAAAAGTCCAATCAACTGTAATATGGTGACATGATTAACAGCAGGCTAATCCAATGACATTTCCTGAGAAACAGATTGTTTTACTCATAAAATCATCCCATGCTTGCTAGTTCAAGGTTAGTTCAAATACCAAATCACTGTCTTATGATTCATATTGTGAAAACTCCATTGTTTTCTCTTATCTCTAAATACAACCAACTCAGCAAAGCATCAGTTCAAGTTCACAGTGCCAAAGAAAAATCTAAAGCCATTTTCGTTATGTTATTTTAAGTTGAAAAGCCATTTTGTGGTTAATAAAATCTAATATACTTGTTGCTTCTGACAACAGCCTAAATTCAAGGCTACTGAGTAGGACAAGGCCCCATGGTAAGGTGCTCACGTGGATAGAAGCTTGGCTATCTGGAAGAAATCAGAGAGTGGGGATAAAAGGGTCCTTGTCAGGATGGCAGTGGTATTCCACAAGGCTCAGTGTTGGGACTACAACTTTTCACTTTGTACATTAATAATCTTGATGAAGGAACTGAGGGCATTCTGGCTAAGTTTGCAGAGGATACAAAGATAGGTAGTGAGACAGGCAGTATTTAGGAGCTGGAGAGGCTGCAGAAGGATTTGGTCAGGTTAGGAGAGTGGACAAAGAAGTGGCAGATAGAGTACAGGATGGGAAAGTGTGAGGGCATGCACTTTCATAGGAAGAATAGATGAATGGACTATTTTCTAAATGGTGAAAAAATTTAGAATTCTGAAATGCAAAGGGACTTGGGAGTTCTAGTCAAGGATTTTCTCAAAGTAAATTTGCAGGTTGAGTCAGTAGTTAGGAAGGCAAATGTAATGAAGGCATTTATTTTGAGAGGACTTGAATATAAAAGTAGGGATGTACTTCTGAGACGCTACAAGGCTCTGGTCAGAGCACATTTGGTCTGGGCCCCATATTGCAGGAAGGATGTATTGGCCCTGGAGTGTGTTCAGAGGAGGTTCACGAGAATAGTCCCAGGAATGAAAAGCTTAACATATGAGGAATGTTTGAGAACGACTGGGTCTATACTCCATGGAGTTTAGAAGGATGAGGAAGGGTATCTAATTGAAATGTACAGAATACTGAATGGCCTGGATAGAGTCAATGTTGGGAAGATATTTCCATTGGTAGGAGAGACTGGGACCCAAGACACAGCCTTAGAGTAAAGAATGGAGATAAGGAGAACTTCTTGAGCCAGAGAGTGGTGAATTTATGGAATTCATTGCCACAGAAGGCTGTGGAGGCCAGGCCATTGAGTACATTTAAAACTGTATAGATCAGTTCTTGAGTATCAAGGGGATCAAGGGTTATGGGGGGAAAACAGGAGAACGTAGTTAAGAATCCTATCAGCCGTATTGAATGATGGAGCATACTTGGTGGGCTGAATGGCCTAATTTCTGCTCCTTTGTCTTATGATCTTAAAACAGACAAACTCGAGCAGGAATGGGCCATTCAGTCACTTGAGCCAGATGCCCTATTTCATAAGATGTTGACTGAACTCACATCCACAAACCCACTTACTCCTCTCTCTCACTTCACAAATAATCTATCTACACTTGCCTTATGAATAATAAAGGTCTCTGCTTCCACAACCTTTTCAGTGAAAGTTCCAAAGCCACACAAAAAGTCACTGTCTGTTTTAAATGAATGTTCACTTATTTTTGAACAGTCAGTCCCAGTTCTAGATTCTCCCATAAGATCATTCATTCTCTTTATGTCTAACTTTCAGGATTCTGGATGTTTCATTCAAGATGTCTTTTTCACCTCAGGATAAACACCAGTGGTAGTAAGCTTAGTCTGTCCAACCATTCCTATTAAGGCAAATCTGCTCATTACAGTTATCAGTCTAGTAGATCTACTCTGATCTACTTCCAACCCATTTAGATGCTTTCTTCTATAAGGTGACCAGTATTGCACACAATACTCCACATGTGGGCTCACCAATACCCTATAGAACTGAAACATAACTTCACAAACATGTATATTCAATTCAGTTTGCAAACAATTATAACATTCCATTAACATTCTTATTTACATGCAGACTAAATATTTGTGTTTTTTGCACCAAGACAATCAGATCCCTCTCCATCTCAGAGCTCAGATAAAGAAGCATAATAAGCAGTTACAGTTGCAGTTGCTTTGCTTTATTCTTTCTTGGGATGTCAGTGTAACTCATAAGGCCAGAATTTGTTACCCAGTCATAATTACCCTTGAACTGAGTGACTTGCTAAGATCATAGTCGTAGAGTCCTACAGCCTAGACTGGTCCATGCCGGCCAAAGTGTTCATCAACATCAACCCCATTTGTCTGCGCTTGGCCCATATCCTTCTAAACCTTTCCTATTCATGTATTTGTCCAAATGCCTTTTAAATGTTGTTAATGTACCAGCTTCAACCACTTCCGCTGACAGCTCATTCCAAATACATACCATCATCTCTGTAAGAAAATTGCTCTTCATTTATCAGGTTCCCATTTATTAGAACATAGAAAAGTACAGCACAGAACAGGCCCTTTGGCCCACGATGTTGTGCCTAGATTTAATCCGAATGAAAAATATAGTAATAACCTACGCACTTCTCACTCACTGCTATCCATGTGCATGTCCAGCAGTCGCTTAAATGTCCCCAGTGACTCTGCTTCCATCACCACCACTGGTAACGCATTCCATGCATTCACAACTCTCTGTGTAAAAAGCCTACCTCTGACGTCTCCTTTATACCTTCCTCCTTATATCTTCAAACTATGACTTCTCGTACCAGTCAATCCTGCCCTGGGGAAAAGTCTCTGGCTATTGACTCTATCTATTCCTCTCTTTATTTTGTACACCTCGATCAGGTCTCCTCTCTTCCTCTTTCTCTGCAGAGAGAAAGGTCGGAGTTCATTCAACCTTTCTTCATAAGGCAAGCCCTTCAGTCCAGGCAGCATCCTGGTAAACCTTCTTTGCACCCTCTCCAAAGCCTCTGTATCTTACCTATAGTAGGGCGACCAGGACTGGACACAATATTCCAAGTGTGGCCTCACCAGGGACTTGTAGAGCTGCAGCAAAACCTCACGGCTCTTAAACTCGATCCCCCTGTTAATGAAAGCCAAAACACCATATACTTTCTTAACAACCCTATCCACTTGGGTGGCAACTTTGAGGGATCTATGCACTTGCACACCATGATCCCTCTGTTCCTCCGCACTGCCAAGAATCTTGTCTTTAATCCTATATTCAGCATTCGCGTTCGACCTTCCAAAATGCATCACTTTGCATTTATCCAGGTTGAACTCCATCTGCCATTTCTCAGCCCAGCTCTGCATCCTATCTATGTCGCTCTGCAGCCTGCAGTAGCCCTCTATATTATCGATGACATCTCCAAACTTCGTGTCATCTGCAAATTTATTAACCAACTCCTCAACCTTCTCATCCAAGTCATTTATAAAAACTACAAAGAGCAGAGGACCAAGTACAGAGCCCTGTGGGACCCCACTCAACACTGTCCTCCAGGCAGAATATTTTCCATCTACAACCACTCTCTGCCTTCTGTCAGCCAGCCAATTCTGAATCCAGATAGCCAAATCTCCCTGTATCCCATACTTCCTGTATCCCATACTTTCTGAGTTTATGACTGAGCCTACATGGGGAACCCTATCAAATGCCTTGCTGAAATCCATATACACCACATCCACTGCTCGACCGTCGTCGACCTGTCTTGTCACTTCCTCAAAGAACTCAATAAGATTTGTGAGGCATGACCTGCCCCTCACAAAGCCATGCTGACTACCTTGAATCACACTGTGCTTTGTCAAATCGTCATATATCCTATCCCTCAGAATTCTTTCCTAAATTTTGCTGACCAGTAAGACTGACTGGTCTGTAATTGCCAGGGATTTCCCTATTACCCTTCTTGAAAAGAGGAACAACATTCGCCTCCTTCCAATCCTCCGGTACGACTCCCATGGAGAGTGAGGATGCAAATATCCTCGCCAGTGGCTTAGCAACCTCCTTTCTTGCTTCCTGGAACAGCCTAGGTCAAATCTGGTCTGGACCTGGGGACTTATCAATCTTAATGTTTTCCAAAATTTCGAGCACATAAACTTCATCAATCTTGACCTGGTCAAGACTGTATCCCAGGTCCTCAAAGTTTTCGTTTATAACAAGTTCCCTTTCCTTGGTGAAAACCGAAGCAAAAAACTCACTTAGAGTTTCGTCTATCTGCTCAGACTCCACGCACAAGTTCCCTCAGCTATCCCTGATCAGCCCTACCTTCTCCCTGATCATTTTCTTATTCCTCACGTATGACTAAAACGCCTTTGGGTTCTCCCTAATCCTTCTTGCCAAGCCTTTTTTGTGCCCCTTCCTGGCTCTTCTCAGTCCATTTCTGAGCTCCTTTCTAGCAAGCCTGTAATCCTCTAAAGCTGTGCTAAATCCTTGCTGCCTCTACCTTACATAAGCTGCCTTCTTCCTTTTGATGAGAAGCTCCTCTGTTCTCATCATCCAAGGTTCCTTAATCTTACCCCTTCTTGCCTGCCTCAGAGGAACAGATTTGTGCATCACTCACAACAACTGCTCCTTAAGTACTCTCCACATGTCTGCTGTGCCCTTTCTGTGGAACAATTGCTCCCAGTCTATACTTCCCAACTCCTGTCTGATAGCGTTATAATTTCCTTTTCCCCAATTAAATATCTTCCCTCGGTAATTGCTCCTTTTACTTTCCAAGGCTATGGTAAATGTGAGGCAGTTGTGATCACTGTCACCAAAGTGCTCTCCCACCGTGAGATCTGACACCTGTCCTGACTCGTGACCAAGCACCAAATCCAAAATGGCCTCTCCCCTCATTGGTCTGTCTATGTACTGAGAAAGGATACCCTCCTGAACATACCTGATAAAAGTGGCTCCATCCAAACCATCTGCACTAAGTAGGTTCCTGTCGATATTGGGAAAGTTGAAATCACCCATAACAACAACCCTTCTACTTTTGCATTTTTCCAGAATCTGCCCGCCTATGAGATCTTCAATCTTTCTATTGCTATTAGGTGGTCTGTAGAAAACCCCCAATGCGATGGCTGTTCCCTTGCTGTTTCTGACTTCCACCCATACTGACTGAGTAGACAAACCTTCCTCAACAACCTTCGTTTCTGTAGCTGTGATGCATTCTCTGATTAGCAATGCTACACCCCCTCCTCTTTTTCCACCCTCCCTGTTATTTTTAAACGTTCTAAACCCTGGAACATCAAGCAACCATTCCTGCCCCAGTGAAACCCACGTCTTCATTATGGCCACCACATTGTAGTCCCAAGTACTGATCCATCCCCTCTAACCTTAAACTGATTCCCTCTCATCCTCAATTTCCCAACGCTGGGAAAAAGACTGAGTGCATTCATCCTATCATTTTCTTATACACTTCTATAAAATTTCACCCTTAGTCTCCTACATGCAAAAGAAAAAGTCCTCGCTTGTCCAACCTCTTCCTATAATTCAGTCACTGGAGTCCTGGCTATATCCTTGTAAATTTCTTCTGCACTCTTTCCTATTTGATAACATCCTTCATAAAGCAATGTGACCAAAACTGAGCACTATACTCCAAGTACGGCCTGACCAATGTCCTGTACAACTGCAACATAACTTCCCAACTTCTATACTCACTGCCCTGACTGATTAAGGCCAGTGTGGAATTGGGAAGCACCGTTGGAGTTCAGTGCAGAGGGAAAGAGGTATTTTATGCTTGTTGTTTTTAGTTCTTAATTTGAAAGGTTATTTTTTAACCATGATAAATTGAAGCCCAGGATTAGGGCCCCAGCGCAAAAGAGTGACATCACAGGAAGACCGTAAGTTCATTAGTCGGTAATAGCTATTAATTTGACTATTTATTACAGGTTGCTTTCAAATTGAAGGTAAATAGGGGAGGTATTTATAGACAAAGTAAAAGACAAGTGGGAAAAATCAAATTAAGAACTAAATAAAAGTGTTGGACCTTTGTGATGTAGAAGCTCGTGGTCCCCACTGTGGTTCATAGTAACCACATCTGGAGCAAGTGTTGTTGTTTGAGGAGTTCTGGCTCAGAGGTGGGGATGCCACAGTAGCTCACTGCTGCTTCAAAGCACCAGCACCTGGGTTCGATTCTAGCCTCAGGCAACTTTCTAAAGTTTGCACATTCTCCTGTGTCTGTGTGGGTTTCCTCCCAAAGTCCAAAAATGTGCAGGTTAGGTGGATTAGCCATGGGAAATATAGGGTTATTGGCTAGAGGTGTGTTCCTGGGTGGGATGCTGTTTGGAGAGTTGGTATGAACCTGATCGGCTGACTGGTCTGTTTCGACACTGTAGGTGATCTATGAATTGATGAGCTAGAGTTTGATCTTCGAACACTGTGACATATCAAGGAGCAGGAGAGTTACCTGGATGCTGTATTTCTGTCACACCCATTCAATTAACTACATCGAATTTGGTCAGGGATAGGAGGGTGTGACTATGATTGAGGCAGGTAAAGGAATCCAGGAGGTGGTGCTGAAGGAGCTTCAGCCCTGAGCTTATCTAACAGGTTTGAGATTCTTGCTATATGGATGGGAGTAGGGGAAATAGGGAGGGTGAGCAAACTGACTATAGTACCATGGCCCAGGGAGCCATTCAAGATTGGAGAGAGAAAAGAGAAATGTAGAATTGATTGGTGATAATGGAATCAAGCCATTGCTCTTTGGCAAAGATCGAGAGTCCTGAAGGTCTGGTGCCCGCGTTCAGAAAATATAATCGGGCTGCAGAGGAACTTTGATGGGAAGGGGAAGTGGAAAGATCCAATTGATGTGGTCCAAATAAATACTGTTGATACAGTTGGAATGAGGAAGCAGGTTCTGCTGAGGAAATATGAGCAACTCAGAGCTAAATTAAAAATTAGAACCAAAAAGGTAATAATGTCTAATTACTACCCGAGCCACAAGCAACTTGGCAGGAGCAACATGATTAAAGAGCTAAACACATGGCTGAAAGATTGGTGCTGGAGAAATGGGTTCAAATTCACGGGGCATTAACATCAATAGAGTCATAGAGTAATACAGCATGGTAGCAGGCCCTTTGCTGAAACTGGCCCATGCTGACCATGATGCCCACTCAGGTAGTTCCGATTGTCTGCATTTGGTTCATATCCCTCTAAATCCTTCATGTCGATGTCCCTATCCAAATGTTTTTTAGATGTTGCTATTGTACCTGCCTCAACCACTTTCTCTGGCAACTCATTCCAAATACACATCGCTCTCTGCGTGAAGTGGTTGTCCCTTAGATCCTTCCTAAATCCTTCCCCTCTCACCCTAAACCTATGTCTTCTAGTTTTCAATTCTCCATCCCTGGGAAAGTGCATTCATCCTAGCTATGCCCCTCATGATCTTATGCACTTCAATAAGGTCACCTGTCATTCCCCTGTGTTCTGAGAAATAAGGTTCTACCCTGGCCAACCTCTTCCCATATCTCATCCTGGCAACATCATCGTAAATCTTCTTTGCACTCTTCCCAGTTTAACTGTCTTTCCTATAGCAGGGTGACCAAAACTGTACACAATACTCCAAATGCAGCCCCACCAATGACTTATACAACTGTAATGTAACATACCAACTCCTGCACTTAATGCCTAAATTGATGAAGGCCAAGATGCTAAATGCCTTCTTCACCACCATGTCCATCTATGACGCTGCTTTCAACAAACTATATACTTGTACTCCTAGGTCCCTCTGTTCCACAACACTCCTCAGGATCTTACTATTTACTGTACAAGACATCCCTTGGCATGACTTTTCAAAGTGCAGCACCTCACACTTATCTATATTGATTTGCATTTGCCAATTCTCAGTCCACTTCCCCATCTGATCAAAATCCTTCTGTAATTTTGATAACCTTGCTCACTATCAACGATACCTCTTAATTTTGTATCATCTGCAAACTTAGTAATCACGTCTTGTATATTCACATCCAGATCATTTATGTAAATAACAAATAACAAAGGTCCCAACACTCATTCCTCTGGCACACCACTGGGCACAGGCCTCCAGGCTGAGGAGGAACCTTCAACCATTGCCCTCTGCTTCATACCATTGAGCCAATTTTGAATCCAATTAACTGGCTTTGTGGAATTCCAAGATACTGGGGAAGGTGGGAGCTGTTCCAATGTGGTGGGCTCCATGTGAATCATATTAGGTCCAGAGTCCTGGCAAATCGCATAACTCGGGCTATGGATGGGGCTTTAAACTGAATGGGGAAAAGCAGGGTTTCAACTGCATGGAGGATTGTGGAAAAACTTAAACTGAGGGAGGGCTCAGCAGAGGTTATTAAAGTTAACAGAACAAGTAAAAGAACAAAGAGTGTGGAAAGGCTCAGAAATATAACTTCAAGCATAACAGATGAGGAGACAACTGTGAGAAGGGAGCGGTCTTCAACTTAAATACATACAATGTACAAAAAAGTTGTACTGTAATGAATGTTGACAATATGTTCTTCTCCTTTGAGTGCTTGGTTTCTGAGGTGAAGAGGAATGGGTTGTTGTTTCTCAGTTCTGTGAAAATCTTATGTTTTTTGAAAAGAAGTCAAATTAATTTTGAATGTTGAGTTCAAAACATCATTTACAAGAAGTCATACGATTTCAGCTAAATGACCAGCAAGTCACAAAGGGGAAATAATTGTGCATGTATTTGATAACTTGAGTTTGCAGCTCAGAGAGAGATACAAGGTGCTTTTGTGATTTCAGTTTAAGATATTATTGAGCATGTCACATCTCAAACTGAAGTCTGGCTTAGTAGATCCTATTTTGACTATTTCATTTTGGTTTAAACTAGACAATGATTTACCAAAATTCCCACACACCATGCTACAGATTTGATTTTAATTGTGCAAAGGAAGTGAAGATAAAGTAGAATAAACCAAACTTCAAAGTTTGGTAGAAGATTTGTAGCTCGGGTGCTCGTTGTTGTGGTTCTGTTCGCCGAGCTGGGAATTTGTCTTGCATTTCTTTGTAGGTCAGACCTGGTTATCTGTCCGTTTTTTTGTAGATTCCTCAGTGTGTTGTTTATCCTATTGGTGAGCTGTGTGGTGGGGTCAAACTCCCTCTTTTGGTAGGTGTTGGTATCTGCAAGTAGTTGTTGTGCTTTTTGCATGTACTCTGCTTTGTCCAGGATGACCGTCATTCTGCCTTTGTCTACTGGTAGTATAATTATGTTCTTATCGTTTCTTAGTGATTTTAGTGCTTCCCTCTCCTTGGTGTTGAGGTTATGTGTTTGTCTTTTTCTTGTTATCAGCGGTACGATACTTTGTCTCACAGTTTGTTGTGTCTCTTCTGTCAGTCCATTGTTCCTGAGTGTGTATTCTAGTGCTGCTAGGAAGTCTGCTGTCTTGGCGTCCCTGTGGTTGTAGTTGAGTCCCTTGGCCAGTATGGTTCTTTCCGTGTCTGTGAGCTGTCTGTGGGAGAAGTTTTTAACCCAGGTGTGTGTTGTGGTGTCCTCTTCTTTGTGTGTTAGTTTGGCCATTTTTTCTTTTAGTACCGTTTTTTTGCGGTGTGTGGTCCTGTTCTGTCCTATGGTGACGGCCTGTTCTATGGTCCGGGTCCATTCCTGATTGGTGGTTTTTGAAATTAACGATTTTTGGCGCGCAATTTCTTGTCTGTATTTGTGTAGTCTGTTGTGAGTGTCTGTAATCATTACCTGGATCATCCTGAATCCGTTCTGTCTGGCTGTGTCCCTGGCTTGTGGATTGTTGACTGGTGGTCTGTATCTGACACATGGTGGAAGGATTCGATTCTTTCGGCATTCATGCAGGAACCGGAGTTGTTCGTATGTGGCGCTTAGGCAGTTGGCATAGGATTCCCATTTCCTAGCTTGTCTTAGCGTCTCTTGCCCGTAGGTGTTCAAAGTTTGGTAGAAGATTTGTAGCTCAGGTGCTCGTTGTTGTGGTTCTGATCGCCGAGCTGACAGATAACCCAAACTATTTATAATGTGGAGGTGCCGAACTGGGGAGGACAAAGTTAAAAATCACACGACACCACGTTATAGTCCAACTAAAGAATATAGCATTGTGTGAATGCACAGAATTTTGCTGAAAATAAACCAATTTCAATCATATCATTTGAGCAAGAAGTTTTCATGTGATAATAAACTTTACTGAACCTTGAATGTCTGTAAGGGTGCTGCTTGGATAAGGAGTATACATTCTTCCTTCTGATGTTTGTTATCAGATCTTTCACATGTTTCTTGGCCAGCATATTATAATCTGTTTTTCTTTTGTGTATTTTGGATTATTTTGTAAAAAGGTACATGGGCAGGTGCTTACTGATGTTGTTATTAAACAAGTCGGATCTCATACAAGTCTGGCTTGATATATCATATCTTATTTTAATTTAACAAGGTGGTCTTTCACTGAAGTACATTCGAAAAGTGTGGAGCTGGAAATGCACTGCTGATCAGAAAGCATCCGAGGAGCAGGAGAATCGATATTTTGGGAAGAAGCCCTTCATCATGAATGTAGGGGAGTGAGAAGGGGGCTGAGAAATAAATAGGAGGTTGGGGGTAGGACTGGGGGAAGGTAACTGGGAAGGCGATAGGTAGATACAAGTGGAAAGGCGATGATGATAGCTCGGAGGGGAGGGCGGATCAATAGGGCGTTGCCGAGTTGGAAGCTTGGATCTGGGATGAGGTGGGAAAGGAAAGATGAGGAAACTGGTGAAATTTATGTTGATGCCATTTGTTTGGAGGGTCCCAAGGCAGAAGATGAGGCGTTCTTCTTCCAGGCATGGGTGGGTTGGATTTGGCAGTGGATGAGGCCCAGGGCTTGCATGTCCTTGGCGGAGTGGAAGAGAGTGAAGTACTTGGCCACAGCGTGGTGGGGTTGTTTGGTGCGTGTGTCCCAGAGATATTATCTGAAATATTCCGTAAGTTGGCATCCTGTCTCTCCAATGTAGAAGAGACCACATTGAGAGCAACAGTAGACAAAGTGTTTAGATTTGCAAGAAAGTTTCCATCAGATGTGGAAGGATCCTTTGGGACCTTGGACAGAGATGAGAGGGGAGGTGTGGGCCACAGGTTTTACACCTCTTGTTGCAACAAGGGAAGGTACCGGGAGTGGCAGGTGGGTTGGTGGGAGGCATGGACCTATCGAGGGAGTTGTGGAGGGAATGGTCTCTGTGGAATGCTGATAGGGTGGGGAGAGAATTGTATCTGTGGTGGAGGGGTCTGATTGTAGGTGGCAGAAATGGCAGAGATAATGCTCTGTATCTGGAGATTAGTGGGGTGAAAGGTGAGAACCAGAGGGGTTCTCCTTTCACTGAAACACAACCAAAGAATGTTGCAGTTTTGGATTTAACAATAAAACAGAAGATTACTACATAAAATAAAATAAGATAAATTCAACACAATTTTGAAGATTTCAAAATACATGGCAAAATACAATACTCTATCTATTCCAATAGCACTCCTTTATTGTATTCAAGAAACAGAGACAATTCTCTTCTCTGTCACATCTACAGGTACTTTAACTGCTGCTTTTAATTCTCATTCTTGAAAACTTGATAGTTTCTTCCCTGAGTGCTCAGGTAACTGATCTTAGATATTCGCAGCTTCAAGTATAACCTCAAGGTTCTAAGCAACACTTCTCATCTGGAACTTTCAAACCAAACTCTTCACCAATCATGTTCTAGGTTGGTTTCTTCAGGAGAAATTGTTTTGCACGTCTCACTTCCATCAAGATATCTGAAAACTGAAACCAGAAAGATTTCCACGATATGGGTATTTCCCCGAAGCCAAGTACAAAGGAAAGCTCATAATATTCCCGGAAGCCTTTCATACATTTTTTAACCACCCATGTTCAACTTGTTCAAAGTAGAAACGCTAGAATGAATGATATTAAAAATATATGTCATGCACCTCACATCTCAAGAGACTGAACTCCTTTGTAAAAAAAAAAACGGTCATGGTCTATCAAGTCAGGTTTCACTCTGGAAACTGTCTTGTACAGTTACCATCAGCTTCGATCATTAGGAGATTAGCTCTAAAGAAGATGATTGCAGTTTTTGATGTCAATCATCTTGGTTGCAGTTCATCCTTGATTTTTTTCAATTGTCATGTGTATTTTACAGTAAGAAAACAGTAAATAACAGTGAAGAGCTTTTCCGCTGTCGCCATGATCCAGCGCCATTTAGAATATTTAAATGGCGCTTAAAATATTTAAAAATAAGAAGAAAAATGGAACGGTATAGCCTAAGTAGTGTCCATCAGTCTACACCGTACTGAGCCAAAGTTGAAGTTGCTGTTTTTCAAGCGCCATCTTTCATAGAATATAGAACATAGAACAATACAGCGCAGAACAGACCCTTCGGTCCTCGATGTTGTGCCGGCCTGTGAACTATTCTCAGCTCATCCCCCTACAATATCCCAAAATCATCCATGTGCTTATCTAAGAATTGTTTAAATCTCCCTAATGTGGCTGAGTTGACTACCTTAGCAGGTAGGACATTCCATGCCCTTACCACTCTCTTTGCAAAGACGTTTCCTCTGACCTATGTTTTTAATCTGTTTTTAATCACCCCTCAATTTGTAGTTATGCCCTCTTGTGCAAGCTGACGTCATCATCCTAGGAAAAAGTCTTTCACTGTCTACCCTATCTAATCCTCTGATCATCTTGTATGTCTCTATCAAATCCCCCCTCAGCCTCCTTCTTTCCAATGAGAACAGACCCAGGTCTCTCAGCCTTTCCTCATAAGACCTTCCCTCCAGACCAGGCAACATCCTGGTAAATCTCCTCTGCACCTTTTCCAATGCTTCCATATCCTTCCTGTAATAGGGCGACCAGAACTGTACACAATATTCCAAGTGTGGCCCACCAATGTTTTAGAACATAGAACATAGAACATAGAACAATACAGCACAGAACAGGTCCTTCGGCCCACGATGTTGTGCCGAACTTCTATCCTAGATTAAGCACCCATCCATGTACCTATCCAAATGCCGCTTAAAGGTCGCCAATGAATCTGACTCTACCACTCCCTCGGGCAGCGCATTCCATGCCCCCACCACTCTCTGGGTAAAGAACCCACCCCTGACATCTCCCCTATACCTTCCACCCTTCACCTTAAATTTATGTCCCCTTGTAACACTCTGTTGTACCCGGGGAAAAAGTTTCTGACTGTCTACTCTATCTATTCCTCTGATCATCTTATAAACCTCTATCAAGTCACCCCTCATCCTTCGCCGTTCCAACGAGAAAAGGCCGAGAACTCTCAACCTATCCTCGTACGACCTCCTCTCCATTCCAGGCAACATCCTGGTAACTCTTCGCTGCACCCTCTCCAAAGCTTCCACATCTTTCCTAAAGTGAGGCGACCAGAACTGCACACAGTACTCCAAATGTGGCCTAACCAAAGTCCTGTACAGCTGCAACATCACCTCACGACTCTTGAATTCAATCCCTCTGCTAATGAACGATAATACTCCATAGGCCTTCTTACAAACTCTATCCACCTGAGTGGCAACCTTCAAAGATCTATGTACATAGACCCCAAGATCCCTCTGTTCCTCCACCTGACCAAGAACCCTACCATTAACCCTGTATTCCGCATTCTTATTTGTTCTTCCAAAATGGACAACCTCACACTTGGCAGGTTTGAACTCCATCTGCCACTCCTCAGCCCAGCTCTGCATCATATCTAAGTCCCTCTGCAGCCGACAACAGCCCTCCTCACTGTCCACAACTCCACCTATCTTTGTATCATCTGCAAATTTACTGACCCACCCTTCGACTCCCTCCTCTAAGTCATTAATAAAAATTACAAACAGCAGAGGACCCAGAACTGATCCCTGCGGAACTCCACTTGTAACTGGACTCCATGCTGAATATTTACCATCTACCACCACTCTCTGACTTCGACCGATTAGCCAGTTTTCTATCCAATTGGCCAAATTTCCCACTATCCCATGCCTCCTGACTTTCCGCATAAGCCTACCATGGGGAACCTTATCAAATGCCTTACTAAAATCCATGTACACTACATCCACTGCTCTACCCTCATCCACATGCTTGGTCACCTCCTCGAAGAATTCAATAAGACTTGTAAGGCAAGACCTACCCTTCACAAATCCGTGCTGGCTGTCCCTAATCAAGCAGTGTCTTTCCAGATACTCGTAAATCCTATCCCTCAGTACCCTTTCCATTACTTTGCCTACCGCAGAAGTAAGACTAACTGGCCTGTAATTCCCGGGGTTATCCCTATTCCCTTTTTTGAACAGGGGCACAACATTCGCTACTCTCCAGTCCCCTGGTACCACCCCAGTTGCCAGTGAAGACGAGAAGATCATTGCCAACGGTACTGCAATTTCCTCTCTTGCTTCCCACATAATCCTAGGATATATCCCGTCAGGCCCGGGGGACTTGTCTATCCTCAAGTTGTTCAAAATGTCCAACACATCTTCCTTCCTAACAGGTATCTCTTCTAGCTTATCAGTCCGTTTCACACTCTCCTCTTCAACAATACGGTCCCTCTCGTTCGTAAATACTGAAGAGAAGTACTTGTTCAAGACCTCTCTTATCTCTTCCGACTCAATACACAGTCTCCCACCACTGTCCTTGATTGGACCTACCCTCGTTCTCGTCATTCTCAGGTTTCTCACATACGCATAGAATGCCTTGGGGTCATCCTTGATCCTATCCGCCAGGGATTTTTCATGCCCTCTCTTAGCTCTCCTAATCCCTTTCTTCAGGTCCCTTCTGGCTATCCTGTATCCCTCCACTGCTCTGTCTGAACCTTGTTTCCTCAACCTTATGTAAGCCTCCTTCTTCCTCTTTACTAGACATTCAACCTCCCTCGTCAACCAAGGCTCCCTCACACGACCATTTCTTTCCTGCCTGATCGGTACATACATATCAAGGACACGTCGTATATGCTCCTTGAAAAAGTCCCACATTTCCACCACATCCTTCCCTGACAGCCTATGCTCCCAACGTATGCTCCTCAAATCCTGTCTTACAGCATCGTAATTTCCCTTCCCCCAATTGTAAAAACTTCCTTGTTGTGCGCACCTATCTCTCTCCATAACCAAGGTGAAAGTCACAGAATTGTGGTCGCCATCACCAAAATGTTCACCCACTAACAAGCCCACCACTTGTCCCGGTTCGTTACCGAGTACCAAATCCAATATGACCTCCCCTCTGGTTGGACAATCTACATACTGCGTTAGAAAAGCTTCCTGGACACACTGCACAAACACTGCCCCATCCAATCTACTTGATCTAAAGAGCTTCCAATCAATATTTGGGAAGTTGAAGTCACCCATGACTACGACCCTGTGGCTTCTGCACCTTTCCAAAATCTGTTTCCCAATCTGTTTCTCCACATCTCTTGTGCTATTGGGGGGCCTATAGTAAATACCCAACAAGGTGACTGCACCTTTCCTATTTCTGACTTCAGCCCATACTACCTCCAGAGGCAGATCCCCCTCAAACTTCCTTTCTGCAGCCGTTATACCATTTCTAATTAGCAATGCCACCCCCCCTCCTTTTTTACCATCCTCCCTAATCTTACTGAAACATCTGTAACCAGGAACCTCCAACAGCCATTCCTGTCCCTCATCTATCCATGTTTCCGTGATGGCCACAACATCGTAGTCCCAGGTACCGATCCACGCCTTAAGTTCACCCACCATATTTCTGATACTCCTTGCATTGAAGTATACGCACTTGAGCCCATCTCTGTGTCCGCAAGTAGTCCCTGTCAGTGCTACCTTCTCCACAGCCTCCCTACAGTCTTGGACATCCTGACACAAAGCTAGCTTACTTGCTGGACTACAAGTCCGGATCCCATCCCCCTGCCAAATTAGTTTAAACCCCCCCGAAGAGTGCTAGCAAACCTACCCCCCAGGATATTGGTGCCCTTCTGGTTCAGGTGCAACCCGTCCTGTTTATACAGGTCCCACTTTCCCCAGAATGCAGTCCAATTGTCCAAATATCTGAAGCCCTCCCTCCTACACCATCCTTGCAGCCACGTGTTCAACTGCACTCTCTCCCTATTCTTTGCCTCTCTGTCACGTGGCACCGGCAACAACCCAGAGATGACGACTCTGTCTGTCCTAGCTTTTAGCTTCCAGCCTAACTCCTTGAGCTCTTGAATGACCTCCCCACCCCTCTTCCTACCTATGTCGTTGGTGCCAATGTGTACCACGACTTCTGGCTGCACACCCTCCCCCTTAAGGATTCTGAAGACACGGTCCGAGACGTCTCGGACCCTAGCACCTGGGAGGCAACATGATAGTTGCAGTTTCTATAGTTTCTATAGTTGCAGCATGATATTGCGGTTCCGGAACTCAATCCCTGCTGAGCCAATTCTTCTTCGCCACCAACATCAGGGTAACATGTCTTGCTGCTGGGCCCACTTCATTGACATCACTGTGATTCCCTACTGCCACTGCTTCACCACAACCAGCACTGGACCCAACCAATGACAAAGCGCTGGTTGTGGTGAAGCAGTGGCAGAAGGGAATCACAGTGATGTCAATGAAGTGGGCCCAGCAGCAAGACATGCCTGTGGTGGGCCCACTTTCAGTTGCCATGAGATCTACGTTGGCTGACTCGCTGCTGCCATGAGTCTGTGTTGGCATCCCTCGTTTCTGCTAATGCCATCTGAGTTCAGGAGAAGAGATAAGTCAAAGAAAATAAAGGAAAAGAGAAGAAATAAAAGATAAAAGGAAAGAAAGGAAAGAAAACCGGATGAGGCTAGAGGTTATTAAGGTGGACAAATCCCCAGGACCGGATGGGATCTATCCCAGGTTGCTGAGGGAGGCGAGAGAGGAAATAGCTGGGGCCCTGACAGATATCTTTGTGGCAATCTTAAACACAGGTGAGGTGCCAGAGGACTGGAGGGTTGCTCATGTTGTCCCCCTGTACAAGAAGGGTAGTAGGGGTTTTCCGGGTAACTACAGACCAATGAGCCTGATGTCGGTTGTAGGAAAGTTGCTGGAGAAGGAACTGAGGGATAGGATCTATTTATATTTAGAAAAGAATGGGCTTATCAGTGATAGGCAACATGGTTTTCTGCAGGGAGATATCATGCCTTACCAACTTAATAGAGCTCTTTGCGGAAGTGACCAAGTTGATAGATGAAGGAAGGGCTGTTAATGTCATATACATGGACTTTAATAAGGCGTTTGATCAGGTTCCCCATGGTAAACTAATAGAGAAAGTGAAGTCACATGGTGTGCAGGGTGTTCTAGCTAGGTGGATAAACAACTGGTTGAGCAATAGGAGACAGAGAGTAGTAGTTGAATGGAGTTTCTCAAAATGGAGAAAGGTGACCAATGGTGTTCCACAGGGGTCAGTGTTGGGGCCACTGTTGTTTGTGATATACATAAATGATCTGAAAAAGGGCACTGTTAGTATGATCAGAAAATTTGCAGGTAATACGAAGATTGGTGGAGTAGCAGATAGCATAACGGACTGTCAAAGAATACAGGAGGATATAGATATGCTCGAATGTTGGGTGGAAAAGTGGCAGATGGATTTCAATCCAGATAAATGTGAGGTGATGCATTTAGGCAAGTCTAATTCCAGAGCGAATTATGCAATGAATGGAAGAGCCTTGGGAAAAGTTGATGGGCAGAGAGATCTGGGAGTGCAGGCCCATTGTACCCTGAAAGTTGCTGCACAGGTGGATAGAGTGGTTAAGAAGGCATATAATATGCTTGTCTTCATTGGACGGGGTATTAAGTATGAGAGCTGGCAAGTCATGTTAAAATTGTACAAGACATTGGTTCGGCAGCATTTAGAATACTATGTACAGTTCTGGTCGTCACATTACCAAAAGGATTTGGGTGCTTTGGCGAGGGTGCAGAGAAGGTTTATGAAGATGTTGCCTGGAATGGAAAGTGCTAGCTATGAAGAGAGGTTGAGTAGGTTAGGTTTATTTTCATTCAAAAAAAGGAGATTGAGGTTTACCTGAATGAGGTTTACAAACTCAAGAAGGGTATAGTCAGGGTGGATAGACACAAGCTTTTTCCCAAGGTGAAGGATTCAATAACAAGAGGTCACACTTTCAAGGTGAGAGATGAAAACTTTAAGGGGGATACACGCGGCAAGTACTTCACACAGAGGGTGGTGGGTGCCTGGAACGCATTGCCAACAGAGATGGTAGAGACAGGCACAGCAGATTCATTTAAGATGCGTCTGGACAGATGCTTGAGTAGGTGGGGAGCAGAGGGAATTGGGCGACAGGTTTAGACAGTAGATTTGGATTGACTCAGGCTTGGAGGGCCGAAGGTCCTGTTCCTGGGTTGTAAATTTTCTTTGTTCTATGAGCCTGAGCTCAGAAACCTTACACCACACCAGTTTAATGACATGGGTTCCTTAGGATAGTAAGACCAATCATCTTGCTGTTTTGTATGACTCACCTGCTATCTTAATGGCAGAAATGGAGATGTTGGTTGCTGCTTTCACAATGTTCAACATGGTTCACGACTCCACAGACACTAAAGCAGTCCATGCCCATGTGTGATAAGACCTGGACAATATCTAGGTTAGTAATTGCCAAATAATAGATCGATTTTGAGTTGCAAACTAAATCTCTTTTCTTACTTCCATGATCTCGCCTATTCATAATCAAGACTGTGATTTAATGTTTTACCAAGTCTTAACAGTGGTGCCACGTTCTGTGTCAACTCCTCCCCCCCAACCCCCCCCCCCCCCCCACCCCACACACACACTCTTTTTGTGTGCTCTGACTTTGCAAGGGTCACAACAATATTGTAGTTAACTTAAACCAGAGTTGGTTTAAGTTAACTACATCACCAGAAGGTGATGTAGAATTAAAATGGATAAAGATTCAATTATTCATACTTTAACACAAATGAATGAAGGGAAATCACTTTATCAATTCCCTAGCTTTTAAAGTGAAGTCCGAAAGTTCAAAACTAGATTTAGCAGTCTGAAATGTCTTTGTGTGAACAGTTGATCAGTTAGCCAGTAGTTGAGGAGTTGTATGAAGTTTCTTCTCTTTAATAATTCCTTTGAAGATCTTCCAAGGAAGTTCTGCTACAATATGTCTTCTGTCTCACCATTTGAAGAAATGTGTTTTTACTTGTCGGGTACACAGATACAGATTAGTGAGTCCTTTTTACAATCCAGAAGCTTTTCCTTTGCAGCCCCTCAATGGATGTTTTGATTTTGTCAGTAGAAGTGGTATAGACAAGCACTGACCCCTTTTGCCTACTATTTCAAAATAACGTAGAAAAAGGCATACTGTGCGTATCATATGACCAAGCCTCTTAGAGATGAGAAGCAATTACCATTGAGAAAAAGGTCTGTATTGAAGGTAACCAACTATCTACTACCCACTTCACTGGTTAAGGAGAAAGTTAATAGCATCTTCTTTTGTGAAAGGGGAATAGCTACTTTGTAAGGGATTGTTTTGGAGACAATCATCTCTGTAGCAAATTATAACACAATTCATTCGAATCAATATGTCCCTTTGGAGTTCATTAAACAAGTTTTTCAAACAAACATTTAATCTTTTGTTAAGCAACCCAGTTGCTGATTACTTGCATCAGCCCATTTTGTTTTTGAAATTTCCTTCCCTTCTGACAATTCATACACTTGTCTCTTTTCAGCAACAGTTGCTGCTAAGTGGAAATTGTCCCAGAGTGAGTGATTATCAGTATAGCAATCTATAGATAAATGTGTTTTTTCAATTGACCTTGAGGTAGGAACTGCTTTAAAATATACAAAATACATGGCCATGAATATTGCTTCTACCAATACTCTTATTACTTTGGATGTAGGTTTGCTCGCTGAGCTTGAAGGTTCATTTCCAGACATTTCGTCACCCTACTAGGTAACATCTTCAGTGGGCATCTGGCGAAGCACTGCTGAAAAATTCTGCTTTCTATGTATATGTTTGAGTTTCTTTGGGTTGGTGATGTAATTTCCTGTGGTGAAGTCACTTCCTGTTCCTTTTCTCAGGGGATGATAGATGGGGTCTAACTCAATGTGTTTGTTGATAGAGTTCCAGTTGGAATGCTATGCTTCTAGGAATTCTCGTGTGTGTCTTTGTTTGGCTGGTCCTAGGATGGATGTGTTGTCCCAATCGAAGTGGCGTCCTTCCTCATCCATATGTAAGGATACTAGTGAGAGAGGGTTGTGTCGTTTTGTGGCTAGTTGGTGTTCATGTATCCTGGTAGCTAGTTTTCTGCCTGTTTGTCCAATGTAGTGTTTGTTACAGTCCTTGCACGGTATTTTGTAAATTACATTAGTTTTGCTCGTTTACTGTATAGGGTCTTTCAAATTCATTTGTTGCTGTTTTAGTATGTTGGTGGGTTCGTGGCCTACCATGATGCTAAGGGGTCTGAGTAGTCTGGCATTCACTTCTGAGATGTCTTTGAGTAGGGGAGAGTGGCTAGGGTTTCTGGACGTGTTTTGTCTGCTTGTTTCGGTTTGTTCTGAGAAATTGGCGGACTATGTTCATTGGGTACCCATTCTTTTTGAATACACGGTATAGGTGATTTACCTCTGCTTTGCATAGTTCTTCTGTGCTGCAGTGTGTGTTGGTAGCCCACCAACACACTAAAACAGCAGCTAATATAGAAAGCAGGAATTTTCAGCAGTGCTTTGCCTGAGGCCCACTGAAGATGTTACCTCGTAGGGTGACGACACGTCTGGAAATGAGCCTTTAAGCTCAGCGAGCAAAGCTACATCCAAAACCTCAACCTGAGCTACAAATCTTCTCAAAACTCACTGTTATTACTCTTGATTCCAAAGCTAAGGACAACATTGTAATTCCTTCTCACAACAAAATATAATTAATCCTATTGTTCTCGAAAGATCATTGGGAAAATAGCACGTATGACATCACTAAGACTTACTGATTTCACTTTTTCTAAGTCACCCTTTCTGAATGAATGCTGTTCTGAATTTAATTTTATTTGTGTCTTATTAGTTTTTAGAGCTTCTCCAACAGTAGTCTACTTTGACAGGATAATATAAAAACTTGATCAGCCTACTCAGGTTTTTGGAGGAGATGGGACTTGATCCAGAGTCTTACCACCTTAGTTATAATTTGTCCCAATTCCTCTGCAAGGTGGTGGCAGAGTAAGATGCCCCAGCCGGAACTTCTCTGCTCTGCTCATTTTTGTTTCTTTCTCGTTCTTTTTTACCCTCCTTCCTGCTTTTTTGTGAACTTATGACTCCGACTTACCCAGAGGGGTATACAGGAACTGAGGTCTGCAGGTGAATCCCGGAGCCATGAGGAAGCAATCCCAGAGCGGTGGCAAGTGAGAGGAAGCAGTCCTGGGCAGAGTCTAGCAAAGGGAATCGATTGCCAGAGCAGAGGCCAGTGAGAGGAAGCAGTCTCAGGCGGAGGCTAGTGAGAGGGATCGTGTCTCATAGTGGAGACTAGCAAGGAGAAACAGACCTTTGTGGAGGCTATTGAGGGGAATCGAGTCCCGGAGCAGAGATCGGCAGTTCCGATGAAGCAGTTCCAATGAAAACCTATCTTGGACCAGCTGAGAGCTGGTGCGAAGCAGGCTGCAGGCTTGCGGTGATGCAGTGCTGCAGTTGGACTGGGGTCGAGTACGGATTGTCAGATCCTGTATGGAAGCCCCTGTGCTCAGCTGCTGCAATGTAATGTTTATGTGTACTTTGTTCAGGATGTAGGTTTGCTCGCTGAGCTGGAAGGTTCATTTTCAGCTGTTTCGTCACCATACTAGGTAACATCTTCAGTGAGCCTCGAGATGAAGCACTGCTGGTGTTTCCTGTTTTTGATTTATATGTTTGGGTTTCTTGGGTTGGTGATGTTATTTCCTGTGGTGATGTCATTTTCTATGATGATGTCATTTCGTTTTCTTGGGGAGTAGTAAATCGGATCCAAGTCAATGTGTTTGTTGATGGAGTTCTGGTTGGAATGCAATGCTTCTAGGAATTCTCGTGCATGTCCCTTTTTGGCTTGTCCTAGGATGGATGTATTGTCTTAGTCAAAGTGGTGTCCTTCCTCATCTAACAATACAGATGAGGAAGGACACAACTTTGAATGGGACAATACATCCATTCCTAGGACAAGCCAAACAGAGACACGCATGAGAATTCCTAGAAGCATGGCATTCCAACCAGAACTCTATCAGCAAATACATTGACTTGGACCCGATTTACCACCCCCCTGTGAAAAAGAACAGGAAATGACATCATCATACGAAATGACATCACCATAGGAAATACCATCACAGGAAAGAAACCCAAACATATAAATAGAAAGCAGGAACCATCAGCAGTGCTTCGTTCAGTGGCTCACTGAAGATGTTACCTAGTATGGTGATGAAACATCTGAAATGAACCTTCCAGCTCAGCGAGTAAACCTACATCCAGAAGGTCAACCTGAGCTACAAATCTTCTCAAAACTTGCTCATATGTACTTTGTTCATATGGCTATAATGATTATCCTTTTAACTATGTATTATTTCTGCAAAGTAATGCAGCTACTTTTCTTTTTTATTCCTCGTTTGTCTCTAAGATTTGTACCTCAGTACGTGTACATAAGAATGCACAATAAGAGGCGACATTGTAAAACTTTTCACTGTACTCCTGTACATCTGTACTTGAATACACATGACAATAAAAAATACTGTAATTTATTCTAATACTGACATTGCCACTAGTGTCACAAGAGCCCTTCAACAGGTTGCATTCGTTTTTTTGTCATGTCCAGAACTCTTTTCATGTGAACTCTTTCTCATAGCTCAAAATTATTTGCCCATGTTCATCTATTATCCACTGTTAGTAAATCCCCCATGTTTTCCAATTGATTAATTTGTTACATGCAAAACCTGCTCAGGACACTGCAGACTGCGAAAGGTAAGGGAGAGAGAGGGAGAGAAGGAGGAGGCTAAATCAAAATGGAGCTAGAGAAAGTTCAACAGTGCTTTTATTTTAAATCAAGCTGTTCAGTGATGTTATTGCTCATCTCTGGAGCAGATGGGACTTGAACATGGGTTTCTCAGTCAAAGAGCCCCCCAGTGTGGTCTGTTATTTTCTTAAAATTTGGGTAAAATAGTGACCTTTTTTCCCCAATCACCTGTAGTAATTTTATTTTATGTGTTATAAGACAAAGAGAAAGTACATTGTCTTGAATAGACATAGCATCATCTAGTCTAGTTTGTGTGAGTAACTATTTTAATTGCCTGTGTAAACCTCTTAATTGGTCTACTTCCTCCTTAGTTATATGAGCCTTCCTTTTATGAGAATTTGTGTTCTGATTTATGGGATCCTATTAACATTCATTCACAGTAATTCTCAATTTTCTATGTTTTGTGTCAATTCCTATATAATTAAAAGCTTTTGAAGCATGATTTTCAATTTTAAATTCTGCTTTAAACTGACTAATGACAATTCATGCACATTCCCATCCCATAAGGGAATGTGGTGGTGCGGTAGAAATGTTACAGGCTAATATGTGGTTTTGACTTCAAACCCCACCATAGTTGATGGTGAAGTTCTAATCCCATAAAAATCTGGAATTTAAAAAAAATAGCCATAACCGTTGTTGTCAAAACCCATCTGGATCAAATTCCCTCTAGCCTTTACACAAAACAAAAATCTGCATTCTCCCCGTGTCTTCCTCTTTGATGGGAATGGGAGTGAATAAAGAATAAAGAATAAAGAATTCCCTTTCCAGCTGATTCCCCTGCTAACATGCAGCTTTAATATAAATTGATCCACATTGTCAAGTATTTGTTGATAACAAAACCAAGAAAGTTTTCACAATCAATTTTCCTGAGGATGCAATGTTGTTTTTTCTTTAAGGCCTTTTGCCATTATTCTACTTTAGTTTAGCCTTACATGGTCATCAGAAAGCATCTTTCATCTGCATATCTATCGATGTGAAAGGACTTCTGTCTCCTATCTAGCACGTCTGTGTATATTCCAAATTTTCTCCAGTTTTGTAATTCCTGTTGTTTGGGATCTTTTATGAACTTGTCTTGTAGTTTGTTTGTGGACACTTCCTGCCTACATAGACTCATGCTCATAATGTTATTCCCAGTTCATATTATATTTCTTGACTTTGTTAAACTAAGCCCTATATCCTGTCTTCTACCTCTTTCTGAACTGCTACTATTTGATCACCCTCTCCCATTAATGAGTCATTTCAATAAAATGTGACCTGTATCTGCTCTCGGGCTCACTGTTTGAACTTACATTGTTTTGTTGTGTTCCATTTTTGTGCTTTATATTTCCAGTCTAATTTTCTGTCCCTCATTTTGGATATTCAGTCAGCTCTGCTCTACTTATGTAGTTGCATTTTCCATCGAATAACCCTTTGTGGTCAATATTTAATATTAACCACTACTATTGGTAATTGTCCTTTGAGACTGATCTGTCATCATTGGCCAAGCTGACAGTTTGACGCTCGTAGCTAGGCAATTCTTGGCAATGAGATGAATCTGGCTCTTTGATATTTCTTGTAATTCCTTTAGAATTTGCAAATTTGTAGTCCATACTAAGCAGTCTTGAAGAGTGTACATGAATAATTTTGTTCCCATTCTATGCAAATGAAATAACTCTACAGAGGCAGGTACCCTGTAACCAAGTCACCAAGTCACCCTTTATTTACAAATGAACAGTCCTTGACTACCATAATACCTCATTTATTTAGAACGAAGAACAAAGAAAATTTACAGCCCAGGAACAAGCCCTTTGGCCCTCCAAGCCTGAGCCGATCCAAATCTACTGTCTAAACCTGTTGGTCAATTCCTAATCATCTGTATCCCTCTACTCCCCACCTACTCATGCATTTATCCAGATGCATCTTAAATGAATTTAAGGTGCCTGTCTCTGCTGGCAACGCGTTCCAAACGCCCACCAACCTCTGTGTGAAGTACTTGCCACGTGTATCCCCCTTAAACTTTCCACCTCTCACCTTGAAAGTGTGACCTCTCATTATTGAATCCTTCACCTTGGGAAAAAGCTTGTCTCTATCCAACCTGTCTATACCCTTCTTGATTTTATAAACCTCAATCAGGTCCCCCTCAATCATTTTTTCTAATGAAAATAAACCTAACCTATGCAACCTCTCTTCATAGCTAGCCCCTTCCATACCAGGCAACATCCTTGTAAACCTTCTCTGCACCGTCTCCAAAACTTCCTCATCCTTTTGGTAATGTGGTGGCCAGAACTGTACACAGTATTCTAAATACGGCTGAACCAATGTCTTATACAATTTTAACATGGCTTGCCAGTTCTCATACTCAATACCCCGTCCAATGAAGGCAAGCATATTATATGCCTTCTTGACCACTCTATCCACCTGTGCAGAAATCTTCAGGATACAATGAACCTGCACTCCCAGATCGCTCTGCCCACCAACTTTTCCCAAGGCTCTTCCATTCATTGTACAATTCGCTGGAGAATTAGTCTTGCCTAAATGCATCACCTCACATTTGTCTGAATTGAAAACCATTTGCCACTTTTCCATCCAACTCCCCGGTCTATCTATATCCTCCTGTATTCTCTGACAGTCCCTTATGCTTTCTGCTACTCCACCAATCTTCGTGTAATCTGCAAACTTGCTGATCTTCCCTCTTCCAGATCATTTATGTATATTACAAACAACAGTGGCCCCAACACTGACCCCTGTGCAACACCACTGGTCACCTTCTCCATTTCAAGAAACTCCCTTCAACTACTACACTCTGTCTCCTGTTGCTCAACCAGTTCTTTCTCCACCTAGCTAGAACTCCCTGCGCACCATGTGACTTTACTTTCTCCATTAGTCTACCATGGGGAACTTTATCGAACGCCTTACTAAAGTCCATGTATATGACATCAACAGCCCTTCCTTCATCTATCAGCTTGGTCACTTCCTCGAAGAACTCTATTAAGTTGGTATGGCATGATCTCCCCCGCACAAAACCATGTTGCCTATCACTGATAAGCCCATTCTTTTCTAAATATAAATAGATCCTATCCCTCAGTACCTTCTTCAGCAACATTCCCACCACCGATGTCAGGCTCACTGGTCTGTAGTTACCTGGAATATCCCTACTACCCTTCTTGTACAGGGGATGACATGAGTAACCCTCCAGTCCTCTGGCACCTTACCTGTATTTAAGGATGTCACAAAGATAGTTAATGTCAGACAGATCTCCCTGATTGGACCAGATTTATAGCCCCATATTGTATCACGTCCAGCTGATTGACCTCATTACAATCACATTTCCGATAACCTTTTTGGGCCTCTTCAATCTTTCAGTCCCTCTCTGTTATTATAAACCATATCTCCCTGATTGAAACTACTTTTCAATGGCTTTATAACTTGGGGCTCACTGAATTCTTTGGGAGACTTCAGTTTTTAAGAGCCTTTGTGCAGTATGTAGTGCATTCAAATACTCTAAAAAATGAACTAATTGTAGCTCCTTTCCAAACTGGGACTTGATCACTCATTACTGATGCAACTGGAGACATGGTAACCTTTCTATTGGATATACAGGAAGAGAAGGATGGTTGGAATTAATATACAAAGAGGAAAGATTCTCAGTTTGAAAGATGTAGAATTTATGTGGATGGAGGGGAAGAAATTACATGGGAACATAGGGACAAGAATAAGCCATTCATTCCCTCAAGCCTGTTCAATAAGATCATGGCTGATTTGTGGCCAACTCCATAGACCTGCCTCTGGCCCATATCCTTTAATACCTTTTCACAAAATAAATTAAAAGTTGTAATTAATTAACAAGTGGAAATAGACACTGGTAGGTGTAGTCTGTAGTGTCCTAAGAGTAGTTGTTCTGTAGGACAGAGATGAGACAAGAAGATAATGACAGCATGTCAAAAAGGCAGTACACTACAAAGGCAATGAATTTAATCTTCATCTTGCCAAAGGTAGCCACATGGAAAAATATATTGAGTGCCAAGAAAATATAATTTGAATCAATTCAACCAGAGGTCTGACTATTTCAGATCTTGTAATGCATAATGAGGCAGTTTTAATAAATGATCTCAGAGTAAAAGATTCCCAAGGAACAGTGAGCTTAACATGGTAGAATTTAGCTTTCAATTTGAGAGTGAGAATTTTGGTTGGAAACAACTCTCCTAAAACTTAAATAAATGGAATGAGGACCAAGTTGGTTGGAGTGAACTAGGAAAGGTGTTGAGCAGATAAAACAATTGATGAACAATGGTAAATATTTGAAAAGAGAGTTCATGACTCAAGTGTATAATCTTTAACTTATTAATTATATTGTTTATCTTATTAATCTTTAACAGACATTAAGCTAACTGGCCTATAGTTACCTGCTTTTTGCATCCTTCCCTTTTTAATTAAGTTATCACACTGGAAAATTACCAATCTTCTGGGACTTCTCCAAAACCTAAGGATTCTTGGAAGATTTCTACTAGTGCTATCCTTAAGCTACTTCCTTTGATATCCCAGGATGCAACGCGTCAGGTCCCACGGATGTAGAGTCATAGAAGATGTACAGCATAGAAGCAGACCCTTCGGTCCAACCTGTCCACACCAATCAGATATCCCAACCCAATCTAGCCCCACCTGCCAGCACCCGGCCCATATCCCTCCAAACCCTTCCTATTCATATACCCATCCAAAATGCCTCTTAAATGTGGCAATTGTACCAGCCTCCACCACATCGTCTGACAGCTCATTCCATACACGTACCACCCTCTGCGTGAAAAAGTTGCCCCTTAGGTCTCTTTTATATCTTTCCCCTCTCACCCTAAACCTATGCCCTCTAGTTCTGGACTTCCCGATCCCAGGAAAAAGACTTTGTCTATTTATCCTATCCATGCCCCTCATCATTTTGTAAACCCTTCAGCCTCCGATGCTCCAGGGAAAACAGCCCCAGCCTGTTCAGCCTCTCCCTATAGCTCAAATCCTCCAGCCCTTGTCAATCTTTTCTGAAGCCTTTCAAGTTTCACAACATCTTTCCGATCGGAAGGAGACCAGAATTGCACACAATATTCCAACAGTGGCCTAACCAATGTCCTGTACAGCCGCAGCATGACCTCCCAATTCCTGTACTCAATACTCTGACCAATAAAGGAAAGCATACCAAACGCCTTCTTCACTATCCTATCTACCTGCGACTCCACTTTGAAGGAGCTATGAACCTGCACTCCAAGGTCTGTTTGTTCAACAACACTCCCTCGGACCTTACCATTAAGTGTATAAGTCCTGCTAAGATTTGCTTTCCCAAAATGCAGCTTATCAGTCTTTTAGCCCTATTAGTTTCCCTCACACTTTTTTCTCATGGTATTTATTTCCTCTCCTCCATTTACCTCTTGAATATTTAGAAATTTTGGATTGCCATTTGTGTCTTCTACTGTGAAGACTGATGCAAAGTATTTATTCAATCCTTTGGTTCCTCATTATTATTTCCCGAGCTTTGTTCTCTAAGGAACCTATATTCAGTTTGGTCTTTCACTTTTTTATATATTTAAAGAATCTCTTAATGTCCATCTTGATATTACTTGTATGTTTACCTTCAAAGTTTATTTTCTCCCTCTTTTTTGTTTTTGGTTATCTTAGATGGTTGAGACCTATATCCCAATTCTCTGGCTTATGCCACTGATCTTTGCTGCATTTTATGTTTTATTTTCTCTCAATGTGATGCTATCTTTAACTTCCTTCCTTAACCATAGTTGACTTATCCCATTCCTAGAATCCTTCTTCCTCACTAGGGTATATTTTGAGATACTTTGCCTCAATGTTTACAATAGAGAATATACAAGAGCAAACCAGTGGACCAAATGGCTTATTTCTGCTCCTTAGACTTATTGCTTTGTTATGTGATTTTTAACTTTGTCCAGCCTAGTCCAACACCGGCACCTTCACGTCAATATTGCTTTATAATGCTCCTGATTGGTGGGTTGGCTCAATAAAAGTGAATTGCCTGCTCCTGTTCCTATTTTTAGCAATGATTCTTGTCCCATTAATCTAATCTGCTGTTGCTTCTATAATGAATGTGACAAACTCAGAGCATGGATCAGTACTTGGAACTATGGCCATTATGGGGCAGGAATGGTTGTTGGATGTTCCAGGGTTTAGATGTTTCAAAAGGAACAAGGGGGAGGTAAAAGAGGTGGGCGATTGGCATTGCTAATCAGGGATAGCATCAGCTGCAGAAAGGGGGGTCATCAAGGAGGGTTTGTCTCCAGAATCAGTGTGGGCAGAAGTCAGAAAAAGGAAAGGAGTAGACACTTTATTAGGAGTTTTCTAGAAGCCCCCAATAGCAAGAGAAACATGGAGGAGTAAATTGGGAAGTAGGTTTTGGAAAACTGCAGATGTAACAGAGTTGTTGTCATGGGTGACTTTAATTTCCCTAATATTGATTGGAACCAACTTAGTTTAAATATTTTGGATGGAGCAGTTTTTGTCAGGTGTATCTATGAAGGGTTCCTAATGCAATATGTAGATGAGCTGACTCGAGGGGAGACCATATTGGATATGGTGCTTGGCAATAAACTATGCCAGGTGTCAGACATCTGGGTGGGAGATCATTTCAGTGATAGTGATCACAACTCCCTGAGCTTATGCTGGAAACATCGACTCTTCTGCTCCTCAGATGCTGCCTGACCAGCTGTGCTTTTCCAGCACCACACTCTTGACACGAAACTCATGGAGAGGGATAGGAGCAGGTGGCATACAAAAGTAATTGGGGAGAGGGAATTATAGTGCTATTAGGCAGAAACTGGGGCACCTAAATTGGGAACTGATGTTCTCAGGGAAAGGCACGACAGAAATGGGGAAGTTGTTTTGGAAGCACTTGCTGAATTACCCACTGAGGCAAGGCAGCGATGGTAGGTTGAAAGAACCGTGGGTAACAAGGGATGTGAAACATAAAGGAAAAAGGAAGAAGGAAACTTACTTAAGGTTGAGGAGGCAAGGATCAGTCAGGGCTCTAGATGGTTAAAAGGTAGCCAAGAAGGAACTGAAGAATGGATTTAGCAGAGCTAGAAGGGGGCATGAAAAATCTTACCTTTAGGAGGTAGGATTACAGAAAATCCTAAAGTGTTCTGCACTTATGAGAGGAACAAGAGGACAGCTGGAATGAGCATATGTCTGATCAGGATTAGTGGAAGGTTCTTGCGCCTGCAGTCGGATAATGTAGGGGAGGTCCTTAGTGAATACTTTGCTTCAGTATTCACTGCTGAGAGAGAACTTGATGTTTCTGAGGATAGTGTGAAACAGACTGATATGCTAGAACAGGTTGATGTTAAGAGGGAGGATATGCTGAAAACTTTGAAAAACATAAGGATAGATAAATTCCCTGGGCCAGATGGGATCTACCTGAGGTTATTACAGGAAGCAAGGGAAGAGATTGCTGCACCTTTGGGGTTGATCTTTGTGTCCTCATTCTCCACTAGAGTAGTGCCAGATGGTTGGAGGGCAGTAAATGTTATTCTCTTGTTCAAGAAAAGGAATAGGAATAATCCTGGGAATTACAGACTAGTGGTGGGCAAAGTATTGGAGAGGATTCTGAGTGACAAGATTTATGATTACTTGGAAAGCCATAGTTTGATTAGAGATAGTCAGCATGGCTTTGTGAGGGTCAGGTATGGCTCACAAACTTTATTGAATTCTTTGAGAATGTGGCAAAATATGTTGATGAAGGGAGGGCAGTGGATATAGTGGACATGGATTCCAGCAAGACAACAGACAGTAGGTGCAGGAATAGGCCATTCTGCCTTTCGAGCCAGCGCCACCATTCAATATGATCATGGCTGATCATCCTCAATCAGTATCCTGTTCCTGCCTTATCTCTATAACCCTTGATTCCACTATCCTTAAGAGCTCTATCCAACTCTTTCTTGAAAGTATCCAGAGACTTGGCCTCCACAGCCTTCTGGAGCAGAGCATTCCATATACCCATCACTCTCTGGGTGAAGAAGTTTCTCCTCAACACTGTTCTAAATGGCCTACCCCTTATTTTTAAATTGTGTCCTCTAGTTCTGAACTCACCCATCAGCGGAAACATGCTTCCTGCCTCCAGCGTGTCCAATCCTTTAATAATCTTATACATCTCAATCAGATCCCCTCTCAGCCTTCTAAACTCAAGCATATACAAAGCCCAGGCGCTCCAGTCTTTCAGCATAAGATAGTCCCGCCATTCCGGGAATTGACCTAGTGAACCTACGCTGCACTCCCTCAATAGCCAGAATGTCTTTCCTCAAATTTGGAGACCAAACCTGCGTACAATGTTCCAGGTGTGGTCTCACCAGGGCCCTGTACAGCTGCAGAAGAACCTCTTTGCTTCTATACTCAATTCCTCTTGTTATGAAGGCCAGCATGCTATTCGCTTTCTTCACTGCCTGCTGTACCTGCATGCTTACCTTCATTGACTGATGTACAAGAACACCCAGATCTCTCTGTGCTGCCCCTTTACCTAACTTGACTCCATTTAGGTAGTAATCTGCCTTCCTGTTCTTGCCACCAAAGTGGATAACCACACATTTATCCATTATTGGATTAGTGGTGCTGGAAGAGCACAGCAGTTCAGGCAGCATCCAACGAGCAGCGAAATCAACGTTTCGGGCAAAAGCCCTTCATCAGGAATAAAGGCAGTGAGCCTGAAGCGTGGAGAGATAAGCTAGAGGAGGGTGGGGGTGGGGAGAAAGTAGCATAGAATACAATGGGTGAGTGGGGGAGGAGATGAAGGTGATGTTTCACAACATGGTTGAAGAGCTTCAGAGCAGAGGAAATGACCTGGGAGTTGCAGTGGGAGAGGGACTCCCTGAGATTCTTGTAGAGAGAGGAGGAAAACTTCTTCAAGGCAGGCATCCTTGCAAGAGGATTCGCAGTAGGGTTAAAATCAACAAGGTAAAAACAATGACTGCAGATGCTGAAAATCAAATATTGGATTAGTGGTGCTGGAAGAGCACAGCAGTTCAGGCAGCATCCAACGAGCAGCGAAATCAACGTTTCGGGCAAAAGCCCTTCATCAGGAATAAAGGCAGTGAGCCTGAAGCGTGGAGAGATAAGCTAGAGGAGGGTGGGGGTGGGGAGAAAGTAGCATAGAGTACAATGGGTGAGTGGGGGAGGAGATGAAGGTGATGTTTCACAACATGGTTGAAGAGCTTCAGAATCTCAGGGAGTCCCTCTCCCACTGCAACTCCCAGGTTATTTCCTCTGCTCTGAAGCTCTTCAACCATGTTGTGAAACATCACCTTCATCTCCTCCCCCACTCACCCATTGTACTCTATGCTACTTTCTCCCCACCCCCACCCTCCTCTAGCTTATCTCTCCACGCTTCAGGCTCACTGCCTTTATTCCTGATGAAGGGCTTTTGCCCGAAACGTTGATTTCGCTGCTCGTTGGATGCTGCCTGAACTGCTGTGCTCTTCCAACACCACTAATCCAATATTTGATTTTCAGCATCTGCAGTCATTGTTTTTACACATTTATCCATGTTAAACTGCATCTGCCATGTATCCGTCCACTCACCTAGCCTGTCCAGGTCACCCTGTATTCTCCTAAAATCCTCCTCACATTTCATCCTGCCACCCAGCTTTGTGTCATCAGCAAATTTGCTAATATTACTTTTAATACCTTCATCTATATCATTAGTGTACATTGTAAAAAACTGCGGTCCCAGCACTGATCCCTGCGGCACACCACTGGTCACTGCCTGCCATTTTGAAAGGGAGCCGTTTATCACAACTCTTTGTTTCCTGTCAGCCAACCAATTTTCAATCCATGTCAGTATTTTGCCCCTAATACCATGTGCCCTAAGTTTGCTCACTAACCTCCTATGTGGGACTTTATCAAAGGCTTTATGAAAGTCCAGGTATACTACATCCACTGGATCTCCCTTGTCCATCTTCAGAGTTACATCCTCAAAACATTCCAGAAGATTAGTCAAGCATGATTTCCCCTTCATAAATCCATGCTGACTCTGACCTATCCTTTTACTGATATGGTTCCCCATGGTAGGCTCATTCAGAAAATAAGGTAACTTAGGATACAGGGAAACCTGTCTCTCTGGATACAGAATTGGCTGGCCCATAGAACACAAAGGGTGGTGGTAGATGAAAAATATTCAGCCTGGAGCTCGGTGACCAGTGGTTTTCCGCAGGAATCTGTTCTGGGTCCTTTGCTCTTTTTGCTTTTTATAATTGACTTGGATGAGAAAGTGGAAGGGTAGGTTAGTAAGTTTGCTGATGAGACAAGGTTAGTGGAGTGATGGGTAGTGTACAGGGTTGTTGTATGTTGCAACAGGATATTGACAGGATGCAGAACAGGGCTGATAAGTCGCAGATGGAGTTCAACCTGGAAAAGCATGAAGTGATTCACTTTGGAAAGTTGAATTTGAATGCTGAATGCAGGGTTAATGGCAGAATTAGAAAGCGTATGGTGTGTTGACTTTCATTAGTGGGGGATTGAGTTTAGGAACTGTGAGGTTATGCTTTAGCTCTGTATTGTGTTTGGTTGAAGCTGTTGAGTGGGAGCAGAGGAGATGTACCAGGATGCTGCCTGGACGGGAGGGTATATCTTATGAAGAAAGATTGAGGGAGCTAGGGCTTTTGTCAATGGAGTGAAGAAGGATAAGCGGTGACTTGATAGAGGTGTACAAGATGATGAGAGGCGCAGATAGAGTGGATAGAACAGAGAATAATACAGCGCAGAACAGGCCCTTTGGCCCTCGATATTGCGCCAACCTGTTAACTATTCTCAGCTTGTCCTCCTACACTATCCCAAAATCATCCATGTGCTCATCTAAGGATTGTTTAAATCTCCCTAATGTGGTTGAGTTGACTACATTAGCAGGTAGGGCATTCCACACCCTGACCACTCTCTGCGTATTGAACCTGCCTCTGACATCTGTCTTAAATCTATCACCCCTCAATTTGTAGTTATGCCCTCTCATACAAGCTGACGTCATCATCCTAGGAAAAAGTCTTTCCCTGTCTACCCTATCTAATCCTCTGATCATCTTGTATGCCTCTATCAAATCCCCCTTAGCCTTCTTCTTTCCAATGAGAACAGACCCACGTCTCTCAGCCTTTCCTCATAAGACCTTCCCTCCAGACCAGGCAACATCCTGGTAAATCTCCTCTACACCTTTTCCAATGCTTTCACATCCTTCCTGTAATGGGGCGACCAGAACTGTACATAATATTCCAAGTGTGGCCACACCAGCGTTTTGTATAGTTGCAGCGTGATATTGCAGTTCCAGAACTCAATCCCTCTACCAATGAAACATAACACACCAAATGCCTTCTTAACAGCACTATCCACCTGGGTGGCAACTTTCAGAGATCTATGCACATGGACTCCAAGATCCCTCTGCACATCCACACTACCAAGAATCTTTCCATTGACCCAGTAATCAGCCTTCCTCTTATACTTCTCAAAATGCATCACCTCACATTTAGCTGCATTGAACTCCTTTGCCACCTCTCAGCTCAATTCTGCAGTTTACCCAAGGCCCCCTGCAACCTGTAACATTCTTCCAAACTGTCCACTACTCCACCGACTTTAGTGTCATCTGCAAATTTACTAATCCATCCACCTGTGCCTGCGTCTAAATAATTTATAAAAATGACAAACAGCCATGATCCCAAAACAGATCCTTGTGGTACACCACTAGTAACTGGACTCCAGACTGAATATTTTCCATCAACCACCACTCACTGCCTTCTTTCAGAAAGCCAGTTTCTAATCAAAACTGCTAAATCACCCCCAATTCCATGCCTTTGTATTTTCTCCATCAGCCTAGCATGTGGAACCTTATCAAAGACTTTACTGAAGTCCATGTTTACCACGTCAACTGCCCTACCCTCATCTACATGCTTGGTCACCTTCTCAAAAAACTCAATGAGGTTTGTGAGACACGACCTGCCATTGATAAAACCATGTTGACTATCTGAAATCAATTTGTTGCTTGCTAGATGATTATAAATCTTATCTCTTATAATCCTTTCCAAAACCTTTCCTACAACAGAAGTAATGCTCACTGGTCTATAATTACCTGGGTCATCTCTGCTGCCCTTCTTGAACAAGGGCACAACATTTGCAATCCTCCAGTCCTCAGATACTAAGCCTGTAGACAATGACCAGAGCTGAAAATGTGTTGCTGGAAAAGCGCAGCAGGTCAGGCAGCATCTAAGGAGCAGGAGAATCGACGTTTCGGGCATGAGCCCTTCTTCAGGAATGTGACTTTCCTCATTCCTGAAGAAGGGCTCATGCCCGAAACATCGATTCTCCTGCTCCTTGGATGCTGCCTGACCTGCTGCATTTTTCCAGCAACACATTTTTAACTTTGACCTCCAGCATCTGCAGTCCTCACTTTCTCCTGTAGACAATGACCACTCAAATGTCAAAGCCAAAGGCTCTGCTATCTCCTCCCTAGCTTCCCAAAGAATCCTTAGCTAAATCTCATCCAGCCCAGGGGACTTGTCTACTTTCACTCCTTGTAGAATTGATAACACCTGTGCGTAACTAACCTCGATCCTTTCTAGTCTAATTTCTCGTGTCTTATTCTTCTCCTCTACAATATTCTCCTTTTCCTGAGTGAACACAGATGAGAAATGTTCATTTAGCACCTCTCCGATCTCTACAGGTTCCACACTCAACTTCCCACTTCTGTCTTTGACTGGCCCTATTCCTACCCTAATCATCTTTTTATTCCTCATATACCTATAGAAAGCTTTAGGGTTCTCCTTTATTCTATTTGCTAAAGACTGCTCGTTTCCTCTCTTTGCTCTTCTTAACTCTCTCTTTAAATCTTTCCTAACTGATCTGTAACTCTCAATCGCCTCATCTGTACCATCCTGCCTCATCAACACATAAGCCTCCTTCTTCTTAACAAGAGATGCAATTTCTGTGGTAAACCACGGTTCCCTTACCTTATCACTTCCTCCCTGTCTGACAGGGACTTACCTATCAAGGACACGCAATATCTGTTCCTTAAACCAGCTCCACATTTCCATTGTCTGCATCCCCTGCATTTTGCTACCCCATTCTATGCATCCTAATTCTTTCCTAATCGCATTATAATTGCCCTTGTACCATCAATAACTTTTGACCTGTGGCATGTACCTATCCCTTTGCATCGCTAAACTAAACGTAACTGAATTATGGTCACTCTCTCCAAAGTGCTCACCTACAACTAAATCAAACACCTGGCCTGGTTCATTACCAATCACCAGATCCAGTGTGGCCTCCCCTCTTGAGGGCTCTTCAACATACTGTGTCAGGAAACCCTCCTGCACACATTGGACAAAAAATGATTGATCCTACGTACTAGGGCTATGACATTTCCAGTCAATGTTGGGGAAGTTAAAGTCCCTCATAATGACCACCCTGTTTCTTTCACACCTACCCAGAATAATTTTGCTAATTCTCTCTTCCACCTCCCTGAAACTCTGCAGAGGCCTAAAAACTCCAAGAAGTGTGACCTCTCCTCTCCTGTTTTTAACCTCAGCCCACACTACCTCAGTAAACAAGTCCTCATCAAAATTTCTCTCAGCCACCATTATACAATGTTTGACGAACAAGACCATGCCTCCCCCTCTTTTACTGCCATGCCTGTTTTTAATGAAAGATCTAAACCCTGGAACCTGCAATCTCACCCTGGTCTATCCATGTCTCTGAAATGGTCACAACATTGTAGTCCCAGGCACCTTTCCATGCTGCAAGCTCACCTACCTTATTTTGGATACTTCTGGCGTTGAAGTAGATACACTTCAAACCAGTTTGCTGTCTGCCAGCACATTCCTGTGACCCTGAAATCCTGTCCCTGTCCTTCCTACTCTCATCCTCCTGTGCACTGCAACTATACCTCCGGTTCCCATCCCCCTGCTGAGCGAGTTTAAACCCACCCAAATTGCACCAGCAAATTTCCCACCCAGGATATTAGTACCCCTCTGGTTCAAGTGAAGACCGTCTTGTTTGTACAAGTCCCACCTTCCTCAGAATGAGCCCCAATTATCCAAAAACCTGAAACCCTCCCTCCTGCACCGTCCTTACAGCCACGTGTTCAGCTGATATCTCTCCGTATTCCTTGCCTCGCTATCACGTGGCACGGGTAACAAACCAAAGATAATAACTGTGTTTGTTCTAGCTCTCAGCTTCCACCCTAGCTCCCTGAAATCCTGCCTTACATCCCAATCCCTCTTTCTACCTATGTCGTTGGTACCTAAATGGACAACGACTTGAGGCTGGCCACCCTCTCTCTTCAGGACTCCAAAGATAGCCAGAGACATTTTCCCATGGCAGAAATGTCTATCATGAGGAGGCATAATTTTAAAGTATTTGGGGGAAGGTTTAGGGGAGATGTCAAAGAACAAAGAAAATTTATAGCCCAGGAACAGGCCCTTTGGCCTGCCAAACCTGAGCCGATCCAAATCTACTGTCTAAACCTGTCGGTCAATTCCTAAGCATCTATATCCCTCTGCTCCCGACCTACTCATGCATCTGCCCAGCTGCATCTTAAATGAATCTACCGTGCCTGCCTCTACCACCTCTGCTGGCAACGCGTTCCAAACGACCACTACCCTCTGTGTGAACGACTTGCCGTGCGTATCCTCCTTAAACTTTCCACCTCTCACCTTGAAAGTGTGACCTTTCATTATTGAATCCTTCACCCTGGGATAAAGCTTATCTCTATCCACACTGTCTGTATCCTTCATGGTTTTGTAAACCTCAATCATGTCCCCCCCTCAATCTCCTTTTTTCGAATGAAAATAAACCTAACCTACTCAATCTCTCTTCATAGCTAGCACCTTCCGTACCAGGCAACATTCTTGTAAATCTTCTCTGCACCCTCTCCAAAGCATCCACATCCTTTTGGTAATGTGGCGACCAGAACTGTACACAGTATTCTAAATGTGGCTGAACCAATGTCTTGTACAATTTTAACATGACTTGCCAGCTCTTATACTCAATACCCCGCCCAATGAAGACAAGCATACTATATGCCTTCTTGACCAGTCTATCCACCTGTGCAGCAACCTTCAGGGTACAATGGGCCTGCACTCCCAGATCTCTCTGCCCATCAACTTTTCCCAAGGCTCTTTCAATCATTGTATAATTCACTCTAAAATTAGTCTTGCCTAAATGCATCAGCTTACATTTGTCTGGATTGAAAACCATCTGCCACTTTTCCACTGAACTCTCCAGTCTATCTATATCCTCCTGTATTCTCTGACATCACTTATGCTTTCTGCTACTCTACCAATCTTCGTGGCATCTGCAAACTTGCTGATCATACCAACAGTGCCCTCTTCCAGATCATTTATGTATATTAGAAACAACAGTGGCCCCAACACTGATCCCTGTGGAACACCACTGGTCACCTTTCTCCATTTCGAGAAACTCCCTTCAATTCATACTTTCTCTCTCCTGTTGCTCAACCAGTTCTTTATCCACCTAGCTAGAACACCCTGCACACCATGGGGAACCTTATCAAACACCTTACTAAAGTCCATGTATATGACATCAACAGCCCTTCCTTCATCTATCAACTTGGTCACTTCCTCGAAGAGCTCTATTAAATTGGTAAGGCATGATCTCCCCTGCACAAAACCATGTTGCCTATCACTGATAGGCCCATTCTTTTCTAAATATAAATAAATCCTATCCCTCAGTACCCTCTCCAGTAACTTTCCCACCACTGACATCAGGCTCACTGGTCTGTAGTTACCCAGAATATCCCTACTTTCCTTCTTGGTCAGGGGGACAACATGAGCAACCCTCCAGTCCTCTGGCACCTCACCTGTTTTTAAGGATGCCACAAAGTTATCTGTCAGGGCCTCAGCTATTTCCTCTCTCGCCTCCCTCAGCAACCTGGAATAGATTCCATCCGGTCCTGGGGATTTGTCCACCTTAATAACCTCTAGCCTACCCAACACATCTTCCCTACTTATGTCAATGTGATCCCGACTAATCAAACTTCCATGTCTAATCTCAAGATTTATCATATTCCTCTCCTTTCTGAACACAGATGCAAAGTAATCATTCAGAATCTCATCCATTTGCTCAGGTTCGACACATGGCCTTCTTGAGAGACAGTTCTTTCCACAGAGCGTGGTGGGTGTGTGGAATGCAATGCTGGCAATGGTAGTAGAGTCAGATACACTGGGGACATTTTAGCAACTCTTGGATAGTCACATGGCTGTTAGTGAATGAACGGTATGTAGGTTAATCTTAGAGTAGGATAAAAGGCCTGCACAACATCGCAGGTCAAAGGGCTGTACTGTTCTATATTCTAAAGTACATTTCCTTTCTTTCCAGAGCAAATCAACATGAATGCTCAATTAGGGAGTGATGTTACATTTCCTGGACCAAAAGTCCAGACAGGACATACTTCCTTGAAATGGCTTTACACTAATGGCAAGAGTATTTTAATTTTGGCGTTTATTAATGTGAATGATCGACGCATTGGTCAGCCATCAAACCCGTACAAAAACCGAATTACGTATAATGCAGACACTCTGTCCTTCATGCTGAAGAATATAAAGGCAACAGATGAAGGAACTTACACATTAAGGGAAGCTGCACATGGCTCAATCATCAATGTGAAGCTCATCATTAACAGTAAGCACTGTAAACTACCAATTTGATTGTGTTTTTTGAATGTACCTCTCCCAACCTGAGTAATGTGTTGCAAATAACAATAGAATTCTAATTCTCAGCGTCCTTCACCCAGCTGCATAAGCACCAGTTCAACCCCTCACTGTCTCTGTTCTCATCCCATGGTTTCTTATCCCATATCCAGTATTGGATGAGTAGAAATTTCCTTGAACTAAACCTTGGGAAAACTGAGGCCATTGTCTTTGGACTCCAGACTAAACTGAAAAGTGTACAGGGAATGGCAAACCTATGTATAAAACTTTGAAGGTGAGTGAAATAACTGCACAGAGGCCAGTAGCCAGCCAGCCAGCCAGCCAGCCAGCCTTTCTTTCATTCGTTCTTTTGTTCTTTCTTCACAGTACGCTGACTATGGCCGGCCAACTTTGAATTAGTCCCCAGAACGCTGGAGATGCTAAATTGCCTGTATATATTCGTCAGCCAGGGATTTTCTGATTGGGGTTATTAATCTGGGCCAATCAAGTTCCTTGCATTCAACAAGGTCCATCTGGTTCCAATCACTACATCCCAAACTCCAGGGATGTAGGCCTGGTCTTTCTGTTGTAGATTTTCCTGCAATGTTTCCACCCCAGGTCCGGTTCCTCTGTTTTGGACTCTGACACTGTTGACAAGTACCAGACCATAGCATGCCTCTTGCATTTAGAGAGTCCTGGGAGAGATTCCTCTTCTTCTTCCAGCGGTAACGGTATCAAGACTGCATCCATCTCGAATTCGGAGGTTTCCTTGGGTTGGGATATCTGGTCGGCATGGACAGGTTGGACTGAAGGGTCTGTTTCCATGCTGTACATCTCTATGATTCTATGACTGTAGATGGAGCGGGAGAACCTACTGTTTCTGACTGCTCTTCTGGCTGTTCTGAGGGGCCAGATATGTTCTGCTCCTGCCCCATTTGCAAGGTAACTGCTTTCAGGTGATCCATGTGTTTGTTCAGGACTCTATCATCTACTCAAACTTTGTAAGTCACGGGACCTGACCTTGTGTCAACCTCGCTTTGTATCCCTATAGGGCCAGTCCTATGGTTCCTGCACCAAACTTCGTCCCCTGAATTAAGTTCTCTCACTTGCTTAGAGGAGGCATCTGGCCAGCATTGGCATTCCTGCTGCTGTTTCACCTCCCCTAGGTCTGGGAACATGTGATTTAACCTGGTGCGGATTCTTCTTTCCATCAGCAACTCTGCTGGAGCTATCATTATTGTTGCCTGTGAAGTGGTCCTGTAATCAAACAGAAACTGGGATAGTTTGGCATCAATCGATGCTGTCAGATGCTTCTTTAACTCTACCTTCAATGTTTGGACCACTCTTTCTATTAGACCATTGGATGAGCAGAATGTGCCGAATGTCACTTGATTTTGGGAAATATTCAAATTCCCTGCTGATAAATGATGCCCCATTGTCTGTGACCAATACTTCCAGGAGTCTGTGTACCGCGAATGATGCTCACAGCTTCTCAACCGCCATCTCTGCATTTGCCAAGTAACTTTATGCACATGCACATCCAACCACTTTGAATGGGTGTCCACAATGACCAAGAACAGTGAGCCAATGAAAGGACCAGTACAGTCAACATGCAGCTGAGTCCAGAGTTTAGCCGGCCATTCCCATGAATGTGAGGGCACTGGTGGTGGCAATCTTTGTCCAGGTTACAAAATCTTGTCAAAGGTCATCGCCAACTGGGTCAGGTCTGCTCTGGGATTGGTGATCCACCCGGACCAAACCTGTGCTGTACCGGGCAGGAAGATCTCTGAGAGTCTTGCACTCCTCAGGGATACGATCGCCTACGTGCAGGACAGGGGGGTGGACACCTGCCTCATCAGCCTGGACCAGGAGAAAGCCTTTGACAGGATATCGCATACATATATGAGGGATGTCCTCTCCAAAATGGGCTTTGGGGAGGGAATCGGAAATTGGATCAGACTGCTCTACACCAACATTGTCAGTGCAGTCTCAATCAATGGGTGGGAATCAGATAGCTTCCCTGTAAGATCTGGAGTCAGGCAGGGATGCCCCCTCTCACCCGCCTTGTTTGTGTGTTGCATAGAGCCATTTGCTGAATCCATCAGGAAGGATGCGAGCCTGAGAGGGGTGACTATTCCTGGCAGCGGGGGCCTGCAGGTTAAGGCCTCCCTGTACATGGATGACGTCGCTGTTTTCTGCTCGGATCCGCTGTCCGTGCACAGACTCGTGTGCATCTGTGACCAGTTCGAACGGGCCTCGGGGGCCAAGGTAAACCGAAGCAAGAGCGAGGCCATGCTCTTCGGGAACTGGGCCGACCAATCCTCTATCCCCTTCACCGTCAGGACTGACCACCTGAAGGTGCTGGGTATTTGGTTCGGGGGGGCTGGGGCGTGCGCCAAGACCTGGGCGGAGCGGATCAGAAAGATGAGACAGAAACTAGGCAGATGGGGGCAACGGTCGCTCTCCATCGCGGGAAAAAACCTGGTCATCAGGTGTGAGGTACTCTCAGTATTGCTATATGTGGCACAGGTCTGGCCTATCCCCAGGACCTGTGCCGCCGCAGTCACCCGGGCCATCTTCCAATTCATTTGGAGATCAAAGATGGACCGGATCCGAAGAGACACAATGTACAAAGACCGGTGCAATGGGGGAAAAAACACGCCCAATGCCACCCTCACCCTGATGGCCACCTTTGTGTGTGGCTGCATCAAGCTGTGCGTGGATCCCCGGTACGCAAACACCAAGTGTCATTACGTACTGAGGTTCTACCTGTTCCCGGTGTTGCAAAGGATGGGCCTGGCCTCGCTGCCGCGGAACGCTCCGAGTAGTTGGACCGTTCCTTATCACCTGTCCTTCATGGAGAAATTTATGAGGAAAAACACCTTTGACCACAAGTTCATCAGGAAGTGGTCAGCACGTAGTGTCCTTGAGACCCTTCGGGAAAAGGAGAGGGCGGATCCTGTCGAGCGGTTCCCTGAGCAGACTGCCAAAGCCATTTGGCAGAATGCCTCATCGCCAGAACTTTCCAACAAGCACCAAGACGTGGCTTGGCTGGTGGTGAGAAGGGCTCTGCCTGTGAGATCCTTCATGCACGCCTGGACTCTCTGCCGCACCGCATGCTGCCCTCGAAGTGGCTGCGGTGGAGACAAGACTGTCACACACCTCCTTCTGGAATGTGCCTATGCAGAGGAAGTCTGGAGAGGAATGCAGTGGTGCTTGTCGAGGTTCGTCCCGAGCAGCGCCGTGACGCGACGCGGGACTCCGTGCTCTACAGCCTGTTCCCCGGGACTCACACCGAGACGAACATTAACTGTGCCTGGAAGATCATCAACTCGGTGAAGGATGCTCTCTGGGCGGTCCGAAACCTGTTGATCTTCCAGCTGAAGGAGTTGACCACGACTGAGTGTTGCAGACTGGCACATTCCAAGGTCCAAGACTACGTGTTGAGGGACGCGCTGAAGCTTGGGGCAGCTGCCGCCAAGGCGCGGTGGGGAAAGACCACCGTGTAAGATCGGCCTGCCGAAAGAAGAACAGGGGGCCCATGCGGACGTTTTTTTGGGCTCTGCTGATGCCTCAGCTAAATATATGCATAAGATTGAGAAATGCACAGACCTGTATATGACAATGATGAATTCGAATCTGTGTTTGTAAATGTGGACATATGTATGGCATGACCAAATGTACAGACCATCAAATCATTTTATGAATAAAGTATATTTTTGAAATTAAAAAAATCTTTGTCCAGGTTGGCATTGTGGGCACTGCCCCAACAACGCAGTCATGTCGGTATCCAGACATAGCTTCTTGGTAGCATCTTCATCTTGGAAACCCCTAGATCAGTATCTGGCACTGACCTTTACACAGGACAATCATCCTTGTCCCCATAGTAATATGCTATCCTCTACGGTGATCTGGTCTCAACGGTTCCAGAGAGGTTTCAATCCTGGTTGTGATAGCCATTCTGTTTCCCCCATTACCACCAGCTGTTTTAGTTTCGGAAGGACAGGATCTTCGTGTCCACAGTCGGCAGATTGCGTATTATCCAGCTGTGAGAAGCAGTTTGTTGTTTGCATAAAATCCCCGCAAAGATGAACTGAGCCATCAGACTTCACAAATCGGTACGACAGGTGCTGCTCATTCTGCACTGGTTTGATGATTCCTTTGCTGTCCGGCCTCCTGATTTCCACCCCTACTTTTGCATGGAAGGCATTTAGCATTGGGCGGGCCTTGCAAAATCACAAAATTGCATCCTGGTCTACATATAAAGTGGCTTGGGCCCCTTTGGTAGTTCTAAGCCCTTCCTGAAAAACTCCTGGGTATTTCACTAAGACTTTACTGAGGCAGTCATTTTCTATTCAATTAACGTTGAGCCAATCTAGGTAAACTTTTCTCAACCAATTCTGCCCCAATAAGCTTGGGCCTAAGACCATAAGACCATAAGACATAGGAGTGGAAGTAAGGCCATTCGGCCCATCGAGTCCACTCCGCCATTCAATCGTGGCTGCTGGGCACTTCAACTCCACTTACCCGCATTCTCCCCATAGCCCTTAATTCCCTGAGACAACAAGAATCTATCAATCTCTGCCTTTGAGCCTGAGCCTTTGACTACAGGTGCCTGGAACTGAAATCATACCCTTAATTTGCGACAGTTCCCCAGTGTATGTTCTTAATCTGGCTGAGATCTTGCACAAGCTGCAGTGTTGGAGTCCCGAGTGAGTCTTTGTAAAGACAGATTCTGTAACCACAGGTCCAGCTTTGTCAGTGTAGACCTCCATGAGAGCTGGCTGACCATTTAACCAAACATTAATTTTAATTGGTTCTAATTTGGACGTCATTAAGCAATTTAATTGTTTCAACCCACGTGTAGGGGATTTTCCAGGGAGTGCACTCCCTGAGTACCAGCCTATGAGCTTTCTTATTCAAGTTAAAAACAATGACTGCAGATGCTGGAAACCAGATTCTGGAGTAGTGGTGCTGGAAAAGCACAGCAGTTCAGGCAGCATCCGAGAAGCAGTAAAATCAACGTTTTGGGCAAAAGCCCTTCATCAGGAATACAGGCAGAGTGCCTGAAGGTGGAGAGATAAATGAGAGGAGGGTGGGGTTGGGGAGAAAGTAGCATAGAGTATAATAGGTGAGTGGGGGTGGGGATGAAGGTGATAGGTCAGGGAGAAGGGTGGGGGAAGGTAGCAAAGAGCACAATGGGTGGATGGGGGTGGGATAAAGGTGATAGGTCAGAGAGGAGGATGGAGTGGATAGGTGGAAAAGAAGATAGGCAGGTAGGACAAGTCATGGGGACAGTGCTGAGCTGGAAGTTTGGAACTGGAGTGAGGTGGGGGAAGGGGAAATAAGGAAACTGTTGAAGTCCACATTGATGCCCTGGGGTTGAAGTGCTCCGAGGCGGAAGATGAGGCGTTCTTCCTCCAGGCGTCGGGTGGTGAGGGAGCAGCGGTGAAGGACGCCCAGGACCTTCATGTCCTCGGCAGAGTGGGAGGGGGAGTTGAAATGTTGGGCCACAAGGCGGTGTGGTTGATTGGTGCGGGTGTCCCAGAGGTGTTCCCTAAAGCGCTCTGCTAGTAGGTGTCCAGTCTCCCCAATGTAGAGGACACTGCATCGGGAACAACTGATACAATAAATGATATTGTAGAACCTGTTTGCTGCCTCAAGTCATCATACTGGCAGACCTACAATGACTTGCTTGCCCAGATCCTGAAGAACTTCTTAGCCACTTCGCTGTGGCACAGCTTTGTTTTGGGGTTATGCTGTGGGCTGGTGTGGGGTTCCTGTGCTCAGGATTTGCCCTGCACAATCTCTGTGATTGCCTATACTTAATAGTGTTCCCCAAGCTCCGTCAGACAGTTCCATTGGGGTGTCCTGTAGTTCCCATACTGCACTTGCCACATTTTCTAATGGCAAAGCCAATTGCAGTGCCTGCTTGAAGTCCAATTGGGCTTCATTTAGTAAGTGCTTCTGCATGGTTACATCATTAATGTCACATACTAAACAGTCTTTCAGCATCTCAGGATTAAACCAAAATCACATGTCTCTGCCAGTTATCTCAGACTCGTGAAAAATTCCAATACGGATTCCACCAGTTCTCTATCAGCAGAAGAAAACCAATAGTTTGTCAGAATTAGAGGAGGTTTGGGGTTGTAATATTTCATAACCAACTCTGTAAACTCCTGGAAGGATTTCATGCCTCGTGCCTCTGGGAAAGTTAAGCCCCTTATAATCAAAAAGACTGTGGGTCCAGAAGTAGTCAGATGGATTACTCATTGCTTTTCATCTGCCCCGATGTCATTTGCCTGGAAAAAAATATTGCATTCTTTCCACATATTGGGCACAATCTTTGACAGCAGGATCAAGCGAGTCAAGCTTCCCAAATAAAGGCATGATGCCAGAAATGCTTACCCCCAACTCCAAGATGGCCGATGCAAGCGAGTGTTCTTCAAGCACGTACTGTTTTCTCCTGTCACCACTGAAATAACTGCACAGGAAGCTCGTCAACAAGCCACCCTTCATTTACTTGTGCACAATGCACTGATTGTGATCAGCCAGCTCAGAATCGGTCCCCTGAACTGAGGAGAGATTCTAAATCTCCTACTTATTTATTTATTTATCTTTTGACGAGCAAAGCCCAGAGCAAATAATGCTAATGTGAAAAGGTGAAGGGGAGGGTAGGGACTAAATCAGAATAGAATTGGAGGGGGAAATAAAGCACTCCATTTCCCGCGGTGCCCACCTCTCCCTAAAGGGGCCAAGAGTATTTGTAGACACCGCGTGGTCCTCCAAGGACACCTGGGTCTGAATGTACCTGCAAAAGAGCGGCAGGCAGTCAGCCATAACAACCCCACCACACCTTGCTGCTTGGACCTGTTAATTGCCAGCCTGTCCAGGCCCAGGAGCAGACCCACGAGGAGAAGCTCTGACCTACACTCCGTCTCTGCACCACGTGCTCAAAGATCAGGAGCATGGGGCTGAAATGCAACCAAAAACATTAAAAAAGATCCTTAAGAAAACTAAAAAAGGAGTGCAGATGCCCACACCCCATTATATATATATATTTATACATGGTCCATGGACTCCACAGTGCCACAGAACAGTTGGGCTGGAAGATCTTTTTTCCTTTTTTTTATTTTTTTTATTTTTAACTCACTGTTTATATACCTAGGATAAATCTGGTCTAGACCTGGGGACTTATCAATCTTAATGTTTGCCAAAATTTCCAACACATCAACTTCATCAATCTTGATCTGTTCAAGCTTATTTCCCAGCTCTTCAAAGTTCTCATTCACAACAAGGCTCCTTTACTAAGTGAAAACCAAAGCAAAAAACTCATTTAGGGCTTCCCCAGTCTGCTCAGACTCCATGCACAAGTTCCCTACGCTATATTTGACTGGCCCTACCTTCTTCCTGATGATTTTCTTATTCCTCACGTATAGAGTCATAGAGATGTACAGCACGGAAATAGACCGTTTGGTCCAACTCATTCATGCCAACCAGATATCCCAACCCCATCTAGTCCCACCTGCCAGCATCCAGCCCATATCCCTCCAAACCCTTCCTATTAATATACCCATCCAGATGCCTTTTAGAACATAGAACAACACAGCGCAGAAAAGGCCCTTCAGCCCTCAATGTTGTGCTGACCTGTGAACTAATCTAAGCCTATCTCCCTACACTATCCCATCATCATTCATATGCTTATCCAAGGATTGTTTAAGTCTCCCTGATGTGGCCGAGTTAACTAAATTGGCAGGCAGGGCATTCCATGCCCTTACCACTCTCTGAGTGAAGATTTGCCTGTGACATCTTAAATCAACCACCCCTCAATTTGTTGTTATGCCCCCTTGTTCAAGCTGACATCATCATCCTAGGAACAAGACTTTCACTGTCTACCCTATCTAATCCTCTGATCAACCCAAATGGCTTTGGGTTCTTCCTAATCTTCCTTTCAAGCCTTTTTCATGCCCCCTCCTGGCTTTCCTCAGTCCATTTCGGAGCTTCTTTCTAGCAGCCTGTAATCCTCTAAAGCTGTGTTATACCCTTGCTTTCTCCATCTTACATAACCTGCCTTCTTCCTTTTGACGAGAAGCTCCTCTGTTCTCATCATCCAAGGCTCCTTAATCTTATCCCTTCTTGCCTGTCTCAGAGGAACAAATTTATGTATCACTTGCAACAACTGTTCCTTAAATAGTCTCCACATGTCTATTGTGCCCTTTCTGTAGAACAATTGCTCCCAATTTGTACTTCCCAACTCCTGTCTGATAGTATTTCCTTTCCCCCTATTAAATATCTTCCCTCGGTAACTGTTCCTTTCCCTCTCCATGGCTATGGTAAATGTGAGGCAGTTGTGGTCACTGTCACCAAAGTGTTCTCCCACCGTGAGATCTGACTCCTGTCCTGGCTCATTACCGAGCACCAAATCCAAAATGGCCTCTCCCTTTGTCGGCCTGTCTCCTTACTGAGTAAGGAAATTCTCCTGAACACACCTGACAAAAAACGGCTCCATCCAAACCATCTCCAATAAGGAGGTTCCAGGGAACATTGGGAAAGTTGAAGTCACCCATAACAAAAACCCTGCTACATCTGCACTTTTCCAACATCTGCCAGCCGATGAGTTCTTCGATCTCCTTACTGCTATTAGGGGGTCTGTAGAAACCCCCAATGAGGTGGCTACTCCTTTGCTGTTCCCAACTTCCATCCATACTGACTGAGTAGACAAACCTTCCTCGACAACCTTTGATTCTGTAGCTGTGATGCACTCTCTGATTAGTAATGCTACACCCCCTCTTCTTGTTCCACCCTCCCTGTTCTTTTTAAACCTTCTAAATCCTAGAACATCTGGCAACCATTCCTGCCCCTGTGAAACCCAGGTCTCCTTTATGTCCACGACATCATAATCCGAAGTACTGATCCATGCTCTAAGTTCATCACTCTTATTTCTGATACTCTTTGCATTAAAGCAGACATACTTTCACCGTTTCCTTTGTTTCATCATATGAAAATCTTTCCAGATAGATTTTCACTAAATGCTGTCACTACCCCATCTACAACTACCCCTTCTCAGATGTGTAGCCCTGGTTCCCAACCCCTGCCAAACTAGTTTAAACCCTCCTAGACTACATGAGCAAATCTGAGGTCTTACTTTTAACTTGGTTCCTAACTCCCTAAATTCTGCTTGTCAGACCTCATCCTGTTTTTTACCAATATCATTCGTTCCTTTATGCACCAACGACGACTGGCTGTTCACCCTCCTGCCAACCCTTAGAATGTTCTGCAGCCAATCTGCAACATTCCTGACCTGTGCACATGGGAGGCAACTTACCACTGGGGAGTCTTGTTTTCGATGACAGAACTGCCTATCTACTGCTCTTATAATTGAATTCCCTATGACTATAGCACTTCCACTTTTTTTCCCGCCCTTCTGAACAGCAGAGCCACCAGTGGTGCCATGAACCTGACTACCGCTGCCTTCACATGGTGAGCCATCTACCCCCAACAGTATCCAAAACATTATACCTGTTTTGGAGGGAGATGACTGCAGGGGACACCTGCACTGCCTTCCTGCTTTCTCTGCTTTTTGGTCACTCATTCCCTTTCTCCCTCAGCAATCCTAATCTGTGGTGTGACCAATTCGCTACACATATTATCCACAACCTCCTCAGCATCATGGAAAAAGAACAAAAAAGAACAAAAGAAATTTTACAGCCCAGGAACAGGCCATTCGGCCCTCCAAGCCTGTGCTGATCCTAATCCACAGTCTAAACCTAACGCCCAATTCCTAAGGATCTGTATCCCTCTGTTTCCCATGTACTCATGCATCTGTCCAGATGCACCTTAAAAGAATCTACTGTGCCTGTCTCCACTACCTCTGCTGGAAACATGTTCCATGTACCTACCACCCTCTGTGTAAAGTACTTACCGCATGCATCCCACTTAAACTTTTCTCCCCTCATTTTGAACGCGTGACCTCTCGTTATTGAATCCTTCACCCTGGGAAAAAGCTTATCTCTATCCACCCTGTCTAAACCCTTCATGATTTTGTAGACCTCAATCAGGTCCCCCCCTCAATCTCCTTTTCTCGAATGAAAACAATCCTAACCTACTCAACCTTTCTTTGTAGCTAGCACCTTCCATCCCAGGCAACATCCTTGTAAACCTTCGCTGCACCCTCTCCAAAGCGTCCACATCCTTTTGGTAATGTGGTGACCAGAACTGTACACAGTGTCCTAAATGCAGCCAAACCAATGTCTTGTACAGTTTTAACATGACCTGTCAGCTTTTATACTCAATACCCCATCCGAAGAAGGTAAGCATACTATATGCCTCTTGACCACTCTATCCACCTGTGCAGCCAACTTCAGGGTAAAATGGACCTGAACTCCCAGATCTCTTTGCTTATCAACTTTTCCCAAGGCTCTTCCGTTTATAGTATACTTCGCTGTAGAATTAGACCTTCCAAAATGCATCACCTCACATTTGCCTGGATTGAACTCCATCTGCCCCTTCTCCACCCAATTCTCCAGTCTATCTAGAACATAGAACATAGAACATAGAACAATACAGCACAGAACAGGCCCTTCGGCCCACGATGTTGTGCCGAACTTCTAACCTAGATTAAGCACCCATCCATGTACCTATCCAAATGCCGCTTAAAGGTCGCCAATGATTCTGACTCTACCACTCCCACGGGCAGTGCATTCCATGCCCCCACCACTCTCTGGGTAAAGAACCACCCCTGACATCTCCCCTATACCTTCCACCCTTCACCTCTATATTCTTTTGTATTCTTTGACAGTCTCCTACGCTTTCTGCTACTCTACCAATCTTCGTGTCATCTGCAAATTTACTGATCAGACCAACAGTACCCTCTTCCAGATCATTTATGTATATCACAAACAACAATGGCCCCAGCACTGATCCCTGTGGAACACCATTGGTCACCTTTCTCCATTTTGAGAAACTCCCTTCAACTCATGCTTTCTGTCTCCTGTTGCTCAACCAGTTCTTTATCCACCTAGCTAGAACACCCTGCACACCAAGTGACTTCACCTTCTCCATTACCATGGGGAACCTGATCAAATGCCTTACTAAAGTCCATGTATATGACATCAACAGCCTTCCTTCGTCTATCAACTTGGTCACTTCCTCGAAGAACTCTATTAAGTTGGTAAGGCATGATCTTCAAAGTTTGGGAGATTTGTAGCTCAGGTGCTCGTTGTTGTTGTGGTTCTGTTCGCCGAGCCGGGAATTTATGTTGCAGACGTTTTATCCCCTGTCTAGGTGACATCCTCAGTGCTTGGGAGCCTCCTGTGAAACGCTTCTGTGATGTTTCCTCCGGCATTTATAGTGATTTGTATCTGCCGTTTCCGGTTGTCAGTTCCAGCTGTCTGCTGTGGTGGCCGGTATTTTAGGTCCAGGTTGATGTGCTTATTAATTGAATCTGTGGCTGAGTGCCATGCCTCTAGGAATTCCCTGGCTGTTCTCTGTTTGGCTTGTCTTATAATAGTAGTGTTGTCCCAGTCGAACTCATGTTGCTTGTCATCTGAGTGTGTGCAAACATATCAGTTCAGAGTGCAATTCGAGTGCTCTCATTTAGCCCCGCACTTTCACCGCTGCTGAAAATGGAGGCGGCTGACTCTCGACGTAAGGCCCTTTAGAGGCAATTTTATCCTCCCGGCAGTGACCGGGTCCTCACTCTCACCAATCCCACTACTGCTGAAACTAGAGGCCAAGTAAATGATGTTTCCACTCGGCCCTTGTCAATTTTCTTGGTTACTCCCTCAAAAGACTTAATCAAATATGGGAGGCAAAATTTCCCTCGCATAAAACTATAACACCATAAGACATATGAGCAGAAATTCAGCAATTCAACCCGTCGGGTCTGCTCCACCATTCAATCATGGCTGATTAGTTTCTCAATCCCATTCTCCTCCTTTCTCCCCATGACCCTTAATCCCCTTTACAATCAAGAACCTATCTATCTCTGTCTTAAATATACTCAATGACCTGGCATCCACAGCCTTCTGTGGCAGTGAATTCCATAGATTCGCCACTCTCTGGCTGAAGATGTTTCTCCTTATCTTTGTTCTGAAAGGTCTTCCCTTCACTCTAAGGCTGTGCCCTTGGATCCTAGTCCTTCCCAACATGCATACGGTTCAGGCCATTCAGTATTCTGTAAGTTTAAATTAGATCCCCCCTCATCCTTCTAAACCCAATCAAGTCTAGACCCAGAGTCCTCAAATGTTCCTCATATGTTAAGCTTTTCATTCCTGGGACCATTCTTGGAAACTCCTCTGAACACACTCAAGGGACAATACATTCTTCCTAAGATGTGGGCCCAAAACTGTACACAATACTCCAAATTTGGCCTCACCAGAGCCCTGAGAGCCTCAGAAGTACATCCCTGCTTTTATATTCAAGTCCTCTCAAAATAAATGCCATCATTACATTTTCCTTCCTAACTACTGACTCAACCTGCCAATTTAGTTTGGGACAATCCTGGTCTAGAACTCCCAAGACTCTTGGTGCTTCAAACTTCTGAACTTTCTCCCCATTTAGAAAATTGTCCATGCCTCTATTCTTTCTACCAAAGTGCATCACCTCACACTTTCCTAAGTTGTACTCCATCTGCCACTTCTTTGCCCACTCTCCTGACCTGTCCAAATCCTTCTGCAGCCTCCCCACCTCTTCAATGCTACCTGTCTTTCTACCCATCTTTGTATCGTCTGCAAACTTAGACAGAATGCCCTCAGTTCCTTCATCTAGATTGTTAATGAATAAAGTGAAAAATTATGGTCCCAAAACTGAGTGTTGTGGAACACCACTTGTCACTGGCTGCCACCCTGAAAAGGACATTTTTATCCCTACTTTCTGCAGACAGCCAAGCTTCTATCCATAGTAACTCCTTGCCTCTAACACCATGGGCCCTTAGCTTATTCAGTGGCATCCTGTGCAGCAACTTATCAAAGGCCTTCTAGAAGTCCAGGTAGATAATATCCATTGGTTCTCCTTGGTCTAATCTGTTTATTACTTCTTCAAAGAATTCTAGCAGATTTGTCAGGCATAACCTAGTCTTGATGAAACCATGCTGACTCTGCCCTATTTTGCCACACACTTCCAAATGTTCCGAAATCTCATCCTTCACGATGGATTTCAAGATCTAATTGGTCTGTAATTTTCCTTCTTCTGACTTCGTCCCTTTGAACTAGAGAAGGTGCAAAACTTGACCTACTCTTGGGAAATAAGGCAGGGCAGGTGACTGAGGTGTCAGTGGGAGAGCACTTTGGGGCCAGTGACCATAATTGTATTCGTTTTAAAATAGTGATGGAAAAGGATAGACCAGATCTAAAAGTTGAAGTTCTAAATTGGAGAAAGGCCAATTATGACAGTATTACGTGAGAACTTTCGAAAGCTGATTGGAGACAGATGTTCGCAGGTAAAGGCATGGCTGGAAAATGGGAAGCCTTCAGAAATGAGATAAGTGAGAATCCAGAGAAAGTATATTCCTGTCAGGGTGAAAGGGAAGGCTGGTAGGTATAGGGAATGCTGGATGACTAAAGAAATTGAGGGTTTGGTTAAGATAAACAAGGAAGCATATGTCAGGTATAGGTCAGATAGATCGAGTGAATTCTTAGAAGAGTATAAATGCAGTAGGAATATACTTAAGAGAGAAATCAGGAGGGGAGAAAGGGGACATGAGATAGCTTTGGCAAATAGCATTAAGGAGAACAGAACACAGAAAGTTACAGCATAGTACAGGCCCTTCGGCCCTCGATGTTGCGCCCACCTGTGAAACCAATCTGAAGCCCATCTATCCTACACTATTCTATTAGCATCCATATGTTTATCCAATGACCAATTAAGTGCCCTCGGCGAGTCCCCTCAGTCTCCAAGACAAAAGTTCCAGCTTATCCAGCCCTTCCTATAACTCAAACTCTCCAGTCCCAGCAACATCCTTGTAAATTTTTCTGTACCCTGTCCAGTTTAATAACATCCTCCCTATAGCAGTGTGACCAGAATTGTACACAGTATTCTAAAAAATGCCTCACTAATGTCTTGTACAGCCACAAAATGATATCCCAACTCCTAGACTCCTTCACCACCCTGTCTACGCCACTTTCAAGGAATCATGAACCTGGGTCCTTCTGTTTAATAATACTCCCCGGGCCCGATTATTCATAGTAATAAGTCCTGCTCCTACCAAAACATTACATCCAAAGGGTTTTTACAAAAATGTTAAGGAAAAAAGGGTAACTAGGAAGAGAATAGGACCTCAAAATGTGTTGCTGGAAAAGCACAGCAGGTCAGGCAGCATCCAAGGAGCAGGAGAATCAACGTTTCGGGCATAAGGAATGAGGAAAGTGTGTCCAGCAGGCTAAGATAAAAGGTAGGGAGGAGGGACTTTGGGGAGGGGCGTTGGAAATGCGATAGGTGGAAGGAGGTCAAGGTGAGTGAGATAGGCCGGAGTGGGGGTGGGGGCGGAGAGGTCAGGAAGAAGATTGCAGGTTAGGAAGGCAGTGCTGAGTTCGAGGGTTGGGACTGAGACAAGGTGGGGGGAGAGGAAATGAGGAAACTGGAGAAATCTGAGTTCATCCCTTGTGGTTGGAGGGTTCCTAGGCGGAAGATGAGGCGCTCTTCCTCCAGCTGTCATGTTGCTATGGTCGGGCGATGGAGGAGTCCAAGGACCTGCATGTCCTTGGTGGAGTGGGAGGGGAGTTGAAGTGTTGAGCAACGGGGTGGTTGGGTTGGTTGGTCCAGGTGTCCCAGAGGTGTTCTCTGAAACGTTCTGCAAGTTGGCGGCCTGTCTCCACAATATAGAGGAGGCCACATCGGGTGCAGCGGATGCAGTAAATGATGTGTGTGGAGGTGCAGGTGAACTCCCCACCTACGTTCGGGACACCATCCACGCCCTCCACCTCCTCCATGATTTTCGCTTCCCCGGTCCCCAACACCTTATCTTCACCATGGACATCCAGTCCCTGTACACCTCCATCCCCCATCACGAAGGACTCAAAGCCCTCCGCTTCTTCCTTTCCCGCCGTACCAACCAGTACCCTTCCACTGGCACCCTCCTTCGACTGACTGAACTGGTCCTCACCCTGAACAACTTCTCTTTCCAATCCTCCCCCTTCCTCCAAACCAAAGGAGTATCCATGGGCACCTGCATGGGCCCCAGCTATGCCTGCCTCTTCGTAGGATATGTGGAACAGTCCATCTTCCGCAGCTACACTGGCACCACCCCACACCTTTTCCTCCGCTACATCGATGATTGTATCGGCACTGCCTCGTGGTCCCACGAAGAGGTTGAACAGTTCATCCACTTTACCAACACCTTCCACCCTGACCTCAAATTCACCTGGACCATCTCAGATTCCTCCCTCCCCTTCCTAGACCTTTCCATTTCTATCTCGGGTGACCGAATCAACACGGACATTTACTATAAACCGACCAACTCCCACAGCTACCGAGACTACACCCCCTCCCACCCTGCCCCCTGTAAAAACGCCATCCCATATTCCCAATTCCTTCGTCTCCGCCACATCTGCTCCCAGGAGGACCAGTTCCAATACCGTACAACCCAGATGGCCTCCTTCTTCAAAGACCGCAATATCCCCCCAGACGTGATTGATGATGCCTTCCACCGCATCTCCTCCACTCACCACTCCTCCGCCGTTGAACCCCGCCCCTCCAATCACCACCAGGACAGAACCCCACTGGTCCTCACCTACCACCCCACCAACCTCCATATACATCGTATCAACCGTCGTCATTTCCGCCACCTCCAAACAGACCCCACCACCAGGGATATATTTCCTTTTCCTCCCCTATCAGTGTTCTGAAAATACCACTCCCTCCGTGACTCCCTCGTCAGATCCACACCCCCCACCAACCCAACCTCCACTCCTGGCACCTTCCCCTGCAACTGCAAGAAATACAAAGCTTGCGCCCACACCTCCCCCCTTCCTTCCCTACAAGGCCCCAAGAGATCCTTCCATATCTGCCTCAAATTCACCTGCACCTCCACACACATCATTTACTGCATCCACTGCACCCGATGTGGCCTCATCTATATTGGGGAGACAGGCCGCCTACTTGCGGAACGTTTCAGAGAACACCTCTGGGATACACCGGACCAACCAACCCAACCACCCTGTGGCTCAACACTTCAACTCCCCCTCCCACTCCACCAAGGACATGCAGGTCCTTGGACTCCTCCATCACCAGACCATAGCAACACGAAGGCTGGAGGAAGAGAACCTCATCTTCCGCCTAAGAACCCTCCAACCACAAGGGATGAACTCAGATTTCTCACGTTTCCTCATTTCCCCTCCCCCCACCTTATCTCAGTCCAAACCCTCGAACTCAGCACCGCCTTCCTAACCTGCAATCTTCTTCCTGACCTCTCCGCCCCCACCCCCACTCCGGCCTATCTCACTCACCTTGACCTCCTTCCACCTATCGCATTTCCAACGCCCCTCCCCCAAGTCCCTCCTTCCTACCTTTTATCTTAGCCTGCTGGACACACTTTCCTCATTCCTGAAGAAAGGCTCATGCCGGAAACGTCGATTTTCCTGCTCCTTGGATGCTGCCTGACCTGCTGCACTTTTCCAGCAACACATTTTCAGCTCTGATCTCCAGCATCTGCAGTCCTCACTTTCTCCTCAGACTTCTGAAAGATCAGCAAGGCGGCCTTTGTGTGGTGCCACAGAAAACGGGGGGAGATACTAAATGAATATTTTGCATCAGTATTTACTGTGGAAAAGGATATGGACGATATAGACTTTAAGGAAATAGATGGTGACATCTTGCAAAATGTCCAGATTACAGAGGAGGAAGTGCTGGATGTCTTGAAATGGGTAAAGGTGGATAAATCCCCATGACCTGATCAGGTGTACCCGAGAACTCTGTGGAAAGCTAGAGAAGTGATTGCTGGGCCTCTTGCTGAGATATTTGTATCATCGATAGTCACTGGTGAGCTGCTAGAAGACTAGAGATTGGCAAACGTGGTACCACTGTTTAAGAAGGGTGATAAAGACAAGCCAGAGAACTATAGACCGGTGAGCCTGATCTCAGTGATGGGCAAATTCTTGGAGGGAATCCTGAGGGACAGAATGTACATGTATTTGGAAAGGCAAGGACTGATTCGGGATAGTCAACATGGCTTTGTGCGTGAGAAATCATGTCTCACAAACTTGATTGAGTTGTTTGAAGAAGTAACAAAGAAGATTGATGAGGACAGAGCAGTAGATGTGATCTATGTGGACTTCAGTAAGGCATTCAACAAGATTTACAAGCCATCTTGTAAACCATTCCACAAATTCGTATTCTTGCAAACCACTATCATCCTGATTTTCCTAGTCCATCTGCATGAAATACCCCCATGATCGCTGTAACTTTGCCTTTCCTACCCATCTTGTCAAGCTGTACCACAGCTCCTGACTATTGTTTGGAGGCCTGTGCATGACTCCAACCAGGGTTTCTTTACCTTTGCGGTTCTTCAATTCTACCCAGAAAGATCCTACTCCATCTGACCCTACTTTGTTTCTTTGATTTAATTTCACTTCTTACTAACAGGGAAACCCCATTCCCTCTGCCCACTGCCTGTCTTTTCGACAGGATGTATATTCTTGAATATTCAGTTCCCAATGCTGATTCCCTTGCAGCCACATCTATATGATGCTCACTACGTCATACCTGCCAATTTTGATGTGCACCACAAGCTCATTAGCCTTATTTCTTATACTGTGTGCATTCAGATATAACACTTTCAGTCCTGTAGTAACCGTCCCTCTTATTGTGATTCATTTATCCAGTGTGCGTGAAGTTCAATTGCCAACCCTTCCAGATACTCTGTCCTGTCTTTTTCTGTGCTGGAGATTTTAATAACCTCTTCTGTATTCTGCGCTCTTACCTCCTGCTTTAAATCTGGTTTTCTAACTTACACTCAACTGAAACCAACCTCCCTCCCCCCCCCCCCCCCCCCCCCCACCATCCCCCATTAAGTTTAAAGCCCTGTCTACCACCCTAGATATGCAATTTGCTAGGACTCTATACTTGCATCTAGACTAGAAGAGATTGAGGTTCACAAGGAAGAGGTATTAGAAATACTGCAGAGTGTGAAAATAGGCAAGTCCCCTGGGCCGGATGGGATCTATCCTAGGATCCTCTGAGAAGCAAGGGAAGAGATTGCTGAGCCTTTGGCATTGATCTTCAAATCATCATTGTCTACAGGAATAGTGTCTGAGGACTGGAGGATAGCAAATGTGGTTCCCTTGTTCAAAAAGGGTAGTAGAGACAACCCTGGTAATTACAGACCAGTGAGTCTCACTTCAGTTGTTGGTAAAGTGTTGGAAAAGGTTATAAGAGATAGGACTTATAACCATTTAGAAAAAAATAATCTGATCAGGGACAGTCAGCATGGTTTTGTGAGGGGTAGGTCGTGCCTAACAAATCTTATTGACTTTTTTGACAAAGTGACCAAACAGGTAGATGAGAGTAAACCGGTTGATGTGGTGTATATGGATTTCAGCAAGGCGTTCAATAAGGTTCCCCACAGTAGGCTATTGTACAAAATGCGGATGAATGGGATTGTGGGAGACATAGCAGTTTGGATCAGTAATTGGCTTGCTGAAAGAAAACAGAGGCTTGCAGTTGATGGAACATGTTCATCTTGGTGTCCAGTTACTAGCGGCGTACCGCAAGGGTCGGTCCACTGCTGTTCATCATTTTTATAAATGACCTGGATGAGGACTTAGAAGGATGGGTTAGTAAATTTGCGGATGAAACTAAGGTCGGTGGAGTTGTGGATAGTGAGAAAGGATGTAGTAGGTTGCAGAGAGACATAGATAGGATGCAGAGCTGGGCTGAGAGGTGGCAAATGGAGTTTAATGCAGACATTAGTGAGGTGATACACTTTGGCTGGAGTAATCAGAATGCAAAGTACTGGGCTAATGGTAAGATTCTTGGGAGTGCAGCTGAACAGAGAGATCTCGGTGTCCATGTACACAGATCTCTGAAAGTTGCCACCCAGATTGACAGGGTTGTTAAGAAGGCAGACAGTGTTTTGGCCTTTATTAATAGAGGGATTGAGTTCCGGAACCAGGAGGTTATGCTGCAGCTGTACAAAGCTCTGGTATGGCCATACTTGGAGTATTGTGTACAGTTTTGGTCACCGCATTATAAGAAGGATGTGGAAGCTTTGGAAAGGGTGCAGAGGAGATTTACTAGGATGTTGCCTGGTATGGAAGGAATGTCTTATGAGGAAAGGCTGAGGGCCTTGAGGCTGTTCTCGTTAGAGAGAAGAAGGTTGAGCGGTGACTTAATAGAGACATATACGATAATCAGAGGGTTAGATAGGGTGGACAGGGAGAGCTTTTTTCCAAGTATGGGGAAAGTAAACACGAGGGGACACAACTTTAAAGTGAGGGAAGATAGGTACAGATGTCAGAGGTAGTTTCTTTACTCAGAGAGTAGTAAGGGTATGGAATGCTTTGCCTGCATCGGTAGTAGATTCACCATGTTTAAGTGCATTTAAGTCGGCATTGGACAGGCAAATGCACGTACATGCATAGGTGCACGTATAGCGTAGGTGGGATGGGCTTCAGATTAGTATGATAGGGCAGTGCAACATTGAGGGCCGAAGGGCCTGTACTGCGCTGTAATGTTCTATGTTCTATGACTCGGGTCCCAGCATGGTTCAGGTGATGACCATCCCATCGGAACCGGTTCCTTCTTCCCCAGTACTGGTGCCAATTTCCATGAATTCAAACCTATTTCTCCCACACCAATCTCTGAGCCGTGCATTTACCTGCTTAATCTTATTGACCTTGTGCCAATTAGCTGGTGGCTCAGGTAGTAATCCAGAGATTATTAAGTTTTCAGTTTTTTATAATTTAGTGATTTTTAATTTACCTCTTAGCTGTTCATACTCCAGGTAGGGATTAATGAATAACACTCAGCATGGTTGTGTCAAACAAAAGTCATGTCTAACCAATTTAAGTTGATTTTTTTCAAAGAGGTGACGAGTTGTGTAAATGAGGGCAATGCCTTTGAACTTCAGCAAGACTTTTGATGAGGTCCCGTATGGGAGACTGGTAGTGAAAGTAAGAGGCCATGGGATCGAAAGAAATTTGGCAAATTGAAACCACAGTTGGCTGAGTGCCAGGAAAGCAGAGGGTGATAGTTGAGGAGAGTTCTTCTGACCAGAAGTTGGTGAGCTGTGGTGTCCCGCAGGGTCAGTGTTAGGGCCATTGCTGTTTGTGGTTTATATAAATGATTTCCATCTGAATGTATGAGGATTGATCAGTAAGTTCACAAACGATACAAATGGATTTTGATGGATTGGTAAATACTAAGGAGGATAACCTTAGAATATAAAAGGATATAAGCAAGCTGGTCAGATGGGCTAGTCAGTGGCAAATAGAATTAAATTTGAATAAGTGTGAGGTTATATATTTGGGCAGGATAAGTAAGGAATAAAGGGGAGCACTATTGATCAGAGGGACCTTTGTGTGTCTACCTTTCCCTTAAGGTAGCAATTCAGATGGATAAAGTGATTAGGAAGATATATGGAACTGTTGCTTTCACTAGTTTGGCATAGAGTTTAAGAGCAGGGAGATTAAGCTAGAACTATATAAGATATTGATTATGCACTAACTCGAGTATTGTGTGCAGCTTTGTCTTCTGCATTATAAGAGGGATATGATTGCACTGCAAAGGGTGCAGAGGAGATTCACCAAAGGCAGGAGAGATTCAGTTATGAAGAGAGATCATATAGACTGATGTTGTTTTCCTTAGAGCAGAGGCGATTGAGAGGGAACATAATTGAGATATATAAAATTATGAGGGGCTTGGATAGGGTAGATATGAATAAACAGTCAGTCTTGATGGAGGGATCGGTTATTAAGTAATAGTACATGCAATTGAAGAGATATTGGACAGATGCTGAATTGGCGCGCAAGTGATAGGCCCAAAGAGTCTTTTTCTGTGCTGTGACCTCTATGACTCGAAGTGCTTGAAGGAAAGCCAGTGGCAAATCAATGAGGGCCATTCAGGAGGAAGACTACAGGCTTGAAGTGAAATAGGAAATTGCAAAAGCAAAGACATATGATAAAATATAGGCTAGTAAGATTGAGGTAAACCAAAGGGCTGGATCTTACACTTTTTGGCCGAGTGCAAGTTGCATTGAGTTTTTCTGTGGAATTTTATCCATAAGACCTACTGAGTTTGCCCATTATCTCTTACCAAACTGACCTCATTAACTATCTACCCAAACCCATGTCTGATTCCATCTCCCATCTGACTACGCATCATACTGAAAGAAAAATCAGTACTTAGGGGATAGCACCAAAATTCCTTGCATCTGAGGAGATGAGGGCCTATCAAAGATATCCATGATAACTTATGTGTGATGACAGAAGATGTTAGCAAGTTTTGAAATGAATACTTTTTCTCCTTATGCAAATGAGAAGGTTGATGCAGAGATTTTCATTCAAGAGGAGCAATGTGAAATATTAAATTAGAAGGAAAATACTGGAGGGACTAGAAAAATGACTAGAACTGGATCAATTTAATCTGGCTTCCTTTGAGCATCATTTTCCAATCCTAACTTGATACAGGTAAGGTACCAGAGGATTGGAGATTTGCAAATGTTGTCCCATTGGTCAAACAGGGTGTGAGGGATAGTCCAGTGAGTCTGACCTAGGTGTTCAGCAAATTATTGACCTAATATCGAGCAATATTAAGTTTGATATTAAATTATTACTATCTTCTTACATGAAATGTGAGTATTGCTGACTAGGGCAGCTATCCTTGATTACCTAGAATTGAGTGGTTTGCTGGGCCATTTCAGAGGACAACAGAGCCCATCCACATTGCTGGGTCTGGAGTCACATGTAGGCAGACAGGAAGGATGGTAGATTTCCTCCCCTAAAGAACAATAGTGAAGCAGATGGTTTTTATGATAATCGACAATGATTGATGTGTAAGATGATAGCCTAGTGGTATTGTAAGTAAACTAGTAATCAAGAGATAGATGGTGGAATTTCGATCGAGTATAAAATTTAGATTGAAAATCTAATGATGACCATGAAATGATTCTTGGAAAATGGCATAGGAATAGGGCAGATAAATGTATGGCTGAAGAAGGAAGATTTTAGATTCCTGAAACACCAGGACCATTTTTGGGGAATGTAGGACCTTTATAAGTGCAATTGATCTGCAGCTACTTGTAGGAAAATCTACAGCAGGACAGTGAAGGGTTTTAAAAAGGAAATGGGGAAAAGTACAGGGCCAGCATGTTCTCTCTCGGGTGATATGTAGAAGCAACAAGCCCAAATAACCCTAAATGTCTATAAATATTCAGGACTCAAAAAGAGAGGCTTTTAGCAGGTAGAAAGGGAGCAAAACAATAGAGGCCGTAGTGGAGTATAGAAAGTGCAGTGGGAGGTGGGGGTGGGGATGGGGAAGGGCGCAGTGTGGATGGGAGAGAGGAGAGTTGAGACAGCAATTAGATAAACAAAGAGGGAACATGAAGCAAAAACACTGATAGATAAAATTAGGAAGAATCCCAAAATACTTTATAACTATTTTAAGGGGAAGAGAATGGCCAGGCAAAGAGTAGACCCCATTAAGGATGAAGGGGACAACCTGCGCATGGAGCCAGAGGACATTGGTAGAGTATTAACTGAAAACTTCACAACTATCTTCATCTTGGAGAAGGAAGATTAGTTGCAGAATTCAGGAAGAGAGACTATGATGTCTTGAGCAGATTGACATAGGGATAGGGAGTGAGGAGGTATTGGGAGTTTTGACAGGCTTAAAAGTGGACAAATTCCCAAGGTCCAGGTAAGTTGTATTTCAAGCTACTCTGAGATGTGAAGGAAGAAATTACAGGACTCTGCCCAAATTTGTTTTTTTCCTGGCCATAGCAGAGGTGCCAAAGGATTGGATAACAGCTAATGTGACTCCACTTTTTAAGAAGGGTGGTAGAGATAAACCAGGAAATGACAGACCAGGAAATGAGTCTTGCATCAGTAGGTGGGAAACTATTGGAAAAAATTATGAAGGGGAATATTAATCTCCATATAGAGAGGCAAGAGATCAGAGATAGTCAGCATGGCTTTGTCAGAGGGAGGTCATGCCTAACAAATTTGACAGAATGTTTTGAGAAAGTCCTCAGATGTGCAGATGAGGATAGTGCAGTTGAAGTAATTTATATGGATTTCAGCAAAGACTTTGATGAAGTCCCATATGGGAGACTAATAAAGAATATAAAACCACATGGGATCCAGGCTAATCTGGCAGCTGGATACAAAAGTGGCTTTGTAGTTTGTAGTGATTGTAATGAGGTTAGCCAGCTGAACCTCATGGAATATGAGTTCACTGATTGGGGTTGTTAATTTGGTTCAGTCAGGGAGCCGAGGCTGACATATTAAAAAGGATGAATGTCAAAGAAACTGACACTCTGGTACCTGACACTGAATGAGGCAAATACTATAGTCAAGGACTGGTTCAATCCTGCCGTCAAGATCTGGACCCAGTATGTTATTTTCTGGGCAAACGACATTGTGGCAAATGAGAAACAATAAGTAATTCTCCTGACAGCCTGTGGACCTGCAACTTTTTCTGTCATTAGAAGCCCAACCTTCCCTGAGACACCAGATAGGAAAACCTTTCAAGAATTGACTGACAGAATTAAGGAATATTATGAATCCAATCATCCTCTGTTACTGAGATGCTAGTGCTTTTACTAGTCAATTCAAAAGCCAGGGAATTCTGTGTCAGGATTTTTGACTCGGTTAAGATGACTGGTAGAAGCCTGTGACTTTGGTTTAACCCTGAATGAAATGCTTAGACACTGTCTGGTATGTGGGGGTTAATCATGTAATTATACAAAAACACCTGCTCGCTGAAGCTGAACTGGATTTCAAACAGGTGCTGCAACTGGCTTTATCATTGGAAAATGTGGTATGTGGAGCATATGAGTTGCAGGGTATTCCAATGGAAGTGGACACCATCACCAGTCTAACAGTTTGGGGAACACCACTTGAGTGCAAGCAATTGCATCACCTCAATCAGGGTCAGAGGGACTTTTGGTCATCCCATAGTAAAACCCCAAAACAAAGCCAGGATCCTGGCTGGCAAGCCATTGTAGTTATTACCTTTATGGGAATTCAAGATAGCAAAAAGGTCGTACTAGAATTAAATTGGATAATATAACTCATAGGCTGGTATCCAGGATAGTTTAAACCTTGGAATGTCCACCTACATTTGGTTTGGAATATCTAAATTGCTTAGCAACAGCAAATTCAGAACCAATCAAGATAAACATTTGTTTCTAACAGAGGTCAATATTAATGTGGTCATATCAATGATCACAGAACCAGTTTTTAATAAAATGCATTATGGACTCTATCCCTTATTTTACGCAAGACCTCAGCTAGGCTGAGAATCTATACTAGGGTACCTTTATAGATTAAGGGTACAACTCAATTCCGTTTTTAATGAAAAGCAGCTGGTTCAAAAACCAGTGATGCTGCTAAAAAGCTTGGCCCCAAGCTTGATGGGGCGAAATTAGTTGTGAGATGTTAACCTAGATTGGGTCAAAAGTTTCAAGTCCTAATTAAATACCCAGAAGTCTTCTAGGGCTATCAGAGTCATAGAGTAATACAGCATGGAAATAGGCCCTTTGGCTCAAAGTGGTCCATGTTGACCATGGTGTCCACTCAGCTAATTCCAGTTGCCTGCTTTTAATCCATGTGGCACAGTGGTTAGCACTGCTGCCTCACAGCGCCAGAGACCCGGATTCAATTCCCGTCTCAGGCAACTGTCTGTGTGGAGTTTGCACATTCTCCCCGTGTCTGCGTGGGTTTCCTCCGGGTGCTCCCACAGTCCAAAAATGTGCAGGTTAGGTGAATTGGCCATGCTAAATTGCCCATAGTGTTAGGTGAAAGGGTAAATGTAGGGGAATGGGTCTGGATGGATTGCTCTTCGGAAGGTCGGTGTGGACTTGTTGGGCTGAAGGGCCTGTTTCCACACTGTAAGTAATCTAATCTAATTTAATCCTTCTCATCCATGTACCTATCCAAATTAGATTAGCTTGCTTACAGTGTGGAAACAGGCCCTTCGACCCAACAAATCCACACCAACCCTCTGAAGAGCAACCCACCCAGACCCATTCCCCTACATTTACCCTTTCACTGAACACTACGGGCAGTTTAGCATGGCCAATTCACCTAACCTGCACATTTTTGGACAGTGGGAGGAAACCGGAGCACCCGGAGGAAACCCACGCAGACACGGGGAGAATGTGCAAACTCCACACAGACAGTTGCCTAAGGCGGAAATTGAACCCGGGTCTCTGGCAACAGTGCTAACCACTGTGCCACCGTGCCAAATGTTTTTTTAAATGTTGCTTACAGTGCCTCAATTACCTTCTCTGGAAGCCTATTCCATGTATGCACTGCTGTCAGCGTGAAGAAGTTACCCCTCTCACCAAGGCCGCCTTGCATGTTGACCATTCCACAATTCTGCAAGGGCCAAATGCCATTTGCCTTATGGGAAAAAGTAGAGGCAGAAATCAGAAGGTTGGAAAATGAAGGAATCATTATATCAGTCCAATTTGTTGAGTGGGCAGCACTTGTTGTACTAATTTTAACGCCCGACGAGTCTTTATGGGGATTTTAAGTACACAATTTTTCGCACTTAGATAATGCCCAATCCCTCAAAGAATTGATATGCAAAGCTAGTAGAGGGGAGGTTATCCTTCACAAAGCTGGGCATAAGCAATGTATACTTGTGCCACACTATTAGAAGGACATGATTACATTGGGGAGGTTCCAGGATTTTACCTGAGATAAAAAGTCTCAGTTATGAAGAGAGACTAGATAGACTGAGTTTGTTTTTCTTAGACCAGAGGAGGCCTGAGGAGGTAGCTGACTCAGGTATACAAAATTACAATAGACATAGACAAAGTAGATTGTGAGAATCTTTTCTCCATGGCAGACATTTAGGGTGAGGTGTAAGTGGTTTGGAGGGAATCTGAGGAAAAGCCTCCTTTATCCAGACGGTAGTAGAAATATGGAACATCCTGCCTGAGAGGGTGATGGAAGAAGATGATTCCACAGCATTTAAAGTATCTGGACGAGCACATAAAATGGCTAAGGACCAAATGCAAGTAATTGGGATTAGTGTAGTTTGGTGTTTGTTGACCTACAGGACCTTTGTTTCTGTACTGTATGACTCTATGAAATGTCAATATCTAGACTGGATGGATGTCGGAAGCAACCTTGCTGATGTTTCCTCTGTGGCCTAGGTACATTTATCCTCAGAAATGGGGAGCGCTGAATAAGGTGACAGTGGTGGTATTAATTAATAATGTTGGTGCATGTGGGGGAAAGGCGATAAGATGTTCTGAGGATGTAAGGGGGCGGTACAGAGGGCATGCATGCTTAATGGTAGAGCAATTAGGGTGGGTGAGAGCATGAGGGAACGTTTTCAATGCAGTTGTGGGAGTGGCTGAGCATGAGTGGGAAGTGAGTGCATTGCCAGACTTAGAGTGAATGTGAGATAACAGACAGAAGAGTGTGACACCTAACCAGATGGAGTGGAGAAGGCTATTGACCTTTTTATGGCACTGCTGACTATTCCACTGTGGAGATAGCACTGGCCTGGGCAGTGGCATTGGACCAGGTTGGAAGTGTCTGTTGGCACAGCCTTTTCTGCTGGTCCTAGATTAGATTTCCTACAGTGTGAAAACAGGCCCTTAGGCCCAACAAGTCCACACCAACCCTTCGAAGAGTAACCCAGCCAGACCCATTTCCCCTCTGACTAATGCACCTAACACTCTGGGCAATTTAGCATGGCCAATCCAGCTGACCTGATCTTTGGACTGTGGGAGGAAACTGAAGCACCCAGAGGAAACCCACACAGACACGGGGAGAACGTGCAAAATCCACACAAGTAGTCACCCAAAGCTGGAATCGACCCCGGGTCTCTGGCACTGTGAGGCTGCAGTGCTAACCACTGACCCATCATGCCACCCCATGCCATTCTCTGAGAAAGGTTGTTTTTCTCTCTGGGTTGTGCCAGTTTGGAATTCTTTGACTCAGAGAAAGGAGTGGAGGCTGTCTCATTGAAACTTTCTAAGGTGGAGGTAAACAGCTAACATTCCTGTTAGACAGGTAATCAATCACGGTTGAAAGGAATGCAGAATTCAGAACACAACCAGATCAACCACGATCGTAATGAATAGTGGAGCAGGCTTGAAGGGTCAAATGTATATACTCCTCCTAATTTGTATGTTTGAAGGTCAGACAAAGGTTTCGTTTTTTATATTGAACAAATGTCATCTGAAAAGGATTAAGTATTTCAACAGAATGGACTTTGCTCCCTCACTGCCTAATTTGCTCCATGATCAATTGCTCCAGTATCATTCAAACAGATTTCTTTTATCCATCTTATGTCCGATTCTGGGATCTTCTGTCAGCAATGGGAATGTGTTGTCAATCCATATCTCATTCTGTCAGAGCAAGTATGTATCTGGTTTAATAATGATGTCCCAACAGCAACTCCTCAGACCAGTCCAGTCTGGCTGATGTTTTGCACTGGCTCTGAGCACGGTCATTTTATCTGCTGTTGTGTTTTACTGATTGTACATAATATAATTTCTCTTTATTTCAGTTACAGTTGAAATAGAGGTGTATGAAGGAAGCGATGTTAAAATCCCTGGACCAGAAAATCCTGAGAAATATACTTTGACGATTTGGACCTTCTCTCGACTCTTGAATACAATAAACATTGTTGAATTTTATGGATCGCCCGATGTACCCAAAGGTTTTGTCACATCTGAATATAAAGACCGAATTATCACAGATGCACGTACTCTTTCCTTTGTATTACAGAAAGTAAGGATGACAGACTTTGGGACCTACAAATTACACAACGTGGATGCACAGGAAATCTTAAAACATGTGGAGCTCATTGTGATCCAACAACAAAGTGAAGTACCTATTTGATTATGTTTGTTGAATTAAGTAAGATTTGTTTATTTTACCTCTCCTGTTGGAGCATAGAAAAGTACAGCACAGAACAGGCCCTTTGGCCCATGATGTTGTGCTGAGGTTTAATCCTAATGTAAAATATAATAACTTACCTACACACCCCTCAACTCACTGCTATCCATGTGCATGTCCAGCAGTCGCTTAAATGTCCCCAATGACTCTGCTTCCACCACCACAGCTGGCAACGCATTCCATGCATTCACAACTCTCTGCATAAAGAACCTATCTCTGACGCCTCCTCTATACCTTTCTCCTAATATCTTATATCTATGGCCCCTCGTACCAGTCAATCCTGCCCGGAGGAAAAGTCTCTGGCTATTGACTCGATCTATTCCAGTCATTATCTTGTATACCTCGATCAGGTCTCCTCTCTTCCTCCTTCTCTCCAGAGAGAAAAGTTTGAGCTTATTCAACCTTTCTTCATAAGGCAAGCCCTCCAGTCCGGGCAGCATCCTGGTAAACCTTCTTTGCACCCTCTCCAAAGCCTCTGTATCTTTCCTATAGTAGGGCGACCAGAACTGGACACAGTTTTCCAAGTGTGGTCTCACCAAGGACTTGTCGAGCTGTAGCAAAACGTCACGGCTCTTAAACTCGATCCCCCTGTTAATGAAAGCCAAAACACCATATGCTTTCTTAACAACCCTATCCACTTGGGTGGCAACTTTGAGGGATCTATGTATTTGCACACCCAGATCCCTCTGTTCCTCCCCACTGACAAGAATCTTTTCTTTAATCCTATATTCAGCATTCGAGTTCGACCTTCCAAAATGCATCACTTCGCATTTATCTAGGTTGAACTCCATCTGCCATTGCTCAGCCCAGCTCTGCATCCTATCTATGTCATGTTGTAGCCTGCAGTAGCTCTCAATACTATCGGCGGTACCTCCAACCTTTGTGTCATCTGCAAATTTACTAACCAACCCCTCAACCTCCTCATCCAAGTAATTTATAAAAACTACAAAGAGCAGAGGCCCAAGAACAGAGCCCTGTGGGACCCCACTCACCACGACCTCCAGGCAAAATACTTTCCATCTGCAACCACTCTCTGCCTTCTGTCAGGCAACCAATTCTGAATCCAGATAGCCAAATCTCCCTGTATCCCATACATCCTGACTTTATGAATGAGCCGAACATGGGGAACCTTATCAAATGCCTTGCTGAAGTCCATTGCTCGACCTTCGACTACCTGTCTTGTCACTTCCTCAAAGAACTCAATAAGATTTGTGAGGTATGACCTGCCCCTCACAAAGCCACGCTGGCTGCCTTTAATCACACTATGCTTTGCCAAATAGTCATACATCCTATCCCTCAGAATTCTTTCCAAAAATTTTGCTGACCACAGACGTAAGGCTGACTGGTCTGTAATCGCCAGGGATTTCCCTATTACCCTTCTTGAAAAGAGGAACAACATTCGCCTCCTTCCAATCCTCCGGTACAACTCCCATGGGGAGTGAGGAGGTAAATATCCTCGCCAGCGGCTTAGCAACTTTCTTTTTCGCTTCCTGGAACAGCCTAGGTTAAATCTGGTCTGGCCCAGGGACTTATCAATCTTAATGTTTTCCAAAATTTCCAGCATATCAACTTCATCAATCTTGATCTGGTCAAGACTGTATCCCAGGTCCTCAAAGTTTTCACTCACAACAAGGTCCCTTTTATTTGTGAAAACTGAAGCAAAAAACTCATTTAGGGCTTTCCCTATCTGCTCAGACTCCATGCACAAGTTCCCTCCCCATTCCCTGATCGGCCCTACCTTCTCCGTGATCATTCTCTTATTCCTCATGTATGAATAAAATGACTTTGGGTTCTCCCTAATCCTTCCTACCAAGCCTCCTGGCTCTCCTCAGGTCCATTTCTGAGCTCCTTTCTAGCAAGCCTGTAATCCTCTAAAGCTGTGCTAGATCCTTGCTTCCTCCACTTTATGTAAGCTGCCTTCTTCCTTTTTCCTCTTCTGTTCTCGTCATCCAAGGTTCCTTAACCTTACCCCTTCATACCTGTCTCAGAGGAATAAATTCGTGCATCACTGATAACAACTGGTCCTTAAATAGTCTCCACATGTCTGCTGTGCCCTTTATGTGGAACAATTTCTCCCAGTCTGTACTTCCCAACTCCAGTCTGATAACGTCATAATTTTCTTTTCCCCAATTAAATACGTTCCCTCGGTAACTGTTCCTTTCTCTCTCCAAGGCTATGGTAAATGTGAGGCAGTTGTGATCACTGTCACCAAGGTGTTCTCCCACTGCAAGATTTGACACCTGTCCTGGCTCATTGCCAAGCACCAAATCCAAAATGGCCTCTCTCCTCGTCGGTCTGTCTATATACTGAGTAAGGAAACCCTCCTGGACACACCTGACAAAAACAGCTCTGTACACAGGGATAGCATTCTAGCTGATGAGACGTTCTTCTCCTGGCTGCATAAACACCACCATTGGCAACCCATCATTGTATCTCAATTCTAGTACAGAACATAGAACAATACAGCACAGAACAAGGCCCTTCAGCCCTCGACGTTGCGCCGATCTGGGATTAGATTAGATTACTTACAGTGTGGAAACAGGCCCTTTGGCCCAACAAGTCCCCGCCGAAGCGTAACCCACCCATACCCCTACATCTACCCCTTACCTAACACTATGGGCAATTTAGCATGGCCAATTCACCTGACCCGCACATCTTTGGACTGTGGGAGGAAACCGGAGCACCCAGAGGAAACCCACGCAGACACGGGGAGAACGTGCAAACTCCACACAGTCGGTCGCCTGAGGCGGGAATTGAACCCGGGTCTCAGGCGCTGTGAGGCAGCAGTGCTAACCACTAATCTAAGCCCATCCCTCTATACTATCCCATCATTATCCATGTGCTTATCCAAGAATTGTTTAAATCTCCCTAATGTGGCTGAGTTAACGACATTGGCAGGCAGGGCATTCCACGCCCTTACCACTCTCTGAGTAAAGAACCTGCCTCTGACATCTCTCTTAAATCTATCACCCCTCAATTTGTCGCTATGCCCCCTCATACAAACAGATGTCATCATCCTAGGAAAAAGACTTTCACTTTCTACCCTGTCTTATCCCCTGATCATCTTGTATATCTCTATCAAATCCTCTCTTAGCCTCCTGTCCAATGAGAATAGACCCAAGTCTCTCAGCCTTTCCTCATAAGACCTTCCCTCCAGACCAGGCAACATCCTGGTAAATCTCCTCTGCACCTTTTCCAATACTGCCACATCCTTCCTGTAATGGGGCAACCAGAACTGTACACAATATTACAAGTGCGGCCGCACTAGCATTTTGTACAGTTGCTGCTCAGGTTTCTTATCCCATATCCAATATTGGATGAGCAAAAATTTCCTTGAATTACATATTGGGAAGACTGAGGCCATATTCTTCAGCCTCGTTATAAACTCGACATCCACACCCCTCATTCTATCCCTCTCGCTGGTAAACATTACATCAATAATCTCAGCAACCATTTCTCAAAAGACTAAGATATAAGATATCAGACGTCAGTCTTTCTCTACAGTGAATACCTGCTGCCAAAATGAGTTTTAACCACACATCCACACCATCAATAAAACCATCTACTACCACCTGAGTAACATCAACTGACTGTCCTCCTGCCTCAGCTCATCTGCTGCTGAAACCCTCATCTGTGCTTTGTGAGCTCTATGTTTGGCTATTCCCATACACTCCTGACCAACTTCGCCAATTCATCGTCTGGAAATGAGGTTGTCTAAAACTCAGCTGCCCATGCCCCTGCAACCATCCAACATTATTGGTTCCTTGATTTTTAAAATTCTTATTCTTGTTTTCAAATCCCTCTATAGCTTTGACCTTTCCTATCTCTGCAAGCTCCTTCATCCCTGCATCCCTCTACAATGTTTTGAGAGTCCCTCATTTTTATCATCGCACCATTGGTGGCTGTGCCTTCAGCTGCTTGGGCCTTAAACTCTGAAATTCTCTCCCTACTCTTCTCCACCTCTCCCATACTTTCCTCTTTCAAGAAACACCTTATAACCTTCCACTTTGAACAAGCTTTGGCTCATCCATTCAAACGTCTCCTGATGTGGTCTTTTCTGATGTTGTGTTTTATGCCTCTGTGAAATGCCTTGGAATATTTTATTATGTTAAAGATGTTAAATGCATACAAATTGTTGTTGTGCACCATGAGTATTGGTTGGCTGTCCACCACAGAGAGAATCAACTCCCACCACAATCACATGATGGTCATTAATTGTAGCAATCCTGGGGGGTTTCCATTCTTTCATTGAGGAAATTTGGAGTTGTTCATGTCCCCTCTACAACTCCCTTTCGCTTCTCCTTCTCTCTCTTACCTTCTCCTGTCTTTCTCTCTTACCCCTTTCATTTTCCACTTACTATTTTCTTGTATCCTTCCAGACTTTCACTCTCATTTCTCCCTCTTTATTTTGCCTCTGCATCATATTTCCTTTTCCCTGTCTTCATTGCTACCTTTCCTCCCAACCTCTACCTTATTCTTCTATTCTCTCACTTCTCACTGAAGGAAATACTGTGTCAAAAGTCTTCACTCAGGGATGAAGCGAGGTGTTGGTTGTGTTCCTTTTCTTTACATGGACAACTTCAGCTTTTAAAATCAACTAGGAGAAAGTGAGGACTGCAGATGCTGGAGATCAGAGCTGAAAAATGTGTTGCTAGAAAAGCGCAGCAGGTCAGGCAGCATCAAAGGAGCAGGAGAATTAACATTTCGGGCATAAGCCCTTCTTCAGGAATGACTTCAGCTTTTCTCCACTTTACTGCTGCTCAGTGTGGGTGCTAGTACAGAGATTGGGCTGAGGCTATTCAGGTAAGGCAGCATCCGAGGAGCAGGAGGATCGACGTTTCAGGCATGAGCCCTTCATCAAGAATGAGGCTTGTGAGCCAAGGGGGTTGAAAGATAAATGGGAGGAGTGGTGGGGCTGGGGGAAAAGTAGCTGAAAGTGCAATAGGTAGATGAAGGCGGGATTAAGGCGATAGGTTGGAGAGGAGGGTGGAGCAGATAGATGGGAAGGTAGATGGACAGATCGACAAGTAATGAGGGTGCTGCCAAGTTAGAATGTTGGATCTGGGATAAGGTGGAGGGAGGGGAAATGAGGAAACTGGTAAAATCCACATTAATCCTGTGTGGTTGGAGAGGCCCATGGCGGAGGATGAGGCGTTCTTCCTCCAGGTATTGGGTGGTTAGTGTTTGGTGCTGGAAGAGGCCCAGCACCTGCATGTCCTTGGTGGAGAGGGAGGGGGAGTTAAAGTGTTCACAGGGCATTGCGGTTGCTTCATGCGTGTGAGCTAGAGATGTTCTCTGAAGCGTTCTGTAAGTAGGCGTCCTGTCTCCCCACATGAGGAGACCACATCGGGAGCAATGGATACAGTAAATGACGTGTAGAAGTGCAGGTAAATCTATGGTGGGTGTGGAAGGCTCCTTTGGGGCCTTGGATGGAAGTGAGCGGGGAGGTGTGGGCACAGATTTTGCAATTCTTGCGGTGGCAGGGGAAGATGCCAGGATGGGATGGTGGGTTGGTGGGGGCAGTGGACCTGACAAGAGAGTCACAGAGGGAATGGTCTTTACAGAATGCAGATAGGAGTGGGGAGGGAAATATATCTCTGATGGTTAGGGTATGTTTGTAGGTGGCGGAAATGGTGGAGAGTGATATGATGCATCCAGAAGTTGATGGGATGGAAGGTGAGGACCAGGGGGGTTCTGTCCTTGTTGCAGTTGGAGAGGCGGGGTTCGAGGGCAGAGGTGCAAGAAGTGGATGAGATATACTGGAGGGCATCATCAACCATGTGAGAGGGAAAATTGCAGTCTTTGAAAAAGGAGGCCATCTGGTGTGTTCTTTGGTGGAACTGGCCCTCCTGGGAGCTGATGTGGTGGAGGAGGAGGAATTGGGAATAAGGGATAGTGTTTTTACAGGAGGTAAGGTGGGAGGAGGTGTAGTCCAGGAGAATATCTCCAGTACACATGCACGAAACAACCCCACTGCCCTGTGGCCGAACACTTTAACTTGCCCTCCCACTCTGCCAAGAACATGCAGGTGTTGGGCCACCTCCATTGCCAAACCCAAACCACCCGACACCTGGAAGAAGAATGCCTTATCTTCCACCTTGGGACCCTCCAACTACACAGGATTAATATGGACTTCACCAGTTTCCTCATTTCCTCTCCCCCACCTTATCCCAGATCCATGATCCTCATGACCTGTCCTCCCTGTCCATCTTCCTTCCCACCTATCCTCTGCACTATCCTCCCCGACCTATCACCATTACCCCACTTTCATCTACCTATCGAACTCTGAACTACCTTCCCCCAGCCCCGCCCTCTCCCATTTATCTCTCAGCCCCTTGCCCACAAGCCTCATTCCTGTGAAGGGCTCATGCCTGAAACGTCAGTTAGAGTCATAGAGTCATAGAGATTTAGAGCATGGAAACAGACCCTTCGGTCCAACCCGTCCATGCCGACCAGATATCCCAACCCAATCTAGTCCCACCTGTCAGCACCCAGCCCATATTCCTCCAAACCCTTCTTATTCATATACCCATCCAAATGCCTCTTAAATGTTGCAATTATTCCAGCCTCCACCACTTCCTCTGGCAGCTCATTCCATACCCGTACCACCCTCTGTGTGAAAAGATTGCCCCTTAAGTCTCTTTTATATCTTTCCCTTCTCATCCTAAACCTATGCCCTCTAGTTCTGGACTCCCCGACCCCAGGGAAAAACTTTGTCTATTTACCCTATCCAAGCCCCTCATCATTTTTTAAACCTCTATAAGGTCACCCTTATCCTTTGACGCTCCAGGGAAAACAGCCCCAGCCTGTTCAGCCTCTCCCTATAGCTCAAATCCTCCAACCCTGGCTACATCCTTGTAAATCTTTTCTGAACCCTTTCAAGTTTCATAACATCTTTACAATAGGAAGGAGACCAGAATTGCATACAATATTCCAACAGTGGCCTAACCCATGTGCTGTGCAGCCGCAGCATGGCCTCCCAACTCTTGTACTCAATATTCTGACCAATAAAGGAAAGCATACCAAACGCGTTCTTCACTATCCTATCTACCTGCAACTCCACTTTCAAGGAGCTATGAACCTGCACTCCAAGGTCTCTTTGTTCAGCAACACTCCCTAGGACCTTACTATTAAGTGTATAAATCCTGTTAAGATTTGCTTTCCCAAAATGCAGCACCTCGCATTTATCTGAATTAAACTCCATCTGCCACTTCTCAGCCCATTGGCCCATCTGGTCAAGATCCTGTTGTAATCTGAGGTAACCCTCTTTGCTGTCCACTACACCTCCAATTTTGGTGTCATCTGTAAACTTACTAACCGTACCTCTTCTGCTCGCATCCAAATCATTTATGTAAATGACAAAAAGTAGATCCTTGTGGCACTTCACTGGTCACAGGCCTCCAGTCTGAAAAACAGCTCTCCACCACCATCTTCTACCTTTGAGTCAGTTCTGTATCCAAATGGCTAGTTCTCCCTGTATTTAATGAGATCTAACCTTGCTGATCAGTCTCCCATGGGGAACTTTGTCAATCGCCTTACTGAAGTCCATATAGATCCTGCTCCTCGCATGCTGCCTGATCTGCAGTGCCTTTCCAGCAGCGCACTCTTGACTCTGATCTCCAGCATGTGCAGTCCTTACTTTCTCCTGAGACTATTCAGTTGAAATTGATTTCTACAGGCCTTAATGGCCTTGTATTGAACCAAGATCAACTCCAGGACAGAGTGCGAGACCACATCTGATGCAAATACTCTCTCCTAAAGGCCAACTTTGAATTTGTTCTCTCTCATCCTGAACCAGAACAGTAGCTCCCTTCGTGTAGGAATCAGATGCTACTCTATTATTGTGTCATTGATACTTAGAATTGAGAACCAATTAGCTCTGTTTTAAACCACTGGCTATTGAATCTTCCACATTTGCAGCTCCTGCTCATATTTCCTGAAGCACCTCCTGCCTTCTACTCAAAACCACTTGATAGAACTCACAAAGCATAATAGACAACAGAAAGCTGAAATAAAAACCCAAAATATTCACCAGGTTGGTAGCATCTGTGCAGAGAGAAACACCTTTCAGGTCCATTACTTTTTCTGAGTCCTCACTTGAATGTTTCCTTCCAGAATTACTGTTCACGTATGGAAGACGAATGTAACATTCCCAGCCATGTACACAATTTCAGCATGAATCACTCATATAGATTCAAACCCAGGCTCCAAACAGCTCTCAGTCATTTCAGGGCACACAATATTCCTGACTGTGTCAATTGAGGCTGGTATACTGAATGGGGACATGCACATATTCACAAGGTTGGGTATGTATCTCACCAAATTTTTCCTGCATCCAATATCCAGAGGTTAATTTCCAATTTGCAAACATTAACTGAAGAAATTTCAAGGTTCCAATTTCAGCTCCACATCCTTTATTGTTGAAAATGTGTTGCTGGAAAAGCGCAGCAGGTCAGGCAGCATCCAAGGAACAGGAGAATCGACGTTTCGGGCATAAGCCCTTCTTCAGGAATGAGGAGGGTTTGTCCAGCAGGCTAAGATAAAAGGTAGGGAGGAGGCACTTTGGGGAGGGGCATTGGAAATGCGATAGGTGGAAGGAGGTTAAGGTGAGGGTGATAGGCTGGAGTGGGGTGGTGGCGGAGAGGTCAGGAAGAAGATTGCAGGTTAGGAAGGCGGTGCTGAGTTTGAGGGATTTGACTGAGACAAGGTGGGGGGAGGGAAAATGAGGAAACTGGAGAAATCTGAGTTCATCCCTTGTGGTTGGAGGGTTCCTAGGCAGAAGATGAGGCGCTCTTCCTCCAATCGTCGTGTTGCTATGGTCTGGCGATGGAGGAGTCCAAGGACCTGCATGTCCTTGGTGGAGTGGGAGGGAGAGTTGAAGTGTTGAGCTACGGGGTGGTTGGGTTGGTTGGTCCGGGTATCCCAGAGGTGTTCTCTGAAACGTTCCGCAAGTAGGCGGCCTGTCTCCCCAATATAGAGGAGGCCACATCGGGTGCAGTGGATGCAATAGATGATGTGTGTGGAGGTGCAGGTGAATTTGTGGCAGATGTGGAAGTATCCCCCCACCTTGTCTCAGTCCCAACCCTCGAACTCAGCACTGCCTTCCTAACCTGCAATCTTCTTCCTGACCTCTCCACCCCACCCCACTCCAGCCTATCAGCCTCACCTTGACCTCCTTCCACCTATCGCATTTCCAACGCCCCTCCCCAAAGTCCCTCCTCCCTACCTTTTATCTTAGCCTGCTGGACACACTTTCCTCAGTCCTGAAGAAGGGCTTATGCCCGAAACATTGATTTTCCTGCTCCTTGGATACTGCCTGACATGCTGCGCTTTTCCAGCAACACGTTTTCAGCTCTGATCTCCAGCATCTGCAGTCCTCACTTTCTCCTCTACACATCCTTTATTGTGTCCATTTTCAAAGTGACCATTTGTAAGATTCCCAGGAGTGAGACTGCTGGTTTGTGTCCTGTGAGCAGATTTGGTCGGGGACATTCTTAATGCAATTGTGTCCATACACCACATTATTCTCCAGGATTTAACTTCTGACCCAGGCTGTGACTGTGGAAGGACCACGTACTCTTTCCTGAATATTAAATACTGTTTCATCTTTTTCCAGATCCTAATCCAAACAAGCCTCAGATATCGAGCAATTCCAGCCTGGGAAATACTATTATTGCTTTGACCTGTTCAGTGCCAGTGAAAGTCCTGACTATCGAGTGGCTTGCATTTGGAAAAGCCATTCATGATGTGCGATACAGATTAGTCAATAATAACAGGACTTTGATCATTGACATGGCAGAAGAATCAGATTCCGGCACTTACACCTGTATTGTATACAGTGAACATGGCAAAACCAGCAGCTTTTACCAGCTGAGAATCGAGTGTGAGTGTGTCAAGTTTTCTCTTTAACGTGTAAGAGTGTAGATATCTTGTATTTTGCAGTGATTTTAAGTCTGTGTTATATGAGTAGCTTCTCCAAAATAGTCTCGATTACAGCATAACATGTCCTACAGTGCTTTCAGGAAGCAACAAGCAGCTAGATAAAGGGAAACATGTAGATATGATGTATCTGGATTTCCATAAGGCATTTATTAACATAATACTTCAAAACTGACCGCTGAAACGACCTCAGGCATCCAGCAGAACCTACTGGAATAGATAGAGAATAACTTAACTGCTAAGAAACTGATAATAAAGATCAATCAAAATTTTTTTGTTGTCAAACTGTCACAAGTGAATTGCTGCAGGGATCAGTGCTAGAGCCTTATCTATATACAATCTCAATCAATGCCATGGTGAAGGGATGGAAGTATGACTGCTAACATTTGCCTGACACCAAGTTAGGTAGCAGAGGCAATTGTGAGAAGGACATCAGCAGTTTGCAAAGGGCTTTGGGCATAATAAATCAAAGAAATGCAGATTCTGTTAGAAATCTGTGTTCTTCTACTTATGCTGACGATAGGGGGAGAGTAATGGTGAAGGAATGAACCGAGCATACGGAGTTGGAACCAAGGGAGAGTAAAAAAGGATAGACAAGCAAAGAGTTGCTGATAAATGAAGTGGGAGACAAATGCTGGGAAGGCTGCTAATGAGAAGTGTAAGTGGAACTGCTCCTTGGAGCATCTGGTCCCCGAATAGCTAACCCATTTTTATCTATGCGCACTTCTCTCTCTTCTTTCCCCAGCTGCTGTCAGTTCTGATGAAGGGTCACTGGACTTAGTGTTAACTGTTTTTCCTCTCTGCATGTGCTGCCAGACCTGCTAAGGGGCATAGATATGTTAATTGAATGGACAGAAGTTTCACATATGGGATATAAAATGGAAAAATGTGATCTTGTCCACTTTTTAAGGAAGAATAGAAATATAACAAAATTAATTGGAGGGGAGAGAGAGTGTGTATAATTACAGAACTCTGTAATCATGAGCATTATGGGTGTTAGGAAGTAAGACTGTTCAGCCCATTGAGACCACTGAGCTATTCTAACTGATTATGATTTTGACACCTGCCTTATGCCATTTTCACTACGATCCACATGATGCCATTAGTGCCAGAAAACTATTGATTTCCACCTTGAATCTGATCTATGGCTGAGCTTCCACAATTCTCTGGGGTAGCGAATTCCAAGATGTACCACCCGCTGTGTGAAAAAATTCCTCCTCATTTCCCAGTTAAATTTCCTGCCCCTTATTATGTGACTTTGTCCTCTGGTTCTAGAGTCACCAGTCAGGAGACACCTCCTGTCCATATACACCCTGTCACACTCTAAGAATTATTTATGTTTTAGTGAAATTGCTGCTCATTGTTTGTGTTTTTGAGCCTTCTTCCACAGCCTTCTTCAGTGGAGCTGGGTTTATTAAATATTTTTAACACAGAAGTAGATAGACTTTTGATTTAATACATGTTATGATCACAGTTCATAATGTTACTGAGCAAGTGAGATCTCAGAGTAAAATCTGGCTTGATAGATTTGTTTAATTTTGCATTGTTTGTGCTTTTAATTAGGTGGTTTTTAATTGAAATGCAACTATGCGATGCTGCAGATTTGTTTTTAGCCATAAGGCAGAAGTTTATTACACAAAAGAAATGAAGATAATATAAAATAAACCAGACCATTTTCACATATCAAAAATTTAAAGAGTTCAAAATGCAGAATAATATAATCATATTAATCCCAGCAATATTTGTTCACAGATCCCAAAACAACATTTTTATTACTTAAACTGGACAGGATTTCCTTTTAATCACGTCTATATGCTTCATTTATCTTTGTTGTGAGTTAATTCTGAGTTTGATTCTGAGTCTAGATAAGCTGATAGCCACTTCCTGGAGCCAGGAGTTAAGTTTAAACTTTCTCAGCTTCAAACAAGCCCTTCAGGGTTATACTCAAACATGGGTCACACTTTCTTCACAAATTAACCTTTATAAAATCATGAGGTGCATGGATAGGGTGAATGGTCAAGGTCTTTTTCCTCGGGTAGGAGAGGCCAAAACTGGAGAGCAGAGATTTAAGGTGAGAGGGGAAAAAAATTAAGAGGGACCTGAGGGGCAATCTTCATACGCAGAGAGTGGTGCATGTATGGAACAAGCTGCTAGAGGAAGGGGTTGGGCAGGTACAATCACGACATTTAAAAGGATCTGGATGGATACAGAAATAGAAAGGGTTTAGATGTGACAAATGCTGACAAATGGGATTAGATCAGTTTAGGATATCTGGTTGGCGTGGACTGAGTGTCTGTTTTTGTGCTGTCTGACTCTGTGATTTTAAATTGTAACTATCTTCTCCTTTTCATTGGAGCAACTTCAGCTTCAGCTAAGAACCCAACAGATTTTCCCCAAACTGAAGCAGTTGTACCACAATGTGCACTTGGTTCATTTATAAACTTTGTCACTTTAAACAAAAGAGGCTATATCTTTCAAACTGAATTCAAAGAATGCACCATGATTACAGAAACATTCACTGTTAATCCGTAAACCCTTTCAGATACTTTGAAAACTCCATATGCCATTAGTTCAAAATTTAAAACGCCAAGCTTAAAAATAAATGATATTAAAGCATATATACCTCAAACATCCAATGTTATACCTCCTCACAAAGCATGAAAATGTATCTTTCGGAGGCACTTTCATTACTCTTCAAAATTATCTTAAGATTACGTCTATCTCTATACCCAAGTGTATACAGTAAGATTTTTTTTTCAACTTACACTCTTGGAAAACTCAGTTCAATAGATATCCCAAAATTTACCTCAAAATTAAAGGGTCTTGGTATGTATAAATAACTATTTCTTCCATATTTTTGCTGATGTATATTTCAGAATCAAGTCACTCTGGTACAAGACTCAATATCTCTTTTCTCAATAATGTGGAGGTGCCAGTATTGGATTGGAATGGACAAAGTTTTTAAAAAAAACACAGACACCAGGATATAGTCCAGCAGGTTTATTTGAAAGTATAAACTTTTGGAGAGCTGCTCCTTCATCAGGTAGCTAATGGGACAGGATACATAGTACACTGAATTTATAAATTAAAAAAAGTATCAGACAAATTACTTGATGTATTAGACCAAGCTAGATTGCTGTTAAGTCTTTAAGCACTTAGAATGAGGATGCAAGTTTTAATTGATTAATATGTAAATCCCAGAATTTCTTCCAAGTCACTGCCCTGAGATAATTTAAGATTTTATCAGTGTATTAAAAAAAGTGACATCTCAACTCAATGTATTAAAGGTATGAGGTTACAGTCTGTCTGTATCTCAACCTCGAGTCAGACTGGTTTTATTTCCAAAGTAGGAATTTATAAATTGTTACATTGACTGACTGACTGCCTGGAGATTGCATGCTCTTTGAATAAAATAGAATGAACCTGCAAATGCAAATTCACCCCCGAGACTTACATATGTGTGTGAGGGAGGGGGAAAGTTTTTTTTGTGTGTGTGTGTCTCCCCCTCTCCCACACATACTTTCCCTCTTCCCCTCACACACACATACATGTACACACTCTAATATATGTCTATGGGGTGAATTTGCATTTGCAGATTAATTCTATTTTATTCAAAAAGCACACCGTCTACAGGCGGTCAGTCAGTGACATTTTTTAAATTCCTACTTTGAAATAAAACCAGTCTGACTCCAGGTTGGGATGCAGACAGACTCTGACCTCACATTTTTTAATGCATTGTCTAAGCTGAGGTGTCACCTTTTTTTATTAACAGATAGTTTAAGGTTTTATCTCAGGGCAGTGACTCAAAAGAAGTTGTGGGATTTACATATTAACCAATCAAAACTTGCATTCCCATTCTGAGTGATTAAAGACTTAACAGTCATCTACGTTTGTTTAAGATTTGCTTCATTGTATGACACTCTGATCTTTTACTTATAAGTTGTGTCCTATGTATCCTGCCTCATTAGTTACCTGATGAAGGTGCAGCGCTGTGAAAGCTTGTACTTTCAAATAAACCTGTTGAACTATAACCTGGTATTATGTGATTTTTAACTCTCTTCTCAATGGTTGATTTTTTTTTATTACAATGTGCTCAATCTCTTTAAGCTATGACTGACATGCCTTCTATTTCCATATTGTCATCTTGCAGTAAAATAGCTCCCACATTATCATTGACAGCCATTTGGCTTCATGAAAACATTTATAGCACAGCTTTCAAGTTTTCATATTCTTATGTCCGTTCAAATTACCAGCATGTTTGGTAAATGTGCAACAACAGGTCCAAAGTTTGGATCAAACTTGTGATAAAATTCTCTCTTGTCAATACAGTGCAAAATTTCATATTTTGTCTAACGCATGGAAAACCCAAAATAGCTCATAGTTTCATTATTTATGTACGACTTGGCCTTGTCCCGCAGTGTGACTAAGGTAAATCACTTTTTTGCTTTCACAAATTCACTCTTGATAAAATTTAAAACTAAGTTAGTTTTTACAGTTGACTAAACTGTTCAGTTAAATGGTATAAATGTTCTCAACAAGTTTAACTAAACACAAACTGTCAGTGTAAACATCACAATTACAAAGGCCTTCATTGACACTTTTGGTTAATTGTTGAAGCATTTCTAGGGCATCTTTCATTCCAAATGGGTTGAATTTGCATTGATAAAGTTCACGCAGTATTACAAAAGCTAATAATTGTGTAGATCTCTCAGTCAAAGAACATAGAACAGTACAGGTAAAAACAATGACTGCAGATGCTGGAAACCAGATTCTGGATTAGTGGTGCTGGAAGAGCACAGCAGTTCAGGCAGCATCCAAGTAGCTTCTGCTCTGCTCTTCCAGCACCACTAATCCAAAATCTGGTTTCCAGCATCTGCAGTCATTACCTTGTTGATTTTAACCCTACTGCGAATCCTCTTGCAAGGATGCCTGCCTTGAAGAAGTTTTCCTCCTCTCTCTACAAGAATCTCAGGGAGTCCCTCTCCCACTGCAACTCCCAGGTCATTTCCTCTGCCCTGAAGCTCTTACTCTATGCTACTTTCTCCCCACCCCCACCCTCCTCTAGCTTATCTCTCCACGCTTCAGGCTCACTGCCTTTATTCCTGATGAAGGGCTTTTGCCTGAAACGTCGAATAGAACAGTACAGCCTTTTGGCCCATGATATTGTGCTGAACATGATGCCAAATGAAACTAATCCCTTCTGCCTGCCCTCGGTCCATATTCCTCCATTCCTTGCATATTCATTTGTTTATCTAAAAGCCCCTTAAGTGTCCCTATCGTATCTGCCTCAACCACTACCCCTGGCAGTGCTTTCCAGACTCCTACCATGCTGTGTAAGAAAACTTGCCCCTCACATCTCCTTTGAAATTTCCTGCTCTTGCCTGAAATGCATGACCCGCACTATTCGACATTTCAATAGCTGAGGGCCTTACCAGATATCTTTGCAGCATCCTAGAACACGGCTGAGGTCTAGGAGGACTGGAGAATTGCCAATATTGTCCCCTTGTTTAAGAAGTGTAGCAGGGATAATCCTGATAACTATAGATTGATGAGCCTGATATTAGTGGTAGGGAAGCTACTGGAGAAGATACTGAGGGATAGGATCTATTTACATTTGGAAGAAAATGGGCTTATCAGTGATAGGCAACATTGCTTTGTACAGGGAAGGTCATGCCTTACCAACTTAATACAATTCTTTGAGTAAGTAACAAAGTTGATTGAGGGAAGGGCAAAAGAAGTCATGTACATGCACTTCAGTAAGGTATTTGATAAGGTTCCCCATGGTAGACAGATGGAGAAATGAGGTTGCATGGAATCCAGGGTGTGCTAGCTAGATGGATAGAGTACTGGCTGGGCAACAGAAGACAGAGAATAATAGTAGAGTTTCTCAAAATGAAGAACTGTAATCACTGGTGTTTCATAGGGATCCATGCTGGGACCACTGTTGTTTGTGATTATACAAAAATGATCTGGAGAAAGGTATAAGTGGCCTGATTAGCAAGTTTGCAGATGACAGTAAGATTGGTGGAGTATCAGATAGTGAAGGGGACTGTCAGAGAATGTGGCAGAACATAGATAGATTGGAGAGTTGGGCAGAGAAATGGCAGATGGAGTTCAATCTGGGCAAATGTGAGATGATGTATTTTGGAAGATCCAATTCAAGAGCAAACTATACCATAAATGGAAAAGCCCTGGGGAAAATTGATGTACAGAGAGATCTGGATGTTCAGGTCCATTGTACACTGTCGATAGTGGTCAAGAAGGCATACGGCATGCTTTCATTCATCAGACAGGGTATTGAGTGCAAGAGTTGGCAAGTCATGTTACATTTGCACAGGGCTTGATTCATCAGCATTTGGAATACTGCATACAGTTCTGGTCGCCTCACATTATCAAAAGGACGTGAATGCTTTGGAGAGGTTGCAGAGGAGGTTCACCAGGATGTTGCCTGGTATGGAGGATGCTCACTATGAAGAGAGGTTGAGTAGATTAGGATTATTTTCATTAGAAAGATGGAGATTGAAGGTGACCCAAATCATGAGAGGTATCGACAGGGTGGATAGCAAGAAGCTTTCTCCCCATATTGGGGGACTCAATTAGTAGGGGTCATGAGTTCAAGGTGAGAGGGGAAAAGTTCAAGAGAAATATGTGTGGAAAGTTCTTTATGCAGAGGGTGGTGGGTACCTGGAACACGCTGCCAGTGGAGGTGGTAGACGTGGGAATGACAGCATCATTTAAGACTTATCTAGACCAATGCCTGAATGGGCAGGGAGCAGAGGGATACCGATCCTAGGAAAATATGTGACCTATTTTATACGGAGGATCTGGATTAATGCAGGCTTGGAGGGCCAAAGGGCCTGTTCCTGTATTGTAATTTTCTTTGTTCATTTGTTCTTTGTTCAACTCTCAGAAAAAGATTCTGACTGTCAATCTTATGTTTGCATTTCACAATTTTATAGACTTCTATCAAGTCTCCCCTCAGCCTCCACTGCTGAGGAGAAAACAACCCAAGTCTCCATAGAGTTCATGCCCTCTAATTCCGACAGCAATCTGATCACCCTCTTCTGCATCCTCTCCAAAACCTCCACACCATTCCTGTAAAGTGGCGACCAGAATTAAATGCAATACTCTAAGTGTGGCCTAACCAAGGTCTTGTAAAGCTGTAACATGACATCTTGACTCTTGTACTCAATTCCCCAACCAGTAAATCAAGCACACCATACGCCTTCTTTGTCACCCTATCTTTTTGCGTGGCAAATTTCAGGGAGCTATGGACTTGAATCCCAAGATCCCTCTGTACATTAATGCTGTTTAGAGTCCTGCCATTAATTATATACTTTTCCGTTAAATTTGATCTCCCAACAGGCAGCACTTCACACTTACCTGGATTAAACTCAATCTGCCATTTTTCCACCCATATCCTCATTGGATCTATTTCCCACTGTATCCTTTGGCAACCTTATACATTATTTACAACTTCACCGGTCTTTGTATTGTCTGCAAACTTACCAACTCACCCATCTATGTTCTCGTCCAAGTTATTTATATATATCACATGCAGCAAATGTCCCAGCATGGATCCATGCAGAACACAACTTGTTCACGGACCTCAGCCTGAAAAACACCCACCACTACCCCCTATTTGCTATGGGCAAGCCAATTCTGAATCCACGATGCAAAGTCACATTGGATCCATGTATCTAAATCTTCTGAATGAGCACAGCCTCAGGGATCTTGTCTGAAACCTTACCAAATGTCATGTAAATAAAATCCACTGCACTACTCTCATCAATCACCTTTATCACCTACTCAAAACATTAGTAAGACATGACCTGCACAAAGCTGTGCAGACTGTCCCTAATTAGGTCATGCTTTTCCAATTGTGTGTAAATCATGTCCCTAAGAATTCTCTCCGATAGCTTCCCAACCACTGATGTGAGACTCACTGATCTATACTTTCCTGGATTATCCCTATTTCCCTTCTTGAACAAGGAACAATATTAGCTACTCGCCAGACCTTGCCAATGACTAGTGGAGGTACAAAAATCTTGGTCAAAGCCCCAGCAATCTCCTCTCTTGCCTCTCTCAGTAACCTAATAGAGTTACTAATATCATTTCAGCAGATTGATTTTTGTGACAAATCATGTGTATCCAATTTACTCAATACAGACCTCTAGGAATAGGATATAAGTCAGCTTTCACTACCATAATGACTCCGTGATAAAAAAATACAAAATCTTTGTGACTGAACTGGTTTTGGGACCATTATGATAAGTTTGTGAGAAGATTTGTAGCTCGGGTGCTCGTCGTTGTGGTTCTGTTCGCCGAGCTGGGAATTTGTGTTGCAGACGTTTCGTCCCCTGTATAGGTGACATCCTCAGTGCTGGGGAGCCTCCTGTGAAGCGCTTCTGAGATCTTTCCTCCGGCATTTAGAGTGGTTTGAATCTGCCACTTCTGGTTGTCAGTTCCAGCTGTCCGCTGTAGTGGCCGGTATATTGGGTCCAGGTCGATGTGCTTGTTGATTGAATCTGCGGATGAGTGCCATGCCTCTAGGAATTCCCTGGCTGTTCTCTGTTTGGCTTGTCCTATAATAGTAGTGTTTGAAGTTTGAAGTCATCTCGAAAGCATCATGTTTTAGCCTCCAGCAAGCTATCTAAAACTTTTAGCATTCTAAGTTTGATTGTAGGATGGTCAACTTTTGAACTTTCCACTTCATAGAAATGGAAACATAAAAAATAGGAGCAAGATTAGACTGGCCCTTTGAATCTATACTGCCGTTCAATATGATCATGGCTGATCATCCAACTCTATTGCCCTCTACCTTTTGATCCTTTGATCCCTAAAAAAATTTGCATTAGTGGGATATGGGGATTGCTGTCTAGGTCAGCATTTATTATCCGTCAGGCAGTTGAAAATCAACTGCATTGCTCTGTATCTAGAATCACATGTAGACCGATAAGCCTAACTGTCTTTTTCCCTAAAGGACATTAATGAACCAGATGGATTTTTCCCAACAATCAACAACACTTTCACGGTCACCATCAAATTCTTAATTGCAGACTTTTTCCCAATTCCACCATCTGCCAAAGCAGGATTCAAAATAGGATCCCCACAACATTACCTGGGTCTCTGGATTAATGAAATAGTGATAATACCACTCAGCCATTGCTTTCCCTATATCTTTTTCCTTCGTGAAAACATGCAATGTTTGCACTTCAGACACTTCCTGTGGCAGAGAATTCTATAAGCCCACCACTCTCTGAATGAAGAAACTTCATTCTCAGTCCAAATGTTCTACCCATATCCTTAAAGTGGGACTCCTGGTTCTGGACACCCCATCTCTAGGATTTGTTTAAGATTCATTTTCCAGGACAACCTGGGGTTGATGTCTAAAAGGCAAGACAAAACTGCTGTGAGTGACTAAGTAGTCACAAAATTGATAGAGTTGTTAAGTATGGTATTTTGGCTTTCATTAACAGGAGGATTGAATTTAAGAGCCGCAAGGTTTTGCGGCAGCTCTATAAAACCCTGGTTAGATCACACTTGGAATATTGTGTCCAGTTCTGGTCACCTCATTCTTGGAAAGATGTAGATGCTTTCGAGAGGATGCAGAGGAGATTTACCAGGATGCTGCCTGGATTGGAGGGCTTGTCTAATGAAGAGAGGTTGAGTGAGCTAGGGCTTTTCACACTGGAGAGAAGAAGGAAGAGAAGTGACTTGCTCGAGGTGTACAAGGTAATAAGAGGCATAGATAGAACAGATAGCCAGGGACTTTTCCTCAGGGCAGAAATGGCTGGTTAAGTTAATTGGTGGAAGGTATAGGGGAGATGTCAAAGGTAGGTACTTTACGCAGAGAGTGGTGTGTGCATGGAATGCACTGCCAACCATGATAGTAGAGTCAGAGACATTAGGGACATTTGAATTACTGCTGGACAAGCAAACGATTGACAGTAAATTGAGGTGTACGTAGGTTAGGTTTGATCTTAGATTAAGATAAATTCTCGGCACAACATTGTGGGCTGAAGGCTCTATACTGTGCTGTACTGTTCTGTGTTCTATTTTCCAAAGTGAGTGAGCACCAGGAAAACAAGTTATGACCCTTGAGATGTCCCCTCTTCCACTGGATGAGCTGGAAGCCTGTCCTTGCATGCAAAGCAGCCTGGCAACAGCATTGCAATGTAAGATGTCAGTGAGCTCTAAAGTGCAACAGTGAAGTGCTGACTGTATTAAAATTGAGTTCTGAATGTACTCTGTTGGTAAAGTGAAAGTGATGCGTTTGCCAATTCAAACCTCAGTAGAGAGAGGTTGCAGGCAACCACTACACATGAGGTATGCCCTGAGTATTGAGGAATGCTGGATATTTAATTGCAAACAGTAGTTAACTGCTCAGATTTCCATATCAGGAATTGTTGCTGCTTACTTTCTCTCCACTGCCTTGGAAAATCACAAGCTGTACATAGGCGAGGTCAGATTAGATGAGATGTCAATGCATGCAAATAGGACTCTTGCTGCTCACTAACAACATTTGTGTCTCTCTGTAAAAGACCTTGAGCGAAAAATCAAACCTTGTTTCCTTGACATCCAGAAGCTAATTTTTCCTTTCTTACCAACTCAATTCACCGCTGTCCTTATAGTTGGGGTGTATATTCCTTCCAGTGATAATGCTAAAGAGACACTTTGTGAACTGTATGGTGCGACTAGTGGCCTGCAGAATGCACACCCTGATGGACTATTTATTGTTGCTTGAGATTTCAACCATGCGACTCTCAAGACTGTGCTCCCTAAATTCCATCAGTATGTGGAGTTTGCGACAAAAGTGGAGAACACACTGGATCTGGTTGACACCAACATCCCCAACACATACAGGGCAGAGCCCAACCCCACCTTGGCTCCTAATCTCAGCATACAGACTGCTCATCAGACATGTCAAACCGGTTCTGAAGCAGGTGAAAACCTGGCCAGAAGGAGCCACTTCTGCTCTCCAAGACTACTTTGAGTGCGCTGATTGGCACGTGTTCAGGGAGGCAGCAACCGATAGTGATAAAATCAACTTAGAGGAGTAAACGGTGTCAGTGAATCGCTACATTAGCAACTGTATTGACAACGTCACTGTGTCCAAGACCATCACTTCTCACCCCAACCAGAAGCTGTGGATGACCATAAAGGCGTGTGCACTGCTGAGGACCCGTGATTCAGCCTTCAGTGCAGATGACAAGGCGGCCCTAACAACAGCGAGGACAAACCTGATCGGGTCCATCAAAGAGGCAAAGCCTGCATACGCACAGAAAATACACAGCCACTTTCAGGACACCAGTGATATGCGGAGCATGTGGAAGAGATCCAAACCATCACCAACCACAGAACTGCATCGCCTGCGTATACTGGTGATGCCTCTCTCCCAGATGAGTTGAACAACTTCTAAGCACGGTTTGAGTAACAAAAGGCAGTGAGGAAGTCCAGCTCCCCCCCACAATGACCAGGTGCTGTCTTACCACGGCTGATGTGTGGAAAACCTTACGCAGAGTCAACCCATGTAAGGATGCTGGACCAGATAATATCCCTGGTAGAGTGCTCAGAGTGCTCACGGACATCTTCAACATTTCCCTGAGCTATACCATAGTTCCAACATGTTTCAAGGCTGCTACCATTATCGAGGAGAAAGTGAGGACTGCAGATGCTGGAGATCAGAGCTGAAAATGTGTTGCTGGAGAAGCGCAGCAGGTCAGGCAGCATCCAAGGAGCAGGAGAATCGACATTTTGGTCATGAGCCCTTCTTCAGGAATGATTCCTGAAGAAGGGCTCATGCCCGAAATGTCAATTCTCCTGCTCCTTGGATGCTGCCTGACCTGCTGCGCTTTTCCAGCAACACATTTTCAGCTGCTACCATCATCCCCATGCTGAAGAAGTCTTCAGCGTTCTGTCTCAATGACTACCACCCCATTATACTTATGCCCATCATGATGAAGTGTTTCAAGAGGCTCGTGATGAGGCATATTAAGACTCTGTTGTTTCCCCCCACCCCCATCACCAAGTTCACTGATGACACGTCTGTAGTGGGTCTTATCAGCAGGAACAACTAGTCAGCATAGACGGAGAAGGTACAGCGGCTAATAAACTGGTGCAGAGCCAAGGACCTGTCTCTCAACATGGATAAAATGAAAGAGATGGTTGTTGACTGCAGGAGGGCACAGAGCGACCATGTTCTGCTGAACATTGACAGCTCCCCCGTGGAGATCACGAAAAGCACCAAATTTCACAGCATCTACCTGGCAGAGAATCTCACCTGGTTCCTCAACATTAGCTCCATAGCCAAGAAAGCCCAGCAGCATCTCTACTTTCTGCATAGACTGAGGAAATCCCACCTCCCACACCCCATCCTCACCACATTCTACAGAGGATTCATTGAGAGAACCCTGAGTTGCTGCATCACTGTTTGGTTCAGGAATTGCACCATCTTGGATCGTAAGACCCTACAACAGATAAGGAGGACAGCTGAGAAGATCATCGGGATCTCTCTTCCCTCCATTACAGACATTTACACAACACGCTGCATCTGAAAGGCAAACCCCACACACCCATCACTCAAACTCTTCTCCCTCCTGCCATTTGACAGAAGATACCAGAGCATTTGGTCTCTCATGACCAGACTGTGCAACAGTTTCTTCCCCCAAGCCAAGAGGCTCCTTAACACTGTATGATCAGACTCTTTTCCATCTTAAATTTTTGGACGACTTTGAATTGCTGCTAGAACAATGTCTATTAATTATTCTTCTTTTATTACACAGTAATTTGTATGTTTTACATTTCTTATGCACTTGGTACGATTATGTAGCTTGTGCTGTCCGTGTAGCACTGCCTTGTTTTTTACTGTATCAGTTGCATATGGTGGAAACAACAAATAAAGGCTTCTTTTTTTTATTTCAAAAATATACTTTATTCATAAAATATTTTGATGATCTGTACAATTGGTCATGCCATACGTATGTAAACATTCCTTTTCTTGGCATACAGAGACAGAGTAATCATTCATATATACAGGTCTGTACGATTACTATCCACATATTTAGCAGGAGGGTCTGCGGAGCCCCCTTACTGCGTTGGACCCCTGTGCTTAGGCAGGCAGATGTTACACGGTGGTCTTTCCCCACCGCACCTTGGCGGCAGCTGCCCCAAGCTTCAGCACATCCCTCAACACGTAGTCCTGGACCTTGGAATGTGCCAGTCTGCAACACTCAGTCGGGGCCAACTCCTTCAGCTGGAAGATCAACAGGTTTCGGACCGCCCAGAAAGCATCCTTCACCGAGTTGATGATCCTCCAGGTACAGTTGATGTTCGTCTCAGTGTACATCCCGGGGAACAGGCTGTAGAGCACGAAGTCCCGCGTCACGGAGCTGTTCGGGACGAACCTCGACAAACACCACTGCATTCCTCTCCAGACTTCTTTTGCAGAGGCACATTCCAGAAGGAGGTGTGTGACAGTCTCGCTCCCCCCCCCGCAGCCACTTCGAGGACTGCATGCGGTGTGGCTGAGAGTCAGGGCAAGCATAAAGGATCTCACAGGCAGAGCCCTTCTCACCACCAGCCAAGCCACGTCTTGGTGCTTGTTGGAAAGTTCTGGCGATGATGCATTCTGCCAAATGGCTTTGACAGTCTGCTCAGGGAACCGCTCGACAGGATCCGCCCTCTCCTTTTCCCGAAGGGTCTCAAGGACGCTACGTGCTGACCACTTCCTGATGGACTTGTGGTCAAAGGTGTTTTTCCTCATAAATATCTCCACGAAGGACAGGTGATACGGAACGGTCCAACTACTCGGCAGCGAGGCCATGCCCATCCTTCGCAACACCAGGGACAGATGGAACCTTAGTACGTAGTGACACTTGGTGTTTGCATACCGGGGATCCACGCACAGCTTGATGCAGCCACACACAAAGGTGGCCATCAGGGTGAGGGTGCCATTGGGTGTATTTTTTTTCCCCCGTCGTCCAGATCTTTATACATCAAGTCCCTTCGGACCCAGTCCATCTTTGATCTCCATATAAATTGGAAGATGGCCCGGGTGACTGCAGCAGCACAGGATAAAGGCTTTACTTTTTTTTATTTCAAAAATATACTTTATTCATAAAATGATTTGATGGTCTGTACATTTGATCATGCCATACATATGTCCACATTTACAAACACAGATTTGAATTTATCCTTGTCATTTACAATCCTGTGCATTTTTCAATCTTGTACATATACATATATTTGGCTGAGGCATCAGCAGAGCCCAAAAAAACGTCCGCATGGGCCCCCTGTTCTTCTTTCGGCAGGCCGATCTTACACGGTGGTCTTTCCCCACCGCGCCTTGGCGGCAGCTGCCCCAAGCTTCAGCGCGTCCCTCAACACGTAGTCTTGGACCTTGGAATGTGCCAGTCTGCAACACTCAGTCGTGGTCAACTCCTTCAGCTGGAAGATCAACAGGTTTCGGACCGCCCAGAGAGCGTCCTTCACCGAGTTGATGATCCTCCAGGCGCAGTTAATGTTCGTCTCTGTGTGAGTCCCGGGGAACAGGCCGTAGAGCAAGGAGTCCCGTGTCACGGCGCTGCTCGGGACGAACCTCGACAAGCACCACTGCATTCCTCTCCAGACTTCCTCTGCATAGGCACATTCCAGAAGGAGGTGTGTGACAGTCTCGTCCCCCCCGCAGCCACTTCGAGGGCAGCGTGCGGTGCGGCAGAGAGTCCGGGCGTGCATAAAGGATCTCACGGGCAGAGCCCTTCTCACCACCAGCCAAACCACGTCTTGGTGCTTGTTGGAACGTTCTGGCGATGAGGCATTCTGCCAAATGGCTTTGACAGTCTGCTCAGGGAACCGCTCGACAGGATCCGCCCTCTCCTTTTCCCGAAGGGTCTCAAGGACGCTACGTGCTGACCACTTTCTGATGGACTTGTGGTCAAAGGTGTTTTTCCTCATAAATTTCTCCACGAAGGACAGGTGGTACGGAACGGTCCCACTACTCAGAGCGTTCCGCGGCAGCGAGGCCAGGCCCATCCTTCACAACACCGGGGACAGGTAGAACCTCAGTACGTAGTGACACTTGGTGTTTGCGTACCGGGATCCACGCACAGCTTGATGCAGCCACACACAAAGGTGGCCATCAGGGTGAGGGTGGCATTGGGCGTGTTTTCTCCCCCATTGCACCAGTCTTTGTACATAGAGTCTCTTCGGACCCGGTCCATCTTTGATCTCCAAATGAATTGGAAGATGGCCCGGGTGACTGCGGCGGCACAGGTCCTGGCGATAGGCCAGACCTGTGCCACATATAGCAATACTGAGAGTACCTCACACCTGATGACCAGGTTTTTTCCCGCGATGGAGAGTGACCGTTGCCCCCAACTGCCTAGTTTCTGTCTCATCTTCCTGATCCGCTCCTCCCAGGTCTTGGCGCACGCCCCAGCCCCCCCGAACCAAATACCCAGCACCTTCAGGTGGTCAGTCCTGACGGTGAAGGGGATAGAGGATTGGTCGGCCCAGTTCCCGAAGAGCATGGCCTCGCTCTTGCCTCGGTTTACCTTGGCCCCCGAGGCCCGTTCGAACTGGTCACAGATGCACACGAGTCTGTGCACGGACAGCGGATCCGAGCAGAAAACAGCGACGTCATCCATGTACAGGGAGGCCTTAACCTGCAGGCCCCCGCTGCCAGGAATAGTCACCCCTCTCAGGCTCGCATCCTTCCTGATGGATTCGGCAAATGGCTCTATGCAACACACAAACAAGGCGGGTGAGAGGGGGCATCCCTGCCTGACTCCAGATCTTACAGGGAAGCTCTCTGATTCCCACCCATTGATTGAGACTGCACTGACAATGTTGGTGTAGAGCAGTCTGATCCAATTTCCGATTCCCTCCCCAAAGCCCATTTTGGAGAGGACATCCCTCATATATGTATGCGATATCCTGTCAAAGGCTTTCTCCTGGTCCAGGCTGATGAGGCAGGTGTCCACCCCCCTGTCCTGCACGTAGGCGATCATATCCCTGAGGAGTGCGAGACTCTCAGAGATCTTCCTGCCCGGTACAGCACAGGTTTGGTCCGGGTGGATCACCGATCCCAGAGCAGACCTGACCCGGTTGGCGATGACCTTTGACAAGATTTTGTAGTCTGCATTTAACAGTGAGATCGGTCTCCAATTTCTAATTTCCTCCCTCTCCCCCTTCCGCTTGTAGACGAGGGTGATGATGCCTTTCCTCATGGATTCACTCATGGTACCTGCCCGAAGCATACTGACATACACCTCCAGCAGGTCCTGGCGATCAAGTCCCAAAGAGCGGAATAAACCTCGACCGGTAAGCCGTCGCTTCCGGGAGTTTTATTCTTTTCGAAGGACTCGAGGGCCTTGGTCAGTTCATCCAGAGATAGCGGCTGGTCCAGCCTCTCTCGTGTTCCGTCATCTAGGACCTCCGTGATAGAGGACAGGAACGACTGGGAGGCCGCGCTGTCGGTTGGCTTCGAGTCATACAGGCTGGCGTAGAAGGATTTGCTGATCCTCATGACGTCAGCCTGAGATGGCGTTACCGAGCCATCTTCTTTCTTCAGGCTGCTGAGCACGGAGCTCTCTTTGTGCACCTTCTGGAAGAAGAAACGTGAGCACGTCTCGTCCTGCTCCACCGAGCGGACCCTGGACCGGAAGATTATCCTGGAGGCCTCCGAGGCAAAGAGCGAGGCTTGCTGGCCCTTCACCTCCTTGAGGTCCTCCGTGACATCGACCCCCATCATCTGCAGCAGGAGCAGGTTCTGCATACTTTCCTGGAGCTGGGACAGTTTTCCCCGCCTCTCTCTCGCCTCCTGGACACCTTTAAGGATAAAGAACCTCTTGATGTTCCCTTTTACCGTTTCCCACCAGTCCGCTGGAGACTCAAAGAGGGGCTTCACGGTTCTCCAACCTGCGTAATCCCTCTTGAGCTCTTCGATGCTTCCCGGGGTCAACAGCTTAGTGTTCAGTTTCCACGTTCCCTTGCCCACCCGCTGTTCGTCCTGTAGGTGACAGTCGGCCAGCAGGAGGCAGTGGTCAGAGAAGAACACCGGCTTGACGTCGGTGGATCTGACCGAGAGCGTTCGGGACACAAACAGGTAATCTATCCTTGAGCGGATAGACCCATCTGCCCATGACCAGATGTATGCCTTTTGGCTCGGAATATGTGTCGTTCCTGAGGACCAGAGGAAGAGATTCTGCTCGAGTGTTGGAGGTTCGACGCAGCAGAAGCGTGCTGGCGGGGGAAGTACCACGGGGATCGTGTTGCGAGTCGTCGGAGCTGCTGGAGACCATCGCTGGATCGTGATTGGACGTTGGAGGATCGTTTGGTTGTGCTGACCTGCTCTTGGTGGATCTTCATGCTGGCTTCGGCCTAACGCCAATTCAGGGACCAGCCAACCTCTGAGCTATGGCCTCAGCAGCCACTCGCCGCCCGGGCCAGGGCATTCGGAACACAGTCAGGGTGACTGTGAAGAAGGTGGAGGAGCACACACCGGTGGATCGGACGGTGTTTGTGAAGAAAGTTCTGCTGGAGTGTTGCGGCCTTGCAGCCGCAGACGTGTACTGCCTGCAGGATTTCCCTGGGGCAGGCTACTTCGATGTGACCTTCAGAAGCGTGAAGCAGTGTGAACAGCTCCTGAAGGTCTTCAAGGAGAAGGAAGGGGAGCCGCTGTTCTCCATCTTGTCGGCGACGCCATTGTGTGTGCTTCCTGCACAGAGGAACCGGGTTGTTACAATCCATATGTACAACCCCTACGTTCCAGCGGCTGATGTCCTGACCTTCCTGGGAAGGTACGTCCAAGTCGAGGGAGAAGCCACCGATGTGATCGACCCCTTTGGGATCTGGACCAGTAAGAGGCAGGTCAAGGTAACTCTGAGGGCCGATGACAGTGGGAACATCCTCCACCCACCCTCGAGCTTCGCAATCGGAGGGAGCAGAGGCTACCTGACATATGCAGGGCAGCCCAAAGTGTGCCGAACCTGCGGGAAGTCGGGACACGTGGCGGTGGATTGCAAAGTGACCATCTGCAGGAACTGCAAACAGGAGGGTCACTTGACAAAGGACTGTCGGGAGGAAAAGAGCTGCAACCTGTGCGGGGAGGCGGGCCACATGTACAAGGCCTGCCCAAGACGAGGAGCCGCCACCTACGCACAGATGGCCGGAGGTGGCAACACGAGCCGCGGACCGACAAAGTCCAACGAGGTACCGCGAATCAGCAAAGGAACGGTGCCTGGAGGCACCCAGAAGGAAGGGCAGGCTGTAGCGGAGCAGGCGGCAGACAGCGGGGAGATGGAGCAGCCGACCCAAGCTCCTACAAGACAGACGGAGGAAATGGAAGAGGAGGGATCAAAGGAGGCAGAGCAGTGGATTATCGTTAAAAACAGGAAAAGGAAACCTCTCGAGGGCCCCAAAGCCACCAAGCGAAGGGGGAAGAGACACCTCCAAGAGGAGGATACAGGCAGCTCCTCCGAGGGTGAGGACGGGCGCAAGAAGGGTCGCCTCCGGAGGAAGAGGCAGAGCGCCGTGGGGAGAAAGGAGGGCAACACCGCCCAAGAAGGAAAAGACGATCCCTCTGAGGGGATGGGTGAAGGCCTCCCCCTACCCGGTGAGAACCAAGGGGTACCCACCGGCCCACAGCTCCAGGGAACTGGGAGCAGCGTCCCAGTGACAGCCCTGCTGTCAGATGGAGAACGGGGCGATGCGGACCCTGGGTCTGACACGATGACACCAGAGCGGGGAAATGACTCCAGCGTGGAGCCGGACAACTACCTCAGCCCTGGGAAGGTCCAGCAGTTTGCTGTCACCACGGGGATGCACGCAGCCACCCCACTGGAGCAAGACCAGAAGAAAATGGACACTGGTAACCCCGCAAACTGTTAAAATGGGGTTTAAAATTGCCAGCATAAATGTGCGTAGCATTAAAGCGGCTACGCGATGTGTTTCAACGCTGGCCTTCCTGGCCAACGTCAAAGCCGATGTCCTGTTTCTGCAGGAGTGCGGGATACCGCACCTCAGCAGTTACAGGAGATGGTCGAGCTTGTGGGCCCACGGGCCGTCAGTGTGGTCGGGGGGCAACGATAGCCGCGCCTCCGGCCTGGGTATCCTGTTGCGGGGAGGCAACTTCACCATCCCCGAGGTTAAGGAGGTGGTGGGCGGGCGCCTTCTCGTCGTGGACGTCAAATACAGAAACGCTCCCGTGAGACTAATCAACGTGTACGCCCCAGTGGGTAAGAGTGAACGGTTGGCCGTCCTGCAACAGCTTCCACTGCTGCTGGCTACGTCCAGGCCGGTCATTCTGGCCGGAGACTTCAACTGCATCATTGATGCTGATGGACGATCCGGCGGGGGGGACAGTAAACCGGACGCTACGTCCAGGGCCCTGATGGAAACGGTCAAAGACGCCAAGCTGCATGACGTCTTCAGCGCCCCTGCAGACGGAGCGCAGCGTAGATACACCTGGTCACGGGCAGACGGGTCTATCCGCTCAAGGATAGATTACCTGTTTGTGTCCCGAACGCTCTCGGTCAGATCCACCGACGTCAAGCCGGTGTTCTTCTCTGACCACTGCCTCCTGCTGGCCGACTGTCACCTACAGGACGAACAGCGGGCGGGCAAGGGAACGTGGAAACTGAACACTAAGCTGTTGACCCCGGGAAACATCGAAGAGCTCAAGAGGGATTACGCAGGTTGGAGAACCGTGAAGCCCCTCTTTGAGTCTCCAGCGGACTGGTGGGAAACGGTAAAAGGGAACATCAAGAGGTTCTTTATCCTCAAAGGTGTCCAGGAGGCGAGAGAGAGGCGGGGAAAACTGTCCCAGCTCCAGGAAAGTATGCAGAACCTGCTCCTGCTGCAGACGATGGGGGTGGATGTCACGGAGGACCTCAAGGAGGTGAAGGGCCAGCAAGCCTCGCTCTTTGCCTCGGAGGCCTCCAGGATAATCTTCCGGTCCAGGGTCCGCTCGGTGGAGCAGGACGAGACGTGCTCACGTTTCTTCTTCCAGAAGGTGCACAAAGAGAGCTCCGTGCTCAGCAGCCTGAAGAAAGAAGATGGCTCGGTAACGTCATCTCAGGCTGACGTCATGAGGATCAGCAAATCCTTCTACGCCAGCCTGTATGACTCGAAGCCGACCGACAGCGCGGCCTCCCAGTCGTTCCTGTCCTCTATCACGGAGGTCCTAGGTGACGGAACACGAGAGAGGCTGGACCAGCCGCTATCTCTGGATGAACTGACCAAGGCCCTCGAGTCCTTCGAAAAGAATAAAACTCCCGGAAGCGACGGCTTACCGGTCGAGGTTTATTCCGCTCTTTGGGACTTGATCGGCCAGGACCTGCTGGAGGTGTATGTCAGTCTGCTCCGGGCAGGTACCATGAGTGAATCCATGAGGAAAGGCATCATCACCCTCGTCTACAAGCGGAAGGGGGAGAGGGAGGAAATTAGAAATTGGAGACCGATCTCACTGTTAAATGCAGACTACAAAATCCTGTCAAAGGTCATCGCCAACCGGGTCAGGTCTGCTCTGGGATCGGTGATCCACCCGGACCAAACCTGTGCTGTACCGGGCAGGAAGATCTCTGAGAGTCTCGCACTCCTCAGGGATACGATCGCCTACGTGCAGGACAGGGGGGTGGACACCTGCCTCATCAGCCTGGACCAGGAGAAAGCCTTTGACAGGATATCGCATACATATATGAGGGATGTCCTCTCCAAAATGGGCTTTGGGGAGGGAATCGGAAATTGGATCAGACTGCTCTACACCAACATTGTCAGTGCAGTCTCAATCAATGGGTGGGAATCAGAGAGCTTCCCTGTAAGATCTGGAGTCAGGCAGGGATGCCCCCTCTCACCCGCCTTGTTTGTGTGTTGCATAGAGCCATTTGCCGAATCCATCAGGAAGGATGCGAGCCTGAGGGGGGTGACTATTCCTGGCAGCGGGGGCCTGCAGGTTAAGGCCTCCCTGTACATGGATGACGTCGCTGTTTTCTGCTCGGATCCGCTGTCCGTGCACAGACTCGTGTGCATCTGCGACCAGTTCGAACGGGCCTCGGGGGCCAAGGTAAACCGAGGCAAGAGCGAGGCCATGCTCTTCGGGAACTGGGCCGACCAATCCTCTATCCCCTTCACCGTCAGGACTGACCACCTGAAGGTGCTGGGTATTTGGTTCGGGGGGGCTGGGGCGTGCGCCAAGACCTGGGAGGAGCGGATCAGGAAGATGAGACAGAAACTAGGCAGATGGGGGAAACGGTCGCTCTCCATCGCGGCAAAAAACCTGGTCATCAGGTGTGAGGTACTCTCAGTATTGCTATATGTGGCACAGGTCTGGCCTATCCCCAGGACCTGTGCCGCCGCAGTCACCCGGGCCATCTTCCAATTCATTTGGAGATCAAAGATGGACCGGGTCCGAAGAGACTCTATGTACAAAGACTGGTGCAATGGGGGGAAAAACACGCCCAATGCCACCCTCACCCTGATGGCCACCTTTGTGTGTGGCTGCATCAAGCTGTGCGTGGATCCCCGGTACGCAAACACCAAGTGTCACTACGTACTGAGGTTCTACCTGTCCCCGGTGTTGCGAAGGATGGGCCTGGCCTCGCTGCCGCGGAACGCTCCGAGTAGTTGGACCGTTCCGTATCACCTGTCCTTCGTGGAGAAATTTATGAGGAAAAACACCTTTGACCACAAGTCCATCAGGAAGTGGTCAGCACGTAGCGTCCTTGAGACCCTTCGGGAAAAGGAGAGGGCGGATCCTGTCGAGCGGTTCCCTGAGCAGACTGTCAAAGCCATTTGGCAGAATGCCTCATCGCCAGAACTTTCCAACAAGCACCAAGACGTGGCTTGGCTGGTGGTGAGAAGGGCTCTGCCTGTGAGATCCTTTATGCACGCCCGGACTCTCTGCCGCACCGCACGCTGCCCTCGAAGTGGCTGCGGGGGGGACGAGACTGTCACACACCTCCTTCTGGAATGTGCCTATGCAGAGGAAGTCTGGAGAGGAATGCAGTGGTGCTTGTCGAGGTTCGTCCCGAGCAGCGCCGTGACGCGGGACTCCGTGCTCTACGGCCTGTTCCCCGGGACTCACACCGAGACGAACATTAACTGCGCCTGGAGGATCATCAACTCGGTGAAGGACGCTCTCTGGGCGGTCCGAAACCTGTTGATCTTCCAGCTGAAGGAGTTGACCCCGACCGAGTGTTGCAGACTGGCACATTCCAAGGTCCAAGACTACGTGTTGAGGGACGCGCTGAAGCTTGGGGCAGCTGCCGCCAAGGCGCGGTGGGGAAAGACCACTGTGTAAGATCGGCCTGCCGAAAGAAGAACAGGGGGCCCATACAGACGTTTTTTTGGGCTCTGCTGATGCCTCAGCCAAATATATGTATATATACAAGATTGAAAAATGCACAGGATTGTAAAGGACAAGAATAAAGTCGAATCTGTGTTTGTAAATATGGACATATGTATGGCATGATCCAATGTACAGACCATCAAATGATTTATGAATAAAGTATATTTTTGAAATAAAAAAAAAAGATTTCCCTGGGGCAGGCTACTTCGATGTGACCTTCAGAAGCGTGAAGCAGTGTGAACAGCTCCTGAAGGTCTTCAAGGAGAAGGAAGGGGAACCTCTGTTTTCTATCTTGTCGGCAACCCCATTGTGTGTGCTTCCTGCATAGAGGAATCGGGTTGTTACAATCCATATGTATAACCCCTATGTTCCAGCGGCTGATGTCTTGACCTTCCTGGGAAGGTACGTCCAAGTTGAGGGAGAAGCCACTGATGTGATCGACCCCTTTGGGATCTGGACCAGTAAGCAGCAGGTCAGGGTAACTCTGAGGGCCGATGACAGTGGGAACATCCTCCACCCACCCTCGAGCTTCGCAATCGGAGGGAGCAGAGGCTACCTGACATATGCAGGGCAGCCGAAAGTGTGCCGAACCTGCAGGAAGTCAGGACACGTGGCGGTGGATTGCAAAGTGACCATCTGCAGGAACTGCAAACAGGAGGGTCACTTGACTAAGGACTGTCGGGAGGAAAAGAGCTGCAACCTGTGCGGAGAGGCTGGCCACATGTATAAGACCTGCCCAAGACGGGGGTCCCCACCTACGCACAGATGGCTGGAGGTGGCAACACGAGCCGCGGACCGACAAATTCCAGCGAGGTGCCGCGAATCAGCAAAGGAACGGTGTCTGGAGGCACCCAGAAGGAAGGGAAGGTTGTAGAGGAGCAGGCGGCAGACAGCGGGGAGATGCAGCAGCCGACCCAAGCTCCTGCAAGACAGACGGAGGAAATGGAAGAGGAGGGATCAAAGGAGGCAGAGCAGTGGAGTATCGTCAAAAACAGGAAGAGGAAACCTCTCGAGGGCCCCAAAGCCACCAAGCGAAGGGGGAAGAGACACCTCCAAGATGAGGATACAGGCAGCTCCTCCGAGGGTGAGGACGGGCGCAAGAAGGGTCGCCTCCGGAGGAAGAGGCAGAGCGCCGTGGGGAGAAAGGAGGGCAGCACCGCCCAAGAAGGAAAAGACGATCCCTCTGAGGGGATGGGTGAAGGCCTCCCCCTACCCGGTGAGAACCAAGGGGTACCCACCGGCCCACAGCTCCAGGTAACTGGGAGCAGCGTCCCAGTGACAGCCCTGCTGTCAGATGGAGAACGGGGCGATGCGGACCCTGGGTCTGACACGATGACACCAGAGCGGGGAAATGACTCCAGCGTGGAGCTGGACAACTACCTCAGCCCTGGGAAGGTCCAGCAGTTTGCTGTCACCACGGGGATGCACGCAGCTACCCCACTGGAGCAAGACCAGAAGAAAATGGACACTGGGAACCCCGTAAACTGGTAAAATGGGGTTTAAAATTGCCAGCATAAATGTGCGTAGCATTAAAGCGGCTACGCGATGTGTTTCAACGCTGGCCTTCCTGGCCAACGTCAAAGCCGATGTCCTGTTTCTGCAGGAGTGTGGGATACCGCACCTCAGCAGTTACAGGAGATGGTCGAGCTTGTGGGCCCACGGGCCGTCAGTGTGGTCGGGAGGCAACGATAGCCGCGCCTCCGGCCTGGGTATCCTGTTGCGGGGAGGCAACTTCACCATCTCCGAGGTTAAGGAGGTGGTGGGCGGGCACCTCCTAGTCGCGGACGTTAAATACAGAAACGCTCCCGTGAGACTAGTCAACGTGTACGCCCCAGTGGGTAAGAGTGAACGGTTGGCCGTCCTGCAACAGCTTCCACTGCTGCTGGCTACGTCCAGGCCGGTCATTCTGGCCGGAGACTTCAACTGCATCATTGATGCAGATGGACGATCCGGCGGGGGGGACAGTAAACCGGACGCTACGTCCAGGGCCCTGATGGAAACGGTCAAAGACGCCAAGCTGCACGACGTCTTCAGCGCCCCTGCAGACGGAGCGCAGCGTAGATACACCTGGTCACGGGCAGACGGGTCTATCCGCTCAAGGATAGATTACCTGTTTGTGTCCCGAACGCTCTCGGTCAGATCCACCGACGTCAAGCCGGTGTTCTTCTCTGACCACTGCCTCCTGCTGGCCGACTGTCACCTACAGGACGAACAGCGGGCGGGCAAGGGAACGTGGAAACTGAACACTAAGCTGTTGACCCCGGGAAACATCGAAGAGCTCAAGAGGGATTACGCAGGTTGGAGAACCGTGAAGCCCCTCTTTGAGTCTCCAGCGGACTGGTGGGAAACGGTAAAAGGGAACATCAAGAGGTTCTTTATCCTCAAAGGTGTCCAGGAGGCGAGAGAGAGGCGGGGAAAACTGTCCCAGCTCCAGGAAAGTATGCAGAACCTGCTCCTGCTGCAGACGATGGGGGTGGATGTCACGGAGGACCTCAAGGAGGTGAAGGGCCAGCAAGCCTCGCTCTTTGCCTCGGAGGCCTCCAGGATAATCTTCCGGTCCAGGGTCCGCTCGGTGGAGCAGGACGAGACGTGCTCACGTTTCTTCTTCCAGAAGGTGCACAAAGAGAGCTCCGTGCTCAGCAGCCTGAAGAAAGAAGATGGCTCGGTAACGTCATCTCAGGCTGACGTCATGAGGATCAGCAAATCCTTCTACGCCAGCCTGTATGACTCGAAGCCGACCGACAGCGCGGCCTCCCAGTCGTTCCTGTCCTCTATCACGGAGGTCCTAGATGACGGAACACGAGAGAGGCTGGACCAGCCGCTATCTCTGGATGAACTGACCAAGGCCCTCGAGTCCTTCGAAAAGAATAAAACTCCCGGAAGCGACGGCTTACCGGTCGAGGTTTATTCCGCTCTTTGGGACTTGATCGGCCAGGACCTGCTGGAGGTGTATGTCAGTATGCTTCGGGCAGGTACCATGAGTGAATCCATGAGGAAAGGCATCATCACCCTCGTCTACAAGCGGAAGGGGGAGAGGGAGGAAATTAGAAATTGGAGACCGATCTCACTGTTAAATGCAGACTACAAAATCCTGTCAAAGGTCATCACCAACCGGGTCAGGTCTGCTCTGGGATCGGTGATCCACCCGGACCAAACCTGTGCTGTACCGGGCAGGAAGATCTCTGAGAGTCTCGCACTCCTCAGGGATACGATCACCTACGTGCAGGACAGGGGGGTGGACACCTGCCTCATCAGCCTGGACCAGGAGAAAGCCTTTGACAGGATATCGCATACATATATGAGGGATGTCCTCTCCAAAATGGGCTTTGGGGAGGGAATCGGAAATTGGATCAGACTGCTCTACACCAACATTATCAGTGCAGTCTCAATCAATGGGTGGGAATCAGATAGCTTCCCTGTAAGATCTGGAGTCAGGCAGGGATGCCCCCTCTCACCCGCCTTGTTTGTGTGTTGCATAGAGCCATTTGCCGAATCCATCAGGAAGGATGCGAGCCTGAGGGGGGTGACTATTCCTGGCAGCGGGGGCCTGCAGGTTAAGGCCTCCCTGTACATGGATGACATCGCTGTTTTCTGCTCGGATCCGCTGTCCGTGCACAGACTCGTGTGCATCTGCGACCAGTTCGAACGGGCCTCGGGGGCCAAGGTAAACCGAGGCAAGAGCGAGGCCATGCTCTTCGGGAACTGGGCCGACCAATCCTCTATCCCCTTCACCGTCAGGACTGACCACCTGAAGGTGCTGGGTATTTGGTTCGGGGGGGCTGGGGCGTGCGCCAAGACCTGGGAGGAGCGGATCAGGAAGATGAGACAGAAACTAGGCAGATGGGGGAAACGGTCGCTCTCCATCGCGGCAAAAAACCTGGTCATCAGGTGTGAGGTACTCTCAGTATTGCTATATGTGGCACAGGTCTGGCCTATCCCCAGGACCTGTGCCGCCGCAGTCACCCGGGCCATCTTCCCATTCATTTGGAGATCAAAGATGGACCGGGTCCGAAGAGACTCAATGTACAAAGACCGGTGCAATGGGGGGAAAAAACACACCCAATGCCACCCTCACCCTGATGGCCACCTTTGTCTAACCCTAACCCTATCGCAGCGATATACCTTTTGGTTAGAGGAGTTGGAAGTGGGGGAAGCACTAGGGCTTTAATCACTCCTTCACACCAGTTCCACTGCAATATTCAGACCAGTCGTGGTGACTGCAGTGCAATCTCCCAGAATTCCTTTCAGTGACATCTCTCCCACCATTGGATCTCTACCATGGATGCTCTTCTTTGCGTCAATCACTGATGGTGTCCTGTTGCAATCTAATACTCTGCCGCTCTCTGATTCTTATCAGCTTGTAGCTCCAAAAATATGCTTAATATCACTTCTCTGATTATTATAATTTTTTTGAGTTCCTCCCTTCCATTTAAGAGACATGAAAATGCAGTGAATAGAGAGAAATGAACTCTGTGCAGGCAGTTCGATTAGTTTAGAATAGCATCATGGTCAATACGGACATGGTGGGCTGAAGGGCCTGTTGCCTGTGCTGTCTTGTTCTATGTTCCATTTCATATCCTGATTTACAGCAGTTTCTAGGTTATTTCTTATTTTCTCTACTATTAAAGCTGATGCGATAAACTCGTTCAATTCATTGGCAATTTTTTAATTTTGTGTAGTTTGGAATAAACTGCATGAGGAAGATATGGAGTCAAAATTTAAACATAGAACAGTACAGCACAGTACAGACCTTTCAGCCTTCAATGTTGAGCTGACTTTATAGCCTACTCCAAAACCAAACTAACGTACATACCCTTTATTGTACTATCTTATCTGTGCCTATCCAAGATTCACTTAAATGTCCCTGATATATCTGAATCTACTATCACAGCTGGCAGTGCATTCCACACATTCACCACTCTCTGTGTCAAGAACCTACCTCTGACATCTCCCCTAAACCTTCCTCCAATTACTTTAAAATTATGCCCCCTCATGATAGCCATTTCTGCCCTGGGAAAAAGTCTCTGGCTATCCATTCTATCTATGCCTCTCATCATCTTGTACACCTCTATCATGTCACCTCTCATCCTTCCTCACTCCAATGAGAAAAGCCCTAGCTCCTTCAACCTTACTTCAGAGACTTGCCGTCCAGTCCAGGCAGCATCCTGGTAAATCTCCACTGCACCCTCTCTAACGCTTCCACATCCTTCCAATAATGAGGCATCCAGAATTGAACACAATATTCCGAATGTGGCCTTACCAGAGTTCTGTAAAGCTGCAGCATAACCTCTCAGCTCTTAAACTGAATCCTCTCTGCTAATGAAAGTTGACACACCATATGCCTTCTTAACAACTCTATCAACTTAAAGTAATAAGATCAGGGATATTAAGGCTGTAACGATTGGAATGACAAGGACAGTTTTGCTTCTTGGTCATGGAAAAGAGAGAAAAGTCAGCTGTTGTAGCCGGTGGAGGGAAGATCCCCAGAGAATACAAGATCACTATTGGCTTTGATGCAATAACTTATGCTTATTTGTGGGATCATAGTTCAGACATTGAGATTCTACATGTGGGAGTGGGTGAACAACATCGTTGATATGGGTTGTCATGCATTTTTACCCAAAGAATTGGATCTAAGATTTGAGGGACAGAATTCCCAGCACACGGTCTTTTCCCAGTGTCTCCTTTCAATAGGTGACTCTGGAAAGTGGAATGCCAAGTCACTCCCCTGGCTTTGAACTCCACTCACACCTACCAGACATTAAAATTCAGTCACATTCTGACCTTTACTAAAGATCACCCTCTAGAATTTTCATTGGTGCCCTGCTCTGCTCCAGCAGCATATGAGAGAATGAGTGAATGAGCCATCAAGGATTGTCGGCAGCCAATTGACCACCAAAGACCCCAGTTGCTGTCGCTCCATGTATCCAGCACACCTGATCGGCACTGATGTGTTCCCCTGACCAGCACTGATGTGCTGATCTGATTGGCAATGATGTTGGCCTGACTAGCATGAATGTGTTCACCTGACTGATGCTGATGTGTTCACTTGACCAACCTGGATGTGTTCACCTGACTGGCACCGATGTGTTCACTTGACTAGCACCAATGTGCTCACCTGACCGACACTGATGTGTTGTCCACACTAGTACCGATGTGTTCACTTGACTGGCACCGATGTGCTCACCTGACCGACACTGATGTGTTGGTCTGACTAGCACTGATGTGTTTACTTGGCTGGCACCGATATGTTCACTTGACTGGTTCTGATATGCTCACCTGACTGGCAGTAATGTGTTCACCCTACTGGCACCAATGTGCCCACCTGACCTGCAATGAAATATTGACCTGACGAGCATCAATCTGTTTACCTGACTAACACTGATGTGCTCACCTGACTGGCAGTAATGTGTTCACCTAACTGGCACTGGTATGCTTACCTAACTGGCAATGATGTGTTCATCTGACTGACAATGATGGGTTCACCTGACTGGCACCAATGTGATCATCTGACTGGTTCTGATATGTTCACCATGATGGCCACTAATGTGTTTACTTGACAGGCACTAATATATTTACTTGGCTTAGACTAATATGTTCACTTGATGGGCATTGGTGTGTTAACTTGCCTGGTATTGAAATGATATATGATGTACATTAAGTGTTATGCTAATGTTCATCTAATGATCACTAATTCAATGTGATAACCTGGCATGCCAATAAAATGTCTCATGTTGGACAGAAACACATTTACCTCATGGATTCTGATAAGTTAGGCTGACAGGCACCAATGTATTCACCTGACTGGCATTGATGTGCTCACCAACTGGCACTAATGTGTTCACCTGATTAGCACAAATGTTACAGACCAGGGCAAACTACCTGCAAATATATCAAGGAGATAACTTCGACCCAAAATTTTATCATACTTAAAAGCAAGTGTAATGTGCTGTGTTCCAGACATAATTTGATTGGTTACACTGATCAGCTTTAAGCAAAATATATTTTATTCTTAACCTATAGTTAAAATACGAACAAAAGAAAGAGGAATTGGTGTACCTTTAACTCTAGTGGAAAACTTAACAGAATAATACTTTATTTAAATATTAAACTGCAACTGTTACAATGTAGTAATGTCCCAAATAACACACTCTTGGCAAAGATAAAGTCAGTAAAATAGATTGTCTCAAATGCAATGTTTCTCCAGTCCAGGAGGAAAGAACATCAAGAGAAAATTGTAGGAGAATGAGGGAGAGTGAGAGATAACTTGTATTTTTCTGTGAGAGGAAGAGATGTATGGCAGCTTCAAAATCCCCAACGATTGCTGAAAGCTAAAGTCCTGGTTCTGTGGGAGCCTGACTCCACCCATTCATAATGCTTCTATTGTTCCAATTTTAAAAAAACCTAAGGCCTTTCAAGCTAGTCACTTTATTGGCTTAGAGAAGACCATTTGATACGTCTGTCTCAATCTGTCTTCATAAGAAAAACTAGGACAAAATGCATCTCTCAAAGCCATAGTATTGTCAGACTCATGTGTTCATATGATTGGTATTAATGTGCTTATCTGACTAGCATTGATGTTATCATATGATAGGCACTGATGTGCTTACCTGACTGGCACTAATGTGTTAACCCTGACAGGTTTGTGTGATGAACTCTATAGTTTATACTCGACTGGCACTAATCTGTCTAATTGTCTTGCATAAGTGTGTTCACCTATCATGCCCTAATACATTCACGTGATGGATATTAATGTGTTCAACTGGCTGGCATAAATATGGCTCTTCTCTATTTGCCATTGGGTAATGATGTATTCCACTAACTGGTATAAGTTCGTTGATCTCACGGGTACTAAAATCGGTCCCTGATGGGCCACAAAATGTTCATGTGATCAACACAAATGTATTGAACTGATTGGCACAGATATATTCAACTGACACTCCAAAGGCACTCAGTTGACAAAGAATAATAGTCTGATTGGCACCAGTGTGTTCACCAGTGGGCGCTAAGATGTTTACCTGATAGGCATGATGGGTGCATGATGAATGGTGGGATTCTGCAAAGTACCAAGGATTCGTGTAGAAAAGCATAGCACAGGAACACCTCGATGTGTTGCCAAACATGAAGCCTAATTACACTAATCCCTTCTGCCTGTCCTTGATCCACATCCCTCCATTCCTTGCACAATCAAGTGCTTATCTAAAAGTCCCTTAAACAGCGTTATCATATCTGCCTCCACCCAACACCCTTAGCAGTGCATTCTAGACATCAATTATTCTCTGTGTAAAAAGACTTGCCGCTCACATCTCCTTTGAAATTTTCCTTCCTTACTTTAAGTTCACATCCCCTAGTATTAGATATTTCAAATCTGGAAAAGGATTCTGACCATCAACCCTAACTATGCATCTCATAATTTTATAGATTTCTATCAAGTATCCCCTCAGCCTCTACTGTTCTAAAGAAAACAACCCTAGTTTTTCTAGCTTCTCCTTATAACTCATACCCTCTCACTCAGGCAGCATCCTGATAAATCTCTTCTGCACCCCCTCCAAAGCCTCCACATCCTTCCTGTAATGTAGCAACCAGAATTGAAAGTAATACTCTAAGTGTGCCGTAACCAAGGTTTTATAAAACTGCAACATGACATCCAGACTCTCATACTCCATGTCCGTCCAATCAAGGCAAGCATGCCATACACCTTCTTTACCACCAATTTCCTTGTGTGGCCACAATCTCAACATCCCTCTGTACACCAATGCTGTTCAGGCTTCTGCTATTAACTGTATATTTTTCCTTAATATTTGATCTCCCAAAGTGCAGCACCTCACACTTGCCTGGATTAAACTCTATCTGCCATTTCTTTGCCCATATCTGCAAATGACCTGTATTCCACTGTATCCTTTGTTAACACATCCATCCTCATTTTCATCCAAGTTTTTTTCATATATATCACAAGCAATAGAAATCCCAGTATGGATCCCTGCGGAGCACCATTAATCATGATCTCCAAGCAGAAAAACACCCTTTCACCACTACCTTCTGCCTTCTACGGACAAACCAATTTTGAATCCAGGTGGCCAAGTCACCGTGAATCCCATGCATCTTAATCTTCTGGATGAGCATATCCTCAGGTATCTTGTCTAAAGCCTTACCAAATTCCATGTAGACAGCATCTGGGTTCTATCCTCATCAATCACCTTCATTGCCTCCTCAAAAAATTCAGTCAAGTTAATAAGACTTGACCTGCCCTGCACAAAGCATGCTGACTATTCCTAATTACGCAGGGCTTTTCCAAATGTGCGTAAATTCTATTTCTAAGAATTCTCTGCAACTGCTTCCCAACCACTGATGAGAGGCTCACTGATCTATAGTTTCCTAAATTATCTCTATTTCCTTCTTGAACAGAGGGACAACATTATCTATTTGCCATTTCTCCAGGACTTGTCCAGTAGCTAGCCAAGATGCAAGGAACTTGGTCAAGACCCCAACTCTCTTGCCTCTGTCAATAAGCTGCAGTAGATCGCATCAAGCCCTAGTGACGTATCCACCTTAATGCTCTTAAGGAGACCAACACCACTTCTTTTTTGATCTCAAAATGCCCCAGCATATTATCATGTGCCACACTAATCTCACTATCCTCCATATCCTTCTCCTGGATGAATACTATTATGAAGGTGTAAGGGGTAGTGTACCTTTAAGAGAGTTGAAGGACTTAGCAAGTGCATAGAGTGCTAGAGAATTTACAATGAAACATTTGGTCCAACAGTTAGCAGTACCTGGTTAGCTATGAGACAAAAAACAAATTCAAATTCAGCCAATCAGTTTAAATTATGCTTCAGGGTACTAAACTCCAATCAATTTTGAATTCAGTATTTTGACAATATTAAAAGTAACGAAATGATTGGATGCTTTGGGGGTATAAGACCAGGAAAAATTGAACAGTTGGAGGAGAACTGCCAAAAGACCAACAGATGTAGGCTGCTATTAAGAACTCACTCAGAGGTACCTGTCTGGAGGGGGAGCTTGCACAGGAATAAAAGATCAACACTGACCTGGAGAGCAAATAAGATACCAAGAGAAGGTTCGACAGCTGGCTAGTTTTGAAATTTGAATTTGTCTGTAAATCTTAATCGGGGGTTTAATTGGAGCAGTATTGTAGAGGGGAAGGTAAAAGCTAGATTTAGATAAATGAGTTGTAAATAGCCCTCCAAGCCTGCGCTGATCCAGATCCTGTATCTAAATCTGACACCTAATTTCTAAAGATCTGTATCCCTTTGCTCCTTGCCCATTCATGTATCTGTCTAGATACATCTTAAATGACTCTATTGTTCCCGGCTCTACCATCTCTGCTGCAATACATTCCAGGCCCCCATCATCCTCTGCGTAAAGGGTTTTCCATGCATATCTCCCTAAACCTTTCCCCTCTCACTTTGAACTCATAACTCCGAGTAATTGAGTCCCCCACTCTGGGAAAAAGCTTCTTGCTATCCAACCTGTCTACACTTCTCATGATTTTGTGGACCTCAATCAGGACCCCCTCAACATCCGTCTTTCTAAAAAAAGCAATCCTAATCTGTTCAACGTCTATTCATAGCTAGCACCTTCCATACCAGGCAACATTCTGGTCAACTTCCTCTGCACTCTTTCCAAAGCATCCATGTCCATTTAGTAATGTGTGGCGACCAGATCTGTATGCAGTATTTGAAATACGGCCGAGTCAAAGTCCTGTGCAACTGTAACATGACCTGCCAATTCTTGTACTCAATACTCCCATCCAATGAAGAAAAACATGCCGCATGCCTTCATGACCACGTTACTGACCTGTGTTGCCACTTTCAGGGAACAATGGACATGAACACCCAGATCTCTCTGTATGTCAATTTTCCATTTACTGTATTGTTCATTTTTGAATTGGATCTTCCAAGATGCGTCACCTCGCCCAGATTGAACTCCATCAGCCATTTCTCTGCCCAACTCTCCAATCTATCTACATTCTGCTGTATTCTCTGACTGTCCCCTTCACTAACTGCTACTCCGCCAATCTTGGTATCATCTGCAAACTTGCTAATTAGGCAACTGATACCTTCATCCAAATCATTTCTATATATCACAAACAATGGTGGTCCCAGCACTGACCCCTGTGGAACAGCACTGGTCACAGGTCTCCATTTTGAGAAACTCTCTTCCACTACTGCACTCTATCTCCTGCTGCCCAGTAAGTTCTCTATCCATCTAGCTAGTACATCCTGGACCCTATGCGACTTCACCTGAGCCATCAGCCTGACATGGGGAACCTTATCAAACGCCTTACTGAAATCCATGTTTATGACATCTACAGCCCTTCCCCCATCAATCAATTTTGTCACCTCCTCAAAGAATTCTATTAGATTTGTAAGACATGACCTTCCCTACACAAACCATGCTGCCTGTCACTGATAAGCCCATTTTCTTTCAAATGGGAATATGTCATATCCCTCAGTATCTTCTTCAGCAGCTTTCTTACCATTGACGTCAGACTCACTGGTATACAATTATCTGGATTATTGCTGCTACCCTTCTTAAACAAGGTGACAACTAGCAATTCTCCAGTCCTCCAGTCCTCACCCGTGTTCAAGCATGCTGCAAAGATATCTGTTAAAGCCCCAGCTATTTCCTCACTTGCTTCCCTCAGTAACCTGGGGTAGATCCCACACTGAGGACTTGTCTACCTTAATGCCTTTTAGAATATCAAAATTTTCTCCCTCCTTCTGCTGAATTGACCTAGATTACTCAAAGATCTATCCGAACCTCAACATCCGTCAAGTACCTCTAATCGGTGAATATCAATGCAAAGTACTCATTAAGAATCTCACCAATTTTCTCTGACTCTATGCATAACTTTGCTCCTTTGTCCTTAAGTGGACCAACCCTTTCCCTCTTTGCCTTCTTGTTCGTTATATATGAAAAAAAGGCTTTGGGATTTTCCTTAACCCTGTTTGTTCAAGATATCCCATGACCCCTTTGAGCCTACTTAATTCCTCATTTCAGATTGATTCTACATTCCCGATATTCTTCCAAAGCTTTGTCTGTCTTCAGTAGCTTAGACCTTATGAATGCATCCTATTTCCTCTTAGCTCATCTCACGATTTCACATGTCATCCATGGTTCCCTAACCTTGCCATTTTGATCTCTCATTTTCACAGGAGCAGAACTCTCCTGAATTCTAATTAACCTCTCTTTAAAAGTCTCCAACATATTGAATGTGGATTTACCTTCAAACAGCTGCTCTCAATCTACATTCCCCAGCTCCTGCCGATATTTGCTATAGTTGGCCTTCCACCAATTTAGCACGCTTCCTTTAGGACCACTCTCGCCTTTGTCCATGAGTAGTCTAAAACTTATGGAATTGTGATCACTATTCCCAAAGTAATACCCTGCTGGACCATCAACCACCTGGCCAGGCTCGATTCCCCAATACCAGATGCAGTGTGGCCTCTTCCTGAGTTGGATTATTTACATACTGCTCTAGAAAACCTTCCTGGATGCTCCTTACAACTTCTGCTCCATCTAAACCTCTAACACTAAGTGAATCTCAGCCAATGTTGGGAAAATTAAAATCCCCGATCACCACCACCTATTGCTCCTACATTCTTCCATAAGCTGTCTACATATTTGCACCTTTATCTCACATTCGCTGTTGGGAAGCCTGTCGTACAGCCCCAACATTGTTACCGCAACCTTTCTAATTCTGAGCTCTGCCCATATTGCCTCACTGCTCAAGTCTTCCAGAGTACCCTCTTTCAGCACAGCTGTGATATTTCTTTGACCAGTAACACAACTCCTCCACCTCTTTTATCTCCCACTCTATCCAACCTGAAGCATTGATATCCTGGGATGTTTAGCTACCAATCATGCCCTTCCTTCAACCAAGTCTCAGTAATAGCAGTAACACCATGCTCCATGGTACTAATCCAAGCCTTACCTACTATACTTCTCGCATTAAAACAAATGCATCTCAGACCACCAGTCCCTTTGCATTCATCATCTGTTCCCTGCCTCCAATTCCCCTTAGTCACGTTGACTTCATTATCTAGTTCTTTACAGGCTTTAGTTACTGCTTCCTTACTGTCATCTAACCTCATTTGGTTCCCAACCCCCTGCCACATTAGTTTAAACCCTCTCCAACAGTGTTAGAAAAAGTGTCCCCAAGGACATTGGTTCCAGTCCAGCCCAGGTGGAGACCGTCCAATTTTAATCGTCCCACCTCCCCCAGAACCTTGGATAATAAAGACATATGAAATATTTGCCTTTATTATCCAAGGCATAGGCTTGAAGGCTAAAGAAATTATGCGGAAAATGTATAAAATGTTGCTTAGGCCACAGCTAGACTATTGTGTGCACTTCTGGAATCCAAGATATAGGAGGGATGTGATTGTACTGGAGAAGATGCAGAGGCGATTCACCAGGATGTGTGGACTGGAGAGTTTTAGTTAAGAAGGGAGACTTGGATAGACTGGTATTGTTTTTCTTAGAAGGGGAGAAAGTGAGGTCTGCAGATGCTGGATATCAGAGCCAAAAATTGTGGTGCTGGAAAAGCACAGCTGGTTGGGCAGCATCTGAGGAGCAGGAGAGTCGGTGTTTGGGCATAAGCCCTTCATCAGGAGTTGAGAGGTGGGGCAAGGGGGCTGAGAGATAAATAGGAGGGGGGTGGGGCTGGTAGGGAAAGGTAGCTTGGTAGGCAATAGGTGGATCCAGGTGGAGATGGTGATAGGTCGGAGCGGATGGTGGAATGGAAAGGTGGGAAGGAAGATGGACTTGTTCAAGAAGTTTAAGAGAGCAGTGCTAATTGGAAGGCTAGATCTGGGATAAGGTGGGGGGAGGGGAGATGAGGAAACTGGTGAAATCAATATTGATGCCATGTGGTTGGAGGGTCCTTGGGCAGAAGATGAGGTGTTCTTCCTCCAGGCGTTGGGTGGCTAAGATTTAGCAATGGAGGAGGACCAGAACTTGCATGTCCTTGGTGGAGTGGGAGCAGAAGTTGAAATGGTTGGCCACAGGGCGGTGGGTTTGTTTGGTGTGTGTGTCCTGGAGATATTCTCTGAAATATTCCGCAAGTCTCCCCAGTGTAGAGGAGACCATATCAAGAGCAACAGACACAGGAGATGAGGTGTTTGGATGTGCAGGGAAATCTCTGCCGGATGTGGAAGGACCCTTTGGGGCCTGCGATGGAGTTGAGGGGGAGGTGTGGGCACAGGTTTTACAACTCTTGCAGTGGCAAGGGATGGTGAACAGTTCATTAACTTTACGAACACCTTCCACTCTGACCTCAAGTTCACCTGGATCATCTCAGACACCTCTCTCCCCTTCCTGGACCTCTCCCTCTCCATTTCCGGCAAGCAACTTGATACGGACATCTACTTCAAACCAACAACTCTCCGCCCACCTACTTTCCTGTAAACGTGCTATGCCTGACTCCCAATTCTACTACCTATGCTGCATCTGTTCCCAGGAGGAGCAGTTCCACTCCAGAACATCCCAGATGGCCTCCTACTTCAAGGACCACAATTTCTCCTCCCACATGGTCAACAATGGCCTCCAATGCATCTCCTCCACTTCCCATTCCTCCACCCTTGAACACCACCCCTCCAACTGCACAAGGGTAAAAGCCCCCTAGTCCTCACCTTCTACCTCACCAAAGTCCGGATACAAAGCATCATCCTCTGCCATTTCCTCCACCAACAGTCAGACGCCATCACCAGAGATATATTTCCCTCCCCACTCCTAGCAGCATTCCAGAGACCATTCCCTCCATGACGCCATTGTTAGGTCCGTACCCCCCACCAACCCACTGCCTATAACTAGCAGCTTTTTTTTCCACCGCAAGAGGTGTGCCCATACCTCTCCCATTACCTCTATCCAAGGCACCAAAGGGTCATTCCATATCCGGCAGAGATTTTCCTGCACATCGAAACACCTCATCTACTGTGTCCATTGCTCTCAATGTGGTCTTCTCTACATTGGGGAGACAGGGCACCAGCTTGCAGAGCATTTCAGAGAACATTTCCAGAACACATGCACCAAACAAGCTCATTGTCATGTAGTGGATCACTTGAACTCCCCCTCCCACTCCGCCAAGGACTTGCAAATCCTGGACCTCCTCCAACACCAATTCCTCACCACCTGACACCTGAAGGAAGAACGCCTCACCTTCCACTTACAACAACACGGCATCAATGTTGATTTCACCAGTTTTCTCATCTCACCAGCCCCCACCTCATCGCAGATCCAACCTTTCAACATGGCACTGCCCTCTTGAACTTCTCCACCTGTCCATCTTCCTTCCCAATTATCCGCTCCTACTATCACCATCACTCCCCACCTGCATCCCCCTCCTAGTTACCTTAGTCCCCTTGTGCCACCCACATTCCTGATGAAGGGCCTATGCTCGAAACATTGACTCTCCTGCTTCTTGGATGCTGACTGACCTGCTGCGCTTTTCCAGCGCCACACTCTTGTTTTTCTTAGAGCAGAGGAGATTCATGATTAAAATATTTATGGTAATGGGGGGGCATAGATAGGGTAAAGAGGAAGAAATGTGTCACTTGATGGAGGGATCAATGATCAGGGTCATCAGATTTAAGGTAAGGAACAGAAGGTTTAGAGGAGATTTGAGGAAAATTTTTCTCATTCAGAGAATGGTGGGAATCTGGGATTCACTACCTGTAGGGGTTTTAGAAGCAAAAACCTTCATAACATTTACAGGGTTTTTAGGTGTGCATTTGCAATGCCAAGATATACAAGACTATGGGCCGTGGAAAATGACATTAGAATAGTTAGGTGGTTGTTCTGATTGGTGCAGACTCAGTGAGCTGAAAAGCGTTATTTCTTTATTCTATACTTATGATTTATAAGATAAGACAATAAGATATAAGAGTGGAAGTAAGGCCATTCAGCCCATCGAGTCCACTCCACCCTTCAATCATGGCTGATGGGCATTTCAACACCACTTACCCGCACTCTCCCCATATCCCTTAATTCCTTGCAAGATTAAGAATTTATCAATCTCTGCCTGAAGACACTTAACGTCCCGGCCTCCACTGCACTCCGTGACAATGAATTCCACAGGCCCACCACTCTCTGCTGAAGAAATGTCTCCTCATTTCCATTCTAAATTGACCCTCTCTAATTCTAAGGCTGTGCCCATGGGTCCTAGTATCCCTGCGTGACTGAAACAAACTCTGAGCATGCACCCTTTCTAAGCCATTTTTTTAAGTTTCTGTTAGATCTCCCCTCAACCTTCTAAACTCTAATGAATACAATCCCAGGATCCTCAGCCGTTAATTAAATGTAAGATCTACCATTCCAGGGATCATCTCTGTGAATCTCTGCTGTACACGGTCCAGTATGTCCTTCCTGAGGTATGGGCCCAAAATTGAACACAGTATTCCAAATGGGGCCTATCTAGAGCTTTATAAAATCTCAATAGCACATTGCTGCTTTTACATTCCAACCCTCTTAAGATAAATTACAACATTATATTTGCTTTCTTAGCCAGGGACACAACTTGCAAGTCAAGCTTTAGAGAATACCGGACTAGTGCTCCGAGATCCCTTTGTACTTTGGCTTTATGAATTTTTTCACCATTTAGAATATAGTCCATGCCTGTATTCTTTTTTCCAAAGTGCAAGACCTTGCATTTGCTCACACTGAATTTCATCAGCCATTTCTTGGAGCACTCTCCTAAACTGTCTAAATCTTTCTGTAGCCTCCCCACCTCCTCAGAACTATCTGCCTGTCCACCTAACTTCGTATCATCAGCGAACTTTGCCAGAATGCCCCAGTCCCTTCATCTAGATCATTAATATATAAAGTGAACAGCTGTGGCCCCAACACTGAACCCTGCAGGACACCACCTGTCACTAGCTGCCATTCCGAAAAAGAACCTTTCATTCCAACTCTCTGCCTTCTGTCAGACAGCCAATCCCCAATCCATGCCAGTAGCTCACCTCGAGCACCATGGGCCCTCATCTTACTCAGCAGCTTCCCATGAGGCACCTCATCAAAGGTCTTTTGGAAGTATAGATAGATAACATCCACTGGGTTTCCCTGGTCTAACCTACTTGTTACCTCTTCAAAGAATTCGAAGAGTTCTGGTCACCGCATTATAAGAAGGATGTGGAAGCTTTGGAAAGGGTGCAGCGGAGATTTACTGGGATATTGCCTGGTATGGAGGGAAGGTCTTACAAGGAAAGGCTGAGGGACTTGAGACTGTTTTCGTTAGAGAGAAGAAGGTTGAGAGATGACTTAATAGAGACATGTAAGATAATCAGAGGGTTAGTTAGGGTGGACAGGGAAAGCCTTTTTCCAAGAATGGTGACAGCAAGCACAAGGGGGCATAGCTTTAAATTGAGGGGTGATAGATATAGGACAGAAGTCAGAGGTAGTTTCTTTACTCAAAGAGTAGTTAGGGTATGGAATGCTTTGCCTGCAACGGTAGTAAGTTCGCCAACTTTAAGTACATTTAAGTCGTCATTGGACATGCATATGGACGTACATGGAATAGTGTAGGTTAGATGGGCTTCAGATTGGTATGACAGGTCGGCGCAACATCGAGGGCCGAAGGGCCTGTACTGCGCTGTAATGTTCTATTTTCTATGTTCTATAACAGGTTTGTCAGGCACAACCTCCCCTTACTAAATCCATGCTGACTTGTTCTAATCTGATCCTGCACTTCCAAGAATTTAGAAATCTCATCCTTCAAGATGGACTCTAGAATTTTACCTCCAACTGAGGTTAGGCTAATCGGCCTATAATTTTCTGTCTTTTGTCTTGATCCTTTCTTGAACAAGGGGGCTACAACAGAGATTTTCCAATCATCTGGGACTTTCCCTGACTCCAGTGATTTTTGAAAGATCACAGTCAGTACCTCTGCTATTTCTTTAGCCACCTCCCTCAGAACTCTAGGATGTAGCCCATCGGGGCCAGGAGATTTATCAATTTTCATACCTTTTAGCTTTTCTCGCACTTTCTCTTTCATAATGGCTACCATACTCCACTCTGCCTCCAATTCTCCTTAATTGTTAGGATATTACTCATGTCTTCCACTGTGAAGACTGACGCAAAGTACTTATTAAGTTCTTTGGCAATTTCCTTATCTCCCATCACTAGCCTTCCTGCATCAATTTGGAGTGGGCCAATGCTGCTCGTTGGATGCTGCCTGAACTGCTGTGCTCTTCCAGCACCACTAATCCAATGTCTACTTTTGCCTCTTGTTTGTTTATTGCGTCTTGAAAGAAACTTTAACTATCATTTCTAATATTACTGGCTAGCCTACCTTCATAATTGATCCCCTCCTTCCTTAACTCTCTTTCTGTTTTCCTCTGTTTTTGAAGCCTTCACAATCTTCTGATTTTCCAGTGCTCTTGGCCACTTTCTTTTTCTTTGATACATTTCCTGACTTCCTTTGCCAGCCAGGAAAGGAAGGGGGGAGAATAGAAAATCGCTAGTGGTAGGGGACTCAAGAGTTAGACAGATTGACAGGAGATTTTGTGGTCAGGAATGGGACTTCAGGAAGGTATGTTGCCTCCCCAGTGCCAGGATCCGGGATGTCACCGATCGAGTTTGCAGGATTTTGAAGGGGGAGTGTGAGCAGCTAGAAATCGTGGTATATATTGGCGCCAATGATACAGTCAGGAAAGGGATTGAGGATCTGAAAAGTGACGACAGAGAACTAGGTTGGAAGCTGAAGAGCAGGATGAGTAGAGTAGTATTCTCAGGTTTGCTACCGATACCACGAGATAGTGAGGTGAGGAACAGGTAGTGAGTGCAGCTTAGCACGTGACTGCACAGCTGGTGCAGGAGGGAGAGCTTCAGAAATTTAGGCCATTTAGATGCCTTCTGGGGAAGGTGGGATCTGTACATGAAGGACGGGTTGCACCTGAATGGAGGGGCACAAATGTCCTGGTGGAAGATTTGTTCGTGTGGTTCTGGAGGGTTTAAACTAGTTTGGCAGGGGTTAAGAACCAGCGCTACATATCTGTGAGGGACGCAGTTGTAGATCGGGCAGTGACAGATATAGTGAATCTATCGGGAAGGTTATTCATGTGAATGGAATAAAGGGATCAGTTAAAGTGTGTCTGCTTTAATGCAAGGAGTGTCAGAAATAAGAGTGAAGACCCTAGAGCATGGATCAGTACTTAGGACTATGATGTGGCCATAATGGAGAAGTGGGTTTCACAGGGGCATGAAGGTTTGTGGGAGGTTCCAGGGCTTAGAAAGTTTAAAAGGAACAGAGAGGGTGGGGAAAGAGGAGATAGTGTGACATTGCTATCACAACTACAGAAACTTGCACTCTTTCTAGTTTAATGATATCCTTACTCTATTAGGGCAACTCAGTTCTCCAAATGTTAATCTCTTTGGACACATTCATTTATCCGACATTGATGGGTTGATCTGATAATGTTATCTTGTTCACTCAGTGGTTTTTAATGTGCTGGGTTGGCAGTCATTAATGAATGTATGTGCCAGCTGCTCTGTATTCAGCTGATGTGAACCACTGAGTTTATCTGATTGATATTACCTGTTACGGACTAGGCCAGATCACTCAAAACCTTCTTAAACTGGCTGCCCAGACCATAACTTTGCTTCATTTGCCATCCTATAGAATCCTTGCCATCTCCATAGATTCTGATGGTTTCTCCAGCAAGTTTTAATGCTGAGCTACTGCTGTAATTATATTTCCTTTCCTCACAGAAGCAGGCAGGTCCAATCCCAGTTGCTCTGCTAATTCCTGCAGCTTGGTCTTATTCATGTTTTGCAAAACTTCCAAAGTGACCGCATCCACTCCAGAAGACTTTTGGCGACTGAGAGAGCCATTACTTTCCTAAGCTATGTCCACCCAACCAAACTAACACCTGAAATAAAGACAGTAGCACCTACCACTCACTGTTTAACATCCTACAAAGAACCCCCAATCTGTTAGGGGTCTAGGCCAGACCACTCAAAACACCCTTTAGCAGGCAGCCCAGACCATAGCTTTGCAATTCGTTTCAGTAAGTGTACAGTGAAAATTACCCGGATTAAGTCAGCAAGGTTGACTACCAGGTTTTAAAACAACTAAAATGTATTCACAAAATTACACAATGAAACACAAAGAACAGAATAAAGAACCCCAACAGACATCAGTTTATCCAAACTAGACTTAATTATACTGTTCTGAATATACACAACAATCCCAATAAGCAAACTCTCTTAAAAACCAGTACAAATAGAACACAGGCTTCCAGGTTAAAGTTAGAAGAGCAGAAAGAGAACGTTTGTTTCCACACAGCTCACTGTTGAACTCCCAATTGAATTAAACTGCTCAGCTAGAGAGCTGAGTACTCCCCTTTCTTTTGACAGAAGCGAGGACTGCAGATGCTGGAAACTAGAGTTTAGATTAGAGTGGTGCAGGAAAAGCACAGCAGGTCAGGCAGCGTCCGAGGAGCAGGAAAATCAATGTTTCAGGCAAAAGCCCTTCATCAGGAATGGAGGCAGGGAGCAGGTAGGACAGGTCATGAGGACAGTGCTGAGCTGGAAGTTGGAACTGGGGTAAGGTGCGAGGAGGGGAAATGAGGAAACTGGTGAAGTCCACATTGATGTCCTGGGGTTGAAGTGTTCCGAGGCGGAAGATGAGGCGTTCTTCCTCCAGGCGTCAGGTGGTGAGGGAGTGGCGGTGAAGGAGGCCCAGGACCTGCATGTCCTCGGCAGAGTTGAAATATTGGGCCACGGGGTTGATTGGTGTGGGCGTCCCAGAGATGTACCCTAAAGCACTCTGCGAGGAGATGTCCAGTCTCCCCAATGTAGGGGAGACCGCATCGGGAGCAACGGATACAATAAATGACATTGATGGATGTACAGGTGAAACTTTGGATGTGGAAGGCTCCTTTGGGGCCTTGGATGGAGGTGAAGGAGGAGGTGTGGGCACAGGTTGTACACTTCCTGTGGTGGCAGGGGAGGGTGCCAGGATGGGAGGGTGGGTTGGAGGGGGCCGTGGACCTGAACAGCTAGTCACGGAGGTAACGGTCTTTGAGGAAAGAGGAAAGGGGTGGGGAGGGAAATATATCTCTGGTGGTGTGGTCCATTGGTGGAAATGTCATCAGATGATGTGGTTTATGCGAAGGTTGGTAGGGTGGAAAGTGAGGACCAGGGGCGTTCTGTCCTTGTTATGGTTGGAGGGGTGGGGTTTGAGGGTGGAGGTGCGGGATGTGAATGAGATGCATTGGAGGGCATCTTCAACCACGTGGGAAGGGAAATTGCGGTCTCTAAAGAAGGAGGCCATGTGTGCGTTCTGTGGCGGAACTGGTCCTCCTGGGAGCAGTTACAGCAGAGGCAGAGGAATTGGGAGTACGGGATTGAATTTTTGCAGGAGGTAGGGTGGGAAGAGGTGTAATCCAGGTAGCTGTGGGAGTTGGTGGGTTTGTAAAAAATGTCAGTATCAAGTCGGTCATCATTAGTGGAGATGGAGAGGTCCAGGAAGGGGAGGGAGGTGTCAGAGATGGTCCAGGTGAATTTTAGGTCGGGTTGGAATGTGTTGGTGAAGTTGACGAACTGCTCAACCTCCTCACAGATGCAGTCCTCAATGTAACGGAGAATGGAATGTTCCACGTAGCCGACAAAGAGACAGGCATTGCTCAGACCCATATGGGTGCCCATGGCTACCCCTTTGGTCTGGAGGAAGTGGGAGGATTTGAAGGATAAACTGTTAAGGGTGAGGACCAGTTCAGCCAAATGAATGAGTGTCAGTGTTAGGGTACTGTTGAGGATGTCGGGAGAGGAAGAAACGGAGGGCTTGGAGGCCCTGGTCATGACGGATGAAGGTGTAGAGGGATTGGATGTCCATGATGAAGATGAGGCGTTGGGGTCCAGGGAAATGGAAGTCTTGGAGGAGGTGGATGGCATGGGTGGTGTCTCAAACATACGTGGGGAGTTCCAGGATAGAGGGGAATAGGGCAGTATCGAGGTAGGTGGAGATGAGCTCGGTGGGGCAGGAGCATGCTGAGACAATTGGTCAGCCGGAGTGGCCCGGCTTGTGGATCTTGGGCAGGAGGAAGAATCAGGCGGTGTGGGGTTCCCGAACTATGACGTCGAACTATGGGGTTGGAAGCTGTGGGTGGGAGATCTCGTGAGGTGATGAGGTTTTGTATAATCTGGGAAATGATGGTTTGGTGATGGGGGGATGGGGTCAGAGTCGAGAGGGCAGTAAGAGGAGGTGCCTTCGAGTTGGCAACTGGCTTCAGCAGTGTAGAGGTCAGTGTGCCAAATTACCACTGCACCCCCCTTATCCCGCTAGTTTGATGGTGAGGTTGGGATTGGAGCAGAGGGAGTCGAGGGCTGTGTGTTGTGAGGGTGAGAGATCAGAGTGGGGGAGGGGGGGTAGACAGTTTGAGGCGGTTAATGTCTTGGCAGCAGTTGGAAATGAAGAGATCGAGGGCGGGTAATAGGCCAGCGTGGGGTGTCCAGGTGGATGGAGTGTGTTGGAGGTGAGTGAAGGGGTCCTCGGAAGGTGGGCGGGAGTCCTGATTGAAAAAGTAAGCTCGGAGGTGGAATCAGTGGAAGAAGTGTTCGATGTCACAACACGTATTGAATTAATTGATGTGTGGACGGAGGGTGATAAAGGCAAGGCCTTTGCTGAGGACTGATCGTTCGTCAATTTCCACCCTACCAACCTTCGCATAAACCATATCATCCGCCGACATTTCTGCCACCTCCAAACAGACCCCCACACCAGAGGTATATTTCACTCCCCACCCCTTTCCGCCTTCCGCAAAGACCGTTCCCTCCGTGACCACCTGTTCAGGTCCACGTCCCCCTACAACCCACCCTCCCTTCCTGACACCTTCCCCTGCCACCGTGGGAATTGCAAAATCTGCGCCCACACCTCCTCCCTCACCTCCATCCAAGGCCCCAAAGGAGCCTTCCACATCCATCAAAATTTCACCTACACATCCACCAATGTCATTTATTGTACCTGTTGCTCCCGATGTGGTCTCCTCTACACTGGGAAGACTGGGCACCTCCTCGCCGAGCACTTTGGGGAACATCTCTGGAGCGAAGGAGGAAGAGAGGAGACCTGATAGAGGTGTACAAAATAATGAGAGGAATAGATAGAGTCAATAGCCAGGCAGTTTTCCCTAAGGCAGGATTGACTGGTATGAGAAGTCATAGTTTGAAGATAATAAGAGGAAGGTATAAAGGAGATGCCAGAGGTAGGACTTTTACACAGAGAGTTGTGAATGCGTGGAATGCGTTACCAGCGGTGGTGATGGAAAGCAGAGTCATTGGGGACATTTGAACGACTGCTGGACATGCACATGGATAGCAGTGAGTTGAGGGGTGCATAGGTTCTTACTATATTTTACATTAGGATTAAATCTCAGCACAACATCGTGGGCCAAAGGGCCTGTTCTGTGCTGTACTTGTCTATGTTCTATCTCCGGGCCACCCGCACTAATCAACCCCACCGCCCCATGGCTCAACATTTCAACTCCCCCTCCCACTCTGCCAAGGACATACAGATCCTGAGCCTCCTTCATCGCTGCTCCCTCACTACCCAACGCCTGGAGGAAGAACGCCTCATCTTCCACCTCGGAACACTTCAACCTCAGGGTACCAATGTGGACTTCACCAGTTTCAGCATTTCCCCTCCTCCCACCTTACCCCAGTTCCAACCTTCCAGCTCAGCACTGTCCTCTTGACCTGTCCTACCTGTCAATCTCCCTTCCCACCAATCCGCTCCAACCTTGCTCTGACCTATCACCTCCATCCCCACCCCCATTCACCTATTGTATTCTTTGCTTCCTTCCCCCACCCTCCTCTCTGACCTATCACCTCCATTCCCACCCCCAATCACCTATTGTACACTTTGCTACCTTTTCCCTAGCCCCAAACCCCCTCTCCACTTATCTCTCCACCCTGGAGGTTCCCTGCCTTCATTCCTGATGAAGAGCTTTTGCCCGATATGTTGATTTTCCTGCTCCTTGGATGCTGCCTGACCTGCTGTGCTTTTCCAGCACCACTCTAACCTAAACTCTCCTTTCGTTATACAGGTCATTTCTAAAACATGACCACATTGACCTGAAGTCTCATCTCTTTACATATAAACAAAAAGGCCCTTTAATCTCTGTATCAAACCAGTCTAATCAGCACCGAGAGTGGTTTATTATGCCTCTGAGAAAAACCAAGGACGTAGTGTCCTTGAGAAAAGGAACAGCTTTTAGAATAAAGAAACCAGCTTTGTGATATAACATGTATACTGGAAAAGCTCAAATGTGATCATGTGGTGATGTTTACTGTATTCACCTGACAGGTACTCATGTCCATAATGTGTTCATCTGATAGGTCACAGTGTATTCAACTATTAAGCACAGATATGTTCACTTGGAGGTCACTAATTTTTAGCTGAGCAATAATGTGTTCATTTAACAGTTGACACTGATATGTTAACCAGTACACTCTGATGTGTTGGATATAGTGAGGACTGCAGATGCTGGAGAAGTCAGAGTCGATAAAATGTGGCACAGCAGGTCAGGCAGCATCTGAGGAGCAAAAGAGTTGACGTTTCAGCTTAATCCTTCATCAGGATTCTTATAGACCAGTGTATGCAACTGACTGACTCAAAGTGATTACTTGTAGGCACTAATGTACTCAACTGAACTGCAGTTTCACCTGAGACTAGCCCCATATGTTTCTGAATCTGTTCACAGATAGTATTAATGTACTTTAAATGTGCTCAGGTCATGGGGTATATATATTCACCTGACAGGCACTTCTATGTTGGCTGGATAAACATGAATACTTTCACATGATGGCTATTGATGACACAAACATCTTCAGCAATAACTTACTTATGGAATGGCACAAACATGTTTCTTCAATGGACACATTTAATCTCAGCACGAAATATCTAATATGCTCATCTGAAGCCATCTAAGTTGTTCAGCTGACATAGAGGAAAGTTTTTATCTGATAGACGCTAATGTATTATGATGATAGGAACTAACATTTTCAACTGACTGGCACAGATACGTTCAGCTGTAATGTGGTAACATGACAAAAATTAATATCTCTTTTAATGGTCACTGGTGTGTCCACTTGACAGACACAAAGGGATTCTCCCAACAGATGCTAATATGTTCAGCTCATAGGCACAAATATGTTTATCTATCTGAAAGACATTGATGTATTATGATGAAAGCAAAATGGTGTCAATACTGGAGATCCAAAATAAAACCAGGAAGTACTGGGGAAACCCAGCCGGCCTAGCTAATCTGTGAAGAGAGAACCAAAGTTAATTTTTCTAGCCCAACAAGCTTTCTATCAGTTTGAAACATTAACTTTGTTTCTCTTTTCAGATAGAAGAGGAATATTTTTGCTGGGTATCTAATGTGTTCACCTGATGGGCAATAATATTTTGATTTGTATCACTAATATGGCACAAATGTATCCACCTGGTGGGCACCTATAGTTTCAACAGTTTGGTACAAATGTGTTCAGTCGACCAGCAGCAATGTTTACACTTACAGGCACTTACTTGAGTCATAGAGATGCACAGGACAGAAACAGAGTCTTCAGTCCAAGTCATTCAAGCTAACCAGATTCCCTAACCTAATCTAGTCCCATTTGCCAGTACTTGGCCCATATCCCACTAAACCCTTCCTATTCATATACCTGTTGTCTATTATTTACACTAATATGTTGACGTGACAAGCATATGTGTTTATCTAATGGACATTAATATATTCACTGACACTGATGTGATTGATGGAATCTTTGTTCTCACCTAATAGGCTGCAATGAACTTCCGTGCTGGGCACTATTGTGTTCACCTCATGGGCATTAATGTGTTTAATGTGATGGCCACAGAAGTGCCCCCTTGACTGTTGCAATATGTCCATGTGATGGGTTTGAATGGCTTCAACTGTTGTACACTAATATGTTCTTTTTTTATCAGTGATATGTTAACCTGATAAGCTCAAAGGAATTGGAACTTAGCATTGCCTGGCACTTGCATGGTGCAAATGCTACTTACCATTTACCAGCCCAAACCTGGATATTGTCCAGATCGTAATGCGTTTGGAAATAGACTGCTTCAGTATCTGAGGAGTCACGAATGAACATTGTGCAATCATTGGCAAATATCCTCACTTCTGACCTTATCATAGAGGGCAGGTCATTGATGAAGTAGCTGAAGATGGTTGGGCCTAGAACACTACCCTGAAGAACAGAGGTGTCCTAGAGCTGAGATGACTGACCTTCAACAACCACAACCGTCTTCCTTTGTTCCAGGTATGTCTCCAACCAGTGGAGAGTTTTCAATTATTCATGTTGCCTCAATTCTGCAAGGTCTTCTTGAGGTCAAAGTTGGTAGAGTGTTGCTTTGATGTCAAGGGTATTCGCTGTCATGTCACTTCTGAAATTGCACTCTTTTGAATCAAGGCTACATAAGACATAAGAAGTTGGAGCTTCCATAGGCCATCCTGCCTGGCAAACGTGCTCTGTCAATTCATAAGATTATGGCTGATATGATATGATTGTGGCCTTATCAGTATTTTCTTTCTCAACTGTTTCAAATAAGCCTTTAATCCCTTATGAATCATAAATCTGTCATAAATAAGCCTTGAATAAACTCAATGACCCAACCTTTACACAGAGTGTTTACCATTTAGGTGCTGATATGAGGAAAGACTCAGAGGGTCATGAGCCTATAGAATTCTCTACCACTCAAGGCTGTGGAGTCCAAGCTACTGGATATATTCAGGAAAGCGATGATTTTTTTAAAATTTAAAGGCATCAAGAAATATAGGGGCAGGCAGGAATGTGGCATTGAGATTGAGTATCAGCCATGATCATTTTGGATGGTGGAGCAGGCTCAAAGGGCCGAATGGCCTATGTCTGCTCCTCCAGCATTACTCTAAATTATGCCTGCTCCTAGTTTTATGTTTCTATTGTATTCTAAGGAAGTTTGAAAGAGTACATGCTAATGGAATGCTTCCCCTCATAGTGGAACGTAAAACTAGGGGAACAGTTTAAAGAGAACTCTGTGGGAAGCTAGAGAAGTGATTACTGGGCCTCTTGCTGAGATATTTGTATTATCGATAGTCACAGGTGAGGTACCGGAAGACTGGAGGTTGGCAAACATGGTGCCACTGTTTAAGAAGGGCGGTAAAGACAAGCCAGGGAAGTATAGACCAGTGAGCCTGACCTCGGTGGTGGGCAGGTTGTTGGAGGGAATCCTGAGGGACAGGATGTACATGTATTTGGAAAGGCAAGGACTGATTAGGGATAGTCAACATGGCTTTGTGCGTGGGAAATCATGTCTCACAAACTTGATGGAGTTTTTTGAAGAAGTAACAAAGAAGATTGATGAGGGCAGAGCAGTAGATGTGATCTATATGGACTTCAGTAAGGCATTCAACAAGGTTGCCCGTGGGAGACTGATTAGCAAGGTTAGATCTCATAGAATACAGGGAGAACTAGCCATTTGGATACAGAAATGGCTCAAAGGTAGAAGACAGAGGGTGGTGGTGGATGGTTGTTTTTCAGATTGGAGGCCTGTGACCAGTGGAATGCCACAAGGATTGGTGCTGGGCCCTCTACTTTTTGTCATTTACAGAAATGATTTGGATGCGATCATAAGAGGTACAGTTAGTAAGTTTGCAGATGACACCAAAATTGAATGTGTAGTGGACAGCGAAGAGGTTTGCCTCAGATTACAACAGGATCTGGGCCAATGGGCTGAGAAGTGGCAGATGGAGTTTAATTCAGATAAATGCGAGGTGCTGCATTTTGGGAAAGCAAATCTTAGCAGGACTTATACACTTGATGGTAAGGTCCTAGGGAGTGTTGCTGAACAAAGAGACTTTGGAGTGCAGGTTCATAGTTCCTTGAAAGTGGAGTCGCAGGTAGATAGGATAGTGAAGAAGGCGTTTGGTGTGCTTTCCTTTATTGGTCAGAGTATTGAGGACAGGAGTTGGGACATCATGTTGCGGCTGTACAGGACATTGGTTAGGCCACTGTTGGAATATTGTGTGCAATTCTGGTCTCCTTCTCATCGGAAAGATGTTGTGAAACTTGAAAGGGTTCCGAAAAGATTTACAAGGATGTTGCCAGGGTTGGAGGATCTGAGCAGGGGCCTCTTGGGGGAGGCTGAACAGGCTGGGGCTGTTTTCCCTGGAGCGTCGGAGGCTGAGGGGTGACCTTATAGAAGTTTACAAAATGATGAGGGGCATGGATAGGATAAATAGACAAAGTCTTTTCCCTGGGGTCGAGGAGTCCAGAACTAGAGGGCATAGGTTTAGCGTGAGAGGGGAAAGATATAAAATAGACCTCAGGGGCAACTTTTTCACGTGGAGGCTGGTACAATTGCAACATTTAAGAGGCATTTGGATGGGTATATGAATAGGAAGGGTTTGGAGGAATATGGGCCAGGTGCTGGCAGGTGGGACTAGATTGGATTGGGATATCTAGTCGGCATGGAAGGGTTGGACCGAAGGGTCTGTTTCCATGCTGTACATCTCTATGACTCTATAACCAGCAGAAGCTTCCTTCCTACGTCTAGTTTGCCGAACCCTGTTAGAATTGTATATGTTTCAATACTGCCAAAATTTCACTACTACCTACACTGGTCCCACTTTTCTGCACCAGGTCCATGTCTTGAATATTAGAACATTTCAGTTGCTCATTCAGTACTCTTTAATGTTACTCACCTCAATTATCCTTCTAGGCAGTGCATTCCAGAACCACACTTTTCCTCAAATCACCTTTAGACCTCCTGCTTTTCACTTCAAAGTGCACTCCCTCACCCTTGACTCTTTACAAAGTGGAGCAACTGTTTTATATCCATTTGTCTGTACCCCTCATAATCTCATACACCTCTATCACATTCCCTTTAACCTGAATTTATTCAGCTTCTGTTCAAAGCTGACATACTCCATTCCAACAGCATCCTAGTGCATCACCTCTGTGCCCCCTTCAGTGCAGTCACATCCTTCTTATACTGTGGTGATTAGAACTACTCATAGCACTCCAGCTATGGCTTAACCAGAGATCTATCCAGCTCCAATATAATCTTCCCAACTCTTATAATCTAAGCCTTGTCTGATAAAGGCCAGTGTCCAAGATGACTTCTTAATTACCTTAGTAACCTGTCCTGCTGCCTTCAGGGATCTGTAGACAAACATTCCAAGATCCCTCCGACCCTCTGATCTTCCTAATGTCCTATCATTCATTGAGTACCCCCTTGCCTTGTTCATTCTTCCAAAGTACATCACCTCATACTTTTCAGGGTTAAATTCCATCTTTCATTGATCTGCCCATCTGATCAATCTTTATCCTCATTATCCTTCATCCTCATGTAACCTGTGAGCATCTTTCTTACTGTCAACCATCGGACTGATCTTCATATCATCCACAAGCTTATTTATCATACTCCCAACGTTCTCAGTTATATAGTTTATATACAAAAACAACTGTAATCCACTGCACACCAACCACCAGTCACACAAACAGTCTTCTACGACCACCCTCTGTCTCTTAGCTACTAAGCTAATTTTGATTCCAACTTGCTAAATTATTCTGGAACCCACATGCTTTTACCTTCTTCATCACTCTCCCGTGTGGAACCTTGTCAAAGTATTTGCTGAAATCCATCAGTTGCCCTACCATCATCTTACACACCTGGTCACCTCTACAAAAAAAATATCAAATTTGTTAGACACAACATCCCTCTAACTAAGCCATGACGACTATCCCTGATCAAACCTTGCTTCTCCAAGTGAAAACCAGGTCTTACCTTCAGAATTTTCTCCAACAGTTTCCTTATCACTGACGTGAGATTCACTGGTCTATAATTCCCTGGTTTATCTCTAACATCCTTCTTAACAAATGGAACTACATTAGCTGTCCTACAGTCCTCTGGAATTTAAAATTTGGGTCAGAGTTCTGTAATTTTCTCCCTTGATTCACAAAGCAACCTGAGATACAACTCATCTGAACCTGGGTATTTGTCCACTTTGAAAGCTGTCAAGATCTCTATATTACCTCCTCAGAGATGAGACAGGCCCTTTGGCCCAAACTGATCCATGCCAACCAAAATGTCCATCCACTCTAACCCCATTTCCCTGCACATGACTGATATCCTTCTAATCCTTTCCTATCCATGTACTTGTCCAAATGCCTTTTAAACGTTGTTAATGTACCCACCTCAACCACTTCCACTGGCAGTTAATTCTATATCTGTACCACCTTCTGTATAAGAAAGTTACCCTTCAGGTTCCCTTTTATTCTTTTTCCTCTAACCTTAAACTGATGCCCTGTAGTCCTCAATTCCCCACCCTGGGAAAAAGACTGAATGCATTCACTCAATCCATGCTTGTCATGATCTTATACACCTTTATAAGGTTCCCCCCTCAGTCTCGTACGCTCTAAAGAAAAAAGTTCTAGCTTGTTAAACCTTTCCCTATAACTCAGACCATTGAGTCCAGGCAATTTCCCAGTAAAATTCTTCTGCACTCTTTCCAGTTTTAATAACATCCTTTCTATAGCAAAGTGACCAGAACTGAACACAGTACTCCAAGTGCGGCCTCGCCAATGTCCTGTAACATATCTTCCCAACTTCTATAATTAATGCCCTGACTGATGAAGGCCAGTGTGCCAAAAGCCCTCTTCACTGCTTTGTCTACCTGCGGCTCTTTCACAGAACTGTGAACCTTAACTCCAAGATCCCTCTGCACTCCATAAGGCCCTACCATTCATCATAAAACTCCTACCTTGATTTGACTTTCCAAAATGCAAGACCTCACACTTATCTGTATTAATTTTGGAAAGGTGCAGAAGCCACAGGGTCGTAGTCATGGGCAACTTCAACTTCCCAAATATTGATTGGAAGCTCTTTAGATCAAGTAGATTGGATGGGGCGGTGTTTGTGCAGTGTGTCCAGAAGCTTTTCTAACGCAGTATGTAGAGTGTCCAACCAGAGGGGAGGCCATATTGGATTTGGTACTCGGTAATGAACCGGGACAAGTGGTGGGCTTGTTAGTGGGTGAACGTTTTGGTGATGGTGACCACAATTCTGTGACTTTCACCTTGGTTATGGAGAGAGATAGGTGCGCACAACAAGGTAGATTTTACAATTGGGGGAAGGGAAATTACGATGCTGTAAGACAGGATTTGAGGAGCATAGGCTGTCAGGGAAGAATGTGGTGGAAATGTGGAACTTTTTCAAGGAGCAGATACGACGTGTCCTTGATATGTATGTACCTATCAGGCGGGAAAGAAATGGTCGTGAGGGAGCCTTGGTTGACGAGGGAGGTTGAATGTCTAGTAAAGAGGAAGAAGGAGGCCTACATAAGGTTGAGGAAACAGGGTTCAGACAGAGCAGTGGAGGGATACAGGATAGCCAGAAGGGACCTGAAGAAAGGGATTAGGAGAGCTAAGAGAGGGCATGAAAAATCCTTGGCGGATAGGATCAAGGATAACCCCAAGGCATTTTATGCGTATGTGAGAAACCTGAGAATGACGAGAACGAGGGTAGGTCCGATCAAGGACAGTGGTGGGAGACTGTGTATTGAGTCGGAAGAAATAGGAGAGGTCTTGAACAAGTACTTCTCTTCAGTATTTACGAACGAGAGGGACCGTATTGTTGAAGAGGAGGGTGTGAAACTGACTGTTAAGCTAGAAGAGATACTTGTTAGGAAGGAAGATGTGTTGGACATTTTGAACAACTTGAGGATAGACAAGTCCCCCGGGCCTGACGGGATATATCCTAGGATTATGTGGGAAACAAGAGAGGAAATTGCAGTACCGTTGGCAATGATCTTCTCGTCTTCACTGGCAACGGGGGTGGTACCAGGGGACTGGAGAGTAGCGAATGTTGTGCCCCTGTTCAAAAAAGGGAATAGGGATAACCCCGGGAATTACAGGCCAGTTAGTCTTACTTCTGCGGTAGGCAAAGTAATGGAAAGGGTACTGAGGGATAGGATTTACGAGTATCTGGAAAGACACTGCTTGATTAGGGACAGCCAGCACGGATTTGTGAAGGGTAGGTCTTGCCTTACAAGTCTTATTGAATTCTTCGAGGAGGTGACCAAGCATGTGGATGAGGGTAGAGCAGTGGATGTCGTGTACATGGATTTTAGTAAGGCATTTGATAAGGTTCCCCATGGTAGGCTTATGCGGAAAGTCAGGAGGCATGGGATAGAGGGACATTTGGCCAATTGGATCGAAAACTGGCTAACCGGTCAAAGTCAGAGAGTGGTGGTAGATGGTAAATATTCAGCCTGGAGCCCAGTTACAAGTGGAGTTCCGCAGGGATCAGTTCTGGGTCCTCTGCTGTTTGTAATTTTTATTAATGACTTAGATGAGGGAGTCGAAGGGTGGGTCAGTAAATTTGCAGATGATACGAGATAGGTGGAGTTGTGGACAGTGAGGAGGGCATTTGTCGTTTGCAAAGGAACTTAGATATGATGCAGAGCTGGGCTGAGGAGTGGCAGATGGAGTTCAACCCTGCCAAGTGTGAGGTTGTCCATTTTGGAAGAACAAATAAGAATGTGGAATACAGGGTTAATGGTAGGGTTCTTAGTCAGGTGGAGGAACAGAGGGATCTTGGGGTCTATGTACATAGATCTTTGAAAGTTGCCACTCAGGTGGATAGAGTTTGTAAGAAGGCCTATGGAGTATTATCGTTCATTAGCAGAGGGATTGAATTCAAGAGTCGTGAAGTGATGTTGCAGCTGTACAGGACTTTGGTTAGGCCACATTTGGAGTACTGTGTGCAGTTCTGGTCGCCTCACTTTAGGAAAGATGTGGAAGCTTTGGAGAGGGTGCAGAGAAGATTTACCAGGATGTTGCCTGGAATGGAGAATAGGTCGTACGAGGATAGATTGAGAGTTCTCGGCCTTTTCTCGTTGGAACGGCGAAGGATGAGGGATGACTTGATAGAGGTTTATAAGATGATCAGAGGAATAGATAGAGTAGACAGTCAGAAACTTTTTCCCCGGGTACAACAGAGTGTTACAAGGGGACATAAATTTAAGGTGAAGGGTGGAAGGTATAGGGGAGATGTCAGGGGTGGGTTCTTTACCCAGAGAGTGGTGGGGGCATGGAATGCGCTGCCCGTGGGAGTAGTAGAGTCAGAATCATTGGCGACCTTTAAGCGGCATTTGGATAGGTACATGGATGGGTGCTTAATCTAGGTTAGACGTTCGACACAACATCGTGGGCCGAAGGGCCTGTTCTGTGCTGTATTGTTCTATGTTCTATGTTCTATGTTCTAAACTCCATTTGCTATTTCTCAGTCCACTTCCCCAACTTACTTCCTGTGTCAATCCAGTTAAGAACCTCGCATTCCCTCTTTCCGAACTCTGTACCTACATCCTCCTTTGAAGAAGAAAGAAAATTTACAGCCCATGAACAGGCCCTTTGGCCCTCCAAGCATGAGCCAATCCAAATCTACTGTCTAAAAACCTAACACCCAATTCCTAAGCATCTGTAACCCTCTGCTCCATGCATCTGTCCAGATGTACCTCAAATGAATCAACTGTGCCTGCATCTACTAACTCTGCTGGCAACGCATTCCAGGTACCTACCACCCTCTGTGTAAAGTACTTTCAACCTCTCACCTTGAACGCATGACCTGTCGTTATTGAATCCTTCGCCCTGGGAAAAAACTTATCTCTATCCACCCTGTTTATACCTTTCAAGATTTCGTAGACCTCAATCAGGTCCCCCCTCAATCTTTTTTCTAATGAAAGCAATTCTAACCTACTCAGCCTCACTTCATAGCTAGCACCTTCCATACCAGGCAACATCCTCATAAACCTTCTCTGCACCCTCTCCAAATTCTTTTGGTAATGTAGCGACCAGAACTGTACACAGTATTCTAAATGCGGCCAAACCAAAGTCTTGTACAATTTTAACATGACCTGCCAGTTCTTAACCTCAATACCCCATCCAATGAAGGCAAGCATACCATATGCCTTCTTGACCACTCTATCCACCTGTGCAGCCACTTTCAGGGTACAAAGGACCTGAACTCCCAGATCTCTCTGCTCATCAACTTTACCCAAGACTTCCCAAAATGCATCACCTCACATTTGCCTGGATTGAACTCCATCTGCCACTTCTCTGCCAAAGTGGTCCAGTCTATCTATATTCTCCTGTATTCTTTGACAGTCCCCTATGCTTTCTGCTACTCCACCAATCTTCGTGTCATCTGCAAACTTACTGATCAGACCAACAATGCCCTCTTCCAGATCATTTATATATATCACAAACAACATATAAATAGATTTTATCCCTGAGTACCTTCTCCAGCAACTTTCCCACCACTGACATTAGGCTCACTGGTCTGTAGTTACCTGGAGTATCCCTACTACCCTTCTTGTACAGGGGACAACATTTGCAACCTCCAGTCCTCTAGCACTTCACCTTTGTTTAAGGATGCTCCAAAGAAATCTGTCAGGGCCCCAGCTGTTTCCTTTCTTGCCTCCCTTAGTAACCTGGGATAGATCCCATCTGGTCCTGGGGATTTGTCCATCTTAATATCCTTTAGCCTACCCAACACATCTTCCCTCCTTATGTCAACGTGATCCAAAGTAAATAAGCTTCTATCTCTAATCTCAACATTCATCATGTCCCTCTCCTCAGTGAACACTGATGCAAAATAATCATTGAGAATCTCACCCATTTTCTCAGGCTCGGCACACAACCTTCCTTCCTTATCCTTTAGTGGACCAACCCTTTCTCTAGTTACCATCTTGCTTCTTATATCTGAATAAAAGGCCTTGGGATTCTCCTTAACTCTGCTCACTAAAGTTGTTTCATGACCCCTTTTAGCTCGCTTGATTCCTCATTTAAGATTGGTCCTACTCTCCTGATATTCCTCCAAGCCCATTCTGTTCTTACCTGCCTGGACCTTATGTACGCTTCCCTTTTCCCCTTGGCTAGGCGCACGATTTCCCCTATCGTCCACAGTTCATGAATCTTGCCTTTCCTATCCCTTGTTTTCAAAGGGACATGCCTATCCTGTAATATCTTCAACCTATCTTTGAAAGCCTCCCACATATCAAATATGGACTTCCCTTCAAATAGGCACTCCCAATCCACATTTCCCAGCTCCTGCCGAATTTTGATATAATTGGCCTTGGCCCAGTTTATTACTCTTCCCTTAGGACCAATCTCATCTTTGTCTACGAGTATTCTAAAACTTACAGTATTGTGGTCACTATTCCCAAAGAAACCCCCCACTGAACTTCTACCACCTGGTCTGGCTCATTCCCCAATACCAGGTCCAATATGGCCCCTTCCCTCGTCAGACTATCGACGTACTGCTCTAGAAAACTCTCCTGGATGCTCCTTACAAATTCTGCCCCATCCAGACCTCTGACACTAAGTGTATCCCAGTCAATGTTAAGAAAATTAAAATCTCCCATTACCACCACCCTGTTGCCTCGACATCTTTCCATAATCTGTTCACCTACTTGTTCTTCTACCTCATGCTCACTGTTGGGAGGCCTGTAATACAGCCCCAACAATGTAACTGCACCCTTCTTATTTCTTAGCTCTACCCATAACACCCTCCATAGTGTCCTCCTTTAGCACAGCCATGCTATCATCCCTGACCAGCAATGCGACTCCTTCCCCCCCTTTTACTTCCCTCCCTGTCCTGTCTGAAGCATCTATATCCTGGAACATTTAGTTGCCAATCATGCCCTTCCTTCAAACAAGTCTCTGTGATCACAATAACGTCATACTCCCGGGCACCAATTCAGGTCCTAAGTTCATCTGCCTTATTCACAATATTCCTTTCATTAAAGTAGATACACTTCAGACTGCCAGTTCTTTTGAGTTCACCTGCTCTCTGCCTACTCTTTCCCTTGGTAATACTAACTTCATGATCCTTACAGTCTCTAGTTTCCACCTCACTGTCTAATAGTCTACTCCTCTGTTTCCCAGCCCCCTGCCCCATTAGTTTAAAACCTCCCAACAGTAGTAGCAAAAACTCCCCCATGGACATTAGTTCCAGTCTGGTTCAGGTGTCGACCATCCAATTTGTAATAGTCCTACCTTCCCCAGAACTAGTCCCAATGTCCCACAAATCTGAACCCCTCCCTCTTACAACATCACTCAAGCCACGTGGTCATTCTGCCTATTCTTTCATTTCCACCCTGGCTAGCATGTGGCACTGGTAGCAATCCTGAGATCACTACCTTTGAGGTCCTTCTCTTTAACCTTTCTCCTAGCTCCCCGAATTCTGCTTTCAGGACCTCATCTTGTTTTTTTACTTATATTATTGGTGCCTATATGCACCACAACAACTGGCTGTTCACCCTCCCCTTTTAGAATGCTGTGCAGCCGATCGGTGACATCCCTGACCCGAGCACTTGGGAGGCAACATATCATCCGGGAGTCCTGTTTTAGGCCACAGAACCGCCTATCTACTCCCCTTACAATAGAATCTCTTATGATTATGGCCCTACCAGTCTATTTCCCTTCTGCCCTTCTGACCAGCAGTGCCCGCCACGGTGCCATGATTCTGGCAACTGCTGCCCTCCCCTAATGAGTCATCTCCCCCAGCAGTATCCAAAATGGTATATCTGTTTTGGAGGGAGATGACCGCAGGGGACACCTGTACTGCCTTCCTACTCTTTCTCTGCATTTTGGTCACTGTCTCCCTCAACAATCCTAATCTGCGGTGTGACCAGTTCACTAAACATGCTATCCATGACCACCTCAGCATCGCAGTTGCTCCATAGTGAGTCCATCTGCAGCTCCATAACCGTCATATGGTCAAACAAGAGCTGCAGCCAGACATACTTCTTGCAAGTATAAGAGTCAGGGACATTAGCCACATCAAACTCCCACATCAAGCAAAAGGCACATGCCACGGGTCTGAGGTCCCCTGCCATTGTAAGCCTTAGCTTTACATCAACTAACTAAAACCAAACAATTCACTTCAATATATGAAAGACAAGAAAAAGAAAGTTTACCTTAGAGTCCTTTTCTTTTGGTTAGAGGAGGGGGCTTGGAGGGAGATACTAACACGTAGTATCTCGGGTTTCGCCGCTGCCCAAATATATATTAAGTCCTTACCTTCCAGGCAACCTCCTGGTCTCCAACGTCACCTCCGCTCTGTCTCCCGCTGCTCCTAGACAGGAAAAAGGAAGTGAAGGCAGATGTGAAGTATTCGTTTAACAGTCCACCAATGTCCTCTGTGTCCATGCACAGACTTCCCCCTTGGTTCCTAATGGACGCTATTTTTTTCTCTGGTATTCTGTTTCCCTTGATAAGCTCATAGAATATCTTGGGATTCTCCCTAACTTTACACTCCAGTATTTTTTCATGCTCTCTCTTTGTTCTCCTAATAGCTTTCTTTAGTTTCCCCAGCACTTCCCACGAGGGAGGTTCAGGAAGTCTGCACTCGTTCATCCCTTTATACTGTGATGACCCCAATTAATGTTGAGGAGATTGAAATCCCCGAATATAACTGCTCTGATGCTTGTTTAATATTTCTCACCCTTTCCTGAAAATGTTTAAAGTTTGCCCTCCATTGCTTCTTGTGGCAGTAAATTCCACAGGCTTACCACTCTGCTGTATTTATTTGCTGTATTCCCATATCACTCCATTATTCAAAATTTGTCAATTTCTGCCTGAAATTACTCAATGACTGAGCTTCGACAGTCATCAGAGTATTTCAAAGATTCATTATCCTCTGAGTGAAGAGGTGCCTTCTTATTTCACTTCTGAATAATTGTTTTTCTATTTTGAAACTCTGTCTTGGTTCTAGAGTTTCCAGCCAGAAGGTAAACCTCCTAGTACTTTGTAATCTTCTGTGAGCTCACCTCTCATTTTTATAAAATACAGAAATTACAAACTCAATTTCCTTAATCCCTCCTCAAAGGGTAACGTCACCATCTCAGAAATTGGTCTAATGAACTTCTGCTATACTCCCTTTCTGCCAAGGTGACCAGGGCTACACACTATTCTGCAAGTGTGCTTAAATCAGTGTGCTTACAATTGAAACAAGGTTACGTTTTTGTTCCTATATTAAATCCTGTTACAATGCAGGGTAACAGCAGCTGACCTCCAAATTGCATGCTGCAATTTCATGCTACCTTTCAGTGATTGGTAAATATGGTGGAATTTGAATTCAGTAAGAATCTGGAATTCAGAGTCCGTTGATGACCATTGTCAATTGTTCATTGTTTTTACCTAGTTGTTCGAAAAGCCCATATCATTCATTATGTCCTTTAGGGAAGGAAACTGCCATCCTTCCCTGTTCTGGCCTACATGTGACTCTAGAGCCACGACAATTAGGGATGGGCAATAATTACTTAGATCAGATTACTTACAGTGTGGAAACAGGCCCTTCGGCCCAACAAGTCCACACCGCCCCGCCGAAGTGCAACCCACCCATACCCCTACATCTACCCCTTACCTAACACTACGGGCAATTTAGTATGGCCAATTCACCTGACCAGCACATCTTTGGAGTGTGGGAGGAAACCGGAGCACCCGGAGGAAACCCACGCAGACACAGGGAGAATGTGCAAACTCCACACAGAGAGTCGCCTGAGGTGGGAATTGAACCGGGGTCTCTGGCGCTGTGAGGCAGCAGTGCTAACCACTGTGCCACCGTGCCGCCCAGAATTGTTAGCCTGGCAGCAATACCTCATCCCGGGCACAAATTAAAAATCTCTTTGCAAGACAAAAGTTGGTGGAAAATCCCAGCAGGTCTGGCAGCACCTGCAGAGAGAAATCAGAGTCAATGTTTCAGGTCCAGTAATCCTTCTTTAGAACTGATGGTAGCTAGGAAAAGGATGGTTTTCATCAGAAGATGGGGTAGGGGGAGGGAGAGAGTAAATGTTTTCCAGTCCTCTGGCACCTTGTTCTGCAACTGCAGAAGATGTAACACCTGGCTATTTACTTCCAACCTCTTCACTATGCAAAGTCCGAACACACCTTCCAGATGAAGTAGCACTTTACTTGAACTTCACTCGATTTGACCTACTGTATTTGCTGCTCACAATATGGTCTCCTCTACATTGGGGAAATGAAGCGTAGATTGGATGACACTTTACATATTAATTCTTTGAAAGCTCACCATTGTCTACCTACCATCAAGTTTGAAAATGTATTTTTACAATCAGCCAATCCCTCTTCACACTACAGATTCCTCAGTAGTTCCCTGTCACTGTCCACTTTGTCTCCTTTCCTAAAGACAGTGGTGATGGCAGCATCCCTGAAATCAGCAGGGATTTTTTTCTTTGTCCCATATTTTCAAGAAAAGTTGATAGAGATCTGCCCCTCCATATTTAAAAATCTCTGCTGGAATCTTGTCTTCTTCTGTAGCTTTTCCATTCTTTATGTGTCTAATGGCGGCTTCAACGTCTGCCATACTCAATGAAGCCTAAGATCAGCTTTGATACGGAGTTGAAGGATTTCCTCAAACACATCCTTGTTGATGACTGTATCCTGTTTAGGAGTTCCTTGAAGTGTTCTCTCCATTGGAGGCTGATATTTTCTCTGCCTCTCAAAAGGGTTCTATCCTTACTCTGCACCGGTTTGAAGCCAAGGGCATTGAGTCTGTGTGTTGCCTTGGTGGCACTGAAGAAACTCTCTGTGTTGTGCTTGTCAGCAAGGAGTTGCAGCTGCTCAGCTTTCTCAGTCCACCATAGATTCTTGTTTCTCTCAGTTCTTCTTTGTAACTCAGCCTTTGCTGTTTTAAGAGTTCTCCTCTTTACCTCACTGGTGATGTTGCCTCACTGGTGAAGCAATTTAATGTTGAACTTTTTTTCTGACCTGTTTCTTTATCTCCAGCTGCTTCTGGTGACATTCGATGGACATTGAGGAGTGAATGAGCTGGTGGTCTGTCCAGTAGTCAACTGCACTGATCCCTGCTTTGGTGATGAGAACATCTTTTAGTTCGCGGGATCAAATGATAATGTAGTCATTCATGTGCCAATGCTTTACTTGTAGATGCCTCCAAGAAGTTTTGAACTTGTTTTTTTTTGACAGAACGGTGTGTTGGTGATGACCAGCTGGTGTTTCGCATAATTGATGAGCTGGAGAATCCCATTGAAGTTGCAGTTTCCAGCTCCTTCTTTTCCAATGGTTCGTTCCTAGAATTGGTTATCATTTCAGACCTTAGCGTTGAAGTCTCCATGGAGAGTAATTTTATCATTCTTCAAGATGTTGGTGAGTATGGTGTGCAGGGTGGAGTAGACATGAAGGGTGTGGCCTAAGCACTCACAAGCATCACCTGCTGGTTGTAGATAGAGAGTCATGAGGTGATCGTCAATGCCAACTGGGCTTTCTGAGAATCAGTTAGAGTTTGTTCTTGATAGCACATCCAATTCTGTATATCCTGTGTTGGACTTCAGGTTTTCCTCTCCAGAAGAAGGTGTAACCACAACTTTCTTCCCTCAGCTGTTGTTCACCTGCTCTTTGGTTCTCCTGCAGGGCAACAATATCATTGTTGAAGCGCCTGGGTACACTGAGCAATAAGGGCAGATAGAAACAAAGAAAATAGGTGCAAGAGTAGGCCAATTGGCCCTTTGAGCTTGCACCACCATTCAATATCATCATGGCTGAGCATGCAATTTCAGTATCCCATCCCTACTTTCTCTCCATACTCCTCGATTCTTTTAGCCACAAAGGCCATGTCTAGCTCCTTTGTTTTGGATGATTGTTTCGCTCATTATCCATGAGGGTTCATACATTCCAGATTCTAAAATTGAGTTTAACTTTGATTTTCAGACTGCATGGGATATGATTTTCCAGCCTTATTGGTGATGAAACACACTAATATTAAGGCATCTTTCACCCACAGGATGAACAGTGTATCCTGAAGAAGGTGTGAAGAAAGCTGTGGAAATGCTCTCCTGTTTCAATTCTAAAAGTGAAACAACAAGTGAAACTCTACTGATTACATGCAACTATGAAGCTAGGGACCTCCCAATCTCTCAATCCTGTTCCCATCAGGAGAGTGTGTGTGTGTGGTGATGTTTGTCTTTAGGGTTGGATGTGTATGTGGGGTGGGTGGGTGTCGGTGGGTTTGTCTATGGAGATGTATGTGTGTGTGTCTGGTGGTGAATGTGTATGTTTAGGGTTGGGTGCGTGTCGATGGGTGTGTCTGGTGATGTGTCTCTGTTTTTGAGGGGTGTGAGTATGTCTGTGGGTGTGTGTGTTCTTGGAGAGTGTATGGCTGTGTGTATGTGGGAATGTGTGTATGTGGTGGCATGTGGGGGGGCAGTTTGGGTTTGTTGAATTCCTCTAGGTAGAAGCCTTGTGTGGGCACACCCTTACCGTGGGAATACTGTTGCACAACAGCATACAGGCTCTCCTTGACAGAAGGCAGATCCAGCTCCAGTGACAAGGCACTTTTTTGCAAGGTTTGTGAAGGTTTGTAGCTCAGGTTGAGGTTTATGGTGTAGGTTTGCTCGCTGAGCTGTAGGTTTGATATCCAGACATTTCATTACCTGGCTAAGTAACATCATCAGTGGCGACCTCCAAGTGAAGCGAAGCTGTTGGCTCCTGCTTTCTATTTATATGTTTGTCCTGGATGGGATTTGTGGTGATGTCATTTCCTGTTCGTTTTCTGAGGGATTGATAGATGGTATCTAGATCTATGTGTTTGTTTATAGCGTTGTGGTTGGAGTGCCAGGTCTCTAGGAATTCTCTGGCATGTCTTTGCTTAGCCTGTCCCAAGAGAGATGTGTTGTCCAGTCGAAATAGTGTTTTTTTTTCCTCCGTGTGTATAGAACATAGAACATAGAACATAAAAACAATACAGCACAGAACAGGCCCTTCGGCCCACGATGTTGTGCCGAACTTCTATCCTAGATTAAGCACCCATCCATGTACCTATCCAAATGCCGCTTAAAGGTCGCCAATGAATCTGACTCTACCACTCCCACGGGCAGCGCATTCCATGCCCCCACCACTCTCTGGGTAAAGAACCCACCCCTGACATCTCCCCTATACCTTCCACCCTTCACCTTAAATTTATGTCCCCTTGTAACACTCTGTTGTACCCGGGGAAAAAGTTTCTGACTGTCTACTCTATCTATTCCTCTGATCATCTTATAAACCTCTATCAAGTGCTACGAGGGAGAGAGGGTCGTGTCTTTTTGTGGCTAGCTGGTGTTCGTGTATCCTGGTGGCTAACTTTCTTCCTGTTTGTCCTACGTTGTGTTTGTGGCAGTCCTTGCATGGAATTTTGTAGACTACGTTGGTTTTGACCATAGGATGTACTGGGTCTTTTAAGTTTGTTAGTTTTTGTTTGAGAGCGTTGGTGGGTTCGTGTGCTACAAGGATTCCGAGGGGTCTTAGTAGTCTGACTGTCATTTCTGAAACTTCTTTGATGTATGGTAAGGTGGTTAGGGCTTCTGGCTGTGTTTGGTCTGCTTGTCGTGGTTTGTTCTTGAGGAATCTGCGGACTGTGTTTTTTGAGTATTCGTTCTTCTTGAATACGTTGTATAGGTGGTTCTCCTCTGTTTTCCGAAGTTTGTCTGTGCTACAGTGTGTGGTGGAACGTTGGAATAGTGTTCTGATACAGCTTTGTTTGTGTGTGTTGGGATGGTTGCTGGTGTAGTTTAAGTATTTGGTCAGTGTTTGTCGGTTTTCTGTATACGCAGGTTTGTAGTTCTCCGTTGTCCTTTCTTTCGACTGTGATATCCAGGAATGCGAGTTTGTTGTCGGTTTCTTCCTCTTTGGTGAACTTTATGCCTGTGAGGGTGTTGTTGATGATGTTAAATGTCTTTTCTATCTTGTTTCGTTTTTGTGATGACAAAGGTGTAATCTCTGTCACGGACCCAGATTTTTGGTTTGATGGTTCATTGGGCTGTTTGTTCTAGTCTTTGCATTACCGCTTCTGCTTTGAATCCTGAAACCAACGTCGTCTACAAAATTCCATGCAAGGACTGCCACAAACACTACGTAGGACAAACAGGAAGAAAGTTAGTCACCAGGATACATAAACACCAGCTAGCCACAAAAAGACACAACCCTCTCTCCCTTGTAGCCCTACACACGGAGGAAAAAAACCATTTCGACTGGGACAACACATCTCTCCTGGGACAGGCTAAGCAAAGACATGCCAGAGAATTCCTAGAGACCTGGCACTCCAACCACAACGCCATAAACAAACACATAGATCTAGATACCATCTATCAACCCCTCAGAAAACGAACAGGAAATGACATCACTACAAACCCCAGGAACCCCATCCAGGACAAGCCTATAAATAGAAAGCAGGAGACAACAGCTTCGCTTCACTTGGAGGTCACCACTGATATTGTTACCTAGCCAGGTAATGAAACGTCTGGATATCAAACCTACAGCTCAGTGAGCAAACCTACACCCTAGACAAGGCACTCCCAGTGACTGGGGACCTCCCTATTCTCTAAAGCCTTACCCACCATTACAGCTGATCTCACAAAAGTATCTTCCACTTGGATCGCGATTGTTTTAGATTGCAGTTTGTTTGGTTCCTCCTTTCTGATTTTACTATCATGGGTAGCTTTTCCAGCGCCACACTTTTTAACACTGCACTATGTCTGTTCACCCTTTCTCTTACGTTATCCCTCTACTCCTCCACAAACATAGAAGAATACAGCGCAGTACAGGCCCTTCGGCCCTCGATGTTGCGCCGATCAAAGCCCACCTAACCTACACTAACCCACTATCCTCCATATACCTATCCAGTGCCCGCTTAAATACCCATAAAGAGGGAGAATCCACCACTGCTACTGGCAGGGCATTCCATGAACTTACGACTCACTGAGTGAAGAACCTACCCCTAACATCAGTCCTATATCTACCCCCCCCTTAATTTAAAGCTATGCCCCCTTGTAATAGCTGACTCCATACGTGGAAAAAGGTTCTCACTGTCAACCCTATCTAACCCCCGAATCATCTTGTACACCTCTATCAAGTCACCCCTAAACCTTCTTTTCTCCAATGAAAACAACCCCAAGTGCCTCAGCCTTTCCTCATAGGATCTTCCTACCATACCAGGCAACATCCTGGTAAACTTCCTCTGCACCCGTTCCAGTGCCTCCACATCCTTCCTATAGTATGGCGACCAAAACTGCACACAATATTCCAGATGCGGCCGCACCAGAGTCTTATACAACTGCAGCATGACCTCAGGACTCCGGAACTCAATTCCTCTACCAATAAAAGCCAGTACGCCATATGCCTCCTTCACTGCACTATTTACCTGGGTGGCAACTTTCAGAGATCTGTGTACATGGACACCAAGATCCCTCTGCTCTTCCACACTACCAAGTATCCGACCATTAGCCCAGTACCCCATCTTTTTGTTACTCTTACCAAAGTGAATCACCTCACACTTAGCTACATTGAACTCCATTTGCCACCTTTCTGCCCAGCTCTGCAGCTTCTCTATATCCCGCTGTAACCTGCCACATCCTTCCTCACTGTCTACAACTCCTCCGACTTTCGTATCATCCGCAAACTTGCTCACCCAACCTTCTAACCCTTCCTCCAGGTCATTTATAAAAATGACAAACAGCAATGGTCCCAAAACAGATCCTTGCGGAACACCGCTAGTGACGGCACTCCAAGATGAACCTTTGCCATCAACTACTACCCTCTGTCTTCTTCCAGCCAGCCAATTCCTAATCCAAACCTCCAACTCACCCTCAATGCCATATCTCTGTATTTTCTGCAGTAGCCTACCATGGGGGACCTTATCAAACGCCTTACTAAAATCCATATATACCACATCTACCGCTTTCCCCTCATCTACCTCCTTAGTCACCTTCTCAAAGAATTCAATAAGGTTTGTGAGGCACGACCTGCCCTTCACAAAACCATGCTGACTATCCTTGATCACATCATTCTTATGCAGATGTGCATAAATCCTATCCCTTACAATTCTCTCTCTAAGACTTTGCCCACAACAGAAGTGAGACTCACTGGCCTATAGTTACTAGGATTATCCCTACTCCCCTTCTTGAACAAGGGAACCACGTTTGCTAGCCTCCAGTCCTCCGGCACTACTCCTGTAGACAAAGAGGACACAAAAATCAAGGCCAATGGCTCTGCAATCTCCTCCCTTGCTTCCCAGAGAATCCTAGGATAAATGCCATCAGGCCCAGGGGACTTATCTATTTTCACCCTTGCCAGAATTTCCAACACCTCTTCTCTACATATCTCAAAGCCATCCATTCTACTTATTCGTGCCTCAGTATTCATATCGACAACAATGTCCTGTTCCTGAGTGAATACTGACGAAAAGTATTCATTCAGTGCCTCCCCAATCTCTTCAGCCTCCACACGCAACTTCCCACTACTATCCTTGATTGGACCTATTCCTACCCTAGTCATTCTTTTATTCCTAACATACCTATAGAAAGCCTTAGCGTTTTCCCGAATCCTACCAACTAAGGACCTTTCATGTCCCCTCCTTGCTGCTCTTAGCTCGCTCTTCAGGTCCTTCCGGGCTACCTTATAACTCTCAATCGCCCCTATTGAACCTTCACGCCTCATCTTTACAAAGGCCGCCCTCTTCCATTTAACAAGGGATTCCAATTCCTTATTAAACCACGGCTCCCTCACATGACCCTTTCCTCCCTGCCTGATAGGTACGTACTTATCAAGGACACTCAATAGTTGCTCCTTGAACAAGTTCCACATATCAATTACGCTCTTGCCTTGGAATCTACTTTTCCAATCCACACATCCTAAGTCATGCCTCACCGCATCATAATTTCCCTGCCCCCAGCTATAACTCTTGCCCTGTAGTACACACTTATCCCTCTCCATCACTAGAGTAAAAATCACCGAATTGTGGTCACTGTCCCCAAAGTGCTCACCTACCTCTAGTTCTAATACCTGGCCTGGTTCGTTACCCAGAACCAAATCCAGTATGGCCTCACCTCTTGTTGGCTTATCTACATATTGTGTCAGGAAATTCTCCTGCACACATTGCACAAACACCGACCCATCTAACAAACTTGAGCTATAGCTTTCCCAATCAATATCAGGAAAGTTAAAGTCTCCCATAACAACCACCCTATTACTGTCACTCTTCTCCTGAATCATCTTCGCAATCCTTTCTTCAACGATTCTAGGACTATTAGGAGGCCTGTAAAAGACTCCTAACAGGGTGACCTCACCTCTCCTATTCCTAACCTCAACCCAAACTACCTCAGATGGCAAATCTTCGTCCATCTTCCTTTCCACCGCTGTAATACTATCTTTGACAAGCAAAGCCAACTCCCCCCCTCTTTTACCCCCACCTCTGACCCTACTAAAACATTTAAACCCTGGAACCTGCAACAGCCAATCCTGTCCCTGATCTAGCCATGTCTCCGTAATAGCCACAACATCGAAGTCCCAGGAACCAACCCACGCTGCGAGTTCACCTACCTTATTTCGTATACTTCTGGCATTAAAGTATACACACTTCAAGCCACTCTTCTGTTTACAGGCACCCTCCTTTAAGATTGATGCCATATTCCTAACCTCCCTACACTCCAGGTCCTGCACCCTAAAGCTACAGTCTGGGTTCCCATGCCCCTGCAGAGTTAGTTTAAACTCCCCCCAAGAGCACTAGCAAACCTCCCCCCAAGGATACTGGTGCCCCTCAGGTTCAGGTGCAAACCATCCTGTTTATAGAGGTCCCACCTTCCCCAGAAAGAACCCCAGTTATCCAAGTACCGAAATCCCTCCCTCCTGCACCATCCCTGTAGCCACGCATTTAACTGTTCTCTCTCCCTATTCCTCGACTCTCTATCACGTGGCACGGGTAACAAACCAGAGACAACAACTCTGTTCATTCTAACTCTGAGCTTCCAACCTAGCTCCCTAAAAGCCTGTCTAACATCCTCAGCATTCCTCCTACCTATGTCATTGGTGCCAATATGGACCACGACTTCAGGCTGCTCCCCCTCCCCCTTAAGGACCCAGAAAACACGATCAGAGACATCACGTACCCTTGCATCTGGGAGGCAACATACCAAACGTGAGTCCCTCTCGTTCCCACAAAACCGCCTATCTGTGCCCCGAACTATCGAGTCCCCAATTATTATGTTGTAATTATATGTTGTAATTGTGTCTTGTTTATTTTCTTCTGAGTAGAAAGTACCAATTCCATCCCTTTCACACTTTAATTTACACTTTTGTTTTTGCATTTCTTTCCTTTCTCCACCAGTTATAAGGAAAATTAATCACCAATCAGCCCCAGTGAATCTGGCTCTTTGTAAACAGTCATAGTAGAAACTCAACTAACCAGCTTATGAGTTTTCTTTGACACCAGCACTGTTTGCCCACAACATGAGTAGAATATAGTTGATAGACTGTAATAATTGTTATGATATGGGTAAACCCTCCTGCTGAATTTAAAACCAGAAAAGATTTATCCCATGTGGTAATCTATAAAAATTCGAGTGGCCAAGGACTATTTAAAGTAAAATTAACAACTTTATTTCTTAAAGTATAACAGAGAATAATTAACTAACCACTATTTACAATTTCTTTCTCTAACCTATCTTTTACCTTCCCTTCTATAATACTGGTCCAATAAAACTCCCAATTAATATTTACAAAACAACATTCCTTATCTAAAAACCAGGCAGCTATAGGTTCTTGTCTTTGGATCTTCCTGTCTTCTTTTCTCCTTGTTGTGAATTTCTATGTCACAGATTACTGATCGAGAAGGTACTTTTAAGAGAGATGCTTTTTCAAGCAGTCTGGTACATGTAAGGCTTGGCAGTTCTCCTGTCAAATGTTAGATTTTCCTCCAGTCTTATACCCGGATTGTGTCATTGGCTTTTAAGATTGTCAATATACTCAATTCAAACTTGATTGGAGATTGGTATTTTTATCGGGGTATAATTTAAACTGATTGGCCGGATTCAAATTTGTCTTTGTCTCTAGTCAATGAACTACTTGAGTTGTTCAACCCTGTATTACATACATTGTTGCCTTATTAAGAACACTTGGTGTTGTCCAATAGTCCTGCTACTTTTAACTCTCTTAAATGTACACCCACATCTTCATAACATAATAAACTCCATTGATACAGTCGAGCTCACAAGACTTTGATATCTTTTCCCAAAGGCAAAAGAGGTCTGATCAGTATGTTCCAGTGTTTCTCTGCGCCTGTGGTGAGCATATACTTCAAAATCTCTAAGCGGCGGTAGCAATTCAACGATCTTTTTTTATAATCAGATAGATCTTGTAGTGTTGATTTAGTTTTTCAGAAAAGTAACACACTAGCTTCTTGTAACAGTATGTTTCCTGTACTGCTCGATATCATCGAGAAATATTCAGGGTAGCACACATCACTCCTATGGCAGGACATGTCAAAATCAAAAACAGACAGACTCGTAAAAGTGAATATTTTTACTGGTCAGGTCTTCATAAGGATGTAGGCCTAGTGCTGGAAGATGAGATTGGTACTTGTAACTGGTGGTACAGACTCTTTGGGCCGAAGGGCCTCTTCTCTACTGTATGATTCTATGACTCCATTTGGTAGAAAGTTGCAAAATCCTATATGTATCATAAGGTGATACAAACTACCACTATACTCCTAGACCAACTCTGGAGGAATCATTTATCAAAGTATTGGAAGATTGTGCAAAAGCCCGAAACATGGATTGTCCTGCTCCTCAATGCTGCCTAACCTGCTGTGCTTTTCCAGTACCATTCTGAGCTAGACTCTGGTTTCCAGCATCTGCAGTCCTCACTTTTGCCCGCTTGATTTTCGCAGGCCATACCTTTAATACAATCACTGCTTGGGCAGTGGTCGAGAAGCTAACCCAATCCTTCACTCAATATGAATTCTTGACGGAGATACAGTCATATAAAGGTTCCAATTTCATGTCTGAAATTGTTCAGAAAGTAATGTGTACATTACAGTTATATTCATCTGCATATCACCAGCAGACCCAAGGAGCTTTAGAAAAACTCTCAAAACAGTAATGTCTTTCATATCATCACAGTTGTCAGAAAGAACTAAGCTTCTGCTGTTTGTCACTGAGTGAGTCGACTCTGTTTAGTCCTTTTGCATTAGTTTATATTCATGAGGTCAGGAATCCTCTGAAATTATTCAAAGAAACGTTTTTGGGACTAACAAATTATTCAAATTATGTATCAAATGGTCCAAGTAGATCAAATGACAGTAGGAGATCAATTAAACAGCAGTGATCATATTGCAAGACTAAGGATGCCATGGAAAACAATATCAGTCAATCCAGAGTAAGAAGAATCAAGTGGCAGTGAAATGACTTGAAGTGGGCAAGAACAGATCTGGGCCAGAAGGACTGGAACCAATAGTTCATGTGAGAAACAGAAACTGAGGTATTGTGACAGTACTGAAGCAGTCCGTGTCCAAATACAGCAAAAATATCCAGGTAGCAAATAAATTTCGTGTCAATTGGAAAGATGACTTGGAAATATATCACCATTCCTTCAGTGTTGCTGAGCTGAAATCCTGGAATTGCCTCCTTAATGGAACTGTGGGTCCACTTGCAACACATGGGCTGCCACAGTTCAAGAAGGCCGTTCGCAAGGGGCAACTAGGGGTAGGCAATAATTGCAAGCCTAGTCAGTGATGCTTATGTTCTGAAAGTGAATTTAAAAAAAAACACATGACAGAATATGACAATCCCCAACGAGACAGAATTTAACCATTGCTTCTTCTCATTCTGTAGCAGTCCATCGCTAAAGTCAACATCCTAGGGGTTACCATTGACCAGAAACAGAACTGGATTAGCCATATAAATACAGTGTCTACACAAATAAGTCCAAGGCAAGGAAAACTGCAGTGAATAACTCACCTCCTGACTCCCCAGAACCTTCAATCCCCTTGTGGAAGGATCAAAAACCAGGGGATATAGATATAAGGCACAAAACGTCAATGGGGAATTTAAGGAGTAATATTTTCACCTGGAGGGTGTTACGTATGTGGAACTATCGGAGCAGCATGGTGGCTCAGTGGTTAGCACTGTTGCCTCACAGCACCAGGGACCTGGGTTAAATTCCCACCTCGGTCGACTGTCTGTGTGGGGTTTGCACATTCTCCCCATGTCTGTGTGGGTTTTCTCCGGGTGCTCCAGTTTCCTCCCACAATCCAAAGATGTGCAAGTCAGGTAAATTGGGCAAAAGTGAGGACTGCAGATGCTGGAAACCAGAGTTTAGATTAAAGTGGTGCTGGAAAAGCACAGCAAGTCAGGCAGCATCCGAGGAGCAGGAAAAAAAATCGATGTTTCGTGCAAAAGCCCTTCATCAGGAAAGGTCAGGTGAATTGGCCATGCTAAATTAACCATAGTGTTAGGTGAATGGGTCTGGGTGGATTACTCTTTGGAAGGTCGGTGTGGACTTGTTGGGCCAAAGAGCCTGTTTGTATACTGTAGGAAATCTAATCCAAATGTCTGAAAGGGTAGTTGAAATAACTCTGCAGAGACACCGTCCTGACGTGCCATGGGCTGCCACCAGCCTGACACTGTCCCCAGGCTCAGCCTCGATCAGGAGGATTTGGGTCGCTCTGATTCCAGGAGTATGGTGAAAGCGCCTACGGGCTGGTGCTATAACAGTAATATTTAAAAGTGACCTTCTCCATGACGGATGAAGTAGTACCTTTGATGGCAGCTGTGAGGTCAAAATTGAAGATTGCCCTAAGTGTAGATTAGGGAAACAAGATACCTGAGATAGACATATAATTCTTCTCAAGAGAAAGTGTAACTCAATATCCTTCAAATAAGTCTGATAAAACCATTCTTATAATAAGGGATTCAAAAAAGACCCAAACCTTTTTTGCTGGAGAAAGGCATAACTTTTCAGCAAAGAACATAATGATGGCTATGGTTTCACTGAAAAGGCATTAGAGGGGATTCTATTGCCTTAGTGTTGTTTAGCTCAGGGCCTTTTTCTCTCCATTGACTTTGTACATCCTCCTATCATACAATCCCTACAATGTGGAAACAGGCCCTTCAGCCCAACAAGTCTCATCGACCTTCCAAAGAGTAAGCCACCTCGACCCATCCCGCTATCCTATATTTGGTAAGGCAATCTATTTATCCTGCATCATTCTGCATCAAAGGTGTATGGGATTCTTATTTATGAAGGAGGTTATTATGAAATTCTATGGATCTCAAATATAATCTCAACCTTAAGTGCTTATCTTCATGTCAACAAAGTTATTTTCTTTACTCTCCCAAATACTAATGAAATGAATCCAGGTTGTTTCAAACACTCTTGATTTACTCCCTTGTTCATCCATGAGTTGTGGACATTTTTTTGTCCCTAGTAGCCCCTTGAGAGAGCAGTGGTGAGCTGCCTTCTTGAACCTCTGCAATCCAGTTTGGACAGCACAGTGACTCAGTGATTAGCACTGCTGTCTCACAGGGCCAGGGACCCAGGTTCAATTCCAGCCTTGGGTTTATGTCTGTGTGGAGTTTGCACATTCTCCCTGGGGGTTTCCTCTAGGTGCTTTGGTTTCCTTCCACAGCCCAAAGGTGTGCAGGTTTGGCCATGGGAAAGTGAGGTTACAGAGTTGAGGTGGATCTGGGTGGAATGCTGTTTAGAAAGGTGGTATGAACTTGATGGGCTAGATGGTCTGTTTCCACACTCTAGAGATTCTCTATGCTATAGGCAGAGCCACTATGCTGTTAGGGAGGGAATCCCAGGATTTTATCCCAGTGACAGTGAAGGAACAGTGATATATTTCCAAGTCAGGATGAGTGGCTTTGAGGGCAACTTGCAGGTAGTGATGTTCCCTTATATGTTCTGTCCTTGTCCTTCTGGATGGAAGCAACACATTTTCAGCTCTGATCTCCAGCATCTGCAGTCCTCACTTTCTCCTAGATGGCTTTGGAAGGTACTGTACAAGGATCATTGGTGAATTTCTGCAGTACATCTTGTTGATAGTACACACTGCTGCTATGGAATGTCGATGGTGGAGGGAGTGGATGTGCTGACAGCAAAGCAGACTGCTTTGTCCTGGATGGTGTCAAGCTTCTTGAGTTTTGTTGCAGCTGTACTCATCAAGGCAAATTGGCAGTAATCTATCACACTCCTGACTTGGGTGACAATTCTATGGCTTTATTTTTGTCCAGGGTATTTTTTAATGAAGAAAGGTTGATAGTGAGGAGGCATGCAGTCTACTCAGAGCCACTAGAGTAAACAGTTTGTGAGGCATTGGGGATATTTTGGTTTCAAATTTTGAACAGCAGAAGCAGCCTGAATTGGGTGGAATCAAGCTCCCACAGAACCAGAACTTTTAGTTTTAGTTTCTCAGTAGCAGCATGTTGCTGGGTCTTAAAGCTGGGTTTGGAAACTGTAATACATCTCTCCCTGCTACTCTCTCTCAGTTTTCTCTTGATGTTTTTCCTGCAGAACTGGAGAATTGCCTATGAGACAATCTATTTTACTGAATTTTGCCTTTTGCTAAGGGGAGTGTTTATGCGTTGTTACTGAATTAGAACAGTTAATTAGCTGTAATTAATGTATATTATTTTATTAAATATTTTGATAGTTACAGTTAAGCCAATTCTTTCATTTTATTTTATCTGTATTTTAATGTTAGTCTAAAAATAAAGTGTTTTGTTTAATGTCGAGTAGTTTGACCAATTGAATTGCATCTGGAATGCAAACCTTACACTTACCTTGAAAATAAGAAAAAGTTAGGGTCTACACTATCTTCTGAATATATTTTGAGTGGCTTTGGACTGATCTATAACAAATTAGGGGCTCACCTGGGATCAAAATCTCTAATTCCAGGCTGGATTTAAGATTGTTGGAGTCAAAGGCAGTAATTGGTGAGGGTCAGTGTGTTTTATTTTGAGTGGTGCATTCATTTGGTTAAATAGGGCATGCCTTGTGTAATAATGGCTCTTTCAGTCGCTAAGAGTTTCCTGGAGGTGGAAGAAAGTGAGCAAGGCAAACCTTCCAGAACTGGCAAATAAACTGGAGTTAGAGTTACCTGCGTCTGAGAGGAAAATGGAGAGATGTGTGTGATTTCCGCAAAAACCGTTTTCTCCGTGACTGCCTGGTCAGGTCCACGCCCCCCTCCCACCCTGGCACCTTCCCCTGCCACCGCAGGAACTGTAAAACCTGCGGCCACACCTCCTCCCTCACCTCTATCCAAGGCCCTAAAGGAGCCTTCCACATCCATCAAAGTTTTACTTGCACATCCACTAATATCATTTATTGTATCCGTTGCTCCCGATGCGGTCTCCTCTACATTGGGGAGACTGGGCGCCTCCTAGCAAAGCGCTTTAGGGAACATCTCTGGGACACCCGCACCAATCAACCACACCGCCCCGTGGCCCAACATTTCAACTCCCCCTCCCACTCTGCCGAGGACATGGAGGTCCTGGGCCTCCTTCACCGCCGCTCCCTCACCACCAGACGCCTGGGGGAAGAACGCCTCATCTTCCGCCTCGGAACACTTCAACCCCAGGGCATCAATGTGGACTTCCACAGTTTCCTCATTTCCCATTCCCCCACCTCACCCTAGTTCTAAACTTCCAGCTCAGCACTGTCCCCGTGACTTGTCCGGACTTGTCCTACCTGCCTATCTCCTTTTCTACCTATCCACTCCACCCTCTCCTCCCTGACCTATCACCTTCATCCCCTCTCCCACTCACCCATTGTACTGTATGCTACTTTCTCCCCACCCCCACCCTCCTCTAGCTTATCTCTCCATGCTTCAGACTCACTGCCTTTATTCCTGATGAAGGGCTTTTGCCCGAAACGTCGATTTCGAAGCTCCTTGGATGCTGCCTGAACTGCTGTGCTCTTCCAGCACCACTAATCCAGAAAGTATACAGGGCAGCTGCTGGCAAAGATCAGATTAGCAAACTTCTGGGAAAAACAAGTTTGTGCAGGCAGCAAAGCCGAACAATAGAAAACACTAGCACAGCGAGTGTTAATATAGTTACAAAACGGTTGCAGCTAACGACCCAAGGAGATAGAAGTAGAATCTAATCAAGATAAGAAGAAGTCACGTAGGGGCAGTCAGGTCACAAGTTAGGCAGAGAACTAGGGTGATTGGGTAATGTAGGAGTTGGGAGAGGTGACCTCACGCAGCTCACAGGTATAACTGTAGACTTGTTTCAGTGCTCACTGCTCATTTGCTTTGCATTTGATGCCCTTTCTTGCAAGATCCTAAAATAAATTGTCTTGTTTCCAGTTTTGGTGGGCTTGGCTAATTTTGTTGAGTTTGTTTCTAACACAAATACATCCGAGTTATTGTCGACATATTTTCGAAATGGGGGGTCAAGGCATTCCTCACCAAGAGGGATGACGCCTGAACAGGAGTAAAGTGTCTCCTGTGGGCTGTTTTTCCAAGATTTGGGGTCTCAGGGAACATAGAAATAGAGGGAGGGGGGCCCTTTCACCACGAAGCTCATTACTGTGGTCAGTGAAGACCGAGGGATACCCTGGAGTCACCACATCGCCAACAGTCCAGTCATCAGGAATGGTGGAAAGAATGAATGACACCCTCAAAACCACCCTCCCCAAAATCACTCAGGACTTAGCCCAGACCCACTAGAAATCTGCAGGGAATCGCCCAGACAAATTCACAGGATGGTTCTACCAAACCTATAACCTCTCACACGAACCCCCAGCCTTGACCATCACTGACACCACTGGATGGGGAGTGCCCATAAGGAGCCATCTGCCTGACAAGAAGCCAGCCTGATGCATGGGAGACTGGCTGGAGCCTATGTGCTAACTCACTGCTCCTGACCCCCGCAGCACACTGGTCCACAGCAGACTGGAGAATCCTAAATTTACTTGCCCCCATCAAGTCTGCCCACAATTGCACTTTCAATACCATCTGGACAGGAACCCAAACCTACAAAACATAGAATGACACAAATTTTGTCTGTGGCCACGAGGCGTAGCTCTGGCTGCCGTTGTCATGGACTGGGAGCCGTTTCATTGGGTACGTGGTACCAGTCATTTACCACTCCCTGTCCTCTCCCTTCCGGAAGATTCCCAGCTACAGCAAACATGCCCTCACTGAGGTCGTCTCCATATTTGTGCCCACTTATGCAACCCTATACCTGGACATAGAGGAACATCAGCTAGCCACCATGGCAGAGGAGGTAACGAATGCCAAGGCTAAAACACTTGCCTAGCAGTAGAGGCTACCGCAATCCACATTGTCGCCCTACAAAATAGAATGGCCCTGGACTACTTGCTAGCTGAAAAAGGGGGCATATGCACCCTCATTAGCATGGACTGCTGTACATATATCCCTGACCCCAGTGAAAATATAACAAACCTGATGCACCACATCTGACAGACTGCTGCAGTCCTACATGGAAGAGAGCCCCACTAGCATTTGTGGATCTGGGCAACCTTATGGCTCGGCCTGTGGGGCACAGCCCTGCTGCAGGGACTGATATCCCTTATTGCCATTCTTGTGAATATCGTAGTCATAGTCATGGCCCTCCGTATGTGCTGCTCCAGATTGTGTACAGCATTGTTAACCCCTGCCTCCCTCACCACCCAGTTATTATGAGTCCACTGCAGTGAGATCCCCACCCCTGACACAGCCTCTGCTCTGTCAGATTCAGACACCAATGACTACCTCTCTGACACCAAACCCCAACACCTGACAATTCTCCCCTGTATCTGGCTACATCTCCCATTTCAACCCTCCCTTTTTTAACAAAAAGGGGATTGTGAGAAAAAAGATCTGCCACCCTGCCCACCTACAGCATGGCCACAATGAAACCACCAGGTGGCCTGCAAAACACAGAAATCAAGCCTGCCAACACATACAGAACACGTCCACAATGCCCCAGTCTTGGTCAAACAGGCTAACAAAGAAATCAGACATGGCCAAGCTATTCCCAGACCAGAGAATACACTTCCCAAACAACCTTCACAGTAAAGCCCCCAGCCCCGATTAGAACTGCTGTCCCATTACCCTAAGGGCAGGCTCACTTCCCATTGAAACCGATACCGCATAAACAAAGAGGCAGAATGAGAGACCCCGGAAGACTTCGCTCACAGGAGGAACATAATGAACATACCTGAATGCCAGGAGAACGGACATTTACACATATTCATGTGGTTGGGGAATACAATGAAGAATACTCTGGAAGACATTCTTACCCACTCACAGAGATGGCTGGAATTTCTGTGTCAATTACCAATGAATTGCTACTGCCAGATGCTTGACTAAATTCCATTCAGCTTATTCTTGTTTTAATCACTTTACAATTTTCACCATTGTACTTTACAAATACCACCTTTATGTTGTACCCCTACAAAGCATGCCTGTACCTTCTGTTCTGGAAAGACCATTCTGGCCATCTGTGCAGAGAACCAGTTCTGTGTCAGCCTGGTTTATTCTCTTCCATGATATTGCTTTGATTAATAAACCACTTGTCAATATCACCACAATCCTCGTTTGAGGTCTCTGATCCTGAGAGTGCCCAAACAAATGAAATGGCCAGTGACAATGTGGATAGAGATGATTATTTTGGAGCAATTCAAAAATTCACTTCCTGAAATGGTGAAAACTCACATGGAAGAGAAAAGAGTCAAGACCGCAAGATTAGCAGTGGAAGTGGCAGATGCTTCTAAATCAAAGTTTGGCTTTTAACATCAGTTTCAATCTGTGAGGATAGAAATTGGGTAAAACAGAAATCATTAGGTGGTAAGGGAAAAGGAGATCTCATTTAAGATAGTAAGGACAGCTGAGCACAGGGTAAAAAGGAAACCCATGAGGGGGACAGAAAGAGTAAAAAAGCTCAGGTGTTTTCACTGTAATAAAGTATGTCACATGAACTCGCCGTGTTGGTGATTTAGAAAAAGCACTGGGAAGACAGATGTGGGAAAACAAGATAAGCTAGTGAGCTTTGTTGAAGTGGTAGTGGAAAGCACAATGGAAGCTAAAATTCTGCAAAAGAATATACCAGCTGATCAGGGGTTGATTGTAAAGCAAGTCCCAGATCGCCTTAAAGAATTTACTTGCATGGGTAACGCTTGTACATGTACGCCAGTGTGAGAGGTAATTTCGGTTTAAACTTTAAGATGTGCCTGGACCACAGACTGATCTATAATAAAAGACAAAACTTTTGTTTCTTTTCTAAAACATTTTGTATACTCAAAAGTAGAATAGTTTAAATTGTGCAGAATGCTGACAATTTGTGAGCAGAGTAAAAACAAACAGGCCCTTGATTGATGAAACCATTAACACAGGCAGGGAAGGATGAGTCCTTGACTGATAATACTGCAGGGTGAGAGAAACAACTTTGGAGATTCTGAAGACTTTGTGATAAGGGTGCAAATCAAAGAATAATGATGTTTTTAAGAATGTGAACCTCATGGCTCGTTAGAGCCAGGGAGGGGAGGGTCTGGAGGCAATTGTTGCAGACTTTGTGATAAGGGTGTAAATCGAAGAATAATGATGTTTTTAAGAATGTGAACCTCATGGCTTGTTAGAGCCAAGGAGGGGAGGGATTTGTACTGTATATAATGAGAAACTTTGTAAGCCTCAGGGCGCCTTTTACTCAGAAGGGTGCCCGACTCTGCAGACTTGCTAATAAAACTTTGTTTTCCTGAATTTGTCTAGAGCGATTATTAAGAAGCGATTTTCGTTTCTAACAACTTGGGGGCTCGTTGTCCGGGATCAACACTCCGGCCGCGGGGGGAGCTGAGGAAGGACATCGGAGAAGGTGCACCCTGCTGATTTCAGCAGTCCCTGATTCCTTGCTTGTCGCCCCGCGCGGCTTGAGCGAGTGATATCCGGGAGGCTCAGGAAAACAAAGGAGGGGTGTAGCCGAGGCAGTGGGGACGGTTAACGATCGAGTAATTTCGGTGCACCGAACCCAGGTAAGAAAAACTTGCGGGGACCGTGTTTCCGGACGCCTGGGGACCTACGGGGTGCCTGTGGATTTTTCTACAGAGACGTAGGACTCAGGTATCTAGAGACCGGGGCTTGCCTGTGAGGGATTTTGCAGAGACCGTGTTTGAGGAGGAACGTGTACCTACGGGGTGCCTGTGATCTGTGTCACAGAGACGTAGGACACAGGAATCCAAAGACCGGGGGTGCCTGCAAAGGAACCTGGGCGATCACGGGACTGAAGGTCCGGGAATTGGCTAAATTGTGATAGATTATCACGGGAAAATTACGAAGTCCTCGGCAATGGGAAATAAGGGATCCAAGGCGAGTAAGGGAAAGGTAGGCTTGAACAGAGACAATGACAAATACCCCGGGGTACCTGACAATAGTCCGTTAGGAAGAATGTTAAATAATTGGGATCAGGGTGGGAGAAAAGGAAAATCTAAAAGGAAGATGGTAAAATACTGTCAAAAGTGGTCCCAGAAACCTATTCAGGGCGACTCAGTGTGGTGGCCTAGATTCGGTACTGACGAAGACTGGGTCCGGCAAGCTCTCATTTTATATGTCAATTCAAAACCTGATGTTAATCTGGAATAAAGGGATTATGCCCTTTGTTGGCTACCGGTTACGATATCTTGCCAAATGCAAGTAACTAATGAAGACTCGAAAGGGCAGAAAGAATGGGATCCTTTAGATCACTTACTGCCGCCCTACGTGACCCCATCTGCCCCACAAAATGTTCCTCCGGGTGACGACGAGTCAGGGGAAGGGGAAGAAAATGGGGAGGAATCACAGGCTACCTCAGGGGTACAGACCAGATCTCAAGCTGGAAGGGGTCACAGACAAAACCCTGTCTCGATTGCAAGAATGAATCCACTCCGGGAAGTGCCCATGGGGGGCGAGGAAGGAAGGACGGGATATGTAGACGTTCCCTTAACGAGTACTGAAGTACGGAATTTCAGGAGGGAGATGAAGGGTCTACTAGAGGACCCCATGGGACTTGCTGAACAATTGGATCAGTTCTTGGGTCCGAATACTTACACGTGGGAAGAGATGTATTCCATCATGAAAACATTGTTCTCTAGCCAGGAGCGTCAGATGATACGACAAGCTGCGCTGTTGGTCTGGGAGAAAGAGGGGGGAGAAGGAGGGGAGCAGAAGTTTCCCCTCACCGACCCCGAGTGGAATAAGAACACGGAGGAAGGACGGCGAAACATGAGGGACATGCGGGAATATTGGATAAAAGGAATAAGACAGGCAGCCCCGAAGGGGCACAATTTTACCAAGGCCTTTGGTAATCATCAAAACCCGGAGGAAACCCCTACGGACTTCCTAGACAGGATCAGGAAGAACTTGCAGCAGTTCGCTGGGGTGGACCCTGAGACGGACGTGGGACAACAACTCATACGGGTAGAGTTTGTATCAAAAGCCTGGCCGGACATACGCAAGAAGTTAGAGAAAATGGATGATTGGGATAGTAAATCTCTAAGTGAACTACTACGGGAGGCGCAAAAGGTGTTTGTGAGAAGGGACGATGAGAAGCAAAAGAAGGCGACAAAGATAATGATGCAAGCGGTGCAACAAATGACAGCTGGAAGAAGGGAAAAGGGGAAGCCGTGGCAGAAACAGGAGAGGGGAGAGTCGTGGCAAGAGCAGAGGAAAAGAGAACCATGGCCGGAACAAAGGAAGAGTGGAGGAACGCGAGACCGCGACAGGGAAACGAAGAGGATACTCAGATGTTACTACTGTGATGAAGAGGGACATTTTAAACGGGAGTGCCCCCGCTACAAGTGGGAGGTGCGGTCGTACGCACTGATAGAGGAAGATTAGGGAGGTCGGGGGTTCCTACCCTTGGGGCAAAAGGACTATCGACAGGAACCCCTGGTAAACTTGAAAGTAGGGCCCCAAGGATCGGAGATCACATTTATGGTGGACTTGGGAGCCGAAAGATCAAGAATAATCCAAATACCCCCCGGCACCCGAGCAGGAGGAACAGTTATGGGGGTATCTGGAATTGGAGGACAGAAATTACAAGTCCCAGTGGTGGAGGATGTGGAAATTGGATATGAAAACAGAACTACTAAACGAGACCTCCTTCTATTGCCATCAGCGGGGTTTAATTTGTTAGGAAGAGACTTGCAGGTCAAACTAGGGATCGGAACGGTACCAAGTAACGGGGAAATAGTGGTAAGGTTGTTCGCCCTCACCGAAGAAGATGATCAACAAATAGACCCGGAAGTATGGTACCGAGAGGGGAACAGAGGGGGCCTAAACATCAAACCTCTCCAAATCACCATGTTACCAGGAAAAGGCCCGGTAAGAAGGAAACAGTACCCGATTGCTATGGAAGGACAGGAACTGTACATCGACGGGTCCTCCCGGTGCATCAGCGGCGTACGGTACAGTGGCTATGCTGTCGTAGATGGCGCAACGAAACAGACGATCGAGTCCGGACGACTGCCCGGGAAGTGGTCAGCCCAATCCTGTGAGTTGTACGCCCTCCAGAGGGCCATGAAGTTGTTGGAGGGGAAGGTGGGAACCATATATACTGACTCAAAGTATGCATACGGGATCGTTCATACTTTCGGGAAAATCTGGAAAGAGCGAGGATTGATAACTTCCCGGGGAAAAGAATTAGCTCACGAACAAATGATCAGCCTAACGTTGGAAGCCCTGGCGTTACCTACAGAACTCGCAGTAGTCCATGTACCCGGCCACCAGAAGGGGTCGACACCGGAAGCGGTGGGAAACCGGCTGGCAGATGAGGAAGCCAAGCGGGCAGCGGTCGAAAAATCCGTCCAATTGTTAACGTTAATACCGTTGAGGGAAGGGCTCGCTAAACAACCCGTCTTCACCCAGGGGGAGATTGATAAAATGGATCAATTGGGTGCCCGGCTAGATACTAACGGGAAGTGGACAGTTCCTGACGGGAGACAAGTACTGAACAAACAGATCACCCGGGGCATTCTGCACCGATTACACCATCAAACCCACTGGGGGGTGCAAGCCATGTGTGATACGATCCTGAGAGACTATGTATGCAGGGGGATATACACATTAGCCCAACAGGAGGTAGTCGGATGCCCCACTTGCCGGCGTATTAACAAGAAAGCCATGCGTTCTATGCCAGCTGGTGGTCAGCCCCTCGCAATTAGGCCATTCCAGAGGATCCAAGTTGACTTTACAGAATTACCCCCAGTACAGCGATGGAAATATCTGCTAGTAATAGTAGACCATTTCACTCACTGGGTAGAGGCTTTCCCAACTGCCAAAGACGATGCACCAACCGTGGCCCGACTGTTGTTAGAGAACATAATCCCGAGATATGGCATATTGGAATCTATCGACTCCGACTGCGGGACACATTTTATTTCTAAGCTCCACCATTTGATCTGTACTGCCCTGGGTATCCAATGGAAATTCCACACACCCTGGCATCCTCAGAGTTCGGGTCGGGTTGAGAGAATGAATGGCACACTCAAGACCCAATTGACTAAGCTGGTGTTAGAAACTAAGTTACCTTGGCCAGAGTGCCTGCCCATTGCCCTATTGAGGATTCGTACGGCACCTCGCCGGGATGTCGGGGTTTCCCCCTATGAAATGATGTTCGGATTAACATATTGGAGTAAGGTTGATGGATGTCCCACTCTACAAGGGGGAGATGTATTTGTCAGAAACTATTTACTGGCCTTATCCCGTTCTTTTGCAGAACTCCGGAGGAAAGGTCTCCTGGCTCAGACTCCGCCGCTCGACTTCCTCTTGCATAAGGTGGAGCCAGGAGACTGGGTACTTGTTAAGACCTGGAAAGCCGAAAAGCTCCAGCCGCGGTGGGAAGGACCGTTCCTGGTTCTGTTAACAACTGAAGCAGCTGTTCGGACGAAAGAAAAAGGGTGGGTCCACGCATCAAGGATAAAGGGGCCTGTTCCGTCTGAAGAAGAAAGTACTTGGACATGCGAGCAAGGGGACAAGCCGTTGGTGGTAAAACTGAAAAGACAGCAATAATGAACTCTACTTGGACTGTATTGGTGGGAATATTGATCAATTTATTCCTGTATGTGGGGGAGGGTGAGGGAAGATGTGACAAATGTCGACCTACAGTAAGACTTGGGATTCGAATCTACTCGGGAACATTGTGTCCCATTCCTATGTGGACGATTGGTGTTACGATGTGAGTGCACACCATGAATGTTGGGAGGGTGGAAGACCCTATTATCAGGTATATAATAAAGGATACGGTGGCAAAATCCGTGGATGCCCTATAAATGACCGCTGGGTGTGTATTAGCAAAACTGGGAGGTGGGACCTATCCTCCGTGTTGCGCAGGGAACAGGTTGACAGAGTCAAGGAGACCAAGATACAGATCACTGATCGGGGGTTGGGGAAAGAGCAAGACCGTCAGGGAACGGTCGTGCTCTCTAAAGTGCCATCGGTATACGAAGAGGTAGAAGGAAAGATTGAACTCCCTGATGTTACACAAAACCTGTTTATTGATCTCACCTCTAGAATAGCCACTGTTTTAAATGTTAGCAATTGCTGGGTTTGTGGGGGGCCGCATATGTCGGAACAATGGCCGTGGACTGGTCAAAGCTTAGACATAGGGGAGTTGCTACAAACCACTTGGACCTGTGTCAACGATAGAAAAAGCCAGGGGTGGAGACTGACAAACAGCCCTGAGGGCCGGTTCTGTATTGAAGGCAAGGGGACAGTGGAGGTAGGGATTAGTCCCTGTCAGAATGTATTGGATGCAACCACGCGAGTATGGTGGCCTGAGGATATTACTTGGTACATTGCAAACCGGGATCATGGAAATTGCGTTCCATTACGTACTGATTCCTCCTCTGACGAGCTGGGGACTGATTACTGGAATTGCAGTGGTCCTAGTCCTTATGAGGGCGTCCCTGGGGTAAAGGAACTGTGGGATGATGTTGTGAGGCAGGGAGGGCCTGCTCCAGATGGCCTATTTTGGATATGCGGTAATCAGGCATACTCCAAACTACCCATGGGATGGGCTGGGGTATGCTTCCTGGGTCTAATACGACCTGCGTTCTTCCTATTACCCCGGAAGGAAGGCAACGATTTGGGAATTAAACTATTTGACTCTCTCCGTAGGTCGCCAAGGGATATCCAAGTCGGTGATTGGGGGGATGAGTGGCCACCGGCCCGGATTATTGCATACTACGGGCCAGCTACATGGGCACAGGACGGATCATGGGGATACCGTACTCCTATCTATATGTTGAATCGAATTATCAGGCTCCAAGCAGTCGTAGAGGTTATTACTAACCGGACTGCCCTGGCCCTGGAGCTGCTGGCTAAGCAGCAGGATCAGATGAGGGCTGCTATATATCAAAACCGACTTGCCTTGGATTATCTGTTGGCCTCGGAGGGGGGTGTGTACGGGAAGTTTAACCTGACTAACTGCTGTCTAGAAATTGACGATAATGGTAAAGCGGTTTTGAAAATTTCCGATGAAATTCGGAAATTGGCCCATGTGCCAGTACAATCTTGGCGTCCTCTTAGTGGCATCGGATGGTGGGATGGTCTCCTAGGTGGTAGCTGGTGGCGCACGGCGTTGCTGGTGGTTGGGGGGGGGCATGATTCTTCTTCTCGTACTACCCTGCCTAACTCCCTGTATTCAGTTTTTAATTCAGAAAAATATTTCCCGACTCCAGGCAGTGGTGGTTCCACAACATGGGACGCGTGAACTTAAAGTGATGTTGCTGCGAAAGACAAGGATTTCCCGGGCCCTTGAGGAGGGGGGGCTATCTTGGTCAGGCACATCTTAAAGAAAGAAAAGGGTGGAATTGTGAGAGGTAATTTCGGTTTAAACTTTAAGATGTGCCTGGACCACAGACTGATCTATAATAAAAGACAAAACTTTTGTTTCTTTTCTAAAACATTTTGTATACTCAAAAGTAGAATAGTTTAAATTGTGCAGAATGCTGACAATTTGTGAGCAGAGTAAAAACAAACAGGCCCTTGATTGATGAAACCATTAACACAGGCAGGGAAGGATGAGTCCTTGACTGATAATACTGCAGGGTGAGAGAAACAACTTTGGAGATTCTGAAGACTTTGTGATAAGGGTGCAAATCAAAGAATAATGATGTTTTTAAGAATGTGAACCTCATGGCTCGTTAGAGCCAGGGAGGGGAGGGTCTGGAGGCATTTGTTGCAGACTTTGTGATAAGGGTGTAAATCGAAGAATAATGATGTTTTTAAGAATGTGAACCTCATGGCTTGTTAGAGCCAAGGAGGGGAGGGATTTGTACTGTATATAATGAGAAACTTTGTAAGCCTCAGGGCGCCTTTTACTCAGAAGGGTGCCCGACTCTGCAGACTTGCTAATAAAACTTTGTTTTCCTGAATTTGTCTAGAGCGATTATTAAGAAGCGATTTTCGTTTCTAACAGCCAGGAAGAGCAAGTTAAAAATATTAAAATATTAAGAGATTCTGGAGCAAATCGATCTTTGATGAGAGATGAGGTATGTAATTCAGGAAGAATATTGTCAAAAATGGTGGTAATATGTGGAATTCATGGTGAGAAGACCAGTGTTCCATATCAAAAAGTGAGGTTGGGTTGTCCAATGAAAAGTGTGAAGTGGTGGGAGGATTAATAGAGAAATTCTTCGTTCCAAACATACAGTTTATCCTTGTTAATGATATAGCTGGATCACAGGTGGAAGTGATTTCTACTGTGATTGAAAAGCCAGTGGAAATCAGACAAGTGAGATATGACAGGAAGTGTACCCTGGGACTTTCCCTGTCTGTGTGGTAACAAGGTCACAAAGCCACAGGTTTAAGTAGGAGGAGAAATCAAGGAATAAAGATAAGGAAGTTGAATTTCAATTATCAGATTATGTTTGATCAAATGATTGAGAAAAAAAAACAAAAAGAGATGGAGGACAAAGTGGATATTTTTAGTTCAGGGAGATTCGCTGAATTACAACAGAAAGATGGAAAGATAAAGCAGTGCATTAAAAAAAACATGCACAATAGTCAAATCTGAGTGTATCCCAGAAGGTTACTGTATTAAAAATGAAGTCTTGATGAGAAAATGGAGACTATGACATATTCAGGCAGATGAAAAATGGAAGTTCACCAAGTTTACCAGGAGGAGATCATCTGGGAGGAAGGAACCCTCATTATGGGTATTTAAGTGGGCATTGGATAGGTATGTGGAGGATAGTGGGTTAGTGTAGGTTAGGTGGGCTTTGATCGGCGCAACATCGAGGGCCGAAGGGCCTGTACTGCGCTGTATTCTTCTATGTTCTACCTATGTTCTAAGCCAAAAGGGGCATGTAAATTGGGAATAGATGTTCTCAGGGAAATGCATGATCGAAATGTGGAGTTGTTTTGGGAGTACATGCTGACGGTGCTGGACAGGTTTGTCCCACTGAGGGAAGGAAGAGAAGGTTGGTAAAAGAAGCTTGGGTGACAAGGGATGTGGAACATCTAGTCAAGAGGAAGAAGGAAGCTTATTTAGGGTTGAGGAGGCAAGGATTAGACAGGGCTGTAGAGGGTTACAAGGTATCCAGGAAGGAACTGAAGAATGCACCTAGGAGAGCTAGAAGGGGGCATGGAAACAGCTTTAGCGGGTAGGATTGAGGAAAGCCCTAAGGCATTCTACACTTACATGAGGAACAAGAGGATGGCCAGAGTGTGGGCAGGGCTGATGAGGCTTAGTGGAGGGAACTTGTGTGTGGAGTTGGAGGATATAATGCAGGTCGTTAATGAATACTTTGCTTCGGAATTCATTAATGAGAGGGACCTTGATGTTTCTGAGGCCGCATGAAACAGACTGATATGCTTGAACAGGTTGATGTTAAGAAGGAGAATGTGCTGAAAAATTTGAAAAACACAAGGATAGATAAATCCCCTGGGCCAGATGGGATATAACCAAGGTTCCTACAGGAAGTGAGGGAAGAGATTGCTTCACCTGTGGCAATGATTTTTGCATCCTCAATGTCCATTGAAGTAATGCCAGATGATTGGATAGTAACAAATGTTATTCTCTTGTTCATGAAAAAGAATAGAAATAATCCTGGGAATTACAAACCAGTCAGACTTGCATCTATGGTGGACAAAATATTGGAGAGGATTCTGAGAGACGGGATTTATCATTCATTGGAAAACATAGCTTGATTAGAAATAGTCAGCATGGCTTTGTGAGGGGCAGGTCATGCTTCAGAAACCTTAATGAATTCTTTGAGGATGTGACAAAACACATTGATGAAGGTAGAGCAGTGGATTTAGTGTGCATGGATGTCAGTAAGGCATTTGATAAGGCGCCATGGTAGGCTCATTCACAAAGTAAAGAGGCAAAGGATATAAGGAAATCTGGCTGTCTGGATACAGAATTGACTGGCCCTTGAAAGCCAGAGGATGATAGCAGATGGAAAGTATTCAGCCTGGAGCTTGGTGATTTGTGGTGTTCCACAGGGATAGGTTCTGGAACTTCTGCAGTTTGTGATTTTTAAAAATGGCTTGGATGAGGAAGTGGAAGGGTGGCTTAGTAAGTTTGTCAATAACACAAAGGTTGGTGGAGGGGTGGATAGTGTGGAGGGCTGTTGTAGTTTACAACGGGACATTGACAGGATGCAGAGCTGGGTTCGTAAGTGGCCAATGGAATTTACCTGGAAATGTGTGAAGTGACTCACTTTGGAAGGTTGAATTTGAATGCAGAATACAGGGTTAAAGGCAGGATTCTTGCTAGTGTGGACGAACAGAGGGATCTTGGGGTCCATGTCCATAGATCCCTCAAAGTTGCCACCCAAGTTGATAAGGTTGTTAAGAAGGTATATGGTGTGTTGGCTTTCATTAGCAGAGAGATTGAATTTAAGAGCCATGAGGCTATGCTGTAGCTGTAAAGAGCCAAACCAGATTTGGAATGTTGTGTTCAGTTCTGCTCACATCATTATGGGAAGGATGTGGAAGCTTTAGAAAGGGTGCAGAAGACATTTACCAGGATGTTGCCTGAACTGGAGGGTATATCTTCTAAAGTAAGGATGAGGGAGCTAGGGCTTTTCTCATTGGAGCAAAGAAGGATGAGAGGTGACTTGATAATGGTGTACAAGGTGATGAGAGGCATAGATAGAGTAGATAGCTAAAGACTATGGCTATCACGTAGTGCATAATTTTAAGATGATTGCAGGGAGATTTATGGAAGATGTCAGAGGTTGGTTCCTTGCACAGAGAGTGGTAGGTGTGTGGAATGCACTGCCAGTGGTAGGAGTAGAGTCTGATATATTAGGGACATTTAAGCAACTCTTGGATAGGCATGTGGAAGATAGTACAATGAAGGGTGTGTAGGTTAGTTTGATCTTAGAGTAGGATAAAAGGTTGGCACAACATTGAGGGCCAAAGGGCCTATACTGTACTGTACTGTTGAATGTTCTATGCTTTCTGAAATTATGGAAAGCTTAGGAGTAAAACAATTTAAGTCAACTGCTGCCTTCCAGAATCACAGGGAGCATTAGAATGTTTGCATCAAACTTTAAAAACCTATAGTCAAGAGTATCCAGAAGATTGGGATGAAGGACTGCTCCTTTATATGTCAGGGTGAGATTAAATGGAGTAGGGGAGTTGACTAGACAAAAATAACATAGCACATAATGCTGGCTTGAAGTGTGTATACTTTAATGCCAGAAGTATACGAAATAAGGTAAGTGAACTCGCAGCGTGGGTTGGTACCTGGGACTTCGATGTTGTGGCTATTACGGAGACGTGGCTAGATCAGGGACAGGATTGGCTGTTGCAGGTTCCAGGGTTTAAATGTTTTAGTAGGGTCAGAGGTGGGGGTAAAAGAGGGGGGGGGGGTTGGCTTTGCTTGTCAAAGATAGTATTACAGCGGTGGAAAGGAAGATGGACGAAGATTTGCCATCTGAGGTAGTTTGGGTTGAGGTTAGGAATAGAAGAGGTGAGGTCACCCTGTTAGGAGTCTTTTACAGGCCTCCTAATAGTCCTAGAATCGTTGAAGAAAGGATTGCGAAGATGATTCAGGAGAAGAGTGACAGTAATAGGGTGGTTGTTATGGGAGACTTTAACTTTCCTGATATTGATTGGGAAAGCTATAGCTCAAGTTTGTAAGATGGGTCGGTGTTTGTGCAATGTGTGCAGGAGAGTTTCCTGACACAATATGTAGATAAGCCAACAAGAGGTGAGGCCATACTGGATTTGGTTCTGGGTAACGAACCAGGCCAGGTATTAGAACTAGAGGTAGGTGAGCACTTTGGGGACAGTGACCACAATTCGGTGATTTTTACTCTAGTGATGGAGAGGGATAAGTGTGTACTACAGGGCAAGAGTTATAGCTGGGGGCAGGGAAATTATGATGCGGTGAGGCATGACTTAGGATGTGTGGATTGGAAAAGTAGATTCCAAGGCAAGAGCGTAATTGATATGTGGAACTTGTTCAAGGAGCAACTATTGAGTGTCCTTGATAAGTACGTACCTATCAGGCAGGGAGGAAAGGGTCATGTGAGGGAGCCGTGGTTTAATAAGGAGTTGGAATCCCTTGTTAAATGGAAGAGGGCGACCTTTGTAAAGATGAGGCGTGAAGGTTCAATAGGGGCGATTGAAAGTTATAAGGTAGCCCGGAAGGACCTGAAGAGAGAGCTAAGAGCAGCAAGGAGGGGACATGAAAGGTCCTTAGTTGGTAGGATTAGGGAAAACGCTAAGGCTTTCTATAGGTATGTTAGGAATAAAAGAATGACTAGGGTAGGAATAGGTCCAATCAAGGATAGTAATGGGAAGTTGCGTGTGGAGGCTGAAGAGATTGGGGAGGCACTGAATGAATACTTTTCGTCAGTATTCACTCAGGAACAGGACATTGTTGTCGATATGAATACTGAGGCACGAATAAGTAGAATGGATGGCTTTGAGATATGTAGAGAAGAGGTGTTGGAAATTCTGGCAAGGGTGAAAATAGATAAGTCCCCTGGGCCTGATGGCATTTATCCTAGGATTCTCCGGGAAGCAAGGGAGGAGATTGCAGAGCCATTGGCCTTGATTTTTGTGTCCTCTTTGTCTACAGGAGTAGTGCCAGAGGACTGGAGGCTAGCAAACGTGGTTCCCTTGTTCAAGAAGGGGAGTAGGGATAATCCTAGTAACTATAGGCCAGTGAGTCTCACTTCTGTTGTGGGCAAAGTCTAAGAGAGAATTGTAAGGGATAGGATTTATGCACATCTGGATAAGAATGATGTGATCAAGGATAGTCAGCATGGTTTTGTGAAGGGCATGTCATGCCTCACAAACCTTATTGAATTCTTTGAGAAGGTGACTAAGGAGGTAGATGAGGGGAAAGCGGTAGATGTGGTATATATGGATTTTAGTAAGGCGTTTGATAAGGTCCCCCATGGTAGGCTACTGCAGAAAATACAGAGATATGGCATTGAGGGTGAGTTGGAGGTTTGGATTAGGAATTGGCTGGCTGGAAGAAGACAGAGGGTAGTAGTTGATGGCAAAGGTTCATCTTGGAGTGCCGTCACTAGCGGTGTTCCGCAAGGATCTGTTTTGGGACCATTGCTGTTTGTCATTTTTATAAATGACCTGGAGGAAGGGTTAGAAGGTTGGGTGAGCAAGTTTGCGGATGATACGAAAGTCGGAGGAGTTGTAGACAGTGAGGAAGGATATGGCAGGTTACAGCGGGATATAGAGAAGCTGCAGAGCTGGGCAGAAAGGTGGCAAATGGAGTTCAATGTAGCTAAGTGTGAGGTGATTCACTTTGGTAAGAGTAATAAAAAGATGGATTACTGGGCTAATGGTCGGATACTTGGTAGTGTGGAAGAGCAGAGGGATCTTGGTGTCCATGTACACAGATCTCTGAAAGTTGCCACCCAGGTAAATAGTGCAGTGAAGAAGGCATATGGCGTACTGGCTTTTATTGGGAGAGGAATTGAGTTCCGGAGTCCTGAGGTCATGTTGCAGTTGTATAAGACTCTGGTGCGGCCGCATCTGGAATATTGTGTGCAGTTTTGGTCGCCATACTATAGGAAGGATGTGGAGGCACTGGAACGGGTGCAGAGGAAGTTTACCAGGATGTTGCCTGGTATGGTAGGAAGATCCTATGAGGAAAGGCTGAGGCACTTGGGGTTGTTTTCATTGGAGAAAAGAAGGTTTAGGGGTGACTTGATAGAGGTGTACAAGATGATTAGAGGGTTAGATAGGGTTGACAGTGAGAACCTTTTTCCACGTATGGAGTCAGCTATTACAAGGGGGCATAGCTTTAAATTAAGGGGGGGTAGATATAGGACTGATGTTAGGGGTAGGTTCTTCACTCAGCGAGTCGTAAATTCATGGAATGCCCTGCCAGTAGCAGTAGTGGACTCTCCCTCTTTATGGGTATTTAAGCGGGCATTGGATAGGTATATGGAGGATAGTGGGTTAGTGTAGGTTAGGTGGGCTTTGATCGGCGCAACATCGAGGGCCAAAGGGCCTGTACTGCGCTGTATTCTTCTATGTTCTATGTTCTATGTTCTATAATGAAACAGGAAGCAGACAAGAGTTTAAAAATGCATAGTTTCATGAGTGGAGATAAAGTGTTAGGATTACTACCAGTGGTAGGCGAACCATTAAATCCCAAAAGTGTGGATGCAGGCCATTCTGCCCACTGATTCTACACACCGTCCAAAGAGCATCCCACCCAGACCCAACCTTCCCTGACCCTACATTTCCCATGGCTAATCCACCTAGCTCCATAATTTTTGGACTGTGGGAGGAGACCCATACAGACATAGGGAGAATGTGCAAACTCCACACAGTCAGTTGCCCAAGCATGGGATGGAACCCAGATTCCTGCCACAGTAAGGCAGCAGTCTAACCACTGAGCTATCATGCCATCCTTGAAAATAAGGTTTATTAGGCTCTATCAAATTGAAAGGAGACTGAGTGAGATGAATTATTTGATTAGAATGCCAAGTGAAAGGATAACTCAGAGTGGTCAAATGATAGGGATGGAAAAAGGAGAATGTGATACTGGTTATAACTCGGATTGAAGAACCAAATCAAGATGATTCAGAATTGGACATTCTTCAAACTAAATTGGAAAAAAAAATGAAGTTCTCAAAAGTTGGAATAAGTTATTGAGTTACCTTCCAAAGGAAAATCAAAATGACCTGAAAGAGTTATTACAATCACATGGGGAGATATTTTGGGAATAAGTTGGGAAATAGTAAACTGATTTTGCATGATATAGATAAAGGAAATGCTGTTCCAATGAAGCAAGTGCCTTAACTGAGCCATCACATCTCATCCTAACAGAAGCCTTCTTCTTCTTCTTGACAAGAGATTCAACTTCCTTAGTAAACCATAGCTCCCTCACTCGACCACTTTCTCCCTGCCTGACAGGTACATACTTATCAAGGATCTGCAGTAGCTGGTCTTTGAGTAAGCTCCACATTTCAATTGTGCCCATCCCCTTCAGTTTCCTTTTCCATCCTATGTATCTTAAATCTTGCCTAATCACATCACTATTGCCTTTCCCCAGCTATAACTCTTGCCCTGCGGTATATACCTATCCCTTTCCATCAATAAAGTAAACAGAACTGAATTATGGTCATTCAAAGTTTGGGAGAAGATTTGTAGCTCGGGTGTTCGTTGTTGTGGTTCTGTTCGCCGAGCTGGGAATTTGTGTTGCAGACATTTCGTCCCCTGTCTAGGTGACATCCTCAGTGCTTGGGAGCCTCCTGTGAAGCGCTTCTGTGATCTTTCCTCCGGCATTTGTAGTGGTTTGAATCTGCCACTTCCGGTTGTCAGTTCCAGCTTTCCGCTGCAGTGGCCGGTATATTGGGTCCAGGCCGATGTGTTTGTTGATTGAATCTGTGGATGAGTGCCATGTCTCTAGGAATTCCTGGCTGTTCTCTGTTTGGCTTGTCCTATAATAGTAGTCCTATAATAGTAGTAATGAGCAAAACTAATGTAGTGTACAAAATCACATGCAAGGACTGCACAAAACACTACATAGGACAAACAGGAAGGCAGCTAATGATCCGCATCCATGAACACCAACTAGCCACAAAACGACACGACCAGCTATCCTTAGTAGCCACACACGCAGATGACAAGCAACATGAGTTCGACTGGGACAACACTACTATTATAGGACAAGCCAAACAGAGAACAGCCAGGGAATTCTGAGAGGCATGGCACTCATCCACAGATTCTATCAACAAGCACATCGACCTGGACCCAATATACCGGCCACTGCAGCGGATAGCTGGAACTGACAACCGGAAGGGGCAGAGACAAGTCACTATAAATGCCGGAGGAAACATCACAGAAGCACTTCACAGGAGGCTCCCAAGCACTGAGGATGTCACCTAGACAGGGGACGAAACGTTTGCAACACAAATTCCCAGCTCAGCGAACAGAACCACAACAACGAGCACCCGAGCTACAAATCTTCTGACAAACTTTGAACACCTACGGGTGAGAGACGCTAAGACAAGCCAGGAAATGGAAATCCTGTGCCAACTGCCTAAGCGCCACATACGAACAACTCCGGTTCCTGCATGAATGCCGAAAGAATCGAATCCTTCCACCATGTGTCAGATACAGACCACCAGTCAACAATCCACAAGCCAGGGACACAGCCAGACAGAACAGATTCAGGATGATCCAGGTAATGATTACAGATGCTCACAACAGACTACACAAATACAGACAAGAAATTGTGTGCCAAAAAATCATTAATTTCAAAAACCACCAATCAGGAATGGACCCGGACCATAGAACAGGCCATCACCATAGGACAGAACAGGACCACACACCGCAAAAAAACGGCACTCAAAGAAAAAATGGCCAAACTAACACACAAAGAAGAGGACACCACAACACACACCTGGGTTAAAAACCTCTCCCACAGACAGCTCACAGACACGGAAAGAGGCCAAGGGACTCAACTACAACCACAGGGACGCCGAGACAGCAGACTTCCTAGCAGCACTAGAATACACACTCAGGAACAATGGACTGACAGAAGAGACACAACAAACTGTGAGACAAAGTATCGTACCGCTGATAACAAGAAAAAGACAAACACATAACCTCAACACCAAGGAGAGGGAAGCACTGAAATCACTAAGAAACGATAAGAACATGATCATACCACCAGCAGACAAAGGCAGAATGACGGTCATCCTGGACAAAGCAGCGTACATCCAGAAAGCGCAACAACTACTTGCAGATACCAACACCTACCAAAAGAGGGAGTTTGACCCCACCCCACAGCTCACCAATAGGATAAACAACACACTGAGGAACCTACAAAAAAACGGACAGATAACCAGGTTTGACCTACAAAGAATGAAACCTGAAAGCAACAACTCCCCCAGATTCTATGAACTACCCAAAGTGCACAAACCAGACATCCCACTTAGACCCATAGTATCACTACCAGGGACACCATCACGCAAACTGGCGAAAGAACTACAGCAGAAACTGAAGCACCTGATCAGCGGATCCAGACACACTATACAATCGACACAGGAATTCTTGGACATCATCAGAAATATACACATAGACAAGGAAAAAACTATGGTCTCATTCAATGTAACGGCACTGTTCATCTCCATCGACAAAACCCTAGCCAGAGAAACAATAGCCAACTTGCTGGACATACAGAACAGACAACAGGACGTTGAATCTATCAACAAAGACTGCATACTCAAACTACTGGACCTGTGCCTCACAACACACTTCACATTCAACAACCAAATATATGAACAAATCAACGGAACACCCATGGGCTCACCCATCTCTGGACTCATAGCAGAAGCAGTAATGCAATGATTAGAACAAACAGTCTTAGCGCAAATTCAACCCAAACTCTGGGTCAGATATGTGGATGACACCTTTGTAATCATTAAAAACACAGAAATAGAGAGCACACACCGGATCATCAACGCCACACTCACAGGAATCCGATTCACGAGAGAGGAAGAAAAGGACAACCAACTCCCATTCCTAGACGTGATGGTACAGAGAACACCGAAAGGAGAATTCACCACAAAGGTATACAGGAAAGCCACACACACAGACCAAGTCCTGAACTACGAAAGCAACCACCCCAACACACAAAAGAAGTTGCATCAAGACTCTGTTCAAAAGGGCCACAACACACTGCAGCATACCAGAACTGCAAAAAGAGGAAGAAGAACACCTATACAATGTATTAGCCAAAAACGGATACCTGCGCAATTTCATCAACAAATGCCAAAGGGAAAGACAACGGAATGAGGACATGCCACAACCCAAAGGACTAGCCACATTACCATACATCAGGAGCATTTCCGAACTGACAGCCAGACTACTGCGACCACTAGGACTCATAACAGCACACAAACCAACAGCCACTCTCAGACAACAACTCACCAGAACGAAGGACCCGATACCCAACATGAGCAAAACCAATGTAGTGTACAAAATCCCATGCAAGGACTGCACAAAACATGACATAGGACAAACAGTAAGACCGCTAACGATCCGCATCCATGAACACCAACTAGCCACGAAACGACACGACGAGCTATCCTTAGTAGCCACACACGCACTTGACAAGCAACATGAGTTCGACTGGGACAACACTACTATTATAGGACAAACCAAACAGAGAACAGCCAGGGAATTCCGAGTGGCATGGCACTCATCCACAGATTCAATCAATGAGCACATCGACCTGGACCCAATACACCGGCCACTGCAGCAGACAGCTGGAACTGACAACCGGAAGGGGCAGAGACAAATCACTATAAATGCCGGAGGAAAGATCACAGAAGCGCTTCACAGGAGGCTCCCAAGCACTGAGGATGTCACCTAGACAGGGGACGAAACGTCTGCAACATGAATTATGGTCACTATCGCCAAAGTACTCACCTAACACCTGGCTGGGTTTATTACCCAGTACTAAATCTAATGTGGCCTCGCCCCTTGTTGGCCTGTTTACATACTGTGTCAGGAAACCCTCCTACACACACTGGACAAAAACTGACCCATCTATAGTACTTGAACTATGGTATTCCCAGTCAATATTTGGAAAGTTAAAGTTTCCCATAACAAATGCCATGTTACTCTCGTTCCTATCCAAAATCATCTTTGCTTCCTTTCCTGTAGAACATAGAACATAGAACATAGAACATAGAAAAATACAGCGCAGTACAGGCCCTTCGGCCCTCGATGTTGTGCCGACCGAAGCCTACCTAACCTACACTAGCCCAATAACCTCCATATGCATATCCAATGCCGGCTTGAATGACCATATAGAGGGAGAGACCACCACTGATACTGGCAGAGCATTCCATGAACTCACAACCCGCTGCGTAAAGAATCTACCCCTAACATCTGTCCTATACCTACCACCCCTTAATTTAAAGCTGTGTCCCCTAGTAACAGCTGACTTCATTAGCGGAAAATGGTTCTCACTGTCAACCCTATCTAAACCCCTAATCATCTTGTACACCTCTATCAAATCTCCCCTAAACCTTCTTTTCTCCAATGAAAACAGCCCCAAGTGCCTCAGCCTTTCCTCATACGATCTTCCTACCATACCAGGCAACATCCTGGTAAACTTCCTCTGCACCCGTTCCAGTGCCTCCACATCGTTCCTATAGTATGGCGACCAAAACTGCACACAATATTCCAGATGAGGCCGCACCAGAGTCTTATACAACTGCAACATGACCTCAGGACTCCGGAACTCAATTCCTCTACCAATAAAGCCCAGTACACCATTTGCCTTCTTCACAGCACTATTTACCTGGGTGGCAACTTTCAAAGATCTGTGTACATGGACACCAAGATCCCTCTGCTCATCCACACTACCAAGTAGTCTACCATTAGCCCAGTAATCCATCTTCTTGTTACTGCTACCAAAGTGAATGACTTCACACTTAGCTACATTGAATTCCATTTGCCACCTTACTGCCCAGCTCTGCAACTTATCTATATCCCGCTGTAACCTGCCACATCCTTCTTCGCTGTCCACAACTCCACCGACTTTCGTGTCATCCGCAAACTTGCTCACCCAGCCTTCAAGCCCCTCCTCCAGGTCATTTATAAAAATGACAAACAGCAATGGTCCCAAAACAGATCCTTGTGGAACACCGCTAGTAACTGCGCTCCAAGATGAACCTATACCATCAACTACTACCCTCTGTCTCCTTCCAACCAGCCAATTCCTAATCCAAACCTCTAATGCACCCTCAATGCCATACCTCCGTAATTTTTGCAGTAGCCTACCATGGGGTACCTTATCGAACACCTTGCTAAAATCCATATACACCACATCTACTGCTTTACCCTCGTCCACTTCCTTGGTCACCTTCTCAAAGAACTCAATAAGGTTTGTGAGGCACGACCTGCCCTTCACAAAACCATGCTGACTATCCTTGATCACATTATTCCTATCCAGATGTTCATAAATCCTATCCCTTACAATTCTCTCTAAGACTTTGCCCACAACAGAAGTGAGACTCACTGGCCTATAGTTACTAGGGCTGTCCCTGCTCCCCTTCTTGAACAAGGGGACCACATTCGCTATCCTCCAGTCTTCTGGCACTATTCCCGTAGACAACGACAACATAAAAATCAAGGCCAATGGCTCTGCTATCTCCTCCCTAGCTTCCCAGAGGATCCTAGGATAAATGCCATCAGGCCCAGGGGACTTATCTATTTTCATCCTTTCCAGAATTTCCAACACCTCTTCCCTACATACATCAAAGCCGTCCATTCTAATTAATTGTGACTCAGTATTCACATCGGCAACAATGTCCTGTTCCTGAGTGAATACTGACGAAAAGTATTGATTTAGTGTCTCACCGATCTCCTCTGCCTCCACACACAACTTCCCACTACTATCCTTGACTGGACCCTAGCCATCCTTTTCTTCCTGACATACCTATAGAAAGCCTTTGGGTTTTCCCTAATCCTACCAACTAAGGACTTTTCATGTCCCCTTCTCGCTGCTCTTAGCTCTCTCTTTAGGTCCTTCCTGGCTACCTTATAACTCTCAATCGCCCCAACTGAACCTTCACGCCTCATCTTTACATAGGCCGCCCTCTTCCCTTTTACAATTCCTTGTTAAACCATGGCTCCCTCACAAGACCCTTTACTCCCTGCCTGACTGGTACATACTTATCAAGGACACCCATTAGCTGTTCCTTGAACAATCTCCACATATCATTTGTGTTCTTCCCTTGAAGCCTATTTTTCCAATCCACGCATCCTAAGTCATGCCTCACCACATTATAATTTCCCTGCCCCCAGCTATAACTGTTACCCTGCAGTGCACACTTATCCCTCTCCATCACTAGAGTAAACGTCACTGAGTTGTGGTGTGTACCTCCAAGTCTAACACCTGGCCTGGTTCATTACCTAGAACCAAATCCAGTATGGCCTCACCTCTTGTTGGCCTGTCTACATATTGTGTCAGGAAACCCTCCTGCACACATTGGACAAACACTGACCCATCTAACGAACTCGAGCTATAGCTTTCCCAGTCAATATCTGGGAAGTTAAAGTCCCCCATAACAACTACCCTGCTACTTTCACTCTTCTCCTGAATCATCCTCGCAATACTTTCCTCTACTTCTCTTGGACTATTAGGAGGCCTGTAAAAGACTCCTAACAGGGTGACCTCACCTTTCCTATTTCTAACCTCCGCCCAAACTACCTCAGATGGCAAGCCTTCCTCCATCACCCTTTCTACTGTACATCCCTCGAACAATTTGGAGGCCTATAGAAAACTTCCAACAGGGTAACCTCTCCTTTCCTGTTTCTAACCTCAGTTAGATGAGTCCTCAAACGTCTTTTCTGCAACTATAATATTGTCCTTAACTAACAATGCCACACCACCCCCTGTTTTACCATTTTTCTGTTTTTACTGAAACAGCTAAATCCTGGAACCTGCAACAACCATTCCTGTCCCTGCTCTACCCATGTCTCTGAAATGGCCACAACATTGAAATCACAGGTACCAACCCATGCTGTAAATTCACCCACCTTATTCCAGATGCTCCTGGTGTTGAAGTAGACACATATCAAACCAACTTCTTGTTTGCCAATGCCTTCTTCTGATCTTGAAATCTTAGTTCTGACTTCACTACTCTCAACCTTCCATATCCGCTAACTATAATTTCGGTTCCCATCCCCCTGCTGAATTAGTTTAAACACACCTGAAGAACATTAGCAAACACACACCCCCCCCCCCCAGGATATTGGTACCCCTCTGGTTCAGGTGAAGACCATCCTATTTGTAGAGGTCCCACCTACCCCAGAAAGAGCCCCAATTATTCAGGAATCTCAAACTGTCCTGCACCATCCCTGCAGCCATGTGTTCAGCTCCTCTCTCTCCCTGTTCCTCGGCTCACTAGCACATGGCACGGGCAACAAACCAGAGATAACAACTCTGTTTGTTCTAGCTCTAAACTTCCACCCTAGCTCCCTGAATTTCTGCCTTTAAATCCCATCTCTCTTCCTGCCTATATCATGTGGACCATGATTTAGGGCTGCTCCCCCTCCCCGTCAAGGATCCCGAAAACACAATCAGAGACATCACAGCACCTGGGAGATAACACACCAACTGTGAGTCACTCTCATTCCCATAGAACCTCCTACCTGTCCCCCTAACTATTGGAGTCCCCAGTGACTAGTGCTCTGCTCCTCTTCCCCCTTCCCTTCTGAGCAACAGGGACGGACTCTGTGCCAGAGACCTGTATCCCATGGCTTATCCTTGGTAAGTTATCCCCACCAACAGTATCCAAAGTACTTGTTGTTGAGGGGAACAGCCACAGGGGATCCCTGCACTGCCTGCCAGTTTCCTTTTCGTCTCCTGACAGTAACCCATCTACATTGAGAGTGTGGTGCTGGAAAAGCACAGCAGGTCAGACAGCATCCGAGGGGCAAGAGAATCAATGTTTCAGGCATAAGCCCTTCACCAGGAATCCATCTACCTTCTTCTTGTACCTGAGGTGTGACTACCTCCCTGTAACTCCTCTCAATAACGCCCTCTGCCTCCCGAATGATCCGAAGTTTATCCAGCTCCAGCTCCAGTTCCCTAACACAGTTTTCGAGGAGCTGGAGTTGGATGCACTTCCCACAGATACAGTCAGCAGTGACACTAGTGGTGACCCTTACTTCCCACATTCTCAAGGAGGAACATTCAGCATGAGAAAGAGACCTTGAATTTTGTATTGGCCTTGCAACCTTTCAACATTTATTAGCCAGCAATGTACCTGAAACAATTGTATACACTGATCATAACTGATCATACAGTATTCCTGATGAAGGGCTTTTGCCAGAAACGTCGATTTTACTGCTTCTCGGATGCTGCCTGAACTGTTGTGCTTTTCCAGCACCACTCTACTCCAGAATCTGGTTTCCAGCATCTGTAGTCATTGTTTTTACCTAGTTTCATCTTTTGAGTTTGGTGGTGTCCAGACCACATATCATATCCACAATTCGTGAGTTTGGTTGTTGGAGGCCCAGTTTTTGGAAAAAGGCCAATCTGCAGTGAGGAATGAGGGTGGGTTGGGAGGGATTCTGGAATAGGGATCTGAGACCAGGTTCTGGATTAGTGGTGCTGGAAGAGCACAGTAGTTCAGGCAGCATCCAAGGAGCTTCGAAATCAACGTTTTGGGCAAAAGTCCTTCATCAGGAATAAAGGCAGTGAGCCTGAAGTGTGGAGAGATAAGCTAGTGGAGGGTGGGGGTGGGGAGAAAGTAGCATAGAGTACAATGGGTGAGTGGGGGAGGGGATGAAGGTGATAGGTCAAGGAGGAGAGGGTGGAGTGGATAGGTCGAAAAGGAGATAGGCAGGTAGGACAAGTCCGGACAAGTCATGGGGACAGTGCTGAGCTGGAAGTTTGGAACTAGGGTGAGGTGGGGGAAGGGGAAATGAGGAAGCTGTTGAAGTCCACATTGATGCCCTGGGGTTGAAGTGTTCCGAGGCGGAAGATGAGGCGTTCTTCCTCCAGGCGTCTGATGGTGAGGGAGCAGCGGTGAAGGAGGCCCAGGACCTCCATGTCCTCGGCAGAGTGGGAGGGGGAGTTGAAATGTTGGGCCACGGGGCGGTGTGGTTGATTGGTGCGGGTGTCCCAGAGATGTTCCCTAAAGCACTCTGCTAGGAGGCGCCCAGTCTCCCCAATATAGAGGAGACCACATCGGGAGCAACGGATACAATAAATGATATTAGTGAATGTGCAGGTAAAACTTTAATGGATGTGGAAGGCTCCTTTAGGGCCTTGGATAGAGGTGAGGGAGGAGGTGTGGGCACAGGTTTTACAGTTCCTGCGGTGGCAGGGGAAAGTGCCAGGATGGGAGGGTGGGTTGTAGGGGGGGCGTGGACCTGACCAGGTAGTCACGGAGGGAACGGTCTTTCGGGAAGGCGGAAAGGCGTGGGGAGGGAAATATATCCCTGGTGGTGGGGTCTTTTTGGAGGTGGCGGAAATGTCGGCGGATGATTTGGTTTATGCGAAGGTTGGTAGGGTGGAAGGTGAGCACCAGGGGCGTTCTGTCCTTGTTACGGTTGGAGGGGTGGTGTCTGAGAGCGGAGGTGCGGGATGTGGGCGAGATGCGTTGGAGGGCATCTTTAACCACGTGGGAAGGGAAATTGCGGTTTCTAAAGAAGGAGGCCATCTGGTGTGTTCTGTGGTGGAACTGGTCCTCCTGGGAGCAGATCCGGCGGAGGCGGAGGAATTGGGAATATGGGATGGCATATTGCAAGAGGTAGGGTGGGAAGAGGTGTAATCCAGGTAGCTGTGGGAGTCGGTGGGTTTGTAAAAAATGTCAGTGTCAAGTCGATCGTCATTAATGGAGATGAAGAGGTCCAGGAAGGGGAGGTAGGTGTCAGAGATGGTCCAGGTAAATTTAAGGTCAGGGTGGAATGTGTTGGTGAAGTTGATGAATTGCTCAACCTCCTCGCAGGAACACGAGGTGGCACCAATGCAGTCATCAATGTAGCGGTGGGGAGTGGTGCCGGTGTAATTACGGAAGATCAACTGCTCTACATAGCCATCAAACCAGGGTTCAAGTCCAACTGCAGAATTCAGGTCTGAGTTTTGTGTTTGACTCCTGCCAATGGGATGGTCTTGAGAATAGGGCCAGGGCCTGTGATGGGGTGGGGCTCCTGAGGACAGGGGACTGGAGCCCATGATTGGGACAGGATCTACAAACAGAGCTACTGACTTTTGAAATGACTAGGTGAAGAGTGAGGAAGAAGAGTGAGGCTAGTTGTATTGATTTTGCCCCTTTCATTGAACATCATGGAGACTGTTTAAGGAACAGTTGTTGCGAGTGATGATTAAATATGTCCCTCTGAGACAGACAAGAAGGGGTAAGATAAAGGAACCTTGGATGACGAGAGCAGTGGAGCTTCTCGTCAAAAGGAAAAAGGTAGCTTACATAAGGTGGAGGAAGCTAGGGTCAAGCTCAGCTCTACAGGATTACAGGCAGGCGAGGAAGGAGCTCAAAAATGGTCTGAGGAGAGCCAGGAGGGGGCACGAGAAAGGCTTGGCAGAACAGATTAGGGAGAACACAAAGGCATTTTACACTTATGTGAGGAATAAGAGAATGGTCAAAGAAAGAGTAGGACCGATCAGGGATAGCATAGGGAAGTTGTGTGTGGAGTCTGAGGAGGTACGGGAAGCCCTAAATGAGTTTTCTGTTCCTGTCTTTACGAAATAAACGAACTTTGTAGTGAATGAAACCTTTGAAGAGCAGGTGTGCATGTTGGAATGGATAGAGATAGAGGAAGCTGATGTGCTGAAAATTTTGTCAAACATTAAGATTGACAAGTCGCCAGGGCCAGACCAGATTTGTCCTCGGCTGCTTTGGGAAACGAGAAATGCGATTGCTTCGCCGCTTGCGAAGATCTTTGCATCCTCATTCTCCACTGGAGTCGTACCTGAGGACTGGAGAGAGGCAAATGTAATTCCTCTCTTCAAGAAAGGAAATAGGGAAATCCCCAGCAATTACAGACCAGTAAGACTCACGTCTGTCATCTGCAAGGTGTTAGAAAGGATTCTGAGGGATAGGATTTATGACCATCTGGAAGAGCATGGCTTGATTAAATGCAGTCAATACGGCTTTGTGAGTGGCAGGTCATGCCTCACAAACCTTATCGAGTTCTTTGAGGATGTGACTAGAAAAGTTGATGAGGGTCGAGTGGTAGATGTGGTGTATATGGACTTCAGCAAGGCATTTGATAAGGTTCCCCATGATAGGCTCCTTCAGAAGGTCAGGAGGAATGGGATTCAGTGGAACATAGCTGTCTGGATACAGAATTGGCTGGCCAACAGAAGACAGCGAGTGGTAGTAGAAGGAAAATATTCTGCCTGGAAGTCTGTGGTGAGTGGTGTTCCACAGGGCTCTGTCCTTGGGCCTCTATTGTGTGTCATTTTTATTAATGACTTGGATGAGGGGATTGATGGATGGGTCAGCAAGTTTGCAGATGACACAAAGGTTGGAGGTGTCGTTGACAGTATAGAGGGCTGTTGTAGGCTGCAGTGGGACATTGACAGGATTCAGAGATGGGCTGAGAGGTGGCAGATGGAGTTCAACCTGGATAAATACGAGGTGATGCATTTTGGAAGATCGAATTTGAAAGCTGAGTATAGGATTAAGGATAGGATTCTTGGCAGTGTGGAGGAACAGAGGGATCTTGGGGTGCAGGTACATAGACCCCTTAAAATGGCCACCCAAGTGGACAGGGTTGTAAAGAAAGCATATGGTGTTTTGACTTTCATTAACAGGGGTGTTGTATTTAAGAGTCATGAGATCTTGTTGCAGCTGTATAAAACTTTGGTTAGACCGCACTTGGAATACTGCGTCCAGTTCTGGCTGCCCTATTTTAAGAAAGATGTGGATGCTTTGGAGAGGATTCAGAGGAGGTTAACCAGGATGCTGCCTGGACTAGAGGGCTTATCTTATGAGGAGAGGTTGACTGAGCTCGGACTTTTTTCATTGGAGAAAAGGAGGAGGAGAGGGGTCCTAATTGAGGTATGCAAGATAATGAGAGGCATAGATAGAATCGATAGCCAGAGACTATTTCCCAGGGCAGAAATGACTAACACGAGGGGTCATAGTTTGAAGCTGGTTGGAGGAAAGTATAGAGGGGATGTCAGAGGTGGGTTCTTTACACAGAGAGTTGTGAAAGCATGGAATGCGTTGCCAGCAGCAGTTGTGGAGGCAGGGTCACTGGGGACATTTAAGAGACTCCTCGACATACATATGGTCACAGACATTTGAGGGTGCATACATGGGGATCAGTGGTCGGCACAACATCGTGGGCTGAAGGGCCTGTTCTGTGCTGTACTGTTCTATGTTCTATGTTCTATCATCATAGAGTCATACGGATCTGCAGCTTTTCGGCCCATCCTGTCCACGCTGGGGAGACAGTGGAGGAGAAATCCTGTCTCGGCCCTTCATAATTTTATACATTTCAATCTCCTCTGCTCCAAGAGAAACAACCCCAGTCTGTCCAACCTCTTTAAGTAACTGAAACTCTCCAACTCAGGAAACATCCTGGTAAATCTCCCTCTGCATCCTCTTCCTTGCATTCACATTTCTGTATAATGTGGATTCCAGAACTGCGCACATACTCTCGCTGTACCGTCAGCAATGTTTTATGCAATTCCAGCCTAACCATCCTGCTCTGAAATTCTATGCCTTGTCTCATAAAGGCAAATATCCCATATGCCTTCTTAATTACTTTATCTAACTGTCCTACTAACCAGTGGACATGTACACCAAGGCCCCTCTGATGCTCGGTGCTTCCTAGGCTCTTATTTTCATAACATATTTCCTTGCCTTTTTTGTCCTGCCCAAGTGCAGCACTTCACATTGATACAGATTAAATTCCATCTGATTAGCCTGTCTATATGCCTCGATTCAAAGGTTAAATTCCTTACTATTTACCACCGCATCAATTTTTGTATCATCTGCGAACTTACTGAACAACCTTCCTACCCTCAAATGTAAAATCATTTCTACAAACCACAAACAGCTACACCGCAACAATGAACCCTATGGAATACTGCTAGTCATAGATTTCAAGTCAGAAAAACACCCCTCAGCCAGCACTCTCTGTTTCTTGCCACTCAGCCAATTGTGTATTCAATTTGCCAAATTTCCTTGGAACTGATTAGCTGTTAACTTCACTGTCATTGTCCAGTGCAGAAACTATCAAAATCCTTGCTGAAGACCAAGTTGATTACATAAAAAGCATTGCCCTCATCTACTCACCTGATCACCTATTTGGAAAATTCAATCAAATTCGTTGGACATGATTTTCATTTAACAAAACCACCTTGAATATTCTTCATTAATCTCTACTTTGCCAAGTTTGGATTAGTTCTATCCCTCAGAATTGCTTCCAATAGTTTCCCCATCACTGAGGTTAGACTGACTGGCCTGTAGTTTCCTGGTTTATCCCTTGCTCCCTTCCTGAATAATGGCACCACATTGACTGAGTCCCAGTTCTACGGCATTCGTTCTGTGGCCAGAGAGGAATTGAAAATTATTGCCAGGGTCCCCTGCCCCAACCTTGCCTCCCTCAACCATCTGGGATATGTTTCAGCCAGCCACTCAGAACCGTTTATCTACCAGGCCACTCAGAACCGCCTCTGTCGATTCTAATTTATTTAATTGTATCACATGCCTTCTCCTTGATGTTTATAAAAATATCATATCTTTCACTTGCGAACATCACCAAATGTATTCATTTAGAATCTTACCAACATCCTTTGGTTCAATGCACAAATTATCACGATGGTCATACTCTTTCCCTCATTATCCTTTTAACCTTCATATACTTGTCAAGTAACTTTTTTCTTTTTGTTTTTCCCACCAGTATCCTTCATGCCCCCTTTTAACTCTCCAAATCTCCCTTTTAAGGTCCCTGTTGCACATTTTACATCCCTTTAGAATTATTGCTGTTTGGAGCCGTCAATCTCTGCCATGTTTCCTTTTTTTCTTTCATCCAACGCTGTATATTCCTTGATATCAACTGTTCACACGACTCGAGGGTCCCACCCTTTCTCTTTAAGTTAACATGTTGGCTCTCTGCTCCACATATTTTCTTCTTGAATGTATCCCATTGTTCTGAGACAGATTTACCTGAAAGTATCTGCTCCCAGTTCATTCTGGCCAATCATACCTGATATATTAAAATCAGCCTTTCCCAGTTGAGAATTTTGATTTCAGACCCTTCTCTGTCCTTTCTCATAACAATCTTGAATAGTCCCAAGGTCATAGAAACACAGAAACATAGTAATTTGGTGCAGGAAAGGGCCATTCGGCCCTTTGAGCCAGAACCACCGTTCAATTACTATCATAGCTGATCATACAATCTCAGTATCCCATTCCTGCCCTCTTGTCACATCCCTTGATCCCTTTAGCTGCAAGGCTCACGTCCAAACCCCTCTTGAACATATCCAATGAATTTTCCCTAACAGCTTCCCATGGGAGAGAATTCCACAGGTTCACAACTTCCTCATCCCAGTCCCGAATGGCTTATCCCTTATTCTTAGACTGTGACCCCTTGTTCTGGACTTCCCCAACATCGGGAACATTCTTCCCACATCTAGCCTGTCCAGTCCCATCAGGATTTTATATATTTCTATGAGATCCTCCCTCATTCTCTCGAGAGGTGCGAGTGAGGAGCAGAGGACTGCTGGGAAGGTGAGTAAAACAGTTTAAAAAACTTACCTCAGGCATTGGGGCCTCCATTTGTCAAGAGGGTATATATTTGGGCAGTGGCTGAATCCCGAGACACTACACTTGTAGTGTCTCCCACCTGTCCTCCTTCTCGAACCAAAAAAAGGGACTCTCGTGTTGCTAAGGTAATGCATTTCAATTTATACTTCTGGTGTATCGTTTGATAGATTAAAAGTTTACTATTGGTTGGTTAGTTGAATAAGACCATAGAGAAGTACTAGAAATTATTTAACTCATAAATTTGTATAAATTAATTAAATAAGTAGAGATGGCTGGATAGGTGATGTGCTGTAGCTGTATGATGTGGGAGCTGGCTGATTCCATTGTGAATGGCAGTGACCACATCTGCAGCAAGTATTGGATGCTGGAAGAACTCCGGATCAGAATTGATGATCTGGAATCTGAGCTTCAAACTCTGCAGCACATCCGGGAGGGGGAGAGTTACCTGGACGCTTTGTTTCAGGAGGCAGTTATACCCGGTAGATTAAGTAATTCAAACTCAGTCAGTGTTCAGGAATAACAGGGTGTGACTGTAAGTGAGGCAGGTAGGGGGATTCTGAGTTCAGGAGTGGAGGACCCTCAGCCCTTGACCTTGTCCAACAGGTATGAGATTCTTGCTCCCTGTATAGATGAAGGAAAGGGCTGTGGACAGGATGAGCCAGCTGACCATGGCACCATGGTGCAGAAGGCCATTCAAGAGGCGGTGGGGTGTTATAGGGGATTCTATAATTAGGGGGACAGATGTGAGCCGGATCGGGAATCCCGCATGGTGTGTTGTCTACCTGGTGCCAGGATGCAGGACATCTCCAACCAGATTGAAAGGATATTGGACAAGAGGGAGAGGATCCAGTTGTTGTGGAAATAGCTGGGGTCCTGGCAGATATCTTTGTGGCATCCTTAAACAAGGGTGAGGTGCCAGAGGACTGGAGGGTTGCTCATGTTGCCCCCTGTACAAAAAGGGTAGTAGGGATATTCCAGGTAACTACAGACCAGTGAGCTTAATGTCAGTGGTGGGAAAGTTGCTGGAGAAGGTACTGAGGGATAGGATCTATTTATATTCGGAAATGGTTTTGTGCGGGGGAGATTGTGCCTTACCAACTTAATAGAGTTCTTTGAGGAAGTGACCAACTTGATAGTTGAAGGAAGGGCTGTTGATGTCATATACATGGACTTTAGTAAGGCATTTGATAAGGTCCTCCATGGTGTGCAGGGTGTTCTAGCTAGGTGGATAAACAACTGGTTGAGCAACAGGAGACAGATAGTAGTAGTTGAAGGGAGTTTCTCGAAATGGAGAAAGGTGACCAGTGGTGTTGCAGAGGGGTCAGTGTTGGGGCCATTGTTGTTTCTAATATACATAAATGATCTGGAAGAGGGCACTGTTGGTATGATCAGCAAGTTTGCACATAACATGAAGATTGGTGGAGTAGCAGAAAGCATAGACTGTCAAAGAATAGGAGGATATAGATAGACTGGAGAGTTGGGCGGAAAAGTGGCAGATGGATTTCAATCCAGACAAATGTGAGGTGATGTATTTTGGCAAGTCTAATTCTCGAGCGAATTATACATTGAACAGAAGAGCCTTGGGAAAACTTGATGAGCAGAGAGACCTGGGAGTTCAGGTCCACTGTACCCTAAAGGTTGCTGCACAGGTGGATAGAGTGGTCAAGAAGACATATGGTATGCTTGCCTTCATCGGACGGGGTATGGTGCATAACAGCTGGCAAGTCATGTTAAAATTGCATAAAATGTTGGTTCGGCCGCATTTAAAGTAATGTGTACAGTTCTGGTGGCCACATTACCAAAAGGATGTGGAGAGGGTGAAGAGAAGGTTTATGAGGATGTTGGCTGGTATGGAAGGTTCTAGCTATGAAGAGAGGTTGAGTAGGTTATGTGGGGTAGAGACAGGCTTTTTCCCAGGGTGAAGGATCCAATAATGAGAGGTCAAGGTGAGAAGTGAAACGTTTAAGGGGAATACACACGGCGAGGGTAGTGAGTGTCTGGAACACGTTGCCAGCAGAGATGGTAGAGGCAGGCACGGTAGATGCATTTAAGATGCAGCTGGGCAGATCCATGAGTAGGTGGGGAGCAGAGGGATACAGATGTTTAGGAATTGGGCGACAGGTTTAGACAGTAGATTTGGACCAGCTCAGACTTGGAGGGCCGAAGGACCTGTTCCTGGGCTGTAAATTTTCTTTGTTCTTGGTGCATGTTGCCACTAACAACATAGGCAAGGCTAGGAAGGAGGACCTGTTTGAGTATTATCAAGCACAAGGGAGGAAATCGAAGTATAGCTCCTCAAGGATCATAATCTCTGGAATACTGTCCGAGCCACATGCTAATTGGCATAGGGATAAGAAAGTTAAGGAAGTAAACACGTGTCTAAGAGGAAAGAGGGATTTCTTTTCATTGGGACAGTGTAATCAGTTTTGGAACCAGAGGGATCTGTACTGATGAGATGGTCTCCACCTGAACAGATCTGGAACCAGTGTTCTTACAAAAAGGGTAAATAGGGTGGTCTTTAAACTTGTGAGTTGAGGTGAAGGGAAAGGGAAAGCAACAGGGAGTATGGAATCAAATAGAAAGATAAGCAGCAGGTTAGCATGTGTACAGGGTTTCAGTTTAAGGCAGACTAGGAATGAAGCAAAAAAGGAAGGAAAACTTAGGACATATTACTAGAGTATTGGAAATCATGAGGAGAAGAAAATTAGCATTAAAGCACTTTATCAAAATACTTGTAGTATTTGTAACAAAGCAGAAGAATTAACAGCACAAATCATCATGAGATTAGATTAGATTCCCTACAGTGTGGAAACAGGCCCTTTGGCCCAACCAGTCCATACCGACCCTCTGAAGAGTAATCCACCCAGACCCATTTCCCTCTGACTAATGCACCTAACACTATGGGTAATTTAGCATGGCCAATTCACCTAACCTGCACATCTTTGGATTGTGGGAGGAAACCGGAGCACCCGGAGGAAACCCACGCAGACACGAGGAGAATGTGAAAACTCCACACAGACAATCGTCCGAGACTGGAATTGAACCTGGGACCCTGGTGCTGTGAGGCAGCATTGCTAACCACTGAGCCACCATGCCACCCATGAATGATTATGATGTGGTAGGTATCACAGATACATGGTTGAAGGGGTTTCAGGACTGGCAGTTAAAAATCCAAGGATTTACAACTTATCGAAAAGACGGAGATGGGCAGAGGGGGTGGGATTGCCTTGTTAATTAGGAATGAAATTAAATCTATGGCACTGAATGACATAGGGTCAGATGACATAGGGTCTGTGTGGGTGGAGTTGAGGAACCACAAACGCAAAAAAAAACATAATGGGAGTTATGTGCAGACTTCCTAGCAGTGGTCAGGACCAAGGGCACAAGATGTATCAGGAAGTGGATAAGGCATGTCAGAAAGGCAAGATCACGGTGATCATGGGCGACTTCAATATGCAGGTGGACTGGGTGAATAATGTTGCTGGGGAGGAAGTGAGGTCTTCAGATGCTGGAGATCAGAGTCAAGTGTGTTGCTGAGAAAGCACAGCAGGTCAGGCAGCGTCAAAGGAGCAGGAGAATCAACGTTTCAGGCCAGAGCCTGATTCCTGACGAAGGGCTCTGGCACGAATCATCGATTTTCCTGCTCTCGGAAGCTGCCTGACCTGTTGTGATTTTCCAGCAGCACACTCTCGACCCAGGGTAATGTTGCCGGTGGATCCAAATAAAGAGAGTTCATGGAATGCTTTCAGGATGGCTTTTTGGAACAGCTTGTGATGGAGCCGACAAGGGAGCAGGCTATTCTGGACTTCACGCTATACAAGGAGCCAGGCTTTATAAAAGATCTTAAAGTAAGGGAACACTTCAGAGGCAGCGATCATAATATGGTAGAGTTCAGTCTGCAGTTTGAAAGAGAGAAGGCAGCATCGGATGTAATGGTGTTACAGTTACATAAAGGTAATTGCGGGGGCATGAGAGAGGAACTGACAAAAATCAATTAGAAGCAGAGCCTAGCGGGGAAGACAGTAGAACAACAATGGCAGGGGTTTCTCGGTGTAATAGCACAGAAGTTCATTCCAAAGAAAAGAAAGATTATCCAGGGAGGGTTTAGAAAGCCATGGCTGACAAAGGAAGTCAGGAAATGTATTAAAGAAAAAGAGAGATCCTATAAAGTGGCTGCCAGCACTGGGAAATCAGAAGATTGGGAAGACTACAACAACAAACAGAGGATAACAAGGAGAGAAATACGGGAGGAGAGGATCAAATATAAAGGTAAGCTAGCCAGTAATATTAGAAATGATAGTAAAAGTTTCTTTCAATACGTGTGAATCTCCATTGGACATGCTCCAGTGCCAGTATGTCCTTCCTAAGGTATGGGGCCCAAAATTGGACACAGTATTCTAAATGGGGCCTGTCTGGAGCTTTATAACGTCTCAGAAGCACATCACTGCTTTTACATTCCAACTCTCTTGAGATAAATGGCAATATTACATTCGCTTTCTTAATCACAGTGTCAACCTGCAAATCAACCTTTAGAGATTCCTGGACTCGCACACGCAGATCCCTTTGTACTTTGGCTTTATGAATTTTTTTACCGTTTAGAATATAGTCCATGCCTGTATCCTTTTTCCAAAGTGCAAGACCTTGCATTTGCTCACACTAAAATTCATCAGCTATTTCCTGGACCACTCTCCTAAACTGTCTAAATCCTCCTGTAGCCTCCCCACCTCCTCAGAACTATCTGCCTGTCCACCTAACTTTGTATCATCAGCGAACTTTGCCAGAATGCCCCAGTCCCTTCATCTAGATCATTAATATATAAAGTGAACAGCTGTGGCCCCAACACTGAACCCTGCAGGACACCACCTGTCACTAGCTGCTATTCCGAAAAAGAACCTTTCATTCCAACTCTCTGCCTTCTGTCAGACAGCCAATCCCCAATCCATGCCAGTAGCTCACCTCGAGCACCATGGGCCCTCATCTTACTCAGCAGCTTCCCATGAGGCACCTCATCAAAGGCCTTTTGGAAGTATAGATAGATAACATCCACTGGGTTTCCCTGGTCTAACCTACTTTTTACCTCTTCCAAGAACTCAAACAGGTTTGTCAGGCATGACCTACCCTTACTTAATCCATGCTGACTTGTTCTAATCCGACCCTGCACTTCTAAGAATTTAGAAACCTCATCCTTCAGGATGGATTCTAGAATTTTACCTCCAACTGAGGTTAGGCTAATCGGCCTATAATATTCCATCTTTTGTCTTGATCCTTTCTTGAACAAGGGGGGTACAACAGCGATTTTCCAATCTTCTGGGACTTTCCCTGACTCCAGTGATTTTTGAAAGATCACAGTCAGCACCTCTGCTATTTCTTTAGTCACCTCCCTCAGAACTCTAGGATGTAGCCCATCGGGGCCAGGAGATTTATCAATTTTTAGACCTCTTACTTTTTCTTGCAGTTTCTCTTTTGTAATGGCTACCATACTCAACTCTGCCCTCCGACTCTCCTTAATTGTTGGGATATTACTCATGTCTTCCACTTTGAAGACTGACACAAAGTACTTATTAACTTCTTCAGCTATTTCCATATCTCCAATCACAAGCCTTCCTGCATCAATTTGGAGTGACTCAATTTCTACTTTTGCCTCTCAATTGTTTCTTATGGATGATCCCTGGAATGGTAGGTCTAACATACGATGAATGGCAAAGGATCCTGGGATTGTATTCATTAGAGTTTAGAAGGTTGAGGGGAGATCTAATAGAAACTTACAAGATAATGCATGGCTTAGAAAGGGTGGATTAGATTTAGATTAGACTAGATTACTTACAGTGTGGAAACAGGCCCTTCGGCCCAACAAGTCCACACCGACCCGCTGGAGTGCAACCCACCAAGAACCATTCCCCTACACCTAACGCTACGGGCAATTTAGCATGGCCAATTCACCTGACCTGCACATTTTTGGACTGTGGGAGGAAACCGGAGCACCTGGAGGAAACCCACGCAGACACGGGGAGAACGTGCAAACTCCACACAGTTAGTCGCCTGAGGCGGGAATTGAACCCGGGTCTCCGGCGCTGTGAGGCAGCAGTGCTAACCACTGTGCCACCGTGCCGCCCACTGATGCTGAGAAGTTGTTTCCGTTAGGTGAGGAGACTAGGGAACAACCTAAAAATTAGAGGGGGTCAATTTGGGATGGAATTGAGGAGACATTTCTTCAGCCAGAGAGTGGTGGGCCTGTGGAATTCATTGCCGCAGAGCGCAGTGGAGGCCGGGACTTTGGGTGTCGTCAAGGCAGAGATTGATAAATTCTTGATCTCGCAAGGAATTAAGAGCTACAGGGAGAGTGCAGGTAAGTGGAATTGAAACACCCATCAGCCATCATTAAATGGCAGAGTGGACTCGATGGGCCGAATGGCCTTGCTTCCACTCCTATGTCTTAAAGTCTTATTTTTCTAAATTCCAGCAAGTACAAGCCCAGTCGATCCAGTCTTTCCTCATGTGTCAGTCATAGAGATGTACAGCATTGAAACAGACCCTTCGGTCCAACCCATCCATGCAGACCAGATATCCCAACCCAATCTAGTCCCACCTGCCAGCACCCGGCCCATATCCCTCCAAACCCTTCCTATTCATATACCCATCCAAATGCCTCTTAAATATTGTAATTGTACCAGCCTCCACCACTTCCTCTGGCAGCTCTTTCCATACACGTACCACCCTCTGTGTGAAAAAGTTGCCCCTTAGGTCTCTTTTATATCTTTCCCCTCTCACCCTAAACCTATGCCCTCTAGTTCTGGACTCCTGACCTCAGGGAAAAGACTTTGTCTATTTATCCTATCCATGCCCCTCATCATTTTGTAAACCTCTATAAGGTCAACCCTCAGCCTCCGATGCTCCAGGGAAACAGCCCCAGCCTATTCAGCCTCTCCCTGTAGCTCAAATCCTCCAACCCTGGAAACATCCTTGTAAATCTTTTCGGAACCCCTTCAAGTTTCACAACATCTTTCCGATCAGAAGGAGACCAGAATTGCACACAATATTCCAACAGCGGTCTAACCAATGTCCTATACAGCCACAACATGACCTCCCAACTCCTGTACTCAATACTCTGACCAATAAAGGAAAGCATACCAAACGCCTTCTTCACTATCCTTACTATCTGCAACTCCACTTTCAAGGAGCTATGAACCTGCAACTCCAAGGTCTCTTTGTTCAGCAACAGTCCTCAGGACCTTACCATTAAGTGTATAAGTCCTGCTAAGATTTGCTTTCCCAAAATGCAGCACCTCGCATTTATCTGAATTAAACTCCATCTGCCACTTCTCAGCCCCTTGGCCCATCTGGTCCAGATCCTGTTGTAATCTGAGGTAACCCTCTTCGCTGTCCACTACATCTCCAATTTTGGTGTTATCTGCAAACTTACTAACTGTACCTTTTATGCTCGCATCCCAATCATTTATGTAAATGACAAAAAGTAGAGGGCCCAGCACTGATCACAGGCCTCCAAGTCTGAAAACCAACCCTCCACCACCACACTCTGTCTTCTACTTTTGTGCCAGTTCTGTATCCAAATGGCTAGTTCTCCCTGTATTCCGTGAGATCTAACCTTGTTAATCAGTCTCCCATGGGGAACCTTGTCAAATGCCTTACTGAAGTCCATATAGATCACATCTACTGCTCTGCCCTCATCAATCTTCTTTATTACTTATTCAAAAAACTCAATCAAGTTTGTGAGACATGATTTCCCACACACAAAGCCATGTTGACTATCCCGAATCAGTCCTTGCCTTTCCAAATACGTGTACATCCTGTCCCTCAGGATTCCCTCCAACAACTTGCCCACCACCGAGGTCAGGCTCACTGGTCTATAGTTTCCTGGCTTGTCTTTACCGCCCTTCTTAAACAGTGGTACCATGTTTGCCAATCTCCAGTCTTCCGGCACCTCACCTGTGACTATCGATGATACAAATATCTCAGCAAGAGGCCCAGTAATCACTTCTCTAGCTTCCCACAGAGTTCTCGAAACACCTGATCAGGTCCTGGGGATTTATTCACTTTTAACCGTTTCAAGACATCCAGCACTTCCTCCTCTGTAATCTGGACATTTTGCAAGATGCCACCATCTATTTCCCTACAGTCTATATCTTCCATATCCTTTTCCACAGTAAATACTGATGCAAAATATTCATTTAGTATCTCCCCCATTTTCTGTGGCTCCACATAAAGGCCACCTTGTTGATCTTTGAGGGGCCCTATTCCCTATATAGTTACCCTTTTGTCCTTAATATATTTGTAAAAACCCTTTGGATTCTCCTTAATTCTATTTGCCAAAGCTATCTCATGTCCCCTTTTCATCCTCCTGATTTCCCTCTTAAGTATACTCCTACTTCCTTTATACTCTTCTAAGGATTCACTCGATCTATCCTGTCTATACCTGACATATGCTTCCTTTTTTTTCTTAACCAAACCCTCAATTTCTTTAGTCATCCAGCATTCCCTATACCTACCAGCCTTCCCTTTCACCCTAACAGGACTATACTTTCTCTGGATTCTTGTTATCTCATTTCTGAAGGCTTCCCATTTTCCAGCTGTCCCTTTACCTGCAAACATCTGCCTCCAATCAGCTTTCGAAAGTTCTTGCCTAATACCGTCAAAATTGGCTTTCCTCCAATTTAGAACTTCAACTTTTAGATCTGGTCTATCCTTTTTCATCACTATTTGAAAACAAATAGAATTATGGTCACTGGCCCCAAAGTGCTCCCCCACTGACACCTCAGTCACCTGCCCTGTCTTATTTCCCAAGAGTAGGTCAGGTTTTGCACCTTCTTTAGTAGGTACATCCACATACTGAATCAGAAAATTGTCTTGTACACACTTAAGAAATTCCTCTCCATCTAAACCTTTAACACTAGGGCAGTCCCAGTCGATGTTTGGAAAGTTAAAATCCCCTACCATATCTACCCTATTATTCTTACAGATAGCTGAGATCTCCTTACAAGTTTGTTTCTCAATTTCCCTCTGAGTATTGGGGGATCTATAATACAATCCCAATAAGGTGATCATCCCTTTCTTCTTTCTCAGTTCCACCCAAATAACTTCCTTGGATGTATTTCCGGGAATATTCTCCCTCAGCACAGCTGAAATGCTATTCCTTATCAAAAACGCCACTCCCCCTCCTCTCTTGCCTCCCTTTCTATCCTTCCTGTTGCATTTGTATTCTAGAACATTAAGCTGCCAGTCCTGCCCATCCCTGAGCCATGTTTCCGTAATTGCTATGATATCCCAGTCCCATGTTCCTAACCATACCCTGAGTTCATCTGCCTTCCCTGTTAGGCCCCTTGTATTGAAATAAATGCAGTTTAATTTATTAGTCCTACCTTATCCCTGCCTGCCCTGACTGTTTGACTCACTTCTGTTCTCTCCTGTACCTGTCTCAGATCGATCTCTTTCCTCACTATCTCCCTGGGTCCCACCCCCCTACCTTAATAGTTTATATCCTCCCAAGCAGTTCTAGAAAATTTCCCTGCCAGTATGTTAGTCCCTTTCCAATTTAGGTGCAATCCGTCCTTCTTGTCCAGGTCTCTTCTATCCCAAAAGAGATTCCAATGATCCAAAAATGTGAATCCTTCTCCCATACACCAGCTCCTCAGCTATGCATTCATCTGCTCTATCCTCCTATTCCTGTCCTCACTAGCTCGTAGCACCAGGAGTAATCCAGATATCACTACCCTTGAGGACCTCCTTTTTAAATTTCTGCCTAACTCTCTGTCATCTCCCTTCAGAATCTCAACCTTTTCCCTTCCAATGTCGTTGGTTCCAATGTGGACAAAGACCTCCTGCTGGCCCCTCTCCCCCGTTGAGATTAGGGATAGATGTTTGTTTATTCTAGGTGAAGTCGGCATAAGGAGGAAGGAAGTGTTGGGTATCCTAAGAGGCATTAAGGTAGACAAGTCCCCAGGTGCGGATGGGATCTATCCCAGGTTATTGAGGAAAGTGAGAGAGGAAATAGCTGGGGCCTTAACAGATATCTTTGCTGCATCCTTGAACACAGGGGAGGTCCCGGAGGACTGGCGAATTGCTCATGTTGTCCCCTTTTTTGTGAGGGGTAGCAGGGATGATCCACATAATTATAGACCAGTGAGCCTGATGTCAGTGGTTGGGAAGCTGCTGGAGAAGATACTGAGGGATTGAATCTATTTACATTTGGAAGAAAATGGGCTTATCAGTGATAGGCAGCATGGTTTGTGCAGGGAAAGTCCTGTCTTACCAACTTGGTAGATTTTTTGAGGAAGTGACAAAGTTGATTGATGAAGGAAGGGCTATACATGTCATACACATTGACTCTAGTAATGTTTTTGATAAGGTTCCCCATGGGAGGCTGATGGAGAAAATGAAGTTGCGTGGGGTCCAGGGTGTACTAGCTACATGGATAGAGAACTGGATAAAAGCAAATCACTGCGGATGCTGGAATCTGAAACCAAAAGAGAAAATGCTGGAAAATCTCAGCAGGTCTGGCAGCATCTGTGAGGAGAGAAAAGAGCTGAGGCCTCGAGTCTAACTGACCCTTTGTCAAAGCTTTGGTTAGAGAACTGGCTGGGCAGCAGGAGACAGAGAGTTGTTGTGGAAGGGAGTTTCTTAAAATGAGGAACTGTGATCAGCAGTGTTCCACAGAGATCTGTGTTGGGACCATTGTTATTTGTGATACACATAAATGATCTGGAGGAAGATATAGGTGGTCTGATTAGCAAGTTTGCAGATAACAGTAAGATTAGTGGCGTTGCAGATAGTGAAAGGAACTGTCACAAAATGCAGCAGAATCTAGACAGATTGGAGAGATGGGCAGAGAATTGGCCAGTAGAGTTCAATCCGGCCAAATGCAAAGTGATGTATTTTGGAAGATCCAATTCTAGAAAAAAATGGAAAAGCCCCGGGGAAAATTGATGTCCAGAGAGATATGGGTGTTCAGGCCCATTTTACCCCATCGATAATGGTCAAGAAGGCATATGGCATGCTTTCCTTCATCAGACAGGCATTTGAATACAAGAGTTAAGACCACAAAACTGTAAGACATAGGAGTGGAAGTAAGGCCATTCGGTCCATCGAGTCCACTCCACCATTTAATCATGGCTGATGGGCATTTCAATTCCACTTACCCTCACTCTCCCCATATCCCTTAATTCCTTGCGAGATCAAGAATTTATCAATCTCTGCCTTGAAGACACCCAACATCCCGGCCTCCACTACGCTCCGTGGCAATGAATTCCACAGGCCCACCACTCTCTGGCTGAAGAAATATCCTCTCATTTCCATTCCAAATTGACCCTCTCTAAAGGCTGTGCCCGCGGGTCCTAGTATCCCTGCCTGATGGAAACAACTTCCCAGGGACCACCCTTTCTAAGCCATGCATTATCTTGTAAGTTTCTATTAGATATCCCCTCAACCTTCTAAACTCTAATGAATACAATCCCAGGATCCTCAGCCGATCATCATATGTTAAGCCTACCATTCCAGGGATCATCCGTGTGAATCTCCACTGGACACCCTCCAGTGCCAGTATGTCCTTCCTGAGGTGTGGTGTCCAAAATTGAATACAGTATTCTAAATGGGGCCTAACTAGAGCTTTATAAAATCTCAGAAGCATATCACTGCTTTTGTATTCCAACTCTTGAGATAAATAACAACACGACATCTGCATTCTTAATCACAGTCTCAATCTGCAAGTTAACATTTAGAAAATCTCAGGCGAGCACTCCCAGATCCCTTTGTACTTTGGCTTTATGAATTTTCTCACCGTTTAGAATATAGTCCACGCATCTATTCTTTTTTCCAAAGTGCAAGATCTTACATTTACTCACATTGAATTTCATCAGCCATTTCTTGGACCACTCTTCTTAACTGTCTAAATGTTTCTGCAGCCTCCCCACCTCCTCAGAACTATCTGCCTGTCCGTCTAACTTTGTATCATCAGCAAACTTCACCAGAATGCCCCAAGTCCCTTCATTTAGATCATTAATATATAAAGTGAACAGCTGCAGCCCCAACACTGAACTCTGCGGGACCCCACTTGGCACCAACATACCTCATTCTGACAAAGAGCCCTTTTTCCCAACTCTCTGCCTTCTGTCAGACAGCCAATCCCCAGTCCATGCTAGTAGATCACCTTGAACACCATGGGCCCTCACCTTACTCAGCAGCTTCCCGTGAGGCACATTATCAAAGGCCTTTTGGAAATATAGAGAGATAACATCCACTGGGTTTCCCTGGTCTAACCTGATTGTTACCTCTTCAAAGAATTCTAACAGGTTTATCAGGCATGACCTACCCTTACTAAATCCATGCTGACTTGTTCTAATCCGACCTTGCGCTTCCAAGAATTTAGAATTTTCATCCTTAACGATGCTTCTAGACTTTTACCTCCAACCGAGGTTAGACTAATCGGCCTATAATTTTCCATCTTTTGTCTTGATCCTTTCCTGAACAAAAGGGTTACAAGAGTGATTTTCCAATCTTCTGGGACTTTCCCTGACTCCAGTGATTTTTGAAAGATCACAGTCAGCACCTCTGCTATTTCTTTAGTCACCTCCCTCAGAACTCTAGGATGTAGCCCATCGGGGCCAGGAGATTTATCAATTTTTAGACCTCTTACTTTTTCTTGCAGTTTCTCTTTTGTAATGGCTACCATACTCAACTCTGCCCTCCGACTCTCCTTAATTGTTGGGATATTACTCATGTCTTCCACAGTGAAGACTGACACAAAGTACTTATTAACTTCTTCAGCTATTTCCATATCTCCCATCACTAGCCTTCCTGCATCAATTTGGAATGGCCCAATGTCTACTTTTGCCTCTCGTTGTTTCTTATGCATTGAAAGAAACTGTTATTATCATTTCTAATATTACCGGCTAGCCTCACTTCATATTTGATCCTCTCCTCCCGTATTTCTCTCCTTGTTATCCTCTATTTGTTGTTGTAGTCTTCCCAATCTTCTGATTTCCCAGTGCTGGCAGCCACTTTATAGGATCTCTCTTTTTCTTTGATACATTTCCTGACTTCCTTTGTCAGCCATGGCTTTCTAAACCCTCCCTGGATAATCTTTCTTTTCTTTGGAATGAACTTCTGTGCTATGTCGTCCATTACACCCAGAAACCCCTGCCATTGTTGTTCTACTGTCTTCCCCGCTAGGCTCTGCTTCTAATTGATTTTTGTCAGTTCCTCTCTCATGCCCCTGTAATTACCTTTATGTAACTGTAACACCATTACATCCGATGCTGCCTTCTCTCTTTCAAACTGCAGACTGAACTCTACCATATTATGATCGCTGCCTCTGAAGTGTTCCCTTACTTTAAGATCATTTATAAAGCCTGGCTCCTTGTATAGCGTGAAGTCCAGAATAGCCTGCTCCCTTGTCGGCTCCATCACAAGCTGTTCCAAAAAGCCATCCTGTAAGCATTCCATGAACTCTCTTTATTTGGATCCACTAGCAACATTATTCACCCAGTCCACCTGCATATTGAAGTCGCCCATGATCACTGTGACCTTGCCTTTCTGACATGCCCTCTCTATTTCCTGGTCCTGGTCCTGACAACTGCACATAACTCCCATTATGGTTTTTTTGCCTTTGTGGTTCCTCAACTCATCTGACCCTATGTCATTCAGCGCCATAGATTTAATTTTATTCCTAACTGACAAGGCAACACTGCCCCCTCTTCCCACTTCCCTGTCTTTTCAATAAGTTGTAAATCCTTGGATTTTTAACTGCCAGTCCTGAAACCCCTTCAACCATGTCTCTGTGATGCCTACCACAGCATAATCATTCACAATGATTTGTGCCATTAATTCACCTACTTTGTTATGATTACTAAGAGCATTCAGGTAAAGTGCCTTAATGCTAAGTTATCATTATTAGAGATATTGGAAATCGTAAGATGCCCTAAGTTATCCTTCCTCTTTGCTGCATTCCTCGTCTGCCTCGAGCTTAAATCCACCTGCACACATGCTATCCTGCTGCTTACAGAACATAGAACATAGAAACGTACAGCACAGAACAGGTCCTTAGGCCCACGATGTTCTGCTGAGACTTAATCCTAATGTAAAATATAGTAACTTACCTACACACCCCTCAACTCCCTGCTCTCCATGTGCATGTCCAGCAGTCGCTTAAATGTCCCCAATGACTCTGCTTCCACCACCACAGCTCGCAATGTATTCCATACATTCACAACTCTCTGCGTAAAAAACCTACCTCTGACATCTCCTTTATCTTCCTCCTAATATCTTCAAACTATGACTCCTTCTACCAGTCAAACCTGTACTGGAGAAAAGTCTTTGGCTCGATCTATTCCTCTCATTATTTTGTACACCTCGATCAGGTCTCCTCTCTTCCTCCTTCTCTCCAGAGAGAAAAGTCCAAGCTTATTCAACCTTTTTTCATAAGACAAGCCCTCCAGTCCAGGCAGCATCCTGGTAAACCTTCTTTGCACCCTCTCCAAAGCCTCTGTATCTTACCTATAGTAGGGCGACCAGGACTGGACACAATATTCCAAGTGTGGTCTCACCAGGGACTTGTAGAGCTGTAGCAAAACCTCACAGCTCTTAAACTCGATACTCCTGTTAATGAAAGCCAAAATACCATATGCTTTCTTAACAAACCTAACCACTTGGGTGGTAACTTTGAGGGATCTATGTACTTGCACACCCAGATCCCTCTGTTCCTCCACACAAGAATCCTATCTTTAAACCTATATTCAGCAATCGAGTTCGACCTTCCAAAATGCATCACTTCGTATTTATCCAGGTTGAACTCCATCTGCCATTTCTCAGCCCAGCTCTGCATCCTGTCTATATCGCGCTGCAGCCTGCAGTAGCCCTCAATACTATCAACAATACCTCCAACCTTTGTGTCATCTGCAAATTTATGAACCCACCCCTCAACTTCTCATCCAAGTCATTTATAAAAACTACAAAGAGCAGAGGCCCAAGAACAGAGCCCTGTGGGACCCCACTCACCACTGACCTCCAGGCAAAATACTTTCCATCTGCAACCACTCTCTGCCTTCTGTCAGACAGCCAATTCTGAATCCAGATAGCCAAATCTCCTTGTATCCCATACATCCTGACTTTATGAATGAGCCGACCATAGGGAACCTTATCAAATGCCTTGCTGAAGTCCACATACACCACATCCACTGCTCAACCGTCGTTGAACTGTCTTGACACCTCCTCAAAGAACTCAATAAGATTTGTAAGGCATGACCTGCCCCTCACAAAGCCATGCTGGCTGCCTTTAATCACACTATGCTTTGCCAAATAGTCAAAAATCCTATCCCTCAGAATTCTTTCCTAAATTTTGCTGACCACAGATGTAAGACTGACTGGTCTGTAATCGCCAGGGATTTCCCTATTACCCTTCTTGAAAAGAGGAACAACATTCGCCTCCTTCCAATCCTCCGGTACGACTCCCGTGGAGAGTGAGGAGGCAAATATCCTCTCCAGCGGCTTAGCAACCTTCTTTCTTGCTTCCTGGAACAGCCTAGGTCAAATCTGGTCTGGACCTGGGGACTTATCAATCTTAATGTTTTCCAAAATCTCGAGCACATCAACTTCATCAATCTTGATCTGGTCAAGACTGTATCCCAGGTCCTCAAAGTTTTCGTTTATAACAAGTTCCCTTTCCTTGGTGAAAACCGAAGCAAAAAACTCACTTAGAGCTTCGTCTATCTGCTCAGACTCCACGCACAAGTTCCCTCAGCTATCCCTGATCAGCCCTACCTTCTCCCTGATCATTTTCTTATTCCCCACATATGAGTAAAATGCCTTGGGGTTCTCCCTAATCCTTCTTGCCAAGCCTTTTTCTGTGGTGCCCTTTCTGTGGAACAATTGCTCCCAGTCTCTACTTCCCAACTCCTGTCTGATAGCATCATAATTTCCTTTTCCCCAATTAAATATCTTCTCTCGGTAACTGCACCTTTCACTCTCCAAGGCTATAGTTAATGTGAGGCAGTTGTGATCACTGTCACCAAAGTGCTCTCTCACCACGAGATCTGACACCTATCTTTCCATTTAACTCCATACTCCCTATTGCTTTCCCTTTCTCTTCCCCCACCCCCGGCTCAGATGTTTCAAGTCCTACTGACTACTGTATTTATCTTTTTTCGGCAAAACACTGGTTCCAGAACGGTTCAGATGGAGACTGTCCCAATGGTACAGATCCACCCCCCACCCCGGTTCCAAAGCTGATGCCATTGCCCAATGAAATGGAATCCTTCTTTCTCACACCAATCTCTTAGCCATGTGTTTACTTCCCTAACTTTCTTATCCCTATGCCAACTGACACATGGCTCAGGCAGTAATCCAGTGATTAGGACCTTGAGGATTGTTTTTCAATTTCCTTCCTAGTGCTTGACAATGCCCAAACAGATCCTCCACCCTAGTTTTGCTGATGTTATTAGTCCCAATACAGACCACAATAACTGGATCCTCTCCGTCCTGCTCCAATATCCTTTCAAGCCAGTCTGTGGTGTTCTGCACCCAGGCACCGGACAGATAACACACCATGCAGGTCTCCGAATCCAGCTTGCATAGGATACTATTTGTCCCCTTAATTATAGAATCCCCTATATCTACCACTTGTCCATTTGCTCCCTGACTCTTGAATGGCCTTCTGCACCATGGTGCCATGGTCAGCTGGCTCATCCTGTCCACAGCCTTTTCCTTCATCTATACAGGGAGCAAGAATCTCATACCTGTTGGACAAGGTCAAGGGCTGAGGCTCCTCCACTCCTGAACTCAGAATCCCCCTACCTGCCTCACTTACAGTCACACCCTGTTATTCCTGAACACTGACTGAGTTTGAATTACTTAATCTACCGGGTATAACTGCCTCCTGAAACAAAGCGTCCAGGTAATTCTCCCCCTCCCGGATGTGCCGCAGAGTTTGAAGCTCAGATTCCAGATCATCAATTCTGATCCGGAGTTCTTCCAGCATCCAATACTTGCTGCAGATGTGGTCACTGCTGTTCACAATGGAATCAGCCAGCTCCCACATCATACAGCTACAGCACATCACAAGTCCAGTCATAACTACTTATTTAACTAACTTTTGCAATTTATGTATTAAATAATTTTGTAGTACTTAGTAGGTACTTAGTAATTTTGTAGGTCTTATTCAATTAACCAATTAAACTTTTAATCAATCACACGATACACAAGTCATGTAACAGTTGTAAAAGACTTTCGTTCAGCCACATTTAGAATACTGCATACAGTTCTGGTCGCCACATTACCAAAAGGATGTGGATGCTTTGGAGAGGGTACAGAGGAGGTTCACCAGGATGTTGCCTGGTATGGAGAGTGCTAGCTATGAAGAGAGGTTGAGTAGATTAGAATTATTTTCATTAGAACGATGGAGGTTGTGGGGGAACCTGATTGAGGTCTACAAAATCATGTGAGGTATAGAAAGGGTGGATAGCAAGAAACTTTTTCCCAGAATGGGGGACTCAATTACTAAGGATCATGAGTTCAAAGTGAGGAGGGAAAAGTTTAAGGGAGATATGTGTGGAAAGGTCTTTACACAATTGGTGGTGGGTGCCTGGAATGTGTTTCCAGCAGAGGTGGTAGAGGCGGGGACAATAGCGTCATTTAAGATGTGTTTTGACAGATACATGAATGGTCAGGGAGCAGAGGGATACAGATCCTTAGAAAATAGGTGACAGGTTTAGATAGATGATATGGATTGGCGCTTGCTTGGAGGGCCGAAGGTCCTGTTTCTGTGTTGTAACTTTCTTTGTTCTCGTTCTTTGTATGATACTAAACTAAGAAGAATAGTGATTTGTAAGGATGATGCTGAATGACTTCAGAGGAATGTTGACAAATTGACCAAATGGTCCGACATCTGTGGATGAAGTTCAAAGCAGCATATTGTAAGGTAATGCACTTGATCAAAGAAACATGGAGAAACAATACAGGCTCAATGGTACATTTTTGAGAGGAGTAAAGGAGTATAGGAGATGTGCTACACCTCTACAAATCATTGGTCAGACTGCATTCAGAATATTGTGTTTGGTTCTGGGCATCTTATTTAAAGAAGGATGTTAAATCCCTGAAGACAGTTCAAATGAGATTTACTAGAATTATATCAGGAATGAGGGATTTTAGATATAAGGAAAAATTAGAGAGATCTGGCTTTTTCTTCTTGAAGCAGAGAAGATTAAGAGGGGACATTATTGAGATGTTCAATATTAGGAAAAACTTTGACAGAGTAAGGAAGGATATACTGTTTCCACTAATTGGCACATCAGTAACGGGGGGGGGGGTCACAATTTTAAGATTATCAGCAAGAGAGCTAGGAGTGAGATGAGGAGGAACTTCATTACTCAGAGAGTTGTTAGAATTTGGAATACTTGGGAGAGTGATGGAAGTGGGTTCCACAGGAGATTTCAGAAGAGAGCTGAATATATATATATTTGAAAGTGATGAAGTTAGAGGAGCACAAAGTTAGGGCTAGAGAGTGGGACTAGCGAGGTAGCTCTTTAGGGAGCTGATGCTAACAGAATGGATCAAATGGCCTCCTTTTATACTGTAAAATTCTTTGATTCTACAATGCTATCATCCCAAATCCTTACTCGTCATCTTAAACTCACCCCTCATCCCAAATCCTCACCAGCTATCTTAAATACTCACCCCTCATCCTAAATCCTCACCCATCATCTTTAATCCTCACCTGTCACACCAAATCCTCACCCATTATCTTAAATACTCACCTGTCATCTCGAATCCTCATCCATGACCCTGATTCAACCAAATGCAGATACACCACTGTTATGGCCACAGTTTGGAGTTCTTCCATTGAGAACTGACTGGGTTGCTGTTGTCAGGATCACTTACTTTATGTGCTGTCTATAGTCATTCTTGAACAACCTCTGAGCCAATAAGTGTTAGGTTATGGTCAACCCAATTGTGTCCAGATATTTACAGCTCACAAGTAAAAGAGGAACATGCGATTATAATCAATGGAATGAATGTAATGGATTCTAGTCTGGAAATGAGAAACAAACACAGATATGCTAGAAGCAAGAACACAAGATCAGTCTACAACAGGTAGTGTTTATTAAACAATCCATTGAAAATCAAAACAATATGACTGTGATAAATAGCAAAAAAAAACCTGCCTCAAACTTTTGGCTATTTTCTTTATCAGCTCCTGTTTGAAGTGGACTTTTCCCTTTAAGATAATAAGTTTAATCTGATTATGAATAACTTTATTTTGCTAAAGTGGGATCAACAATGACAGAAAACTATCTCGCAGATTGTACGAAAAGCACAGTACGTGAAATCCAATACCATTGTCATTTTCTCATTTCCTCATCATATCTTATCAAATTCAGATTGACACAGATCCTGCATTCTTTCACTGCTAGTTCTCCCACCACCTTTTTCCATCTCCTTTCTAAATACACTTGTTTTCCAACATTTCCTTCTTGGAGCAGTGAGATGCAAGAGTTTGTTGATTGGAACTTGTAGAATATCACAGCAACAGGCACTGAAAAAAGGGATGTAATTATGATGTTGGTTGAGTTAAAAAATACAGAATATTTTTGTCATGAAAGTAGATCATAGTCATTTGGCACTTAGCTGAAAAAAGACATATGCTGTTGAAGCATTCTGTCTTGCACTCATCAGGACTGAATCTCATGAATACCAAATCTCAAAGGGAGCAACAATTTGTACCACATAAGAAAACGTAACTAATTGGTTGACAAGGGTACTCTGGCTCAGATGTTTCCATAGGGATTACATCACAAACAATTATTTCTCAAATATTCCTTTAAATTCCCAAAGGCAAGGTGACTGATTTGTTGAGGTCAATAGCATGGACAGCACACCAGGGAATAGTTGTTCCCTCAAGTCTATCTAAGTGGAAAAATCACAATGCTTGAACATGTTCTTTCTGTATGTAGAGACAGGACTCTGTGTCTGAATATGTATGTTCTAGTAGGCAGAAGTAGAATACATTGTAAGCCTGACTGATAACTCTAAATTGATTATTAGTATAATTCTTAGTGTTCTCAAAGTGCAACCTTTGACAGTTTGTTTCTTTTTCAACAATGTAAAGTCAATTAGTTACACTTACAAACATACAGAAATCAGAAATATGATTCAGATCTAAAATAGGCCCAACTTTGGTTTGACATTCTTCTGGCTCACTGGGTTAGGCTGAGAAAGTTTTAGATTAGATTTGGATTGTTTTGAGCGAGAGTTGGCACAGAAGACAATCATCTGAATAAGCTTCAGATTTTGAAATGTTTAATAAATCACAGCTGAGCTAATTAAAGCTAAGTTGAGAGAGTGAGGATTGCAGATGCTGGAAAGTCAGAGTTGATAAACTGTGGAAAAAGCACGGCAGGTCAAGCAGCATCAGAGGAGCAGGAGAGTCAATGTTTCGGGCAGGACCAGTCCAGGTGAAGGGTCCTGTTTGAAACGTCAACTCTCCTGCCCCTCTGATGCTGCTTGACCTACCGTGCTTTCTCCAGCTCCACATTTTATCGACTCAGGACATAAGAGATCAATTTTCAAACAGAATTCAAATCTGTGTGTTCATGCCAATCAGAAACCAGTAAATTGGGTTTCAAAGTAAAACATTTCATCGAATGTTAGAATTATATAACACCAGAATGGTGGTTGAGATAAACCAGGAAATTACAGACGAGTGACTCGCACATCAGTGATAGGGAAAGTACTGGCGAAAATTTTGAAGGAAAACAATTAATCTCCACTTGGAGAGACAAGGTTTGATCAGGGATAGTCATCATGGCTTTGTCTGAGGGAGGTCCTGCCTAACAAATTTGATAGAATTTTTTTGAGGAGATGACCAGGTGTGTAGATGGGGTAGGGCAGTTCAAGTGATTTATGTGGATTTCAGCAAAGCCTTTGACAAGGTTCCACATGGAAGACTGATGAAGAAGATAAAGGCACATGGGATTCAGGGTAACTTGTCGAGTTGGATCCAAAATTAGTGGGGGGAGACAGAGAGGTAAAAGGCTGTTTGGATTGAAAGTTGGTTGGCTGATAGGAAACAAAGAGTAGTGATAAACAGATCCATTTCGGAATGGCAGGCAGTGACCAGTGGGGTACAGCAGGGATCAGTACTTGGACCGCAGCTTTTTACAATATACATTACTGATATAGAAGATGGTATTAGTAATAACATTAGCAAATTTGCTGATGATACTAAGCTGGGTGGCAGGGTGAAATGTGAGGAGGATGTTAGGAGATTACAGGGTGACCTGGACAAGTTAGGCGAGTGGTCAGATGCATGGCAGATGCAGTTTAATGTGGATAAATGTGTGGTTATCCATTTTGGTGGCAAGAACAGGAAGGCAAATTACTACCTAAATGGAATCAATTTAGGTAAAGGGGCAGTACAGAGAGATCTGGGTGTTCTTGTACACCAGTCAATGAAGGTAAGCATGCAGGTAGAGCTGGCAGTGAAGAAGGCTAATAGCATGCTGGTCTTCATAAGAAGAAGGATTGAGTATAGAAGCAAAGAGGTTCTTCTGCAGCTGTACAGGGCCCTGGTGAGACCACACCTGGAGTACTGTGTGCAGTTCTGGTCTCCAAATTTGAGGAAAGACATTCTGGCTATTGAGGGAGTGCAGCGTAGGTTCACGAGGTCAATTCCTGGAATGGCGGGATTACCTTACACTGAAAGACTGGAGCGACTGGGCTTGTATACCCTTGAGTTTAGAAGACTGAGAGGGGATCTGATTGAGACATATAAGATTATTAAAGGATTGGACACTCTGGAGGCAGGAAACATGTTTCCGCTGATGGGTGAGTGCCGAACCAAAGGACACAGCTTAAAAATATGGGGTAGACCATTTAGGACAGAGATGAGGAGAAACTTAATCACCCAGAGAATGGTGGCTGTGTGGAATGCTCTGCTCCAGAGGGCAGTGCAGGCCCAGTCACTGGATTAATTTAAGAAAGAGTTGGATAGAATTCTCAAGGATAGTGGAATCAAGGGTTATGGAGATAAGGCAGGAACAGGATACTGATTAAGGATGGTTAGCTATGATCATATTGAATGGTGGTGGAGGCTCAAAGGACAGAATGGCCTACTCCTGCACCTATTGTCTGTTGTCTATTCCCAGGTATGTATGGCAGGGATCAGTATTATGTTCCTTCTTGCTTGTGATATTGATAAGAATGCTGCAAATATGATAAGTTAGTTTGCCAATGACATGAAGCTTGGTCAGGTGATTGACAGTGAGGAAGGAGGTGCTTGGTTACAGGAAGATACAGACAGATTGGTCAGATGGACAGATTAGTGGCAGATCGAATTTAACCCTGAAAAGTGTGAGATGATGTACTTTGGAAGGAGTAACTAAACAATGCAGTACTCAGTAATGGCAGCACACTGGAAGCTCGGAGCACCAGAGGGATCTTGGGATGTTTGTCCACAGGTCCCTGAAGGTGGCAGGACAGATTAATAGGGTAGTTATGAAGGCAAATGGGACACTTGCCTTTATCAGTCGAGGCAAAGATTATAAGAGGAGGGAGATTATTTTGGAGCTGTACAGGACTTTAGTTAGGCCACATCCAGAGTACAGTGTGCAGTTCTAGTCTCCACACTAGAGGAAGGATGTGGTTGCACTGGAAACAGTGCAGAGGAGATTCACTAGGGGTTGCCTGAATGGAGCTGTTTAACGATGAAGAGAGGCTGGATAAGCTTTAGTTGTTCTCTTAGACCAAATATAGTACAGGAACAGCTCCTTTGGCCCTCCAAGCTTCTACCACCACATTTTGCCCTTCCATACTCCAGCTCCTTGAAAACCGTGTTAGAGAATTGGAGCTGGAGCTGGATGAACTATGGATCATTCGGGAGGCTGAGGGGGTAATTGAGAGGAGTTACTGGGAGTTGGTCACTCCTAAGGCTCAGGACAAGGAGAGATGGGTTACAGTTAGGGGGAGGAAAGGGGACAGACAGACAGTGCAGAGATCCCCTGTGGACATGCCCCTCAGCAATAAGTACACCGTTTTGGATACTACTGGGGGGATGACCTACCAGAGGAAAGCCATAGCAGTCAGTTCCTCTGGCACTGAGCCTGACACTGTGGCAAAGAAGGGAAGGGGGCAGAATAGAAAAGTACTCGTGGTAGGGGACTCGATAGTTAGGGGAATCGACAGGAGATTTTGTGGTCAGGATCGGGATTCCCGGAAGGTTTGTTGCCTCCCAGGTGCCAGGGTCCGGGACGTCTCCGAACGGGTGTATAAGGTTCTGAAAGGGGAGGGCGAACAGCTAGAAATCGTGTTACATATTGGCACTAATGATATAGCCAGGAAAAGGATTGACGATATAAAAAGTGATTTCAGGGAGTTAGGATGGAAGCTGCAAAGCAGGACAAACAGAGTAGTGTTCTCTAGTTTACTGCTGGTGCCACGAGATAGCGAGGCAAGGAACAGGGAGCGGACGCAGCTTTACACGTGGCTGCACAGCTGGTGTAGGAGGGAGGGCTTCAGATATGTAGATAATTGGGATGCCTTCTGGGGAAGGTGGGACTTGTACAAGAAGGACGGGTTGCAACTGAACTGGAAGGGGACCAATGTCCTGGGTGGAAGGTTTGCTCGAGTAGTTCGAGAGGGTTTAAACTAGTATGGCGGGAGGTGGGAACCTGAGCTGTATACCGGAGGTGAGAGTTGAGCAGATGAGGTAATAGCAAGAGGTAGACCAGCTAGTGGGAAGGATTTTCCAGGGAAGGAACCAAGGGATCAGTTAAAGTGTGTTTGCTTTAACGCAAGGAGTATCGGGAATAAAAGTGATGAACTTAGAGCATGGATCAGTACCTGGTGCTATGATGTTGTGGACATAACAGAGGCATGGGTTTCTCAGGGGCAGGAATGGTTGATGGATGTTCCAGGGTTTAGAGCATTTAAAAAGAATAGGGAGGGAGGATAAGAGGAGGGGGTGTAGCACTACTAATCAGAGAGGGTATCACAGCTACAGAAGCTTCCATTGTCGAGGAATAGCTGCCTACTGAGTCAGTATGGGTGGAAATTAGGAACAGCAAGGGAGCCGTCACCTCATTAGGGGTTTACTACAGGCCCCCCAATAGCAGCAGGGAGATGGAAGAAAGCATAGGTCGGCAGATTTTGGAAAAGTGTGGACGTAGTAGGGTTGTTGTAATGGGTGACTTTAACTTTCCCAATATTGATTGGAACCTCCTTCGAACAGAAGATTTGAATGGACCTGTTTTTGTAAGGTGTGTTCAGGAGGGTTTCCTAACTCAGTACATTGACAGGCCGACAAGGAGAGAGGCCATTCTAGACTTGGTGCTTGGAAACAAGCCGGGGCAGGTATCAGATCTTGTGGTGGGAGAGCATTTTGGTGATAGTGACCACAACTGCCTCACATTCTACATAGCTATGGAGAAGGAGAGGATTAGACAAAATGGGAGGATATTTAATTGGGAAAGAGGAAACTATGATGCGATTAGACATGAGTTAGGAAGCATGGATTGGGAGCAATTGTTCCATGGTAAAGGCACTATAGACATGTGGAGACTGTTTAAGGAACAGTTGTTGCGAGTGATGAATAAACATGTCCCTCTTAGACAGACAAGAAGTAGTAAGATAAAGGAACCTTGGATGACGAGAGCGATGGAGCTTCTCGTCAAAAGGAAAAAGGTAGCTTACATAAGGTGGAGGAAGCTAGGGTCAAGCTCAGCTCTACAGGATTACAGGCAGGCGAGGAAGGAGCTCAAAAATGGTCTGGGGAGAGCCAAGAGGGGGCAGGAGAAAGGCTTGGCAGAACGGATTAGGGAGAACACAAAGGCATTTTACACTTATGTGAGGAATAAGAGAATGGTCAAAGAAAGAGTAGGGCTGATCAGGGATAGCATAGGGAACTTGTGTGTGGAGTCTGAGGAGGTACGGGAAGCCCTAAATGAGTTTTTTGCTTCTGTCTTTACGAAAGAAACAAACTTTGTAGTGAATAAAACCTTTGAAGAGCAAGTGTGCATGTTGGAATGGATAGAGATAGAGGAAGCTGATGTGCTGAAAATTTTGTCAAACATTAAGATTGACAAGTCGCCAGGGCCAGACCAGATTTGTCCTCGGCTGCTTTGGGAAATGGGAAGTGCAATTGCTTTGCCACTTGCGAAGATCTTTTCATCCTCAGTCTCCACTGGAGTCATACCTGAGGACTGGAGAGAGGCAAATGTAATTCCTCTCTTCAAGAAAGGAAATAGGGAAATCCCTGGCAATTACAGACCAGTCAGTCTCATGTCTGTCATCTGCAAGGTGTTAGAAAGGATTCTGAGGGATAGGATTTATGACCATCTGGAAGAGCATGACTTGATTAAATGCAGTCAACACGGCTTTGTGAGGGGCAGGTCATGCCTCACAAACCTTATCGAGTTCTTTGAGGATGTGACTAGAAAAGTTGATGAGGGTCGAGCTGTGGATGTGGTGTATATGGACTTCAGCAAGGCATTTGATAAGGTTCACCATGATAGGCTCATTCAGAAGGTCAGGAGGAATGGGATACAGGAGAACTTAGCTGTCTGGATACAGAATGGGCTGGCCAACAGAAGACAGCGAGTGGTAGTAGAAGGAAAATATTCTTCCCGGAAGTCTGTGGTGAGTGGTGTTTCACAGGGCTCTGTCCTTGGGGTTCTATTGTTTGTAATTTTTATTAATAACTTGGATGAGGGGATTGAAGGATGGGTCAGCAAGTTTGCAGATGACACAAAGGTTGGAGGTGTCATTGACAGTATAGAGGGCTGTTGTAGGCTGCAGTGGGACATTGACAGGATGCAGAGATGGGCTGAGAGGTGGCAGATGGAATTCAACCTGGATAAATACGAGGTGATGCATCTTGGAAGGTCGAATTTGAAAGCTGAGTACAGAATTAAGGATAGGATTCTTGGCAGTGTGGAGGAACAGAGGGATCTTGGGGTGCAGGTACATAGATCCCTTAAAATGGCCACACAAGTGGACAGGATTGTTAAGAAAGCATATGGTTAGACCGTACTTGGAATACTGTATCCAGTTCTGGTCAGCCTATTCTCGGAAAGATGTGGATGCTTTGGAGAGGGTTCAGGGAAGGTTTACCAGGATGCTGCCTGGACTGGAGGGCTTATCTTATGAAGAGAGGTTGACTGAGCTTGGACTTTTTTCATTGGAGACAAGGAGGAGAAGAGGTGATCTAATTGAGGTATACACGATAATGAGAGTTGATAGTCAGAGACTATTTCCCAGGGCAGAAATGACTAACATGAGGGGTCATAGTTTTAAGCTGGTTGGAGGAAAGTATAGAGGGGATGTCAGAGGCGGGTTCTTTACACAGAGAGTTGAGAGAGCATGGAATGCGTTGCCAGCAGCAATTGTGGAGGCAGGGTCACTGGGGACATTTAAGAGACTGCTGGACATGCATATGGTCACAGAAATTTGAGGGTGCATATATGAGGATCAATGGTTGGCACAACATCATGGGCTGAAGGGCCTGTTCTGTGCTGTACTGTTCTATGTTCTATGTTCTATACTAAAATTGTTTTCATTTCCAGGATCCATATCCCTCTATTGCGTTCCTATTCATGTATTCATTGAGATATTCTTGAATGCTGCTAGCGTGTCTGCTTCTACCACCTCCTCTGGCAGTACGTTCAAGTCAGTCATCACCCTTTGTGTGAAAAACCTGCCTCGCACCCTAAACCTGTGTCTCATAGTAATTGACCCCTCTGCCCTGGGAAAAAGCCTCATACTTCCCACTCTATCCATGCTATTCACAAAAGTATAAACTTCTGTCAGGTCACCCCTCAACTTTCTGCATTCCAATGAAAACAAATCCAGTCTATCCAACCTTCCTTCATAGCTAAAATCCCCTGTACCAGGCAACATCCTGATAAACCTTTTCTGTACCTTCGCCAAAACATCCACATCTGTCTGGTAATGTGGTGACCAGAACTGTACTCAAATGTTCTATGCGTGGCCGAACTAAAGTTCTATAGAAGGCAAGCAAGCCATAGGCCTTTTTTTAACTACCTTATCTACCTGTGCTGCCACCTTCAGTGATCTGTGGACCTACACATCCAGATCCCTCTGCATATCAATACTTCTAAGGGTTCTGCCATTCACTGTATAATTTCCACCTGTACTTGACCTTCCAAAATGCATCACCTCACATTTGTCCAGATTTAACTTCATCTGCCAATTTTTGCCCATGTCTCCAACTGATCTATATCCTACTGTATCCTCTGTCCATTGCTCCTCACTATCCGCAACTCCACCAATCTTTGCGTCTTCTGCAGGCTTACTAATTAGACTAGCCAAGTTTTCCTAAAAATAATTTATGTAGTTCAATGAAAAGCAGAGGTCCCAGCACTGATCCCTGTGGAACACCACTAGTCATAACCTCCATTCCAAAAAGCATCCTTCCACCGCGACCCTCTTTCCCCAAGACAGCTCACCTCGATACCATATGATTTCATCTTTTCTACCAGTCTCTCATAAGGGACCTTGTCAAAGGCTTTACTGGAGTCCATGTAGACAACATCAACCGCTTTTCCCTCATCAATCATCTTCGTTATCTCCTCAAAAATCTCGCTCAAGTTAGTAAGGCACAATCTCCTCTGCACAAAATCATGCTGCCTATCACTAATAAGTCCATTGGCCTCTAAATGCAGAGCAGAGATGGCTGAGAGGGAACCTGATAGAGTAGTAGAAGATTATGAGAGGCATGGTCAGGGTGAACAGGAAGCAGCTGCTCCCCTCAGTCAAGGAGTCTATAAAAAGTGGGCAGAATTTTAATGTGAAAGGCAGGAGGTTTAGAGGGGATTTGAGGAAACGTTTTCACATGGTAGGAATCTAGAATACACTGCCTGGGAGGGAGTTGAGGCAGGAAACCTCACAACCTTGAAAATATAGGAGCTCCTGAAATGCCATAATATTCAAGGCTATGGACCTAGTGTAGGAAAGTAGGACTAGAGTAGAAAGGATCAGCATGTGCCTGCGAAAAGGAAGGAGAAGGCTGGCAAGATTTGGGAACCTTTGATAACAAGAGGAATTGAGAGCTGAATCAACAAGATAAAGGAGGCATATGTACGGCTTAGGAAAAGACATACAAACAGAGCCCTCAAAGAATGCAAAGGTAGCATGGAAGAACTCAGACAAACAATTAGAAGAGCTAAAGGCAGCCATGTAATGCCTTCAGCAAACAGGATTAAGGAAAATCCTAAGGCATTTTATACATATATACGGATAAGGAGCAAGATGGTAGCTATGGAAAGGTCGGGCCAATCAAGGAGAAAGGAGGACATGGTGGATGGAGGGGTATGTTGATATTAGAGGGCATGGTCAATATAAAGGAGGTGGTATGGATGTTTCAAAAGCCATTAAGGTGGACAAGTCCCCAGGACCTGATGGGATCTATCCCAGAATGCTGAAGGAGGCAGGTGAGGAAATTACTGGGGCCTTGTCTGAAATCTTTGTATGTTCTCTCGGAGAGGTCCCAGAGGACTGGGGAGTAGCCATTATTCCTTTGTTTAAGAAGGCCAACAGGGATAATCCAGGAAGTTAAAGGCTGATAAGCCTTACGTCAATGGTAGGGGAATTATTGGAAAGAATGCATTTACTCACATTTGGAAAAATATGGACTTATGAGTGATAAGCAACATGGCTTTGTGCAGAGAAGGTCATGTGGCACAAACTTGATTTTTTTTGAGCAAGTGACAAAGATGATTGATGAGGGCAGGGCGGTGGATGTTGTCTATGTGAAACTTAGCAAAGCCTTTGAGAAGATCCGTCATGGCAGGCTGATATAGAAGGTGAAATCAAATGGGATCCGTAGTGAGCTGGTAAGATGGATTCAGGACTGGCCTATTTATAGGAAATAGAGAGTAGTGGTGGAAGGGTGTTTTTCAGACTGGATATTTGTGATCAGTGGTATACAGTATGGATCATTGCTGGGTCCCCCGTTGTTTGTAATAGACAGAAATAATTTGGAGGAGAAATTAGACGGCCTGATTAAAAAGTTTGCAGAGGACAGAAAGAGCTGCAGATAGCGAGGAGGATTATCAGAGAAGACAAAGGTTATAGATGGGCTGGAGATTTAGGCAGAGAAATAGCAGATAGAGTTTAATCCAGACAAATACGTGGTGATACATCTAGTAAGTTCAAAGGAGATGCGAGAGGTAAGATTTTTACAGAGTAAGTGCCTGGAATGGATGAGATAGCAGAAGCGGATACAGTAGCAACATTTAGTTGTTCGGCCTTTTAGAGTAGATTAGATTCCCTACAGTATGGAAACAGGCCCTTCGGCCCAACAAGTCCACACTGACCCTCTGAAGAGTAACTCACCTAATACTATGGGCAATTTAGCATGGCCAATTCACCTGACCTGCACATCTTTGTGATTGTGGGAGGAAACCGGAGCACCTGGAGGAAACCAACACAGACATGAGGAGAATGTACAAACTCCACACAGTTACCCAAGGCTGGAATTGAACCTGGCTCTCTGGCGCTGTGAGACAACAGTGCTAACCACTGAGCCGCCATGCTGCCCTGATTATACTCCAGAGATTCGAATGTCCAACAAACCTCACCACAATCCGACAACCGCTTCATGATTAAAGGACTACAACTGCTTTGAGTGAGAGATCTGAAACAGACAGCTTCAAAATCTAGTCCAGTGTGACTCAATGCTGTGTTAGAGACAGCAAACTATTCAAAATCTACCCGAGAGTGGTTATTCATCCCATCAAAGATAAGTGCCCCTCTGGTGTATGTATTAAATATCATCTAGATGAAAAACTCTTTAACCTCAGTCACCTCCATTCTAAAACTAACTGAGACACCATAGACATAAAAGGCAGACAGTCTGATGATAATGGGAGTTGGGACGTCATGCTGAGGTTGTACAGGATGTTGGTGAGGCTTCCTCTGGAACACTGTGTCCCGTTCTGGTTGCCCTATTATAGGGAGGATATTATTAAGCTGGAAACGGTTCAGAAAAGATTTACCAGAATGTCACCAGGACTGGAAGGTTTGAGTTTTAGAGAGAGACTGAATAGGCTGGCACCCTTTTTCACTGCAGTAGAGGAGGTTGAGGGGTGACCTTATAGAGGTCTTAAAATCTTGAGGGGCATTGATAAGGTGAATGGCATTAGGCTTTTCCCTATGGTGGGGAATGACAAGACTAGGGGACATTTTAGTGGTGAGAGGACAAGATTTAAAAAGGGCATGGGAGCAACTTTTTTTACACAGAGTGGTTTGTACGTGGAATGAACTGCTTGATGAAGTGGTGGTTGTGAACACAGATACAATGTTTAAAAGACATTTGGATAAGTACATGAATAAGAAATATTTGGATGGAAATGGGTCAAACACAGGCAGGTGGGACTATTTAGTTTGGTCAGCATGGACTGGTTAGACCAGAGGGTCTACTTCCATGTTATATGACTCAATGATTCACTAACTGCAGTATCATTGCCAAATTTGTGAGCCACTCTTGATCCCTTTAATTCTGCAAACAATTTTGTCCTGAAATGTTACCAAACAAAACTCAGATATTATCTACACCTAGTGAGTAAAGTATTACACTTCCAAGGTGTGAAAGGAGAGAATCTGGAAGATGTTGGCTTCCAGATGTTCCATCTGTTTCCGGAGGTCACTAGTAACAGTGAGAGGAACACCAGATCAGCTGGTACCTTTTCCAAAATACACAACAAAGACCTTGAGCGTCAACAAAACTCCACATGAGTAGAATAGTTGCTGTCAGCACACTCATGGATGGGACTGTGTATCAACAACACAGATTAGAATGGAAGAAATCCTACCAACAATGTCTTGTGAACTGGGGTTGATGGCGAATGACCTTGCTCACCAATTAAGCAAAATGGAGACAATTTGTCTATCACACTGCTTCACATTGTGTTGCAGTTGCAACATCTTAACAATGAGACAGAGCAGCAACAGAGAAGGAATAGAAGAAAATCTTGAAATGCAGATCCTACTACCTCAGGGGACATCAAGCTTCATGTGTCCTAAGATCTGTAGATTGACAATTGCATTAGTCACAACACTATCCTTGCATCAACATTATCCTGAAATCAAAAGAAAGCCTCCACCAACTGGTTCATCTTCATTCACTCTGATTGTTACACAATAAAACTCTAACACACTTGGCAAATATGATTTCCCTTTCACAAAACCATGTTGACTTTGCCTGATAGTATTATCATTTTCACAATGCCCTGCTACAACCTCCTTAATAATGGATTCTGGCATTTTTCCAATGATAGATATTAAACAAAGTGGCCCTTAGTCTTCTGCTTTCTGTCTTATCCCTTCCTTGAACAGTTTTGCATTTGTAACTTCCCAATCCAAAGGGATCTTTCTAGAACCTAGAAATGCTGAAAGAATACAACCAATGCATCCAAACTCCTGCCTTAAAATTTTAAGCCAATAGCCATTAAATCCAGGATCTATCAGCCTTTATTCCCATTCGTCTTCCTCATACTTTTTCTCTATTGATTGTTATTTTCTCCTCTGTTTTTAATCCTATTTTTCTATTATTCTGGAGATGTTTTGTGTATCTCCCACTGTGAAGACAAAAGACTTGTTCAAAGAGGGATACAAACAGTTTACAGAGAGATACTGGTAGGTTAAGTAAGTGGACCAAAAAGTGGCAAATTGTGTATAAAGTGGCAAAATGGAAAGTTGCTCATTTTGGAAGGGAGAACAAAAGAAGAGAGTATTATTTAAATAGAGAAAAACGGCAGAAAGCTGAATCACAAGGGGCTTGATGGGACTAGTGCACGAAGCATAGAAAGTTAGTACACAGATAGAGCAGGTAATCAGAAAGGCAGATGGAATGTTGACCCATATTTAAAGGGGTTCAGAGGTTTAGAGCTGGGAAGTCTTACTGCAACCAGTACAAGGTGCTGGTGACACCAGATCTAGAGTACTGTGAGCAGTTTTAGCCCCTTAATTAGGAAAATATATCATTTCATTGGAAGTAGTTCAGAGAAGGTTCACTCAATTCAACTCAAGACTAGGCACCCATCAAGAGCAGCAGAATTGTACTCCAGCATATTCTACAACCTCATGGCCTGGCATATCCCCACTCAACCATAAATATCAAGCCAAAGAACAACCCTCGTTCAATGGAGAGTGCAGGAGGGCATACCAGGAGATCTAAAAATGTGTTGTCAACATGGTGAAACCACCAAACAAGACTACTGGCATGCCAAGCAAGTGACAGACAGAGCTAAGCAATCCCACAAACAATGGATCAGATCAAAGCTTTGCAGTCCTGCCACATCCAGTTGTGAATAGTGGTGAACAATTAAACAACTCATTGGAGAAAGAGGTTTCACAGTATTCCTAACTTCACTGATGGAAGAGCCCACCTCGTCAGTGCAAAAGATAAGACTGAAGCACTTGCAGAAACTTTCAGCCAGAAATGCCAAGTGCACGATCCATTGTGGCTTCCTCCTGTGGGTCCCAGTGTCACAGATACTAGTCTTTAACAAATTCAATTTGCTCCACATGATATTGAGAAGTGTTTGAAGACACTGGATATGAGAAAGGCTATAGGCCCTAACAACAATCCAGCAACAGTACTGCAGACTGTGCTCCAGAATTTGCTGTTCCCTAAGCCAAGCTCTTCCAGCACAGTTACAACACTGGCACCTACCCGACAATGTGGAAAATTGCCCAGGTATGTCCTGTACATAAAAAGCAGGACAACTCAAACAGAGCTAATTATGTCCCAACAGTCTACTCTCGATCATCTGTAAAGTGATAGAAGGTGCTAGCAACAGTGCTATCCAGCAGCACCTGCTCAGCAATAACCTGTTCAGTGATGCATAGCTTGGATTTTGCCAGGGTCACTTGGCTCCTGATCTCATTACAGCTTTGATTGAAACATGGACAAAAGAGCTTAATTCCAGAGTGGAGGGGAGAGTGACAGCTCTTGACATCTAGGCGACATTCAATGGAGCGTTGTATCAAGGAGACCTAGCAAAATGGGAATCAATAGTATCAGGGTCTCTGCTGGTTGGAGTCATAATTGGCACATAGGAAGATGTTTATGGTTGTTGGAGGTCAGTCATCACAGCTCCAGGACATCTCTACAAGAGTTCCTCAGAGTAATGTCCTAGGCCGAACCATCTTCAGCTGCTTCATCAACGACCTTCCCTCCATCATAAGATCAGAAGTACTGAAGCAGTCCACGCAACAATGCAACAAGATATGCACAATATGCAGGCTTAGGCTGATAGGGTAAATGCTAAGAGGATGTTTTCCCTCATGGGAGATTCTAGGACCAGACAGTATAGTCTCAGAATAAAATGGCACAAACTTAAGACGGAGGTAAGGAAGAATTTCTTCTCTTAGAAGTTTGTGAATCTTTGGAATTCCACAGACAGCTCTGTATATTTCAGGCTGAGATAGTTAGATTCTTGATCAGTCGGGGTCAATGTTTTTGTGGAAGGACAGGAAAATGGATGTCAGGAATGTCAGATCAGCCATGATCCTAATGAATGGTGGAGGAGGCTTACTCCTGTAACTGTTTCGTGTAGTCTTAAAGCCCTGACACTACCTCCTTTCTTGTTAATAATTCCCTCCTCTCATCCTGAAAATGGTACCAATCCCTCCTCATAGGTCAGTCCTGCCATCCAAAGAATCAGTCTGGTAAACCTTTGTTGCACTTCCTCTTTCACCAGAACATCCTTCCTTAGATAAGGAGGACCAAAACTACATACAATGCTCCAGGTGTGATCTCCCTAAAAACCTTGTATGACTGCAACAAGATATCCAAGCTCCTGGATTCAAACCCTCTTGCTATGAAGATCAACATATCTGCCTGTTGCACCTGCGTCTTACCTTTACTGACCTTCACCCAGGTCTTGCTGCACCTCCCAAACTATCACCATTCATCTTCCTGTTTTTCCTCCCAAAGTGGATAAAATCGCATTTATCCACATTATACTATATCTGCCATGCATTTCCCACTTGTTCTGAGGAAGGGTCACAGGACCCAAAACATTAACTCTGATTTCTCTCCACCAATGCTGCCAGATCTGCTGAGCTTTTCCAGCAATTTCTGTTATGCTGAAGTTTTCCTGCCTCATCCTCATAGATTACACTCCCACCCAGCATTCTGTCACAAGTAAATTTAAAGATATTACATTTAGTTCCTTCATTTAAATCATTAATAAATATTATGAATGGCTGTGTTGCAAACACTGCTCCCTGCAGTATTCCACTTGGCACTAGCTGTCACTCAGAAAGTGACCCGCTAATTTCTACTCTTTGTTTCCTGCCTGGTGCTCAGCACCAATGGCAAAGTAACAGGAACAAGGGATTCTGACCTCACTCCATGCACCCCCACTAAGCCTTCCACTTCCACCCTATTTGCCCCCCTCAGCTTTGTAGCAATTCAAACGGAGGAGGGGGCACTTGCCTCAAACCCAGCATGTCTGGGCTCAATGGACACAAATAGGTGGATGGGTTAGTAAGTTTGCAGATGACACTAAAGTTGGTGGAGTAGTGGACAGTGCGGAAAAATGTTGCAGGTTGCAAGGGGACTTGGATAAACTGCAGAATTGGGCTGAAAGGTGGCCAATGGAGTTCAATGCAGCTAAATGTGAGGTGATTCACTTTGAGAAGAATAACAGGGAGACAGAATACTGGGTCAATGAAACAATTCTTGGTAGTGTGAATGTATAGAGGGATCTTGGAGTCCATGTATATAGATCCCTCAAAGTTGCCACCTGGGTTGATAGTGCTGTTAAGAAGGCATATGGTGTGTTAGGTTTTATTAGTAGAGGGATTGAGTTCTGGAGCCGTAATGTCATGCTGCAACTATACAAAATGCTAGTGCAGCCGCACTTGGAACATTGTGTACAGTTCTGGTCGTCCCATTACAGGAAGGATGTGGAAGCATTGGAAAAGGTACAGAGGAGATTTACCAGGATGTTGCCAGGTCTGGAGGGAAGGTCGTATGAGGGAAGGCTGAGAGACTTGGGTCTGTTCTCATTGGAAAGAAGAAGGCTAAGGGGGGATTTGATAGAGGCATACAAGATGATCAGGGGATAAGATAGGGTAGATAGAGAAAGTCTTTTTCCTAGGATGATGACGTCAGCTTGTACGAGGGGGCATAGCTACAAATTGAGGGGTGATAGATTTAAGACAGATGTCAGTGGCAGGTTCTTTACTCAGAGAGTGGTAAGGGCATGGAATGCCCTGCCTGCCAATGTCATTAACTCATCCACATTAGGGAGATTTAAACAATCCTTTGATAAGCATTGAATGATGATGGGATAGCGTAGGGGGATGGGTTAGATTAGTTCATAGGTCGGTACAACATCAAGGGCCAGAGGACCTGCACTGTATTGTTCTATGTTCTAATATCTGCGGGTTAAAGCTTGGGTTATGGTTCGGGTAAAGTCAGGGCTAGGGTGAGGGTTAGGATTAGCATTGGAGTAATACAGCATTGAAACAGGCCCTTTGTCCTAAACTGGTCCATGCTGACCATGGTGCACATTCTGCTAGTTCCAATTCCTTGCATTTGGTCCATATCTCTGTCAACCCTTCCCATCCACATACCGATCCAAATGTTTTTTAAATGTTGCTATTGTACCTGCCTCAACCACTTCCTAACATTTTTCCCTCTCACTTTAAATCTATGCCCTCTAGTTTTCAATTCCCCATTCCTGGGAAAAAGACAATATGCATTCTTCCTATCTATGCCCCTCATGATTTTATATACTTAAATAAGGTTACTTGTCATTCCCCTATGTTCCAAGGAATAAAGTCTGATACTGGCCAACCTCTCCCTATAACTAGTCCTGGCAATGTCCTTGTAAATCTTCCTTGCATTCCTCTAGTTTAACTCTTACCTCTAACAGGGTGACCAAAACTGTACAAAATATCCAATGCGTCCTCATCAACGACTTATACAACTGTACCATAATGTATCGACTCCTATACTCAATGCCTCGACTGATGAAGGCCAACTTGCTAAGTGCCTTCTTTACCACCATGTCTACCTTTGATGTCACTTTCAATGAACTATGAACTCTCCCCAGGTCCCTCAGTTCTACAACACTCTTCAGGACTTTACCATTTACTGTATAAGACCTACCTTGGTTTGGCTTTCCAAAGTGCAACACCTCACACCTACCTCTATTGAATTGCATTTGCCAATCCTCAGCCCATTTTCCCATCTGATCAAGATCCCTTGGTAATTTTTGATAACCTTTCTCGCTATTAATGATACCTCTTGATCTTGTTATTATCCGCAAACGTACTAATCATACCTTGTACATTCACATCCAGATCATTTATGTACATAACAAATAGCAAAATTCTGATCACATAGCCTCGTTTGATGACCCCTTAAGAGAATTCTAAGCACTGTTGTGATATCTTCCCAAATCAAACGAGTTCTGGAGCCGTAATGTCATGCTGCAACAATACAAAATGCTAGTGCAGCCGCACTTGGAATATTGTGTACAGTTCTGGTCGTCCCATTACAACTCCCCCTTCTCGCTTACCTGTACTTCTGTCCCCTGGAACACTGAGCTGCCAGTTCTACCCTTCTCTCAGCCATGTTTCTGTTATTGCTATAAATATCCCAATCCCCAGAGCGAATCCATGCTTTGAACTCATCTGACTTACCAGTCAGGCCTCATGCTTTGAAATAAATGCACTTTCAACTAGAAGTGTTTTCCCTCCCTTTATTTGCCCCTGTCTATCCTGAATAGTAAACTTGTTCTCGATGCCTAACGTATTTTCCCCTGACTTTTCGATGGCCCTTCTCTTATTCAGATTACTTAAGGTTGAGGAGGAAAGGATCAGACAGGATCTAGACTGTTACAATGTACCTGGGAAGGAACTGAAGAATGGACTTAGGAGAGCTAGAAAGGGGCATGAAAAAGCTTTAGTGGATAGGATTAAGGAAAGCCCTAAGGTGTTCCACACTTATGTGAGGAACAAGAAGATGGCCAGTGATCAGGGATACTGAAGGGAACTTGTGCCTGGAGTTGGAGGAAGTAGGGGAGGTCCTTAATGAATACTTTGCTTCAGTATTCACTACTGAGAGGGACCTTGATGTTTCTCAGGACAGTTTCAAACAGACTAATATGCTCAAATAGGTTGACGTGAAGAAGGAGGACATGCTGAAAATTTTGAAAATCATATGGATAGATAATTCCCCTGGGCCAGATGGGATATATCCTAGGTTCTAACAGGAAGTGAGGGAAGATAACCTTTGTGCCCTCACTGACCACTGGAGTAGAGCCAGATGATTGGAGGGTGGAAAATGATATTCCCTTGCTCAAGAAAGAGATTAGGGATAATCTTAAGAATTACAGACCAGTCATTCTCACGTTGTGGAGGGGAAAATACTGGAGAGGATTCTGAGAGATAGGATTTATGATTACTTGGAAAACCCTAGTTCAGTGGGCGGCACGGTGGCACAGTGGTTAGCACTGCTGCCTCACAGCGCTAGAGACCCGGGTTCAATTCCCGTCTCAGGCGACTAACTGTGTGGAGTTTGCACATTCTCCCCATGTCTGTGTTGGTTTCCTCCAGGTGCTCCGGTTTCCTCCCACAGTCTAAAGATGTGCAGGTCAGGTGAATTGGCCATGCTAAATTGCCCATAGTGTTAGGCAATAGGGGTAAATGTAAGGGAATGGGTGGGTTGCGCTTCGGCAGGTCGGTGTGGACTTGTTGGGCCGAAGGGCCTGTTTCTACACTGTAAGTAATCTAACCTAATTAGAGACAGTCAGCATGGCTTTGTGAGGGGCAGGTCATGCCTCTTTGAGGATGTGACAAAACACACGGATGAAGTCGAGCAGTGGATGTGGTGTACATGGATTTTGGAAAGGCGTTTGATAAGGTTCCCCATGATAGGCTCAATCAGAAGGTAAGGAGGCATGGGATACAGAGAAATCTGGCTGCCTGGATAGTGGTGTTCCACAGCGATCGGTTACAATGGACATTGACAGGATGCAGAGCTGGGCTCATTAAGTGTCAAATGGAGCTGAACCTGGAAAAGTGTGGAGTGTTTCATTTTGGAAGGTTGAATTTGAAGGCAGAATACAGGGTTAAAGGCAGGATTCTTGGCAGTGTAAAGGAACAGAGGGATCTTGGGGTCCATGTCCATGATCCCTCAAAGTTGCCACCCAAGTTAATAAGATTGTTAAGAAGGCGTATGGTGTGTTGGCTTTCATTAAAAGGGGATTGAGTTTAAGAGCTGTGAGGTTATGCTGCAGTGCCATAGAGCCCTGGTTAGTCTACATTTAGAAAATTGTGTTCAGTCTTGGTCATCTTATTATGGGAAGGATATGGAAGCTTTAGAAAGGGTCCAGAAGAGATTTATGAGGATGCTGCCTGAACTGGAGGGCATGTCTTCTGAAGGAATGTTGAGGGAGCTAGGGCTTTTCTCACTGGAGTGAAGAAGGATGAGAGATGACTTGATAGAGGTGTACAAAATAATGAGATGCATAGATAGAGTGGATAGCCAGAAACTTTTTTCCATGGCAGAAATGGCTATCATGAAGTAGCATAATTTTAAAGTTCAAAGTTTGGGAGAAGATTTGTAGCTCGGGTGCTCGTTGTTGTGGTTCTGTTCGCTGAGCTGGGAATTTGTGTCGCAAACGTTTCGTCCCCTGTCTAGGTGACATCCTCAGTGCTTGGGAGCCTCCTGTGAAGCGCTTCTGTGATCTTTCCTCCGGCATTTATAGTGATTTGTCTCTGCCCCTTCCGGTTGTCAGTTCCAGCTATCCGCTGCAGTGGCCGGTATATTGGGTCCAGGTCGATGTGTTTGTTGATAGAGTCTGTGGATGAGTGCCATGCCTCTAGGAATTCCCTGGCTGTTCTCTGTTTGGCTTGTCCTATAATAGTAGTGTTGTCCCAGTCGAATTCGTGTTGCTTGTCATCTGCGTGTGTGGCTACTAAGGATAGCTGGTCGTGTCGTTTTGTGGCTAGTTGGTGTTCATGGATGCGGATCATTAGCTGTCTTCCTGTTTGTCCTATGTAGTGTTTTGTGCAGTCCTTGCATGGGATTTTGTACACTACATTGGTTTTGCTCATGTTGGGTATCGGGTCCTTCGTTCTGGTGAGTTGTTGTCTGAGAGTAGCTGTTGGTTTGTGTGCTGTTATGAGTCCTAGTGGTCGCAGTAGTCTGGCTGTCAGTTCGGAAATGCTCCTGATGTATGGTAGTGTGGCTAGTCCTTTGGGTTGCGGCATGTCCTCGTTCCATTGTCTTTCCCTTAGGCATTTGTTGATGAAATTGCGCAGGTATCCGTTTTTGGCGAATACATTGTATAGGTGTTCTTCCTCTTTTTGCAGTTCTGGTGTGCTGCAGTGTGTTGTGGCCCTTTTGAATAGTGTCTTGATGCAACTTCACTTGTGTGTGTTGGGGTGGTTGCTTTCATAGTTCAGGACTTGGTCTGTGTGTGTGGCTTTCCTGTATACCTTTGTGGTGAATTCTCCATTCGGTGTTCTCTGTACCATCACGTCTAGGAACAAACAGTCTTACCACAAATTCAACCCAAACTCTGGGTCAGATATGTGGACGACACCTTTGTAATCATTAAAAACGCAGAAATAGAGAACACACACCGGATCATCAACACCACACTCACAGGAATCCGATTCATGACAGAGGAAGAAAAGGACAACCAACTCCCATTCCTAGACAAAATCCCATGCAAGGACTGCACAAAACACGACATAGAACAAACAGGAAGACAGCTAACGATCCGCATCCATGAACACCAGCTAGCCACAAAACGACACGACCAGCTATCCTTAGTAGCCACACACGCAGATGACAAGCAACATGAATTCGACTGGGACAACACTACTATTATAGGACAAGCCAAACAGAGAACAGCCAGGGAATTCCGAGAGGCATGGCACTCATCCACAGATTCTATCAACAAACACATCGACCTGGACCCAATATACCGGCCACTGCAGCAGACAGCTGGAACTGACAACCGGAAGGGGCAGAGACAAGCCACTGTAAATGCCAGAGGAAAGATCACAGAAGCGCTTCACAGGAGGCTCCCAAGCACTGAGGATGTCACCTAGACAGGGCACGAAACGTTTGCAACACAAATTCCCAGCTCAGCGAACAGAACCACAACATAAGTTTAAAGCGATTGGAGGAAGGCTTAATGGAGTTGTGAGAGATAGGTTCTTGCCACAGAGAGTGGTAGGTGCATGGAATGCACTGCCAGCAGTTGTAGTAGAGTCAGATAACATTAGGGACATTTAAGTGACTCTTGAATAGGCACATGGATAATAATAAAATTAAGGGTATGTATGTCAGTCTGATCTTAGAGTAGGACAAAAGGTCGGCACAACATTGAGTGCTGAAGGGCCTGGACTATGCCTCCCAGAATTCCGCTGTGATGATTCTTAACTGCCCTCGTATTCTAGCCCTCTGGAAATGAATCAAAGAGTAGAGATCTACTGCTGAGGCTGCATAAGGTGCTGGTCAGACCATATTTAGAATATTGATAGCAGTTTTGGGCTTTGTATCTAAGGAAGGATGTGTTGGCTTTGGAGGGAGTCCACAAGAGTTTTACAAGAATGAGCCCAGGGATGAAGGGCTTGTCATGGTTGGAGCACTTGGAAACAGCAATCTTTGAAAATAATTCATTTTCCTGATCTCCAGCATGAACTGGTTTAAGGTGAACAGAGACAGATGTGTTGGGGAGCGAGAGGAGGAGAGATGGATAGTCAGAGATGGAGAGGAAAAGATACAGTGATTGGAAATGAGAAAGGGAACAGAGGAAGAAAAGTAGGAAAAGGATGGAGTAAGGGAGAGAGTAGGAAGGACAAAAAGAAAGGAAGCAGGAAGAGATGTGAGGAATATGGAAAGGGGGAATAGAAGAGAGACTAAAAGAAACAGAAATGAGATCAAGTGAAAGGATAAGGAACATGGAAGCAGAGGGGAAGAGATGAACACACTCAGAATGCAGACTACAGATGACTTGCCAGTGTTTGAAGACAAACTATTTACGTTAGACTTTACCTCAGTGTAAATTGCATCACGCTGCAGTAACTTTCATCTTGTCCAAAGTCGACTTGCTCTTTTCTGAAGACTCCATGTCTGCACTGCAAGATACATTAAACATTCATGTGAATAATTGGAACACAGGCTTTGTATAAACTACCAATTTAAAAACCGAACAGCCCCAGTTGCAATCACAATCCCATTCATAGGTTACAGGAGCAGGCAGAGAGTTGACAAATGGAGTATAAATGTGGGAAAATGTGGAATTGTTCATTTTGTAACAGAACAAACAAAGTATTATCTAAATGGAAAGCTTCAATATAAAGGGACTCGGGGGGACTTGTGCATGATACTCAGAAAGCTGGCACACAGGGGCAGCAGGTAACTAGGAAGGCTAATGGAACGTTGGTCCTTATTTCAAGGGGTTTGGAATATAAGAATAGGGAAATCTTACTGCAACTGTACAAGATGCTGGTGAGACCACATCTGGAATACCGTGAGCAGTTTTGGTCTCCTGGTCAAAAGAAAGATATAATTGATGGCCTGCATCCCAGGGTACTGAAGGAGGTGGCTCGGGAAATCGTGGATGCGCTGGTGATTATTTTCCAGAGTTCAATAGAATCGGGGTTGGTTCCTGAGGATTGGAGGGCGGCTAATGTTGTGCCACTTTTTAAGAAGGGTGGGCGGGAGAAAGCAGGAAATTATAGACCAGTTAGTCTGACCTCAGTGGTGGGAAAGATGCTGGAGTCTATTATAAAGGATGAAATTACGGCACATCTGGATAATAGTAACAGGATAGGACAGAGTCAGCATGGATTTATGAAGGGGAAATCATGCTTGACTTATCTTCTTGAATTTTTTGAGGATGTAACTCGGAAGATGGACGAGCGAGATCCAGTGGATGTAGTGTACCTGGACTTTCAGAAAGCTTTTGATAAAGTCCCACACAAGAGGTTAGTGAGTAAAATTAGGGCGCACGGGATTGGGGGCAAAGTACAAGATTGGATAGAGAATTGGTTGGCTAATAGGAAACAAAGGGTAGTGATTAACGGCTCCATTTCGAAATGGCAGGCAGTGACCAGTGGGGTACCGCAGGGATCCGTGCTGGGACCGCAGCTTTTTACAATATATGTAAATGATATAGAAGATGGTATCAGCAATAACATTAGCAAATTTGCTGATGACACAAAGCTAGGTGGTAGGGTGAAATGTGATGAGGATGTTAGGGGATTACAGGGTGACCTGGACAAGTTAGGTGAGTGGGCAGATGCATGGCAGATGCAGTTTAATGTGGATAAATGTCTGGTTATCCACTTTGGTGGCAAGAACAGGAAGGCAGATTACTACCTCAATGGTATCAAATTAGGTAAAGGGGCTGTTCAGAGAGATCTGGGTGTTCTTGTCCACCAGTCAATGAAGGCAAGCATGCAGGTACAGCAGGTCGTGAAGAAGGCTAATAGCATGCTGGCCTTCATAACAAGAGGGATTGAGTATAGAAGCAAAGAGGTGCTTCTGCAGCTGTACAGGGCCCTGGTGAGACCACACCTGGAGTACTGTGTACAGTTCTGGTCTCCAAATTTGAGGAAAGACATTCTGGCTATTGAGGGAGTGCAGCGTAGGTTCACGAGGTCAATTCCTGGAATGGCAGGATTGCCTTACACGGAAAGACTGAAGCGACTGGGCTTGTATACCCTTGAGTTTAGAAGACTGAGAGGGGATCTGATTGAAACGTATAGGCTTATGAAAGGACTGGACACTCTGGCAGGAGGGAACATATTTCCGTTGATGGGGGAGTGCCGAACCAGAGGACACAACTTAAAAATACGGGGTAGACCATTTAGGACAGAGATGAGGAGAAACTACTTCACCCAGAGAGTGGTGGCTGTGTGGAATGCTCTGCCCCAGAGGGCTGTGGAGGCCCAGTCTCTGGATTCTTTTAAGAAAGAATTGGATAGAGCTCTTAAAGATAGTGGAGTCAAGGGGTATGGAGATAAGGCTGGAACAGGATACTGATTAGGAATGATCAGCCATGATCATATTGAATGGCGGTGCAGGCTCAAAGGGCAGAATGGCCTACTCCTGCATCTATTGTCTATTGTCTATTGTCTATTGTCTATATAATTTCATTGGAGGTAGTTCAGGGAAGATTCATTAGGATGATCCCTGGGTTGAATGGATTGTCGTGTGAGGAAAGGAGTTTAGAAGAATAAAAGAAGTTTTTATTGAAATATATAGGATTCTTCAAGGGTTTGAGAGGGCAAATGTTGAGAGGATGTTTCCTCTCATGGGAGAATCCAGGACCTAAAGATACAGTCTCAGAAGAAAGGGGCACTGAATTAAGATTGAGATGAGGAAGATTTTTTTCTGTCAGATGGTTGAGAGTCTTTGGAACTCCTTACCACAGAGAGCCGTGGGGGCAGAGTCCTTGAGGCTAAGCTAGAAAGATTCTTGATCAGTTGGGGAATCAAGAGTTATGGGGAAAGGGCAGGAAAGTGGATGTGAGGAATCAGCCATGATCCTATTGAATGGTGGAACAGTTTAATCCCAGTTCCCATTTCTTTTGGTCTCATAGTCTTATTATTATTACCAACAGGAACCTGCTAAACCAGGATTAAATCCAATTACATTTATACAACCCCCTTAAACAGAAGAATCTATCTCAAAATATGTCATAAGACTATCGAAACAATAGTCAAAGAAAGAACCAGTATAAGGGAAGGTTTAACATTTGATCAAAAAGATCTTGAGAACAGTCAAAAGAAGGAAGATGTGGTGAGATATAGAGAGAGAGAGAGAGAGAGAGAGAGAAAGGGATTAAGAAAGGGAGAGATACAGAGCATTACAGAGTCATACAGCGCAGAAACAGACTTTGGCCCAACTCGTCCATTCCAACCAGGCATCCTATTCTGACCTAGTCCCATTTGCCAGCATTTGGCCCATATCCCTCTAAACCCTTCCTATTCATGCCATCCAGCTGCCTTTTAGATCTTGTAATTGCACCAGCCTCCACTTCCGCTGCCAGCTAATTCCACAAGAATAGAAAAAAAAAGATATAATATATACATATAAAAAAGAGAGAGACCTACAAAGAGAGAGTGAAATAAAGGGATGAGAAGGAGAGACAGTAAGTGAGAAAAAGATTGATAGAAGAGGAGAGAGACACAGTAAGAGAGAGAGAGACAAAGAACGGAAAGAGATTGAGAGAGGAGGAGAGAGATCGAGAGAGAAAATGAGAAAGACACAGAGAAATAAAGGTAGAGACAAAAGAGATAAAGAGTGTGAGACAGAGAAAGGCAGAGAAGAGGAGAAAGTTTTTTTGGTGAATATATGGAGGCTAATATCGAAGTAACTCAAGGCACAATCGCCAATGATGAAGCTGGAAATGTTTTGGATATGTATTTGATGGGAGATTGGTGAGAGCGTTGGACAATTAGTGTATCAGAAACAATCTCACAGTGTTCATGATAACCTGGGACAATTAGTGTATTCGAGACAATCCCAAGTCATGGAAAATGAATTATGTAAGAAGGAATTTTGTTACAGATTAAAAATAATGTACTTTGTTCAATTAAAAGGCAATTTGTGACATTGAATGATTCAGTGACTACACCCCCTGATTGCAATAACTTTAGCATTTTTATTACTTACTATATTTTAAGGCGAAGATAAAACACAGTCCGACAGTGGATATGTAGATCATCACCGCTGCTGTGATTGTTGCTGCAATGTCACCATAGGGAAGGGTGCATTTTTTAACTGTAGATAGAAATATGAAAAGTTACAATATCAAGTTTTTTTTTGATGAAGTGTATGTTGATCACTGCTCTTTGCAAAATGTAATTTTATTAATATTTTGTTCATCAAAGTAAAACTAAACTAATCTTCTGGAAAAAATGTAACTGTGATTCCTGGCTGTGAAATTATTTCTAAATGTGAATAAGAGACATAAATTTGCTTTGGATATGAAAGTAAGGTCAGCAGAAAAGGCAAATCAAAGCTAATTGGGGAAATTGAATTTCAGCTTGTGGGACTCATTGCACGTAGAGCTCTGAGTGTTCAGTATGTTCGGAGGTGGAGAACAGAGAAAGCACACTTACATTGGGTTGTGTATGTTAAGGGTTAGAAAATCAAAGATCGCTATCAGAGCAGATAGGTAACTGGGTTTTGTTAAAGGGTTTGCTAAACAAGGTTCTAAGGAATCTGAGGTATCAAACTTCCAAAAATAAAATAGGGACTGTAGGTCTGTGTCATTTTACTGGGAACCCTCACTGGGAAACTCCAATGAAATGGAGCTCCTGCTAAGAGCAACTGAAGGATCAAATCCAGCAAATAAAAAAGCAAATACATTCCACGTAATTGCTTTAAGGGATTTTGGAGAGGAACATGGCTCAGTAAATGCCTTTTTATTTTCAGTTATAGAACATGAATGTTGTTGGCTGGGTCCAGTATGTATTGCCTGTTGAAGATGCTCTCGAGTAAGTGGTGGTGAGCTACCTTCTTGTTTTGCGTGATGTTGAATAGACCCACAATGCTGTTGGGAGGGAATTTCAGGACTTGACCCAGTGACAGTGAAGGAATGGCATATATTTCCAAGTCCGGAATTGATGATGTGTACATTTGTGAAAACTAACTTTGTTTTTTCAAGTATATAATAGGTAGTTTATAGTTTCTGCTGAACATCATCTGCCTATTAATTTATGAAGAATCAACACTGATTTTAGTTTGATTGTACAGTAAAAAATTTTAAAAGTGAAATCATGTTCATCAGACTTTTTCATAGATATTGGTTTGCTGGTCTCCATGGTGATCTTAAGAATTACATAACTATTACAATGGACATGCAGGTCCTTGGACTCCTCCATTGCCAGACCATAGCAACATGACGGCTGGAGGAAGAGAGCCTCATCTTCTGCCTAGGAACCCTCCAACCACAAGGGATGAACTCAGACTTCTCCAGTTTCCTCATTTCCCCTCCTCCCACCTTGTCTCAGTCCCAACCCTCGAACTCAGCACCACCTTCCTAACCTGCAATCTTCTTCCTGACCTCTTCACCCCCACCCCCGCCTCTGCCCCCACTCCGGCCTATCACCCTCACCTTATCATCCTCACCTTAACCTCCTTCCACCTATTGCATTTCGAACGCCCCTCCCCCAAGTCCCTCCTCCCTACCTTCTATCCTAGCCTGCTTGGCACACTTTCCTCATTCCTGAAGAAGGGCCAAAGCCCGAAATATCATTCTCCTGCTCCTTGGATGCTACCTGACCTGCTGCGCTTTTCCAGCAACACATTTTCATTACTATTACAATGCCTGGGGAACTGCTGCATATGAATAGCTGCCCTCCATAGTCAGTAGAGCCTTGGACCCTGTAGCAGAGATCATCCCAAAGCTAGGCATCAAGTCAATTTTGAAGGTTAATCTTACAACTTGCAAACATAATCTTAGTACATGGGAAAATAACCTTTGACTGACCAAGATAGAGAAATCTCTGTCATCAAGAGAACAGTGCCATGTTTCTTCAGGACAAGCAAAAACAGCATAAAGTCAATACCTCCATTCATTCCTCTGTTACTGACTTCATATGAAACATTTGCACTTGGCTTAACAAATGTGATAAAGGTTTATGTGTTTCAACGTGTCATGCATAAGAAATTACATATTTTGATTTGAAAGACAAACTGGAAATGGAACTGTGCACTGTTATGAAGTTGCAGGTGTGTAAGGAGAGTACTCTCTCCTTTAAGAGAGAGTAGAAGCTGGCATGGACCTAGAAAGGCACAGAGCGTGCTGAGAAAATTAAAAATGGAACATTTGGCTGTGAAACAATTAGCTGGAGCTGCGTTGCTATATTACACAACAAATTCGAATTTGAGCAAACAGTTTAAATTATGCCCCAAGATACCAAATTCCAATCGAATTTGAATTTTACTGTTTTGGATGACATCAAACCAATGAGACGGTCCAATGTTTTGGGGTATATAAAATCAGGCATTTTGAACAGTTAGCCAGAGCAACAAAGAGCACCAACCAAACACAGACTGCCTGCAGAATCGCTCTCTGAAAGGTACCTTTTCATATGAAATCTGTGAAGCAGAAGAACAAAGAAAAGACCCAGGAAAATATAGAGGAAGATACCAAGGGAAAAGCGACAACTGGCTGGTTTTGAAATTTGAATTTTTTTGTTAAACTTAATCGGGGGTTTTATCAGGTCAGTACCCTGTTATACAGTGGGAGGTAGATAAATTGATCAGACAAAGGAAGTTTACAGCATAGATACTTATTGTTTAATATTTTTCCTACTTGGGGCTGAAGAATTTTTTTTTTCTTTAAAGAATGGAATTTGGTAGATCTTTGTCACTCATACTTTAACAGATTACAAGGCAAGGTGAGCTTTTCTGTGTGTCTGGTTTAAATTAGCAAATTTACCCTGCGCCACAACAGCACAGCTGAATTGACGAAAATTAACTCTCCTTTGATAACTCAACCCAAAAACAGAATACAATGGAGTTCACTCATTGGTTACACAAGGTTATGCACCTTTTGAAACTGGACTTGAAACGTTTTGCACGAGGTGCTGTTGGGTTAAAAAAGAAACTGTGCAGGAACAGTTTGGTTTGAGAGAAGAAAAATTGGGCACTCAGACCTTAAAAGTATGCAAACAAATTCGATCTCTTCCTCTGTAAGGGGAAAAGAAATAGCATTAAAGACTCCACAAAAAGAAAGGTTTCTAACTCAAACTATGACCTAGGTATAACTGATCATCTACTGAACTGAGGATTGCTGCAGTCAACAACATGAGATCATTGCCAATAAGTAACTGACCTATAAGAACATCAACTCATTTCCCCTTATGGTTTAGATTCTTGATCCACAATTTCCTGTTTCTTCCTATATATTTTATCCATGATACTCCTGCAAAACTCTTGCCTTGTCTGACATATCCATTCCACTTTTGAATGATTGTGTGTGTTTGCATTTCAAAGGGCATCATTTAATTTTACATATTAATAATTAATAACCCATTTTGTCACATGTTAAAGGATAATTTCATTACAATAACTACATTTTTGGTTTCTTCTTTACAGTGATTCACAAATCTCATCGAGGCTGTGACAAGTTAACATCTTAAGGCAACATGATGATAGGGAGGATGGTCAGAGTAGATGTATATTTTCAATGGAAATGAGTAGGGAGTGAAATAAAAATATTGGAAACTGAAAATTCAAACACTGACCCTCCAGCAATCAAATACGAGGGTGCTTACAAATGTAGATGGAATATTATACTATTTTAAAGAATATTATCAAGGTCACATATGAAAGATGTTATGAACTGCTTTGTGTAAATAGGTCACAAGAAATAGTTTTGGCTACACACAACATGATGTAAACATAGAAGATGCGCCCCATAAAATAAAATCCTTATGGACTCATCTGAGAGGGGTCTGGTCAAGTGTAGGAAAAAGAGATCAAGTTCATATGGACAATAACATTATTCGAATGAGTCACAGTACTGGAGATCACCCATTGGGATGGTGCTGGAGTTTCACGGAGCACAAAGAGGATGGCAAAATTTTCTGAGTACCAATCACACTCAGATTCTTAGGTCTGGATTGGGCTAAGGGGGTCAGGCTCAGGTTGGGGGGCGGTAAGTGTTTGGTTTGGAGCAGGGAGAAGGAGGCGTCAGGTCTGGAGGGGAACAAGGTGGGGTCGGGTCTGGATGGAGTGGGAAGTGGATTGGAAGAGAAAGGGTAGGTTGGAAATGGAGGCAAGAAATGGGGCATCAGGTCTGGATGGGGAAGGGGCTGTTGGGTCTGGAGGGAGGCAAGAGGTGGGGCAGATTGGAGTCGGGGGGGGGGGCATAGATCCAGAATCAGTGATAAGGAGGTTCAGCTCCCACACTAAAGGAGGATGTCATGTCAAGGTTTTGTGTGTGTTTGTGGTTTCAGGGAAATGTATGTAGATGTGTCTGAGATCAGTTGAGTAGTTACCAACGAGTAAAATCTTGTATTTAATCATCCAATTTCTTTCCTGAGTAAATATTTACTTAATTTCAATGGTACCCTCTGAATGCTTTAATGTTAATGGGAAATTCTTTTGGAGTCTGTTACAATGGGGATTCCACAGGTCCCCATATAAAATGTTTATCTACACTGGAAGAACAGCCATCTGGTCAGTGGACAATGTGGGAATGCATGTCAATGTATGACAAAGTCAATATGGGTTACAAAGCCAGATTCATATCCAATTTAAGAATTGGAAGATTGCCTTGTGAGGATTAGCCAACTATGATTTGGTACCAAAATGGCCTTGGTAAAAAAAATGGCAACTTCTAATGATTGATACAGACAAAGAAATATCAACTTTTGTAACATTAGATGGACTTTTTTGATGGATTATGTAACTGTACTGTACATATCAATGATTTGTTTGTGTCCAGAAAAAAACCTTGGAAGAACATTTAAACACATTTGATTAGTTACAAAAACTAATTTTTTACCTAAATTTTGCGAATGTCAATATGTCGAAGAAAAAGTGACTTACTTGGGCCATATTGTGGGACAAGGACAAGATGTAAAAATAAGGATTGGATGTTTCTGTACCTAAAGCAAAAGGTGAAATTCTGCGATATATTGGTGAGTAGATTTATCGGATGTTTGCTCTATATTTCAGCATTGTTGTGCCTCCCTTGATAATCTTACTAAAGAAAACTAAAAAAAAAACTCAAGTGGATAGAAGAACTTTTGACAACTTGAAAACAGGACAGACTACCAAACCAGTTGTGGCAGCACCAAATTATAATAAGGCAACTAAACGGGATTATTGATGCAGGAGCAGAGTAGGCTATTCAGCCCATTGAGTGTGCTCCACCATTCAATGACATCATGGCTGATCTGATAACTTTCAACTCCAATATTCCACCCTTTTCCCTTAACACTAAATATCCTTCCTGTCTAAAAAAACACTTACCTTGAGATTGTGCCCTCAGGTCCTAGACTCTCCCAAAAAGGAACAAGGGAACAGTAACCCTGCCAAGTTTCCTATGAAGCTTATATGCTTGAATAAGGTCACATTTCATTCTTCTAAACTCCAGTGAGTACAGGCCTAACCTACTCATTTTCTCCTCATAAGTCCTTTCATACCGGGATCAGCCGAATGAAACTTGACTGGACTGCCCAATGTAGGAGTTATGTAAGAAATCAGCTCATCACCATCTGTTCTGGGCAATTAGGGATGGGAAAATGTTTGCCCAGCTGGTTGCACTTGCAACCTTGTCATTAATTGCTAAAGGAATAGAATATATATGTGGGGAAACATTGCTGAAATTGTATAAGGTATTTGTGAGACCACACCTGGAGTTTTACATACAATTTTGGTCCACTAACTTGAAGGGGGATATGGTTGCATTGAAGGTAATTCAGAAAAGGTTCGCTAGTTTGATTCCAGACATGAAGGGTTTGTTTTATGAAGAGAGACTGAACATTTTCAAATTAGAGGAGACAAAGTCATATAGCACAAAAACAGACCCTTTGGTTCAACTTGTCTGTATTAGACCAGACATCCCAATGTGACCTAATCCCGTTTGCCAATATTTCACCCATATCCATCTAAATCCTTCCTATTCATAAACCTACCAAATGCCTTTTAAATGTTGCAATTGTACCCACCTTTACCTCTTCCTTTGGCAGCTTGTTCCATACACACACCAACCTCTGCGGGTCCTTTTTAAATCTTTACCCTCTCATTTTAAACCTATGCCCTCTTGCTTTGGACTTCCCTACCCTGGGAATAAGCCCTTGTCTATTCACCGTACCATGCCTCTCATGATTTCATAAACCTCTAAAAGGTCACCACTCAGCCTCCGATACTCCAGGGAAAATAGCCCCTGCCTATTCAACGTCTCCCCATGGCTCAAACCTTCCAACCTTTGCAATATCCTTGCAAACCTTTTTGCAACCTCTTAAGTCGCGACATCTTTCCAATAGAAGGGTGACCAGAATTGCATACAGTATTCTAGAGGTGGCCTCACCAATGTCCTGTACAGCCGCAACATCACACCCCAACTCCTATACTCCATATTCTGACCAATGAAGGCAAGTAGGCCAAATGCCTTCTTCACCACCTTGAATACCAACAGCTCCATCTTCAAGGAACTGTGCACCTGCACCCCCAGTGTCTCTTTGTTTGGTAACACTTTTCAGGGCTCTATCATTAATTGTATAAGCTCTGCGCTGGTTTGCCTTACCAAAATGCAGTACCTCATGTTTTTATCTATATTAAACTCCATTTGTCACAGCAAGGCACATTGACCCATCTGATCAAGGTCCCGTTGTACTCTGAGATATTATCTTCTTCACAGTCCATTACACCCCACCTATACTACTGTCATCTGCAAACTTACTAACCAATCCATCTTGTTTCATATCCAAATCAATTATATAAATGGCAAAAAAGTCTAGGGCAACTGTCTGTTTGGAGTTGGCACATTGTCCCTGAGTCTGCATGGATTTGCTCCCATTTCTTCCCACAGTCCAAAGATGTGCAGATTAGATGGATTGGCCATGCTAAATTGACTGTACTGTGCAGGGATGTGCTGGCTAGGTGGGTTAGCCATGAGGAATGCGGGGTTAGGGGGAGGGTCTTGGGTGGGGGGGATGGGGTGGGGAATGTTCTTCAGAGGGTTGGTATGGATTCGATGGGCCGAATGGTCTGCTTCCAAACTGACGGATTCTATGATTCTATGGCTATCCATGATATAAATGCCTTAGTAAGGGGTCTGCTTCCATACCGGAGGGATTTTATGATCACATCCATGCCTTTCAATGATACAAATGTCTAAACAATCCCTTCCCTAGTTTCTAACAAAATTCCAGGAAATACCTGATCAGGTCCCAAGGATTTATCTACCAAATGCATTTTAAAACCTCCGGCACCTCCTCTTCTATAATACGCACTCTTTTCAATACATTTCTGTTTATTTCCCCAAGTTCCCTAGGTTCTGTGTCCTTCTCCACAGTAAATACTGATGCAAAATTTTTTTTTTTGGTGTCATACCCATCTCTTGTGGTTTCGCACATCGATAGTCATGTTGATCTTTCAGGGGCCTTATTCTCTCCCTAGTAACTCTTTTGCCCTTAATGTACTCATTGAATCACTTTGGATTCTCCTTAACTCTATTTGTCAAAGCTATTTCAAGTCCCTTTTTTGCCCTCCTAATTTCCCTGTTCAGCATACTCCTACTGCCCTTATCTCCTCTAGGGATTCACTCAATCCCAGCTGTCTGCACCTGACATATGCCTCCATTTTCTTGACCACAGCTTCAATTTCTCTTGCCATCTAGTATTCTCTACACCTACCAACCTTGCCCTTCACATGAACAGAAACATATAGTCTTTGAATTCTTGTTATCTTATTTTTAAAGTCCTCCCACTTCCCAACTGTCCCTTTATCTGTATATAGCCTCCCCCAATCAATTTTTGAAAGTTTCTATCTAATACCGTCAAAATTGGCCTTACTCCGATTTAGAACTTTAACTTTTGGGTCAGTTCCATCCTTTTTCATAACTATTTAAAAATGAACAGAATCATGATCATTTGCCCTAAAGTGCTCCCCCACTGACAACTCAGTCACTTGCCCTGCATTACTTCCCAAAAGAAGGTCAAATATTGCTCCTTCTTTAGTAGGTACATCCACATATTGAATAAGGGAGTTTTTTTTCTACCCACTTCATGGATTTCTCCCCATCCATGTTCTTAATACAATGACAGTCCCAGTCTCTGTTTGGAATGTTAAAATCCCCTACCATTACAAGTATATTATTCTTACAGATCACTGAGATTTCCTGACATATTTGCTTCTCAATTTCCTGCTGACTATTGGGGGACCTATAATACAATCTCAACAAGGCAATCATCAATGCATTATTTCTCAGTTCCACTCATAGAACTTCACTAGATAATCTCCCCGGAATATCTTCCCTAAATACTACTTAAAGAACTGTCTATTTCCTCTGTAAATTTATTCAATGTCTCAGGATCGTTTGGCATGGTGGTTAGCACTGCTGCCTCACAGCACCAGGGACCAGGGTTCAATCCAGCCTTGGGTGAATGCTTACGTGGAATTTGTGCATTCTCCCCATGTGTGCTTCCTCTGGGTGCTCCGGTCTCCTCGCACAATCCAAAGATATGCAGATTAGGTGGATTGGCCATGTTAAATTACCTCTTGTGTCCAGGAATGTGTAGGTTAGTTGGATTAGCCATGGAAAATGCAGGGTTACAGGGATAGGTAGGGGGGTGAGTTTGGGTGGGATGCTCTTCAGAGAATCAATGTGGACATGTTGGACCAAATGGCCTGATTCCACACTATAGGGATCCTATGATCTATGATCCACACTTTAAAACAGGTCCTTCCTCATCATTTCAGTTTTAAATCTGAAACCCCTTATCGTAAATCTTTGTTCCTAACAAAAAAACGCTACTCCCATCCTCTCTTGCCTCCCTTCCTATCCTTCCCATTGCAGCTATCCTGGAACAGTGAACTGAGATCTAATTGAAGTACATAAGATGCTAAAAGGGATTGACAAGGTCGAAATAGAAAGGTTATTTCCTCATGGGGGGACAATCAAGAATGAGAGGTTGTAGGTTTATGATAAGGGGTTTCAGATTTAAAGCCATAACAAGGAGAAATTACTTCTCTCAAAGTGTCATGAATCTGTAAAATTCACTATCCCAGAGTGTGGTGGATGCTGGGACATTGAGTAAATTTATGGAAGAAATAGATAGATCTTTAATTAATAACGGGTTGAAGGTTTAAGGCAGGAAAGTGGAGTTGAGGCCGAGATGAGATCAGCCATGATTATATTAAGTGGTGGAGTGGGTTCAAGGGGCTGAATTGCCTCCTCCTGCTCCTAGTTTTTATGCTCTGTCAGCTGTGACTGAATAAAGGAAACAAAATATACATAACGATAGATTGGATAAACAGATTAAACATTTGTGTTAAAAGAGAAGTTTTCTTCCCATGGACGCTGCCAGACCTACTGAGTTTCTCCAGCAATTTCTGTTTTTGTTTAAGATCTTAGCAACTGCAGTTTTTTTGTTTTATTTAAATATTTGTGGCTGATTTGAGAAAGGCAGTGAGGATTTGTAATGGGGAGATCTTGCTTGACGAACCTGACAGACCATTTTTTCGAGAAGTGGCTAAAATAGTGGACAGTGAATGACCATGCAAGTTATTTAACTGGACATCTAACAAGACAACTATAATATCCCTCACTGGAGTTTATGCTATTGTAGGCAGTGTAGGATGGAGTGTCAAATTGTAGAGATCTTAATAGATTAAATGAATTGACAAAACTGTGACAAATAGATTTAAAGTAGGAGAAATGATAGATCATCCATTTTGGAAATTAAAACAAAGATAAAACAGACTACTATCTAAATGGTGAAAAAGCAGAGACAAAGGGAGTTCAAAAGATCTGGGAGATCTGTTACATAGAACATTGAAATGTCATCAGCAGTTACAGAAGACAGCTGATACAATGCTGTCTATGATATCTCCAGGACCCAAAAACACAAGGATAGAAGTCAGCTACCTTCAGCTACATATACATCTGGTTTGTCTACACCAGGAACACAGTAATATAAGGTGACAGATCTTTTTGCCAAACAGAATTGCATCAAAGTTTATAATGTAGTCTGGGTTTGTGCAAGTTGTATTATCTAGATACTTGATTAATCTCCCTGGGAAAAGTATTAAACGTGAATATTAGTGTTTGCTTACAATGTATCACACTCACCATTTTCATTTGCTTCATAAATTGGCAAGGGTGACATTATTATTGTGAATACTCCAGAACCAAGAATAACGTAACGCTCACCTGCCAATAAATCAGAGTTTCAAAAATAAACTAGATTCTGGCCAAATGGGTGAGCATAAAATCGAATGCAAGCAAATTCAACGTCAGTTCACCATCATATGCTTGGCTGTGGGTGGCACAACTGAGTCTGACTCAGAAAGCTGTAGGTTCAAGTCCCACTCCCAGACTGACACAATCAAAAGAGCCATTTCTCAGATGATAAACCATAAAGGACTGTCCTTTACAACCACTTCCCTCACCCAATTACTACAATAAAGAGAGAGATTATCTTGGAAAGGCTCTTAGGAATGTAAAGATAACAGCTACTTTACTGGGTGTGTATTATAGGCCCCCAAAGAGTCAGCAGGAAATAGTGGAGTAAATAGTTCACAGAGGTGTGCAAGAGTAACAATCGGGTGATTATATTAAGGAATTTCAACTTTCCCAACATAAGTTGGAATAGTGTTAAGGGTTTGAATCGAATCCAGGGGAGTTTTTTGTATCAATATGTAGAAGGTCCAACAAGGGACAGTGCTGGATCTGGTTCTGGGGAAGGAAACTGGACAAGTGTTCGACGTGGCAGTGGGAGACCATTTAGATTATACCTACCACAATACGGTACAGTTCAAATCTGTTTTGGACAAGGAAAAAGATGGCCTGCCAAAGATGGCTTTGGAATTGGGGGAAGGCAGATTTTATTATAATAAAGCAGAATGTGGCCACAGTAGACTGGGAACAGCTCCTTGCAGGTAAGTCCACAGTAGATCAAGGAGCAATAGGTTCCAAGTAAAAGTAAATCAATGAGTAAGTACTCATGCATTTATTTCTGCAAAACTGCCTCCTCTTTTCTACATCTCGATGGGATTTCCAAATGTGAAAGAAAATGGTTAATGTTTGGGCACCATTATTTCCTACCTGCCTTCTCAGCAATGATCATACAGTAATAACAGTAAAAGAATCCTGGAGTCTAGGACAATGCACGACTGGATTAAGAGGAAGAGAATGGTTTTTAGCAAGTCCAAAGGGGGCAATTCAGCTGTGGCCCTAGGGGAATACAGGAAGTGCAGGAGGGAACTTAAGAAGGCAATTAGTAGAGCAAGGTGGAGCATGAAAAATGACCTGCAAACAGAATTAGGGAGAATGCTAAGGAATTTCGTAAATACATTAAAGGGAAGAGATTAATCAGAGAACGACTAGAGCCCATTAAGGACCAAGGGAACAACCTGAATATGAAGCGACAGGATATTGGAAGGATGTTGAACAAATACTTCTCTATGGTCTTCACTCTGGAAAAGGAGAATGGAGGTACAGAATTCAGGACTGAGAGTGATTTGCACAGTTTGATATAGGAAATGGGAAGATATTCAAGGCTCTGTCACGTCTAAAATCAAGCTAATCCCCTGACCTTGATGAACTGCAACCCAGGCTGCTGTGGAAGGTGAGGCAGGAAAATGCAGGGCTCTGACACAATTTTTTAATTCCGCTCTGGTCACAGAGGAAGTGCCAGAGGACTGGAGGATGGCTAATATGGTTCCACGTTTTAAGAACATAAGGAGCAGGAGTAGGCCATCTGGCCCTTCGAGCCTGCATCACCATTCAATAAGACCATGGCTGATATTTTCATGGACTCAGCTCCATTTTTTTTAGATTAGTTTAGATTACTTACAGTATGGAAATAGGGCCTTCGGCCCAACAAGTCCACACCGACCCTTCAAAGAGCAACCCACCCAGACCCATTCCCCTATATTTATCTCTTCATCTAACACTATTTAGCATGGCCAATTCACCTAACCTGCACATTTTTAGACTGTGTGTACCCATACAGACATGGGGAGAATGTGCAAACTCCACACAGACAGTTGCCCGAGGTGGGACTTGAACCCAGGTCTCTGGCGCTGTGAGGCAGCAGTGCTAACCACTGTGTCACCATGCTGCCCATAATTACTCGCCCTCTCACCGTAACCCTTAATTCCTTTATTGTTCAAAAAAAATCTACCTTAGCGTTAAAAGCAATCACTGAAGTAGCGTCAACTACTTCCCTGGGCAGGAAGTTCCATAGATTCACATCCCTCAGGGTGAAGTCCTAAGTCTGCTCCCCTCGACTTTAAGGCTATGCCCTCTTGTCCTAGTTTCACCTGCCAGTGGAAGCACTCTCTCTACTTCTATCTTATCTATTCCCTTCATAATTTTGTGTGTTTCTTTAACATTCCCTCTCATTCTGTTAAATTCCAATGAAAATAATCCCAGTCTACTCAGTCTTTCCTCATAAGCCAACTCCCTGAACTCCAGAATCAACCTCATGAACCTTCTCTGTACCCTCTCTAGTGGCAGTACATCTTTTCTCAAGTAAGGAGACCAAAATTGCACACAGTATTCCAGGAGTGGCCTCACCAGTACCCTATACAGCTGCAACATAACCTCCCTACTTTTAAACTCAATCCATTCAGCAATGAAGGACAAAATTCCATTTGCCTTCCTAATTACCTGCTGTACCTGCAGAACAACCTTCTGTGATTCATGCACAAGGACACCCAGGTCCCTCTGCCCAGCAATATGCTGCAATTTTTTATCATTCAAATAATAGTCCTTTTTACTGTTATTCCTACAAAATGGATGACTTCACATTTATTCATATTCTACCTGCCAGAACTTTGCCCACTCACTTAAACTATCTATGTTCCTCTGCACACTTTGCTCTTCTGCACACTTCAGTCTTCTGCACACTTTGCTCTGCCACTCATCTTAGCATCTACAAACTTTGACACACTACACGTGACCTCCAATTCCAAATCATCTATGTGAATTGTGAATAATTGCGGTCTCAATATTGATCCCTGAGGCACACAACTAGTTACTGATTGCCAACCACAATAGTACTCATTTATCTCCACTCTTTGCTTCCTGTTAGTCAACCAATCCTCTATCCATGCTAATACTTTACCTATAAGACCATGTATCTTTATCTTATGCCCTGATGAAGGGCTTATGCCCATTCTCCTGCTCTTCAAATGCTGCCTGACCAGGTACTTTTCCAGCACCACACTCTAGACCCCTATCTTTATCTTATGCAGCAGTGTTTTGTGTGGTACTTTGTTGAAGGCCTTTTGGAAGTCTAGATACACCACATGTACTGGATACGCGTTATCCATCGTGTTCATAATCTCTTCATAGAATTCCAAAAGATTAGTTAAGTATGACCTGCCCTTCATGAACCCATGCTGCATCTGCCAAACAGGACAATTTCTAACTAGATGCCTTGCTATTTCTTCCTTGATAACAGACTCAAGCAATTTCCCCACTACAGAAGTTAAGCTTCTGTAATTCTGACCTATAATTCCCCATCTTTTGTCCACTGCTCTTTTTAAACAGTGGTGTCACATTTGCTGTTTTCCGATCTGCTAGAACTGCCCAAGAGTTCAATGAATTTTGAAAAAATTACCAGAAGTGCTCTTGCTATTTCTTTGGCCATCTCTTTTAGTACCCTTGGATGCATTCCATCAGGGTCAGGAGACGATCCTTAGCTCCATTAAGCTGGCCACCACTACCTCTTCTGTGATGATGATTGTTTCCAGGTTCTCAGCTACTTTTGTCTCTTTGTCACTTACTGGCATGTTATTTGTGCCTTCCATTGTGAAAACCAACACAAAATACCTGTTCAATGCCTCAGCTATTTCATCCTATCCCATAGCTAAATACTCCTTCTCATCCTCTAAAGGACCAATGTTTACTTTAGTCACTCTTTTTCGTTTTATATATTTATAGAAACTTTTGTGATCTGTCTTGATATTCTGTGCTGGTTTTTTTTCTTTCATGTTCTATCTTATGTTTCTTTACAGCTCTTTTTGTAGCTTTCTGTTGACCTTGAAAGATTGCCCAATCTCCTAGTTTCCCACGGATCTTGGCCACTTTGTATGCCTTCTCTTTCGGTTTGATTGTCTCCCTTATTTCCTGAGACACTCATGGCAGATAACCCCTTTTCTTACAGTCCTTCCTTTTCCTGGATCTGTACTTGTGCAGAGCACTTTGAAATGCTACTTTGAAAGTCCTCCACTGCTCATCAATTGTCCCACCAAGAAGTCTTTGTTTCCAGTCTACTTTAGCCAACTCCTTCCTCAGCCTATTGTAGTCTCCCTTGTTTAAGGGCAGGACCGAGTATAAGATTTTATCTTCACACTCTCCATCTGGATTCAAAATTCAACCACACTGCGATCGCTCTTTCCAAGAGGATTCCTAACTATGAGAATGGTGGTAGCAAAGAACCAGGAAATTACAAACCAGAGAATCTCACATCAGTGGTTGGGAAACTATTGGAGAAAATTCTGAAGGAGCGAATTAATACCCTCTTCGGTATGGGTTAATTAGGAATAGTCAGCATGGCTTTGTCAGAGGGAGATCATGCCTAAAATATTTGTTCAAATTTTTTGAAGATACGATCAAGTGTGTGGATGAGGGAAGGTCAGTTAATGTAGTTTATGTGGATTTTAGCAAAACATTTAACAAGGTCCCACATGGGAGACTGAGAAGGTTAAAGCACATGGAATTGAGGGAAACTTGGCAGGTAGAATCAGAAACTGGTTTAGTAATACAGAACAAAGGGTAATGGTAAGAAGCTGTTCAAGTGACTGGAGGCTGATGTCCAGCGGTAAGGACCCATGTTGTTTGTAAGTTGAAGAGACAGGTCAGGCTGGAACACAACAGGGAGCAAGGAATGGGTGGAGCTAAGAAGGGGATGGTGATGGTTTGGTGCTGTACTATAGGGCCCCAAATAGTCAACATGAATTAGAGGAACAAATATGCAGGGAGACTGAGGAGACTTGCAGGATCAATAAGGTTGTCATATTAGGAGATCTGAATTTTCCTAACCTAGATGGTGTGGAATTTGCTAAGTGTACTCAGGAAAGTTTCCTCAAGCAGGATACAGAGGTTCCTACTCGGGAAGGGGCAAAACCTGACCTATTCTTGGGAAATAGGGCAGGACAGGTGACAGACGTACATTGGGGGAACACTTTGGGACCAGTGACCATGGTTCTATTAATTTTAAAATTGTTATGGAGAGGGACAAAACTGGCCCATAGGTTCAAGTTGTAAATTAGGGTACGGTGAGTTTTGATGGAATTAGACAGGAGCTTGCAGGGGTTGATTGGAGCAGGTTTTTTTGGGGGCAAAGGGACCTCAGCAAGTGGGAGTCCTTTAAAGGTGAGATAGCTAGAGTTCAAGGTCTAAATGTTTCTATGAGGATGAAGGGCAAGGTTGGCAGAAATAGGAAACCCTGGATGACATGAGATATTGAGGCTTTGACTAGAAAAAAAAAGAAACATGGCTCAGATACAGGCAGCTGGGATTAAGGGAATCCCTGGAGGTATATAGGGAATACAGGAGTTTACTGAAGAAGGAAATCAGGAGGATGAAATGGAGCATGAGATAGCTTTGACTGAGAAGATTAGGGTGAATCTAATTAGGTTCTTTGAGCATATTAAAGAAAAATGAATAACTAGAGAGAGAATAAGGCCCCTCAAGGACTGAAATGGACATGTTTGTGTAGAACTGCAGGAGATGGACGAGGCTCTCAATTAATATTTCTCCTCTGTGTTTACCATGGAGAAAGACGTGAAGACTTGGGAACTTGGGGGAGTTAGTGGTGATATCTTGGGGGCAGTCCATATCACAGTAGAGGAGGTGTTGGATGAATTAGAATGTACAATGGTGGATAAATCTGCTGATCCTGACCAGATATATCCAACAAACCTGTAAGAGGCTAGAGAAGAAATTGTGGGGGCCCTGGCTGATATTTTTGAAACATCATTAGCCATGGGGGTGGTCCCGGAAGACTGGAGAGTACAGAATGTTATGCCATTATTCAAGAAGGGCTGCAATGAAAAACCTGGGAACTACAGGCCAGTAGGTTTACCATCTGTGGTGGGCAAGTTACTTGAGAAGATTCTGAGAGAAAAGATATACATGCATTTGGAAAGAAAGGGTTTGATTATGAGTTAGTTTGGCTTTGTGCATGGGAGATCATGCCTCACAAATTTTTTTTAGAGTTTTTTGATGAAGTGACCAGGAAGGTTGATGAGGGCAGGGTTGCAGACATAGTCTACTTGGATTTCAGTAAGGCCTTTGATAAGATTCCACACGGTAAGCTGCTCTGGAAAGTTAGATCACATTGAATTCAGGGCGAGCTGGCAAATTGGACACAAAATTGGCTTGATAGTAGGAAGCAGAGGGTAATAGTGGAAGGATGCTTGTCGGACTGGAGGCCTGTGACAAGTGGAGTGCCTCAGGCGTTGGTGTTGAGCCCATTACTGTTTGTTATCTATATCGATGAATTGGATGAGAATGTACAAGGTATGATTCATAAGTTTACTGATGACACTAAAATAGGTGGTATCTTGAATAGTGGGGAAGGTTCTCAGAAATTGCAGCAGGACCTTGATCGGCTGGGGAAGTAGGCTGAGAACTGGCAAATGGAGTTTAATATAGAGGTCTTGCATTTTGGCAAGTCGGATCAAGTAGGAGCTTCATAATGAATGGTAGGGCTTAAGGAATGTAGTGGAACAGAGGGATCTTGGAGTTCAGATTCACAGTTCTCTAAAAGTGGAGTCACAGGTAGATAGGGCAGTGAAGAAGACTTTTGGCCTTCATCAGTCAGGGCACTGAATTTAGAAGTTGGGAAGTTATGTTGCAGTTATACAGAACATTGGTGAGGTCACATTTGGAGTACTGCTGTTCAGTTCTGGTCACCTTGTTATGGGAAGGTTATTATTAAAACTGGAGAAAGTGCATAAGAAATTTACAAGGATATTGCCTGGACTCAGTGGATCTGTGTTATAGGGAGAGGTTGGGCAAGCTGGGATGTTTTTCTTTCAAGTGTAGGAGAATGAGGAGGGATGTTATCAAGGTGTATAAGATCATGAGAGACATGAAAAAGGTGAATGCACTCAGTCTCTTTCACAGGGTTGAGAAATTGAGGACCAGAGAGCTTCAGGTTAAAGTTAGAGTGGAAATGAACCTGAGGGGCATTGTTTTTATGGAATGAGTTGCCAGTGAAAGTGGTTGAGGTGGGTACATAAACAACATTTAAAAGGTATTTGGACAAATATATGAATAGGAAGGGATTAGAAGGATATGGGGAGAAAGTGAGGACTGCAGATGCTGGAGATCAGAGCTGAAAATGTGTTGCTGGAAAAGCGCAGCAGATCAGGCAGCATCCAAGGAACAGGAGAATCGACGTTTCAGGCATGAGCCCTTCTTCAGGAATGAGGAAAGTGTGTCCAGCAGGCTAAGATAAAAGGTAGGGAGGAGGGACTTGGGGGAGGGGCGTTGGAAATGCAATAGGTGGAAGGAGGTCAAGGTGAGGGTGATAGGCTGGAGTGGGGTGGGGGTGGAGAGGTCAGGAAGAAGATTGCAGGTTAGGAAGGCGGTGCTGAGTTTGAGGGTTGGGACTGAGACAAGGTGGGGGGAGGGGAAATGAGGAAACTGGAGAAATCTGAGTTCATCCCTTGTGGTTGGAGGGTTCCTAGGCGGAAGATGAGGCGCTCTTCCTCCAACCGTCGTGTTGCTATGGTCTGGCGATGGAGGAGTCCAAGGACCTGCATGTCCTTGGTGGAGTGGGAGGGGGAGTTGAAGTGTTGAGCCACGGGGTGGTTGGGTTGGTTGGTCCGGGTGTCCCAGATGTGTTCTCTGAAACGTTCTGCAAATAGGCGGCCTGTCTCCCCAATATAGAGGAGGCCACATCGGGTGCAGCGGATGCAATAGATGATGTGTGTGGAGGTGCAGGTGAATTTGTGGTGGATATGGAAGGAACCCTTGGGGCCTTGGAGGGAAGTAAAGGGGGAGGTGTGGGCGCAAGGTTTGCATTTCTTGCGGTTGCAGGGGAAGGTGCCGGGAGTGGAGGTTGGGTTGGTGGGGGGTGTGGACCTGATGAGGGAGTCACGGAGGGAGTGGTCTTTTTGGAACGCTGTTAGGGGAGGAAAAGGAAATATATCCCTGGTGGTGGGGTCCGTTTGGAGGTGGCGGAAATGACGGCGGATGATACACTGTACGTGGAGGTTGGTGGGGTGGTAGGTGAGGACCAGTGGGGTTCTGTCCTGGTGGTGATTGGAGGGGCGGGGCTCAAGGGCGGAGGAGTGGTGAGTGGAGGAGATGCGGTGGAGGGCATCGTCGATCACGTCTGGGGGGATATTGCGGTCCTTGAAGAAGGAGACCGTCTGGGTTGTACGGTATTGGAACTGGTCCTCCTGGGAGCAGATGCGGTGGAGACGAAGGAATTGGGAATATGGGATGGCGTTTTTACAGGGGGCAGGGTGGGAGGGGGTGTAGTCTAGGTAGCTGTGGGAGTCTGTTGGTTTATAGTAAATGTCGGTGTTGATTCGGTCGCCCGAGATAGAAATGGAAAGGTCTAGGAAGGGGAGGGAGGAGTCTGAGAAGGATATGGGCCAAGTGAGGAAATGAGGTTCGTGTGGTCGGCATGGACCAGTTTGGGCCAAAGGACTTGTCTCAGTGCTGTAGGATTTTATGACTCTACATACATGAATGATGCAGATGAAAACGTGTGGGGAATGTTAAGCACATTTGCAGATGACACCAAAGTTTATGGAATAGTTAACAGTGAAGATGATTGTAGGTTTTAGGAAGATATAGATGGATTGATAAGATGGGTGGACCAGTGGCAGATAGTAATTAACACTGATAAGTTTGAGGTGATGCATTTTGGAAGAAGAAACAAGATTAGAGAGTATTTAATGAATGGCAGGACACTGGGTAGTTCAGAGGAACAGAGGGATCTTGGATAATAATTCACAGATCCCTGAAATCAGCAGAGCATGTGAATAAGGTAGTTACGTAGGCATATGGTACTCTTGCCTTCATAAGTTGTGGAATAGAGTATAACAGCAAAGAGGTAATACTGGAGTTGTACTGAGCATTGGTTAGGCCACAACTGGAGTATTGATTAGATTCCCTACAGTATGGATACAGGCCCTTCAGCCCAAAAAGTCCACACCGACCCTCGGAAGAGTAACCCACCCAGAAATATTCCCCCTACCCTATATTTACCCCTGACTAATGCACCTAACACTATGGGCAATTTAGCATTGCTAATTCACCCTAACCTGCACATCTTTGAATTGTGGAAGGAAACCCATGCAGACATGGGGAGAATGTGCAAACTGCACACAGTCGCCCGATATGGGAATTGAACCCGGGTCCCTGGCACTGTGAGACAGCACTGCTAACCACTGACTCACCGTGTCAGCCATGATGTGCAGTTCTGGTCACCGCACTACAGGAAGGATGCAAAATCACTACAGGAGGTTCACCAGAATGTTGCCTGGGATGGAGAAATTGAGCTATTAGAGCAGAGAGAACTGTTTGGGTGGAGTAGGGTGGGGGGGGAAGCATGACTGAGGTGTATAAGATTATGACAGGTATGCACAGTGTGAATAGAGACTGGGTGTTCCCTATGATTGAGGGGTCAATCATGAGAGGGCATAGTTTTAGGGTAAGGGGCAGGAGATTCAGAGGGGATTTGGGAAAAACAATTTTCACTCAGTGAATGGTGAGAATCTGGAGTGTACTGCCTGGGAAGGTAGTGGAGGCCAGAAACCTTACAACCTTTAAAAATATTTGGATGAGCACTTCAAATATCATAACATTCAAGGATATGGATGAAGAAACAAGATGAGGGAATACTTAATGCATGGCAGAACATTGGGTAACTCAGAGAAACAAAAGGATCTTGGAGTTTCACAGATCCCTGAAGTTGGTAGAGCACGAGAATAGAATAATTAAGTAGGTACATGGGGCACTTGCTTTCATCAGTCATGGTATAGAGTATAAATGCAAGGAGGTAATGTTGGGGTTGAGTTTGCTCCTATGTTCAAGGATGTGGGTTAGGTTTAATGCAGAAAATTGGGATTAGCACACTTTTAGTGACAAAAATGTTGATGCAGACTCAATGTGCTGAAGGGCCTATTCTGCGCTGTATGAATCTGTGAATCTAATCAATGAATGTACAAAAGGCAGTTTATAGGGTTCTTTCTGACAAGTAAGATCTGTGGAAGCAGAGGTGCTCTGGACACCAATCTCCAGAGCACTCAGCACCGAGCTTCTAAAGAAAACAGTCCAGAAAAATAGCTGAATCTGTGTCTGTGGATACTGGACCATAGAGACTAAAGCGCTAAGCTTGTAAGAAGACTGGCCAGAAATCTGGTGAAAACTGAGGGTACAGAAAACCCATACATTAATAGGAGAGAGTTCCAGAAACCAGTTACAGTGATTCCAACTGAACAAGGAGTATCTATAAAGTTACTATTAAGGGTAAAAATATGATTTTTAATTTCTGATATTGTAAAGAATTTGTTTCAAATTTGTGTCAAATGCAAGCAAGTTCATGATTTTCTCTTATGTGTTCAACTTTGATGTTCTTTTGTTAAAGTACGTTGTCAGTTACTTGCGAATATGTTCAGTGACTGACCACCACGATATACAAAGAGGAATTAAAAAATATATGGATCATCAAGTCAGATTTCTCTTTAGGGTCTGACCAGTACAGTATTCTCATTTGTTTGGATCATAACAACCCTTCCAATTTACTTGTGACAGGCACGAAAAACCAAATTATTTCCTGAGCAGACAGAATGACAAAAGATAATGGCATAAAACATAAATACTCCAAACTTGTTGACAACACAAAATTGGTCAGTATTGAGACAGTGTTGATGACAGCATATCAATAGATTAAGTGAACAGGTAAAGCTGTGGCAAATGGATTCCAAAATAAGCAAATCTGAGGTTAACCATTTCAGAGAATGGATAGATCAAGGTATTTTTCAAAAGGCACAATGTTAAATACAGTGAATGTTCTGTGGGTTTTGGGGATTCAGGTGCATAGCTCTTTAAAATGCCACAAACATTTGCAGAAAATAGTCAAGAAGGCTAATGGAATGCTGGCCTTCATATCTAAAGGGCTGGAGTACATGGATGCAAGTGTTATGCTGCAGTTATACAAAATCTGAGTTAGACCCATTTAGGATACTGTGAGTAAATCTGGGCACCACACCTTAGGAAGGATGTTTTAGCCCCTGAGAGAGTTCAATGCAGGTTTACAAGAATGATACCTGAACTTCAGGGGTTTTGAGAAGCAATTAGGCCTTTATTCTCTAGAATCTAGAAGGTTGGCGGGGTGATAGGGCTGAGGATGTTAGGCAGGCTTTCAGGGAGCTAGGTTGGAAGCTCAGAGTTAGAACAAACAGAGTTGTTGTCTCTGGTTTGTTACCCGTGCCACGTGATAGAGAGTCGAGGAATAGGGAGAGAGAACAGGGATGGTGCAGGAGGGAGGGATTCCAGTTTCTGGATAACTGGGGTTCTTTCTGGGGAAGGTGGGACCTCTATAAACAGGATGGTCTACACCTGAACCTGAGGGGCACCAGTATCCTTGGGGGGAGGTTTGCTAGTGCTCTTTGGGGGGGTTTAAACAAACTCTGCAGGGGCATGGGAACCTAGACTGTAGCTTTAGGGTGCAGGACCTGGAGTGTAGGGGGGTTAGGAACATGGCATCAATCTCAAAGGAGGGTGTCTGTAAACAGGAAAGTGGCTTGAAGTGTGTATACTTCAATGCAAGAAGTATACAAAATAAGGTAGGTGAACTTGTAGCGTGGGTTGGTACCTGGGATTTCGATGTTGTGGCTATTACGGAGACATGGGTAGAACAGGGACAGGATTGGCTATTGGCTTTCTATAGGTACGTCAGGAATAAAAGAATGACTCGGGTGGGAATAGGTCCAGTCAAGGATAGTAGTGGGAAGTTGCGTGTAGAGGCTGAAGAGATTGGGGAGAAACTGAATGAATACTTTTCGTCAGTATTCACTCAGGAACAGGACATTGTTGCCAATGTGAATACTGAGTCACAATTAATTAGAATGGACAGTTTTGAGGTATGTAGGGAAGAGGTGCTGGAAATTCTGGAAAGGGTGAAAATGGATAAGTCCCTTGGGCCTGATGGCATTTATCCTAGGTTTCTCTGGGAAGCAAGGGAGGAGATTGCAGAGCCATTGGCCTTGATTTTTATGTCCTCGTTGTCTACAGAAATAGTGCCAGAAGGCTGGAGGATAGCAAATGTGGTTCCCTTGTTCAAGAAGGGGAGTAGGGATAACTCTAGTAACTATAGGCCGTTGAGCCTCACTTCTGTTGTGGGCAAAGTCTTAGAGGGAATTGTAAGGGATAGGATTTATGAACATCTGGATAGGAATAATGTGATCAAGGGTAGTCAGCATGGTTTTGTAAAGGGCAGATCGTGCCTCACAAACCTTATTGAATTCTTTGAGAAGGTGACTAAGGAGGTGGACGAGGGTAAAGCGGTAGATGTGGTGTATATGGATTTTAGTAAGGCATTTGATAAGGTTCCCCATGGTAGGCTACTGCAAAAAATACGGAGGTATGGCATTGAGGGTGAGTTGGAGGTTTGGATCAGGAATTGGCTGGCTGGAAGAAGACAGAGGGTAGTAGTTGATGGCAAAGGTTCATCTTGGAGTGCAGTTACTAGCGGTGTTCCACAAGGATCTGTTTTGGGACCATTGCTGTTTGTCATTTTTATAAACGACCTAGAGGAGGGGTAGAAGGTTGGGTGAGCAAGTTTGCGGATGATATGAAAGTCGGTGGAGTTGTTGACAGTGAGGAAGGATGTGTCAGGTTACAGCGGGATATAGATAAGCTGCAGAGCTGGGCAGAAAGGTGGCAAATGGAGTTTAATGTGGATAAGTGTGAGGTGATTCACTTTGGTATGAGTAACAAAAAGATGGGGTACTGGGCTAATGGTCGGATACTTGGTCGTGTGGATGAGCAGAGGGATCTTGGTGTTCATGTACACAGATCTCTGAAAGTTGCCACCCAGGTAAATAGTGCGGTGAAGAAGGCATATTGCGTACTGGCTTTTATTGGTAGAGGAGTTGAGTTCCGGAGTCCTGAGGTCATGTTGCAGTTGTATAAGTCTCTGGTGCGGCCGCATCTGGAGTATTGTGTACAGTTTTGGTCGCCATACTATAGGAAGGATGTGGAGGCACTGGAACGGGTGCAGAGAAGGTTTTCCAGGATGGTGCCTGGTATGGTAGGATGATCATATGAGGAAAGGCTGAGGCACTTGGGGCTGTTTTCATTGGAGAAAAGAAGGTTTAGGGGAGATTTGATAGAGGTGTACAAGATGATTAGGGGTTTAGATAGGGTTGACCATGAGAACCTTTTTCCACGTATGGAGTCAGCTATTACGAGGGGGCATAGCTTTAAATTAAGGGGTGGTAGGTATAGGACAGAGGTTAGGGGTAGATTCTTTACTCAGCGAGTCGTGAGTTCATGGAATGCCCTGCCAGTAGCAGTGGTGGACTCTCCCTCTTTATGGGCATTTAAACAGGCATTGGATAGGCATAGGGAGGATAGTGGGCTAGTGTAGGTTAGGTGGGCTTGGATCGGCGCAACATCGAGGGCCAAAGGGCCTTGTCTGTGCTGTATATTTCTATGTTCTATGTTCTTTGTTCTAATCAAGGTCTTTAGTATATCAACAGGTAGATAAAGATAAATTATTCCTACTGGTTGAAGAGTGTAGAACAAGGGCATAGTTTGAGAGTTAGAGCCAGACCATTCAGGAAAGCACTTCTTCAAGCAAAGAGTACTCGAGGTTTAGGAAGTTCTTCCTCAAATGACAGTCGATGCTAATTCAATTACAAAGTTAAATCTGAGATCGATGAATTTTTATTAAGCAAGAGTATCAAGGAATATGGGCCTAAGGCAGACATATGGGATTAGGCCACAGACCAGCCATGATTTTATTTAATCTAGAGACAAAAAAATCTGCAGATGCTGGAATCCAAAGTAGGCAAGCAGGAAGCTTAAAGAACTCCACAAGTCAGGTAGTATCAGGAGGTGGAGAAGTTCAACATTTCAGGTGTAATCTCAGGTAATCCCATCACTGCCTGATACTGCCTGGCTTGCAATGATCTTATTGCATGGCAGCGAAGGTTCAAGGGGTTGAATGGCTAAGTCCTGGTCCCATGTTCCCATGTGATTGCTGAGGAAATTACCAGACCCCACATGCGCACTCTTACCATCAACAAATTACACTCTTAATCTGAAAGACTAATACATATACTGAAGCTACGTTACATTGTCAACACCAAACGCAGACTGGGTGACCATTTTGCGAACGCCCCCACTCTATAAAGGCATAGGGAATGCGAGATAACTAGAGAAATTGAGGCTCTGGTCAAGAAAAAGGAGTGACATGTCAGATATAGAAAACTGGGATTGTGTGGATCCCTAGAAAAGTATAAAAGCAACAGGAGTATACTCAAGAGGGCAAAAAGGGAACATGAGATAGCTTTGGTAAATAGGGTTATGGAAAATCCAAAGAGATTCTACAAAATACATTAAAGAGAAAAGAGTAACTCGGGAGAGATTTGGGCCTCTTAAAGATTAACAAGGTTGCTTATGGGTGAGATACTAGCTAAGTATTTTGTATAAGTGTTTACTGTGGTGATGAATATGGAAGTTAGAGAGCTTGTGAAAATAAATAATGACACCATTAACAGACTTGATCATCTTAAAACACGTAAAGGTGGATAAATCCCTGGGACATGATGAGGTGTACACCAGAACTTTGTGGGAAGCTAGGGAAGTGATTACTGGGCCCTTTGCTAAGATATTTGTATCATTGATAGCCACAGGAGAGGTGCCACTATTTAAGAAAGGTAGTAAGGAAATGGCAAAGAACTATAGACCAATGAGCCTGACATTGATGGTGGGCAAGTTGTTGGAAGGAATCCTGAGGGACAGGATGTAATGTATTTGAATAGGCAAGGACTGATTCGGGATCATCAACATGGCTTTGTGTGTGGGAAATCATGTGAGAAAAATTTAATTGAGTTTTTTAAAAAAAGTGATAAAGAAGATTGACAAAGGCAGAACAATGGACCTTGTATACATGGACTTCAGTGAGCTCTTCGACAAGGTTTCGGATGATAGACTGGTTTCCAAGGTTAGAGCACATGGAGTACAGCGAGAACTACAATTTGGATACAAAATTGACTTGAACGTAGGAGACAGAGAGTGGTGGCAGGGGGTTGCCTTTTGAACTGGAGACCCGTGACCAGCCACAAGGATTGGTTATGGATCCACTGATTTTTGTCATTCATATAAAGGAAATGGATGTGAATATAGGAGGTACAGTTAGTACCAAAATGACGCCAAAATCAATGGTGTAGTGGACAGTGAAGAAGGTTACCTCAGAGTAAAATGAGACCATGATCAGATTGGCCAATGGCCTGAGGAGTGGGAGATGGAGTTTAATTTAGAATTTGTATTTACAAATGAGAGGGACCGTATTGTTGAAGAGGAGAGTATGAAACGAACTGGTAAGCTAGAGGAGATACTTGTTAGGAAGGAAGATGTGTTGGGCATTTTGAAAAACTTGAGGATAGACAAGTCCCCCGGGCCTGACGGGATATATCCTAGGATTATGTGGGAAGCAAGAGAGGAAATTGCAGAGCCGTTGGCAATGATCTTTTCGTCTTCACTGTCAACGGGGGTGGTACCAGGGGACTGGAGAACGGCGAATGTTGTGCCCCTGTTCAAAAAAGGGAATAGGGATAGCCCCGGGAATTACAGGCCAGTTAGTCTTACTTCGGTGGTAGGCAAAGTAATGGAAAGGGTACTGAGGGATAGGATTTATGAGTATCTGGAAAGACACTGCTTGATTAGGGACAGCCAGCACGGATTTGTGAAGGGTAGGTCTTGCCTTACAAGTCTTATTGAATTCTTCGTGGAGGTGACCAAGCATGTGGATGAGGGTAGAGCAGTGGATGTAGTGTACATGAATTTTAGTAAGGCATTTGATAAGGTTCCCCAAGGTAGGCTTATATGGAAAGTCAGGAGGCATGGGATAGTGGGAAATTTGGCCAGTGGGATAGAGAACTGGCTAACTGGTCGAAGTCAGAGAGTGGTGGTAGATGATTAATATTCAACCTGGAGCCTAGTTACAAGTGGAGTTCTGTAGTGATCAGTTCTTGGTCCTCTGCTGTTTGTAATTTTTATTAATGACTTGAAAGAGGGAATCGAAGGATGGGTCAGTAAATTTGCAGATGATACGAAGTTGGTGGAGTTGTGGATAGTGAGGAGGGCTGTTGTCCCTTCAAAGGGACTTAGATATGATGCAGAGCTGGGCTGAGGAGTGGCAGATGGAGTTCAACCCTGTCAAGTGTGAGGTTGTCCATTTTGGAAGGACAAATAAGAATGCGGAATACAGGGTTAACGGTAGGGTTCTTAGTAAGGTGGAGGAGCAGAGGGATCTTGGGGTCTATGTTCATAGCTCTTTGAAAGTTGCCACTCAGGTGGATAGAGCTTGTGAAAAGGCCTATGGTGTATTAGCGTTCATTAGCTGAGGGATTGAATTCAAGAGTCGTGAGGTGATGTTGCAGCTGTACAGGACTTTGGTTAGGCCACATTTGGAGTACTGTGTGCAGTTCTGGTCGCCTCACTTTAGGAAAGATGTGGAAGCTTTGGAGAGGGTGCAGAGGAAATTTACCAGGATGTTGCCTGGAATGGAGAATAGGTCGTACGAGGATAGGTTGAGAGTGCTAGGCCTTTTCTCATTGGAACGGCGAAGGATGAGGGGTGACTTGATAGGGGTTTATAAGATGATCAGAGGAATACATAGAGTAGACAGTCAGAGACTTTTTCCCCGGGTACAACAGAGTGTTACAAGGGAACATAAATTTAAGGTGAAGGGTGGAAGGTATAGGGGGGATGTCAGGGGTAGGATCTTTACCCAGAGAGTGGTGGGGGCATGGAATGCGCTGCCTGTGGGAGTGGCAGAGTCAGAATCATTAGTGACCTTTAAGCTGCAATTGGATAGGCACATGGATAGGTGCTTAAGTTAGGACAAATGTTCGGCACATCGTGGGCCGAAGGGCCTGTTCTGTGCTGTATTGTTCTATGTTCTATGTTCTATGTAGATAAATGTGAGATGATGCATTTTGGAAACGCAAGTCAGGGCATGACTTATACATTTAATGGTAATGTCATAGGGAGTCTTGCCAAATAAAAAGACCTTGGGGTGCAAGTTCATAGCTCCTTGAAAGTGGAGTCGCAGGTAGACAGGGTAGTGAAGATAATGTTTGGGACGCTTACCATTATTGGTCAGTGCATTGAATATAGAAGCTGGGCAGTCATGTTGTGGCTGTACAGGACATTAGCAAGGCTGCTTTTGGAATACTGCATTCAGTTCTAGTCTCCCTGCTATAGGAAACTTGAAAGGGCTCAGAAAAGACTTACAAGGATGTTACCAGAGTTAGAGAGTTTACATGATAGGGAGAGGCTGAATTGGCTGGGACTATTTTCCTTAGAGCATCAGAGGCTGGGGGTGACCTTATAGAGGTGTATAAAATCATGAGGGGCACAGTTAGGATAAATAACCAAGGTCTTTTCCCCAGAGCAGAAGAGTCCAAAACAAGAGGGCATAGGTTTAAGCAGAGAATGTAAAGATTTAAAAGGGACCTAAGGAACAAAGTTTTAAAACATAGAACAGTACAGCACAGTACAGAGCCCTCATATCCACAATGTTGTGCAGAGCATTTATCTTAATCTAAGAACAACCTAAACTACACAATCCCCAATTTACTGCCGTCCATGTGCTTCTGTGTTTTCACGGCAGTTCAAGTATGGAATGAGCTGTCAGACGAGGTGGGGGAGGCTGGTACAATTAAAAGGCATCTGGATGGATATACGAATAGGAAGGGTTAAGAAGGATATGGACCAAATACTGGCAAATGGGACGAGATTAATTTAAGATATCTGGTTGGGGAGGATTAATTGGATCGAAGGGTCTGTTTCAATGATGTAACACTCTATGACTAATGACATGATTCGATGAAAGGCTTTTGATCCCTTGTAGTTCTCTACACCTAGGGGCTGTGGATGCTCCTTGAATGTCTTTACGGCTGGGAAAGACAAAGTTTTGACCTCTCAGGGAATGGAAAATATGGTAGCAGGCAAGAAAGTTGAGGCAAATATTTAATCAGGAGGAAGGGTTTCAGGTTTATGGATAATTGGGGCTCATTCTGGGGAAACGGGGACCTCTACAAACAGGACTTGAACCAGAGGGGTACTAATATCCTGGGTGGGAAATTTGCTAGTTCTATTCAGGTGGGTTTAAACTTGCTCAGCAGGGGAATGGGAACCCGTGGTGTAGTTCCAGTTCACAGGAGGATGTGAGCAGGGAGGACATGGACAGGATTTCACAGTCACAGGAATGTGCTGGCAGACAGCAAGCTGGTTTGAAGTGTGTCTACTACAATGCCAGGAGTATCCGGAATAAGGAATGTGAGCTTGCAGCATGGATAGGTACCTGGGACTTCGATGTTGTGGCCATTTCAGAGACATGGATAGAGCAGGGTCAGGAATGGATGTTGCAGGTACCAGCATTTGGATCTTTCATTAAGATCGGGGAAGGTGCTAAAAGAGGGGGAGGTGTGGCTTTGTTAGTCAAGGATGGTGTAACAGTGGCTGAAAGACCTTTTGACTTATTTTGCATCAGTATTTACTGTGGAAAAGGACATGGAAGATATGGAATGTAGGGAAATAGATGGTGACATCTTGAGAAAAACGTCCATATTACAGAGGAGGAAGTGCTGGATGTCTTGAAACACAGAGCTGGATAAATCCCCAGGACCTGATCAGGTGTACCCTAGAACTCTATGGGAAGCTGGGGAAGTGATTGCTGGGCCTCTTGCTGAGATTTTTGTATCATCGATAGTCACAGGTGAGGTGCCAGAAGACTGGAGGTTGGCTAATGTGGTGCCACTGTTTAAGAAGGGCGGTAAGGACAAGCCAGGGAATTATAGACCAGTGAGCCTGACCTCAGTGGTGGGCAAGTTGTTGGAGGGAATCCTGAGGGACAGGATGGACATGTATTTGGAAAGGCAAGGACTGATTAGGGATAGTCAACATGACTTTGTGCATGGGCAATCATGTCTCACAAACTTGATTGAGTTTTTTGAAGAAGTAACAAACAGGATTGATGAGGGTGGAACGTTAGATGTGACCTATATGGACTTCAGTAATGCGTTCGACAAGGTTTCCCATGGTAGACTGGTCAGCAAGGTTAGACCTCACAGAATACAGGGAGAAGTAGCCATTTGGAGATAGAACTGGCTCAATGTTAGAAGACAGAGGGTGATGGTGGAGAGTTGTTTTTCAGACTGGAGACCTGTGACCAGTGGAGTGCGACAAGGATCGGTGCTGGGTCCTGAACTTTTCATCATTGATATTAATGATTTGGATAGGAGCATAAGAGGTATAGTTAGTAAGTTTGCAGATGGCACCATATTTGGAGGTGTAGTGGACAGCGAAGAGAGTTACCTCAGATTACAACAGGATCTTGATCAGATGGGCCAAAAGGGCTGAGAAGTGGAAGATAGAGATTAATTCAGATAAGTGCGAGGTGCTGTATTTTGGGAAAACAAATGTGAGCAGGACGTGGAGTGTTGCTGAACAAAGAGACCTTGGAGTGCAGGTTCATAGCTCCTTCAAAGTGGAGTCGCGGGTAAATTGGATAGTGAAGAAGGCATTTGGTATGCTTTCCTTTATTGGTATTGAGTATTGAGTACAGGAATTGGGAGGTCATGTTGCAGCTGTACAGGACACTGGTTAGGCCGCTGTTGGAATATTGCGCGCAATTCTGGTTTCCTTCCGATCGGAAAGGTGTTGTGAAACTTGAAAGGGTTCAGAAAAGATTTACAAGGATGTTGCCAGGGTTGAAAGATTTTAGATTAAATTAGATTCCCTACAATGTGGAAACAGGCCCTTCGGCCCAACAAGTCCACACCAACCCTCCGAAGAGTAATGCACCAAACACTACGGGCAATTTAGCATGGTCAATTCACCTAACCTGCACATCTTTGGACTATGGGAGGAAACCCACGCAGACACAGGGAGAATATGCAGACTCCACACCAACAGTCGCCTGAGATTGGAATTGAACCCCAGACCCTGGTGCTGTGAGGCAGCAGTGCACACCACTGAGCCACCGTGCCAAGTTTGCAGATGACACCAAAATTGAAGGTGTAGTGGACAGCGAAGAAGGTTACCTCAGATTACAGGGAGAGGCTGAATAGGCTGGGGCTGTTTTCCCTGGAGCGTTGATGGGTGACCTTGTAGAGGTTTACAAAATTATGAGAGGCATGGATAGGGTAAATAGACAAAGTCTTTTCCCTGGGATCGGGGAGTCCAGAACTAGAGGGCGTAGATTTAAGGTGAGAGGGGAAATATATAAAAGAGACCTAAGGGTGAACATTTTCACGCAGTGGGTGGTACATGCATGGAATGAGCTGCCAGAGGATGTGGTAGAGGCTGGTACAATTGTAACATTTAAAAGGCATTTGGATGGGTATATGAATAGGAAGGGTTTGGGGGGATATGGGCCAGGTGCTGGCAGGTGGGACTGGATTGGGTTGGGATATTTAGTCGGCATGGACGGGTTGGACCGAAGGGTCTGTTTCCATGCTGTACATCTCTATGACTCTATGACTCATCTAGTGAGGTAGTATGGGCTGAGTTTAGAAACAGGAGCGGAGAGGTCACACTGCTGGGAGCTTTTTATAGGCCTCCGTAGAGTTCCAGAGATGTGAAGGAGAGGATTGGCAAATCAATTCTGGGCAAGAGTGAAAGGATCAGGGTGGTCATTATGGGGGACTTTAACTTCCCCAACATTGACTGGAAATGCTATAACACTAGTGCGTTGGATGGATCCTTTTTTGTCTCATGTGTGCAGGAGGGCCAATAAAAGGGGAGGTCACACTGGATGTAGTACTTGGTAATGAACCAGGCCAGGTGTTTGATTAAGTGATAGGTGAGCACTTTGGACAGAGTGACCATAATGTGATTACGTTTAGTTCAGTGATGGTAAGGGATAGGTACATGCCACACCGCAAGAGTTATAGATGGGGGAAGGGCAATCAAAACGCGATTAAGCAAGACTTAGGAGGCATAGAATGAGGTAGCAAAATGCAGGGGATGGGGACAATTGAAATGTGGAGCTGGTTTAAAGAACAGATATTGCATGTCCTTGATAGGTGCGTCCCTGTCAGGCAGGGAGGAAGAAGGAAGCATGGTTTACTAAAGAGATTGCATCTCTTGTTAAGTGTAAAATGGAGGCTTATGTGACAATGAGACGAGATGGTTCGGATGAGGTGATGGAGAGTTACAGAATAGCTAGGAAGGATTTAAAGAGAGAATTAGGAAGAGCAAGGAGAGGACATGAACAGTCTTTAGCAAATAGAATAAAGGAAACCCCTAAAGCGTTCTATTGATCGGTGAGGAATAAAAGGATGAATCAGTAGGAATAGGGCCTGTCAAAGACAGAAGTAGGAAGTTGTGTGTGGATCCTGTGGAGATCGGAGAGGTGTTAAATGAATATTTCTCAAGTGTTTTCACTCAGGAAAAGGAGAATATTGTAGAGGAGAAGACTGAGATATGGGCTATTAGACTTGAAAGGATTGAGGTTAGTAAGGAGGGGGTGTTATCAATTCTAGAAGGTATGAAAGTAGATTAGTCCCCTGAGCCGGATGGGATTTTTCTGAGAATTCTCTGAGAAGCTCGGGAGGAGATAGCCAAGCTTTTGGCATTGATCTTTGAGTCCTCACTGTCTACAGGTTTAGTACCAGAGGACTGGAGGATTGCAAATGTTGTGCCCTTGTTCAAGAAGGGCAGTAGAGATGACCCAGGTAATTATAGACCAGTGAGCTTTACGTCTGTTGTAGGAAAAGTTTTGGAGAGAATTATAAGAGATAGGATTTATAATCATCTAGCAAGCAACAATTTGATTGGAAATAGTCAACACAGATTTGTCAAGGGCAGGTCATGTCTAACCAACCTCATTGAGTTTTCTCAGAAGGTGGCCAAACTTGTGGATGAGGGAAGGGCACACATGGTATAATAAGGTTCCACATGGTAGGCTAATGGAGAAAATGTGGAGGCATGGGATTGAAGGTGATTTAGCAGTTTAGATTAGAAATTAGCTTTCTGAAAGAAGGCAATGAGTGGTGGTTAATGTAAAATATTCAGCCTGGAGTCCGGTTACCAGTGATGTGCCATAAGGATCTGTTTTGAGACCACTGCTGTTTGTCATTTTTATAAACGACTTGGACGCAGGCATAAGCGGATGGGTTAGTAAGTTTGCAGATGATACTAAAGTCAGTGGATTGGTGGACAGTGTGGAATAATGTTGGAGGTTGCAGAGAGACTTGGATAAACTGCAGAATTGGGCTGAAAGATGGCAAATGGAGTTTAATGCAGATAAATGTGAGGTGACTCACTTTGGGTAGAATAACAGGAAGGCAGAATACTGGGTCAATGGAAAGATTCTTGGTAGTGTGGATGTGCAGAGGGATCTTGGAGTCCAGGTACATAGATCCCTGAAAGTTGTCATCCAGGTGGATAGTGCTGTTAAGAAGGTATATGGTGTGTTAAGTTTCATTGGTGGAGGGATTGCGTTCTCGAGCCGTGATATCATGCTGCAACTATACAAAATGCTAGTGCGGCCTCACTTGGCGTGTTGTGTACAGTTCTGGTCGTCCCATTACAGGAAAGATGTGGAAGTAATGGAAAGGGTGCAGAGGAGATTTACCAGGATGTTGTGTGGTCTGGACCAAAAGTCTTTTGAGGAAAGGCTGAGGGACTTGGGTCTGTTCTCACTGGAGAGAAGAAGGCTTAGAGGGGATTTGATAGAGACATACAAGATGATCAGAGAATTAGATAGGGTGGACAGTGAGAGTCTTTTTCCTAGGATGATAGCCTCTGCTTGTACAAGGGGACATAGCTGCAAATTGAGAGGTGACAGATTTAAGACAGATGTCAAAGGCAGGTTCTTTACTCAGAGAATGGTAAGGGCAAGGAATGCTCTGCTTGACAACGTAGTTAACTCAGCCACATTAGGGGCATTTAAACAGTCCTTGGATAAGCATTGAATGATGATGATGGGATATTGTAGAGTGATGGGCTGAGATTAGCTCACAGGTTGGCGCAACATTGAGGGCTAAAGGGCCTGTTATGCGCTGTATTGTTCTATGTTCTATAATTGCATGAAATGATGTTCCTTTCTCTCTTGTTTTTATAAGTGCACCTGACCAATCTTTGGGATAACTGAGAATGTTGATTAAGACAGTGCAGTCAATGTTGCACCTCTGCACTTTTGGAAGTTTTTTGACAAAATACCACACTCCTGTTTTAAGAAGATCACAATGCATGGAACGAAAGAGAAAGTGTGGTATGAACATAAAATTGCCTTAATGTTAAGAAACAGGGCTGGTGATGGTTGAATGCTTTTAATGGTTTCCTTTTAGGCTCAGTTTTGAGCCCTTTCAAGTTTTATAAACAAACTTAGCATATAGACCAGCATGAAGAAGTTTAAACTTACGTTTCCTGAGTAAAAATGAACCTATGTCATCCCTGTATGGATGGAGGTAAAGGAATACAATATAGCCAGTCAATCCCAAGACCATGCAAAATACCATCCCTGAAATCACTCGAAATGTTACTGAAATATCTGGAAAAGGGCAAAAGAAAGGCAACAATGAAAAATCATGTGAAATTAGCTTTACATATATATTTTCAATGTTATTTTCAAATATATTCATAGCTCAGAGTATATTAATTGCTTCCCAATACAACAATCAATAATGTAACATAATTTCCCCAACCTGTGAGTCTTTAAGTGGAATTCCTCACTGGACCACTAAATTCAGGTCCTTTTAACAGCTTATTTTGTCCGGTGGGAAAGGTCGTGGTGTACTGTTTCTACACTAATGACATAGAGCTTCAAACTAATGCTCCAGGAACATGGGCTCAAATCCCACCAAGGCAGATGATAAAATTTAAATTCAATAAAAACAAATCCAGACTTAACAATTAACCACTACTGATTGTCATAAAAAAAACTCATCTGGTTCACTAATACTCTTTAGGGAAGGATATCGGCCATCCTTGTGGTCTGGCCTCAATGTGATTCCAGATCCACATCAATGGGGATGACTCTTAACTGACCTTTGGCAATTAGGGATAGATAATGAATAATGGTCTAGCCAGTGATGTCCACATCCCAATACTGACTATGAAAGGAAAAGCAATAGTGTCCAAATAGTTCAGTAGCACCTGAAATATGTTGAATGGCATTTAGGTCAAATGATATACAGCCTTGTTAGGACTATTTTAGAAAGACAGCAGACCTTCCTTCTCCATTAATAATAATGGTCTTTTGTCTAGTTTGATTGTCTCTGAATAAATGCTGAGTGGCATTTACAGTCATGTTGCATTTCTGAAACTGAATCAACCATAACGGCCAGTACATCACAATGTAAGCTCTCCTCTCAACACAGTACTTTAGCCATTGTTTCCCTTGCTTCTGATACCATGTATCTCAGTGGAAGCCGTTAGTATGGAGCATAGTCTTAACTGGACTGCAGAAACCATTTGTTTTTAGCTGTTCATGGGTTGTGGGCATTGCTGGTTGGGCCAGCATTTATTATCTTCCCAATATCATATTGAAGCAATGTTCTGCATCGCTGGGGATAAATGCCAGTGTTGAAAATACTTCAGCCTTGTCTTTTGCACTGGGTTCCATCATTGAGGATAGAGATATTTGTGGAGTGTCCTTTTGTTGTTGGTTGTTTCAATATCCAGGGTTGCAGGTAGACAGGATAGTGAAAAAGGTGTTTGGTATGCTTGCCATTATTAGTCAGTATATTGAGCATAGGGGTTGGGATATCATGATGCGGCTGCTGTATAGGTGGCTGTTAGGCCACTTTTGGAATACTATATGCAATTCTGGTCTCCCTGGTATGAGACGATGCTGTGAAACTTGAAAGGGTTGAAGACTTACAGGATGTCACTGGCATTGGAGGATTTGAGCTATAAGGAGAGGCTGAATATCTGGGGCTATTTTCACAGGAGTGTAGGAGATGCTGAGGGATGACCTTATAAACGGTTTATAAAATCATGAAGGGCATTTATAGGGTGAATAGCCGAGGTATTTTTCCCAGAGTCCAAAACCAGAGGCCATGGGTTTAAGGTGAGAGGGGATAGATTTAAAAGGGACTTAAGGGGTAAATGCTTCACATAGAGGATGGGGCATGCATGGAGTGAGCTATCAGAGGAAGAGGTGGAGAGTGGTACAATTACAAGATTTAAAAGGCATCTGGATGGGTACATGAACAGGAAGGATTTAGAGGGACATGGACCAAATGCTGGCAAATGACACTAGATTAATTTAAGACATTTGGTCAGCATTGACGAGTTGGCCCAAAGGGTCTGTTTCTGTGCTGTTTAACTCTTTGACTCTATGACTGAATATGGTAAGACTGCAAAGCTTAGATCTGGTTGTGGTATTGTTTAGCTCTATCGATCATGCACAGCATTCACTGTTTGGCAATTCCTCCTGCACTCTTCACTGATCACCTGACTTTATAAAAGGTAAAGTGGGGGTTATGCTGGGTCATGAGATTACAAATGGAGTTGAACATAGTTCTGCTGCTTTGACAGCCTTCAACACCCTGTGGTTAAGCAGGTTTTGAGTTGCTAAATCTGTTTGAAATCTATCCTATTTAGCACATGGTGATGCAAACGACAAAATGGAAAGTATCTTCAAATGTGAGCACAGGACTTTGTCTCCACAAGGACTGTGTGATGGTCACTCTCACCAATACTGTCATTAGCAGATGCACCTGCAGCTGGCAGGTTAGTAAGGATGAGGTCAAGTATGTTTTTCCCTCTTGTTGGTTCCCTCACCACTTGTCGCTGAACAAATCTTGCAGCTATGTCCTTTAGGACCCAACCAGCTCAGTCAGTTTAGATTAGATTACTTACAGTGGGGAAACAGGCCCTTCGGCCCAACAAGTCCACACCGACCCGCCGAAGCGCAACCCACCCATTCCCCTACATCTACCCCTTACCTAACACTATGGGCAATTTAGCATGGCCAATTCACCTGACCTGCACATCTTTGGACTGTGGGAGGAAACCGGAGCACCCGGAGGAAACCCACGCAGACATGGGGAGAATGTGCAAACTCCACACAGTCAGTCGTCTGAGTCAGGAATTGAACCCGGGTCTCTGGTGCTGTGAGGCAGCAGTGCTAACCACTGTGCCACCGTGCCGCCCAGTTGTGCTGCTACTGAGTCACTCTTTGTGAGGACAGAGTAATTCTGTGCCCATTGCCATATTAAGAAAATGTCAGAGAAATTTCAACAAATTTGGCAGCAGTTGTAGATAGAAAATCTGAGTTAAAGCTTCGTACAGCTCTTTTTCAGTTTTGAATGTAAGTTAAATTACACTTGAAACATTAACATTACGAGGCTTGCTGAGCTTCTCCAGCACTCTCTGATTGTAATTTAAATGTTACTAACTCTCTTGTAACCATTTATATGCATCAACCATGTGGTGGACCATAAATGTAGACCTCTTATTAAGCTAATGTCAACAAATAAAGTGAACCCAATGTAACGTGAAATATGTACAAAATTTAATTTTGAAATACTCTCAAGTCATATGTCAATGGGAGTAGAGTGGGGCAGAAAGGTTATAGCCATGATGCACAGTCTCTCTGTTTGAACATGCAATTCTTTTCCAGCTCACTCACGGCTATAGCATTGTTAACTGACAGCTGGTGTTCACACTGAAGAACTCATCCCAGTGCGCAATTGTATATGTTTTATCTGCATCTGAAATTTCAATCATAATCGCTTAGGAAACAACCTTAGGTAGATATCAGGAACTGCCCAAAACTGTTCACAAAATCTCCTCCTTGAAATGAGGCAAGAACAGGAGCTCAGCATCTGAAGTAAATTAAAATAGACAAACTGTGTACCAACCTGCATCCAAGGTACACAGTATACAAGAAATTAGCAAACATATGTAGCACTTCATTTCAATGAATAGAAAAGCAACAGTGAGCTGCGTTTGGTGCTTCTGACCTATGGATTACAAACAAATGAAACTGAAATTAAATAAAGTAATATCATTGGAACATTGAAAATTATCAAGATGCAAATTAAAACTGATGAAGCGTGAACAAAAAGAGAAAATGGATTTAGTACCTTTGTATTTTTCTATGCAGAAAAAAATGATGAAGAAGACTGCAGCAAAGGACATCATTGTACTGACCAGAGCGATAACAGAGCTAACAAGAATGCGTTTGTGGAGAAACTGTATTCCTGAAACAGAGATGTGTAATAAACTTTCTTCAATTCCAAAATATGGTGGAAAACAAGCATAAAATATGTACAAATCACACACTAATACCATTTCTGAAAGCTTCTGCTTCCTGCAGACTTCTAACAATAGAGCAGCAGATTGCAACTGGTTCTGGGAGACAGAGGAAATATATGCCAGACAGTTTACATCTTGACAAAGCCAAAACCAGTATTCCACTTCAAGAAGTTTGATAGTGTTACTCAAAAGCATTTAAATTAACTTGGCAGTAGGATGGGAACAAAGATTAACATTAGAACAGACAAAGGTGTAAAAGGATTGGGAAAGGTATGCTAAAGATTGTTCTGCTGTTAACGCATGCATCATTAATGTAAATTTGCTGTAATACAAATGATGATTTGGGGACACTGTTTCTAAACTGCAAACTTTTAAAGCGTGTATTGGTTACAATACAAATCTGGCCCCATTAGTTTAAATGCTGCTGCTATTATGCCATTTTCTTATAACTTGGGATTGCATGAGAACGGAACTACTGCATTATAGCAGAACTGACTGTACACTAGAAATAGATCTAGATGAGATCAGATCAAGATACAATAAAAGATTATCAAAATCAGGCTTGAATGTCTGAGCCAGCATTTATTGCCCATCCTTATACTCCCTTGTTACTGACTCTTTGACCAATGGGAACAGCTGCTTAACCAGCCTCTCATCATAGGTTAAATGCTCCACTCCGGACAACATTCTTATGAATCCCTTCTGCATTCTCTCCAGTGCTATCATATCCTTCTTACAGCGTGGTGGCCTGATTTGGAAACAATATTCTAGCTGTTGCCTGATCAAAGGGCAGCAAGATGGCTCAGTGGTTAGCACTGCTGCCTCACAACGCCAATGACCCGGTTCCATTCCCACCTCGGGTGACTTTCTGTGTGGAGTTTGCGCTTTCTCCCTGTCTCTGTGTGGGTTTCCTCCAGGTGCTCCAGTTTCCTCCCACAGACCAAAGATGTGCAGGTAAGGTGAAATGGCCATGCTAAATTGCCCGTAGTGATAGGTGGATTAGTCAGCGGTAAATACAGGGTAGGGGAATGGGTCTGGGTGGGCTTCTCTTCAGAGGGTCTGTGTGGACTTGTTGAGCCAAAGAGCCTGTTTCAATGCTGTAGGAAATCTAATCAAAGTTCAGTACAGCTCTAACATAATCTTCCTGTTCACAACTGACAAAGGCATGTATCTCGTATGTCTTCTTAACTATCTTATTAACCTGTCCTGCTGCCTTCAGGGATCTGCAGATAAGCACTCCAAGATCCATCTGGTCCTTTGAGCTCATGTCCTGCCTTTCATTAAGTACTCCAGTGCCTTGTTTCTTTTTCCAGAGAACATCACCTCATAATTTTCAGGGTTAAGTTCCATCTGCCACTGATCTGCCACCTGATCAATCAGTTTATATCCTCCTGCAACCTAAGATTATTTTCCTCACCCTGCTAATCTTCCTGTCATCCACAAACCCTACTTATCGTCCTCTCCTGATCTCTCCCCCGCTATTTTCATCAATATCGTTTATCATTTTCCATATTACCAAGGTCTATTGAGGGAAGAAATGCATCATCTTTACCTGGTCTGGTCTCCAGACCCACTGCAAGGTGATTGTCTTTTTAACTGCCCTCTGAATTGGCCTAGCAAGTCACTTCACTGAATTGTATCAAACTGTTGTGTTTGCTGCAGTTCCAGGAAGTGGCCTCAAAGACAATCAGAGATGAGCAAAAAATAATGGTCTTGCCAGCAATTCTCACATTCCATGGTTAAACTTTAAAAAAGACACAAAGTGTGATTTTCACAAAGAAGCACAAGGGCAGGCAATATAAAGTTAAAAGTGCAATTCTGAAGAGGATCCAGCAGAGAGAGACCCGAGAGTAAAGGTTTATAAATCATAGATAACAGCAGCGCAACCTGAGCAAATGGTTAATAAGAACTGTGTAATCCTGGATTTAATGAATAAATAGGGTTAGGGCAGCACGGTGGCTCCGTGATCAGCACTGCTGCCTCACTGCGCCAGGGACCAAGTTCAATTCCAGCCTTGGGTGATTGTCTGTGTGGAGTTTTCACATTCTCCCCGTGTCTGCATGGGTTTCCTCCGGATGCTCCAGTTTCCTCCCACAGTCCAAAGATGTGCAGGTTAGGTGAACTGGCCATGCTAAATTGCCCATAGTGTTAGGTGCATTAGTCAGTGGTAAAATATAGTGTAGGGGAATGGGTGTGGGTGGGCTACTCTTTGGAGTGTCAGTGTGGAGCTGTTAGGCCAAACGGGCTGTTTCCATACTGTAAGTGAATCTAATCTAATAAATCCCCTGTGCCTTTAAAAACATTGGTGGGCTCTAAATGCAGAAGTCCTGCCGCAAAATCTGGCAGCTCCCAATTGTGTTGACAGGGGAAAATGGAGAGTGCATGAGGCATACAAGTGAGAAATTGAAAGTAAACAAGGCGATTTAGATTAAAGTTCAGTTCAACATGGGCTGCTAGAGAACATTGGTTGACAGGTCATTTGATGCAACTTAAAACAAATAGAAAGTTCCTTCAGTTTCAACAGAATTCCCATTGTTGAAATTTCTTAATGGCTGTTATTAAAGCTGAGCAATTACAAATGCTTGTTTAAGTTTCAAAAGCCAGTTATTTACAGCAGGAATGAAGATGGAGATGAGTGCTGAATTCACATTTTGATTAGCAATTTTAAATGGTTATTAAAGGGTTACATTTGATGTTCCTGAGTAGTTTATATCTGTAACAGACTGATCATGTTCGAGGATTTAAAATCTTTGAATGGGTTTCATGAATGAGAATGTTATTTTTAATTTTTGTATCAAGTGTATATAAATGAGAGAACTCTCAGACTGTTAAAAGTTTAATTATTTTCACTTCCACCTGACTTCTGAGGTCTGTCTGTAGTTGGTACTGAGTGAGTAACTACATCTGTAATACAGATGATGTGAAATGGCATATGTCATGTTAATAATAATGAATTGATTATCAATTGCTCATCGGGGAATAATTAGCTCTGTGAGCTTGTTTATTCAGCACAGTAATACACATTGTAAGCTATGAAGCAAACATTCAAGCAAATCAACTTGCAGACCTACGGTAGATTAACTGCCTGACAGAGTCACAACATTAGACACACACAAATCACACACAGTCCTTAAAGGTGAACCCTTTTGGAAAGGACAGGGTTATTGCCTTGTTGAAACTTTAATCATTTATGAATCTATAAATTGTAGGTAATTTTCTGATATCTAGATTTCACGATGGTGACTTTGTCTATTGATTTCCCATGGAGCGTGAACTGTCTCTCATTTCTTTTTATATTTGGAGCTTTGTATATAACACAACAGTTCAGAAACTGGACAGGCTCGATTTGTCCTCAGCTCTGCCTCACCACTGCACAGTGATATGCATGAACATATGAGTAGCTGGACACTCAGCCATTCAATAAGAACATAACTGATTTGATTTTACCAATAAGTATGACACAGGTAACTTGAATATACCCAGTAACAGTCTCATTACTGTTGCAAAATGAATATTCAGTCACACATTTACCAAAACCCTTGACTCTATAATCCAACAGAACTACCAGATTGCTTGAAAACCTACCATGGGCAATGAGAAAGTGCGAAATGTTCCGTTGGCTGATGTCGTTCGTGACTGTGCATGTGTAAAAGCCACAATGTACATTTGCCACATTGTTAATAGTTAGTGTGCTGTTGTCAGATGCCAGGTTGTACAGTGAACTGTTCATAATTGGTTTGTCCTCCTTCGACCATAAGAGCTGGTTTGGTCTTCCATTTCGGACAATGCAGCTGAGTTGAACTTTCTTGGCAATGTAGGCTGGATCCTGGATAATCAGTGGCGTGGACAGCATCTCTATTAGGATAAATACTCCAATGAATAATAATCAGACTTGCTGGAGTTAACGCCTCTAACATAATATTCTATCATCAGTTTTTTATCAATTGGCATCTTCCTTCTTCTAAACATTAGCATCTTAACCCATCATCAGTGTGAAAATGGAAACATAGAACCGAAATTTACTGCCGAAGTAATCCCCAACCTAATCTAAAAATTCAGACTGAGATGGAAAATCGTTTGTCTGTATGTTTCCCCTGCCATTTGACTCTCTGTGATCACATGCAAATTTGTTAATCAAAATGTCATACCAAATGCATCTATCATAAGCTCCCTAATCCTAGCTGACTACAACTACTCAAAGGGCATCTAGGAGTGGACAATCAGGGAGGAGATGACCTAGTGGTATTATCACTGGAATGTTAATCTAGAAACACATGTAATTCTCTGGGGACCTAGGTCTAAATCCCATAATGGCAGGTGGGAGAATTTGAATTCAATAAAAATCTGGAATTATGAGGCTAATGATGACCACTAATCCATTGTCAGTTGTTGGAAAAACCCAACTGGTTCATTGATGTCCTTCAGGGAAGGAAACTGCCATCTTTACATGGCCTCGCCTACATGTGACTCCAAACTCACAGCGATGTGTTTGATTCTTAACTGCTCTCTGGGTAATTAGGGATGGGCAATAAATACTGGTCCAGCCAGAAATGCCCAAATCCCGAGAATGAATTAAAAATAATTTTGACTATGACTGCAGGCAAGTGAGGCTAGCTTAGTTTTGGAAACTTGGTCAGCATGGACAAGTGCGATCAAAGGGTCTGTTTTTATGCTGTATGACTCTTTGACTCTGTCCAGCTATTCCCTAGTGACAGACAAGCATGTATTCCACTTAAAAGTGCGAACTATGTCTTCTGAATCCCATCAATCTATTAATGAAGCAATGCAACTTATATTGTCTACCAACAAACTAATTGAAGGCTTAATTACGAAGAAAAACAATGATGATAGAATATTGATTGAGCACCTATTGGTGAAAAAGAAAGAAAGCTCAATTGATCATATGACAGCAGCCAACTTCCACAGTAACATAGGATCAGGAGTTACCCATTTGGCTTTTTGAGCCTGCTCCATCATTGAGGGAATAATGGCTTATCTGATTGTGGTCATAGTTCATTTTCCTATCACCTCTCCTTAACCATTGTCCCTTAAAAATCTAAATCAGTCTTGAATGAAGTTAAAGGCACATCAGAGGTGATTTCGGAAAACAAAACCTTATGATGTAGGGGATAACATGTTGGCATGCATCGAGGATTAGTTGGCTAGCAGCCAGCATAATTTATTTTCCAATTTCCAAGGTGAGGAAGAGAATTATTCATTCTTAACAAACCTCTGAGAGAAAATTATTCTAATTTCTCTTGTTTTTAAACTATGATCCCTAGTTACTGTTCACCCCCGCCCACCAAAAGGAATCATTCTCCAGGTCTCCACCCTGTGCAGTTCCCTGACTATTTAACCCATCTATAGCTCCTCATAGCATCCTTATGTCCTCATCACAACTTTCTTTCTGACACATCTTAATGTCATCAACAAATTTGGCAATCATATCTTCTGTCCCAAATTTGTCCAGATTTGCTGACGATTCAAAAATAGGTGGGGAGGCATATTGTGATGAGAACGTAAGGAATCTGAAATGAGATATAGAGAGATTATATAGGGCGCATGGTATTGGGAGCAAAGTACTAACTTGGATTGAAAGTTGGTTGGCTGACAGGAAACAAAGAGTAGTGATAAACGGCTCCATTTCGGAATGGCAGGCAGTAACCAGTGGGGTACCGCAGGGATCAGTACTGGGACCGCAGCTTTTTACAATATATGTTCATGATATAGAAGATGGTATTAGTAATAACATTAGCAAATTTGCTGATGATACTAAGCTGGGTGGCAGGGTGAAATGTGAGGAGGATGTTAGGAGATTACAGGGTGACCTGGACAGGTTAGGTGAGTGGTCAGATGCATGGCAGATGCAGTTTAATGTGGATAAATGTATGGTTATCCACTTTAGTGGCAAGAACAGGAAGGCAGATTACTACGTAAATTGAATCAGTTTAGATAAAGGGGCAGATAAAGAGATCTGGGTGTTCGTGTACACCAGTCAATGAAGGTAAGCATGCAGGTACAGCAGGTAGTGAAGAAGGCTAATAGCATGCTGGCCTTCATAACAAGAGGGATTGAGTATAGAAGCAAAGAGGTTCTTCTGCAGCTGTACAGGGCCCTGGCGAGACCACACCTGGAGTACTGTGTGCAGTTCTGGTCTCCAAATTTGAGGAAAGACATTCTGGCTATTGAGGGAGTGCAGCGTAGGTTCACGAGGTCAATTCCTGGAATGGCGGGATTACCTTACACTGAAAGACTGGAGCGACTGGGCTTGTATACCCTTGAGTTTAGAAGACTGAGAGGGGATCTGATTGAGACATATAAGATTATTAAAGGATTGGACACTCTGGAAGCAGGAAACATGTTTCTGCTGATGGGTGAGTGCCGAACCAGAGGACACAGCTTAAAAATATGGGGTAGACCATTTAGGACAGAGATGAGGAGAAACGTCTTCACCGAGAGAGTGGTGGCTGTGTGGAATGCTCTGCCCCAGAGGACAGTGGAGGCACAGTCTCTGGATTAATTTAAGAAAGAGTTGGATAGAGCTCTCAAGGATAGTGGAATCAAGGGTTATGGAGATAAGGCAGGAACAGGATACTGATTAAGGATGATCCACCATGATCATATTGAATGGTGTTGTAGGCTCGAAGGGCAGAATTGTCCTGCACCTATTGTCTATTGATTGAGTGCTTAGGCAAAAACCTGGCAAATGAATTTTAATGTGGAAAAGTGTGAGGCCATGCTCTTTTGTATGAAGTAACAAAAGACAGACTATTGGCCAAATAGAAAGAGGCTTCTAAAAAGTGCAGCATAGATGAATCCGTTGTGCATGAAACAGAAAACGTAGCGTACAGATGCAGCAAGTAATTAAGAAGACAAATATTGTGAGAGTTGTGCAGACTACATCAATGCAAGTATCCAATAGATAGATAGATTTTTGGAAGTATCAGGGAGTTGAGGGCTACACAAAAGGGACGAAAGAGGTGTTGAGGCCTGGGACAGATTACTAATGATCTTTTTGAATTTTTTGAGGAATTTCTAAATGGCTGACTCATATCCTTATGCCTTTTCATTCAAGTCATCTATATAAATTGCAAAATGTTGAAGCACCAACACAGATCCCTTTGACAAACCACTTGTTACATCTTGGAAATCAAAAATTACAATTATGCCTGCTGCAAGCCAACTAATCTTCGATGCATGCTAACATGCTATACCCCACAAGGAAGATTTTGTTTTCCATAATCACCTCTGATGTGGCTAGTTATCAATCTCCCTCTGAAACTCATTTCACCTGATAAAGGGGCTGTGCTCCGAAAGCTTGTGATTTCAAATAAACCTGTTGGACTATAACCTAGTGTCATGTGACCTCTAACCTTCTGGAAATCTAAGTACAATACATTCACAAGATATGCTGATTGTCCAAAGAACTCCTATAGAAATCATAATGTCACACAGCATGGAAAGAGACCCTTCAGTCCAACCAGTTCACGCCAACCATAATCCCAAACTAAACTAGTCCCACCTGCCTGCAGTTGGCCCGTATCCTTTCAAATATTTCTTATTCATCTACTTATCCAAATGTTTTCTAAACATTGTAACTGTACCCGCATCAAACACTTCCTCTGGAAATTTATTCCACACAATTGGAGGTGGAGTGGACAGCGAAGAGGGTAACCTCAGATTACAACAGGATTTGGACCAGATGGGCCAATGGGCTGAGAAGTGGCAGATGGAGATTAATTCAGATAAATGTGAGTTGCTGCATTTTGGGAAAGCAAATCTTAGCAGGACTTATACACTTAATGGTAAGGTCCTAGGGAGTGTTGTTGAACAAACAGACCTTGGAGTGCAGGTTCGTAGCTCCTTGAAAGTGGAGTTGCAGGTTGATAGGATAGTGAAGAAGGTGTTTGGTATGCTTTCCTTTATTGATCAGAGCATTGAGTACAGGAGTTGGGAGGCCATGTTGCGGCTGCCCAGGACATTGGTTAGGCCACTGTTGGAATATTGTGTGCAATTCTGGTCTCCTTCCTATCGGAAAGATGTTGTGAAACTTGAAAGGGTTCAAAAAAGATTTACAAGGATGTTGCCAGGGTTGGAGGATTTGAGCTACAGGGAGAGGCTGAACAGGCTGGGGCTGTTTTCCCTGGAGCGTCGGAGGCTGAGGGGTGACCTTATAGAGGTTTACAACATTATGAGGGGCATGGATAGGATAAATAGACAAAGTCTTTTCCCTGGGGTCAGGGAGTCCAGAACTAGAGGGCATAGGTTTAGGGTGAGAGGGGAAAGATATAAAAGAGACCTAAGGGGCAATCTTTTCATGCAGGGGTGGTACGTGTATGGAATGAGCTGCCAGAGGAAGTGGTGGAGGCTGGTACAATTGCAACATTTAAGAGGCATTTGGATGGGTATATGAATAGGAAGGGTTTGGAGGGATATGGGCCGGGTGCTGGCAGGTGGGACTAGATTGGGTTGGGATATCTGGTCTGCATGGATGGGTTGGACCGAAGGGTCTGTTTCCATGCTGTACATCTCTATGACTCTATGACTGTACATGAACTGCTGTCTGCGTTAAAAAAGTTTCCCCTCATGTCTTTTTAAAATCTTTCTCCTCCCACTTTAAAAATATGCCCTAGGCTTGAAATTCCAAACCCTAGAGAAAAGACAATTGCCATTCACCTTATATATACCCCTCATAATTTTAGAAAACTCCATAAAGTCACCCTCAACTTCCTATGCTCCAGCGAAAAAAGTCCTAGGTTATTTTTATAACTCAAAACGTCCATTCTGACAACATCCAGGTAAATCTCTTTTGAACCCTCTCCAATTTGATAATATTTTTCCTATACCTGGGAGATCAGAATTGAACACAGTACTACAGAAGAGGTCTGGATTAGTGGTGCTGGAAGAGCACAGCAGCTCAGGCAGCATCCAACGAGTAGCGAAATCAACATTTTGGGCAAAAGCCCTTCATCAGGAATAAAGGCAGTGAGCCTGAAGCATGGAGAGATAAGCTAGAGGAGGGTGGGGGTGGGGAGAGAGTAGCATAGAGTACAATGGGTGAGTGGGGGAGGGGATGAAGGTGATAGGTCAAGGAGGAGAGGGTGGAGTGGATAGGTGGAAAAGAAGATAGGCAGGTCGGCACAACATGGTTGAAGAGCTTCAGAGCAGAGGAAATGACCTGGGAGTTGCAGTGGGAGAGGGACTCCCTGAGATTCTTGTAGAGAGAGGAGGAAAACTTCTTCAAGGCAGGCATCCTTGCAAGAGGATTCGCAGTAGGGTTAAAATCAACAAGGTAAAAACAATGACTGCAGATGCTGAAAACCAAATATTGGATTAGTGGTGCTGGAAGAGCACAGCAGTTCAGGCAGCATCCAACGAGCAGCGAAATCAACGTTTCGGGCAAAAGCCCTTCATCAGGAATAAAGGCAGTGAGCCTGAAGCATGGAGAGATAAGCTAGAGGAGGGTGGGGGTGGGGATAGAGTAGCATAGAGTACAATGGGTGATATGTCTTGTACAACCTCAACATGACGTTCCAACTCCCATACTCAAAGGTCTGAGCAATGAAGGAAAGCATGCTAAATATCTTTTAAACCACCCTGTTTACGATGTGCAATCTTGAAAGAATTATTTATATGTACCCCTAAGTCTCTCCGTTCTACAACACTACCCAAGGCCATACTTTTAATTGAACAAGTCTTACCCTTGTTTGTTTTACCAAAATGCGATACCTCACATCGATCCAAATTAAACTTCATCTGCCACTCTCCAGCCCATTGACACAACTGATCAAGATCTCTTTATAATCTTAGATAGTTAGTGATAGATTTAAGACAGATGTCAGAGGCAGGTTCTTTCTGCAGACAGTGGTAAGAGTGTGGAATGCCCTACCTGCCAATGTAGTCAACTCAGCCTCATTAGGGAGATTTAAACAATCCTTAGATAAGCACATGGATGATGATGGGATAGTGTAAGGGACCAGCTAAGAATAGTTTACAGGCCGGTGCAACATCGAGGGCCGAAGGGCCTGTTCTGCGCTGTATTGTTCTACATTCTACATAACCTTCACTGCTCACGAGACCACCACTATTGGTGTCATTTGCAAACTTACTAACTATGCCTTCTATATTCTTATCTAAACTGTTCATATAAATGACAAACAAAAAGTGGATTCTGCACCAGTCCCTGTGGAACACTGCTGCTCACAGGCTTTTAGAACATAGAACATAGAACTAAGGAAAGTACAGCACAGAACAGGCCCTTCGGCCCACGATGCTGTGCCAAAGTTTAATTCTAATGTAAAATAAAATAACCGAACATACGCACCCCTCAATTCACTGCTCTCCATGTGCATGTCCAGCAGTCACTTAAATGTCCCTAATGACTCTGCTTCCACCACCACCACCGCTGCGAACGCAAATCATGCATTCACAACTTTCTGCGTAAAGAATCTACCTCTGACATCTCCTCTAAACCTTCCTCTTAATATCATAAAACTATGATCCCTCTTGCCAGTCAATCCTGCCCTGGGGAAAAGTCTCTGGCTATTGACTCTATCCATGCATCTCATTACCTTGTATTACCTCGACCAGGTCACCTCACTTCCTCCTTCTGTCCAGACAGAAAAGTCCGGACTTAGTCAACCTTTCTTCGTAAGACAAGCCCTCCAGTCCAGCCAGCATCCTGGTAAACCTTCTTTGCACCCTCTCCAAAGTCTCTGTATCTTTCCTACAGTAGGGCAACCAGAACTGGACACAATATTCCAAGTGTGGTCTCACCAGGGACTTGTAGAGCTGCAGCAAAACCTCACGGGTCTTAAACTCGATCCCCCTGCTAATGAAAGCCAAAACACCATATGCTTTAACAACCCTATCCACTTGGCTGGCAACTTTGAGGGATCTATGTACTTGAACACTAAGATCCCTCTGTTCCTCCTCCTATATTCAGCATTCAAGTTCAACCTTCCAAAATGCATCACTTCGTATTTATCCAGGTTGAACTCCATCTGCCATTTCTCAGCCCAGCTCTGCATCCTGTCTATGTCACGCTGCAGCCTGCAATAACCCTCGATATCAACTGCACCTCCAACCTTTGTGTCATCTGCAAATTTACTAACCCACCCCTCAATCTCCTTATCCAAGTCATTTATAAAAACTACAAACAGCAGAGGCTCAAGAACAGATCTCTGCGGGACACCACTCAACACTGACCTCCAGGCAGAATACTTTCCATCTATAACCATTTTCTACCTTCAGTCAGCCAGCCAAATCTGAATCCAGATAACCAAATCTCCGTATCCCATACCTCCTGACTTTATGAATGAGCCTACCATAGGGAACCTTATTAAATGCCTTACTGAAGTCCACATACACCACATCCACTGCTTGACCTTCATTGACCTGTCTTGTCACCTCCTCAAAGAACTCAATAAGATTTGTGAGGTATGACCTGCCCCTCACAAAGCCATGCTGACTGCCTTTAATCATGCTCTGCTTTTCCAAACAATCATAAATCCTATCCCTCAGAATTCTTTTCAAAACCTTGCTGATGACAGGCGTAAGACTGGCTGGTCTGTAATTGCCAGGCATTTCCCTATTACCCTTCTTGGAAAGAGGAACAACATTAGGGTGTAGGTTTACTCGCTGAGCTGTAGGGTTGATATCCAGACATTTTATTACCTGGCTACGTAACATCATCAGTGGCGACCTCCAAGTGAAGCGAAGCTGTTGTCTCCTGCTTTCTATTTACATGTTTGTCCTGGATGGGGTTCCTGGGCTTTGTGCTGATGTCATTTCCTGTTCATTTTCTGAGGGGTTGATAGATGATATCTAGATCTACGTGTTCGTTTATAGCGTTGTGGTTCCAAACCTCAACCTGAGCTACAAACCTTGCAGGAACAACATTCGCCTCCTTCCAATCCTCTGGTACGATTCCCGTGGAGAACAATGAAGCAAAGATCTATGCCAGCGGCTTAGCAACCTCCTTTCTCACTTCCAGGAGCAACTTAGGATAAATCTGGTCTGACCCTAGAGACTTATCAATCTTAATGTTTTCCAAAATTTCCAGCACATCAACTTCATCGATCTTGATCTGTTCAAGCCTATAACCCAGCTCTTCAAAGTTCTCATTCACAACAAGGTCTTTTTCCTTAGTGAAAACTGAAGCAAAAACTCATTTCGGCTTCCCCTATCTGCTCAGACTTCATGCATAAGTTGCCTACACGATCCCTGATCGGCCCTAACATCTCGCTGATCATTCTCTTATTCTTCACGTATGAGTAAAACGCCTTTGGGTTCTCCCTAATCCTTCTTGCCAAGCTTTTTTCATGCTCCCTCCTGGCTCTCCTCAGTCCATTTCTGAGCTCCTTTCTAGCAAGCCTGTAATCCTCTAAAGCTGTGCTAGATCCTTGCTTCCTCCATCTTACGTAAGCTGCCTTCTTCCTTTTGATGAGAAGCTCCTCTGTTCTCGTCATCCAAAGCTCCTAAATCTTACCCCTTCTTACCTGTCACAGAGGAACAAATTCGTGCATCACTCACAACAACTGGTTCCTTAAACAGTCATGATTTGGAGATGCCGGTCTTGGACTGGAGTGTACAAAGTTAAAAATCACACAACACCAGGTTATAGTCCAACAGGTTTAATTGGAAGCACACTGGCTTTCAGAGCGACGCTCCTTCATCAGGTCAAACTGGAGGGCTCAATCCTAACAGACAGAATTTAGAGCAAAAATTTAGTGTGATGTAACTGAAATTATACATTGAAAAATTGATTGTCTGTTAAGCCTTTCATCTGTTAGAATACAATGATAGTTTCACTTCTTTCATGCATAAATCACAAAACCTTTTTTTTAAAAAGTTGCATTCTCGGGTTAGCTGTTAACAATGGTGATAACTAGACAATATGTTGAAGGTGTTAGCCCCCTGTGTTCTCTGTCTATGCCATGATGTTTAGATTGATTCTAATCTAAAAAGTGAGATAATGAAGTTTTACATAAATTTATGCAGTTTTTGAGCTCAGAGTTCTACATGAATTCATGCAGTTTTTGAGCAATGTACAATGTAACCCTGCAAGTACAAATTCACCCCACAAAATATATGTGCATGTGGGTCTTTGTCTGTGTGTGTGTGTGTGCGCGTGTGTGTGTAGTGAGTGCAGTGTCTGAAGTCTATGAGGGGGTGCATGTGTGAGTGTGGGAGTGTGTGTGTCTGTAAGGGTGTGTGTGGGTGTCTGTGTGTGTGTGTGTATATAGGAGTGCGTGTGTGTGTGTGTAGGAGTATCTGTGTGTGTGTATAGTGCAATGGTGGTCACCTGTAATGTGACATGAATCCAAGGTCCCGGTTGAGGCCCTCCCTATCGGCACTGAACTTAACTATCAGCCTCTGCTCAGCCACTTTTCGCTGCTGCCTGTCCCAAAGTCCACCTTGGAGGATGGTCACCTGAAGGTCCGAGGCTGAATGTCCTACACCACTGAAGTGTTCCCCAACTGGGAGGGAACCCTCCTGTCTGTTGATTGTTGTGCGGTGCCCATTCATCCGTTGTGGTAGCCTTTGCTCGGTTTCCCCAATGTACCATGCCTCCGGGCATCCCTGCCTGCAATGTATAAGCTAGACAACGTTGGCTGATGCACATGAGTACCTGCCATGTACAAAGTGGGAGGTGTCCCCATGTGTAATGGTGGTATCCATGTCCACACTCTGACACGTCTTGCAGCGCCTACCATGACAGGGTTGTATGGAGTTGTCCTGAGTGCCGGGCAGCTTGCTACAAACAACGATCTGATGAGGTTTGGTGGTTGTTTAAAGGCAAGTAATGGAGGTGTGGGGAAGATCTTGTGAGGTGCTCATCCTCATTGATAATGTGTTGCAGGTCACACATTATCCTGCAACACATTATCAATGAGGATGAGCACCTCGCCAAGACCTTCCCCACACCTCCATTACTTGCCTTTAAACAACCGTCAAACCTCAAACAGATCGTTGTTCGCAGCAAGCTGCCCGGCTCTCAGGACAACTCCATACAACCCTGTCACGGTAGGCGCTGCAAGATGTGTCAGAGTGTGGACATGGATACCACCATTACACATGGGGACACCTCCCACCTTGTACATGGCAGGTACTCATGTGATTCAGCCAACATTGTCTATCTTATACATTGCAGGCAGGGATGCCCAGAGGCATGGTACATTGGGGAAACTGAGCAAAGGCTACCACAACGGATGAATGGGCACCGCACAACAATCAACAGACAGGAGGGTTCCCTCCTAGTTGGGGAACACTTCAGTGGTGTAGGACATTCAGCCTCGGACCTTTGGGTGACCATCCTCCAAGGTGGTCTTCAGGACTGGCAGCAGAAAAAAATGGCCGAGCAGAGGCTGATAGCTAAGTTCAGTGCCCATAGGGAGGGCCTCAACCGGGACCTTGGGTTCATGTCACATTACAGGTGACCACCATTGCACTATACACACACACAGACACACACAGACACACACACACACAGGCACTCCTATACACACATATACACAGACGCGCACACAGACACCCACACACACCCTTAAAGACACACACACTCCCATACTCACACATGCACCCCCTCACAGACTGGAGACACTCTACACTCACTACACACACACATACACTTTCTCACACTCGCAACCCCCAGCCCAGACAGACACACACACACAGAGACAGACAAAGACCCACATGCACACATATATTTTGTGGGGTGAATTTGCAATTGCAGGGTTACATTGTACTTTGCTCAAAAACTGCATACATTCATGTAGAACTCTAAGCTCAAATATTGCATGAATTTATGTAAAACTTCATTATCTCACTTTTTAGATTAGAATCAATCATGGCATAGACAGAGAACACAGGGGGCCGACACCTTCAACATATTGTCTAGCTATCATCATTGTTAACAACTAACCTGAGAATGCATCTTTTTTAAAAAAAATGTTGTGTGATTTACACACGAAAGAATTGAAACTATCACTTTATTCTAACAGATGAAAGGCTTAACAATCAATTTTTCAATGTATAATTTCAGTTACATCACATCGTAAATTTTTGCTATAAATTCTGTGTGTTAGGATTGAGCCCTCCACTACCACCTGATGAAGGAGTGTCGCTCCGAAAGTTAGTGTGCTTCCAATTAAACCTGTTGGACTATAACTTGGTGTTGTGTGATTTTTATCCTTAAACAGTGTCTACATGTCTGCTGTGCCCTTTCTGTGAAACAATTGCTCCCAGTCTGAACTTCCCAACTCCTGCCTGATAGCGTCAGAATTTCCTTTTCCCCACGTAAATATCTTTCCTCGGTAACTGCTCCTTTCCCTCTCCAAGGCTATGGTAAATGTGAGGCAGTTGTGGTTACTGTCACCAAAGTGTCTCCCACATCTGTCCTGGCTTGTTGCCGAGCACCAAATCCAAAATGGACTCTCCCCTCGTCAGTCTGTCTACGTACTGAGTAAGGAAACCCTCCTGAACACACCTGACAAAAATGGCTCCAACCAAACCATCTGCACTAAGGAGTTCCAGTCAAAATTGGGAACTTTGAAATCACCCATAACAACAAACCTGCTATATCTGCATTTTTCCGAAATCTGGTGACCTACGAGTTCTTCAATCTCTCTACTGCTCTTCGGGGGTCTGTAGAAAACCCCTAATGAGGTGGCTGCTCCTTTGCTCTAATTATCGGGTTTACATGATTCTGAAGGGGGAGGGTGAACAGCCAGAAATTGTGGTACTACGAAACCAATGATATAGCCAGGATTGAGCATCTGAAAAGTGACTTCAGAGAGCTAGGTTGGAAGCTGAAGAGTAGGATGAGTATAGAAGTGATCTCAGGTTTGCTACTGATGCCATGAGATAGTGAGGTGAGGAACAGTCAGCGAATGCAGCTTAACACATGGCTGTGAGGCTGGTGCAGGAGGGAGGGCTTCAAATATCTGGGGAAGGTGGGACCTGTACATGAAGGGTGGGTAGCACATGAACTGGAGGGGCACAAATGTCCAGGGGGGAGATAACTTCCATTCATACTGACTCAGTAGATAAACCTTTCTCAACAACCTGTTTCTGTCATTGTGATGCATTCTCTGATTAGCAAAGCTACACCCACCCCCCCAGCTTTTTCTACCCTCCCTGCTCTTTTTAAACCTCTAAACCCTGGAAGATCGAGCAACCATTCCTGCCCCTGTGAAACCCATGTCTCCGTTATGGCCACAACATCACAGCCCCAAGTGCTGATCCATGCTCTAAGTTCATCACTCTTTTTTCTGATACTCCTTGCGTTAAAACAGACACACTTTAACGGATCCCTTTGTTTTATCACATAAGAAACCTTCCCGATAGATTCACCACATCCTGTCACTGCCCTATCTAGAAAAGCCTCCCTCTCAGATATGTAACTCTGATTCCCACCCACTTGCCAAACTAGTTTAAACCCTCCAGAACCACATGCGCAAATCTCCCACCCAGGACAATCGTGCCCCTCCAGTTCAGGTGCAACCCATCCTTCATGTACAGGTCCCACCTTCCCCAGAAGGCATCTCAATGGTCAAAGTATCTGAAGCTCTCCCTCCTGCACCAGCCTCGCAGCCACGTGTTAAGCTGCATTCGCTGACTGTTCCTCACCTCACTATCTCGTGGTATCAGAAGCAAACCCGAGATCACTTCTCTACTCGTCCTACTCTTCAGCTTCCAATCTAGCTCTCTGTAGTCACTTTTCAGATGCTCAATCCCTTTCCTGGCTATACCATTGGTTCCAATATGTACCACGATTTCTGGTTGCTTACCCTCCCCCTTCAGAATTGCATAAACCCAATCAGGGAAATCCCAGACCTTGGCACTGGGGAGGCAACATACCTTCTGGGAATCCCATTCCTGATCACAAAATCTCCTGTCAATCCGATTACCTATTGAGACTCCTACCACTAGCGCTTTTCTATTCTCCCCCTTCCCTTCTGAGTCACAGTACCAGGCTCAGTGCTCGAGACCTGACAACTATGGCTTCCCCCGGTAGGCCATACCCACCAGCAGTATCCAAAACGGTATACTTATTGCTGAGTGGAACGGCCACAGGGGATCCCTGCTTTATCTGTTGGCTCCCTTTCCTCCCCCTGACTGGAACCCAGCTGTCCTTAGCCTGCACCTGAGGAATGACCACCTCCCTGTACATCCTCTCAATTTCTCCCTCAGCCTCCCAGATGATCCGTAGTTCATCTAGCTCCAGCTGCAGTTCCATAAGTTGGTTTTCAAGCAGCTGGAGTTGGATGCACTTCCAAAAAATAACTCTCCACTATCACTCTCTGTGTCCTGCTGTTAAGCCAATTTTGTATCCAATTGGAAAGCTCACCCTGAATCCTATGTGATCTAACGTTACTAATTATTCCACCATGCGGATATTTGTTGAAGGCTTTACTAAAGTCCAAGTAAATAATGTCCACCAGTCTGCCCTCATCAATCTTCTTGGTTACTTCCTCAAAAAACTCAAATTTGTGAGACATTATTTCCCTCACACAAAACTTTGCTGACTATCCATAACGTCTCTCCAAATACATGTAAATCCTATCTTTCAGAATCACTTCCTACAATTTACCTACCACCAAAGTCAGACTCACAAGTCAACAGTTTCCAGGCTTCTCCTTACATCTCTTCTTAAATAAAGACACAACGTTAGTCACTCTCCAGCCATCGGGCACCTCACCCATAGTTATAGATGACACAATATATCTGCAAGGGGTCCTCTAATTTCCTCCCTAACTTCCCATAAGTTCAGGGGTACACTAGATCATGTCCCAAATACTTATCCACTTTTAAAAATCACACAACACCAGGTTATAATCCAACAGGTTTAATTGTAAGTGCACTAGCTTTTGGAGCGACGCTCCTTCATCAGGTGGTTCCGAAAGCTAGTGTGCTTCCAATTAAACCTGTTGGACTATAACCTGGTGTTGTGCGATTTTTAACTTTGTACACCCCAGCCCAACACCGGCATCTCCAAATCATATCCACTTTTATGTTTTCTAAGATCTCCAGCGTTTCATCTTCTGTAATTCAAAACATAAATATTTATTTCCCTGAGTTCTCCAGCCTTCATTTAGAGTCATAGAGATGTACAGCATGGAAACAGACCCTTCAGTCCAATCTGTCCATGCCAACCAGATATCCCAACCCAATCTAGTCCCACCTGTCAGCACCTGGCCCATATCCCTCCAAACCCTTCCTATTCACATACCCATCCAAATGCCTCTTAAATGTTGCAATTATACCAGCCTCCACCACTTCCTCTGGCAGCTCATTCCATACACACACCACCCCCTGCATGAAAAGGTTGCCCCTTAGGTCTCTTTTATATCTTTCCCCTCTTACCCTAAACCTATGCCCTCTAGTTCTGGACTCCTGACCCTAGGGAAAAGACTTTGTCTATTTATCCGATCCATGCCCCTCATCATTTTGTAAACCTCTATAAAGTTTACAAAACCTCCAGGGAAAACAGCCCCAGCCTGCTCAGCCTCTCCCCATCGCTCAAATCCTTCAACCCTGGCAACATCCTTGTAAATCTTTTCTGAACCCTTTCAAGTTTCACAACATCTTTCCGATAGGAAGGAGACCAGAATTGCACACAATATTCCAACAGTGGCCTAACCAATGTCCTGGGCAGCCGCAACATGACCTCCCAACTCCTGTACTCAATACTCTGACCAATAAAGGAAAGCATACCAAACGCCGCCTTCACTATCCTAACTACCTGCAACTCCACTTTGAAGGAGCTATGAACCTGCACTCCAAGGTCTCTGTGTTCAGCATCACTCCCTAGGACCTTACCATTAAGTGGATAAGTCCTGCTTAGATTTGCTTTCCCAAAATGCAACACCTTGCATTTATCTGAATTAATCTCCATCTGCCACTTCTCAGCCCATTGGCCCATCTGGTCCAGATCCTGTTGTAATCTGAAGTAACCCTCTTCGCTGTCCACTGCACCTCCAATTTTGGTGTCATCTGCAAACTTACTAACTGTACCTCTTATGCTCGCATCCAAATCATTTATCTAAATGACAAAACGTAGAGGGCCCAGCACCGATCCTTGTAGCACATCACTGGTCACAGGCCTCCAGTCTGAAAAACAACCCTCCACCACCACCCTCTGTCTTCTACCCTTAGAACATAGAACATAGAACAATACAGTGCAGTACAGGCCCTTTGGCTCTCGATGTTGCGCCGATCCAAGCCCACCTAACCTACACTAGCCCACTATCCTCCATATGCCTATCCAATGCCCATTTAAATGCCCATAAAGAGGGACAGTCCACCACTGCTACTGGCAGGGCATTCCATGAACTCACGACTCGCTGAGTAAAGAATCTACCCCTAACATCTGTCCTGTACCTACCACCCCTTAATTTAAAGCTATGCCCCCTCGTAATAGCTGACTCCATATGTGGAAAAAGGTTCTCATGGTCAACCCTATCTAAACCCCTAATCATCTTGTACACCTCTATCAAGTCACCCCTAAACCTTTTCTCCAATGAAAACAGCCCCAAGTGCCTCAGCCTTTCCTCATACGATCTTCCTACCATACCAGGCACCATCCTGGTAAACCTCCTCTGCACCCGTTCCAGTCCCTCCACATCCTTCCTATAGTATGGCGACCAAAACTGCACACAATATTCCAGATGCAGCCGCACCAGAGTCTTATACAACTGCAACATGACCTCAGGACTCTGGAACTCAATTCCTCTACCAATAAAAGCCAGTACGCCATATGCCTTCTTCACCGCACTATTTACCTGGATGGCAACTTTCAGAGATCTGTGTACATGGACACCAAGATCCCTCTGACATCCACACTACCAAGTATCCGACCATTAGCCCAGTACCCCATCTTTTTGTTACTCATACCAAAGTGAATCACCTCACACTTACCCACATTGAACTCCATTTGCCACCTTTCTGCCCAGCTCTGCAGCTTATCTATATCCCGCTGTAACCTGACACATCCTTCCTCACTGTCAACAACTCCACCGACTTTCGTATCATCCGCAATCTTCCTCACCCAACCTGCTAGCCCCTCCTCCAGGTCATTTATAAAAATGACAAACAGCAATGGTCCCAAAACAGATCCTTGAGGAACACCGCTAGTAACTGCACTCCAAGATGAACCTTTACCATCAACTACTACCCTCTGTCTTCTTCCAGCCAGCCAATTCCTGATCCAAACCTCCAACTCACCCTCAATGCCATACCTCTGTATTTTTTGCAGAGCCTACCATGGGGAACCTTATCAAACGCCTTACTAAAATCCATTTACACCACATCTACCGCTTTACCCTCATCCACCTCCTTAGTCACCTTCTCAAAGAATTCAATAAGGTTTGTGAGGCACGACCTGCCCTTCACAAAACCATGCTGACTATCCTTGATCACATTATTCCAATCCAGATGTTCATAAATCCTATCCCTTACAATTCTCTCTAAGACTTTGCCCACAACAGAAGTGAGGCTCACCGGCCTATAGTTACTAGGGTTATCCCTACTCCCCTTCTTGAACAAGGGAACCACATTTGCTATCCTCCAGTCTTCTGGCACTATTTCTGTAGACAACGAGGACATAAAAATCAAGGCCAATGGCTCTGCAATCTCCTCCCTTGCTTCCCAGAGAATCCTAGGATAAGTGCCATCAGGCCCAGGGGACTTATTTATTTTCACCCTTGCCAGAATTTCCAACACCTCTTCCCTACATACCTCAAAGCTGTCCATTCTAATTAATTGAGACTCAGTATTCATATCGGCAACAATGTCCTGTTCCTGAGTGAATACTGACGAAAAGTATTCATTCAGTGTCTCCCCAATCTCTTCAGCCTCCACACGCAACTTCCCACTACTATCCTTGATTGGACCTATTCCTACCCTAATCATTCTTTTATTCTTGAGCCAGTTCTGTATCCAAATGGCTAGTTCTCCCTGTATTCCATAAGATCTAACCTTGCTAATCAGTCTCCCATGGGGAACCTTGTCAAATGCCTTACTGAAGTCCACATAGATCACATCTATTGCTCTGCCCTCATCAATCTTCTTTGTTACTTCTTCAAAAAACTCAGTCAAGTTTGAGCGACATAATATCTCATGCACAAAGCCACGTTGACTATCCCTAATCAGTCCTTGCCTTTCCAAATACATGTACATCCTGTCCCTCAGGATTCCCTCCAACAACTTGCCCACCACCGAGGTCAGGCTCACTGGTCTATAGTTTCCTGGCTTGTCTTTAGCGCCCTTCTTAAACAGTGGCACCACGTTAGCCAACCTCCAGTCTTTCGGCACCTCACCTGTGACTATCGATGATACAAATATCTCAGCAAGAGGCCCAGCAATCACTTCTCTAGCTTCCCACAGAGTTCTCGGGTACACCTGATCAGGTCCTGGGGATTTATCCTCCTTTAACCGTTTCAAGACATCCAGCACTTCCTCCTCTGTAATCTGGACATTTTGCAAGATGTCACCATCTATTTCCCTACAGTCTATATCTTCCATATCCTTTTCCACAGTAAATACTGATGCAAAATACTCATTTAGTATCTCCCCCATTTTCTGTGGCTCCACATAAAGGCCGCCTTGCTGATCTTTGAGGGGCCCTATTCTCTCCCTAGTTACCTTTTTGTCCTTAATATATTTGTAAAAACCCTTTGGATTCTCCTTAATTCTATTTGCCAACTTTATCTCATGTCCCCGTTTTGCCCTCCTGATTCCCCTTTTAAGTATACTACTACTTTCTTTATACTCTTCTAAGGATTCATTCAATCTATCCTGTCTATACATATGCTTCCTTCTTTTTCTTAAACAAACTCTCAATTTCTTTATTCATCCAGCATTCTCCACAGGAAAGACTGACACAAAATATTCATTTAATATCTCTCCATCCCCTGAGGTTCAACACAAAGATGACTTCTCTGATCTTTAAGGGGCCTAACTTTCTCTCTAGTCACTCTCTTGCTGTTAATGCATTTGTGAAATCTCTCGATTATCCTTAACCTTATCTGCCAAAGCTATCTCACATCCCCTTGTTGCTTTCCTGATCTTCCTCTTGAGAATACCCCTACACTCTTTATACTGTTCAAGAGATTCATTTAAATCCAGTGGTCTATATGTATGATTCTTTTTTATTCTTAACTAGAGCATCTAGAACATAGAACATAACAGCGCAGTACAGGCCCTTCGGCCCTCGATCTGTGCCAACCTGTCATACCAATCTGAAGCCCATCTAACCTACACTTATTCCATGTGCATCCATATGCTTGTCCAATGATGACTTAAAGTACTTAAAGTTGGCGAATCTAGTACTGTTGCAGGCAAAGCATTCCATACCCTAACTACACTCAGAGTAAAGAAACTACCTCTGACATCTGTCCTATATCTATCACACCTCAATTTAAAGCTATGCCCCCTCATGCTCACCATCACCATAGTTGGAAAAAGGCTCTCCCTGTCCACCCTATTTAACCCTCTGATTAGCTTATATGTCTGTATTAAATCACTTCTCAACCTTCTTCTCTCTAACGAAAACAGCCTCAAGTCCCTCAGCCTTTCCTCATAAGACCTTCCCTCCATACCAGGCAACATCCTAGTAAATCTCCTCTGCACCCTTTCCAAAGCTTCCACATCCTTCTTATAATGTGGTGACCAGAACTGTACACAATACTCCAAGTGCGATCGCATTAGAGTTTTGTACAGCTGCAGCATAACCTCATGGTCCCAGAACTCAATCCCTCTATTAATAAAAGCTAAAACACTGTAAGACTTCTTAACAACCCTGTCAACCTGGGTGGCAACTTTCAATGATCTGTGTACATGGACACTGAGATCTCTCTGCCCATCTACACTACCAAGAATCTTACCATTAGCCCAATACTTTGCATTCCGGTTACTCCAACCAAAGTGAATCACCTCACACTTGTCCACATTAAACTCCATTTGCTATCTCTCAGCCCAGCTCTGCAGCTTATCTATGTCTCTCTGTAACCTACAACATCCTTCATCACTATCCACAACTCCACCGATCTTAGTGTCGTCTGCAAATTTACTAACCCACCTTTTTACGCCCTTATCCAGGTCGTTCATAAAAAATGATGAACAGCAGTGGACCCAACACCGACCCTTGCGGTACACTGCTAGTAACTGGACTCCAGGATGAACATTTCCCATCAGCCACCTCCCTCTATCTTCTTTCAGCAAGCCAATTACTGATCCAAACTGCTATATCTCCCACAATCCTATTCCTCTGCATTTTGTACAATAGCTACTGTGGGGAACCTTATCGAACGCCTTGCTGAAATCCATATACACCACATCAACCCATTTACTCTCATCTACCTGTTTGCTCACCTTTTCAAAGAACTCTTAAGGTTTGTGAGGCATGACCTACCCTTCACAAAACCGCGCTGACTGTCCCTAATCAAATTATTCTTTTCTAGATAATTATAAATCCTATCTCTTATAACCTTTTCCAACACTTTACCAACAACTGAAGTAAGGCTCACTGGTCTATAATTACCAGGGTTGTCTCTACTCCCCTTCTTGAACAGGGGAACCACATTTGCTATCCTCCAGTCTTCTGGCACTATTCCTGTAGACAATGACAATTTAAAGATCAATGCCATGGCTCGGCAATCTCCTCCCTGGCTTCCCAGAGGATCCTAGGATAAATCCCATTCGGCCCAGGGAACTTATCTATTTTCACACTCTGCAGGATTTCTAATACCTCTTCCTTGTGAGCCTCAATCCCATCTAGTCTAGTGGCCTGTATCTCAGTATTCTCCTCGACAACATTGTCATTTTCTAGAGTGAAAACTGTTGAAAAATATTCATTTAGTGCTTCCCCTATCTCCACTGACTCCAAACACAACTTCCCACTACTATCCTTGATTGGCCCTAATCTTACTCTCGTCATTCTTTTATTCCTTAAATACTTATAGAAAGCCTTAGGGTTTACCCTGAACCTATCCACCAACAACTTCTTATGTCTCCTCCTGGCTCTTCTGAGCTCTTTCTTTAGCTCTTTTCTGGCTACCTTGTAACCCTCAAGCGCCCTAACTGAGCCTTCACATCTCATCCTAGCATAAGCCTTCTTCTTCCTCTTGACCAGAGATTCACTTCCTTCGTAAACCTCTACTCATCCATTGTTTCTTAATCATACCAGTCTTACCTTTCACTAACAGAAACATAATGACTGTGAGCTTTAGTTATCACAATTTTGAAAGCCTCCCACTTACCTGACGTACGTTTACCCGTGAACAGTCTACTCCAATCGCTATTAAATGTTCTTGCCTCATACCATGAACATTTTCTTTTGTCCAATTACATAGTTTAAGTTTTATAGAAGGCTTATCCTTTTCTATAACTATCTTAAAATTAATAGAATTATGATCACTAGACCCAAAGTGCTCCTCTACTATCTTTTCAGTCACTTGCCTGGCCTTATTACCAAAGACGAGGTCAGGTTTTGCTTCTTCTCTCGTAGAAACATTTACAAATTGAATAAGAGTATTTCCTTGAACACATTTAACAAATTCTTCGCCATCCAAACTTTTAACACTATGATCATCCTAGTCAATATTTGGAAAATTAAAATCATCTCTTCCAACCTTATTATTCTTAAACATACCTCTCTACATATTTGTTCCTCAATTTCCCTCTGACTACTGGGCAGCCTTTAGTACAATCACATCAAGATGGATCATTCCTTTCTTATTTTATTGTCAACCCGTACATTTTCAATGGACAGTATTTATTTAGAAATATCTTCTCTCGTTAGAGCAGGAATGTTTTCTTAATCAAAAACGTCAATCCCTCCCCCCAACCTGATAAACAGCAGCACTCCGAAAGCTGTGAATTTAAATAAACCTGTTGGACTAAAACCTGGTGTCGTTTGACTTCTGATTTTGCCCACCCCAGTCGAACATCAGTATTACCACTTGATAGAAGATAGACAATTGGGATAAAAGGGGCATTTTTAGAATGGCAATCTGAAACTGGTGCAATGCCATAGGGATCAGTGCTTGGCCAAACAGATATCAGTGACTTGGATGAGGAAAGTGAATGTACTCTAGCTAATTTTGTGAATGACATAAAAATACATAGCAAGAATAGTGGTGAGGATGACACAAAGATTCTGCAGGGGGATAGAGAGAGTTTAAGGGAGTGGACAGCAACTTGACAGATAAAGTATAATGTGGAAAAATGTGAGTTTATGCAGTCCAAAACGAATAGAGGAGATGAATATTATTTAAAAGGAAAAAGACTGCAGAAAGCTGAAGCACAGAGGGATTTGCAAATTCTCATGTGTGAATCACACAAAAGGAAACTAGCATCCAAGTTCAGTAAGTAACAGAGAAGATAAGTAGAATGTTGGCCTTTATTCCAAAGGGACTGAAGTATAAAAATAGGGAGGTTTTTCTAAAACTACACACACTAGTCAAACTACATCTGGAATGCTGTAACAATAAGAAAAGGTGTTGGAGAAACTCAGCAGGTCAGGCAGCATCTGTAGAGAGAGAAACAGTTAACATTGCAAGTCCAGTAGCCCTTCATCAGAACAGAATGCAGCTGGGAATGACAGTATTTATGCTGATGAAATCCGGGAAGTTGTGGGGGAGGAGAATGGTGTTTTGAGATGCATAGAGAAGAATACTTTAAATAGCTTTGGTTCTATCATTTATGCAAAAAATGTTATAATAGCAGGCAGTCCAGAAAAGGTTTACTAAATTGATCCCAGCAAATGAGGAGAGATTGGGCCTGTGCTCATGGAGTTTGGAAGAATGATCTTATTGAAATATGCAAGGTCGACAGGGAATTTGACAGGGTAGATGCAGAAAGGTTAGGAGAGTCGAGGAGTAGAGGCCATAATCTCAAAGTAAGCGATCATTCGTTTGAGAACATAATAGCAGCAGAAGTTAGCCATTTGTCCTATCATGCCTGCTCCTTTCTGTATGATGATGGTTGATCTGCTCTAGGCCTCAACTCCTCTTTGGTGTCACTTCATCATTGCTTTCAGTTCCCTGGTATTTCAAAAATCTTCCTCCTCTTTTAATACTTTTAGTGATTTAGCCTCCAAAACTCTCTGGCTGAGAATTCCAGAGATTCAATATCGTCTGGAAGAAGTAATGCCGACATAATTAATTGGAATTAGCTAATATACAGTTAAGAATGAAAATAAAAAACTGGATTTAGAGGGAAAAATGGAAATGAAAGAATCCAAACTGAAGAAACCAAAAAAAAGGTAATAGGTAATGATGATTTTGGGATAGTGTAGGGGAACAAGCTGAGAATAGTTCACAGGTCGGTACAACATCGAGGTCCCAAGGGCCTGTTCTGCACTGTATTGTTCTTTGTTCTTTGAAAAGGAGTATAAATAGTGGGAGACAATATTAAGAAAGCTTGAACTCCAAAGCAGTGAGGAAATCAACTTCTGGGGCGGCACGGTGGCTCAGTGGTTAGCACTGCTGCCTCACAGCACCAGGGTCCCAGGTTTGATTCCAGCCTCAGGCAACTGTCTGTGTGGAGTTTGCACATTCTCCCTGTGTCTGCGTGGGTTTCCTCCAGGTGCTCCAGTTTCCTCCCACAGTCCAAAGATGTGCAGGTCAGGTGAATTGGCCATGCTAAATTGCCCATAGGTTAGATGCGTTAGTCAGAGGGAAATGAGTCTGGGTGGATTAGTCTTCGGAGGGTTGGTGTGGACTTGTTGGGCCGAAGGGCCTGCTTCCAAACTGTAGAGAATCTAATCTAATCCAAATCAGGGAACATTAGTTGGTCAAAAAGCAGCTTAGAAAAAAGAGGAATGGGAACTTTGCAGATGGAAGAGGTAGCAGCTTTAGAAAACACACAGAAGGGTGCCAAAGTGAAAAAGGGAAAGAATAGGACCAAAAAGCAATATAAAGAAATTAACAAACTTTCATTGTAACATGAATGAGCATACTGAAGTCAACTGCTTAAATCTAAATGGGAGGACATAGAACATAGAACAGGACTGCGTGGAAGAGGCCCTTCGGCCCTCGATGTTGCGCCCACCTATGAACTAATCTAAGCTCATCCCCATATACTATCCCATCATCATCCATACACTTAGCCAAGGACTGTTTAAATCTCTCTACTGTGGTTGAGTTAACTACATTGGCAGGCAGGGCATTCCACGCCCTTACCACTCTCTGAGTAAAGAATCTGCCTCTGACATCTGTCTTAAATCTATCACCCCTCAATTTGCAGATATACCTCCTCGTACAAGGCAACATCATAATCCTAAGAAAAAAAGACTCTCACTGTCCACTCTATCTAATCCTCTGATATGGGAGTTTGTTACCTACACAATAAAACCCATACAGACTCAACCCAAGAGAATTAGCTCAGTACAGTGAAGGTAGTAAGTTCATGATAAACAATGATATAATTCAACTAAGTCAAAGCTCATATCTTGATGGTGTCAAAACTGGATTGGTCATATTGTATTCCTAGATTGGACGGTCGATCAATTAAATTTGACACACAAGACTTGTTACGAACATTCATTCGCATAAAGTACGTTTCTATGTTCCATTAGCTGATCAAGAAATATCAGCTTTTGTAACGTTGAATGGATCTTATCATCTCAAAGTCATGTACTTGAAAAGAAAAATGTACCAGCAATGTTTCAATGATCAACTAATTAAAGGATTATGTAACTGCTGTTTACATCAGTAGTTTTTTATTTCTTTGGGAAGAACATTTGTACCATTTCACTGAACCGTTGGATTGGTTATAGAAAGCCAATTTAGTTATAAACTTGGTGAAGATGGAATGTCTTAATGAAGAGTTGGTTTATTTGGGCCATGATGGGAATCCTTGTGGATGACAGTCATCCTTCTGACACTTCTGAATGGCTCCAAATCTTGGACGACTGATAGATGTCACTTCAAAGCCCTTGGTAAGTATCATCAATGATATTTCAGATGGATTCCCTGCATACTAACATCAGTGCCCCAGGACAAAAGAACCAGGATCACGGCCATGATCATCCCAAAACGAACTTTGCTGGGCTGGTCATGTGCTTGGGAAGCATGAATTCTGAGTGCCAAAACAAATCTTTCTTACCTAGCTCAAAGATGGCACTCAAATGAGATGGGGAACAAAGGAAGCATTTCAAAGACTCCCATAGGCTTCCCCTGAGAAATGCAATATGCTGACTTGGAGGAAGCCTTGAAGGGTCACAAATCTTTGAGAACATGTCAACAAGAGGAAGTTCAGAAAAGGAACCAGAGAGCGGAATGTGAGTGATCTCAAGGCCAAGGACTAATTCTACCACCTGGAAAGAGGGTGGCTTTGGAAAAGCACAGCAGGTCAGGCAGCATCTGGGGAGCAGGACAATCAACGTATCGGGCATAAGCTCTTCATCAGAAATGAAGGGTTTATGCCTGAAACATCGAATCGTCTGTTCCTCAGATGCCGCCTGACCTGCTGTGTTTTCCAGCACCATCCTCTTTGACTCTGACTGTCCAGCAACTGCAGTCCTCTATTTCTCCTACCTCACAGAAAGGCCTAGTAAATATGTGGCCAGAGTAATGGCACTTAGGATCTGACACATCAGCCATGCAAAGCTGCACAGAACCCATAACCTGTGACAAACTTTCCAAGGTGTACAATCATACCCATTAGTGAGTGATTGCTGATGACAACTGGGTGGACAAAATCAAGGAACACCATGAGGAGTGAAAGTGAAAACTAATTTGGATATCCCTGTGCCTAGGATGGCATGAGAAATTTGATCCACACCCCCCACCAACCCAACCTCCACTCCCAGCACCTTCCACTGCAACCGCAAGAAATGCAAAACTTGCAGCCACACCTCCCCTCTCACTTCCCTCTAAAGCCCCAAGGGATCCTTCCATATCCGTCAGAAGTTCACCTGCACCTCCACACACATCACTTACTGCATCCACTGCACCCGATGTGGCCGCCTATACATTGGGGAGACAGGCCGCCTACTTGCGGAACATTTCAGAGAACACCTCTGGGACACCCGCACCAATCAACCCAACTGCTCTGTGGCTGAACACTTTAACTCCCCCTCCCACTTCACCAAGGATATGCAGGTCCTTGGCCTCCTCCATCGCCAGGCCATGGCAACATGACGCCTGGAGGAAGAGCGCCTCATCTTCTGCCTAGGAACCCTCCAACCACAAGGGATGAATGCAGATTTCTCCAGCTTTCTCATTTCCCCTCCCCCCACCTTGTCTCAGTCCCAACCCTCAGACTCAGCACCGCCTTCTTGACCTGCAATCTTCCTCCCGACCTCTCCGCCCCCACCCCCTCTCCGGCCTATCACCCTCACCTTAACCTCCTTCCACCTATCGTATTCCCAACACCCCTCACGCAAGTCCCTCCTCCCTACCTTTTATCTTAGCCTGCTTGGCACACCCTCCTCATTCCTGAAGAAGGGCTTATGCCCAAAACGTCGATTCTTCTGTTCTTTTGATGCTGCCTGACCTGCTGCGCTTTTCCAGCAACACATTTTTAAGCTCTGATCTCCAGCATCTGCAGTCCTCACTTTCTCCTTGTTGGGCCGAAGGGCCTGTTTCCACACTAAGTAATCTAATCTAACCTAAATGCGAGGTGCTGCATTTTGGGAAAGCAAATCATAGCAGGACGTATACAGTTAATGGTAAGGTCCTAGGGAGTGTTGCTGAACAAAGAGACCTCGGAGTGCAGGTTCATAGTTCCTTGAAAGTGGAGTCGCAGGTAGATAGGATAGTGAAGAAGGTGTTTGGTATGCTTACCTTTACTGGTTAGAGTATTGAGTACAGGAGTTGGGAGGTCATGTTGCGGCTGTACAGGACATTGGTTAGGCCACTGTTCGAATATTGCGTGGAATTCTGGTCTCCTTCCTATTGGAAAGATGTTGTGAAACTTGAAATGATTCAGAAAAGATCTACAAGGATGTTGCCAGAGCTGTAGGGAGAGGCTGAACAGGCTGAGGCTGTTTTCCCTGGAGCGTCGGAGGCTGAGGGGTGACCTTATAGAGGCTTACAAAATTATGAGGGGCATGGATAGAGTAATTAGACAAAGTCTTTTCCCTGGGGCGGGGAGTCCAGAACTAGAGGGCATAGGTTTAGGGTGAGAAGGGAAAGATATAAAAGAGACCTAAGGGGTAACTTTTTCACGCAGTGGGTGGTACAAGTATGGAATGAGCTACCAGAGGATGTGGTGGAGGCTGGTACAATTACAACATTTAAGAGGCATTTCGATGGGTATATGAATAGGAAGGGTTTGGAGGGATATGGGCCGGGGTGCTGGCAGGTGGGACTAGATTGTGTTGGGATATCTGGTTGGAATGGATGGGTTGGACTGAAGCGTCTGTTTCCATGCTGTACATCTCTATGACTCTGTGTAAACTGCTAGTTTAAGAGCCCTCTAAAATCATCAACATTGGCCTGGAGAGAGAATCTACAGAGGAAAATATACAAGGGAAGGTCAGCAAAGCTGACTGGTTTTGAAATGTGATTTTTTTTTGTAAATCATAATTAGGTTTTTTTTATTGGACTAGTATTGTAGAGTTGGAGGTAAAAGATAGGTTTAAGAGAAAGGAGTTGTAAACAGTTGTTAGTAAATATTCTCTGTTAGACTTAAAGAATAAAGTTGTTTATTTTTCTTTAAGTGGTGACTTTTGGGATTGTTATTTACCTCTCGAATTCTAACAGATTACAGCACGAGATGAATCTTTTCTGTGTTGCTGGTTCAAATTAGCATAGGTGTTTACCCCGTGTCCTAACAGTTTGGAGGCTTTCACCTGGATTTGAACAGGTTGAGACAGATTTCAATAGATTGGGGTATGATAAAAGCCCAGTAGATTTAAACATTCGCAAGTTAGTTTCCTGGATCTTTAAATAAAACTGAGGTGAGACAATTTGTTTAATTTTGGTGACTTGTGGTTGATTTAATTAAAGTGAGAGAAATGGCTCTGAAAATTGCTAAGGTGGTTCTGGGATTTCAAGATGATTCTCAAATTTTCCAAGAAAGGGGTGTAGGTTTGCTCATTGAGTTGTAGGTTTGATATCCAGACGTTTCATTACCTGGCTAGGTAACATCATCAGTGGTGACCTCCAAGTGAAGCGAAGCTGTTGTCTCCTGCTTTCTATTTATGTGTTTGTCCTGGATGGGGTTCCTGGGGTTTGTAGTGATGTCATTTCCTGTTCATTTTCTGAGGGGTTGATAGATGGTATCTAGATCTATGTGTTTGTTTACGGTGTTGTGGTTGGAGTGCCAGGTCTCTAGGAATTCTCTGGCATGTCTTTGCTTAGCCTGTCCCAGGATAGATGTGTTGTCCCAGTCGAAATGGTGGTTTTTTTTCCTTCGTGTGTAGTGCTACGAGGGAGAGAGGGTCGTGTCTTTTTTTGGCTAGCTGGTGTTCATGTATCCTGGTGGCTAACTTTCTTCCTGTTTATCCTATGTAGAGTTTGTGGCAGTCCTTGCATGGACAGAACCGATAACACAGGGGCATGGATAAAGAACTTATCAGACCAAACCCTATCAGGCACAGAAAAAGCGATACTAGTAAAAGGACTAAATTTCAATTACCGAGACGCTGACAAGAAGGATTTCCTAGCGGCATTAGAAACCACATTGAAGGACAACAAACTCACGGAAAAAACACAACAAACGATCAGACAGACAGGTGCACCTACTCTGAGCTGGAAGAGGGAAGGAAACAAACTGAACACACAAGAAAAGAAAGCCCTAGAAAACCTCAAAAACACAAAAACATCGTTATATTAACTGCAGACAAAGGTCAGCTCACAGTCATCCTGAACAGAAGGGATTACATAGAGAAAGCCAACGCACTACTCGCAGACACCAACACCTATCAACAGGTGGTGCTAGACCTGACCCCACAACGAGGAAATAAAATTATATATCGCCGAAAAAAATTACACAATTCTGGACAATTAAACAGGACGGAATTCCAGAAAATGAAACCCAACGGGACCAATCAGAGTAGTGATAAATGGCTCCATTTCGGAATGGCAGGCAGTGACCAGTGGGATACCGCAGGGATCAGTGCTGGGACCGCAGCTTTTTACAATATATGTTCATGATATAGAAGATGGTATTAGTAATAACATTAGCAAATTTGCTGATGATACTAAGCTGGGTGGCAGGGTGAAATGTGATGAGGATGTTAGGAGATTACAGGGTGACCTGGACAAGTTAGGCGAGTGGTTAGATGCATGGCAGATGCAGTTTAATGTGGATAAATGTATGGTTATCCACTTTGGTGGCAAGAACAGGAAGGCAGATTACTACCTAAATGGAATCAATTAAGGTAAAGGGGCAGTAGAGAGAGATCTGGGTGTTCTTGTACACCAGTCAATGAAGGTAAGCATGCAGGTACAGCAGGCAGTGAAGAAGGCTAATAGCACGCTGGCCTTCATAACAAAAGGGGTTGAGAGCAGAAGCAAAGAGGTTCTTCTGCAGCTGTACAGGGCCCTGGTGAGACCACACCTGGAGTACTGTGTGCAGTTCTGGTCTCCAAATTTGAGGAAAGACATTCTGGCTATTGAGGGAGTGCAGCGTAGGTTCATGAGGTCAATTCCTGGAATGGCGGGACTACTTTATGCTGAAAGACTGGAGCGACTGGGCTTGTATACCCTTGAGTTTAGAAGACTGAGAGGGGATCTGATTGAGACATATAAGATTATTAAAGGATTGGACACTCTGGAGGCAGGAAACATGTTTCCGCTGATGGGTGAGTGCCGAACCAAAGGACACAGCTTAAAAATATGGGGTAGACCATTTAGGACAGAGATGAGGAGAAACTTCTTCACCCAGAGAGTGGTGGCTGTGTGGAATGCTCTGCCCCAGAGGGCAGTGGCGGCCCAGACTCTGGATTAATTTAAGAAAGAGTTGGATAGAGCTCTCAAGGATAGTGGAATCAAGGGTTATGGAGATAAGGCAGGAATAGGATACTGATTAAGAATGATCAGCCATGATCATATTAAATGGTGGTGCAGGCTCGAAGGGCAGAATGGCCTACTCCTGCACCTATTGTCTAACACTCCATGATTCTATGGACTATCAAAAATCCATAAACCAGGAGCTCCCCTCAGACCCATACCACTACCCGGAACACCAACTTACAGACTGGCCAAAGAACTACATGCAAGACTGAAATACCTAGTAGAAGAGTCACAGCACTCCATCCACTCCACCCAGGAATTCCTAAAAATCATCAAAAACACCAAAATAGAGGAAGACGAAACAATGATCTCATTCGACGTAACAGCCCTGTTCACCTCCATCAACATCGACCTGGCAAAGGAAACACATACCACACTTTTAGAAGAGACCATCACACACACCCCAACCACCATCAATCACATTACCAAAGAAAACATCATGAAGCTAGTGGACCTGTGCCTCACCACCCACTTCACCTTCAACAACATAATCTACAAACAAACCAACGGCACACCCATGGGATCTCCACTATCAGGATTCATAGCAGAAGCAGTAATGCAAAGACTAGAACAAACAGCCCGACCAACCATCAAACCAACAATCTGGGGGTCATCACAAAACGAAACAAGATAGAAGAGACATTTAACATCATCAACAACACCCTCACAGGCATAAAGTTCACCAAGGAGGAAGAAACCGACAACAAACTCGCATTCCTGGACGTCGCAGTCGAAAGAAAGGACAACGGAGAACTACAAACCTGCGTATACAGAAAACCGACAAACACTAACCAAATACTTAAACTACACCAGCAACCATCCCAACACACACAAACAAAGCTGTATCAGAACACTATTCCAACGAGCCACCTCACACTGCAGCACAGACAAACTTCGGAAAACAGAGGAGAACCACCTATACAACGTATTCAAGAAGAACGAATACTCAAATAATACAGTCCGCAGATTCCTCAAGAACAAACCATGACAAGCAGACCAAACACAGCCAGAAACCCTAACCACCTTACCATACATCAAAGAAGTTTCAGAAATGACAGCCAGACTACCAAGACCCCTCGGAATCCTAGTAGCACACAAACCCACCAACTCTCACAAACAAAAACTAACAAACTTAAAAGACCCAGTACATCCCATGGACAAAACCAAAGTCATCTACAAAGTTCCATGCAAGGACTGCCACAAACACAACGTAGGACAAACAGGAAGAAGGTTAGCCACCAGGATACATGAACACCAGCTAGCCACAAAAAGACATGACCCTCTCTCCCTCGTAGCACTACACATGGAGGGAAAAAACCCCACCATTTCGACTGGGACAACACATCTATCCTGGCACAGGCTAAGCAAAGACATGCCAGAGAATTCCTAGAGACCTGGCACTCCAACCACAACGCCATAAATGAACAGATCTAGATACCATCTATCAACCCCTCAGAAAACGAACAGGAAATGACATCACTACAAACCCCAGGAACCCCATCCAGGACAAACATATAAATAGAAAGCAGGAGACAACAGCTTTGCTTCACTTGGAGGTCACCACTGATGATGTTACCTAGCCAGGTAATGAAACGTCTGGATATCAAACCTACAGTTCAGCGAGCAAATCTACACCCTAAACCTCAACCTGAGCTACAAACCTTCACAAACCTTGCATTTGCCAAGAAAGTTTAGAAGAAAAAAAGGTCATACTTTTAGAATTAACGAAGACATTAGATTTGGGTTTAACCAAGGACAAAAGTAAAGCTGAAATTGTAAGGGAGTTACTCAGACACTTGGGTGTGTCAGAGAAACAGACAAGTGCAGTAGAGGTAGAAAAACCTAAATTACAATTGAGGAAAATGGAGTTAGAATGGTTGAAATAGATGGTGCGTGCTTTAAAAATAGATAGGACTTCTGAGGCTCTAAGAGAGATTATTCTGCAGGAGGATATTAAAAACTCACTTCCAGAGATGGTAATAATTGACATGGAGGAACAGGAAGTTCAGAAAACGAGCAAGGCAGCAGAATTAGCAGATGAATACCTGTTGGTGCATAAGACAAGCTTCCGGCCAGAATTTCAATCTGTTCGGAATACAAGTTGGGAGAAAGGGAGATCCTGCGCTACAAAACAAAGAGTTGAGAACACTGGTAAGAGTTTACCACAGGTTAAAAAAAATCCCAAGAGGTGGAAAGGAGGTGAAAGGCCTCAGGTGTTTTCATTGTGATAAAGTGGGACACGTAATGTCACAGTGCTCGTCATCAAAGATAGGCACTGTGGGAAAAAATGTGGTAAAAGAAGCGAAGCCAGTGGCATTAGTGAAAGTAGTAAAGGAAACCCCAAGGAGAGCTGAGGAGCTGCAGGAGAGTGCACAGCTTAGGCAGGGATTGGGTGTGGAGTTAGTGCCTGACCTCTACAAAGAATTCACCTCTGTGGGTAAAGTTTACTCAGAAAGATCAGTGGGGGAAGGGTGAGACGTTACAATTTTGAGAGATACAGAATCTAACCAATCTCTAATAGTAAGAGATTAATGAATTTGCACTCTTTCTGATCTGATTCTTGGTAATTTGTGGGATAGATGGACAGAAATGTAGCATTCCCCTGTGTAAGATCAGGTTGGAGGGCCAACTCAAGACTGGGGAAGTAACAATGGGAGTGATTGACAGACTGTCAGTTCCAGGAATCTAGTGTGTTCTTTGGAATTATTTGGCATTATCCCAGGTGGGAGTGACACCCCTTGTTGTGGACAAGCCCAAAGAAGACCAAGAAACTGAGAAGTTAAAACAGAAATATCCTGGTATTTTCCCAGACTGTGTGGTAACCAGATCCCACTATCATAAGTCACAGCACGAAGCAAAAAGTAAAGAGAAAGGTGAAAGAGTGGAGGGTCAGTTAGTGGATACCCTGTTTGACGTAATGGTACAGGAAAAACCTGAACAGGCAGAGGATCAGACAGAAGCGTTTAGTCCTGAAAGGCTAAGGGACTTGCAACAGAAAGCCAAGATGATAAAAGATATATATGTGGGATGCAGACTCCCCAAAGGAGGCAGAGGATATTCCAGAGGGTTATTATCTGAAAAGATGGAATCCTTAGATGGAAATGATAAGCGCAGCAAGTTAGTGCAGATGAGAAATGGGTGAAGTGCACCAGATTGTTTTGTCGATAGCACATAGACAGGAAGTGTTCCAAATACCATGTGACCTCTCTGTAGGAGCTTACCTCGGGGTACGAAAAACTCAGGCTAAGGTACAAAACATTCTGATTGGCCTGGAATGCACAAGAATGTGGTTAACTTTTGCTGTACGTGTCATACATGCCAAATGACAGACAAACCACAGGCTGTTTTAAAACCAGCCCCTTTGTTGCCAATTCCCACATTCGAAGAACCTTTCACATTGGTTATAACTGATCGTGTAGGTCTCCTCCCGAGAACTAAAAGTGGGAACGAGTACTTATTAACCATAATGGACATGTCTACCCGATTTCTGGAGGCAATTTCATTATGGAGTATTAAGGCAAAAAGGGTAGGGGTTAGTAGCTTTCTTCACACGGTATGGGCTACCCAGTTGGACCAAGGGTCAAATTTTACTGCTAGGCTGTTTAAGCAGGTTATGGATAGCTTAGGTAAACAGCACTTTAAATCCAGTGCGTATAATTCTGAATCCCAGGGAGCTTTGGAAAGGTGGCATCAGACTTTGAAGACCATGTTGAGAGCATACTGTCAGGATTACCTGAATGATTAGGATAAAAGTATCTTATTCGTAATGTTGTCACTAGAGATGCCCCAAACAAATCTACTCAGTCCACTCCCTTCAAATTAATATTCAGTCATGAAGTGAGAGGCCTTTTAAAATTAAATAAAATTAATTAAAGAAAAATTGACAGAACCAAAGTCGGAGATCTCACACTTACAATATGTATCGGAGGTGAGGGAGAGATTAAATCGAGTAGGTGAGTTAGCTAAATAGCACCTAAAGAGGGCCGAGCATTGAATGAAGCAGGTGGCAGGTAAAAGCTCTGAGACTCGGCCGTTTTCCGAGGGGATGACGCGTTAGTATTGTTAGCAGTGATCGGAGATCCCTTCAAAGCCAGGTTTAGTGGTCCCTATCAAATTGAGAAAAGGTTGAGGCAAGTGAACTATCTAGTAAAGATGCCAGATAGGCAAAAAGACAGTATCGGATATGTCACGTGAACACGTTGAAACCATATTATACTAGAAAGAACTGGAAAAACAGGTGTTAGCTACTGCCTGCAGAGTGAGAAATCAAATCCAGATGATGTGGATTTTGATGTGCCTCAAAATAGGTTAAAAAATGAAGAAGTTCTTGAGGAATGGGATAACTAGTAAACTATCTGTCTCAGGAGCACAGAATGCAGTTGAGAGGTTTGTTACTGCAGTATGAGGACATATGTAAGAATTAGATGGGGAGGATTAATACTATTGTACATGAAGTCAACATAGGGAATACTGCTCTGATAAAACAACACCCATATCGGCTTAATCCTTTCAAAGCCAGATAGGTCCAGGAGGAGGTGGAGGCCATGCTCAACTAGGATATCATCATACTGCTCCTCGGATGCTGCCTGAACTGCTGTGCTCTTCCAGCACCACTATTCCAGAATCTAGGATATCATCAAACTGAGCCAGAGTGAGTGGAGTTCGCCGATCGTCTTAGTTTCCAAACCAATCAGGACTCAACAATTTTACGTGGATTATCGGAAGGTGAACGCCATTACAAAATCTGACTCATATCCAATTCTGAGATTGGAGGACTGTATTGAGAAAGTTGGACAAGTCAGTTATATCACCAAGTTGGACTTTCTGCATGGTTACTGACAGGTACCTTTATCAGAGACAGTAAAAGAAATTTTTGCGTTTGTAACCCCAAATGGGATCTATCAATTTAAAGTGTTGCCCTTTGGAATGAAGAACACACAAACCACATTCCAAAGACTCATGAACAGCGTTTTGGTGGAGTTAACAAACTGTGCAGTCTATTCGGACAATGTCATGATCTTTAGTAATTCTTGGAAAGATCACATGGTACTGTTGGCAGAGCTCTTTGAACGACTATGAGAAGCAAAACTGGCAATAAACTTAAACAAAACTGAATTTGCGAAAGCAGAGGTGACGTTCTTGGGACATAACATCAGTCATGGAAGGTTAACCCCACGGAACGCAAAGACGAACGCCATCAAGGAATTTTCATTACCAATCTCAAAGAAAGAGGTGCTTCGATTCTTAGGGCTAAGCGGATTCTATCAGAAGTTTGTTCCAAACTTCAGCAGTGTAATGGCACTGTTAATCAATTTGCTGAAGAACACAAAGTTTTGGTGGACAGAACAATGCAGGAGGCATTCGACCATTTGAAAGCAATATTAACCACCGCACCAATTTTAGCTACACCAAACTGCAAAACCTTTTAAAGTTGCCATCAATGCTAGTGACATAGGAGTTGGAGTTGTATTCCTACAGGAAGCTGATGATGGGATTGAACGGCCAGTTGGTTACTTTTCAAAGAAACTCAACATCCACCACAGGAATTACTCCACGATTGAAAAAGAACTATTGAGTTTGGTACTGGCCTCACAACATTTTAATGTGTATGTCACAATGTGTCGGAGACAGTTGTGTACACGGATAACAATCCTCTCAAATTCTTGGACTGCTTTAAAGACTATGAGGCTATTTCGTTGGAGTCTCATGTTACAGATTAATTTACAAATCGTATATGTTGCGGGTCATAAGAATTAATCACAGATGTGTTCACAGATAAAGATAAGATTGGTATCTATTCAACATTTTATATTTGTGTGGGTAGAAGTTAATATGAACCTAGATTAAAGTCATGTGTATGTCATGATATTGTAGTTAAGGAATAGAGGGAAAAATGAAGCCATCTTTTCATTATGATGGTTCATTTTTTGTTAAGGGAGGAGGTGTCATGAAGATGTAGAGGTACTGTACCTTTAAGAGAGTCGAAAAACTAGCAAAGCAGCCTGACACAGAACAAGGTAACAATGTAACATATGGTCAACTAAAACAGAGAAGCTGGGTTGCCGTGTGACAAAAACAAATTCAAATTTGGCCAATCAGTTTAAATAATAATTTCTACAATCTGACGTTTTGGGATATAGAAATAATAATTTCTACAATCTGACGTTTTGGGATATAAAACAGGATATTTCTGAACAGTTGAGAGATAACAGCCAAAAGACCAAAATAGGCTGCTAGTTCCCTGAGAGGTACCTGTCTGGGGAAGGAGTTTGCACAGCAAAACATCAAAACCAACCTGGAGAGGATCTACAGAGGAAAATCTATACAGGCAACTCGGCAAAGCTGACTAGGTTTGAAACGTGATTATTTTTTCATAAATCATGATTTTTGTTATCGGACCAGTATTGTAGAGTGGGGGGTAAAAGATAGGTTTAAGAGAAAGGAGTTGTAAATAGTTGTAGTCAATATTCTGTTAGCCTTATAGAATAATTTTTTACTTTAAATAGCGACTTTTGGGATAGTTCTTTGCCTCTCAAATTTTAACAGAATACAGCACGGGGTGAATCTTTTCTGTGTTGCTGGGTTAAATTAGCACAGGTTTACCCTGTGTTGTAACACATCGAAAAAGAAATATTGAGCCTTGTTCTGGTGTGACTTAATTTTGAAGCATACATTAGCAACAGCTTGGAATAAATGATAATTTAAAAATGGCTATAATCATTTAATCTTTGGTACAAGAACTTATGATTATTTCAATGGAGTACATAAGTACATAATTTGAAAACTTTTTGTGGGCCTGTAAAAGAAAATGTTACTGCATTTTATCAAGAGTAGAAATGCAGGATACTGGGATATGTGGTACCCATGTAATTCCTGTAAAATAATAATAAATCATTTCCTATTTTTTGTATGACGCAGAGGTAGTGTTCAGATCATTTATATGAAAATGCCTCCTTAAGATATAGAGTATTTTCATTCTCCTGTGGGGGGAGGCATGGTATAGATGCAGTGATTCATATATATTTAATATAATTGTTTTTTAAAAAATAGTGTCTTTGAATTTTGAATTAGTGACACAAGGGTTTTTTTGTGTCTGAAGAGTTTAATGATTAACTTTAAGGTATTTTTGGAGCCATGGTGATTCATTTTAAAACAGCTTCAGAACAAATGGGATTTTGAGCACAACGGGAGAGGTTTATGAATGAACAAGATAAACAAGTTTAGAGAGTAAGAATGTTTTAAACTTATGGGAACATGCAAATCTTAAAAACGTTTCCTCTTAAATTTCCAGTTTTATAGAAGTCTTTGGACGAAGATTATATATAAATCAATGCTCCTGAGAAAGGAGAAGACAGAATAATGGATTATCTTAGTGTGCGGAGGTTAGGGACAGAATTGCCTAGATAAATCCCAAGATTGAAGCAGACAAAATTCTAAACTCAGGAGTTGAAAGCTCCAAGAAAATGCTATCTGATTTTCCAGACTGGAAGTTGAAGTTACAATTAAATTAAACTTATCAAGGTATTAAGAGAAAGTAATTTTGTTTTCTGGTGTAATATGTACGGCATGCTCTTGAAAGCTGCAAAGGAGTTTATTTTAGGATTAATCTAAACTATATCTCACTGTTCAGATTTATTCTATTTCATGTTTTTTTTTTCTTTGATGGAATGAACATCTATTTTATTGTTGAAACCAAACTTGAATCAACTTATATTTTGTTTCAGTGAAAGATCACCTGTTTGAAATAAAAATAACACAAATATAATGTATCAACCCAGAGTGCAGCTGAGATCTGACTTGCTCAGGGAAAACAATATATGACATTAGTTGTAAGCCTGCAAACCTTAAAATTACCTGCACCCCAAGTCAATTTTGAAAGACAAGGAAGCAAAGATGTGGGGGTGGGTGTATGTGTGTGCGCACACACGTGCTTGCATACGTGGAGATGGAGTGTACAGTAACAGGGGCAAGAAAATGGAATTGGGACTACCGTCAGATCAGTACTGATCTTCTGAAATGGTACACAAGCTTAAAAGGACTGATAATTCTGGTCCAAAATCCTATGGTCTGTTATTGTCAGTGAATGACCCAGTTCCCTAGTCATGCAAATAAATCACCCACAAGAAGTTACCTTTTATATGGTTTTCTGTCAAATGCATTTCACAGGTTCAAAACTAGACATACTGAATAACACACTCCAGTTCAGTGAATCCAATATTCCTGAATCTCATTGTCAAGTACAGAGATACAACTCCTCCTGAATATCAATCTCAAATTAATTGAGTTCACTGATCCCGAATACACCCTTCAATGCAGTGAAATAACTCCTACCTAATGCCACTTTCTAGTAGAATGAAACCACTCCTCCTGAACAACACCTACCACTGCAGGAAATCTCCTTCACCTTGAAAACACTCTCCAATGTTGTGAAACCATTCATACTTAATGACACTATCCAGTCTTATTTTCTTGGAAAACACTTTCAGGTATGATTAATCCAATCCTTCAGTGTAGCCAATCCATCCTCTTGAATGACACTGTCCAGTGCAGAGAATGTGCTTCTAGTGAGTTCCATTATTCAGTGCAGTTAATCCACAATTCCTGAATCCTACTGCCCACTACCATGAGCCAATTTCCCAATAATGACACAGTCCAGTGCAGTGATTCCTCTCCTCCTGAATCCCATTCTTCACTGCAGGTAATCCACGATTCTTGTTGTTCTGCCCAGTGCAGTGTATCCATTTATCCTGAACAACTTTCCACAACAATGAATCTATTCTTCCTCAATCCCACTGTTGAAAGAGTGATACAACTTCTCCTGAATTACATTCTTTGAAGAGGTAATGAGCAAGTTTGACAAAGGAGAGTCAGTGGATGTGAGTTTTTTGGATTTTGGAAGGCCATTGATGAGGTGCCACATAAGAGGCTGCTAAATAAGATAAAAGCAGTGTCATTTGGGACATCTAGGTGACTGCTGGACATGCACATGGCTAGCAGTGAGTTGAGGGGTGCGTAGGTTAAGTTATTATATTTTAGATTAGCACTGCTGCCTCGCAGCGCCGGAGACCCGGGTTCAATTCCCGCCTCAGGCGACTGACTGTGTGGAGTTTGCACATTCTCCCTGTGTCTGCGTGGGTTTCCTCCAGGTGCTCCGGTTTCCTCCCACAGTCCAAAGATGTGCAGGTCAGGTGAATTGGCCATGCTAAATTGCCCGTAGTGTTAGGTAAGGGGTAAACGTAGGGGTATGGGTGGGTTACGCTTCGGTGGTTCGGTGTGGACTTGTTGGGCCGAAGGGCCTGTTTCCACACTGTAATGTAATCTGATCTAATCTAAACCTCGGCATAACATCTTGGGTCAAAGGGCCTGTTGTGTGCTGTACTTTTCAATGTTCTATATTAAAAGTCCATGGTGCTAGGGACAAAGATAGTGGCTAAGTTGACTGCAGAAGGCAGAGAATAAGAATAAAACGGTCATTCTCAGGATGGCAGCCTGTGACTAGCGGAGTGCCGCAGTGGTATGCGTAGGGACTACAACTGCTCACATTATACATTAACGATCTGGACGAAGGAACTGTTGCTAAGTTTGCAGATAACAGAAAGGCACGTGGAGGGACAGGTCATGCTGAGGAAGAAGGGAGGCTGCAGACGGACTTGGACAGGCTAGGCGAATCAGCAAAGAAGTGGCAGATGGAAAACAATGTGGGAAAGAATGAGGTTACACACTTTGGTAGGAAGCATAGAGAGAGGCATAAACTATTTTCTAAATGGGGAAAGGCTTCAGAAATCTGAAGCACAAAGAAACTTGGGAGTCCCAGTTTAGAATTCTCTTAAGGTTAACATGCAGGTTCAATTGGCATTTAGGAAGGGAAATGCAATGTTAGCATTCATTTCAAGAGGGCTAGAAAACAAGAACAGAGATGGACTGCTGAGGTTCTGGTCAGAACGCATTTGGAATACTATGAGCAGTTCTGGACCCTGTATCTAAGGAAGGATATGGGGGGAGGGGTCCACAGGAGGTTAACAACAATGATCCCAGGGATGAACAGCTTGTTGTATGCAGAGTGGGTGAAGGACCCTGGATCTGTACTCAATGAAATTTAGAAGGACAGGATATCTGACTGAAACTTATAGAATACTAAGAGGCAGGGATAGAGTGGATGTGGAGATGTTTCCACTAATAGGACAGACTAAGATCAAAGCGCACAACCTCAGAGTGAAGGGGTGATTCTTTAGAACTGAGATGAGGAGGAATTTCTTCAGCCAGAGAGTGGTTAAACTGTGGAACTCATTGCAGCAGAAGGCTGTGGAGGTCAAGTCATTGAGTGCTTTTAAGACAGAGCTTTTATGTTCTTGATTGGTAAAGGGATCAAGGGTTACTGTCCAAATAATGATACATCACCCCCTGAATAACAATCACCAGTGTACTTACTTATCTCCTCCCAAATACCACTCTCCATTACAGTGAAGCTAGTCTGCTCTAGTGTGGTACATCTACTCCTTCGAATAATACTCTCCAGTGCAGAGATTGCATTCCTCCTGGATAACATTTGCCAAGACAGTGAATTAATTCCTCTCGAATAACACTCTGCAGTGTAGGGAATCCAATGTCCCTCACCAAAACCGATGCCCTCCCGGAAAAGGAAATGCCACTCTTACCTGATCTCACCTAGATGTGACTCCAGACCAACAGTAATTGACTCTGAAATGAAACATGAAATGGCAAGCTACTCAGCTGTAACAACAATGATGGCTCAGTGATTAGCATTGCTGCATCACAGCGCGAGGGACCCGGGTTCAATTACCAGCCTTGGGCAACTGTCTGTATTGAGTTTGCACACAGCGTCTGCATGGGTTTCCTCCGGGTGCTCCGGTTTCCTCCCACAATTCAAAGATGAGCAGGTCAGGTGAATTGGCCATGCTAACTTGCCCATGGTTTTCTGGGATGTGTCAGTTAGGTGCATTAGTCAGGAGTCTGGGAGGGTTATTCTTCGGAGAGTTGGTGTGGACTTGGGCCAAAAGGGTCTGTTTCCAAACTGTAGGGATTCTATGATAGCAATAATAACAACATGAAAAGGAAACAGTCAAAGAACCAACACGTGGCTGCAAGGGTGGTGTAGGAGGGAGGGCTTCAGGTATTTGGACAATTGGACTGCATTCTGGGAAAGGTGGGACCTGTACAAGCAGAACGGATTGCACCTGAACCAGAAGGGCACCAATATCCTGGGAGGTAGGTTTGCTAGCACTCTTCAGGGGATTTAACCTAATTTGGCAGGGGGATGGGATCCAGACTCGTAGTCCAGCAAGTACGTTAGCTGTTTTTCAGGATGCCCAAGAGTGTAGGAAGGCTGTGGAGAAGGTAGAACTGACAGGGAATACTTGCAGACACAGAGATGGGTTCAAGTGTGTATACTTCAACGCAAGGAGTATCAGAAATAAGGTGGGTGAACTTAAGGCATGGATCGGTACTTGGAACTACGATGTTGTGGCCATCACGGAAACGTGGATAGAAGAGGGACAGGAATGGTTGTTGGAGGTTCCTGGTTACAGATGTTTCAGTAAGATTAGGGAGGGTGATAAAAAAGGAGGGGGGGTGGCATTGCTAATTAGAAATGGTATAACGGCTGCAGAAAGGAAGTTTGAGGGGGATCTGCCTCTGGAGGTAGTATGGGCTGAAGTCAGAAATAGGAAAGGTGCAGTCACCTTGTTGGGTGTTTACTATGGGCCCCCCAATAGCAGCAGAGATGTGGAGAAACAGATTGGGAAACAGATTTTGGAAAAGTGCAGAAGCCACAGGGTCGTAGTCATGGGCGACTTCAACTTCCCAAATATTGATTGGAAGCTCTTTAGATCAAGTAGCTTGGATGGGGCGGTGTTTGTGCAGTGTGTCCAGGAAGCTTTTCTAACTCAGTCTGTAGATTGTCCGACCAGAGGGGAGGCCATATTGGATTTGGTACTCGGTAACGAACCGGGACAAGTGATGGGCTTGTTAGTGGGTGAGCATTTTGGTGATGGTGACCACAATTCTGTGACTTTCACCTTGGTTATGGAGAGAGATAGGTGCATGCAACAGGGTAGGTTTTACAATTAGTGGAAGGGTAAATACGATGCTGTAAGACAGGATCTGAGGAGCATAAGTTGGGAGCATAGGCTGTCAGGGAAGGATGTCGTGGAAATGTGGGACTTTTTCAAGGAACAGATACGACGTGTCCTTGATATGTATGTACCGATCAGGCAGGAAAGAGATGGTCGTGTGAGGGAGCCTTGGTTGACGAGGGAGAAAGAAGTAGGCTAACATAAGGCTGAGGAAACAAGGTTCAGACAGAGCATTGGAGGGATACAGGATAGCCAGGAGGGTGCTGAAGAAAGGAATTAGGAGAGCTAAGAGAGGGCACGAAGAATCTTTGGCGGGTAGGATCAAGGATAACCCCAAGGCCTTTTATGCGTATGTGAGAAACATGAGAATGACGAGAACGAGGGTAGGTCCGATCAAGGACAGTAGTGGGAGACTGTGTATTGAGTTGGAAGAAATAGAAGAGGTCTTGATAAGTACTTTTCTTCAGTATTTACAAATGAGAGGGACCGTATTGTTGAAGAGGAGAGTATGAAACGGACTGGTAAGCTAGAGGAGACACTTGTTAGGAAAGAAGATATGTTGGGCATTTTGAAAAACGTGAGGATAGACAAGTCCCCCGGGCCTGACGGGATATATCCTAGGATTATGTGGGAAGCAAGAGAGGAAATTGCAGAGCCGTTGGCAATGATCTTTTCGTCTTCACTGTCAACGGGGGTGGTACCAGGGGACTGGAGAGTGGCGAATGTTGTGCCCCTGTTCAAAAAAGAGAATAGGGATAACCCCGGGAATTACAGGCCAGTTAGTCTTACTTCAGTGGTAGGCAAAGTAATGGAAAGGGTACGGAGGGATAGGATTTATGAGTATCTGGAAAGACGCTGCTTGATTAGGAACAGCCAGCACAGATTTGTGAAGGGTAGGTCTTGCCTTACAAGTCTTATTGAATTCTTTGAGGTGGTGACCAAGCATGTGGATGAGGGTAGAGCAGTGGATGTAGTGTACATGGATTTTAGTAAGGCATTTGATAAGGTTTCCCATGGTAGGTTTATGCGGAAAGTCAGGAGGCATGGGATAGTGGGAAATTTGGCCAATTGGATAGAAAACTGGCTAACCGGTCAAAGCCAGAGAGTGGTGGCAGATGGTAAATATTCAACCTGGAGCCCAGTTACAAGTGAAGTTCTGCAGGGATCAGTTCTGGGTCCTCTGCTGTTTGTAATTTTTATTACTGACTTGGAAGAGGGAGTCGAAGAGTGCGTTAGTAAATTTGCAGACGATATGAAGATTGGTGGAGTTGTCGGCTGCAAAGGGACTTAAATATGATGCAGAGCTGGGCTGAGGAGTGGCAGATGAAGTTCAACCCTGTCAAGTGTGAGATTTGTCCATTTTGGAAGGACAAATAAGAATGTGGAATACAGGGTTAACGGTAGGGTTCTTAGTAAGGTGGAGGAGCAGAGGGATCTTGGGGTCTATGTTCATAGATCTTTGAAAGTTGGCACTCAGGTGGATAGAGCTTGTAAGAAGGCCTATGGTGTATTAGCGTTCATTAGCTGAGGGATTGAATTCAAGAGTCATGAGGTGATGTTGCAGCTGTACAGGACCTTGGTAAGGCCACATTCTGGTGTGCAGTTCTGGTCGCCTCACTTTAGGAAAGATGTGGAAGCTTTGGAGAGGGTGCAGAGGAGATTTACCAGGATGTTGCCTGAAATGGAGAATAGGTCGTACGAGGATAGGTTGAGAGTGCTAGGCCTTTTCTCATTGGAACGGTGAAGGATGAAGGGTGACTTGATAGCGGTTTATAAGATGATCAGGGGAATATATAGAGTAAACTGTCAGAGACTTTTCCCCTGGGTACAACAGAGTGCTACAAGGGGACATAAATTTAAGGTGAAGGGTAGAAGGTATAGGGGGGATGTCAGGGGTAGGTTCTTTACCCAGAGAGTGGTGGGGGCATGGAATGCGCTGCCTGTGGGAGTGGCAAAGTCAGAATCATTGGTGACCTTTCAGCAGCAATTGGATAGGTACATGGATGGGTGCTTAAGCTAGGACAAATGTTCGGCACAACATCGTGGGCTGAAGGGCCTGTTCTGTGCTGTATTGTTCTATGTTCTATGTTCAAATGAACAATCTAGCATCAGCTCAGGCGCCACAAACGATAAAGACAAAACCAGCACTTTTGACCCCAAAAGTCTTCCTTACTAGTATCTGGATATTAGTGCCAAAAATGGGAAAGGTGACTTCGAGATTTGTCAAACAACAGTCTAATGTAGTCATACTGACAGAATTATACTTTACAATGTCCCTGCACCACCCCAATCAGGGCAGTATCCTAGGTCCAACTATCTTGAGCTGCTTTCACCAATGTCCTTCCCTCCATCATAAGGTCAGAATTGGGTATGTTTGCCAATGATCGCACAACGTTCAGCACCATTCATGATTCCTCACATACTGAAGCAGTTGTGTCCAAATGCAGAAACATTTGGACAATATCCTAGTTTGAGCTGACCAGTAACAAGTAACAAGTAACAAGCCACACAAGTGAAAGCAATGACCACCTCAAGTAAGAGACAATCTAACAATTGGCCATTGATTGCGTTACCATCACTTAAGCCCCCACTATCAACAATCTGGGGGTTACCATTGACCAGAAGTGGAACTGGACTAGCCATATAAATACAGTGGCTACAAAAGCAGGTCACAGTATAGGAATACTGTGGTGGGAGTAATTCTCCTCCTGACTCTCCAAAGCCTGTCCACAATCTACAAAGCACATGTCAGCAGTGTGATGGAATACTCCCCACTGACCTGGATGAGTGCAGCTCCAACAACACTAAAGAAGTTTGACACCATCCAGGACTGCTTGATTGACACCACAACTACAAACATCTACTCCCTCCACCATGGAGATTCAGTAGCAGCAATGTGTACCACCTGCAAGATTTGATGCAGAAATTTACTACAGATCCAAAGGGAGCACCTTCCAAACTCACAACCACTACCATCAGACGGACAAGGGCAGCAGATACATGGGAACACCACACCCTGCAAGTTCCACTCCAAGCCACTCACTATCCTGAATTGGAAATATATTGCATGTGTCACTGGGTCGAAAGTCTGCCGTTTCTTCAGGGATTACTTTGTGAATGTATACACAGAAATGACATACATACTATATACAACATCAAGTTTCTAAGCACCATGGTCTATCATATTTCTCTTCACCAAAACTGCACATGCCACATTTCCAGACTGTCCACATCAGTAGGCAAAATTAAGTTATTCTTAACCTATTGAAGAAAGATAATTTTGTCCATCAAAGCTCCAATTAATTAGTAGCATTAACTTCATAAAAAGATTTTCCATTCAGGTGGGAAATGCCAAGGATTATCCGCCCTCAGATCACTGAAATAATTTCATCACTTTATTTAGAGAAATCTATGTGGAAAATCTACTTGGAGAAAGTGTATTGAGTGCGTGAGATACAAGGATTAAAGGAGAATATAAGGAGTTGAAATTGGGAATGAGAGTGCGAGAATGGTTGAGGAAAGATTGTGGCAGATTGTGACAGCATTGGGGTGAATAGGATGAGGAACAGACAGAATGAGAGTCAGACAAAGTGATAGACAGATATGAGACACTAAAACCAACAGAATGAGGAAGACGGATAAAGATGGGGACTTGAGATTGAGCAAGAGCATGAGAGTGACAGAACTGACACATTCTGAGAATGTGAGAGTGAAAGATAGAGGGTGAAAAATAGTATCAATAAATGAGAGACTGAGAAAGAAAACAAGGTAGGGTGAGAGACAGAAAAGGTAATAGAATGTTATGAAGATGTAGACTGTGGAAAGATAAAGGTGTTGGAAGATGAAGTGAGATGTCAGAATAAAGATAATAAAATATTCCTTAAATCCCTCTTGACAATTGTGTGAGAGACAGTGACAGATAGCACATTGACAAAAGAACAGAATTGATCTCATAGCATGGAGAAAGCCATCTTCACTGCAGATAAAGACAGGAAATTTGGATCTGAGGGTGGTAGGCACCTGATACTGTGTTCTGCATGCCTCATATAATGTGATCTAATGAACCAAGGGCACGCACCTTCAACTTCTAGAAATATTAAGTAACTATAAATTTTTGCTGGTGAATCACTGTAATATCCTTCTACAGTCAGCTGATAAACACCACTGTCAGAAATCTCCAACCGCTGCAGCTCCAGGCTTCCATTCGTTGAATAATACGTACATCGATGTTGATAATATGAAGATAAAGAGCCAGCGTCAGAACCAACAGAGTGGAACAATATTAACGTCTTATGTGTACGATCAAAAAAGGACCACTGGATTTTTTGATTGTCTTTAACTTCTTTCATATCTCCATCCAATAAAACAGTGTCAAATATGATTCCATGAATGTATTTCCGTTTTTCGTGGATTATATCTGTTAGTGCAAAAACTGCAAAAAATAAATTGGTTGAAATTAATAGATCAACAAGAAAGTTATAGTCAGTTATTAAACAATGAGAGAAACTTCAATAGCTCCTTTAATCTGAGATTCAATGACGTTAGGTGACATAATGCTGGCAAATGGGACGAAATTAATTTAGGATATCTGGTCAGCATGGATGAGTTGGACTGAAAGCTCTGTTTCCATGATGCACATCTCTATGACTCTATGAAATTGCTGTGGGCTAGCTCACTATCAGATCAAAGAAAGTTAAAAATCACACAACACCAGGTTATAGTCGAATAGGTTTATTTGGAACCACAAGCTTTTGGAGTGCTGCTCCTTCATCAGGTAGCTAGTGTCAAAGGAGCAGAGCTCCAAAAGCTTGTACTTCCAAATAAACCTGTTAGACTACAACCTGATGTTGTGAGATTTTTAACTTTGTCTACTCCAGTCCAACACCGGCACCTCCACATCAAAGAAAAATACTGTACACTGTTCATGATCCTTCAGGAAACATAGCGTCAGGGTGAGGGTTCCAGGAGATTGAAAAGTGAATCATGTAACATTCCCAGTTACGAAGGGAGGAAGGCAGAAAACAGTTAATTATAGGGTGATTGGCCTGACCTCAGTGATTGATATGATTTTAGAGTCCACTGTTAAGGCTGAGATTGCAAAGTACTTGAAAGTGCATGGTATAGTACACAGTTTTGTCAAGAGGAGGTCACACCTAACAAACCTGTTAGAATTCTTTGAGGATGTTCTACATTAATAATCTGAACAAAATGGGCAGCATGGTGGCTCAATGCTTAGTACTGTTGCCTCACAGTACCAGGGAGCCAGGCTCGAATCCACCCTTGGGCAAATGTCTGTGTGGAGTTTGCATTTTCCCTGTGTCTATGTGGGTTTCCTCCAGGTGCTCCAGTTTCCTCCACAATCCAAAAATGTGCAGATTAGGTTGATTGGCCATGTAGTATCCAGGGAAGTGTAGGTTAGGTGGATTCACTATGGGAAATACGGGGTTACAGGGACAGGGTGGGATGCTCTTTGGAGGGTTCGTGTTGACTTGATGGTTTGAAAGGATTGCTTCCATACTGTAGGAATTCTATTGAGGGCATTGCTGCTAGGTTTGCAGGTGACACAAAAATAGGTGGAGGGACAGATAAGTATTAAGGAAATTAGGAGGCTGCAAGAGGATTTGGACATGCTAAGTGAGTGAACAAAGATGTGACAGATGGAATAAAATGAGACAAAGAACATAGAACATAGAAAAGTTCAGCACAGAACAGGTCCTTCGGCCCACAATGTTGCGCCGAGGATTATTCTAAATCTAAAATGAAGTAACAGAACCTACGCACCCCTTAATTCACTGCTATCCATGTGCAAGTCCAGCAGTCGCTTAAATGTCCCGAATGACTCTGCTTCCACCATCACCGCTGCAAACGCAAATCATGGATACACAACTCTCTACCTCTGACATCTCCTCTACACCTTACTCTTAATATCATAAAACTATGACCCCTCTTGCCAGTCAATCCTGCCCTGGGGAAAAGTCTCTGGCTATTGACTCTATCCATGCGTCTCATTACCTTGTATTACCTCGACCAGGTCACCTCACTTCCTCCTTCTGTCCAGACAGAAAAGTCTGGACTTAGACAACCTTTCTTCGTAAGACAAGCCCTCCAGTCCAGCCAGCATCCTGGTAAACCTTTGCACCCTCTCCAAAGTCTCTGTATCTTTCCTATAGTAGGGCAACCAGAACTGGACACAATATTCCAAGTGTGGTCTCACCAGGGACTTGTAGAGCTGCAGCAAAACCTCACGGGTCTTAAACTCGATCCCCCTGCTAATGAAAGCCAAAACACCATATGCTTTAACAACCCTATCCACTTGGCTGGCAACTTTGAGGGATCTATGTACTTGAACACTAAGATCCCTCTGTTCCTCCTCCTATATTCAGCATTCAAGTTCAACCTTCCAAAATGCATCACTTCGTATTTATCCAGGTTGAACTCCATCTGCCATTTCTCAGCCCAGCTCTGCATCCTGTATATGTCGCGCTGCAGCCTGCAGTAGCCCTCTATACCATCGACAACACCTCCAACCTTTGTGTCATCTGCAAATTTATTAACCCACCCCTCAACCTCCTCATCCAAGTCATTTATAAAAACTACAAAGAGCAGAGGCCCAAGAACAGAGCCCTGCGGGACCCCACTCAACACTGACCTCCAGGCAGAATACTTTCCATCTGCAACCACTCTCTGCCCTTTGTCAGCCAACCAATTCTGAATCCAGACAGCCAAATCTCCCTGTATCCCATACCTCCTGACTTTATGAATGAGCTGACCATGGGGAACTTTTATCTAACCAGCGCTCCTCAAATATTCCAGTAGATTCCCCCGGCCTCTGGAACTGTTTAGTCACCATTAGCCATGCGGCTCGTGCAGCTGCCACCACCCTCACGCTAATTGATGACGTCACTTCCACCCCCATCATGGCCACTTCCACAGCCACTTCCGCCCCTCACAATTCCTCATGCACCACACATGACATCACTTCCACCCCACACATCATCGCTGATGTCACACACTCAGTGACTTCCGCCCCCCCCACTAACATGTTTACCACCACTTCCGCCCCCAATGCCACTCACCTGCATTCTGCTGACAGCCCCCCCACTAATCCCACTGTGACCATCCCCGCGCCCCCAGAACCCTGAGGGGAATACCACCCCTGCTCATGACTCCATCCCCATCCCCCCCACCACCACACCCACTCCAGTTACCCTGGAGTAGGAGGATACTTAAGAGGGAAATCAGGAGGGAAAAAGGGGACATGGCAAATAGATTTAAGGAGAATCCAAAGGGTTTTTACAAATATGTTAAGGACAAAAGGGTAACTCGGGAGAAAATAGGGCCCCTCAAAGATCAGCAAGTTGACCCCCATTTCCAGCTCCACACCCACACCGGGTTCCAGCTCCAAGCCCTGCCAAGTTTTCACCATCCCTCCAGACCTCCCCCTCACTGAGGACGAACGATTAGTCCTCAGCAAAGGACTCACCATCATCCCCCTCCGTCCACGCATCAATGAATTTAATACACGACGTGACATCGAACAATTCTTCCGTCGCCTCCGCCTCCGAGCTTACTTTCACAATCAGGACTCCCACCCACCTTCCGAGGACCCCTTCGCCCACCTCCAACACACTGCATCCACCTGGACACCCCGCGCTGGCCTATTACCCGCCCTCAGCCTCTTCATTTCCAACTGCCGCCAGGATATTAACTGCCTCAACCTATCTACCCTACCCCACTCCAACCTCTCACCCTCACAACGCGCAGCCCTCCAATTCCGACCTCACCATCAAGCCAGCGGATAAAGGGGGCGCAGTGGTAGTCTGGTGCACTGACCTCTACACCGCTGAAACCAAACACCAACTCGAGGACACCTCTTCCTACTGCTCCCTCGACCATGACCCCACCCCCCATCATCAAACTATCATCTCCCAGACCATACAGAACCTCATCACCTCAGGAGATCTCCCACCCACAGCTTCCAACCTCATAGTCCGGGAACCCCGTACTGCCCGGTTCTACCTCCTTCCCAAGATCCACAAGCCTGACCACCCTGGCCGACCCATTGTCTCAGCATGCTCCTGCCCCACTGAACTCATCTCTACCTACCTTGACACTGTCCTATCCCCCCAATCCAGGATCTCCCCACATACGTTCGAGACACCACCCACGCCCTCCACCTCCTCCAAGACTTCCGTTTCCCCGGCCCCCAACGCCTCATCTTCACCATGGATATCCAATCCCTCTACACCTCCATCCGCCATGACCAGGGCCTCCAAGCCCTCCGTTTCTTCCTCTCCAGACGTCCCCAACAGTACCCTTCCACCGACACTCTCATTCCTCACCCTTAACAATTTCTCTTTCGAATCCTCCCACTTCCTAGACCAAAGGGGTAGCCATGGGCACACGTATGGGCCCCAGCTATGCCTGTCTCTTTGTTGGCTACGTAGAGCAGTTGATCTTCCGTAATTACACCGGCACCACTCCCCACCTCTTCCTCCGCTACATTGATGACTGCATTGGCGCCACCTCGTGCTTCCGCGAGGAGGTTGAGCAATTCATCAACTTCACCAACACATTCCACCCTGACCTTAAATTTACTTGGATCATCTCTGAAACCTCCCTCCCCTTCCTGGACCTCTCCATCTCCATTAATGACGACCGACTTGACACTGACATTTTTTACAAACCCACCGACTCCCACAGCTACCTGGATTATACCACTTCCCACCCTACCTCCTGCAAAAATGTCATCCCGTATTCCCAATTCCTCCACCTCCGCCGGATCTGCTCCCAGGAGGACCAGTTCCACCACAGAACACACCAGATGGCCTCCTTCTTCAGAGACCGCAATTTCCCTTCCCACGTGGTTAAAGATGCTCTCCAATGCATCTCGTCCACATCCCGCACCTCCGCCCTCAGACCCCACCCCTCCAACCGTAACAAGGACAGAACGCCCCTGGTGCTCACCTTCCACCCTACCAACCTTCGCATAAACCAAATCATCCGCCGACATTTCCGCCACCTCCAAACGGACCCCACCACCAGGGATATATTTCCCTCCCCACCCCTTTCCGCCTTCCGCAAAGACCGTTCCCTCCGTGACTATCTGGTCAGGTCCACGCCCCCCTACAACCCACCCTCCCATCCTGGCACCTTCCCCTGCCACCGCAAGAATTGCAAAACCTGCACCCACACCTCCTCCCTCACCTCAATCCAAGGCCCTAAGGGAGCCTTCCACATCTATCAAAATTTTACCTGCACATCCACCAATATCATTTATTGTATCCGTTGCTCCCGATGCGGTCTCCTCTATATTGGGGAGACTGGACGCCTCCTAGCAGAGTGCTTTAGGGAACATCTCCGAGACACCCGCACCAATCAACCACACCGGCCCGTGGCCCAACATTTCAACTCCCCCTCCCACTCTGCCGAGGACATGGAGGTCCTGGGCCTCTTTCACTGCCGCTCCCTCACCACCAGACGCCTGGAGGAAGAACGCCTCATCTTCCGCCTCGGAACACTTCAACCCCAGGGCATCAATGTGGACTTCAACAGTTTCCTCATTTCCCCTTCCCACACCTCATCCGAGTTCCAAACGTCCAGCTCAGCACTGTCTCCTTGACTTGTTGTACCTGCCTATCTTCTTTTCCACCTATCCACTCCACCCTCCCCACCCCAGACCTATCACCTTCATCCTCTCCCCCACTCACCTCTTGTACTCTAGGCTACTTTCTCCCCACCCCCACCCTCCTCTCATTTATCTCTCCACCCTTCAGGCTCTCTGCCTGTATTCCTGATGAAGGGATTTTGCCCGAAACGCCGATTTTCCTGCTCCTCGGATGCTGCCTGAACCGATGTGCTTTTCCAGCACCATTCTAATCTAAACTCTCTTTTCCAGCATCTGCAGTCATTGTTTTTACCCCTATGTAATTAGAAAGGCAAGGACTGATTAGGGGTAGTCAACATGGCTTTGTGCCCTGTCTCACAAACTTGATTGAGTTATTTGAAGAAGTAACAAAGAGGATTGATGAGGGCAGAGCGGTAGATGTGATCCATATGGACTTCAGTAAGGTGTTCGACAAGTTCCCCATGGGAGACTGGTTAGCAAGGTTCAATCTCACGGAATACAGGGAGAACTAGCCATTTGGATACAGAACTGGCTCAAAGGTAGAAGACAGAGGGTGGTGGTGAAGGGTAGTTTTTCAGACTGGAGGCCTATGACCAGTGGAGTGCCACAAGGATCGGTGCTGGGCCCTCTATTTTTTGTCATTTACATAAATGATTTGGACATGAGCATAAGAGGTACAGTTAGTAAGTTTGCAGATGACACCAAAATTGGAGGTGTAGTGGACAGTGAACCGGGTTACCTCAGATTACAACAGAACATTGGTTAGGCCACTGTTCGAATATTGCATGCAATTCTGATCTCCCTCCTATCAGTAAGATGTTATGAAACTTGAAAGGGTTCAAAAAAGATTTACAAGGATGTTGCCAGGGTTGGAGGATTTGAGCTATAGGGAGAGGCTGAACAGGCTGGGGCTGTTTTCCCTGGACCATCAGAGGCTGAGGGGTGACCTTATAGTGGTTTACAAAATGATGAGGGGCATGAATAGGATAAATCGACAAAGTATTTTCCCTGGGGTTGGGGAGTCCAGAACTAGAGGGCATAGGTTTAGGGTGAGAGGGGAAAGATATAAAAGAGACCTAAGGGGCAACTTTTTCACGCAGAGGGTGGTGTGTGTATGGAATGAGCTGCCAGAGGATGTGGTGGACGCTGGTACAATTGCAACATTTAAGAGGCATTTGGATGGGTATATGAATAGGAAGGGTTTGGAGGGATATGGGCCAGGTGCTGACAGGTGGGGCTAGATTGGGTTGGGATATCTGGTCAGCATGGTTGGACCAAAGGGTCTGTTTCCATCCTGTACATCTCTATGACTTTATGATTGTGGCTGATCATCCAACTCAATAGCCTAATCCCACTTTCTCCCCATAACTTTTAGTTCCATTCACCCCAAATGCTATATCTAGCAGCCTCTTCAATACATTCAATGTTTTGACATCGACTATTTCCTTTGGTAACGAATTCCACAGGTTCACCATTCCTTGCGTGAAGAAATGTCTCCTCATCCTAAATGGTCTACCCAGAATCCTCAGACTGTAACCCCTGGTTCTGGACATATCCACCATTGGGAACATCCTCGCAGCAAATACCCTGTATAGTCCTGCTGGAATTTTATAAGTGTCTATGAGATCCCTCCTCAATCATCTGAATTCCAGCAAAAAGAATTCTAATCTAGTCAATCTCTCCTCATACTTTAGTCCTGCCACCCCCTGAATCAGCCTAGTAAACCCTGTCTGCACTCCCTCGAGAGCAAGAGCATCCTTCCTCAGAAAAGGAGACTAAAACTGCACACAGTATTCTAGGTGTGGCCTCTCCAAGGCCCTGTATATCTGCAAAAACACATCCCTGCTCCTGTAATCAAAACCTCTTGCCATGAAGGCCAAACTCCTCAATTTTCCCAGTACCATTTCTCTAATAATATTGATCTCCCTCAGTTATTTCTTCTCACCAAATTTTGCATTTTCCAACATTTCTGGTGTTTGATTTGCATCTTCTTTTGTGAAGACAGAACTGAAGTATGTATTCAGTTGCTCAGCTATTTCTTTGTGCCCTATTATACATTCCCCCATTTGTGTCTCCGAATCAAATATCTCACTCTCCATCTTGATAAAAAATTCTATCATGTTACTGTCACTCAGCCCCAAGAGGTTTTGCACATCTAGATTGGCAATGATTCCCTTCTTATTATACAGTACCCAATTTAAGATGGCCTGCCCTCTAGTTGGTTCCTCACCATCTTAGAACATAGAACATAGAACAATACAGCTAGAACAGGCCCTTCGGCCCACGATGTTGTGCCGAACTTCTATCCTAGATTAAGCACCCATCCATGTACCTATCCAAATGCCGCTTAAAGGTCGCCAATGATTCTGACTCTACCACTCCCACAGGCAGCGCATTCCATGCCCCCACCACTCTCTGGGTAAAGAACCCACCCCTGACATCTCCCCTATACCTTCCACCCTTCACCTTAAATTTATGCCCCCTTGTAACACTCTGTTGTACCCCGGGGAAAAAGTTTCTGACTGTCTACTCTATCTATTCCTCTGATCATCTTATAAACCACTATCAAGTCACCCCTCATCCTTCGCCGTTCCAACGAGAAAAGGCCGAGAACTCTCAACCTATCCTCGTACGACCTATTCTCCATTCCAGGCAACATCCTGGTAAATCTTCTCTGCACCCTCTCCAAAGCTTCCACATCTTTCCTAAAGTGAGGTGACCAGAACTGCACACAGTACTCCAACTGTGGCCTAACCAAAGTGCTGTACAGCTGCAACATCACTTCACGACTCTTGAATTCAATCCCTTTGCTAATGAACGATAATACTCCATAGGCCTTCTTACAAACTCTATCCACCTGAGTGGCAACCTTCAAAGATCTATGTACATAGACCCCAAGATCCCTCTGTTCCTCCACCTGACCAAGAACCCTACCATTAACCCTGTATTCCGCATTCTTATTTGTTCTTCCAAAATGGACAACCTCACACTTGGCAGGGTTGAACTCCATCTGCCACTCCTCAGCCCAGCTCTGCATCATATCTAAGTCCCTCTGCAGCCGACAACAGCCCTCCTCACTGTCCACAACTCCACCTATCTTTGTATCATCTGCAAATTTACTGACCCACCCTTCGACTCCCTCATCTAAGTCATTAATAAAAATTACAAACAGCAGAGGACCCAGAACTGATCCCTGCGGAACTCCACTTGTAACTGGGCTCCATGCTGAATATTTACCATCAACCACCACTCTCTGACTTCGACCGGTTAGCCAGTTTTCTATCCAATTGGCCAAATTTCCCACTATCCCATGCCTCCTGACTTTCCGCATAAGCCTACCATGGGGAACCTTATCAAATGCCTTACTAAAATCCATGTACACTGCATCCACTGCTCTACCCTCATCCACATGCTTGGTCACCTCCTCGAAGAATTCAATAAGACTTGTAAGGCAAGACCTACCCTTCACAAATCCGTGCTGGCTGTCCCTAATCAAGCAGTGTCTTTCCAGATACTCATAAATCCTATCCCTCCGTACCCTTTCCATTACTTTGCCTACCACAGAAGTAAGACTAACTGGCCTGTAATTCCCGGGGTTATCCCTATTCCCTTTTTTGAACAGGGGCACAACATTCGCTACTCTCCAGTCCCCTGGTACCACCCCCGTTGCCAGTGAAGACGAGAAGATCATTGCCAACGGTACTGCAATTTCCTCTCTTGCTTCCCACATAATCCTAGGATATATCCCGTCAGGCCCGGGGGACTTGTCTATCCTCAAGTTGTTCAAAATGTCCAACACATCTTCCTTCCTAACAGGTATCTCTTCTAGCTTATCAGTCCGTTTCACACTCTCCTCTTCAACAATACGGTCCCTCTCGTTCGTAAATACTGAAGAGAAGTACTTGTTCAAGACCTCTCCTATCTCTTCCGACTCAATACACAGTCTCCCACCACTGTCCTTGATCGGACCTACCCTCGTTCTCGTCATTCTCAGGTTTCTCACATACGCATAGAATGCCTTGGGGTTATCCTTGATCCTATCCGCCAAGGATTTTTCATGCCCTCTCTTAGCTCTCCTAATCCCTTTCTTCAGGTCCCTTCTGGCTATCCTGTATCCCTCCACTGCTCTGTCTGAACCCTGTTTCCTCAACCTTATGTAAGCCTCCTTCTTCCTCTTTACTAGACATTCAACCTCCCTCGTCAACCAAGGCTCCCTCACACGACCATCTCTTTCCTGCCTGATCGGTACATACATATCAAGGACACGTCGTATATGCTCCTTGAAAAAGTTCCACATTTCCACCACATCCTTCCCTGACAGCCTATGCTCCCAACGTATGCTCCTCAAATCCTGTCTTACAGCATCGTAATTTCCCTTCCCCCAATTGTAAAAACTTCCTTGTTGTGCGCACCTATCTCTCTCCATAACCAAGGTGAAAGTCACAGAATTGTGGTCGCCATCACCAAAACGTTCACCCACTAACAAGCCCACCACTTGTCCCGGTTCGTTACCGAGTACCAAATCCAATATGGCCTCCCCTCTGGTTGGACAATCTACATACTGCGTTAGAAAAGCTTCCTGGACACACTGCACAAACACCGCCCCATCCAATCTACTTGATCTAAAGAGCTTCCAATCAATATTTGGGAAGTTGAAGTCGCCCATGACTACGACCCTGTGGCTTCTGCACTTTTCCAAAATCTGTTTCCCAATCTGTTTCTCCACATCTCTGCTGCTATTGGGGGCCTATAGTAAACACCCAACAAGGTGACTGCACCTTTCCTATTTCTGACTTCAGCCCATACTACCTCCAGAGGCAGATCCCCCTCAAACTTCCTTTCTGCAGCCGTTATACCATTTCTAATTAGCAATGCCACCCCCCCTCCTTTTTTACCACCCTCCCTAATCTTACTGAAACATCTGTAACCAGGAACCTCCAACAGCCATTCCTGTCCCTCACCTATCCATGTTTCCGTGATGGCCACAACATCGTAGTCCCAGGTACCGATCCACGCCTTAAGTTCACCCACCATATTTCTGATACTCCTTGCATTGAAGTATACGCACTTGAGCCCATCTCTGTGTCCGCAAGTAGTCCCTGTCAGTGCTACCTTCTCCACAGCCTCCCTACAGTCTTGGACATCCTGACACACAGCTAGCTTACTTGCTGGACTACAAGTCCGGATCCCATCCCCCTGCCAAATTAGTTTAAACCCCCCCGAAGAGTGCTAGCAAACCTACCCCCCAGGATATTGGTGCCCTTCTGGTTCAGGTGCAACCCGTCCTGTTTATACAGGTCCCACCTTCCCCAGAATGCAGTCCAATTGTCCAAATATCTGAAGCCCTCCCTCCTACACCATCCTTGCAGCCACGTGTTCAACTGCATTCTCTCCCTATTCTTTGCCTCTCTGTCACGTGGCACTGGCAACAACCCAGAGATGACGACTCTGTCTGTCCTAGCTTTTAGCTTCCAGCCTAACTCCTTGAGCTCTTGAATGACCTCCCCACCCCTCTTCCTACCTATGTCGTTGGTGCCAATGTGTACCACGACTTCTGGCTGCACACCCTCCCCCTTAAGGATTCTGAAGACACGCTCCGAGATGTCTCGGACCCTTGATCAAGAAATCTTTTGGAATAATGGAGCAGACTAGATATGCCAAATACTGTACTTCTGTTCCTATGTAATTATTAAATAATGTCAATAAGCGAGGTCTTAACATACATAGACTCGCCAACATTAAGGGCATTTAAATGGGCATTGAACATACATATGGATAATGATGGAACAGTGTAGGTTAGGTGGGCATCAGATTAATTTCACAAGTCGGTGCAACATTGAGGGCCAAAAGGCCTGTAGTGCGCTGTAACATTCTATGTTCTATGTCTATGCCTTCTTTGTCCCGCCCAAGTGCATCACCTCACAGTTATCCAGGTTGAATTATTTGTCTCTGATCAGGTATCTCCCAGAACTCTGTGGGAACCTAGGGAAGTGATTGCTCGCCCCCTTGCTGAGATAATTGTATCATCAATAGCCACAGGTGAGATGGAAGACTGGAGGGTGACTAACGTGGTATTATTATTTTGGAAAGGTGATAAGGAAAAGCCAGGGAACTATAGACCAGTAAGCCTGACTTCTGTGGTGGGTAAGTTGTTGGAGGGAAGTCTGATGGGCACGACTGCATGTATTTGGAAAGGTAAGGACTGATTAGGGATGGTCAACATGGCTTTGTGCATGGGAAATCATGTCTCATTAACTGTTCGAAGTGACAAAGATGATTGAAGAAGGCAGAGCAGTGGATGTTTCCTCTATGGACTTCAGTGATACTCAACAAGGTTCCTTATGGTAGACTGCTTAGTGAGGTTAGATCACATAGAATCCAGTGAGAAGTAGCCATTTGGACACAAAATTGGTTCAAAGGTAGGAGGCAATGGATAATGGTGATGCTTGTTTCTCCAACTGAAGGCCTGTGACCAGTGGTGTGCTATAAGGATTGGTGATGAGTCCACTGCTTTTTGTCATTTATATAAATGATTTGGATGTGAATATAGGAGAAATGGGTAATATGTATGTAGATGACTCTAAAATTGGTGGTGTAGTGAATAGCAGAGGTTATCTCAGAGTACAACGGGATCATGATCAGATGGGAAAATGGGCTTAGGAGTGGCAGATGGGGTTTAATTTTGATAAATATGCGGTGTTGTATTTTGGAAAGGCAAATCAGGACTTAAAGACTGAATGGTAAGGACCTGGGCAGTGTTGTCAAACAAAGAGACCTTGGAGTACAGGTTATTAGTTCCTTGAAAGTGGAGTCATAAGTCAGGTTAGTGAAGAAGGTGTTTGGTTTGCTCTCCTTTATTGGTCAGAGTTTTAAAAAATATCACAACACCAGGTTATAGTCCAACTGGTTTAACTGGAAGTACCAGCTTTCGGAGCGCTGCTCTTTCACCATGTTGGAATATAGCCCGGTGTTGTGTGATTTTTAACTTTGTCCACCCCAGTCCAACACCGGCTTCTCAGCTTTATCGGTCAGTGCCCTGTGTATCAGGGCTGGGACATCATGTTGCTGCTGTACAGGACATTGGTTCAGATACTTTGGGAAATTGTGTGCAATTCTGGTCTATGTCGTTTAGAAAGAATGTTGTGAAACTTGAAATTGTTCAGAAAAGATTTACAAGGGTGTTCCCAGGATGGTGTTCCCAGGACGGGGTTCCCAGGATGATGTTCCCGGGATGATGTTCCCGGGATGGGGTTCCCGGGATGGGGTTTCCCGGGACGGGGTTTCCCAGGACGGGGTTCCCAGGACGGGGGTTCCCAGGACGGGGGTTCCCAGGATGATGTTCCCAGGATGGGTTTCCCAGGACGGGGTTCCCAGGATGGGGGTTCCCAGGATGGGGGTTCCCAGGATGGGGGTTCCCAGGATGGGGGTTCCCAGGATGGTGTTTCCCAGGATGATGTTCCCAGGATGATGTTCCCAGGATGGTGATTCCCAGGATGGGATTCCCAGGATGATGTTCCCAGGATGATGTTTCCCAGGATGATGTTCCCAGGATGGGGTTCCCAGGATGATGTTCCCAGGATGGTGATTCCCAGGATGGTGATTCCCAGGATGATGTTCCCAGGATGATGTTCCCAGGATGATGTTCCCAGGATGGTGATTCCCAGGATGGGGTTCCCAGGATGGGGTTCCCAGGATGGGATTCCCAGGATGGGGTTCCCAGGATGGTGATTCCCAGGATGATGTTCCCAGGATGATGTTCCCAGGATGGTGATTCCCAGGATGGTGATTCACAGGATGAGGGTTCCCAGGATGGTGATTCCCAGGATGGTGATTCCCAGGATGGGATTCCCAGGATGGTGTTCCCAGGATGGTGATTCCCAGGATGGTGATTCCCAGGATGGGATTCCCAGGATGGTGATTCCCAGGATGATGTTCCCAGGATGGTGATTCCCAGGATGGGATTCCCAGGATGGGGATTCCCAGGATGGGGATTCCCAGGATGGGATTCCCAGGATGGTGGTTCCCAGGATGATGTTCCCAGGATGGTGATTCCCAGGATGGTGATTCCCAGGATGGTGATTCCCAGGATGGGATTCCCAGGATGGTGATTCCCAGGATGGTGATTCCCAGGATGATGTTCCCAGGATGATGTTCCCAGGATGATGTTCCCAGGATGGGATTCCCAGGATGGTGATTCCCAGGATGATGTTCCCAGGATGATGTTCCCAGGATGGGATTCCCAGGATGGAGATTCCCAGGATGGAGATTCCCAGGATGGTGATTCCCAGGATGATGTTCCCAGGATGATGTTCCCAGGATGATGATTCCCAGGATGATGATTCCCAGGATGGGATTCCCAGGATGATGTTCCCAGGATGATGTTCCCAGGATGATGATTCCCAGGATGATGTTCCCAGGATGGGATTCCCAGGATGATGTTCCCAGGATGATGTTCCCAGGATGGTGTTTCCCAGGATGATGTTCCCAGGATGATGTTCCCAGGATGGGATTCCCAGGATGGGATTCCCAGGATGGTGATTCCCAGGATGGGTGTTTTCCAGGATGGGGTTCCCAGGATGGGATTCCCAGGATGGGATTCCCAGGATGGTGATTCCCAGGATGGGATTCCCAGGATGGGGATTCCCAGGATGGGGATTCCCAGGATGGGATTCCCAGGATGGGGATTCCCAGGATGGTGATTCCCAGGATGATGTTTCCAGGATGGTGATTCCCAGGATGGTGATTCCCAGGATGATGTTCCCAGGATGGTGATTCCCAGGATGGTGATTCCCAGGATGATGTTCCCAGGATGATGTTCCCAGGATGGTGATTCCCAGGATGGTGATTCCCAGGATGGTGATTCCCAGGATGGGATTCCCAGGATGGGATTCCCAGGATGGTGATTCCCAGGATGGTGATTCCCAGGATGGGATTCCCAGGATGATGTTCCCAGGATGGGATTCCCAGGATGGTGATTCCCAGGATGATGTTCCCAGGATGATGTTCCCAGGATGATGATTCCCAGGATGGGATTCCCAGGATGGTGATTCCCAGGATGATGATTCCCAGGATGATGTTCCCAGGATGGTGTTTCCCAGGATGGTGTTTCCCAGGATGGTGATTCCCAGGATGGTGATTCCCAGGATGATGTTCCCAGGATGATGTTCCCAGGATGGTGATTCCCAGGATGATGTTCCCAGGATGATGATTCCCAGGATGGTGATTCCCAGGATGGTGATTCCCAGGATGATGTTCCCAGGATGATGATTCCCAGGATGGGATTCCCAGGATGGTGATTCCCAGGATGGTGATTCCCAGGATGGTGATTCCCAGGATGATGTTCCCAGGATGATGTTCCCAGGATGGTGATTCCCAGGATGATGTTCCCAGGATGATGTTCCCAGGATGGTGATTCCCAGGATGGTGATTCCCAGGATGGTGTTTCCCAGGATGGTGTTTCCCAGGATGATGTTCCCAGGATGATGATTCCCAGGATGGTGATTCCCAGGATGGTGATTCCCAGGATGGTGATTCCCAGGATGGGATTCCCAGGATGGTGATTCCCAGGATGGGGTTCCCAGGATGGGGATTCCCAGGATGGTGATTCCCAGGATGGGATTCCCAGGATGATGTTCCCAGGATGGTGATTCCCAGGATGGTGATTCCCAGGATGGGATTCCCAGGATGGTGATTCCCAGGATGGGATTCCCAGGATGGTGATTCCCAGGATGGGGTTCCCAGGATGATGTTCCCAGGATGATGTTCCCAGGATGATGTTCCCAGGATGATGTTCCCAGGATGATGTTCCCAGGATGGTGATTCCCAGGATGATGTTCCCAGGATGATGATTCCCAGGATGGTGATTCCCAGGATGATGTTCCCAGGATGATGATTCCCAGGATGGGATTCCCAGGATGGTGATTCCCAGGATGGTGATTCCCAGGATGATGTTCCCAGGATGATGTTCCCAGGATGGTGATTCCCAGGATGATGTTCCCAGGATGATGTTCCCAGGATGGTGATTCCCAGGATGATGTTCCCAGGATGATGATTCCCAGGATGGTGATTCCCAGGATGGGGATTCCCAGGATGGGATTCCCAGGATGGTGATTCCCAGGATGGGGTTCCCAGGATGGGGATTCCCAGGATGGGGATTCCCAGGATGGGGATTCCCAGGATGGGATTCCCAGGATGATGTTCCCAGGATGGTGATTCCCAGGATGGTGATTCCCAGGATGGGATTCCCAGGATGGTGATTCCCAGGATGGGATTCCCAGGATGGGATTCCCAGGATGGTGATTCCCAGGATGGGGTTCCCAGGATGATGTTCCCAGGATGATGTTCCCAGGATGATGTTCCCAGGATGGTGATTCCCAGGATGGTGATTCCCAGGATGATGATTCCCAGGATGATGTTCCCAGGATGATGATTCCCAGGATGGTGATTCCCAGGATGATGATTCCCAGGATGATGTTCCCAGGATGATGATTCCCAGGATGATGATTCCCAGGATGGTGTTTCCCAGGATGGTGTTTCCCAGGATGGTGATTCCCAGGATGATGGTTCCCAGGATGATGATTCCCAGGATGGGATTCCCAGGATGATGATTCCCAGGATGGTGATTCCCAGGATGGGGTTCCCAGGATGGGGTTCCCAGGATGATGATTCCCAGGATGGTGTTTCCCAGGATGGTGATTCCCAGGATGATGGTTCCCAGGATGATGATTCCCAGGATGATGGTTCCCAGGATGATGATTCCCAGGATGATGATTCCCAGGATGGTGATTCCCAGGATGGTGATTCCCAGGATGGGGTTCCCACTCCCAGACTATCTCCTCCCTCTGTGGCCTCACACAACAACCTGCTGCAGAGTCTGACATCTCTCCTGTCTCTGGGAATGTTCCTGAGTGATCTGTTACTGTCTCTAACTCTTACCCTGACATACGAAGGTGATGCTGAAAGTGATGCTCCTCCACATTATCATCGACTCTGAGGCCTCGGCCTCAGGCCCAACCGGAAGCTGCAGTCTCCAAGGAAACGGAACACCCAATTCGAATACGGGCCCCGCCCACATACCGCATCCCCGCCGCTGGGACTGAGCCCCGCCCATAGAACCTGGGCCCCGCCCCTGAGACTGAGCCCCGCCCATAGAACCTGGGCCCCGCCCCTGAGACTGGGCCCCGCCCCTGAGACTGAGCCCCGCCCATAGAACCTGGGCCCCGCCCCTGGGCCCCGCCCCTGGGCCCCGCCCCTGGGACTGAACCCCGCCAATAGAACCTGGGCCCCACCCCTGAGACTGAGCCCCGCCCATAGAACCTGAGCCCCGCCCATAGAACCTGGGCCCCGCCCCTGAGACTGAGCCCCGCCCATAGAACCTGGGCCCCGCCCCTGAGACTGAGCCCCGCCCATAGAACCTGGGCCCCGCCCCTGAGACTGAGCCCCGCCCATAGAACCTGGGCCCCGCCCCTGAGACTGAGCCCCGCCCATAGAACCTGGGCCCCGCCCCTGGGACTGGGCCCCGCCCCTGAGACTGAGCCCCGCCCATAGAACCTGGGCCCCGCCCCTGGGCCCCGCCCCTGGGACTGAACCCCGCCAATAGAACCTGGGCCCCGCCCCTGAGACTGAGCCCCGCCCATAGAACCTGGGCCCCGCCCCTGGGACTGAACCCCGCCAATAGAACCTGAGCCCCGCCCCTGAGACTGAGCCCCGCCCATAGAACCTGGGCCCCGCCCCTGAGACTGAGCCCCGCCCCGAGACTGAGCCCCGCCCCTGGGACTGAGCCCCGCCCATAGAACCTGGGCCCCGCCCCTGGGACTGAGCCCCGCCCATAGAACCAGAGCCCCGCCCCTTGGACTGAGCCCCGCCCATAACCGGGATCCTGCCCCTGGGACTGAGCCACGCCCATAAAAATGGAGCCCCGCCCCTGGACCTAAGCTCCGCCCCTCGTGCCTACTCCGCCCCCGAAACCGGCCCCGCCTCCTCGTTTCCAGCCACTGACCTTCCTTCCATCGTTAAATATCAAACACCAGGTTATAGTCCAACAGGTTTAATTGGAAGCACTAGCTTTCGGATCGCTGCTCGTTCATCAGGGAGCTACTGGGCCAGGGTCATAAAACCAACCTAATGAAGGAGCAGCGGTGTTGGACTGTAACCTGGTGTTGTCTATGTTGCCTTCCCCACCTCCTGATGCTGCCTGGCTTTCATCCAGCCTCCTGTTTGTCTGCTTTAGGTATCGGTATTTGCAGTGTTTTTGTCCCTTCTAGTCAGGCACACACCGCCCCCCCCCCCTCTCCCTCCCCCTCTCCCCCTCTCTCCCTCTCTCCCTCTCTCCCTCTCCCTCTCCCTCTCCCCCTCCCCCTCTCCCCCTCCCCCTCCCCCTCTCCCCCTCTCCCCCTCTCTCCCCCTCCCCCTCCCCCTCTCCCCCTCCCCCTCCCCCTCCCCCTCTCCCCCTCCCCCTCTCCCCCTCCCCCTCTCCCCCTCCCCCTCTCCCCCTCTCCCTCCCCCTCCCCCTCCCCCTCTCCCCCTCCCCCTCTCCCCCTCCCCCTCCCCCTCTCCCCCTCCCCCTCCCCCTCTCCCCCTCTCCCCCTCTCCCTCCCCCTCTCCCTCCCCCTCTCCCTCCCCCTCTCCCTCCCCCTCTCCCTCCCCCTCTCCCTCCCCCTCTCCCTCCCCCTCTGAGACAATGCTCCAGCCCCAGAACCAGGCCCCGCTCCCAACTAGCGGACCACCACAAGCCCAGGAATCCTTTAAAATACCAAGTCCCGCCCCTCGAACAGATCCCGTCCCCAAGCCACGCCCCGACACGTGCCACGCCACCTCGTCTAGGCCCCGCCCTCCAGACGCACAACCACACCCCCAGGCCAAGCAACGCCCCCAGACCAGGCCCCGCCCGCCATATAAAGTCCCACCTCTGACACAAGCCACGTCCTCGAAACAAGATCACGCCCCGGGTCCAGGCCACGCCCCCGGGTCCAGGCCACGCCCCCGGGTCCAGGCCGCGCCCCCCGGGTCCAGGCCGCGCCCCCGGGTCCAGGCCACGCCCCCGGGTCCAGGCCACGCCCCCGGGTCCAGACCACGCCCCCGGGTCCAGACCACGCCCCCGGGTCCAGACCACGCTCCCGGGTCCAGGCCACGCCCCCGGGTCCAGGCCACGCCCCCGGGTCCAGGCCACGCCCCCGGGTCCAGGCCACGCCCCCGGGTCCAGGCCACGCCCCCGGGTCCAGGCCACGCCCCCGGGTCCAGGCCACGCCTCCCCGGTTCCAGGCCACGCCTCCCCGGGTCCAGGCCACGCCCCCGGGTCCAGACCACGCCCCCGGGGTCCAGGTCACGCCCCCGGGTCCAGGCCACGCCCCCGGGTCCAGGCCACGCCCCCGGGTCCAGGCCACGCCTCCCCGGTTCCAGGCCACGCCCCCGAGTCCAGGCCACGCCCCCGGTCCAGGCCACGCCCCCGGGTCCAGGCCATGCCCCCCGGGTCCAGGCCACGCGCCCGGGTATGGCCACGCCCCCTGGTCCAGGCCACGCCCCGGGTCCAGACCAAGCCCCAGAGTCCAGGCCACGCCCCCAGGGTCAAGGCCACGCCCTCCGGGTCCAGGCCACGCCCCCCGGGTCCAGGACACGCTCCCCGGGTCCAGGCCACGCCCCCCGAGTCCAGGCCACGCCCCCGGGTCCAGGCCACGCCCCAGGGTCCAGGCCACGCCCCAGGGTCCAGGCCACGCCCCCGGGTCCACGCCATCTGGCGGTTGCCATGGAGACAAAAATAGTTTGAGCAAAAATACGAAAAATGTCAACACGAGGCCTCCTCCCCGTCTGGGTCTGTCTGGGTAAGGTGTCTGCTCCCTGTCTGGGTCTGTGTAAGGTGTCTGCTCCCTGTCTGGGTCTGTCTGGGTAAGGTGTCTGCTCCCTGTCTGGGTCTGGGTAAGGTGTCTGCTCCCCGTCTGGGTCTGTCTGGGTAAGGTGTCTGCTCCCTGTCTGGGTCTGTCTGGGTAAGGTGTCTGCTCCCTGTCTGGGTCTGGGTAAGGTGTCTGCTCCCCGTCTGGGTCTGGGTAAGGTGTCTGCTCCCCGTCTGGGTCTGTCTGGGTAAGGTGTCTGCTCCCTGTCTGGGTCTGTCTGGGTAAGGTGTCTGCTCCCTGTCTGGGTCTGGGTAAGGTGTCTGCTCCCCGTCTGGGTCTGTCTGGGTAAGGTGTCTGCTCCCCGTCTGGGTCTGTCTGGGTAAGGTGTCTGCTCCCTGTCTGGGTCTGGGTAAGGTGTCTGGTCCCTGTCTGGGTCTGGGTAAGGTGTCTGCTCCCTGTCTGGGTCTGTCTGGGTAAGGTGTCTGCTCCCTGTCTGGGTCTGGGTAAGGTGTCTGGTCCCTGTCTGGGTCTGGGTAAGGTGTCTGCTCCCTGTCTGGGTCTGTCTGGGTAAGGTGTCTGCTCCCTGTCTGGGTCTGTCTGGGTAAGGTGTCTGCTCCCTGTCTGGGTCTGTCTGTGTAAGGTGTCTGCTCCCTGTCTGGGTCTGGGTAAGGTGTCTGCTCCCCGTCTGGGTCTGTCTGGGTAAGGTGTCTGCTCCCTGTCTGGGTCTGTCTGGGTAAGGTGTCTGCTCCCTGTCTGGGTCTGGGTAAGGTGTCTGCTCCCCGTCTGGGTCTGTCTGGGTAAGGTGTCTGCTCCCTGTCTGGGTCTGTCTGGGTAAGGTGTCTGCTCCCTGTCTGGGTCTGTCTGGGTAAGGTGTCTGCTCCCTGTCTGGGTCTGGGTAAGGAGTCTGCTCCCTGTCTGGGTCTGGGTAAGGTGCCTGCTCCCTGTCTGGGTCTGTCTGGGTAAGGAGTCTGCTCCCTGTCTGGGTCTGTCTGGGTAAGGTGTCTGCTCCCTGTCTGGGTCTGGGTAAGGAGTCTGCTCCCTGTCTGGGTCTGGGTAAGGTGTCTGCTCCCCGTCTGGGTCTGTCTGGGTAAGGTGTCTGCTCCCTGTCTGGGTCTGTCTGGGTAAGGTGTCTGCTCCCCGTCTGGGTCTGTCTGGGTAAGGTGTCTGCTCCCTGTCTGGGTCTGTCTGGGTAAGGTGTCTGCTCCCTGTCTGGGTCTGTCTGGGTAATGTGTCTGATCCCTGTCTGGGTCTGTCTGGGTAAGGTGTCTGCTCCCTGTCTGGGTCTGTCTGGGTAAGGTGTCTGCTCCCTGTCTGGGTCTGTCTGGGTAAGGAGTCTGGTCTCTGTCTGGGTCTGGGTAAGGTGTCTGATCCCTGTCTGGGTCTGTCTGGGTAAGGAGTCTGCTCCCTGTCTGGGTCTGTCTGGGTAAGGAGTCTGGTCGCTGTCTGGGTCTGTCTGGGTAAGGAGTCTGCTCCCTGTCTGGGTCTGTCTGGGTAAGGAGTCTGCTCCCTGTCTGGGTCTGGGTAAGGTGTCTGCTCCCTGTCTGGGTCTGGGTAAGGAGTCTGCTCCCTGTCTGGGTCTGTGTAAGGTGTCTGCTCCCTGTCTGGGTCTGTCTGGGTAAGGAGTCTGCTCCCTGTCTGGGTCTGGGTAAGGAGTCTGCTCCCTGTCTGGGTCTGTCTGTGTAAGGTGTCTGCTCCCTGTCTGGGTCTGGGTAAGGTGTCTGCTCCCCGTCTGGGTCTGTCTGGGTAAGGTGTCTGCTCCCTGTCTGGGTCTGTCTGGGTAAGGTGTCTGCTCCCTGTCTGGGTCTGGGTAAGGTGTCTGCTCCCCGTCTGGGTCTGTCTGGGTAAGGTGTCTGCTCCCCGTCTGGGTCTGTCTGGGTAAGGTGTCTGCTCTCTGTCTGGGTCTGTCTGGGTAAGGTGTCTGCTCCCTGTCTGGGTCTGGGTAAGGTGTCTGGTCCCTGTCTGGGTCTGGGTAAGGTGTCTGCTCCCTGTCTGGGTCTGTCTGGGTAAGGTGTCTGCTCCCTGTCTGGGTCTGGGTAAGGTGTCTGGTCCCTGTCTGGGTCTGGGTAAGGTGTCTGCTCCCTGTCTGGGTCTGTCTGGGTAAGGTGTCTGCTCCCTGTCTGGGTCTGTCTGGGTAAGGTGTCTGCTCCCTGTCTGGGTCTGTCTGTGTAAGGTGTCTGCTCCCTGTCTGGGTCTGGGTAAGGTGTCTGCTCCCCGTCTGGGTCTGTCTGGGTAAGGTGTCTGCTCCCTGTCTGGGTCTGTCTGGGTAAGGTGTCTGCTCCCTGTCTGGGTCTGGGTAAGGTGTCTGCTCCCCGTCTGGGTCTGTCTGGGTAAGGTGTCTGCTCCCTGTCTGGGTCTGTCTGGGTAAGGTGTCTGCTCCCTGTCTGGGTCTGTCTGGGTAAGGTGTCTGCTCCCTGTCTGGGTCTGGGTAAGGAGTCTGCTCCCTGTCTGGGTCTGGGTAAGGTGCCTGCTCCCTGTCTGGGTCTGTCTGGGTAAGGAGTCTGCTCCCTGTCTGGGTCTGTCTGGGTAAGGTGTCTGCTCCCTGTCTGGGTCTGGGTAAGGAGTCTGCTCCCTGTCTGGGTCTGGGTAAGGTGTCTGCTCCCCGTCTGGGTCTGTCTGGGTAAGGTGTCTGCTCCCTGTCTGGGTCTGTCTGGGTAAGGTGTCTGCTCCCCGTCTGGGTCTGTCTGGGTAAGGTGTCTGCTCCCTGTCTGGGTCTGTCTGGGTAAGGTGTCTGCTCCCTGTCTGGGTCTGTCTGGGTAATGTGTCTGATCCCTGTCTGGGTCTGTCTGGGTAAGGTGTCTGCTCCCTGTCTGGGTCTGTCTGGGTAAGGTGTCTGCTCCCTGTCTGGGTCTGTCTGGGTAAGGAGTCTGGTCTCTGTCTGGGTCTGGGTAAGGTGTCTGATCCCTGTCTGGGTCTGTCTGGGTAAGGAGTCTGCTCCCTGTCTGGGTCTGTCTGGGTAAGGAGTCTGGTCGCTGTCTGGGTCTGTCTGGGTAAGGAGTCTGCTCCCTGTCTGGGTCTGTCTGGGTAAGGAGTCTGCTCCCTGTCTGGGTCTGGGTAAGGTGTCTGCTCCCTGTCTGGGTCTGGGTAAGGAGTCTGCTCCCTGTCTGGGTCTGTGTAAGGTGTCTGCTCCCTGTCTGGGTCTGTCTGGGTAAGGAGTCTGCTCCCTGTCTGGGTCTGGGTAAGGAGTCTGCTCCCTGTCTGGGTCTGACCGGGTAAGGTGTCTGCTCCCTGTTTGGGTCTGTCTGGGTAAGGAGTCTGCTCCCTGTCTGGGTCTGGGTAAGGTGTCTGCTCCCTGTCTGGGTATGTCTGGGTAAGGATTCTGGTCCCTGTCTGGGTCTGGGTAAGGTGTCTGGTCCCTGTCTGGCTCTGGGTAAGGTGTCTGCTCCCCGTCTGGGTCTGTCTGGGTAAGATGTCTGCTCCCTGTCTGGGTCTGGGTAAGGAGTCTGCTCCCTGTCTGGGTCTGTCTGGGTAAGGAGTCTGCTCCCTGTCTGGGTCTGGGTAAGGAGTCTGCTCCCTGTCTGGGTCTGTCTGGGTAAGGAGTCTGGTCTCTGTCTGGGTCTGGGTAAGGTGTCTGCTCCCTGTCTGGGTCTGTCTGGGTAAGGTGTCTGCTCCCTGTCTGGGTCTGTCTGGGTATGGAGTCTGGTCTCTGTCTGGGTCTGGGTAAGGAGTCTGGTCTCTGTCTGGGTCTGGGTAAGGTGTCTGCTCCCTGTCTGGGTCTGGGTAAGGAGTCTGCTCCCCGTCTGGGTCTGTCTGGGTAAGGAGTCTGGTCTCTGTCTGGGTCTGGGTAAGGTGTCTGCTCCCTGTCTGGGTCTGTCTGGGTAAGGAGTCTGGTCCCTGTCTGGGTCTGGGTAAGGTGTCTGGTCCCTGTCTGGCTCTGGGTAAGGTGTCTGGTCTCTGTCTGGGTCTGTCTGGGTAAGGAGTCTGCTCCCTGTCTGGGTCTGTCTGGGTAAGGTGTCTGGTCCCTGTCTGGGTCTGGGTAAGGAGTCTGGTCCCTGTCTGGGTCTGGGTAAGGAGTCTGCTCCCTGTCTGGGTTTGGGTAAGGTGTCTGGTCTCTGTCTGGGTCTGTCTGGGTAAGGTGTCTGCTCCCTGTCTGGGTCTGTCTGGGTAAGGTGTCTGCTCCCTGTCTGGGTCTGTCTGGCTAAGGTGTCTGGTCTCCGTCTGGGTCTGTCTGGGTAAGGAGTCTGCTCCCTGTCTGGGTCTGTCTGGGTAAGGTGTCTGCTCCCTGTCTGGGTCTGACCGGGTAAGGTGTCTGCTCCCTGTTTGGGTCTGTCTGGGTAAGGAGTCTGCTCCCTGTCTGGATCTGGGTAAGGAGTCTGCTCTCTGTCTGGGTCTGTCTGGGTAAGGTGTCTGCTCCCTGTCTGGGTCTGCCTGGGTAAGGTGTCTGCTCTCTGTCTGGGTCTGGGTCAGGAGTCTGCTCCCTGTCTGGCTCTGTGTAAGGAGTCTGCTCCCTGTCTGGGTCTGTCTGGGTAAGGTGCCTGCTCCCTGTCTGGGTCTGTATAAGGAGTCTGCTCCCTGTCTGGGTCTGTCTGGGTAAGGAGTCTGCTCCCTGTCTCGGTCTGTCTGTGTAAGGTGTCTGCTCCCTGTCTGGATCTGGGTAAGGAGTCTGCTCCCTGTCTGGGTCTGGGTAAGGTGTCTGCTCCCTGTCTGGGTCTGTCTGGGTAAGGAGTCTGCTCCCTGTCTGGGTCTGTCTGGGTAAGGAGTCTGCTCCCTGTCTGGGTCTGTCTGGGTAAGGTGCCTGCTCCCTGTCTGGGTCTGTATAAGGAGTCTGCTCCCTGTCTGGGTCTGTCTGGGTAAGGAGTCTGGTCCCTGTCTGGGTCTGTCTGGGTAAGATGTCTGCTCCATGTCTGGGTCTGGGTAAGGTGTCTGCTCCCTGTCTGGATCTGGGTAAGGAGTCTGCTTCCTGTCTGGGTCTGGGTAAGGTGTCTGCTCCCTGTCTGGGTCTGCGTAAGGAGTCTGCTCCCTGTCTGGGTCTGTCTGGGTAAGGAGTCTGCTCCCTGTCTGGGTCTGTCTGCGTAAGGGGTTTGCTCCCTGTCTGGGTCTGGTTAAGGAGTCTGCTCCCTGTCTGGGTCTGTCTGGGTAAGGAGTCTGGTCCCTGTCTGGGTCTGGGTAAGGTGTCTGCTCCCTGTCTGGGTCTGTCTGGGTAAGGAGTCTACTCCCTGTCTAGGTCTGGGTAAGGTGTCTGCTCCCTGTCTGGGTCTGCGTAAGGAGTCTGCTTCCTGTCTGGGTCTGGTTAAGGTGTCTGCTCCATGTCTGGGTCTGTCTGGGTAAGGTGTCTGCTCCCTGTCTGGGTCTGTCTGGGTAAGGAGTCTACTCCCTGTCTAGGTCTGGGTAAGGAGTCTGCTCTCTGTCTGGGTTTGTCTGGGTAAGGTGTCTGCTCCCTGTCTGGGTCTGGTTATGGTGTCTACTCCCTGTCTGGGTCTGTCTGGGTAAGGAATCTCCTCCCTGTCTGGGGCTGGGAAAGGAGTCTGCTCCCTGTCTGGGTCTGTCTGGATAAGGTGTCTGGTCCTTGTCTGGGTCTGGGTAAGGTGTCTGCTCCCTGTCTGGGTCTGTCTGGGTAAGGAGTCTACTCCCTGTCTAGGTCTGTGTAAGGAGTCTGCTCTCTGTCTGGGTTTGTCTGGGTAAGGTGTCTGCTCCCTGTCTGGGTCTGTCTGGGTAAGGTGTCGACTCCCTGTCTGGGTCTGTCCGGGTAAGGTGTCTACTCCCTGTCTGGGTCTGTCTGGGTAAGGTGTCTGCTCCCTGTCTGAGTCTGTCTGGGTAAGGTGTCTGCTCCCTGTCTGGGTCTGTCTGGGTAAGGTGTCGACTCCCTGTCTGGGTCTGTCTGGGTAAGGAGTCTACTCCCTGTCTGGGTCTGGGTTAAGAGTCTGCTCCCTGTCTGGGTCTGGGTCAGGTGTCTGCTCCCTGTCTGGGTAAGCAGTGTGCTCCCTGTCTGGGTCTGTCTGGGTAAGGAGTCTGCTCCCTGTCTGGATCTGGGTAAGGTGTCTGCTCCCTGTCTGGGTCTGGGTCAGGAGTCTACTCCCTGTCTGGGTCTGTTTGGGTAAGGTGTCTGCTCTCTGTCTGGGTCTGCCTGGGTACGGAGTCTGGTCCCTGTCTGCGTCTGGGTAAGGAGTCTGCTCCCTGTCTGGGTCTGTCTGGGTAAGGTGTCTGCTCCCTGTCTGGGTCTGTCTGGGTAAGGTGCCTGCTCCCTGTCTGGGTCTGTCTGGGTAAGGTGCCTGCTCCCTCTCTGGGTCTGTCTGGGTAAGGTGTCTGCTGCCTGTCTGGGTCTGTCTGGGTAAGGAGTCTGCTCCCTGTCTGGGTCTGGGTAAGGTGTCTGCTCCCTGTCTGGGTCTGTCTGGGTAAGGAGTCTGCTCCCTGTTTGGGTCTGTCTGGGTAAGGAGTCTGCTGCCTGTCTGGGTCTGGTTAAGGTGTCTGCTCCCTGTAAGGGTCTGTCTGGGTAAGGAGTCTGGTCCCTGTCTGGGTCTGTCTGGGTAAGATGTCTGCTCCATGTCTGGGTCTGGGTAAGGTGTCTGCTCCCTGTCTGGGTCTGGGTAAGGTGTCTGCTCCCTGTCTGGGTCTGCGTAAGGAGTTTGCTCCCTGTCTGGGTAAGGAGTCTGCTCCCTGTCTGGGTCTGTCTGGGTAAGGAGTCTGCTCCCTGTCTGGGTCTGGGTAAGGTGTCTGCTCCCTGTCTGGGTCTGCCTGGGTAAGGTGTCTGCTCCCTGTCTGGGTCTGTCTGGGTAAGGTTTCTGTTCCCTGTCTGGGTCTGGGTAAGGAGTCTGCTCCCTGTCTGGGTCTGTCTGGGTAAGGAGTCGGCTCCCTGTCTGGGTAAGGTGTCTGCTCCCTTTCTGGGTCTGTCTGTGTCAGGTGTCTGCTCCCTGTCTGGGTCTGGGTAAGGTGTCTGCTCCCTGTCTGGGTCTGTCTGAGTAAGGTGTCTGCTCCCTGTCTGGGTCTGGCTAATTCCTGGGTAAGGTGTCTGCCCTCTGTCTGGGTCTGTCTGGGTAAGGTGTCTGCTCTCTGTCTGGGTAAGGTGTCTGCTCTCTCTCTGGGTCTGTCTGGGTAAGGAGTCTGCTCCCTCTCTGGGTCTGGGTTAGGTGTCCGCTCCCTGTCTGGGTCTGTCTGGGTAAGGTGTCTGCTCTCTCTCTGGGTCTGTCTGGGTGAGGTGTCTGCTCCCTGTCTGGGTCTGTCTGGGTAAGGAGTCTGCTCCCTGTCTGGGTCTGTCTGGGTAAGGTGTCTGCTCCCTGTCTGGGTCTGTCTGGGTAAGGTGTCTGCTCCCTGTCTGGGTCTGGGTAACGTGTCTGCTCCCTGTCTGGGTCTGTCTGGGTAAGGTGTCTGCTCCCTGTCTGGGTCTGTCTGGGTAAGGAGTCTGCTCCCTGTCTGGGTCTGTCTGGGTAAGGAGTCTGCTCCCGGTCTGGGTCTGTCTGGGTAAGGGGTCTGCTCCCTGTCTGGGTCTGTGTAAGGTGTCTGCTCCCTGTCTGGGTCTGTCTGGGTAAGGTGTCTGCTCCCTGTCTGGGTCTGGGTAAGGAGTCTGCTCCCTGTCTGGGTCTGGGTAAGGAGTCTGCTCCCTGTCTGGGTCTGGGTAAGGAGTCTGCTCCCTGTCTGGGTCTGTCTGGGTATGGAGTCTGCTCCCTGTCTGGATCTGAGTAAGGAGTCTACTCCGTGTCTGTGTCTGTCTGGGTAAGGTGTCTGCTCCCTGTCTGGGTCTGGGTAAGGAGTCTGCTCCCTGTCTGGGTCTGTCTGGGTAAGGTGTCTGCTCCCTGTCTGGGTCTGGGTAAGGTGTCTGCTCCCTGTCTGGGTCTCTCTGGGTAAGGTGTCTGCTCTCTGTCTGGGTCTGCCTAGGTACGGAGTCTGGTCCCTGTCTGGGTCTGTCTGGGTAAGGAGTCTGCTCCCCTCTGGGTCTGGGTAAGGTGTCTGCTCCCTGTCTGGGTCTGTCTGGGTAAGGTGTCTGCTCCCTGTCTGGGTCTGGGTAAGGAGTCTACTCCCTCTGTGTGTCTGTCTGGGTAAGGAGTCTGCTCCCTGTCTGGGTCTGGGTAAGGAGTCTGCTCCCTGTCTGGGTCTGGGTAAGGAGTCTGCTCCCTGTCTGGGTCTGTCTGGGTATGGAGTCTGCTCCCTGTCTGGATCTGAGTAAGGAGTCTACTCTGTGTCTGTGTCTGTCTGGGTAAGGTGTCTGCTCCCTGTCTGGGTCTGTCTGGGTAAGGTGTCTGCTCTCTGTCTAGGTAAGGTGTCTGCTCCCTGTCTGGGTCTGGGTAAGATGTCTGCTCCCTGTCTGGGACTGGGTTAGGAGTCTGGTCTCTGTCTGGGTCTGTCTGGGTACGGTGTCTGCTCCCTGTCTGGGTCTGGGTAAGGAGTCTGCTCCCTGTCTGCGTCTGGGTAAGGAGTCTGCTCCTTGTCTGGGTCTGTCTGGGTAAGGAGTCTGCTCCCTGTCTGGGTCTGGGTAAGGAGTCTGCTCCCTGTCTGCGTCTGGGTAAGGAGTCTGCTCCCTGTCTGGGTCTGTCTGGGTAAGGAGTCTGCTCTCTGTCTGGGTCTGGGTAAGAAGTCTACTCCCTGTCTGGGTCTGTCTGGGTAAGGTGTCTTCTCCCTGTCTGGGTTTGTCTGGGTAAGGTGCCTGCTCCCTGTCTGGGTCTGTATGGGTAAGGTGTCTGCTCCCTGTCTGGGTAAGGAGTCTGCTCCTTGTCTGGGTCTGTCTGGGTAAGGAGTCTGCTCTCTGTCTGGGTCTGGGTAAGAGGTCTACTCCCTGTCTGGGTCTGTCTGGGTAAGGTGTCTGCTCCCTGTCTGGGTAAGGTGCCTGCTCCCTGTCTGGGTCTGTCTGGGTAAGGTGTCTGCTCCCTGTCTGGGTCTGTCTGGGTAAGGAGTCTGCTCCCTGTCTGGGTCTGTCTGGGTAAGGAGTCTGCTCCCTGTCTGGGTCTGGGTAAGGTGTCTGCTCCCTTTCTGGGTCTGGGTAAGGAGTCTGCTCCCTGTCTGGATCTGGGTAAGGTGTCTGCTCTCTGTCTGGGTCTGGGTAAGGAGTCTGCTCCCTGTCTGGCTCTGTGTAAGGAGTCTGCTCCCTGTCTGGGTCTGTCTGGGTAAGGTGCCTGCTCCCTGTCTGGGTCTGTGTAAGGAGTCTGCTCCCTGTCTGGGTCTGGGTAAGGTGTCTGCTCCCTGTCTGGGTCTGTCTGGGTAAGGAGTCTGCTCCCCCTCTGGGTCTGTCTGGGTAAGGAGTCTGCTGCCTGTCTGGGTCTGGTTAAGGTGTCTGCTCCCTGTCAGGGTCTGTCTGGGTAAGGAGTCTGCTCCCTGTCTGGCTCTGTGTAAGGAGTCTGCTCCCTGTCTGGGTCTGTCTGGGTAAGGAGTCTGCTCCCTGTCTCGGTCTGTCTGTGTAAGGTGTCTGCTCCCTGTCTGGATCTGAGTAAGGAGTCTGCTCCCTGTCTGGGTCTGGGTAAGGAGTCTGCTCCCTGTCTGGGTCTGTCTGCGTAAGGAGTCTGCTCCCTGTCTAGGTCTGGGTAAGGAGTCTGCTCTCTGTCTGGGTTTGTCTGGGTAAGGTGTCTGCTCCCTGTCTGGGTCTGGTTATGGTGTCTACTCCCTGTCTGGGTAAGGAATCTCCTCCCTGTCTGGGGCTGGGAAAGGAGTCTGCTCCCTGTCTGGGTCTGTCTGGATAAGGAGTCTGGTCCTTGTCTGGGTCTGGGTAAGGTGTCTGCTCCCTGTCTGGGTCTGTCTGGGTAAGGAGTCTACTCCCTGTCTAGGTCTGTGTAAGGAGTCTGCTCTCTGTCTGGGTTTGTCTGGGTAAGGTGTCTGCTCCCTGTCTGGGTCTGTCTGGGTAAGGTGTCTGCTCCCTGTCTGGGTCTGTCTGGGTAAGGAGTCTGCTCCCTGTCTGGGTCTGGGTAAGGAGTCTGCTCCCTGTCTGGGTCTGGGTAAGGTGTCTGCTCTCTGTCTGGGTCTGGGTAAGGTGTCTGGTCTCTGTCTGGGTCTGTCTGGGTAAGGGGTCTGCTCCCTGTCTGGGTCTGGGTAAGGAGTCTGGTCCCTGTCTTCGTCTGTCTGGGTAAGGTGTCTGCTCCCTTTCTGGGTCTGCGTAAGGTGTCTGCTCCCTGTCTGGATCTGAGTAAGGAGTCTGCTCCCTGTCTGGGTCTGGGTAAGGTGTCTGCTCCCTGTCTGGGTCTGTCTGGTTAAGGAGTCTGCTCCCTGTCAGGGTCTGTCTGGGTAAGGAGTCTGCTGCCTGTCTGGGTCTGTGTAAGTTTTCTGCTCCCTGTCTGGGTCTGGGTAAGGTGTCTGCTCCCTGTCTGGGTCTGTCTGGGTAAGATGTCTGCTCCATGTCTGGGTCTGTCTGGGTAAGGAGTCTGCTCCCTGTCTGGGTCTGTCTGTGTAAGGTGCCTGCTCTCTGTCTGGGTCTGTGTAAGGAGTCTGCTCCCTGTCTGGGTCTGTCTGGGTAAGGAGTCTGCTCCCTGTCTCGGTCTGTCTGTGCAAGGTGTCTGCTCCCTGTCTGGATCTGGGTAAGGAGTCTGCTCCCTGTCTGGGTCTGGGTAAGGTGTCTGCTCCCTGTCTGGGTCTGTCTGGGAAAGGAGTCTGCTCCCTGTCTGGGTCTGTCTGGGTAAGGAGTCTGCTCCCTGTCTGAGTCTGTGTCAGGTGTCTGCTCCCTGTCTGGGTCTGACTGGGTAAGGTGTCTGCTCCCTGTCTGGGTCTGTCTGGGTAAGGTGTCTGCTCCCTGTCTTGGTCTGGGTAAGGAGTCTGCTCCCTGTCTGGGTCTGTCTGGGTAAGGAGTCTGGTCCCTGTCTGGGTCTGTCTGGGTAAGATGTCTGCTCCATGTCTGGGTCTGGGTAAGGTGTCTGCTCCCTGTCTGGATCTGGGTAAGGAGTCTGCTCCCTGTCTGGGTCTGGGTAAGGTGTCTGCTCCCTGTCTGGGTCTGCGTAAGGAGTCTGCTCCCTGTCTGGGTCTGTCTGGGTAAGGAGTCTGCTCCCTGTCTGGGTCTGTCTGCGTAAGGGGTTTGCTCCCTGTCTGGGTCTGGTTAAGGTGTCTGCTCCCTGTCTGGGTCTGTCTGGGTAAGGAGTCTGGTCCCTGTCTGCGTCTGGGTAAGGTGTCTGCTCCCTGTCTGGGTCTGTCTGGGTAAGGAGTCTACTCCCTGTCTAGGTCTGGGTAAGGTGTCTGCTCCCTGTCTGGGTCTGCGTAAGGAGTCTGCTTCCTGTCTGGGTCTGGTTAAGGTGTCTGCTCCATGTCTGGGTCTGTCTGGGTAAGGTGTCTGCTCCCTGTCTGGGTCTGTCTGGGTAAGGAGTCTACTCCCTGTCTAGGTCTGGGTAAGGAGTCTGCTCTCTGTCTGGGTTTGTCTGGGTAAGGTGTCTGCTCCCTGTCTGGGTCTGGTTATGGTGTCTACTCCCTGTCTGGGTCTGTCTGGGTAAGGAATCTCCTCCCTGTCTGGGGCTGGGAAAGGAGTCTGCTCCCTGTCTGGGTCTGTCTGGATAAGGTGTCTGGTCCTTGTCTGGGTCTGGGTAAGGTGTCTGCTCCCTGTCTGGGTCTGTCTGGGTAAGGAGTCTACTCCCTGTCTAGGTCTGTGTAAGGAGTCTGCTCTCTGTCTGGGTTTGTCTGGGTAAGGTGTCTGCTCCCTGTCTGGGTCTGTCTGGGTAAGGTGTCGACTCCCTGTCTGGGTCTGTCCGGGTAAGGTGTCTACTCCCTGTCTGGGTCTGTCTGGGTAAGGTGTCTGCTCCCTGTCTGAGTCTGTCTGGGTAAGGTGTCTGCTCCCTGTCTGGGTCTGGGTAAGGAGTCTGGTCCCTGTCTTCGTCTGTCTGGGTAAGGTGTCTGCTCCCTTTCTGGGTCTGCGTAAGGTGTCTGCTCCCTGTCTGGATCTGAGTAAGGAGTCTGCTCCCTGTCTGGGTCTGGGTAAGGTGTCTGCTCCCTGTCTGGGTCTGTCTGGTTAAGGAGTCTGCTCCCTGTCAGGGTCTGTCTGGGTAAGGAGTCTGCTGCCTGTCTGGGTCTGGGTCTGTCTGGGTAAGGTGTCTGCTCCCTGTCTGGGTCTGTGTAAGGAGTCTGCTCCCTGTCTGGGTCTGGGTAAGGTGTCTGCTCCCTGTCTGGGTCTGCGTAAGGAGTCTGCTCCCTGTCTGGGTCTGTCTGGGTAAGGAGTCTGCTCCCTGTCTGGGTCTGTCTGCGTAAGGCGTTTGCTCCCTGTCTGGGTCTGGTTAAGGTGTCTGCTCCCTGTCTGGGTCTGTCTGGGTAAGGAGTCTGGTCCCTGTCTGGGTCTGGGTAAGGTGTCTGCTCCCTGTCTGGGTCTGTCTGGGTAAGGAGTCTACTCCCTGTCTAGGTCTGGGTAAGGTGTCTGCTCCCTGTCTGGGTCTGCGTAAGGAGTCTGCTTCCTGTCTGGGTCTGGTTAAGGTGTCTGCTCCATGTCTGGGTCTGTCTGGGTAAGGTGTCTGCTCCCTGTCTGGGTCTGTCTGGGTAAGGAGTCTGCTCCCTGTCTGGGTCTGGTTATGGTGTCTACTCCCTGTCTGGGTCTGTCTGGGTAAGGAATCTCCTCCCTGTCTGGGGCTGGGAAAGGAGTCTGCTCCCTGTCTGGGTCTGTCTGGATAAGGTGTCTGGTCCTTGTCTGGGTCTGGGTAAGGTGTCTGCTCCCTGTCTGGGTCTGTCTGGGTAAGGAGTCTACTCCCTGTCTAGGTCTGTGTAAGGAGTCTGCTCTCTGTCTGGGTCTGTCTGGGTAAGGTGTCTGCTCCCTGTCTGAGTCTGTCTGGGTAAGGTGTCTGCTCCCTGTCTGGGTCTGGGTAAGGAGTCTGCTCTCTGTCTGGCTCTGTGTAAGGAGTCTGCTCCCTGTCTGGGTCTGTCTGGGTAAGGTGCCTGCTCCCTGTCTGCGTCTGTGTAAGGAGTCTGCTCCCTGTCAGGGTCTGTCTGGATAAGGTGTCTGCTCCCTGTCTGGGTCTGTCTGGGTAAGGAGTCTGCTCCCTGTCTGGGTCTGTCTGGGTAAGGAGTCTGCTCCCTGTCTGGGTCTGGGTAAGGTGTCTGCTCCCTTTCTGGGTCTGGGTCAGGAGTCTACTCCCTGTCTGGGTCTGTTTGGGTAAGGTGTCTGCTCTCTGTCTGGGTCTGTCTGGGTAAGGAGTCTGCTCCCTGTCTGGGTCTGTCTGGGTAAGGAGTCTGCTCCCTGTCTGGGTCTGGGTAAGGTGTCTGCTCCCTGTCTGGGTCTGGGTCAGGAGTCTACTCCCTGTCTGGGTCTGTTTGGGTAAGGTGTCTGCTCTCTGTCTGGGTCTGCCTGGGTACGGAGTCTGGTCCCTGTCTGCGTCTGGGTAAGGAGTCTGCTCCCTGTCTGGGTCTGTCTGGGTAAGGTGTCTGCTCCCTGTCTGGGTCTGTCTGGGTAAGGTGCCTGCTCCCTGTCTGGGTCTGTCTGGGTAAGGTGCCTGCTCCCTCTCTGGGTCTGTCTGGGTAAGGTGTCTGCTGCCTGTCTGGGTCTGTCTGGGTAAGGAGTCTGCTCCCTGTCTGGGTCTGGGTAAGGTGTCTGCTCCCTGTCTGGGTCTGTCTGGGTAAGGAGTCTGCTCCCTGTTTGGGTCTGTCTGGGTAAGGAGTCTGCTGCCTGTCTGGGTCTGGTTAAGGTGTCTGCTCCCTGTCTGGGTCTGGGTAAGGTGTCTGCTCCCTGTCTGGGTCTGCGTAAGGAGTTTGCTCCCTGTCTGGGTAAGGAGTCTGCTCCCTGTCTGGGTCTGTCTGGGTAAGGAGTCTGCTCCCTGTCTGGGTCTGGGTAAGGTGTCTGCTCCCTGTCTGGGTCTGCCTGGGTAAGGTGTCTGCTCCCTGTCTGGGTCTGTCTGGGTAAGGTTTCTGTTCCCTCTCTGGGTCTGGGTAAGGTGTCTGCTCCCTGTCTGGGTCTGTCTGGGTAAGGAGTCGGCTCCCTGTCTGGGTAAGGTGTCTGCTCCCTTTCTGGGTCTGTCTGGGTCAGGTGTCTGCTCCCTGTCTGGGTCTGGGTAAGGTGTCTGCTCCCTGTCTGGGTCTGTCTGAGTAAGGTGTCTGCTCCCTGTCTGGGTCTGGCTAATTCCTGGGTAAGGTGTCTGCCCTCTGTCTGGGTCTGTCTGGGTAAGGTGTCTGCTCTCTGTCTGGGTAAGGTGTCTGCTCTCTCTCTGGGTCTGTCTGGGTAAGGAGTCTGCTCCCTCTCTGGGTCTGGGTTAGGTGTCCGCTCCCTGTCTGGGTCTGTCTGGGTAAGGTGTCTGCTCTCTCTCTGGGTCTGTCTGGGTAAGGTGTCTGCTCCCTGTCTGGGTCTGTCTGGGTAAGGTGTCTGCTCCCGGTCTGGGTCTGTCTGGGTAAGGAGTCTGCTCCCTGTCTGGGTCTGTGTAAGGTGTCTGCTCCCTGTCTGGGTCTGTCTGGGTAAGGTGTCTGCTCCCTGTCTGGGTCTGGGTAAGGAGTCTGCTCCCTGTCTGGGTCTGGGTAAGGAGTCTCCTCCCTGTCTGGGTCTGGGTAAGGAGTCTGCTCCCTGTCTGGGTCTGTCTGGGTATGGAGTCTGCTCCCTGTCTGGATCTGAGTAAGGAGTCTACTCCGTGTCTGTGTCTGTCTGGGTAAGGTGTCTGCTCCCTGTCTGGGTCTGGGTAAGGAGTCTGCTCCCTGTCTGGGTCTGTCTGGGTAAGGTGTCTGCTCCCTGTCTGGGTCTGGGTAAGGTGTCTGCTCCCTGTCTGGGTCTCTCTGGGTAAGGTGTCTGCTCTCTGTCTGGGTCTGCCTGGGTACGGAGTCTGGTCCCTGTCTGGGTCTGTCTGGGTAAGGAGTCTGCTCCCCTCTGGGTCTGGGTAAGGTGTCTGCTCCCTGTCTGGGTCTGTCTGGGTAAGGTGTCTGCTCCCTGTCTGGGTCTGGGTAAGGAGTCTACTCCCTCTGTGTGTCTGTCTGGGTAAGGAGTCTGCTCCCTGTCTGGGTCTGGGTAAGGAGTCTGCTCCCTGTCTGGGTCTGGGTAAGGAGTCTGCTCCCTGTCTGGGTCTGTCTGGGTATGGAGTCTGCTCCCTGTCTGGATCTGAGTAAGGAGTCTACTCTGTGTCTGTGTCTGTCTGGGTAAGGTGTCTGCTCCCTGTCTGGGTCTGTCTGGGTAAGGTGTCTGCTCTCTGTCTAGGTAAGGTGTCTGCTCCCTGTCTGGGTCTGGGTAAGATGTCTGCTCCCTGTCTGGGACTGGGTTAGGAGTCTGGTCTCTGTCTGGGTCTGTCTGGGTACGGTGTCTGCTCCCTGTCTGGGTCTGGGTAAGGAGTCTGCTCCCTGTCTGCGTCTGGGTAAGGAGTCTGCTCCTTGTCTGGGTCTGTCTGGGTAAGGAGTCTGCTCCCTGTCTGGGTCTGGGTAAGGAGTCTGCTCCCTGTCTGCGTCTGGGTAAGGAGTCTGCTCCCTGTCTGGGTCTGTCTGGGTAAGGAGTCTGCTCTCTGTCTGGGTCTGGGTAAGAAGTCTACTCCCTGTCTGGGTCTGTCTGGGTAAGGTGTCTTCTCCCTGTCTGGGTTTGTCTGGGTAAGGTGCCTGCTCCCTGTCTGGGTCTGTATGGGTAAGGTGTCTGCTCCCTGTCTGGGTAAGGAGTCTGCTCCTTGTCTGGGTCTGTCTGGGTAAGGAGTCTGCTCTCTGTCTGGGTCTGGGTAAGAGGTCTACTCCCTGTCTGGGTCTGTCTGGGTAAGGAGTCTGCTCCCTGTCTCGGTCTGTCTGTGTAAGGTGTCTGCTCCCTGTCTGGATCTGGGTAAGGAGTCTGCTCCCTGTCTGGGTCTGGGTAAGGTGTCTGCTCCCTGTCTGGGTCTGTCTGGGAAAGGAGTCTGCTCCCTGTCTGGGTCTGTCTGGGTAAGGAGTCTGCTCCCTGTCTGAGTCTGTGTCAGGTGTCTGCTCCCTGTCTGGGTCGGACTGGGTAAGGTGTCTGCTCCCTGTCTGGGTCTGTCTGGGTAAGGTGTCTGCTCCCTGTCTTGGTCTGGGTAAGGAGTCTGCTCCCTGTCTGGGTCTGTCTGGGTAAGGAGTCTGGTCCCTGTCTGGGTCTGTCTGGGTAAGATGTCTGCTCCATGTCTGGGTCTGGGTAAGGTGTCTGCTCCCTGTCTGGATCTGGGTAAGGAGTCTGCTCCCTGTCTGGGTCTGGGTAAGGTGTCTGCTCCCTGTCTGGGTCTGCGTAAGGAGTCTGCTCCCTGTCTGGGTCTGTCTGGGTAAGGAGTCTGCTCCCTGTCTGGGTCTGTCTGCGTAAGGGGTTTGCTCCCTGTCTGGGTCTGGTTAAGGTGTCTGCTCCCTGTCTGGGTCTGTCTGGGTAAGGAGTCTGGTCCCTGTCTGCGTCTGGGTAAGGTGTCTGCTCCCTGTCTGGGTCTGTCTGGGTAAGGAGTCTACTCCCTGTCTAGGTCTGGGTAAGGTGTCTGCTCCCTGTCTGGGTCTGCGTAAGGAGTCTGCTTCCTGTCTGGGTCTGGTTAAGGTGTCTGCTCCATGTCTGGGTCTGTCTGGGTAAGGTGTCTGCTCCCTGTCTGGGTCTGTCTGGGTAAGGAGTCTACTCCCTGTCTAGGTCTGGGTAAGGAGTCTGCTCTCTGTCTGGGTTTGTCTGGGTAAGGTGTCTGCTCCCTGCTGGGTCTGGTTATGGTGTCTACTCCCTGTCTGGGTCTGTCTGGGTAAGGAATCTCCTCCCTGTCTGGGGCTGGGAAAGGAGTCTGCTCCCTGTCTGGGTCTGTCTGGATAAGGTGTCTGGTCCTTGTCTGGGTCTGGGTAAGGTGTCTGCTCCCTGTCTGGGTCTGTCTGGGTAAGGAGTCTACTCCCTGTCTAGGTCTGTGTAAGGAGTCTGCTCTCTGTCTGGGTTTGTCTGGGTAAGGTGTCTGCTCCCTGTCTGGGTCTGTCTGGGTAAGGTGTCGACTCCCTGTCTGGGTCTGTCCGGGTAAGGTGTCTACTCCCTGTCTGGGTCTGTCTGGGTAAGGTGTCTGCTCCCTGTCTGAGTCTGTCTGGGTAAGGTGTCTGCTCCCTGTCTGGGTCTGGGTAAGGAGTCTGGTCCCTGTCTTCGTCTGTCTGGGTAAGGTGTCTACTCCCTTTCTGGGTCTGCGTAAGGTGTCTGCTCCCTGTCTGGATCTGAGTAAGGAGTCTGCTCCCTGTCTGGGTCTGGGTAAGGTGTCTGCTCCCTGTCTGGGTCTGTCTGGTTAAGGAGTCTGCTCCCTGTCAGGGTCTGTCTGGGTAAGGAGTCTGCTGCCTGTCTGGGTCTGGGTCTGTCTGGGTAAGGTGTCTGCTCCCTGTCTGGGTCTGTGTAAGGAGTCTGCTCCCTGTCTGGGTCTGGGTAAGGTGTCTGCTCCCTGTCTGGGTCTGCGTAAGGAGTCTGCTCCCTGTCTGGGTCTGTCTGGGTAAGGAGTCTGCTCCCTGTCTGGGTCTGTCTGCGTAAGGCGTTTGCTCCCTGTCTGGGTCTGGTTAAGGTGTCTGCTCCCTGTCTGGGTCTGTCTGGGTAAGGGGTCTGGTCCCTGTCTGGGTCTGGGTAAGGTGTCTGCTCCCTGTCTGGGTCTGTCTGGGTAAGGAGTCTACTCCCTGTCTAGGTCTGGGTAAGGTGTCTGCTCCCTGTCTGGGTCTGCGTAAGGAGTCTGCTTCCTGTCTGGGTCTGGTTAAGGTGTCTGCTCCATGTCTGGGTCTGTCTGGGTAAGGTGTCTGCTCCCTGTCTGGGTCTGTCTGGGTAAGGAGTCTACTCCCTGTCTAGGTCTGGGTAAGGAGTCTGCTCTCTGTCTGGGTTTGTCTGGGTAAGGTGTCTGCTCCCTGTCTGGGTCTGGTTATGGTGTCTACTCCCTGTCTGGGTCTGTCTGGGTAAGGAATCTCCTCCCTGTCTGGGGCTGGGAAAGGAGTCTGCTCCCTGTCTGGGTCTGTCTGGATAAGGTGTCTGGTCCTTGTCTGGGTCTGGGTAAGGTGTCTGCTCCCTGTCTGGGTCTGTCTGGGTAAGGAGTCTACTCCCTGTCTAGGTCTGTGTAAGGAGTCTGCTCTCTGTCTGGGTTTGTCTGGGTAAGGTGTCTGCTCCCTGTCTGGGTCTGTCTGGGTAAGGTGTCGACTCCCTGTCTGGGTCTGTCCGGGTAAGGTGTCTACTCCCTGTCTGGGTCTGTCTGGGTAAGGTGTCTGCTCCCTGTCTGAGTCTGTCTGGGTAAGGTGTCTGCTCCCTGTCTGGGTCTGGGTAAGGAGTCTGCTCTCTGTCTGGGTCTGGGTAAGGAGTCTGCTCCCTGTCTGGCTCCGTGTAAGGAGTCTGCTCCCTGTCTGGGTCTGTCTGGGTAAGGTGCCTGCTCCCTGTCTGCGTCTGTGTAAGGAGTCTGCTCCCTGTCTGGGTCTGTCTGGGTAAGGTGTCTGCTCCCTGTCTGGGTCTGTCTGGGTAAGGAGTCTGCTCCCTGTCTGGGTCTGTCTGGGTAAGGAGTCTGCTCCCTGTCTGGGTCTGGGTAAGGTGTCTGCTCCCTTTCTGGGTCTGTCTGGGTAAGGTGTCTGCTCCCTGTCTGGGTCTGGGTCAGGAGTCTACTCCCTGTCTGGGTCTGTTTGGGTAAGGTGTCTGCTCTCTGTCTGGGTCTGCCTGGGTACGGAGTCTGGTCCCTGTCTGCGTCTGGGTAAGGAGTCTGCTCCCTGTCTGGGTCTGTCTGGGTAAGGTGTCTGCTCCCTGTCTGGGTCTGTCTGGGTAAGGTGCCTGCTCCCTGTCTGGGTCTGTCTGGGTAAGGTGCCTGCTCCCTCTCTGGGTCTGTCTGGGTAAGGTGTCTGCTGCCTGTCTGGGTCTGTCTGGGTAAGGAGTCTGCTCCCTGTCTGGGTCTGGGTAAGGTGTCTGCTCCCTGTCTGGGTCTGTCTGGGTAAGGAGTCTGCTCCCTGTTTGGGTCTGTCTGGGTAAGGAGTCTGCTGCCTTTCTGGGTCTGGTTAAGGTGTCTGCTCCCTGTAAGGGTCTGTCTGGGTAAGGAGTCTGGTCCCTGTCTGGGTCTGTCTGGGTAAGATGTCTGCTCCATGTCTGGGTCTGGGTAAGGTGTCTGCTCCCTGTCTGGGTCTGGGTAAGGTGTCTGCTCCCTGTCTGGGTCTGCGTAAGGAGTTTGCTCCCTGTCTGGGTAAGGAGTCTGCTCCCTGTCTGGGTCTGTCTGGGTAAGGAGTCTGCTCCCTGTCTGGGTCTGGGTAAGGTGTCTGCTCCCTGTCTGGGTCTGCCTGGGTAAGGTGTCTGCTCCCTGTCTGGGTCTGTCTGGGTAAGGTTTCTGTTCCCTGTCTGGGTCTGGGTAAGGAGTCTGCTCCCTATCTCGGTCTGGGTAAGGAGTCTACTCCCTCTCTGGGTCTGGGTAAGGTGTCTGCTCCCTGTCTGGGTCTGTCTGGGTAAGGAGTCGGCTCCCTGTCTGGGTAAGGTGTCTGCTCCCTTTCTGGGTCTGTCTGGGTCAGGTGTCTGCTCCCTGTCTGGGTCTGGGTAAGGTGTCTGCTCCCTGTCTGGGTCTGTCTGAGTAAGGTGTCTGCTCCCTGTCTGGGTCTGGCTAATTCCTGGGTAAGGTGTCTGCCCTCTGTCTGGGTCTGTCTGGGTAAGGTGTCTGCTCTCTGTCTGGGTAAGGTGTCTGCTCTCTCTCTGTGTCTGTCTGGGTAAGGAGTCTGCTCCCTCTCTGGGTCTGGGTTAGGTGTCCGCTCCCTGTCTGGGTCTGTCTGGGTAAGGTGTCTGCTCTCTCTCTGGGTCTGTCTGGGTGAGGTGTCTGCTCCCTGTCTGGGTCTGTCTGGGTAAGGAGTCTGCTCCCTGTCTGGGTCTGTCTGGGTAAGGTGTCTGCTCCCTGTCTGGGTCTGTCTGGGTAAGGTGTCTGCTCCCTGTCTGGGTCTGGGTAAGGTGTCTGCTCCCTGTCTGGGTCTGTCTGGGTAAGGTGTCTGCTCCCTGTCTGGGTCTGTCTGGGTAAGGAGTCTGCTCCCTGTCTGGGTCTGTCTGGGTAAGGAGTCTGCTCCCCTCTGGGTCTGGGTAATTTGTCTGCTCCCTGTCTGGGTCTGTCTGGGTAAGGTGTCTGCTCCCGGTCTGGGTCTGTCTGGGTAAGGAGTCTGCTCCCTGTCTGGGTCTGTGTAAGGTGTCTGCTCCCTGTCTGGGTCTGTCTGGGTAAGGTGTCTGCTCCCTGTCTGGGTCTGGGTAAGGAGTCTGCTCCCTGTCTGGGTCTGGGTAAGGAGTCTGCTCCCTGTCTGGGTCTGTCTGGGTATGGAGTCTGCTCCCTGTCTGGATCTGAGTAAGGAGTCTACTCCGTGTCTGTGTCTGTCTGGGTAAGGTGTCTGCTCCCTGTCTGGGTCTGGGTAAGGAGTCTGCTCCCTGTCTGGGTCTGTCTGGGTAAGGTGTCTGCTCCCTGTCTGGGTCTGGGTAAGGTGTCTGCTCCCTGTCTGGGTCTCTCTGGGTAAGGTGTCTGCTCTCTGTCTGGGTCTGCCTGGGTACGGAGTCTGGTCCCTGTCTGGGTCTGTCTGGGTAAGGAGTCTGCTCCCCTCTGGGTCTGGGTAAGGTGTCTGCTCCCTGTCTGGGTCTGTCTGGGTAAGGTGTCTGCTCCCTGTCTGGGTCTGGGTAAGGAGTCTACTCCCTCTGTGTGTCTGTCTGGGTAAGGAGTCTGCTCCCTGTCTGGGTCTGGGTAAGGAGTCTGCTCCCTGTCTGGGTCTGTCTGGGTATGGAGTCTGCTCCCTGTCTGGATCTGAGTAAGGAGTCTACTCTGTGTCTGTGTCTGTCTGGGTAAGGTGTCTGCTCCCTGTCTGGGTCTGTCTGGGTAAGGTGTCTGCTCTCTGTCTAGGTAAGGTGTCTGCTCCCAGTCTGGGTCTGGGTAAGATGTCTGCTCCCTGTCTGGGACTGGGTTAGGAGTCTGGTCTCTGTCTGGGTCTGTCTGGGTACGGTGTCTGCTCCCTGTCTGGGTCTGGGTAAGGAGTCTGCTCCCTGTCTGCGTCTGGGTAAGGAGTCTGCTCCTTGTCTGGGTCTGTCTGGGTAAGGAGTCTGCTCCCTGTCTGGGTCTGGGTAAGGAGTCTGCTCCCTGTCTGCGTCTGGGTAAGGAGTCTGCTCCCTGTCTGGGTCTGTCTGGGTAAGGAGTCTGCTCTCTGTCTGGGTCTGGGTAAGAAGTCTACTCCCTGTCTGGGTCTGTCTGGGTAAGGTGCCTGCTCCCTGTCTGGGTCTGTATGGGTAAGGTGTCTGCTCCCTGTCTGGGTAAGGAGTCTGCTCCTTGTCTGGGTCTGTCTGGGTAAGGAGTCTGCTCTCTGTCTGGGTCTGGGTAAGAGGTCTACTCCCTGTCTGGGTCTGTCTGGGTAAGGTGTCTGCTCCCTGTCTGGGTAAGGTGCCTGCTCCCTGTCTGGGTCTGTCTGGGTAAGGTGTCTGCTCCCTGTCTGGGTCTGTCTGGGTAAGGAGTCTGCTCCCTGTCTGGGTCTGTCTGGGTAAGGAGTCTGCTCCCTGTCTGGGTCTGGGTAAGGTGTCTGCTCCCTTTCTGGGTCTGGGTAAGGAGTCTGCTCCCTGTCTGGATCTGGGTAAGGTGTCTGCTCTCTGTCTGGGTCTGGGTTGGAGTCTGCTCCCTGTCTGGCTCTGTGTAAGGAGTCTGCTCCCTGTCTGGGTCTGTCTGGGTAAGGTGCCTGCTCCCTGTCTGGGTCTGTGTAAGGAGTCTGCTCCCTGTCTGGGTCTGGGTAAGGTGTCTGCTCCCTGTCTGGGTCTGTCTGGGTAAGGAGTCTGCTCCCTGTCTGGGTCTGTCTGGGTAAGGAGTCTGCTGCCTGTCTGGGTCTGGTTAAGGTGTCTGCTCCCTGTCAGGGTCTGTCTGGGTAAGGAGTCTGCTCCCTGTCTGGCTCTGTGTAAGGAGTCTGCTCCCTGTCTGGGTCTGTCTGGGTAAGGAGTCTGCTCCCTGTCTCGGTCTGTCTGTGTAAGGTGTCTGCTCCCTGTCTGGATCTGAGTAAGGAGTCTGCTCCCTGTCTGGGTCTGGGTAAGGAGTCTGCTCCCTGTCTGGGTCTGTCTGCGTAAGGAGTCTGCTCCCTGTCTAGGTCTGGGTAAGGAGTCTGCTCTCTGTCTGGGTTTGTCTGGGTAAGGTGTCTGCTCCCTGTCTGGGTCTGGTTATGGTGTCTACTCCCTGTCTGGGTAAGGAATCTCCTCCCTGTCTGGGGCTGGGAAAGGAGTCTGCTCCCTGTCTGGGTCTGTCTGGATAAGGAATCTGGTCCTTGTCTGGGTCTGGGTAAGGTGTCTGCTCCCTGTCTGGGTCTGTCTGGGTAAGGAGTCTACTCCCTGTCTAGGTCTGGGTAAGGAGTCTGCTCTCTGTCTGGGTTTGTCTGGGTAAGGTGTCTGCTCCCTGTCTGGGTCTGTCTGGGTAAGGTGTCTGCTCCCTGTCTGGGTCTGTCTGGGTAAGGAGTCTGCTCCCTGTCTGGGTCTGGGTAAGGAGTCTGCTCCCTGTCTGGGTCTGGGTAAGGTGTCTGCTCTCTGTCTGGGTCTGGGTAAGGTGTCTGGTCTCTGTCTGGGTCTGTCTGGGTAAGGAGTCTGCTCCCTGTCTGGGTCTGGGTAAGGAGTCTGGTCCCTGTCTTCGTCTGTCTGGGTAAGGTGTCTGCTCCCTTTCTGGGTCTGCGTAAGGTGTCTGCTCCCTGTCTGGATCTGAGTAAGGAGTCTGCTCCCTGTCTGGGTCTGGGTAAGGTGTCTGCTCCCTGTCTGGGTCTGTCTGGTTAAGGAGTCTGCTCCCTGTCAGGGTCTGTCTGGGTAAGGAGTCTGCTGCCTGTCTGGGTCTGGGTCTGTCTGGGTAAGGTGTCTGCTCCCTGTCTGGGTCTGTGTAAGTTTTCTGCTCCCTGTCTGGGTCTGGGTAAGGTGTCTGCTCCCTGTCTGGGTCTGTCTGGGTAAGATGTCTGCTCCATGTCTGGGTCTGTCTGGGTAAGGAGTCTGCTCCCTGTCTGGGTCTGTCTGTGTAAGGTGCCTGCTCCCTGTCTGGGTCTGTGTAAGGAGTCTGCTCCCTGTCTGGGTCTGTCTGGGTAAGGAGTCTGCTCCCTGTCTGGGTCTGGGTAAGGTGTCTGCTCCCTGTCTGAGTCTGTCTGGGAAAGGAGTCTGCTCCCTGTCTGGGTCTGTCTGGGTAAGGAGTCTGCTCCCTGTCTGAGTCTGGGTCAGGTGTCTGCTCCCTGTCTGGGTCTGACTGGGTAAGGTGTCTGCTCCCTGTCTGGGTCTGTCTGGGTAAGGTGTCTGCTCCCTGTCTTGGTCTGGGTAAGGAGTCTGCTCCCTGTCTGGGTCTGTCTGGGTAAGGAGTCTGGTCCCTGTCTGGGTCTGGGTAAGGTGTCTGCTCCCTGTCTGGGTCTGCGTAAGGAGTCTGCTCCCTGTCTGGGTCTGTCTGGGTAAGGAGTCTGCTCCCTGTCTGGGTCTGTCTGCGTAAGGCGTTTGCTCCCTGTCTGGGTCTGGTTAAGGTGTCTGCTCCCTGTCTGGGTCTGTCTGGGTAAGGAGTCTGCTCCCTGTCTGGGTCTGTCTGCGTAAGGCGTTTGCTCCCTGTCTGGGTCTGGTTAAGGTGTCTGCTCCCTGTCTGGGTCTGTCTGGGTAAGGAGTCTGGTCCCTGTCTGGGTCTGGGTAAGGTGTCTGCTCCCTGTCTGGGTCTGTCTGGGTAAGGAGTCTACTCCCTGTCTAGGTCTGGGTAAGGTGTCTGCTCCCTGTCTGGGTCTGCGTAAGGAGTCTGCTTCCTGTCTGGGTCTGGTTAAGGTGTCTGCTCCATGTCTGGGTCTGTCTGGGTAAGGTGTCTGCTCCCTGTCTGGGTCTGTCTGGGTAAGGAGTCTACTCCCTGTCTAGGTCTGGGTAAGGAGTCTGCTCTCTGTCTGGGTCTGGGTAAGGAGTCTGCTCCCTGTCTGGCTCTGTGTAAGGAGTCTGCTCCCTGTCTGGGTCTGTCTGGGTAAGGTGCCTGCTCCCTGTCTGCGTCTGTGTAAGGAGTCTGCTCCCTGTCTGGGTCTGTCTGGGTAAGGTGTCTGCTCCCTGTCTGGGTCTGTCTGGGTAAGGAGTCTGCTCCCTGTCTGGGTCTGTCTGGGTAAGGAGTCTGCTCCCTGTCTGGGTCTGGGTAAGGTGTCTGCTCCCTTTCTGGGTCTGTCTGGGTAAGGTGTCTGCTCCCTGTCTGGGTCTGCGTAAGGAGTCTGCTCCCTGTCTGGGTCTGTCTGTGTAAGGAGTCTGCTCCCTGTCTGGGTCTGTCTGCGTAAGGGGTTTGCTCCCTGTCTGGGTCTGGTTAAGGTGTCTGCTCCCTGTCTGGGTCTGTCTGGGTAAGGAGTCTGGTCCCTGTCTGCGTCTGGGTAAGGTGTCTGCTCCCTGTCTGGGTCTGTCTGGGTAAGGAGTCTACTCCCTGTCTAGGTCTGGGTAAGGTGTCTGCTCCCTGTCTGGGTCTGCGTAAGGAGTCTGCTTCCTGTCTGGGTCTGGTTAAGGTGTCTGCTCCATGTCTGGGTCTGTCTGGGTAAGGTGTCTGCTCCCTGTCTGGGTCTGTCTGGGTAAGGAGTCTACTCCCTGTCTAGGTCTGGGTAAGGAGTCTGCTCTCTGTCTGGGTTTGTCTGGGTAAGGTGTCTGCTCCCTGCTGGGTCTGGTTATGGTGTCTACTCCCTGTCTGGGTCTGTCTGGGTAAGGAATCTCCTCCCTGTCTGGGGCTGGGAAAGGAGTCTGCTCCCTGTCTGGGTCTGTCTGGATAAGGTGTCTGGTCCTTGTCTGGGTCTGGGTAAGGTGTCTGCTCCCTGTCTGGGTCTGTCTGGGTAAGGAGTCTACTCCCTGTCTAGGTCTGTGTAAGGAGTCTGCTCTCTGTATGGGTTTGTCTGGGTAAGGTGTCTGCTCCCTGTCTGGGTCTGTCTGGGTAAGGTGTCGACTCCCTGTCTGGGTCTGTCCGGGTAAGGTGTCTACTCCCTGTCTGGGTCTGTCTGGGTAAGGTGTCTGCTCCCTGTCTGAGTCTGTCTGGGTAAGGTGTCTGCTCCCTGTCTGGGTCTGGGTAAGGAGTCTGGTCCCTGTCTTCGTCTGTCTGGGTAAGGTGTCTGCTCCCTTTCTGGGTCTGCGTAAGGTGTCTGCTCCCTGTCTGGATCTGAGTAAGGAGTCTGCTCCCTGTCTGGGTCTGGGTAAGGTGTCTGCTCCCTGTCTGGGTCTGTCTGGTTAAGGAGTCTGCTCCCTGTCAGGGTCTGTCTGGGTAAGGAGTCTGCTGCCTGTCTGGGTCTGGGTCTGTCTGGGTAAGGTGTCTGCTCCCTGTCTGGGTCTGTGTAAGGAGTCTGCTCCCTGTCTGGGTCTGGGTAAGGTGTCTGCTCCCTGTCTGGGTCTGCGTAAGGAGTCTGCTCCCTGTCTGGGTCTGTCTGGGTAAGGAGTCTGCTCCCTGTCTGGGTCTGTCTGCGTAAGGCGTTTGCTCCCTGTCTGGGTCTGGTTAAGGTGTCTGCTCCCTGTCTGGGTCTGTCTGGGTAAGGAGTCTGCTCCCTCTCTGGGTCTGGGTTAGGTGTCCGCTCCCTGTCTGGGTCTGTCTGGGTAAGGTGTCTGCTCTCTCTCTGGGTCTGTCTGGGTGAGGTGTCTGCTCCCTGTCTGGGTCTGTCTGGGTAAGGAGTCTGCTCCCTGTCTGGGTCTGTCTGGGTAAGGTGTCTGCTCCCTGTCTGGGTCTGTCTGGGTAAGGTGTCTGCTCCCTGTCTGGGTCTGGGTAAGGTGTCTGCTCCCTGTCTGGGTCTGTCTGGGTAAGGTGTCTGCTCCCTGTCTGGGTCTGTCTGGGTAAGGAGTCTGCTCCCTGTCTGGGTCTGTCTGGGTAAGGAGTCTGCTCCCCTCTGGGTCTGGGTAATTTGTCTGCTCCCTGTCTGGGTCTGTCTGGGTAAGGTGTCTGCTCCCGGTCTGGGTCTGTCTGGGTAAGGAGTCTGCTCCCTGTCTGGGTCTGTGTAAGGTGTCTGCTCCCTGTCTGGGTCTGTCTGGGTAAGGTGTCTGCTCCCTGTCTGGGTCTGGGTAAGGAGTCTGCTCCCTGTCTGGGTCTGGGTAAGGAGTCTGCTCCCTGTCTGGGTCTGTCTGGGTATGGAGTCTGCTCCCTGTCTGGATCTGAGTAAGGAGTCTACTCCGTGTCTGTGTCTGTCTGGGTAAGGTGTCTGCTCCCTGTCTGGGTCTGGGTAAGGAGTCTGCTCCCTGTCTGGGTCTGTCTGGGTAAGGTGTCTGCTCCCTGTCTGGGTCTGGGTAAGGTGTCTGCTCCCTGTCTGGGTCTCTCTGGGTAAGGTGTCTGCTCTCTGTCTGGGTCTGCCTGGGTACGGAGTCTGGTCCCTGTCTGGGTCTGTCTGGGTAAGGAGTCTGCTCCCCTCTGGGTCTGGGTAAGGTGTCTGCTCCCTGTCTGGGTCTGTCTGGGTAAGGTGTCTGCTCCCTGTCTGGGTCTGGGTAAGGAGTCTACTCCCTCTGTGTGTCTGTCTGGGTAAGGAGTCTGCTCCCTGTCTGGGTCTGGGTAAGGAGTCTGCTCCCTGTCTGGGTCTGGGTAAGGAGTCTGCTCCCTGTCTGGGTCTGTCTGGGTATGGAGTCTGCTCCCTGTCTGGATCTGAGTAAGGAGTCTACTCTGTGTCTGTGTCTGTCTGGGTAAGGTGTCTGCTCCCTGTCTGGGTCTGTCTGGGTAAGGTGTCTGCTCTCTGTCTAGGTAAGGTGTCTGCTCCCAGTCTGGGTCTGGGTAAGATGTCTGCTCCCTGTCTGGGACTGGGTTAGGAGTCTGGTCTCTGTCTGGGTCTGTCTGGGTACGGTGTCTGCTCCCTGTCTGGGTCTGGGTAAGGAGTCTGCTCCCTGTCTGCGTCTGGGTAAGGAGTCTGCTCCTTGTCTGGGTCTGTCTGGGTAAGGAGTCTGCTCCCTGTCTGGGTCTGGGTAAGGAGTCTGCTCCCTGTCTGCGTCTGGGTAAGGAGTCTGCTCCCTGTCTGGGTCTGTCTGGGTAAGGAGTCTGCTCTCTGTCTGGGTCTGGGTAAGAAGTCTACTCCCTGTCTGGGTCTGTCTGGGTAAGGTGCCTGCTCCCTGTCTGGGTCTGTATGGGTAAGGTGTCTGCTCCCTGTCTGGGTAAGGAGTCTGCTCCTTGTCTGGGTCTGTCTGGGTAAGGAGTCTGCTCTCTGTCTGGGTCTGGGTAAGAGGTCTACTCCCTGTCTGGGTCTGTCTGGGTAAGGTGTCTGCTCCCTGTCTGGGTAAGGTGCCTGCTCCCTGTCTGGGTCTGTCTGGGTAAGGTGTCTGCTCCCTGTCTGGGTCTGTCTGGGTAAGGAGTCTGCTCCCTGTCTGGGTCTGTCTGGGTAAGGAGTCTGCTCCCTGTCTGGGTCTGGGTAAGGTGTCTGCTCCCTTTCTGGGTCTGGGTAAGGAGTCTGCTCCCTGTCTGGATCTGGGTAAGGTGTCTGCTCTCTGTCTGGGTCTGGGTTGGAGTCTGCTCCCTGTCTGGCTCTGTGTAAGGAGTCTGCTCCCTGTCTGGGTCTGTCTGGGTAAGGTGCCTGCTCCCTGTCTGGGTCTGTGTAAGGAGTCTGCTCCCTGTCTGGGTCTGGGTAAGGTGTCTGCTCCCTGTCTGGGTCTGTCTGGGTAAGGAGTCTGCTCCCTGTCTGGGTCTGTCTGGGTAAGGAGTCTGCTGCCTGTCTGGGTCTGGTTAAGGTGTCTGCTCCCTGTCAGGGTCTGTCTGGGTAAGGAGTCTGCTCCCTGTCTGGCTCTGTGTAAGGAGTCTGCTCCCTGTCTGGGTCTGTCTGGGTAAGGAGTCTGCTCCCTGTCTCGGTCTGTCTGTGTAAGGTGTCTGCTCCCTGTCTGGATCTGAGTAAGGAGTCTGCTCCCTGTCTGGGTCTGGGTAAGGAGTCTGCTCCCTGTCTGGGTCTGTCTGCGTAAGGAGTCTGCTCCCTGTCTAGGTCTGGGTAAGGAGTCTGCTCTCTGTCTGGGTTTGTCTGGGTAAGGTGTCTGCTCCCTGTCTGGGTCTGGTTATGGTGTCTACTCCCTGTCTGGGTAAGGAATCTCCTCCCTGTCTGGGGCTGGGAAAGGAGTCTGCTCCCTGTCTGGGTCTGTCTGGATAAGGAATCTGGTCCTTGTCTGGGTCTGGGTAAGGTGTCTGCTCCCTGTCTGGGTCTGTCTGGGTAAGGAGTCTACTCCCTGTCTAGGTCTGGGTAAGGAGTCTGCTCTCTGTCTGGGTTTGTCTGGGTAAGGTGTCTGCTCCCTGTCTGGGTCTGTCTGGGTAAGGTGTCTGCTCCCTGTCTGGGTCTGTCTGGGTAAGGAGTCTGCTCCCTGTCTGGGTCTGGGTAAGGAGTCTGCTCCCTGTCTGGGTCTGGGTAAGGTGTCTGCTCTCTGTCTGGGTCTGGGTAAGGTGTCTGGTCTCTGTCTGGGTCTGTCTGGGTAAGGAGTCTGCTCCCTGTCTGGGTCTGGGTAAGGAGTCTGGTCCCTGTCTTCGTCTGTCTGGGTAAGGTGTCTGCTCCCTTTCTGGGTCTGCGTAAGGTGTCTGCTCCCTGTCTGGATCTGAGTAAGGAGTCTGCTCCCTGTCTGGGTCTGGGTAAGGTGTCTGCTCCCTGTCTGGGTCTGTCTGGTTAAGGAGTCTGCTCCCTGTCAGGGTCTGTCTGGGTAAGGAGTCTGCTGCCTGTCTGGGTCTGGGTCTGTCTGGGTAAGGTGTCTGCTCCCTGTCTGGGTCTGTGTAAGTTTTCTGCTCCCTGTCTGGGTCTGGGTAAGGTGTCTGCTCCCTGTCTGGGTCTGTCTGGGTAAGATGTCTGCTCCATGTCTGGGTCTGTCTGGGTAAGGAGTCTGCTCCCTGTCTGGGTCTGTCTGTGTAAGGTGCCTGCTCCCTGTCTGGGTCTGTGTAAGGAGTCTGCTCCCTGTCTGGGTCTGTCTGGGTAAGGAGTCTGCTCCCTGTCTGGGTCTGGGTAAGGTGTCTGCTCCCTGTCTGAGTCTGTCTGGGAAAGGAGTCTGCTCCCTGTCTGGGTCTGTCTGGGTAAGGAGTCTGCTCCCTGTCTGAGTCTGGGTCAGGTGTCTGCTCCCTGTCTGGGTCTGACTGGGTAAGGTGTCTGCTCCCTGTCTGGGTCTGTCTGGGTAAGGTGTCTGCTCCCTGTCTTGGTCTGGGTAAGGAGTCTGCTCCCTGTCTGGGTCTGTCTGGGTAAGGAGTCTGGTCCCTGTCTGGGTCTGGGTAAGGTGTCTGCTCCCTGTCTGGGTCTGCGTAAGGAGTCTGCTCCCTGTCTGGGTCTGTCTGGGTAAGGAGTCTGCTCCCTGTCTGGGTCTGTCTGCGTGAGGCGTTTGCTCCCTGTCTGGGTCTGGTTAAGGTGTCTGCTCCCTGTCTGGGTCTGTCTGGGTAAGGAGTCTGCTCCCTGTCTGGGTCTGTCTGCGTAAGGCGTTTGCTCCCTGTCTGGGTCTGGTTAAGGTGTCTGCTCCCTGTCTGGGTCTGTCTGGGTAAGGAGTCTGGTCCCTGTCTGGGTCTGGGTAAGGTGTCTGCTCCCTGTCTGGGTCTGTCTGGGTAAGGAGTCTACTCCCTGTCTAGGTCTGGGTAAGGTGTCTGCTCCCTGGCTGGGTCTGCGTAAGGAGTCTGCTTCCTGTCTGGGTCTGGTTAAGGTGTCTGCTCCATGTCTGGGTCTGTCTGGGTAAGGTGTCTGCTCCCTGTCTGGGTCTGTCTGGGTAAGGAGTCTACTCCCTGTCTAGGTCTGGGTAAGGAGTCTGCTCTCTGTCTGGGTCTGGGTAAGGAGTCTGCTCCCTGTCTGGCTCTGTGTAAGGAGTCTGCTCCCTGTCTGGGTCTGTCTGGGTAAGGTGCCTGCTCCCTGTCTGCGTCTGTGTAAGGAGTCTGCTCCCTGTCTGGGTCTGTCTGGGTAAGGTGTCTGCTCCCTGTCTGGGTCTGTCTGGGTAAGGAGTCTGCTCCCTGTCTGGGTCTGTCTGGGTAAGGAGTCTGCTCCCTGTCTGGGTCTGGGTAAGGTGTCTGCTCCCTTTCTGGGTCTGTCTGGGTAAGGTGTCTGCTCCCTGTCTGGGTCTGCGTAAGGAGTCTGCTCCCTGTCTGGGTCTGTCTGTGTAAGGAGTCTGCTCCCTGTCTGGGTCTGTCTGCGTAAGGGGTTTGCTCCCTGTCTGGGTCTGGTTAAGGTGTCTGCTCCCTGTCTGGGTCTGTCTGGGTAAGGAGTCTGGTCCCTGTCTGCGTCTGGGTAAGGTGTCTGCTCCCTGTCTGGGTCTGTCTGGGTAAGGAGTCTACTCCCTGTCTAGGTCTGGGTAAGGTGTCTGCTCCCTGTCTGGGTCTGCGTAAGGAGTCTGCTTCCTGTCTGGGTCTGGTTAAGGTGTCTGCTCCATGTCTGGGTCTGTCTGGGTAAGGTGTCTGCTCCCTGTCTGGGTCTGTCTGGGTAAGGAGTCTACTCCCTGTCTAGGTCTGGGTAAGGAGTCTGCTCTCTGTCTGGGTTTGTCTGGGTAAGGTGTCTGCTCCCTGCTGGGTCTGGTTATGGTGTCTACTCCCTGTCTGGGTCTGTCTGGGTAAGGAATCTCCTCCCTGTCTGGGGCTGGGAAAGGAGTCTGCTCCCTGTCTGGGTCTGTCTGGATAAGGTGTCTGGTCCTTGTCTGGGTCTGGGTAAGGTGTCTGCTCCCTGTCTGGGTCTGTCTGGGTAAGGAGTCTACTCCCTGTCTAGGTCTGTGTAAGGAGTCTGCTCTCTGTATGGGTTTGTCTGGGTAAGGTGTCTGCTCCCTGTCTGGGTCTGTCTGGGTAAGGTGTCGACTCCCTGTCTGGGTCTGTCCGGGTAAGGTGTCTACTCCCTGTCTGGGTCTGTCTGGGTAAGGTGTCTGCTCCCTGTCTGAGTCTGTCTGGGTAAGGTGTCTGCTCCCTGTCTGGGTCTGGGTAAGGAGTCTGGTCCCTGTCTTCGTCTGTCTGGGTAAGGTGTCTGCTCCCTTTCTGGGTCTGCGTAAGGTGTCTGCTCCCTGTCTGGATCTGAGTAAGGAGTCTGCTCCCTGTCTGGGTCTGGGTAAGGTGTCTGCTCCCTGTCTGGGTCTGTCTGGTTAAGGAGTCTGCTCCCTGTCAGGGTCTGTCTGGGTAAGGAGTCTGCTGCCTGTCTGGGTCTGGGTCTGTCTGGGTAAGGTGTCTGCTCCCTGTCTGGGTCTGTGTAAGGAGTCTGCTCCCTGTCTGGGTCTGGGTAAGGTGTCTGCTCCCTGTCTGGGTCTGCGTAAGGAGTCTGCTCCCTGTCTGGGTCTGTCTGGGTAAGGAGTCTGCTCCCTGTCTGGGTCTGTCTGCGTAAGGCGTTTGCTCCCTGTCTGGGTCTGGTTAAGGTGTCTGCTCCCTGTCTGGGTCTGTCTGGGTAAGGAGTCTGGTCCCTGTCTGGGTCTGGGTAAGGTGTCTGCTCCCTGTCTGGGTCTGTCTGGGTAAGGAGTCTACTCCCTGTCTAGGTCTGGGTAAGGTGTCTGCTCCCTGTCTGGGTCTGCGTAAGGAGTCTGCTTCCTGTCTGGGTCTGGTTAAGGTGTCTGCTCCATGTCTGGGTCTGTCTGGGTAAGGTGTCTGCTCCCTGTCTGGGTCTGTCTGGGTAAGGAGTCTACTCCCTGTCTAGGTCTGGGTAAGGAGTCTGCTCTCTGTCTGGGTTTGTCTGGGTAAGGTGTCTGCTCCCTGTCTGGGTCTGGTTATGGTGTCTACTCCCTGTCTGGGTCTGTCTGGGTAAGGAATCTCCTCCCTGTCTGGGGCTGGGAAAGGAGTCTGCTCCCTGTCTGGGTCTGTCTGGATAAGGTGTCTGGTCCTTGTCTGGGTCTGGGTAAGGTGTCTGCTCCCTGTCTGGGTCTGTCTGGGTAAGGAGTCTACTCCCTGTCTAGGTCTGTGTAAGGAGTCTGCTCTCTGTCTGGGTTTGTCTGGGTAAGGTGTCTGCTCCCTGTCTGGGTCTGTCTGGGTAAGGTGTCGACTCCCTGTCTGGGTCTGTCCGGGTAAGGTGTCTACTCCCTGTCTGGGTCTGTCTGGGTAAGGTGTCTGCTCCCTGTCTGAGTCTGTCTGGGTAAGGTGTCTGCTCCCTGTCTGGGTCTGGGTAAGGAGTCTGCTCTCTGTCTGGGTCTGGGTAAGGAGTCTGCTCCCTGTCTGGCTCCGTGTAAGGAGTCTGCTCCCTGTCTGGGTCTGTCTGGGTAAGGTGCCTGCTCCCTGTCTGCGTCTGTGTAAGGAGTCTGCTCCCTGTCTGGGTCTGTCTGGGTAAGGTGTCTGCTCCCTGTCTGGGTCTGTCTGGGTAAGGAGTCTGCTCCCTGTCTGGGTCTGTCTGGGTAAGGAGTCTGCTCCCTGTCTGGGTCTGGGTAAGGTGTCTGCTCCCTTTCTGGGTCTGTCTGGGTAAGGTGTCTGCTCCCTGTCTGGGTCTGGGTCAGGAGTCTACTCCCTGTCTGGGTCTGTTTGGGTAAGGTGTCTGCTCTCTGTCTGGGTCTGCCTGGGTACGGAGTCTGGTCCCTGTCTGCGTCTGGGTAAGGAGTCTGCTCCCTGTCTGGGTCTGTCTGGGTAAGGTGTCTGCTCCCTGTCTGGGTCTGTCTGGGTAAGGTGCCTGCTCCCTGTCTGGGTCTGTCTGGGTAAGGTGCCTGCTCCCTCTCTGGGTCTGTCTGGGTAAGGTGTCTGCTGCCTGTCTGGGTCTGTCTGGGTAAGGAGTCTGCTCCCTGTCTGGGTCTGGGTAAGGTGTCTGCTCCCTGTCTGGGTCTGTCTGGGTAAGGAGTCTGCTCCCTGTTTGGGTCTGTCTGGGTAAGGAGTCTGCTGCCTGTCTGGGTCTGGTTAAGGTGTCTGCTCCCTGTAAGGGTCTGTCTGGGTAAGGAGTCTGGTCCCTGTCTGGGTCTGTCTGGGTAAGATGTCTGCTCCATGTCTGGGTCTGGGTAAGGTGTCTGCTCCCTGTCTGGGTCTGGGTAAGGTGTCTGCTCCCTGTCTGGGTCTGCGTAAGGAGTTTGCTCCCTGTCTGGGTAAGGAGTCTGCTCCCTGTCTGGGTCTGTCTGGGTAAGGAGTCTGCTCCCTGTCTGGGTCTGGGTAAGGTGTCTGCTCCCTGTCTGGGTCTGCCTGGGTAAGGTGTCTGCTCCCTGTCTGGGTCTGTCTGGGTAAGGTTTCTGTTCCCTGTCTGGGTCTGGGTAAGGAGTCTGCTCCCTGTCTCGGTCTGGGTAAGGAGTCTACTCCCTCTCTGGGTCTGGGTAAGGTGTCTGCTCCCTGTCTGGGTCTGTCTGGGTAAGGAGTCGGCTCCCTGTCTGGGTAAGGTGTCTGCTCCCTTTCTGGGTCTGTCTGGGTCAGGTGTCTGCTCCCTGTCTGGGTCTGGGTAAGGTGTCTGCTCCCTGTCTGGGTCTGTCTGAGTAAGGTGTCTGCTCCCTGTCTGGGTCTGGCTAATTCCTGGGTAAGGTGTCTGCCCTCTGTCTGGGTCTGTCTGGGTAAGGTGTCTGCTCTCTGTCTGGGTAAGGTGTCTGCTCTCTCTCTGTGTCTGTCTGGGTAAGGAGTCTGCTCCCTCTCTGGGTCTGGGTTAGGTGTCCGCTCCCTGTCTGGGTCTGTCTGGGTAAGGTGTCTGCTCTCTCTCTGGGTCTGTCTGGGTGAGGTGTCTGCTCCCTGTCTGGGTCTGTCTGGGTAAGGAGTCTGCTCCCTGTCTGGGTCTGTCTGGGTAAGGTGTCTGCTCCCTGTCTGGGTCTGTCTGGGTAAGGTGTCTGCTCCCTGTCTGGGTCTGGGTAAGGTGTCTGCTCCCTGTCTGGGTCTGTCTGGGTAAGGAGTCTGCTCCCTGTCTGGGTCTGTCTGGGTAAGGAGTCTGCTCCCCTCTGGGTCTGGGTAATTTGTCTGCTCCCTGTCTGGGTCTGTCTGGGTAAGGTGTCTGCTCCCGGTCTGGGTCTGTCTGGGTAAGGAGTCTGCTCCCTGTCTGGGTCTGTGTAAGGTGTCTGCTCCCTGTCTGGGTCTGTCTGGGTAAGGTGTCTGCTCCCTGTCTGGGTCTGGGTAAGGAGTCTGCTCCCTGTCTGGGTCTGGGTAAGGAGTCTGCTCCCTGTCTGGGTCTGTCTGGGTATGGAGTCTGCTCCCTGTCTGGATCTGAGTAAGGAGTCTACTCCGTGTCTGTGTCTGTCTGGGTAAGGTGTCTGCTCCCTGTCTGGGTCTGGGTAAGGAGTCTGCTCCCTGTCTGGGTCTGTCTGGGTAAGGTGTCTGCTCCCTGTCTGGGTCTGGGTAAGGTGTCTGCTCCCTGTCTGGGTCTCTCTGGGTAAGGTGTCTGCTCTCTGTCTGGGTCTGCCTGGGTACGGAGTCTGGTCCCTGTCTGGGTCTGTCTGGGTAAGGAGTCTGCTCCCCTCTGGGTCTGGGTAAGGTGTCTGCTCCCTGTCTGGGTCTGTCTGGGTAAGGTGTCTGCTCCCTGTCTGGGTCTGGGTAAGGAGTCTACTCCCTCTGTGTGTCTGTCTGGGTAAGGAGTCTGCTCCCTGTCTGGGTCTGGGTAAGGAGTCTGCTCCCTGTCTGGGTCTGGGTAAGGAGTCTGCTCCCTGTCTGGGTCTGTCTGGGTATGGAGTCTGCTCCCTGTCTGGATCTGAGTAAGGAGTCTACTCTGTGTCTGTGTCTGTCTGGGTAAGGTGTCTGCTCCCTGTCTGGGTCTGTCTGGGTAAGGTGTCTGCTCTCTGTCTAGGTAAGGTGTCTGCTCCCTGTCTGGGTCTGGGTAAGATGTCTGCTCCCTGTCTGGGACTGGGTTAGGAGTCTGGTCTCTGTCTGGGTCTGTCTGGGTACGGTGTCTGCTCCCTGTCTGGGTCTGGGTAAGGAGTCTGCTCCCTGTCTGCGTCTGGGTAAGGAGTCTGCTCCTTGTCTGGGTCTGTCTGGGTAAGGAGTCTGCTCCCTGTCTGGGTCTGGGTAAGGAGTCTGCTCCCTGTCTGCGTCTGGGTAAGAAGTCTACTCCCTGTCTGGGTCTGTCTGGGTAAGGTGTCTTCTCCCTGTCTGGGTTTGTCTGGGTAAGGTGCCTGCTCCCTGTCTGGGTCTGTATGGGTAAGGTGTCTGCTCCCTGTCTGGGTAAGGAGTCTGCTCCTTGTCTGGGTCTGTCTGGGTAAGGAGTCTGCTCTCTGTCTGGGTCTGGGTAAGAGGTCTACTCCCTGTCTGGGTCTGTCTGGGTAAGGTGTCTGCTCCCTGTCTGGGTAAGGTGCCTGCTCCCTGTCTGGGTCTGTCTGGGTAAGGTGTCTGCTCCCTGTCTGGGTCTGTCTGGGTAAGGAGTCTGCTCCCTGTCTGGGTCTGTCTGGGTAAGGAGTCTGCTCCCTGTCTGGGTCTGGGTAAGGTGTCTGCTCCCTTTCTGGGTCTGGGTAAGGAGTCTGCTCCCTGTCTGGATCTGGGTAAGGTGTCTGCTCTCTGTCTGGGTCTGGGTTGGAGTCTGCTCCCTGTCTGGCTCTGTGTAAGGAGTCTGCTCCCTGTCTGGGTCTGTCTGGGTAAGGTGCCTGCTCCCTGTCTGGGTCTGTGTAAGGAGTCTGCTCCCTGTCTGGGTCTGGGTAAGGTGTCTGCTCCCTGTCTGGGTCTGTCTGGGTAAGGAGTCTGCTCCCTGTCTGGGTCTGTCTGGGTAAGGAGTCTGCTGCCTGTCTGGGTCTGGTTAAGGTGTCTGCTCCCTGTCAGGGTCTGTCTGGGTAAGGAGTCTGCTCCCTGTCTGGCTCTGTGTAAGGAGTCTGCTCCCTGTCTGGGTCTGTCTGGGTAAGGAGTCTGCTCCCTGTCTCGGTCTGTCTGTGTAAGGTGTCTGCTCCCTGTCTGGATCTGAGTAAGGAGTCTGCTCCCTGTCTGGGTCTGGGTAAGGAGTCTGCTCCCTGTCTGGGTCTGTCTGCGTAAGGAGTCTGCTCCCTGTCTAGGTCTGGGTAAGGAGTCTGCTCTCTGTCTGGGTTTGTCTGGGTAAGGTGTCTGCTCCCTGTCTGGGTCTGGTTATGGTGTCTACTCCCTGTCTGGGTAAGGAATCTCCTCCCTGTCTGGGGCTGGGAAAGGAGTCTGCTCCCTGTCTGGGTCTGTCTGGATAAGGAGTCTGGTCCTTGTCTGGGTCTGGGTAAGGTGTCTGCTCCCTGTCTGGGTCTGTCTGGGTAAGGAGTCTACTCCCTGTCTAGGTCTGGGTAAGGAGTCTGCTCTCTGTCTGGGTTTGTCTGGGTAAGGTGTCTGCTCCCTGTCTGGGTCTGTCTGGGTAAGGTGTCTGCTCCCTGTCTGGGTCTGTCTGGGTAAGGAGTCTGCTCCCTGTCTGGGTCTGGGTAAGGAGTCTGCTCCCTGTCTGGGTCTGGGTAAGGTGTCTGCTCTCTGTCTGGGTCTGGGTAAGGTGTCTGGTCTCTGTCTGGGTCTGTCTGGGTAAGGAGTCTGCTCCCTGTCTGGGTCTGGGTAAGGAGTCTGGTCCCTGTCTTCGTCTGTCTGGGTAAGGTGTCTGCTCCCTTTCTGGGTCTGCGTAAGGTGTCTGCTCCCTGTCTGGATCTGAGTAAGGAGTCTGCTCCCTGTCTGGGTCTGGGTAAGGTGTCTGCTCCCTGTCTGGGTCTGTCTGGTTAAGGAGTCTGCTCCCTGTCAGGGTCTGTCTGGGTAAGGAGTCTGCTGCCTGTCTGGGTCTGGGTCTGTCTGGGTAAGGTGTCTGCTCCCTGTCTGGGTCTGTGTAAGTTTTCTGCTCCCTGTCTGGGTCTGGGTAAGGTGTCTGCTCCCTGTCTGGGTCTGTCTGGGTAAGATGTCTGCTCCATGTCTGGGTCTGTCTGGGTAAGGAGTCTGCTCCCTGTCTGGGTCTGTCTGTGTAAGGTGCCTGCTCCCTGTCTGGGTCTGTGTAAGGAGTCTGCTCCCTGTCTGGGTCTGTCTGGGTAAGGAGTCTGCTCCCTGTCTGGGTCTGGGTAAGGAGTCTGGTCCCTGTCTTCGTCTGTCTGGGAAAGGAGTCTGCTCCCTGTCTGGGTCTGTCTGGGTAAGGAGTCTGCTCCCTGTCTGAGTCTGGGTCAGGTGTCTGCTCCCTGTCTGGGTCTGACTGGGTAAGGTGTCTGCTCCCTGTCTGGGTCTGTCTGGGTAAGGTGTCTGCTCCCTGTCTTGGTCTGGGTAAGGAGTCTGCTCCCTGTCTGGGTCTGTCTGGGTAAGGAGTCTGGTCCCTGTCTGGGTCTGGGTAAGGTGTCTGCTCCCTGTCTGGGTCTGCGTAAGGAGTCTGCTCCCTGTCTGGGTCTGTCTGGGTAAGGAGTCTGCTCCCTGTCTGGGTCTGTCTGCGTAAGGCGTTTGCTCCCTGTCTGGGTCTGGTTAAGGTGTCTGCTCCCTGTCTGGGTCTGTCTGGGTAAGGAGTCTGCTCCCTGTCTGGGTCTGTCTGCGTAAGGCGTTTGCTCCCTGTCTGGGTCTGGTTAAGGTGTCTGCTCCCTGTCTGGGTCTGTCTGGGTAAGGAGTCTGGTCCCTGTCTGCGTCTGGGTAAGGTGTCTGCTCCCTGTCTGGGTCTGTCTGGGTAAGGAGTCTACTCCCTGTCTAGGTCTGGGTAAGGTGTCTGCTCCCTGTCTGGGTCTGCGTAAGGAGTCTGCTTCCTGTCTGGGTCTGGTTAAGGTGTCTGCTCCATGTCTGGGTCTGTCTGGGTAAGGTGTCTGCTCCCTGTCTGGGTCTGTCTGGGTAAGGAGTCTACTCCCTGTCTAGGTCTGGGTAAGGAGTCTGCTCTCTGTCTGGGTTTGTCTGGGTAAGGTGTCTGCTCCCTGTCTGGGTCTGTCTGGGTAAGGTGTCGACTCCCTGTCTGGGTCTGTCCGGGTAAGGTGTCTACTCCCTGTCTGGGTCTGTCTGGGTAAGGTGTCTGCTCCCTGTCTGAGTCTGTCTGGGTAAGGTGTCTGCTCCCTGTCTGGGTCTGGGTAAGGAGTCTGGTCCCTGTCTGGGTCTGTCTGGGTAAGGAATCTCCTCCCTGTCTGGGGCTGGGAAAGGAGTCTGCTCCCTGTCTGGGTCTGTCTGGATAAGGTGTCTGGTCCTTGTCTGGGTCTGGGTAAGGTGTCTGCTCCCTGTCTGGGTCTGTCTGGGTAAGGAGTCTACTCCCTGTCTAGGTCTGTGTAAGGAGTCTGCTCTCTGTATGGGTTTGTCTGGGTAAGGTGTCTGCTCCCTGTCTGGGTCTGTCTGGGTAAGGTGTCGACTCCCTGTCTGGGTCTGTCCGGGTAAGGTGTCTACTCCCTGTCTGGGTCTGTCTGGGTAAGGTGTCTGCTCCCTGTCTGAGTCTGTCTGGGTAAGGTGTCTGCTCCCTGTCTGGGTCTGGGTAAGGAGTCTGGTCCCTGTCTTCGTCTGTCTGGGTAAGGTGTCTGCTCCCTTTCTGGGTCTGCGTAAGGTGTCTGCTCCCTGTCTGGATCTGAGTAAGGAGTCTGCTCCCTGTCTGGGTCTGGGTAAGGTGTCTGCTCCCTGTCTGGGTCTGTCTGGTTAAGGAGTCTGCTCCCTGTCAGGGTCTGTCTGGGTAAGGAGTCTGCTGCCTGTCTGGGTCTGGGTCTGTCTGGGTAAGGTGTCTGCTCCCTGTCTGGGTCTGTGTAAGGAGTCTGCTCCCTGTCTGGGTCTGGGTAAGGTGTCTGCTCCCTGTCTGGGTCTGCGTAAGGAGTCTGCTCCCTGTCTGGGTCTGTCTGGGTAAGGAGTCTGCTCCCTGTCTGGGTCTGTCTGCGTAAGGCGTTTGCTCCCTGTCTGGGTCTGGTTAAGGTGTCTGCTCCCTGTCTGGGTCTGTCTGGGTAAGGAGTCTGGTCCCTGTCTGGGTCTGGGTAAGGTGTCTGCTCCCTGTCTGGGTCTGTCTGGGTAAGGAGTCTACTCCCTGTCTAGGTCTGGGTAAGGTGTCTGCTCCCTGTCTGGGTCTGCGTAAGGAGTCTGCTTCCTGTCTGGGTCTGGTTAAGGTGTCTGCTCCATGTCTGGGTCTGTCTGGGTAAGGTGTCTGCTCCCTGTCTGGGTCTGTCTGGGTAAGGAGTCTACTCCCTGTCTAGGTCTGGGTAAGGAGTCTGCTCTCTGTCTGGGTTTGTCTGGGTAAGGTGTCTGCTCCCTGTCTGGGTCTGGTTATGGTGTCTACTCCCTGTCTGGGTCTGTCTGGGTAAGGAATCTCCTCCCTGTCTGGGGCTGGGAAAGGAGTCTGCTCCCTGTCTGGGTCTGTCTGGATAAGGTGTCTGGTCCTTGTCTGGGTCTGGGTAAGGTGTCTGCTCCCTGTCTGGGTCTGTCTGGGTAAGGAGTCTACTCCCTGTCTAGGTCTGTGTAAGGAGTCTGCTCTCTGTCTGGGTTTGTCTGGGTAAGGTGTCTGCTCCCTGTCTGGGTCTGTCTGGGTAAGGTGTCGACTCCCTGTCTGGGTCTGTCCGGGTAAGGTGTCTACTCCCTGTCTGGGTCTGTCTGGGTAAGGTGTCTGCTCCCTGTCTGAGTCTGTCTGGGTAAGGTGTCTGCTCCCTGTCTGGGTCTGGGTAAGGAGTCTGCTCTCTGTCTGGGTCTGGGTAAGGAGTCTGCTCCCTGTCTGGCTCCGTGTAAGGAGTCTGCTCCCTGTCTGGGTCTGTCTGGGTAAGGTGCCTGCTCCCTGTCTGCGTCTGTGTAAGGAGTCTGCTCCCTGTCTGGGTCTGTCTGGGTAAGGTGTCTGCTCCCTGTCTGGGTCTGTCTGGGTAAGGAGTCTGCTCCCTGTCTGGGTCTGTCTGGGTAAGGAGTCTGCTCCCTGTCTGGGTCTGGGTAAGGTGTCTGCTCCCTTTCTGGGTCTGTCTGGGTAAGGTGTCTGCTCCCTGTCTGGGTCTGGGTCAGGAGTCTACTCCCTGTCTGGGTCTGTTTGGGTAAGGTGTCTGCTCTCTGTCTGGGTCTGCCTGGGTACGGAGTCTGGTCCCTGTCTGCGTCTGGGTAAGGAGTCTGCTCCCTGTCTGGGTCTGTCTGGGTAAGGTGTCTGCTCCCTGTCTGGGTCTGTCTGGGTAAGGTGCCTGCTCCCTGTCTGGGTCTGTCTGGGTAAGGTGCCTGCTCCCTCTCTGGGTCTGTCTGGGTAAGGTGTCTGCTGCCTGTCTGGGTCTGTCTGGGTAAGGAGTCTGCTCCCTGTCTGGGTCTGGGTAAGGTGTCTGCTCCCTGTCTGGGTCTGTCTGGGTAAGGAGTCTGCTCCCTGTTTGGGTCTGTCTGGGTAAGGAGTCTGCTGCCTGTCTGGGTCTGGTTAAGGTGTCTGCTCCCTGTAAGGGTCTGTCTGGGTAAGGAGTCTGGTCCCTGTCTGGGTCTGTCTGGGTAAGATGTCTGCTCCATGTCTGGGTCTGGGTAAGGTGTCTGCTCCCTGTCTGGGTCTGGGTAAGGTGTCTGCTCCCTGTCTGGGTCTGCGTAAGGAGTTTGCTCCCTGTCTGGGTAAGGAGTCTGCTCCCTGTCTGGGTCTGTCTGGGTAAGGAGTCTGCTCCCTGTCTGGGTCTGGGTAAGGTGTCTGCTCCCTGTCTGGGTCTGCCTGGGTAAGGTGTCTGCTCCCTGTCTGGGTCTGTCTGGGTAAGGTTTCTGTTCCCTGTCTGGGTCTGGGTAAGGAGTCTGCTCCCTGTCTCGGTCTGGGTAAGGAGTCTACTCCCTCTCTGGGTCTGGGTAAGGTGTCTGCTCCCTGTCTGGGTCTGTCTGGGTAAGGAGTCGGCTCCCTGTCTGGGTAAGGTGTCTGCTCCCTTTCTGGGTCTGTCTGGGTCAGGTGTCTGCTCCCTGTCTGGGTCTGGGTAAGGTGTCTGCTCCCTGTCTGGGTCTGTCTGAGTAAGGTGTCTGCTCCCTGTCTGGGTCTGGCTAATTCCTGGGTAAGGTGTCTGCCCTCTGTCTGGGTCTGTCTGGGTAAGGTGTCTGCTCTCTGTCTGGGTAAGGTGTCTGCTCTCTCTCTGTGTCTGTCTGGGTAAGGAGTCTGCTCCCTCTCTGGGTCTGGGTTAGGTGTCCGCTCCCTGTCTGGGTCTGTCTGGGTAAGGTGTCTGCTCTCTCTCTGGGTCTGTCTGGGTGAGGTGTCTGCTCCCTGTCTGGGTCTGTCTGGGTAAGGAGTCTGCTCCCTGTCTGGGTCTGTCTGGGTAAGGTGTCTGCTCCCTGTCTGGGTCTGTCTGGGTAAGGTGTCTGCTCCCTGTCTGGGTCTGGGTAAGGTGTCTGCTCCCTGTCTGGGTCTGTCTGGGTAAGGAGTCTGCTCCCTGTCTGGGTCTGTCTGGGTAAGGAGTCTGCTCCCCTCTGGGTCTGGGTAATTTGTCTGCTCCCTGTCTGGGTCTGTCTGGGTAAGGTGTCTGCTCCCGGTCTGGGTCTGTCTGGGTAAGGAGTCTGCTCCCTGTCTGGGTCTGTGTAAGGTGTCTGCTCCCTGTCTGGGTCTGTCTGGGTAAGGTGTCTGCTCCCTGTCTGGGTCTGGGTAAGGAGTCTGCTCCCTGTCTGGGTCTGGGTAAGGAGTCTGCTCCCTGTCTGGGTCTGTCTGGGTATGGAGTCTGCTCCCTGTCTGGATCTGAGTAAGGAGTCTACTCCGTGTCTGTGTCTGTCTGGGTAAGGTGTCTGCTCCCTGTCTGGGTCTGGGTAAGGAGTCTGCTCCCTGTCTGGGTCTGTCTGGGTAAGGTGTCTGCTCCCTGTCTGGGTCTGGGTAAGGTGTCTGCTCCCTGTCTGGGTCTCTCTGGGTAAGGTGTCTGCTCTCTGTCTGGGTCTGCCTGGGTACGGAGTCTGGTCCCTGTCTGGGTCTGTCTGGGTAAGGAGTCTGCTCCCCTCTGGGTCTGGGTAAGGTGTCTGCTCCCTGTCTGGGTCTGTCTGGGTAAGGTGTCTGCTCCCTGTCTGGGTCTGGGTAAGGAGTCTACTCCCTCTGTGTGTCTGTCTGGGTAAGGAGTCTGCTCCCTGTCTGGGTCTGGGTAAGGAGTCTGCTCCCTGTCTGGGTCTGGGTAAGGAGTCTGCTCCCTGTCTGGGTCTGTCTGGGTATGGAGTCTGCTCCCTGTCTGGATCTGAGTAAGGAGTCTACTCTGTGTCTGTGTCTGTCTGGGTAAGGTGTCTGCTCCCTGTCTGGGTCTGTCTGGGTAAGGTGTCTGCTCTCTGTCTAGGTAAGGTGTCTGCTCCCTGTCTGGGTCTGGGTAAGATGTCTGCTCCCTGTCTGGGACTGGGTTAGGAGTCTGGTCTCTGTCTGGGTCTGTCTGGGTACGGTGTCTGCTCCCTGTCTGGGTCTGGGTAAGGAGTCTGCTCCCTGTCTGCGTCTGGGTAAGGAGTCTGCTCCTTGTCTGGGTCTGTCTGGGTAAGGAGTCTGCTCCCTGTCTGGGTCTGGGTAAGGAGTCTGCTCCCTGTCTGCGTCTGGGTAAGGAGTCTGCTCCCTGTCTGGGTCTGTCTGGGTAAGGAGTCTGCTCTCTGTCTGGGTCTGGGTAAGAAGTCTACTCCCTGTCTGGGTCTGTCTGGGTAAGGTGTCTTCTCCCTGTCTGGGTTTGTCTGGGTAAGGTGCCTGCTCCCTGTCTGGGTCTGTATGGGTAAGGTGTCTGCTCCCTGTCTGGGTAAGGAGTCTGCTCCTTGTCTGGGTCTGTCTGGGTAAGGAGTCTGCTCTCTGTCTGGGTCTGGGTAAGAGGTCTACTCCCTGTCTGGGTCTGTCTGGGTAAGGTGTCTGCTCCCTGTCTGGGTAAGGTGCCTGCTCCCTGTCTGGGTCTGTCTGGGTAAGGTGTCTGCTCCCTGTCTGGGTCTGTCTGGGTAAGGAGTCTGCTCCCTGTCTGGGTCTGTCTGGGTAAGGAGTCTGCTCCCTGTCTGGGTCTGGGTAAGGTGTCTGCTCCCTTTCTGGGTCTGGGTAAGGAGTCTGCTCCCTGTCTGGATCTGGGTAAGGTGTCTGCTCTCTGTCTGGGTCTGGGTTGGAGTCTGCTCCCTGTCTGGCTCTGTGTAAGGAGTCTGCTCCCTGTCTGGGTCTGTCTGGGTAAGGTGCCTGCTCCCTGTCTGGGTCTGTGTAAGGAGTCTGCTCCCTGTCTGGGTCTGGGTAAGGTGTCTGCTCCCTGTCTGGGTCTGTCTGGGTAAGGAGTCTGCTCCCTGTCTGGGTCTGTCTGGGTAAGGAGTCTGCTGCCTGTCTGGGTCTGGTTAAGGTGTCTGCTCCCTGTCAGGGTCTGTCTGGGTAAGGAGTCTGCTCCCTGTCTGGCTCTGTGTAAGGAGTCTGCTCCCTGTCTGGGTCTGTCTGGGTAAGGAGTCTGCTCCCTGTCTCGGTCTGTCTGTGTAAGGTGTCTGCTCCCTGTCTGGATCTGAGTAAGGAGTCTGCTCCCTGTCTGGGTCTGGGTAAGGAGTCTGCTCCCTGTCTGGGTCTGTCTGCGTAAGGAGTCTGCTCCCTGTCTAGGTCTGGGTAAGGAGTCTGCTCTCTGTCTGGGTTTGTCTGGGTAAGGTGTCTGCTCCCTGTCTGGGTCTGGTTATGGTGTCTACTCCCTGTCTGGGTAAGGAATCTCCTCCCTGTCTGGGGCTGGGAAAGGAGTCTGCTCCCTGTCTGGGTCTGTCTGGATAAGGAGTCTGGTCCTTGTCTGGGTCTGGGTAAGGTGTCTGCTCCCTGTCTGGGTCTGTCTGGGTAAGGAGTCTACTCCCTGTCTAGGTCTGGGTAAGGAGTCTGCTCTCTGTCTGGGTTTGTCTGGGTAAGGTGTCTGCTCCCTGTCTGGGTCTGTCTGGGTAAGGTGTCTGCTCCCTGTCTGGGTCTGTCTGGGTAAGGAGTCTGCTCCCTGTCTGGGTCTGGGTAAGGAGTCTGCTCCCTGTCTGGGTCTGGGTAAGGTGTCTGCTCTCTGTCTGGGTCTGGGTAAGGTGTCTGGTCTCTGTCTGGGTCTGTCTGGGTAAGGAGTCTGCTCCCTGTCTGGGTCTGGGTAAGGAGTCTGGTCCCTGTCTTCGTCTGTCTGGGTAAGGTGTCTGCTCCCTTTCTGGGTCTGCGTAAGGTGTCTGCTCCCTGTCTGGATCTGAGTAAGGAGTCTGCTCCCTGTCTGGGTCTGGGTAAGGTGTCTGCTCCCTGTCTGGGTCTGTCTGGTTAAGGAGTCTGCTCCCTGTCAGGGTCTGTCTGGGTAAGGAGTCTGCTGCCTGTCTGGGTCTGGGTCTGTCTGGGTAAGGTGTCTGCTCCCTGTCTGGGTCTGTGTAAGTTTTCTGCTCCCTGTCTGGGTCTGGGTAAGGTGTCTGCTCCCTGTCTGGGTCTGTCTGGGTAAGATGTCTGCTCCATGTCTGGGTCTGTCTGGGTAAGGAGTCTGCTCCCTGTCTGGGTCTGTCTGTGTAAGGTGCCTGCTCCCTGTCTGGGTCTGTGTAAGGAGTCTGCTCCCTGTCTGGGTCTGTCTGGGTAAGGAGTCTGCTCCCTGTCTGGGTCTGGGTAAGGAGTCTGGTCCCTGTCTTCGTCTGTCTGGGAAAGGAGTCTGCTCCCTGTCTGGGTCTGTCTGGGTAAGGAGTCTGCTCCCTGTCTGAGTCTGGGTCAGGTGTCTGCTCCCTGTCTGGGTCTGACTGGGTAAGGTGTCTGCTCCCTGTCTGGGTCTGTCTGGGTAAGGTGTCTGCTCCCTGTCTTGGTCTGGGTAAGGAGTCTGCTCCCTGTCTGGGTCTGTCTGGGTAAGGAGTCTGGTCCCTGTCTGGGTCTGGGTAAGGTGTCTGCTCCCTGTCTGGGTCTGCGTAAGGAGTCTGCTCCCTGTCTGGGTCTGTCTGGGTAAGGAGTCTGCTCCCTGTCTGGGTCTGTCTGCGTAAGGCGTTTGCTCCCTGTCTGGGTCTGGTTAAGGTGTCTGCTCCCTGTCTGGGTCTGTCTGGGTAAGGAGTCTGCTCCCTGTCTGGGTCTGTCTGCGTAAGGCGTTTGCTCCCTGTCTGGGTCTGGTTAAGGTGTCTGCTCCCTGTCTGGGTCTGTCTGGGTAAGGAGTCTGGTCCCTGTCTGCGTCTGGGTAAGGTGTCTGCTCCCTGTCTGGGTCTGTCTGGGTAAGGAGTCTACTCCCTGTCTAGGTCTGGGTAAGGTGTCTGCTCCCTGTCTGGGTCTGCGTAAGGAGTCTGCTTCCTGTCTGGGTCTGGTTAAGGTGTCTGCTCCATGTCTGGGTCTGTCTGGGTAAGGTGTCTGCTCCCTGTCTGGGTCTGTCTGGGTAAGGAGTCTACTCCCTGTCTAGGTCTGGGTAAGGAGTCTGCTCTCTGTCTGGGTTTGTCTGGGTAAGGTGTCTGCTCCCTGTCTGGGTCTGTCTGGGTAAGGTGTCGACTCCCTGTCTGGGTCTGTCCGGGTAAGGTGTCTACTCCCTGTCTGGGTCTGTCTGGGTAAGGTGTCTGCTCCCTGTCTGAGTCTGTCTGGGTAAGGTGTCTGCTCCCTGTCTGGGTCTGGGTAAGGAGTCTGGTCCCTGTCTTCGTCTGTCTGGGTAAGGTGTCTGCTCCCTGTCTGGGTCTGCGTAAGGAGTCTGCTTCCTGTCTGGGTCTGGTTAAGGTGTCTGCTCCATGTCTGGGTCTGTCTGGGTAAGGTGTCTGCTCCCTGTCTGGGTAAGGAGTCTACTCCCTGTCTAGGTCTGGGTAAGGAGTCTGCTCTCTGTCTGGGTTTGTCTGGGTAAGGTGTCTGCTCCCTGTCTGGGTCTGGTTATGGTGTCTACTCCCTGTCTGGGTCTGTCTGGGTAAGGAATCTCCTCCCTGTCTGGGGCTGGGAAAGGAGTCTGCTCCCTGTCTGGGTCTGTCTGGATAAGGTGTCTGGTCCTTGTCTGGGTCTGGGTAAGGTGTCTGCTCCCTGTCTGGGTCTGTCTGGGTAAGGAGTCTACTCCCTGTCTAGGTCTGTGTAAGGAGTCTGCTCTCTGTCTGGGTTTGTCTGGGTAAGGTGTCTGCTCCCTGTCTGGGTCTGTCTGGGTAAGGTGTCGACTCCCTGTCTGGGTCTGTCCGGGCAAGGTGTCTACTCCCTGTCTGGGTCTGTCTGGGTAAGGTGTCTGCTCCCTGTCTGAGTCTGTCTGGGTAAGGTGTCTGCTCCCTGTCTGGGTCTGGGTAAGGAGTCTGGTCCCTGTCTTCGTCTGTCTGGGTAAGGTGTCTGCTCCCTTTCTGGGTCTGCGTAAGGTGTCTGCTCCCTGTCTGGATCTGAGTAAGGAGTCTGCTCCCTGTCTGGGTCTGGGTAAGGTGTCTGCTCCCTGTCTGGGTCTGTCTGGTTAAGGAGTCTGCTCCCTGTCAGGGTCTGTCTGGGTAAGGAGTCTGCTGCCTGTCTGGGTCTGGGTCTGTCTGGGTAAGGTGTCTGCTCCCTGTCTGGGTCTGTGTAAGGAGTCTGCTGCCTGTCTGGGTCTGGGTAAGGTGTCTGCTCCCTGTCTGGGTCTGCGTAAGGAGTCTGCTCCCTGTCTGGGTCTGTCTGGGTAAGGAGTCTGCTCCCTGTCTGGGTCTGTCTGCGTAAGGCGTTTGCTCCCTGTCTGGGTCTGGTTAAGGTGTCTGCTCCCTGTCTGGGTCTGTCTGGGTAAGGAGTCTGGTCCCTGTCTGGGTCTGGGTAAGGTGTCTGCTCCCTGTCTGGGTCTGTCTGGGTAAGGAGTCTACTCCCTGTCTAGGTCTGGGTAAGGTGTCTGCTCCCTGTCTGGGTCTGCGTAAGGAGTCTGCTTCCTGTCTGGGTCTGGTTAAGGTGTCTGCTCCATGTCTGGGTCTGTCTGGGTAAGGTGTCTGCTCCCTGTCTGGGTCTGTCTGGGTAAGGAGTCTACTCCCTGTCTAGGTCTGGGTAAGGAGTCTGCTCTCTGTCTGGGTTTGTCTGGGTAAGGTGTCTGCTCCCTGTCTGGGTCTGGTTATGGTGTCTACTCCCTGTCTGGGTCTGTCTGGGTAAGGAATCTCCTCCCTGTCTGGGGCTGGGAAAGGAGTCTGCTCCCTGTCTGGGTCTGTCTGGATAAGGTGTCTGGTCCTTGTCTGGGTCTGGGTAAGGTGTCTGCTCCCTGTCTGGGTCTGTCTGGGTAAGGAGTCTACTCCCTGTCTAGGTCTGTGTAAGGAGTCTGCTCTCTGTCTGGGTTTGTCTGGGTAAGGTGTCTGCTCCCTGTCTGGGTCTGTCCGGGTAAGGTGTCGACTCCCTGTCTGGGTCTGTCCGGGTAAGGTGTCTGCTCCCTGTCTGGGTCTGGGTAAGGAGTCTGCTCTCTGTCTGGGTCTGGGTAAGGAGTCTGCTCCCTGTCTGGCTCTGTGTAAGGAGTCTGCTCCCTGTCTGGGTCTGTCTGGGTAAGGTGCCTGCTCCCTGTCTGCGTCTGTGTAAGGAGTCTGCTCCCTGTCTGGGTCTGTCTGGGTAAGGTGTCTGCTCCCTGTCTGGGTCTGTCTGGGTAAGGAGTCTGCTCCCTGTCTGGGTCTGTCTGGGTAAGGAGTCTGCTCCCTGTCTGGGTCTGGGTAAGGTGTCTGCTCCCTTTCTGGGTCTGTCTGGGTAAGGTGTCTGCTCCCTGTCTGGGTCTGGGTCAGGAGTCTACTCCCTGTCTGGGTCTGTTTGGGTAAGGTGTCTGCTCTCTGTCTGGGTCTGCCTGGGTACGGAGTCTGGTCCCTGTCTGCGTCTGGGTAAGGAGTCTGCTCCCTGTCTGGGTCTGTCTGGGTAAGGTGTCTGCTCCCTGTCTGGGTCTGTCTGGGTAAGGTGCCTGCTCCCTGTCTGGGTCTGTCTGGGTAAGGTGCCTGCTCCCTCTCTGGGTCTGTCTGGGTAAGGTGTCTGCTGCCTGTCTGGGTCTGTCTGGGTAAGGAGTCTGCTCCCTGTCTGGGTCTGGGTAAGGTGTCTTCTCCCTGTCTGGGTCTGTCTGGGTAAGGAGTCTGCTCCCTGTTTGGGTCTGTCTGGGTAAGGAGTCTGCTGCCTGTCTGGGTCTGGTTAAGGTGTCTGCTCCCTGTCTGGGTCTGGGTAAGGTGTCTGCTCCCTGTCTGGGTCTGCGTAAGGAGTTTGCTCCCTGTCTGGGTAAGGAGTCTGCTCCCTGTCTGGGTCTGTCTGGGTAAGGAGTCTGCTCCCTGTCCGGGTCTGGGTAAGGTGTCTGCTCCCTGTCTGGGTCTGCCTGGGTAAGGTGTCTGCTCCCTGTCTGGGTCTGTCTGGGTAAGGTTTCTGTTCCCTGTCTGGGTCTGGGTAAGGAGTCTGCTCCCTGTCTCGGTCTGGGTAAGGAGTCTACTCCCTCTCTGGGTCTGGGTAAGGTGTCTGCTCCCTGTCTGGGTCTGTCTGGGTAAGGAGTCGGCTCCCTGTCTGGGTAAGGTGTCTGCTCCCTTTCTGGGTCTGTCTGGGTCAGGTGTCTGCTCCCTGTCTGGGTCTGGGTAAGGTGTCTGCTCCCTGTCTGGGTCTGTCTGAGTAAGGTGTCTGCTCCCTGTCTGGGTCTGGCTAATTCCTGGGTAAGGTGTCTGCCCTCTGTCTGGGTCTGTCTGGGTAAGGTGTCTGCTCTCTGTCTGGGTAAGGTGTCTGCTCTCTCTCTGGGTCTGTCTGGGTAAGGAGTCTGCTCCCTCTCTGGGTCTGGGTTAGGTGTCCGCTCCCTGTCTGGGTCTGTCTGGGTAAGGTGTCTGCTCTCTCTCTGGGTCTGTCTGGGTGAGGTGTCTGCTCCCTGTCTGGGTCTGTCTGGGTAAGGAGTCTGCTCCCTGTCTGGGTCTGTCTGGGTAAGGTGTCTGCTCCCTGTCTGGGTCTGTCTGGGTAAGGTGTCTGCTCCCTGTCTGGGTCTGGGTAACGTGTCTGCTCCCTGTCTGGGTCTGTCTGGGTAAGGTGTCTGCTCCCTGTCTGGGTCTGTCTGGGTAAGGAGTCTGCTCCCTGTCTGGGTCTGTCTGGGTAAGGAGTCTGCTCCCCTCTGGGTCTGGGTAATTTGTCTGCTCCCTGTCTGGGTCTGTCTGGGTAAGGTGTCTGCTCCCGGTCTGGGTCTGTCTGGGTAAGGAGTCTGCTCCCTGTCTGGGTCTGTGTAAGGTGTCTGCTCCCTGTCTGGGTCTGTCTGGGTAAGGTGTCTGCTCCCTGTCTGGGTCTGGGTAAGGAGTCTGCTCCCTGTCTGGGTCTGGGTAAGGAGTCTGCTCCCTGTCTGGGTCTGGGTAAGGAGTCTGCTCCCTGTCTGGGTCTGTCTGGGTATGGAGTCTGCTCCCTGTCTGGATCTGAGTAAGGAGTCTACTCCGTGTCTGTGTCTGTCTGGGTAAGGTGTCTGCTCCCTGTCTGGGTCTGGGTAAGGAGTCTGCTCCCTGTCTGGGTCTGTCTGGGTAAGGTGTCTGCTCCCTGTCTGGGTCTGGGTAAGGTGTCTGCTCCCTGTCTGGGTCTCTCTGGGTAAGGTGTCTGCTCTCTGTCTGGGTCTGCCTGGGTACGGAGTCTGGTCCCTGTCTGGGTCTGTCTGGGTAAGGAGTCTGCTCCCCTCTGGGTCTGGGTAAGGTGTCTGCTCCCTGTCTGGGTCTGTCTGGGTAAGGTGTCTGCTCCCTGTCTGGGTCTGGGTAAGGAGTCTACTCCCTCTGTGTGTCTGTCTGGGTAAGGAGTCTGCTCCCTGTCTGGGTCTGGGTAAGGAGTCTGCTCCCTGTCTGGGTCTGGGTAAGGAGTCTGCTCCCTGTCTGGGTCTGTCTGGGTATGGAGTCTGCTCCCTGTCTGGATCTGAGTAAGGAGTCTACTCTGTGTCTGTGTCTGTCTGGGTAAGGTGTCTGCTCCCTGTCTGGGTCTGTCTGGGTAAGGTGTCTGCTCTCTGTCTAGGTAAGGTGTCTGCTCCCTGTCTGGGTCTGGGAAAGATGTCTGCTCCCTGTCTGGGACTGGGTTAGGAGTCTGGTCTCTGTCTGGGTCTGTCTGGGTACGGTGTCTGCTCCCTGTCTGGGTCTGGGTAAGGAGTCTGCTCCCTGTCTGCGTCTGGGTAAGGAGTCTGCTCCTTGTCTGGGTCTGTCTGGGTAAGGAGTCTGCTCCCTGTCTGGGTCTGGGTAAGGAGTCTGCTCCCTGTCTGCGTCTGGGTAAGGAGTCTGCTCCCTGTCTGGGTCTGTCTGGGTAAGGAATCTGCTCTCTGTCTGGGTCTGGGTAAGAAGTCTACTCCCTGTCTGGGTCTGTCTGGGTAAGGTGTCTTCTCCCTGTCTGGGTTTGTCTGGGTAAGGTGCCTGCTCCCTGTCTGGGTCTGTATGGGTAAGGTGTCTGCTCCCTGTCTGGGTAAGGAGTCTGCTCCTTGTCTGGGTCTGTCTGGGTAAGGAGTCTGCTCTCTGTCTGGGTCTGGGTAAGAGGTCTACTCCCTGTCTGGGTCTGTCTGGGTAATGTGTCTGCTCCCTGTCTGGGTAAGGTGCCTGCTCCCTGTCTGGGTCTGTCTGGGTAAGGTGTCTGCTCCCTGTCTGGGTCTGTCTGGGTAAGGAGTCTGCTCCCTGTCTGGGTCTGTCTGGGTAAGGAGTCTGCTCCCTGTCTGGGTCTGGGTAAGGTGTCTGCTCCCTTTCTGGGTCTGGGTAAGGAGTCTGCTCCCTGTCTGGATCTGGGTAAGGTGTCTGCTCTCTGTCTGGGTCTGGGTAAGGAGTCTGCTCCCTGTCTGGCTCTGTGTAAGGAGTCTGCTCCCTGTCTGGGTTTGTCTGGGTAAGGTGTCTGCTCCCTGTCAGGTTCTGTCTGGGTAAGGTGTCGACTCCCTGTCTGGGTCTGTCCGGGTAAGGTGTCTACTCCCTGTCTGGGTCTGTCTGGGTAAGGAGTCTGGTCCCTGTCTTCGTCTGTCTGGGTAAGGTGTCTGCTCCCTTTCTGGGTCTGCGTAAGGTGTCTGCTCCCTGTCTGGATCTGAGTAAGGAGTCTGCTCCCTGTCTGGGTCTGGGTAAGGTGTCTGCTCCCTGTCTGGGTCTGTCTGGGTAAGGAGTCTACTCCCTGTCTAGGTCTGGGTAAGGAGTCTGCTCTCTGTCTGGGTTTGTCTGGGTAAGGTGTCTGCTCCCTGCTGGGTCTGGTTATGGTGTCTACTCCCTGTCTGGGTCTGTCTGGGTAAGGAATCTCCTCCCTGTCTGGGGCTGGGAAAGGAGTCTGCTCCCTGTCTGGGTCTGTCTGGATAAGGTGTCTGGTCCTTGTCTGGGTCTGGGTAAGGTGTCTGCTCCCTGTCTGGGTCTGTCTGGGTAAGGAGTCTACTCCCTGTCTAGGTCTGTGTAAGGAGTCTGCTCTCTGTATGGGTTTGTCTGGGTAAGGTGTCTGCTCCCTGTCTGGGTCTGTCTGGGTAAGGTGTCGACTCCCTGTCTGGGTCTGTCCGGGTAAGGTGTCTACTCCCTGTCTGGGTCTGTCTGGGTAAGGTGTCTGCTCCCTGTCTGAGTCTGTCTGGGTAAGGTGTCTGCTCCCTGTCTGGGTCTGGGTAAGGAGTCTGGTCCCTGTCTTCGTCTGTCTGGGTAAGGTGTCTGCTCCCTTTCTGGGTCTGCGTAAGGTGTCTGCTCCCTGTCTGGATCTGAGTAAGGAGTCTGCTCCCTGTCTGGGTCTGGGTAAGGTGTCTGCTCCCTGTCTGGGTCTGTCTGGTTAAGGAGTCTGCTCCCTGTCAGGGTCTGTCTGGGTAAGGAGTCTGCTGCCTGTCTGGGTCTGGGTCTGTCGGGGTAAGGTGTCTGCTCCCTGTCTGGGTCTGTGTAAGGAGTCTGCTCCCTGTCTGGGTCTGGGTAAGGTGTCTGCTCCCTGTCTGGGTCTGCGTAAGGAGTCTGCTCCCTGTCTGGGTCTGTCTGGGTAAGGAGTCTGCTCCCTGTCTGGGTCTGTCTGCGTAAGGCGTTTGCTCCCTGTCTGGGTCTGGTTAAGGTGTCTGCTCCCTGTCTGGGTCTGTCTGGGTAAGGAGTCTGGTCCCTGTCTGGGTCTGGGTAAGGTGTCTGCTCCCTGTCTGGGTCTGTCTGGGTAAGGAGTCTACTCCCTGTCTAGGTCTGGGTAAGGTGTCTGCTCCCTGTCTGGGTCTGCGTAAGGAGTCTGCTTCCTGTCTGGGTCTGGTTAAGGTGTCTGCTCCATGTCTGGGTCTGTCTGGGTAAGGTGTCTGCTCCCTGTCTGGGTCTGTCTGGGTAAGGAGTCTACTCCCTGTCTAGGTCTGGGTAAGGAGTCTGCTCTCTGTCTGGGTTTGTCTGGGTAAGGTGTCTGCTCCCTGTCTGGGTCTGGTTATGGTGTCTACTCCCTGTCTGGGTCTGTCTGGGTAAGGAATCTCCTCCCTGTCTGGGGCTGGGAAAGGAGTCTGCTCCCTGTCTGGGTCTGTCTGGATAAGGTGTCTGGTCCTTGTCTGGGTCTGGGTAAGGTGTCTGCTCCCTGTCTGGGTCTGTCTGGGTAAGGAGTCTACTCCCTGTCTAGGTCTGTGTAAGGAGTCTGCTCTCTGTCTGGGTTTGTCTGGGTAAGGTGTCTGCTCCCTGTCTGGGTCTGTCTGGGTAAGGTGTCGACTCCCTGTCTGGGTCTGTCCGGGTAAGGTGTCTACTCCCTGTCTGGGTCTGTCTGGGTAAGGTGTCTGCTCCCTGTCTGAGTCTGTCTGGGTAAGGTGTCTGCTCCCTGTCTGGGTCTGGGTAAGGAGTCTGCTCTCTGTCTGGGTCTGGGTAAGGAGTCTGCTCCCTGTCTGGCTCCGTGTAAGGAGTCTGCTCCCTGTCTGGGTCTGTCTGGGTAAGGTGCCTGCTCCCTGTCTGCGTCTGTGTAAGGAGTCTGCTCCCTGTCTGGGTCTGTCTGGGTAAGGAGTCTGCTCTCTGTCTGGGTCTGGGTAAGAGGTCTACTCCCTGTCTGGGTCTGTCTGGGTAAGGTGTCTGCTCCCTGTCTGGGTAAGGTGCCTGCTCCCTGTCTGGGTCTGTCTGGGTAAGGTGTCTGCTCCCTGTCTGGGTCTGTCTGGGTAAGGAGTCTGCTCCCTGTCTGGGTCTGTCTGGGTAAGGAGTCTGCTCCCTGTCTGGGTCTGGGTAAGGTGTCTGCTCCCTTTCTGGGTCTGGGTAAGGAGTCTGCTCCCTGTCTGGATCTGGGTAAGGTGTCTGCTCTCTGTCTGGGTCTGGGTTGGAGTCTGCTCCCTGTCTGGCTCTGTGTAAGGAGTCTGCTCCCTGTCTGGGTCTGTCTGGGTAAGGTGCCTGCTCCCTGTCTGGGTCTGTGTAAGGAGTCTGCTCCCTGTCTGGGTCTGGGTAAGGTGTCTGCTCCCTGTCTGGGTCTGTCTGGGTAAGGAGTCTGCTCCCTGTCTGGGTCTGTCTGGGTAAGGAGTCTGCTGCCTGTCTGGGTCTGGTTAAGGTGTCTGCTCCCTGTCAGGGTCTGTCTGGGTAAGGAGTCTGCTCCCTGTCTGGCTCTGTGTAAGGAGTCTGCTCCCTGTCTGGGTCTGTCTGGGTAAGGAGTCTGCTCCCTGTCTCGGTCTGTCTGTGTAAGGTGTCTGCTCCCTGTCTGGATCTGAGTAAGGAGTCTGCTCCCTGTCTGGGTCTGGGTAAGGAGTCTGCTCCCTGTCTGGGTCTGTCTGCGTAAGGAGTCTGCTCCCTGTCTAGGTCTGGGTAAGGAGTCTGCTCTCTGTCTGGGTTTGTCTGGGTAAGGTGTCTGCTCCCTGTCTGGGTCTGGTTATGGTGTCTACTCCCTGTCTGGGTAAGGAATCTCCTCCCTGTCTGGGGCTGGGAAAGGAGTCTGCTCCCTGTCTGGGTCTGTCTGGATAAGGAGTCTGGTCCTTGTCTGGGTCTGGGTAAGGTGTCTGCTCCCTGTCTGGGTCTGTCTGGGTAAGGAGTCTACTCCCTGTCTAGGTCTGGGTAAGGAGTCTGCTCTCTGTCTGGGTTTGTCTGGGTAAGGTGTCTGCTCCCTGTCTGGGTCTGTCTGGGTAAGGTGTCTGCTCCCTGTCTGGGTCTGTCTGGGTAAGGAGTCTGCTCCCTGTCTGGGTCTGGGTAAGGAGTCTGCTCCCTGTCTGGGTCTGGGTAAGGTGTCTGCTCTCTGTCTGGGTCTGGGTAAGGTGTCTGGTCTCTGTCTGGGTCTGTCTGGGTAAGGAGTCTGCTCCCTGTCTGGGTCTGGGTAAGGAGTCTGGTCCCTGTCTTCGTCTGTCTGGGTAAGGTGTCTGCTCCCTTTCTGGGTCTGCGTAAGGTGTCTGCTCCCTGTCTGGATCTGAGTAAGGAGTCTGCTCCCTTTCTGGGTCTGGGTAAGGTGTCTGCTCCCTGTCTGGGTCTGTCTGGTTAAGGAGTCTGCTCCCTGTCAGGGTCTGTCTGGGTAAGGAGTCTGCTGCCTGTCTGGGTCTGGGTCTGTCTGGGTAAGGTGTCTGCTCCCTGTCTGGGTCTGTGTAAGTTTTCTGCTCCCTGTCTGGGTCTGGGTAAGGTGTCTGCTCCCTGTCTGGGTCTGTCTGGGTAAGATGTCTGCTCCATGTCTGGGTCTGTCTGGGTAAGGAGTCTGCTCCCTGTCTGGGTCTGTCTGTGTAAGGTGCCTGCTCCCTGTCTGGGTCTGTGTAAGGAGTCTGCTCCCTGTCTGGGTCTGTCTGGGTAAGGAGTCTGCTCCCTGTCTGGGTCTGGGTAAGGAGTCTGGTCCCTGTCTTCGTCTGTCTGGGAAAGGAGTCTGCTCCCTGTCTGGGTCTGTCTGGGTAAGGAGTCTGCTCCCTGTCTGAGTCTGGGTCAGGTGTCTGCTCCCTGTCTGGGTCTGACTGGGTAAGGTGTCTGCTCCCTGTCTGGGTCTGTCTGGGTAAGGTGTCTGCTCCCTGTCTTGGTCTGGGTAAGGAGTCTGCTCCCTGTCTGGGTCTGTCTGGGTAAGGAGTCTGGTCCCTGTCTGGGTCTGGGTAAGGTGTCTGCTCCCTGTCTGGGTCTGCGTAAGGAGTCTGCTCCCTGTCTGGGTCTGTCTGGGTAAGGAGTCTGCTCCCTGTCTGGGTCTGTCTGCGTAAGGCGTTTGCTCCCTGTCTGGGTCTGGTTAAGGTGTCTGCTCCCTGTCTGGGTCTGTCTGGGTAAGGAGTCTGCTCCCTGTCTGGGTCTGTCTGCGTAAGGCGTTTGCTCCCTGTCTGGGTCTGGTTAAGGTGTCTGCTCCCTGTCTGGGTCTGTCTGGGTAAGGAGTCTGGTCCCTGTCTGCGTCTGGGTAAGGTGTCTGCTCCCTGTCTGGGTCTGTCTGGGTAAGGAGTCTACTCCCTGTCTAGGTCTGGGTAAGGTGTCTGCTCCCTGTCTGGGTCTGCGTAAGGAGTCTGCTTCCTGTCTGGGTCTGGTTAAGGTGTCTGCTCCATGTCTGGGTCTGTCTGGGTAAGGTGTCTGCTCCCTGTCTGGGTCTGTCTGGGTAAGGAGTCTACTCCCTGTCTAGGTCTGGGTAAGGAGTCTGCTCTCTGTCTGGGTTTGTCTGGGTAAGGTGTCTGCTCCCTGTCTGGGTCTGTCTGGGTAAGGTGTCGACTCCCTGTCTGGGTCTGTCCGGGTAAGGTGTCTACTCCCTGTCTGGGTCTGTCTGGGTAAGGTGTCTGCTCCCTGTCTGAGTCTGTCTGGGTAAGGTGTCTGCTCCCTGTCTGGGTCTGGGTAAGGAGTCTGGTCCCTGTCTTCGTCTGTCTGGGTAAGGTGTCTGCTCCCTGTCTGGGTCTGCGTAAGGAGTCTGCTTCCTGTCTGGGTCTGGTTAAGGTGTCTGCTCCATGTCTGGGTCTGTCTGGGTAAGGTGTCTGCTCCCTGTCTGGGTAAGGAGTCTACTCCCTGTCTAGGTCTGGGTAAGGAGTCTGCTCTCTGTCTGGGTTTGTCTGGGTAAGGTGTCTGCTCCCTGTCTGGGTCTGGTTATGGTGTCTACTCCCTGTCTGGGTCTGTCTGGGTAAGGAATCTCCTCCCTGTCTGGGGCTGGGAAAGGAGTCTGCTCCCTGTCTGGGTCTGTCTGGATAAGGTGTCTGGTCCTTGTCTGGGTCTGGGTAAGGTGTCTGCTCCCTGTCTGGGTCTGTCTGGGTAAGGAGTCTACTCCCTGTCTAGGTCTGTGTAAGGAGTCTGCTCTCTGTCTGGGTTTGTCTGGGTAAGGTGTCTGCTCCCTGTCTGGGTCTGTCTGGGTAAGGTGTCGACTCCCTGTCTGGGTCTGTCCGGGCAAGGTGTCTACTCCCTGTCTGGGTCTGTCTGGGTAAGGTGTCTGCTCCCTGTCTGAGTCTGTCTGGGTAAGGTGTCTGCTCCCTGTCTGGGTCTGGGTAAGGAGTCTGGTCCCTGTCTTCGTCTGTCTGGGTAAGGTGTCTGCTCCCTTTCTGGGTCTGCGTAAGGTGTCTGCTCCCTGTCTGGATCTGAGTAAGGAGTCTGCTCCCTGTCTGGGTCTGGGTAAGGTGTCTGCTCCCTGTCTGGGTCTGTCTGGTTAAGGAGTCTGCTCCCTGTCAGGGTCTGTCTGGGTAAGGAGTCTGCTGCCTGTCTGGGTCTGGGTCTGTCTGGGTAAGGTGTCTGCTCCCTGTCTGGGTCTGTGTAAGGAGTCTGCTGCCTGTCTGGGTCTGGGTAAGGTGTCTGCTCCCTGTCTGGGTCTGCGTAAGGAGTCTGCTCCCTGTCTGGGTCTGTCTGGGTAAGGAGTCTGCTCCCTGTCTGGGTCTGTCTGCGTAAGGCGTTTGCTCCCTGTCTGGGTCTGGTTAAGGTGTCTGCTCCCTGTCTGGGTCTGTCTGGGTAAGGAGTCTGGTCCCTGTCTGGGTCTGGGTAAGGTGTCTGCTCCCTGTCTGGGTCTGTCTGGGTAAGGAGTCTACTCCCTGTCTAGGTCTGGGTAAGGTGTCTGCTCCCTGTCTGGGTCTGCGTAAGGAGTCTGCTTCCTGTCTGGGTCTGGTTAAGGTGTCTGCTCCATGTCTGGGTCTGTCTGGGTAAGGTGTCTGCTCCCTGTCTGGGTCTGTCTGGGTAAGGAGTCTACTCCCTGTCTAGGTCTGGGTAAGGAGTCTGCTCTCTGTCTGGGTTTGTCTGGGTAAGGTGTCTGCTCCCTGTCTGGGTCTGGTTATGGTGTCTACTCCCTGTCTGGGTCTGTCTGGGTAAGGAATCTCCTCCCTGTCTGGGGCTGGGAAAGGAGTCTGCTCCCTGTCTGGGTCTGTCTGGATAAGGTGTCTGGTCCTTGTCTGGGTCTGGGTAAGGTGTCTGCTCCCTGTCTGGGTCTGTCTGGGTAAGGAGTCTACTCCCTGTCTAGGTCTGTGTAAGGAGTCTGCTCTCTGTCTGGGTTTGTCTGGGTAAGGTGTCTGCTCCCTGTCTGGGTCTGTCCGGGTAAGGTGTCGACTCCCTGTCTGGGTCTGTCCGGGTAAGGTGTCTGCTCCCTGTCTGGGTCTGGGTAAGGAGTCTGCTCTCTGTCTGGGTCTGGGTAAGGAGTCTGCTCCCTGTCTGGCTCTGTGTAAGGAGTCTGCTCCCTGTCTGGGTCTGTCTGGGTAAGGTGCCTGCTCCCTGTCTGCGTCTGTGTAAGGAGTCTGCTCCCTGTCTGGGTCTGTCTGGGTAAGGTGTCTGCTCCCTGTCTGGGTCTGTCTGGGTAAGGAGTCTGCTCCCTGTCTGGGTCTGTCTGGGTAAGGAGTCTGCTCCCTGTCTGGGTCTGGGTAAGGTGTCTGCTCCCTTTCTGGGTCTGTCTGGGTAAGGTGTCTGCTCCCTGTCTGGGTCTGGGTCAGGAGTCTACTCCCTGTCTGGGTCTGTTTGGGTAAGGTGTCTGCTCTCTGTCTGGGTCTGCCTGGGTACGGAGTCTGGTCCCTGTCTGCGTCTGGGTAAGGAGTCTGCTCCCTGTCTGGGTCTGTCTGGGTAAGGTGTCTGCTCCCTGTCTGGGTCTGTCTGGGTAAGGTGCCTGCTCCCTGTCTGGGTCTGTCTGGGTAAGGTGCCTGCTCCCTCTCTGGGTCTGTCTGGGTAAGGTGTCTGCTGCCTGTCTGGGTCTGTCTGGGTAAGGAGTCTGCTCCCTGTCTGGGTCTGGGTAAGGTGTCTTCTCCCTGTCTGGGTCTGTCTGGGTAAGGAGTCTGCTCCCTGTTTGGGTCTGTCTGGGTAAGGAGTCTGCTGCCTGTCTGGGTCTGGTTAAGGTGTCTGCTCCCTGTCTGGGTCTGGGTAAGGTGTCTGCTCCCTGTCTGGGTCTGCGTAAGGAGTTTGCTCCCTGTCTGGGTAAGGAGTCTGCTCCCTGTCTGGGTCTGTCTGGGTAAGGAGTCTGCTCCCTGTCTGGGTCTGGGTAAGGTGTCTGCTCCCTGTCTGGGTCTGCCTGGGTAAGGTGTCTGCTCCCTGTCTGGGTCTGTCTGGGTAAGGTTTCTGTTCCCTGTCTGGGTCTGGGTAAGGAGTCTGCTCCCTGTCTCGGTCTGGGTAAGGAGTCTACTCCCTCTCTGGGTCTGGGTAAGGTGTCTGCTCCCTGTCTGGGTCTGTCTGGGTAAGGAGTCGGCTCCCTGTCTGGGTAAGGTGTCTGCTCCCTTTCTGGGTCTGTCTGGGTCAGGTGTCTGCTCCCTGTCTGGGTCTGGGTAAGGTGTCTGCTCCCTGTCTGGGTCTGTCTGAGTAAGGTGTCTGCTCCCTGTCTGGGTCTGGCTAATTCCTGGGTAAGGTGTCTGCCCTCTGTCTGGGTCTGTCTGGGTAAGGTGTCTGCTCTCTGTCTGGGTAAGGTGTCTGCTCTCTCTCTGGGTCTGTCTGGGTAAGGAGTCTGCTCCCTCTCTGGGTCTGGGTTAGGTGTCCGCTCCCTGTCTGGGTCTGTCTGGGTAAGGTGTCTGCTCTCTCTCTGGGTCTGTCTGGGTGAGGTGTCTGCTCCCTGTCTGGGTCTGTCTGGGTAAGGAGTCTGCTCCCTGTCTGGGTCTGTCTGGGTAAGGTGTCTGCTCCCTGTCTGGGTCTGTCTGGGTAAGGTGTCTGCTCCCTGTCTGGGTCTGGGTAACGTGTCTGCTCCCTGTCTGGGTCTGTCTGGGTAAGGTGTCTGCTCCCTGTCTGGGTCTGTCTGGGTAAGGAGTCTGCTCCCTGTCTGGGTCTGTCTGGGTAAGGAGTCTGCTCCCCTCTGGGTCTGGGTAATTTGTCTGCTCCCTGTCTGGGTCTGTCTGGGTAAGGTGTCTGCTCCCGGTCTGGGTCTGTCTGGGTAAGGAGTCTGCTCCCTGTCTGGGTCTGTGTAAGGTGTCTGCTCCCTGTCTGGGTCTGTCTGGGTAAGGTGTCTGCTCCCTGTCTGGGTCTGGGTAAGGAGTCTGCTCCCTGTCTGGGTCTGGGTAAGGAGTCTGCTCCCTGTCTGGGTCTGGGTAAGGAGTCTGCTCCCTGTCTGGGTCTGTCTGGGTATGGAGTCTGCTCCCTGTCTGGATCTGAGTAAGGAGTCTACTCCGTGTCTGTGTCTGTCTGGGTAAGGTGTCTGCTCCCTGTCTGGGTCTGGGTAAGGAGTCTGCTCCCTGTCTGGGTCTGTCTGGGTAAGGTGTCTGCTCCCTGTCTGGGTCTGGGTAAGGTGTCTGCTCCCTGTCTGGGTCTCTCTGGGTAAGGTGTCTGCTCTCTGTCTGGGTCTGCCTGGGTACGGAGTCTGGTCCCTGTCTGGGTCTGTCTGGGTAAGGAGTCTGCTCCCCTCTGGGTCTGGGTAAGGTGTCTGCTCCCTGTCTGGGTCTGTCTGGGTAAGGTGTCTGCTCCCTGTCTGGGTCTGGGTAAGGAGTCTACTCCCTCTGTGTGTCTGTCTGGGTAAGGAGTCTGCTCCCTGTCTGGGTCTGGGTAAGGAGTCTGCTCCCTGTCTGGGTCTGGGTAAGGAGTCTGCTCCCTGTCTGGGTCTGTCTGGGTATGGAGTCTGCTCCCTGTCTGGATCTGAGTAAGGAGTCTACTCTGTGTCTGTGTCTGTCTGGGTAAGGTGTCTGCTCCCTGTCTGGGTCTGTCTGGGTAAGGTGTCTGCTCTCTGTCTAGGTAAGGTGTCTGCTCCCTGTCTGGGTCTGGGAAAGATGTCTGCTCCCTGTCTGGGACTGGGTTAGGAGTCTGGTCTCTGTCTGGGTCTGTCTGGGTACGGTGTCTGCTCCCTGTCTGGGTCTGGGTAAGGAGTCTGCTCCCTGTCTGCGTCTGGGTAAGGAGTCTGCTCCTTGTCTGGGTCTGTCTGGGTAAGGAGTCTGCTCCCTGTCTGGGTCTGGGTAAGGAGTCTGCTCCCTGTCTGCGTCTGGGTAAGGAGTCTGCTCCCTGTCTGGGTCTGTCTGGGTAAGGAATCTGCTCTCTGTCTGGGTCTGGGTAAGAAGTCTACTCCCTGTCTGGGTCTGTCTGGGTAAGGTGTCTTCTCCCTGTCTGGGTTTGTCTGGGTAAGGTGCCTGCTCCCTGTCTGGGTCTGTATGGGTAATGTGTCTGCTCCCTGTCTGGGTAAGGAGTCTGCTCCTTGTCTGGGTCTGTCTGGGTAAGGAGTCTGCTCTCTGTCTGGGTCTGGGTAAGAGGTCTACTCCCTGTCTGGGTCTGTCTGGGTAATGTGTCTGCTCCCTGTCTGGGTAAGGTGCCTGCTCCCTGTCTGGGTCTGTCTGGGTAAGGTGTCTGCTCCCTGTCTGGGTCTGTCTGGGTAAGGAGTCTGCTCCCTGTCTGGGTCTGTCTGGGTAAGGAGTCTGCTCCCTGTCTGGGTCTGGGTAAGGTGTCTGCTCCCTTTCTGGGTCTGGGTAAGGAGTCTGCTCCCTGTCTGGATCTGGGTAAGGTGTCTGCTCTCTGTCTGGGTCTGGGTAAGGAGTCTGCTCCCTGTCTGGCTCTGTGTAAGGAGTCTGCTCCCTGTCTGGGTTTGTCTGGGTAAGGTGTCTGCTCCCTGTCAGGTTCTGTCTGGGTAAGGTGTCGACTCCCTGTCTGGGTCTGTCCGGGTAAGGTGTCTACTCCCTGTCTGGGTCTGTCTGGGTAAGGAGTCTGGTCCCTGTCTTCGTCTGTCTGGGTAAGGTGTCTGCTCCCTTTCTGGGTCTGCGTAAGGTGTCTGCTCCCTGTCTGGATCTGAGTAAGGAGTCTGCTCCCTGTCTGGGTCTGGGTAAGGTGTCTGCTCCCTGTCTGGGTCTGTCTGGGTAAGGAGTCTACTCCCTGTCTAGGTCTGGGTAAGGAGTCTGCTCTCTGTCTGGGTTTGTCTGGGTAAGGTGTCTGCTCCCTGCTGGGTCTGGTTATGGTGTCTACTCCCTGTCTGGGTCTGTCTGGGTAAGGAATCTCCTCCCTGTCTGGGGCTGGGAAAGGAGTCTGCTCCCTGTCTGGGTCTGTCTGGATAAGGTGTCTGGTCCTTGTCTGGGTCTGGGTAAGGTGTCTGCTCCCTGTCTGGGTCTGTCTGGGTAAGGAGTCTACTCCCTGTCTAGGTCTGTGTAAGGAGTCTGCTCTCTGTATGGGTTTGTCTGGGTAAGGTGTCTGCTCCCTGTCTGGGTCTGTCTGGGTAAGGTGTCGACTCCCTGTCTGGGTCTGTCCGGGTAAGGTGTCTACTCCCTGTCTGGGTCTGTCTGGGTAAGGTGTCTGCTCCCTGTCTGAGTCTGTCTGGGTAAGGTGTCTGCTCCCTGTCTGGGTCTGGGTAAGGAGTCTGGTCCCTGTCTTCGTCTGTCTGGGTAAGGTGTCTGCTCCCTTTCTGGGTCTGCGTAAGGTGTCTGCTCCCTGTCTGGATCTGAGTAAGGAGTCTGCTCCCTGTCTGGGTCTGGGTAAGGTGTCTGCTCCCTGTCTGGGTCTGTCTGGTTAAGGAGTCTGCTCCCTGTCAGGGTCTGTCTGGGTAAGGAGTCTGCTGCCTGTCTGGGTCTGGGTCTGTCGGGGTAAGGTGTCTGCTCCCTGTCTGGGTCTGTGTAAGGAGTCTGCTCCCTGTCTGGCTCTGGGTAAGGTGTCTGCTCCCTGTCTGGGTCTGCGTAAGGAGTCTGCTCCCTGTCTGGGTCTGTCTGGGTAAGGAGTCTGCTCCCTGTCTGGGTCTGTCTGCGTAAGGCGTTTGCTCCCTGTCTGGGTCTGGTTAAGGTGTCTGCTCCCTGTCTGGGTCTGTCTGGGTAAGGAGTCTGGTCCCTGTCTGGGTCTGGGTAAGGTGTCTGCTCCCTGTCTGGGTCTGTCTGGGTAAGGAGTCTACTCCCTGTCTAGGTCTGGGTAAGGTGTCTGCTCCCTGTCTGGGTCTGCGTAAGGAGTCTGCTTCCTGTCTGGGTCTGGTTAAGGTGTCTGCTCCATGTCTGGGTCTGTCTGGGTAAGGTGTCTGCTCCCTGTCTGGGTCTGTCTGGGTAAGGAGTCTACTCCCTGTCTAGGTCTGGGTAAGGAGTCTGCTCTCTGTCTGGGTTTGTCTGGGTAAGGTGTCTGCTCCCTGTCTGGGTCTGGTTATGGTGTCTACTCCCTGTCTGGGTCTGTCTGGGTAAGGAATCTCCTCCCTGTCTGGGGCTGGGAAAGGAGTCTGCTCCCTGTCTGGGTCTGTCTGGATAAGGTGTCTGGTCCTTGTCTGGGTCTGGGTAAGGTGTCTGCTCCCTGTCTGGGTCTGTCTGGGTAAGGAGTCTACTCCCTGTCTAGGTCTGTGTAAGGAGTCTGCTCTCTGTCTGGGTTTGTCTGGGTAAGGTGTCTGCTCCCTGTCTGGGTCTGTCTGGGTAAGGTGTCGACTCCCTGTCTGGGTCTGTCCGGGTAAGGTGTCTACTCCCTGTCTGGGTCTGTCTGGGTAAGGTGTCTGCTCCCTGTCTGAGTCTGTCTGGGTAAGGTGTCTGCTCCCTGTCTGGGTCTGGGTAAGGAGTCTGCTCTCTGTCTGGGTCTGGGTAAGGAGTCTGCTCCCTGTCTGGCTCCGTGTAAGGAGTCTGCTCCCTGTCTGGGTCTGTCTGGGTAAGGTGCCTGCTCCCTGTCTGCGTCTGTGTAAGGAGTCTGCTCCCTGTCTGGGTCTGTCTGGGTAAGGTGTCTGCTCCCTGTCTGGGTCTGTCTGGGTAAGGAGTCTGCTCCCTGTCTGGGTCTGTCTGGGTAAGGAGTCTGCTCCCTGTCTGGGTCTGGGTAAGGTGTCTGCTCCCTTTCTGGGTCTGTCTGGGTAAGGTGTCTGCTCCCTGTCTGGGTCTGGGTCAGGAGTCTACTCCCTGTCTGGGTCTGTTTGGGTAAGGTGTCTGCTCTCTGTCTGGGTCTGCCTGGGTACGGAGTCTGGTCCCTGTCTGCGTCTGGGTAAGGAGTCTGCTCCCTGTCTGGGTCTGTCTGGGTAAGGTGTCTGCTCCCTGTCTGGGTCTGTCTGGGTAAGGTGCCTGCTCCCTGTCTGGGTCTGTCTGGGTAAGGTGCCTGCTCCCTCTCTGGGTCTGTCTGGGTAAGGTGTCTGCTGCCTGTCTGGGTCTGTCTGGGTAAGGAGTCTGCTCCCTGTCTGGGTCTGGGTAAGGTGTCTGCTCCCTGTCTGGGTCTGTCTGGGTAAGGAGTCTGCTCCCTGTTTGGGTCTGTCTGGGTAAGGAGTCTGCTGCCTGTCTGGGTCTGGTTAAGGTGTCTGCTCCCTGTAAGGGTCTGTCTGGGTAAGGAGTCTGGTCCCTGTCTGGGTCTGTCTGGGTAAGATGTCTGCTCCATGTCTGGGTCTGGGTAAGGTGTCTGCTCCCTGTCTGGGTCTGGGTAAGGTGTCTGCTCCCTGTCTGGGTCTGCGTAAGGAGTTTGCTCCCTGTCTGGGTAAGGAGTCTGCTCCCTGTCTGGGTCTGTCTGGGTAAGGAGTCTGCTCCCTGTCTGGGTCTGGGTAAGGTGTCTGCTCCCTGTCTGGGTCTGCCTGGGTAAGGTGTCTGCTCCCTGTCTGGGTCTGTCTGGGTAAGGTTTCTGTTCCCTGTCTGGGTCTGGGTAAGGAGTCTGCTCCCTGTCTCGGTCTGGGTAAGGAGTCTACTCCCTCTCTGGGTCTGGGTAAGGTGTCTGCTCCCTGTCTGGGTCTGTCTGGGTAAGGAGTCGGCTCCCTGTCTGGGTAAGGTGTCTGCTCCCTTTCTGGGTCTGTCTGGGTCAGGTGTCTGCTCCCTGTCTGGGTCTGGGTAAGGTGTCTGCTCCCTGTCTGGGTCTGTCTGAGTAAGGTGTCTGCTCCCTGTCTGGGTCTGGCTAATTCCTGGGTAAGGTGTCTGCCCTCTGTCTGGGTCTGTCTGGGTAAGGTGTCTGCTCTCTGTCTGGGTAAGGTGTCTGCTCTCTCTCTGTGTCTGTCTGGGTAAGGAGTCTGCTCCCTCTCTGGGTCTGGGTTAGGTGTCCGCTCCCTGTCTGGGTCTGTCTGGGTAAGGTGTCTGCTCTCTCTCTGGGTCTGTCTGGGTGAGGTGTCTGCTCCCTGTCTGGGTCTGTCTGGGTAAGGAGTCTGCTCCCTGTCTGGGTCTGTCTGGGTAAGGTGTCTGCTCCCTGTCTGGGTCTGTCTGGGTAAGGTGTCTGCTCCCTGTCTGGGTCTGGGTAAGGTGTCTGCTCCCTGTCTGGGTCTGTCTGGGTAAGGAGTCTGCTCCCTGTCTGGGTCTGTCTGGGTAAGGAGTCTGCTCCCCTCTGGGTCTGGGTAATTTGTCTGCTCCCTGTCTGGGTCTGTCTGGGTAAGGTGTCTGCTCCCGGTCTGGGTCTGTCTGGGTAAGGAGTCTGCTCCCTGTCTGGGTCTGTGTAAGGTGTCTGCTCCCTGTCTGGGTCTGTCTGGGTAAGGTGTCTGCTCCCTGTCTGGGTCTGGGTAAGGAGTCTGCTCCCTGTCTGGGTCTGGGTAAGGAGTCTGCTCCCTGTCTGGGTCTGTCTGGGTATGGAGTCTGCTCCCTGTCTGGATCTGAGTAAGGAGTCTACTCCGTGTCTGTGTCTGTCTGGGTAAGGTGTCTGCTCCCTGTCTGGGTCTGGGTAAGGAGTCTGCTCCCTGTCTGGGTCTGTCTGGGTAAGGTGTCTGCTCCCTGTCTGGGTCTGGGTAAGGTGTCTGCTCCCTGTCTGGGTCTCTCTGGGTAAGGTGTCTGCTCTCTGTCTGGGTCTGCCTGGGTACGGAGTCTGGTCCCTGTCTGGGTCTGTCTGGGTAAGGAGTCTGCTCCCCTCTGGGTCTGGGTAAGGTGTCTGCTCCCTGTCTGGGTCTGTCTGGGTAAGGTGTCTGCTCCCTGTCTGGGTCTGGGTAAGGAGTCTACTCCCTCTGTGTGTCTGTCTGGGTAAGGAGTCTGCTCCCTGTCTGGGTCTGGGTAAGGAGTCTGCTCCCTGTCTGGGTCTGGGTAAGGAGTCTGCTCCCTGTCTGGGTCTGTCTGGGTATGGAGTCTGCTCCCTGTCTGGATCTGAGTAAGGAGTCTACTCTGTGTCTGTGTCTGTCTGGGTAAGGTGTCTGCTCCCTGTCTGGGTCTGTCTGGGTAAGGTGTCTGCTCTCTGTCTAGGTAAGGTGTCTGCTCCCTGTCTGGGTCTGGGTAAGATGTCTGCTCCCTGTCTGGGACTGGGTTAGGAGTCTGGTCTCTGTCTGGGTCTGTCTGGGTACGGTGTCTGCTCCCTGTCTGGGTCTGGGTAAGGAGTCTGCTCCCTGTCTGCGTCTGGGTAAGGAGTCTGCTCCTTGTCTGGGTCTGTCTGGGTAAGGAGTCTGCTCCCTGTCTGGGTCTGGGTAAGGAGTCTGCTCCCTGTCTGCGTCTGGGTAAGGAGTCTGCTCCCTGTCTGGGTCTGTCTGGGTAAGGAGTCTGCTCTCTGTCTGGGTCTGGGTAAGAAGTCTACTCCCTGTCTGGGTCTGTCTGGGTAAGGTGTCTTCTCCCTGTCTGGGTTTGTCTGGGTAAGGTGCCTGCTCCCTGTCTGGGTCTGTATGGGTAAGGTGTCTGCTCCCTGTCTGGGTAAGGAGTCTGCTCCTTGTCTGGGTCTGTCTGGGTAAGGAGTCTGCTCTCTGTCTGGGTCTGGGTAAGAGGTCTACTCCCTGTCTGGGTCTGTCTGGGTAAGGTGTCTGCTCCCTGTCTGGGTAAGGTGCCTGCTCCCTGTCTGGGTCTGTCTGGGTAAGGTGTCTGCTCCCTGTCTGGGTCTGTCTGGGTAAGGAGTCTGCTCCCTGTCTGGGTCTGTCTGGGTAAGGAGTCTGCTCCCTGTCTGGGTCTGGGTAAGGTGTCTGCTCCCTTTCTGGGTCTGGGTAAGGAGTCTGCTCCCTGTCTGGATCTGGGTAAGGTGTCTGCTCTCTGTCTGGGTCTGGGTTGGAGTCTGCTCCCTGTCTGGCTCTGTGTAAGGAGTCTGCTCCCTGTCTGGGTCTGTCTGGGTAAGGTGCCTGCTCCCTGTCTGGGTCTGTGTAAGGAGTCTGCTCCCTGTCTGGGTCTGGGTAAGGTGTCTGCTCCCTGTCTGGGTCTGTCTGGGTAAGGAGTCTGCTCCCTGTCTGGGTCTGTCTGGGTAAGGAGTCTGCTGCCTGTCTGGGTCTGGTTAAGGTGTCTGCTCCCTGTCAGGGTCTGTCTGGGTAAGGAGTCTGCTCCCTGTCTGGCTCTGTGTAAGGAGTCTGCTCCCTGTCTGGGTCTGTCTGGGTAAGGAGTCTGCTCCCTGTCTCGGTCTGTCTGTGTAAGGTGTCTGCTCCCTGTCTGGATCTGAGTAAGGAGTCTGCTCCCTGTCTGGGTCTGGGTAAGGAGTCTGCTCCCTGTCTGGGTCTGTCTGCGTAAGGAGTCTGCTCCCTGTCTAGGTCTGGGTAAGGAGTCTGCTCTCTGTCTGGGTTTGTCTGGGTAAGGTGTCTGCTCCCTGTCTGGGTCTGGTTATGGTGTCTACTCCCTGTCTGGGTAAGGAATCTCCTCCCTGTCTGGGGCTGGGAAAGGAGTCTGCTCCCTGTCTGGGTCTGTCTGGATAAGGAGTCTGGTCCTTGTCTGGGTCTGGGTAAGGTGTCTGCTCCCTGTCTGGGTCTGTCTGGGTAAGGAGTCTACTCCCTGTCTAGGTCTGGGTAAGGAGTCTGCTCTCTGTCTGGGTTTGTCTGGGTAAGGTGTCTGCTCCCTGTCTGGGTCTGTCTGGGTAAGGAGTCTGCTCCCTGTCTGGGTCTGGGTAAGGAGTCTGGTCCCTGTCTTCGTCTGTCTGGGTAAGGTGTCTGCTCCCTTTCTGGGTCTGCGTAAGGTGTCTGCTCCCTGTCTGGATCTGAGTAAGGAGTCTGCTCCCTGTCTGGGTCTGGGTAAGGTGTCTGCTCCCTGTCTGGGTCTGTCTGGTTAAGGAGTCTGCTCCCTGTCAGGGTCTGTCTGGGTAAGGAGTCTGCTGCCTGTCTGGGTCTGGGTCTGTCTGGGTAAGGTGTCTGCTCCCTGTCTGGGTCTGTGTAAGTTTTCTGCTCCCTGTCTGGGTCTGGGTAAGGTGTCTGCTCCCTGTCTGGGTCTGTCTGGGTAAGATGTCTGCTCCATGTCTGGGTCTGTCTGGGTAAGGAGTCTGCTCCCTGTCTGGGTCTGTCTGTGTAAGGTGCCTGCTCCCTGTCTGGGTCTGTGTAAGGAGTCTGCTCCCTGTCTGGGTCTGTCTGGGTAAGGAGTCTGCTCCCTGTCTGGGTCTGGGTAAGGAGTCTGGTCCCTGTCTTCGTCTGTCTGGGAAAGGAGTCTGCTCCCTGTCTGGGTCTGTCTGGGTAAGGAGTCTGCTCCCTGTCTGAGTCTGGGTCAGGTGTCTGCTCCCTGTCTGGGTCTGACTGGGTAAGGTGTCTGCTCCCTGTCTGGGTCTGTCTGGGTAAGGTGTCTGCTCCCTGTCTTGGTCTGGGTAAGGAGTCTGCTCCCTGTCTGGGTCTGTCTGGGTAAGGAGTCTGGTCCCTGTCTGGGTCTGGGTAAGGTGTCTGCTCCCTGTCTGGGTCTGCGTAAGGAGTCTGCTCCCTGTCTGGGTCTGTCTGGGTAAGGAGTCTGCTCCCTGTCTGGGTCTGTCTGCGTAAGGCGTTTGCTCCCTGTCTGGGTCTGGTTAAGGTGTCTGCTCCCTGTCTGGGTCTGTCTGGGTAAGGAGTCTGCTCCCTGTCTGGGTCTGTCTGCGTAAGGCGTTTGCTCCCTGTCTGGGTCTGGTTAAGGTGTCTGCTCCCTGTCTGGGTCTGTCTGGGTAAGGAGTCTGGTCCCTGTCTGCGTCTGGGTAAGGTGTCTGCTCCCTGTCTGGGTCTGTCTGGGTAAGGAGTCTACTCCCTGTCTAGGTCTGGGTAAGGTGTCTGCTCCCTGTCTGGGTCTGCGTAAGGAGTCTGCTTCCTGTCTGGGTCTGGTTAAGGTGTCTGCTCCATGTCTGGGTCTGTCTGGGTAAGGTGTCTGCTCCCTGTCTGGGTCTGTCTGGGTAAGGAGTCTACTCCCTGTCTAGGTCTGGGTAAGGAGTCTGCTCTCTGTCTGGGTTTGTCTGGGTAAGGTGTCTGCTCCCTGTCTGGGTCTGTCTGGGTAAGGTGTCGACTCCCTGTCTGGGTCTGTCCGGGTAAGGTGTCTACTCCCTGTCTGGGTCTGTCTGGGTAAGGTGTCTGCTCCCTGTCTGAGTCTGTCTGGGTAAGGTGTCTGCTCCCTGTCTGGGTCTGGGTAAGGAGTCTGGTCCCTGTCTTCGTCTGTCTGGGTAAGGTGTCTGCTCCCTGTCTGGGTCTGCGTAAGGAGTCTGCTTCCTGTCTGGGTCTGGTTAAGGTGTCTGCTCCATGTCTGGGTCTGTCTGGGTAAGGTGTCTGCTCCCTGTCTGGGTAAGGAGTCTACTCCCTGTCTAGGTCTGGGTAAGGAGTCTGCTCTCTGTCTGGGTTTGTCTGGGTAAGGTGTCTGCTCCCTGTCTGGGTCTGGTTATGGTGTCTACTCCCTGTCTGGGTCTGTCTGGGTAAGGAATCTCCTCCCTGTCTGGGGCTGGGAAAGGAGTCTGCTCCCTGTCTGGGTCTGTCTGGATAAGGTGTCTGGTCCTTGTCTGGGTCTGGGTAAGGTGTCTGCTCCCTGTCTGGGTCTGTCTGGGTAAGGAGTCTACTCCCTGTCTAGGTCTGTGTAAGGAGTCTGCTCTCTGTCTGGGTTTGTCTGGGTAAGGTGTCTGCTCCCTGTCTGGGTCTGTCTGGGTAAGGTGTCGACTCCCTGTCTGGGTCTGTCCGGGTAAGGTGTCTACTCCCTGTCTGGGTCTGTCTGGGTAAGGTGTCTGCTCCCTGTCTGAGTCTGTCTGGGTAAGGTGTCTGCTCCCTGTCTGGGTCTGGGTAAGGAGTCTGGTCCCTGTCTTCGTCTGTCTGGGTAAGGTGTCTGCTCCCTTTCTGGGTCTGCGTAAGGTGTCTGCTCCCTGTCTGGATCTGAGTAAGGAGTCTGCTCCCTGTCTGGGTCTGGGTAAGGTGTCTGCTCCCTGTCTGGGTCTGTCTGGTTAAGGAGTCTGCTCCCTGTCAGGGTCTGTCTGGGTAAGGAGTCTGCTGCCTGTCTGGGTCTGGGTCTGTCTGGGTAAGGTGTCTGCTCCCTGTCTGGGTCTGTGTAAGGAGTCTGCTCCCTGTCTGGGTCTGGGTAAGGTGTCTGCTCCCTGTCTGGGTCTGCGTAAGGAGTCTGCTCCCTGTCTGGGTCTGTCTGGGTAAGGAGTCTGCTCCCTGTCTGGGTCTGTCTGCGTAAGGCGTTTGCTCCCTGTCTGGGTCTGGTTAAGGTGTCTGCTCCCTGTCTGGGTCTGTCTGGGTAAGGAGTCTGGTCCCTGTCTGGGTCTGGGTAAGGTGTCTGCTCCCTGTCTGGGTCTGTCTGGGTAAGGAGTCTACTCCCTGTCTAGGTCTGGGTAAGGTGTCTGCTCCCTGTCTGGGTCTGCGTAAGGAGTCTGCTTCCTGTCTGGGTCTGGTTAAGGTGTCTGCTCCATGTCTGGGTCTGTCTGGGTAAGGTGTCTGCTCCCTGTCTGGGTCTGTCTGGGTAAGGAGTCTACTCCCTGTCTAGGTCTGGGTAAGGAGTCTGCTCTCTGTCTGGGTTTGTCTGGGTAAGGTGTCTGCTCCCTGTCTGGGTCTGGTTATGGTGTCTACTCCCTGTCTGGGTCTGTCTGGGTAAGGAATCTCCTCCCTGTCTGGGGCTGGGAAAGGAGTCTGCTCCCTGTCTGGGTCTGTCTGGATAAGGTGTCTGGTCCTTGTCTGGGTCTGGGTAAGGTGTCTGCTCCCTGTCTGGGTCTGTCTGGGTAAGGAGTCTACTCCCTGTCTAGGTCTGTGTAAGGAGTCTGCTCTCTGTCTGGGTTTGTCTGGGTAAGGTGTCTGCTCCCTGTCTGGGTCTGTCCGGGTAAGGTGTCGACTCCCTGTCTGGGTCTGTCCGGGTAAGGTGTCTGCTCCCTGTCTGGGTCTGGGTAAGGAGTCTGCTCTCTGTCTGGGTCTGGGTAAGGAGTCTGCTCCCTGTCTGGCTCTGTGTAAGGAGTCTGCTCCCTGTCTGGGTCTGTCTGGGTAAGGTGCCTGCTCCCTGTCTGCGTCTGTGTAAGGAGTCTGCTCCCTGTCTGGGTCTGTCTGGGTAAGGTGTCTGCTCCCTGTCTGGGTCTGTCTGGGTAAGGAGTCTGCTCCCTGTCTGGGTCTGTCTGGGTAAGGAGTCTGCTCCCTGTCTGGGTCTGGGTAAGGTGTCTGCTCCCTTTCTGGCTCTGTCTGGGTAAGGTGTCTGCTCCCTGTCTGGGTCTGGGTCAGGAGTCTACTCCCTGTCTGGGTCTGTTTGGGTAAGGTGTCTGCTCTCTGTCTGGGTCTGCCTGGGTACGGAGTCTGGTCCCTGTCTGCGTCTGGGTAAGGAGTCTGCTCCCTGTCTGGGTCTGTCTGGGTAAGGTGTCTGCTCCCTGTCTGGGTCTGTCTGGGTAAGGTGCCTGCTCCCTGTCTGGGTCTGTCTGGGTAAGGTGCCTGCTCCCTCTCTGGGTCTGTCTGGGTAAGGTGTCTGCTGCCTGTCTGGGTCTGTCTGGGTAAGGAGTCTGCTCCCTGTCTGGGTCTGGGTAAGGTGTCTTCTCCCTGTCTGGGTCTGTCTGGGTAAGGAGTCTGCTCCCTGTTTGGGTCTGTCTGGGTAAGGAGTCTGCTGCCTGTCTGGGTCTGGTTAAGGTGTCTGCTCCCTGTCTGGGTCTGGGTAAGGTGTCTGCTCCCTGTCTGGGTCTGCGTAAGGAGTTTGCTCCCTGTCTGGGTAAGGAGTCTGCTCCCTGTCTGGGTCTGTCTGGGTAAGGAGTCTGCTCCCTGTCTGGGTCTGGGTAAGGTGTCTGCTCCCTGTCTGGGTCTGCCTGGGTAAGGTGTCTGCTCCCTGTCTGGGTCTGTCTGGGTAAGGTTTCTGTTCCCTGTCTGGGTCTGGGTAAGGAGTCTGCTCCCTGTCTCGGTCTGGGTAAGGAGTCTACTCCCTCTCTGGGTCTGGGTAAGGTGTCTGCTCCCTGTCTGGGTCTGTCTGGGTAAGGAGTCGGCTCCCTGTCTGGGTAAGGTGTCTGCTCCCTTTCTGGGTCTGTCTGGGTCAGGTGTCTGCTCCCTGTCTGGGTCTGGGTAAGGTGTCTGCTCCCTGTCTGGGTCTGTCTGAGTAAGGTGTCTGCTCCCTGTCTGGGTCTGGCTAATTCCTGGGTAAGGTGTCTGCCCTCTGTCTGGGTCTGTCTGGGTAAGGTGTCTGCTCTCTGTCTGGGTAAGGTGTCTGCTCTCTCTCTGGGTCTGTCTGGGTAAGGAGTCTGCTCCCTCTCTGGGTCTGGGTTAGGTGTCCGCTCCCTGTCTGGGTCTGTCTGGGTAAGATGTCTGCTCTCTCTCTGGGTCTGTCTGGGTGAGGTGTCTGCTCCCTGTCTGGGTCTGTCTGGGTAAGGAGTCTGCTCCCTGTCTGGGTCTGTCTGGGTAAGGTGTCTGCTCCCTGTCTGGGTCTGTCTGGGTAAGGTGTCTGCTCCCTGTCTGGGTCTGGGTAACGTGTCTGCTCCCTGTCTGGGTCTGTCTGGGTAAGGTGTCTGCTCCCTGTCTGGGTCTGTCTGGGTAAGGAGTCTGCTCCCTGTCTGGGTCTGTCTGGGTAAGGAGTCTGCTCCCCTCTGGGTCTGGGTAATTTGTCTGCTCCCTGTCTGGGTCTGTCTGGGTAAGGTGTCTGCTCCCGGTCTGGGTCTGTCTGGGTAAGGAGTCTGCTCCCTGTCTGGGTCTGTGTAAGGTGTCTGCTCCCTGTCTGGGTCTGTCTGGGTAAGGTGGCTGCTCCCTGTCTGGGTCTGGGTAAGGAGTCTGCTCCCTGTCTGGGTCTGGGTAAGGAGTCTGCTCCCTGTCTGGGTCTGGGTAAGGAGTCTGCTCCCTGTCTGGGTCTGTCTGGGTATGGAGTCTGCTCCCTGTCTGGATCTGAGTAAGGAGTCTACTCCGTGTCTGTGTCTGTCTGGGTAAGGTGTCTGCTCCCTGTCTGGGTCTGGGTAAGGAGTCTGCTCCCTGTCTGGGTCTGTCTGGGTAAGGTGTCTGCTCCCTGTCTGGGTCTGGGTAAGGTGTCTGCTCCCTGTCTGGGTCTCTCTGGGTAAGGTGTCTGCTCTCTGTCTGGGTCTGCCTGGGTACGGAGTCTGGTCCCTGTCTGGGTCTGTCTGGGTAAGGAGTCTGCTCCCCTCTGGGTCTGGGTAAGGTGTCTGCTCCCTGTCTGGGTCTGTCTGGGTAAGGTGTCTGCTCCCTGTCTGGGTCTGGGTAAGGAGTCTACTCCCTCTGTGTGTCTGTCTGGGTAAGGAGTCTGCTCCCTGTCTGGGTCTGGGTAAGGAGTCTGCTCCCTGTCTGGGTCTGGGTAAGGAGTCTGCTCCCTGTCTGGGTCTGTCTGGGTATGGAGTCTGCTCCCTGTCTGGATCTGAGTAAGGAGTCTACTCTGTGTCTGTGTCTGTCTGGGTAAGGTGTCTGCTCCCTGTCTGGGTCTGTCTGGGTAAGGTGTCTGCTCTCTGTCTAGGTAAGGTGTCTGCTCCCTGTCTGGGTCTGGGAAAGATGTCTGCTCCCTGTCTGGGACTGGGTTAGGAGTCTGGTCTCTGTCTGGGTCTGTCTGGGTACGGTGTCTGCTCCCTGTCTGGGTCTGGGTAAGGAGTCTGCTCCCTGTCTGCGTCTGGGTAAGGAGTCTGCTCCTTGTCTGGGTCTGTCTGGGTAAGGAGTCTGCTCCCTGTCTGGGTCTGGGTAAGGAGTCTGCTCCCTGTCTGCGTCTGGGTAAGGAGTCTGCTCCCTGTCTGGGTCTGTCTGGGTAAGGAATCTGCTCTCTGTCTGGGTCTGGGTAAGAAGTCTACTCCCTGTCTGGGTCTGTCTGGGTAAGGTGTCTTCTCCCTGTCTGGGTTTGTCTGGGTAAGGTGCCTGCTCCCTGTCTGGGTCTGTATGGGTAAGGTGTCTGCTCCCTGTCTGGGTAAGGAGTCTGCTCCTTGTCTGGGTCTGTCTGGGTAAGGAGTCTGCTCTCTGTCTGGGTCTGGGTAAGAGGTCTACTCCCTGTCTGGGTCTGTCTGGGTAATGTGTCTGCTCCCTGTCTGGGTAAGGTGCCTGCTCCCAGTCTGGGTCTGTCTGGGTAAGGTGTCTGCTCCCTGTCTGGGTCTGTCTGGGTAAGGAGTCTGCTCCCTGTCTGGGTCTGTCTGGGTAAGGAGTCTGCTCCCTGTCTGGGTCTGGGTAAGGTGTCTGCTCCCTTTCTGGGTCTGGGTAAGGAGTCTGCTCCCTGTCTGGATCTGGGTAAGGTGTCTGCTCTCTGTCTGGGTCTGGGTAAGGAGTCTGCTCCCTGTCTGGCTCTGTGTAAGGAGTCTGCTCCCTGTCTGGGTTTGTCTGGGTAAGGTGTCTGCTCCCTGTCTGGGTCTGTCTGGGTAAGGTGTCGACTCCCTGTCTGGGTCTGTCCGGGTAAGGTGTCTACTCCCTGTCTGGGTCTGTCTGGGTAAGGTGTCTGCTCCCTGTCTGAGTCTGTCTGGGTAAGGTGTCTGCTCCCTGTCTGGGTCTGGGTAAGGAGTCTGGTCCCTGTCTTCGTCTGTCTGGGTAAGGTGTCTGCTCCCTTTCTGGGTCTGCGTAAGGTGTCTGCTCCCTGTCTGGATCTGAGTAAGGAGTCTGCTCCCTGTCTGGGTCTGGGTAAGGTGTCTGCTCCCTGTCTGGGTCTGTCTGGTTAAGGAGTCTGCTCCCTGTCAGGGTCTGTCTGGGTAAGGAGTCTGCTGCCTGTCTGGGTCTGGGTCTGTCTGGGTAAGGTGTCTGCTCCCTGTCTGGGTCTGTGTAAGGAGTCTGCTCCCTGTCTGGGTCTGGGTAAGGTGTCTGCTCCCTGTCTGGGTCTGCGTAAGGAGTCTGCTCCCTGTCTGGGTCTGTCTGGGTAAGGAGTCTGCTCCCTGTCTGGGTCTGTCTGCGTAAGGCGTTTGCTCCCTGTCTGGGTCTGGTTAAGGTGTCTGCTCCCTGTCTGGGTCTGTCTGGGTAAGGAGTCTGGTCCCTGTCTGGGTCTGGGTAAGGTGTCTGCTCCCTGTCTGGGTCTGTCTGGGTAAGGAGTCTACTCCCTGTCTAGGTCTGGGTAAGGTGTCTGCTCCCTGTCTGGGTCTGCGTAAGGAGTCTGCTTCCTGTCTGGGTCTGGTTAAGGTGTCTGCTCCATGTCTGGGTCTGTCTGGGTAAGGTGTCTGCTCCCTGTCTGGGTCTGTCTGGGTAAGGAGTCTACTCCCTGTCTAGGTCTGGGTAAGGAGTCTGCTCTCTGTCTGGGTTTGTCTGGGTAAGGTGTCTGCTCCCTGTCTGGGTCTGGTTATGGTGTCTACTCCCTGTCTGGGTCTGTCTGGGTAAGGAATCTCCTCCCTGTCTGGGGCTGGGAAAGGAGTCTGCTCCCTGTCTGGGTCTGTCTGGATAAGGTGTCTGGTCCTTGTCTGGGTCTGGGTAAGGTGTCTGCTCCCTGTCTGGGTCTGTCTGGGTAAGGAGTCTACTCCCTGTCTAGGTCTGTGTAAGGAGTCTGCTCTCTGTCTGGGTTTGTCTGGGTAAGGTGTCTGCTCTCTGTCTGGGTTTGTCTGGGTAAGGTGTCTGCTCCCTGTCTGGGTCTGTCAGGGTAAGGTGTCGACTCCCTGTCTGGGTCTGTCCGGGTAAGGTGTCTACTCCCTGTCTGGGTCTGTCTGGGTAAGGTGTCTGCTCCCTGTCTGGGTCTGGGTAAGGAGTCTGCTCTCTGTCTGGGTCTGGGTAAGGAGTCTGCTCCCTGTCTGGCTCTGTGTAAGGAGTCTGCTCCCTGTCTGGGTCTGTCTGGGTAAGGTGCCTGCTCCCTGTCTGCGTCTGTGTAAGGAGTCTGCTCCCTGTCTGGGTCTGTCTGGGTAAGGTGTCTGCTCCCTGTCTGGGTCTGTCTGGGTAAGGAGTCTGCTCCCTGTCTGGGTCTGTCTGGGTAAGGAGTCTGCTCCCTGTCTGGGTCTGGGTAAGGTGTCTGCTCCCTTTCTGGGTCTGTCTGGGTAAGGTGTCTGCTCCCTGTCTGGGTCTGGGTCAGGAGTCTACTCCCTGTCTGGGTCTGTTTGGGTAAGGTGTCTGCTCTCTGTCTGGGTCTGCCTGGGTACGGAGTCTGGTCCCTGTCTGCGTCTGGGTAAGGAGTCTGCTCCCTGTCTGGGTCTGTCTGGGTAAGGTGTCTGCTCCCTGTCTGGGTCTGTCTGGGTAAGGTGCCTGCTCCCTGTCTGGGTCTGTCTGGGTAAGGTGCCTGCTCCCTCTCTGGGTCTGTCTGGGTAAGGTGTCTGCTGCCTGTCTGGGTCTGTCTGGGTAAGGAGTCTGCTCCCTGTCTGGGTCTGGGTAAGGTGTCTGCTTCCTGTCTGGGTCTGTCTGGGTAAGGAGTCTGCTCCCTGTTTGGGTCTGTCTGGGTAAGGAGTCTGCTGCCTGTCTGGGTCTGGTTAAGGTGTCTGCTCCCTGTAAGGGTCTGTCTGGGTAAGGAGTCTGGTCCCTGTCTGGGTCTGTCTGGGTAAGATGTCTGCTCCATGTCTGGGTCTGGGTAAGGTGTCTGCTCCCTGTCTGGGTCTGGGTAAGGTGTCTGCTCCCTGTCTGGGTCTGCCTGGGTAAGGTGTCTGCTCCCTGTCTGGGTCTGTCTGGGTAAGGTTTCTGTTCCCTGTCTGGGTCTGGGTAAGGAGTCTGCTCCCTGTCTCGGTCTGGGTAAGGAGTCTACTCCCTCTCTGGGTCTGGGTAAGGTGTCTGCTCCCTGTCTGGGTCTGTCTGGGTAAGGAGTCGGCTCCCTGTCTTGGTAAGGTGTCTGCTCCCTTTCTGGGTCTGTCTGGGTCAGGTGTCTGCTCCCTGTCTGGGTCTGGGTAAGGTGTCTGCTCCCTGTCTGGGTCTGTCTGAGTAAGGTGTCTGCTCCCTGTCTGGGTCTGGCTAATTCCTGGGTAAGGTGTCTGCCCTCTGTCTGGGTAAGGTGTCTGCTCTCTGTCTGGGTAAGGTGTCTGCTCTCTCTCTGGGTCTGTCTGGGTAAGGAGTCTGCTCCCTCTCTGGGTCTGGGTTAGGTGTCCGCTCCCTGTCTGGGTCTGTCTGGGTAAGGTGTCTGCTCTCTCTCTGGGTCTGTCTGGGTGAGGTGTCTGCTCCCTGTCTGGGTCTGTCTGGGTAAGGAGTCTGCTCCCTGTCTGGGTCTGTCTGGGTAAGGTGTCTGCTCCCTGTCTGGGTCTGTCTGGGTAAGGTGTCTGCTCCCTGTCTGGGTCTGGGTAACGTGTCTGCTCCCTGTCTGGGTCTGTCTGGGTAAGGTGTCTGCTCCCTGTCTGGGTCTGTCTGGGTAAGGAGTCTGCTCCCTGTCTGGGTCTGTCTGGGTAAGGAGTCTGCTCCCCTCTGGGTCTGGGTAATTTGTCTGCTCCCTGTCTGGGTCTGTCTGGGTAAGGTGTCTGCTCCCGGTCTGGGTCTGTCTGGGTAAGGAGTCTGCTCCCTGTCTGGGTCTGTGTAAGGTGTCTGCTCCCTGTCTGGGTCTGTCTGGGTAAGGTGTCTGCTCCCTGTCTGGGTCTGGGTAAGGAGTCTGCTCCCTGTCTGGGTCTGGGTAAGGAGTCTGCTCCCTGTCTGGGTCTGGGTAAGGAGTCTGCTCCCTGTCTGGGTCTGTCTGGGTATGGAGTCTGCTCCCTGTCTGGATCTGAGTAAGGAGTCTACTCCGTGTCTGTGTCTGTCTGGGTAAGGTGTCTGCTCCCTGTCTGGGTCTGGGTAAGGAGTCTGCTCCCTGTCTGGGTCTGTCTGGGTAAGGTGTCTGATCCCTGTCTGGGTCTGGGTAAGGTGTCTGCTCCCTGTCTGGGTCTCTCTGGGTAAGGTGTCTGCTCTCTGTCTGGGTCTGCCTGGGTACGGAGTCTGGTCCCTGTCTGGGTCTGTCTGGGTAAGGAGTCTGCTCCCCTCTGGGTCTGGGTAAGGTGTCTGCTCCCTGTCTGGGTAAGGTGTCTGCTCCCTGTCTGGGTCTGGGTAAGGAGTCTACTCCCTCTGTGTGTCTGTCTGGGTAAGGAGTCTGCTCCCTGTCTGGGTCTGGGTAAGGAGTCTGCTCCCTGTCTGGGTCTGGGTAAGGAGTCTGCTCCCTGTCTGGGTCTGTCTGGGTATGGAGTCTGCTCCCTGTCTGGATCTGAGTAAGGAGTCTACTCTGTGTCTGTGTCTGTCTGGGTTAGGTGTCTGCTCCCTGTCTGGGTCTGTCTGGGTAAGGTGTCTGCTCTCTGTCTAGGTAAGGTGTCTGCTCCCTGTCTGGGTCTGGGAAAGATGTCTGCTCCCTGTCTGGGACTGGGTTAGGAGTCTGGTCTCTGTCTGGGTCTGTCTGGGTACGGTGTCTGCTCCCTGTCTGGGTCTGGGTAAGGAGTCTGCTCCCTGTCTGCGTCTGGGTAAGGAGTCTGCTCCTTGTCTGGGTCTGTCTGGGTAAGGAGTCTGCTCCCTGTCTGGGTCTGGGTAAGGAGTCTGCTCCCTGTCTGCGTCTGTGTAAGGAATCTGCTCCCTGTCTGGGTCTGTCTGGGTAAGGAATCTGCTCTCTGTCTGGGTCTGGGTAAGAAGTCTACTCCCTGTCTGGGTCTGTCTGGGTGAGGTGTCTTCTCCCTGTCTGGGTTTGTCTGGGTAAGGTGCCTGCTCCCTGTCTGGGTCTGTATGGGTAAGGTGTCTGCTCCCTGTCTGGGTAAGGAGTCTGCTCCTTGTCTGGGTCTGTCTGGGTAAGGAGTCTGCTCTCTGTCTGGGTCTGGGTAAGAGGTCTACTCCCTGTCTGGGTCTGTCTGGGTAAGGTGTCTGCTCCCTGTCTGGGTAAGGTGCCTGCTCCCTGTCTGGGTCTGTCTGGGTAAGGTGTCTGCTCCCTGTCTGGGTCTGTCTGGGTAAGGAGTCTGCTCCCTGTCTGGGTCTGTCTGGGTAAGGAGTCTGCTCCCTGTCTGGGTCTGGGTAAGGTGTCTGCTCCCTTTCTGGGTCTGGGTAAGGAGTCTGCTCCCTGTCTGGATCTGGGTAAGGTGTCTGCTCTCTGTCTGGGTCTGGGTAAGGAGTCTGCTCCCTGTCTGGCTCTGTGTAAGGAGTCTGCTCCCTGTCTGGGTCTGTCTGGGTAAGGTGCCTGCTCCCTGTCTGGGTCTGTGTAAGGAGTCTGCTCCCTGTCTGGGTCTGGGTAAGGTGTCTGCTCCCTGTCTGGGTCTGTCTGGGTAAGGAGTCTGCTCCCTGTCTGGGTCTGTCTGGGTAAGGAGTCTGCTGCCTGTCTGGGTCTGGTTAAGGTGTCTGCTCCCTGTCAGGGTCTGTCTGGGTAAGGAGTCTGCTCCCTGTCTGGCTCTGTGTAAGGTGTCTGCTCCCTGTCTGGATCTGAGTAAGGAGTCTGCTCCCTGTCTGGGTCTGGGTAAGGAGTCTGCTCCCTGTCTGGGTCTGTCTGCGTAAGGAGTCTGCTCCCTGTCTAGGTCTGGGTAAGGAGTCTGCTCTCTGTCTGGGTTTGTCTGGGTAAGGTGTCTGCTCCCTGTCTGGGTCTGGTTATGGTGTCTACTCCCTGTCTGGGTAAGGAATCTCCTCCCTGTCTGGGGCTGGGAAAGGAGTCTGCTCCCTGTCTGGGTCTGTCTGGATAAGTAGTCTGGTCCTTGTCTGGGTCTGGGTAAGGTGTCTGCTCCCTGTCTGGGTCTGTCTGGGTAAGGAGTCTACTCCCTGTCTAGGTCTGGGTAAGGAGTCTGCTCTCTGTCTGGGTTTGTCTGGGTAAGGTGTCTGCTCCCTGTCTGGGTCTGTCTGGGTAAGGTGTCTGCTCCCTGTCTGGGTCTGTCTGGGTAAGGAGTCTGCTCCCTGTCTGGGTCTGGGTAAGGAGTCTGCTCCCTGTCTGGGTCTGGGTAAGGTGTCTGCTCTCTGTCTGGGTCTGGGTAAGGTGTCTGGTCTCTGTCTGGGTCTGTCTGGGTAAGGAGTCTGCTCCCTGTCTGGGTCTGGGTAAGGAGTCTGGTCCCTGTCTTCGTCTGTCTGGGTAAGGTGTCTGCTCCCTTTCTGGGTCTGCGTAAGGTGTCTGCTCCCTGTCTGGATCTGAGTAAGGAGTCTGCTCCCTGTCTGGGTCTGGGTAAGGTGTCTGCTCCCTGTCTGGGTCTGTCTGGTTAAGGAGTCTGCTCCCTGTCAGGGTCTGTCTGGGTAAGGAGTCTGCTGCCTGTCTGGGTCTGGGTCTGTCTGGGTAAGGTGTCTGCTCCCTGTCTGGGTCTGTGTAAGTTTTCTGCTCCCTGTCTGGGTCTGGGTAAGGTGTCTGCTCCCTGTCTGGGTCTGTCTGGGTAAGGAGTCTGCTCCCTGTCTGGGTCTGTCTGTGTAAGGTGCCTGCTCCCTGTCTGGGTCTGTGTAAGGAGTCTGCTCCCTGTCTGGGTCTGTCTGGGTAAGGAGTCTGCTCCCTGTCTCGGTCTGTCTGTGTAAGGTGTCTGCTCCCTGTCTGGATCTGGGTAAGGAGTCTGCTCCCTGTCTGGGTCTGGGTAAGGTGTCTGCTCCCTGTCTGGGTCTGCCTGGGAAAGGAGTCTGCTCCCTGTCTGGGTCTGTCTGGGTAAGGAGTCTGCTCCCTGTCTGAGTCTGGGTCAGGTGTCTGCTCCCTGTCTGGGTCTGACTGGGTAAGGTGTCTGCTCCCTGTCTGGGTCTGTCTGGGTAAGGTGTCTGCTCCCTGTCTTGGTCTGGGTAAGGAGTCTGCTCCCTGTCTGGGTCTGTCTGGGTAAGGAGTCTGGTCCCTGTCTGGGTCTGTCTGGGTAAGATGTCTGCTCCATGTCTGGGTCTGGGTAAGGTGTCTGCTCCCTGTCTGGATCTGGGTAAGGAGTCTGCTCCCTGTCTGGGTCTGGGTAAGGTGTCTGCTCCCTGTCTGGGTCTGCGTAAGGAGTCTGCTCCCTGTCTGGGTCTGTCTGGGTAAGGAGTCTGCTCCCTGTCTGGGTCTGTCTGCGTAAGGGGTTTGCTCCCTGTCTGGCTCTGGTTAAGGTGTCTGCTCCCTGTCTGGGTCTGTCTGGGTAAGGAGTCTGGTCCCTGTCTGGGTCTGGGTAAGGTGTCTGCTCCCTGTCTGGGTCTGCGTAAGGAGTCTGCTTCCTGTCTGGGTCTGGTTAAGGTGTCTGCTCCATGTCTGGGTCTGTCTGGGTAAGGTGTCTGCTCCCTGTCTGGGTCTGTCTGGGTAAGGAGTCTACTCCCTGTCTAGGTCTGGGTAAGGAGTCTGCTCTCTGTCTGGGTTTGTCTGGGTAAGGTGTCTGCTCCCTGTCTGGGTCTGGTTATGGTGTCTACTCCCTGTCTGGGTCTGTCTGGGTAAGGAATCTCCTCCCTGTCTGGGGCTGGGAAAGGAGTCTGCTCCCTGTCTGGGTCTGTCTGGGTAAGGAGTCTGCTCCCTGTCTCGGTCTGTCTGTGTAAGGTGTCTGCTCCCTGTCTGGATCTGGGTAAGGAGTCTGCTCCCTGTCTGGGTCTGGGTAAGGTGTCTGCTCCCTGTCTGGGTCTGTCTGGGAAAGGAGTCTGCTCCCTGTCTGGGTCTGTCTGGGTAAGGAGTCTGCTCCCTGTCTGAGTCTGGGTCAGGTGTCTGCTCCCTGTCTGGGTCTGACTGGGTAAGGTGTCTGCTCCCTGTCTGGGTCTGTCTGGGTAAGGTGTCTGCTCCCTGTCTTGGTCTGGGTAAGGAGTCTGCTCCCTGTCTGGGTCTGTCTGGGTAAGGAGTCTGGTCCCTGTCTGGGTCTGTCTGGGTAAGATGTCTGCTCCCTGTCTGGATCTGGGTAAGGAGTCTGCTCCCTGTCTGGGTCTGGGTAAGGTGTCTGCTCCCTGTCTGGGTCTGCGTAAGGAGTCTGCTCCCTGTCTGGGTCTGTCTGGGTAAGGAGTCTGCTCCCTGTCTGGGTCTGTCTGCGTAAGGGTTTTGCTCCCTGTCTGGGTCTGGTTAAGGTGTCTGCTCCCTGTCTGGGTCTGTCTGGGTAAGGAGTCTGGTCCCTGTCTGGGTCTGGGTAAGGTGTCTGCTCCCTGTCTGGGTCTGTCTGGGTAAGGAGTCTACTCCCTGTCTAGGTCTGGGTAAGGTGTCTGCTCCCTGTCTGGGTCTGCGTAAGGAGTCTGCTTCCTGTCTGGGTCTGGTTAAGGTGTCTGCTCCATGTCTGGGTCTGTCTGGGTAAGGTGTCTGCTCCCTGTCTGGGTCTGTCTGGGTAAGGAGTCTACTCCCTGTCTAGGTCTGGGTAAGGAGTCTGCTCTCTGTCTGGGTTTGTCTGGGTAAGGTGTCTGCTCCCTGTCTGGGTCTGGTTATGGTGTCTACTCCCTGTCTGGGTCTGTCTGGGTAAGGAATCTCCTCCCTGTCTGGGGCTGGGAAAGGAGTCTGCTCCCTGTCTGGGTCTGTCTGGATAAGGTGTCTGGTCCTTGTCTGGGTCTGGGTAAGGTGTCTGCTCCCTGTCTGGGTCTGTCTGGGTAAGGAGTCTACTCCCTGTCTAGGTCTGTGTAAGGAGTCTGCTCTCTGTCTGGGTTTGTCTGGGTAAGGTGTCTGCTCCCTGTCTGGGTCTGTCTGGGTAAGGTGTCGACTCCCTGTCTGGGTCTGTCCGGGTAAGGTGTCTACTCCCTGTCTGGGTCTGTCTGGGTAAGGTGTCTGCTCCCTGTCTGAGTCTGTCTGGGTAAGGTGTCTGCTCCCTGTCTGGGTCTGTCTGGGTAAGGTGTCGACTCCCTGTCTGGGTCTGTCTGGGTAAGGAGTCTACTCCCTGTCTGGGTCTGGGTTAAGAGTCTGCTCCCTGTCTGGGTCTGGGTCAGGTGTCTGCTCCCTGTCTGGGTAAGGAGTCTGCTCCCTGTCTGGGTCTGTCTGGGTAAGGAGTCTACTCCCTCTCTGGGTCTGGGTAAGGTGTCTGCTCCCTGTCTGGGTCTGTCTGGGTAAGGTGTCTGCTCCCTGTCTATGTCTGGCTAATTCCTGGGTAAGGTGTCTGCCGTCTGTCTGGGTCTGTCTGGGTAAGGTGTCTGCTCCCTGTCTGGGTCTGGGTAAGGTGTCTGCTCCCTGTCTGGGTCTGGGTAAGCTGTCTGCTCCCTGTCTGGGTCTGTCTGCGTAAGGAGTCTGCTCCCTGTCTGGGTCTGGGTAAGGTGTCTGCTCCCTGTCTGGGTCTGTCTGGGTGAGGTGTCTGCTCCCTGTCTGGGCCTGTCTGGGTAAGGAGTCTGGTCTCTGTCTGGGTCTGGGTAAGGTGTCTGCTCCCTGTCTGGGTCTGTCTGGGTAAGGAGTCTGCTCTCTGTCTGGGTCTGTCTGGGTAAGGTGTCTGCTCCCTGTCTGGGTCTGTGTAAGGAGTCTGCTCCCTGTCTGGGTCTGGGTAAGGTGTCTGCTCCCTGTCTGGGTCTGTCTGGGTAAGATGTCTGCTCCATGTCTGGGTCTGTCTGGGTAAGGAGTCTGCTCCCTGTCTGGGTCTGTCTGGGTAAGGTGCCTGCTCCCTGTCTGGGTCTGTGTTAGGAGTCTGCTCCCTGTCTGGGTCTGTCTGGGTAAGGAGTCTGCTCCCTGTCTCGGTCTGTCTGTGTAAGGTGTCTGCTCCCTGTCTGGATCTGAGTAAGGAGTCTGCTCCCTGTCTGGGTCTGGGTAAGGTGTCTGCTCCCTGTCTGGGTCTGTCTCGGTAAGGAGTCTGCTCCCTGTCTGGGTCTGTCTGGTTAAGGAGTCTGCTGCCTGTCTGGGTCTGGTTAAGGTGTCTGCTCCCTGTCAGGGTCTGTCTGGGTAAGGAGTCTGGTCCCTGTCTGGGTCTGTCTGGGTAAGATGTCTGCTCCATGTCTGGGTCTGGGTAAGGAGTCTGCTCCCTGTCTGGATCTGGGTAAGGAGTCTGCTCCCTGTCTGGGTCTGGGTAAGGTGTCTGCTCCCTGTCTGGGTCTGCGTAAGGAGTCTGCTCCCTGTCTGGGTCTGTCTGGGTAAGGAGTCTGCTCCCTGTCTGGGTCTGTCTGGGTAAGGCGTTTGCTCCCTTTCTGGGCCTGGTTAAGGTGTCTGCTCCCTGTCTGGGTCTGTCTGGGTAAGGAGTCTGCTCCCTGTCTGGGTCTGGGTAAGGTGTCTGCTCCCTGTCTGGGTCTGTCTGGGTAAGGCGTCTACTCCCTGTCTCGGTCTGGGTAAGGTGTCTGCTCCCTGTCTGGGTCTGTGTAAGGCGTCTGCTTCCTGTCTGGGTCTGGTTAAGGTGTCTGCTCCCTGTCTGGGTCTGTCTGGGTAAGGTGTCTGCTCCCTGTCTGGGTCTGTCTGCGTAAGGAGTCTACTCCCTGTCTAGGTCTGGGTAAGGAGTCTGCTCTCTGTCTGGGTTTGTCTGGGTAAGGTGTCTTCTGCTCCCTGTCTGGGTCTGGTTATGGTGTCTACTCTCTGTCTGGGTAAGGAATCTCCTCCTGTCTGGGGCTGGGAAAGGAGTCTGCTCCCTGTCTGGGTCTGTCTGGATAAGGAGTCTGGTCCTTGTCTGGGTCTGGGTAAGGTGTCTGCTCCCTGTCTGGGTCTGTCTGGGTAAGGAGTCTACTCCCTGTCTAGGTCTGTGTAAGGAGTCTGCTCTCTGTCTGGGTTTGTCTGGGTAAGGTGTCTGCTCCCTGTCTGGGTCTGTCTGGGTAAGGTGTCGACTCCCTGTCTGGGTCTGTCTGGGAAAGGAGTCTGCTCCCTGTCTGGGTATGTCTGGGTAAGGAGTCTGCTCCCTGTCTGGGTCTGGGTAAGGAGTCTGCTCTCTGTCTGGTCTGTCTGGGTAAGGTGTCTGCTCTCTGTCTGGGTCTGTCTGAGTAAGGTGTCTGCTCCCTGTCTGGGTCTGGGGTATGGTGTCTGCTCCCTGTCTGGGTCTGTCTGCGTAAGGAGTCTGCTCCCTGTCTGGCTCTGGGTAAGGTGTCTGCTCCCTGTCTGGGTCTGGGTAAGGAGTCTGCACACTGTCTGGGTCTGTCTTGGTCTGGGTAAGGTGTCTGCTGGTTAAGGTGTCTGCTCCCTGTCTGGGTCTGTCTGGGTAAGGTGTCTGCTCCCTGTCTGGGTCTGTCTGGGTAAGGAGTCTGCTCCCTGTCTGGGTCTGGGTAAGGAGTCTGCTCCCCGTCTGGGTCTGGGTAAGGAGTCTGCTCTCTGTCTGGATCTGGGTAAGGAGTCTGCTCCCTGTCTGGGTCTGGGTAAGGAGTCTGGTCCCTGTCTTCGTCTGTCTGGTAAGGTGTCTGCTCCCTTTCTGGGTCTGCGTAAGGAGTCTGCTCCCTGTCTGGGCCTGTCTGGGTAAGGAGTCTGGTCTCTGTCTGGGTCTGGGTAAGGTGTCTGCTCCTGTCTGGGTCTGTCTGGGTAAGGTGTCTGCTCCCTGTCTGGGTCTGTCTGGGTAAGGTGTCTGCTCCCTGTCTGGGTCAGGGTAAGGTGCCTGCTCCCTGTCTGGGTCTGGGTAAAGAGTCTGCTCCCTGTCTGGATCTGGGTAAGGTGTCTGCTCTCTGTCTGGGTCTGGGTAAGGAGTCTGCTCCCTGTCTGGCTCTGTGTAAGGAGTCTGCTCCCTGTCTGGGTCTGTCTGGGTAAGGTGCCTGCTCCCTGTCTGGGTCTGTGTAAGGAGTCTGCTCCCTGTCTGGGTCTGTCTGGGTAAGGAGTCTGCTCCCTGTCTCGGTCTGTCTGTGTAAGGTGTCTGCTCCCTGTCTGGATCTGAGTAAGGAGTCTACTCTGTGTCTGTGTCTGTCTGGGTAAGGTGTCTGCTCCCTGTCTGGGTCTGTCTGGGTAAGGTGTCTGCTCTCTGTCTAGGTAAGGTGTCTGCTCCCTGTCTGGGTCTGGGAAAGATGTCTGCTCCCTGTCTGGGACTGGGTTAGGAGTCTGGTCTCTGTCTGGGTCTGTCTGGGTACGGTGTCTGCTCCCTGTCTGGGTCTGGGTAAGGAGTCTGCTCCCTGTCTGCGTCTGGGTAAGGAGTCTGCTCCTTGTCTGGGTCTGTCTGGGTAAGGAGTCTGCTCCCTGTCTGGGTCTGGGTAAGGAGTCTGCTCCCTGTCTGCGTCTGGGTAAGGAGTCTGCTCCCTGTCTGGGTCTGTCTGGGTAAGGAATCTGCTCTCTGTCTGGGTCTGGGTAAGAAGTCTACTCCCTGTCTGGGTCTGTCTGGGTAAGGTGTCTTCTCCCTGTCTGGGTTTGTCTGGGTAAGGTGCCTGCTCCCTGTCTGGGTCTGTATGGGTAAGGTGTCTGCTCCCTGTCTGGGTAAGGAGTCTGCTCCTTGTCTGGGTCTGTCTGGGTAAGGAGTCTGCTCTCTGTCTGGGTCTGGGTAAGAGGTCTACTCCCTGTCTGGGTCTGTCTGGGTAATGTGTCTGCTCCCTGTCTGGGTAAGGTGCCTGCTCCCAGTCTGGGTCTGTCTGGGTAAGGTGTCTGCTCCCTGTCTGGGTCTGTCTGGGTAAGGAGTCTGCTCCCTGTCTGGGTCTGTCTGGGTAAGGAGTCTGCTCCCTGTCTGGGTCTGGGTAAGGTGTCTGCTCCCTTTCTGGGTCTGGGTAAGGAGTCTGCTCCCTGTCTGGATCTGGGTAAGGTGTCTGCTCTCTGTCTGGGTCTGGGTAAGGAGTCTGCTCCCTGTCTGGCTCTGGTGTAAGGAGTCTGCTCCCTGTCTGGGTTTGTCTGGGTAAGGTGTCTGCTCCCTGTCTGGGTCTGTCTGGGTAAGGTGTCGACTCCCTGTCTGGGTCTGTCCGGGTAAGGTGTCTACTCCCTGTCTGGGTCTGTCTGGGTAAGGTGTCTGCTCCCTGTCTGAGTCTGTCTGGGTAAGGTGTCTGCTCCCCTGTCTGGGTCTGGGTAAGGAGTCTGGTCCCTGTCTTCGTCTGTCTGGGTAAGGTGTCTGCTCCCTTTCTGGGTCTGCGTAAGGTGTCTGCTCCCTGTCTGGATCTGAGTAAGGAGTCTGCTCCCTGTCTGGGTCTGGGTAAGGTGTCTGCTCCCTGTCTGGGTCTGTCTGGTTAAGGAGTCTGCTCCCTGTCAGGGTCTGTCTGGGTAAGGAGTCTGCTGCCTGTCTGGGTCTGGGTCTGTCTGGGTAAGGTGTCTGCTCCCTGTCTGGGTCTGTGTAAGGAGTCTGCTCCCTGTCTGGGTCTGGGTAAGGTGTCTGCTCCCTGTCTGGGTCTGCGTAAGGAGTCTGCTCCCTGTCTGGGTCTGTCTGGGTAAGGAGTCTGCTCCCTGTCTGGGTCTGTCTGCGTAAGGCGTTTGCTCCCTGTCTGGGTCTGGTTAAGGTGTCTGCTCCCTGTCTGGGTCTGTCTGGGTAAGGAGTCTGGTCCCTGTCTGGGTCTGGGTAAGGTGTCTGCTCCCTGTCTGGGTCTGTCTGGGTAAGGAGTCTACTCCCTGTCTAGGTCTGGGTAAGGTGTCTGCTCCCTGTCTGGGTCTGCGTAAGGAGTCTGCTTCCTGTCTGGGTCTGGTTAAGGTGTCTGCTCCATGTCTGGTCTGTCTGGGTAAGGTGTCTGCTCCCTGTCTGGGTCTGTCTGGGTAAGGAGTCTACTCCCTGTCTAGGTCTGGGTAAGGAGTCTGCTCTCTGTCTGGGTTTGTCTGGGTAAGGTGTCTGCTCCCTGTCTGGGTCTGGTTATGGTGTCTACTCCCTGTCTGGGTCTGTCTGGGTAAGGAATCTCCTCCCTGTCTGGGGCTGGGAAAGGAGTCTGCTCCCTGTCTGGGTCTGTCTGGATAAGGTGTCTGGTCCTTGTCTGGGTCTGGGTAAGGTGTCTGCTCCCTGTCTGGGTCTGTCTGGGTAAGGAGTCTACTCCCTGTCTAGGTCTGTGTAAGGAGTCTGCTCTCTGTCTGGGTTTGTCTGGGTAAGGTGTCTGCTCTCTGTCTGGGTTTGTCTGGGTAAGGTGTCTGCTCCCTGTCTGGGTCTGTCAGGGTAAGGTGTCGACTCCCTGTCTGGGTCTGTCCGGGTAAGGTGTCTACTCCCTGTCTGGGTCTGTCTGGGTAAGGTGTCTGCTCCCTGTCTGGGTCTGGGTAAGGAGTCTGCTCTCTGTCTGGGTCTGGGTAAGGAGTCTGCTCCCTGTCTGGCTCTGTGTAAGGAGTCTGCTCCCTGTCTGGGTCTGTCTGGGTAAGGTGCCTGCTCCCTGTCTGCGTCTGTGTAAGGAGTCTGCTCCCTGTCTGGGTCTGTCTGGGTAAGGTGTCTGCTCCCTGTCTGGGTCTGTCTGGGTAAGGAGTCTGCTCCCTGTCTGGGTCTGTCTGGGTAAGGAGTCTGCTCCCTGTCTGGGTCTGGGTAAGGTGTCTGCTCCCTTTCTGGGTCTGTCTGGGTAAGGTGTCTGCTCCCTGTCTGGGTCTGGGTCAGGAGTCTACTCCCTGTCTGGGTCTGTTTGGGTAAGGTGTCTGCTCTCTGTCTGGGTCTGCCTGGGTACGGAGTCTGGTCCCTGTCTGCGTCTGGGTAAGGAGTCTGCTCCCTGTCTGGGTCTGTCTGGGTAAGGTGTCTGCTCCCTGTCTGGGTCTGTCTGGGTAAGGTGCCTGCTCCCTGTCTGGGTCTGTCTGGGTAAGGTGCCTGCTCCCTCTCTGGGTCTGTCTGGGTAAGGTGTCTGCTGCCTGTCTGGGTCTGTCTGGGTAAGGAGTCTGCTCCCTGTCTGGGTCTGGGTAAGGTGTCTGCTCCCTGTCTGGGTCTGTCTGGGTAAGGAGTCTGCTCCCTGTTTGGGTCTGTCTGGGTAAGGAGTCTGCTGCCTGTCTGGGTCTGGTTAAGGTGTCTGCTCCCTGTAAGGGTCTGTCTGGGTAAGGAGTCTGGTCCCTGTCTGGGTCTGTCTGGGTAAGATGTCTGCTCCATGTCTGGGTCTGGGTAAGGTGTCTGCTCCCTGTCTGGGTCTGGGTAAGGTGTCTGCTCCCTGTCTGGGTCTGCCTGGGTAAGGTGTCTGCTCCCTGTCTGGGTCTGTCTGGGTAAGGTTTCTGTTCCCTGTCTGGGTCTGGGTAAGGAGTCTGCTCCCTGTCTCGGTCTGGGTAAGGAGTCTACTCCCTCTCTGGGTCTGGGTAAGGTGTCTGCTCCCTGTCTGGGTCTGTCTGGGTAAGGAGTGGTAAGGAGTCGGCTCCCTGTCTTGGTAAGGTGTCTGCTCCCTTTCTGGGTCTGTCTGGGTCAGGTGTCTGCTCCCTGTCTGGGTCTGGGTAAGGTGTCTGCTCCCTGTCTGGGTCTGTCTGAGTAAGGTGTCTGCTCCCTGTCTGGGTCTGGCTAATTCCTGGGTAAGGTGTCTGCCCTCTGTCTGGGTAAGGTGTCTGCTCTCTGTCTGGGTAAGGTGTCTGCTCTCTCTCTGGGTCTGTCTGGGTAAGGAGTCTGCTCCCTCTCTGGGTCTGGGTTAGGTGTCCGCTCCCTGTCTGGGTCTGTCTGGGTAAGGTGTCTGCTCTCTCTCTGGGTCTGTCTGGGTGAGGTGTCTGCTCCCTGTCTGGGTCTGTCTGGGTAAGGAGTCTGCTCCCTGTCTGGGTCTGTCTGGGTAAGGTGTCTGCTCCCTGTCTGGGTCTGTCTGGGTAAGGTGTCTGCTCCCTGTCTGGGTCTGGGTAACGTGTCTGCTCCCTGTCTGGGTCTGTCTGGGTAAGGTGTCTGCTCCCTGTCTGGGTCTGTCTGGGTAAGGAGTCTGCTCCCTGTCTGGGTCTGTCTGGGTAAGGAGTCTGCTCCCCTCTGGGTCTGGGTAATTTGTCTGCTCCCTGTCTGGGTCTGTCTGGGTAAGGTGTCTGCTCCCGGTCTGGGTCTGTCTGGGTAAGGAGTCTGCTCCCTGTCTGGGTCTGTGTAAGGTGTCTGCTCCCTGTCTGGGTCTGTCTGGGTAAGGTGTCTGCTCCCTGTCTGGGTCTGGGTAAGGAGTCTGCTCCCTGTCTGGGTCTGGGTAAGGAGTCTGCTCCCTGTCTGGGTCTGGGTAAGGAGTCTGCTCCCTGTCTGGGTCTGTCTGGGTATGGAGTCTGCTCCCTGTCTGGATCTGAGTAAGGAGTCTACTCCGTGTCTGTGTCTGTCTGGGTAAGGTGTCTGCTCCCTGTCTGGGTCTGGGTAAGGAGTCTGCTCCCTGTCTGGGTCTGTCTGGGTAAGGTGTCTGATCCCTGTCTGGGTCTGGGTAAGGTGTCTGCTCCCTGTCTGGGTCTCTCTGGGTAAGGTGTCTGCTCTCTGTCTGGGTCTGCCTGGGTACGGAGTCTGGTCCCTGTCTGGGTCTGTCTGGGTAAGGAGTCTGCTCCCCTCTGGGTCTGGGTAAGGTGTCTGCTCCCTGTCTGGGTAAGGTGTCTGCTCCCTGTCTGGGTCTGGGTAAGGAGTCTACTCCCTCTGTGTGTCTGTCTGGGTAAGGAGTCTGCTCCCTGTCTGGGTCTGGGTAAGGAGTCTGCTCCCTGTCTGGGTCTGGGTAAGGAGTCTGCTCCCTGTCTGGGTCTGTCTGGGTATGGAGTCTGCTCCCTGTCTGGATCTGAGTAAGGAGTCTACTCTGTGTCTGTGTCTGTCTGGGTTAGGTGTCTGCTCCCTGTCTGGGTCTGTCTGGGTAAGGTGTCTGCTCTCTGTCTAGGTAAGGTGTCTGCTCCCTGTCTGGGTCTGGGAAAGATGTCTGCTCCCTGTCTGGGACTGGGTTAGGAGTCTGGTCTCTGTCTGGGTCTGTCTGGGTACGGTGTCTGCTCCCTGTCTGGGTCTGGGTAAGGAGTCTGCTCCCTGTCTGCGTCTGGGTAAGGAGTCTGCTCCTTGTCTGGGTCTGTCTGGGTAAGGAGTCTGCTCCCTGTCTGGGTCTGGGTAAGGAGTCTGCTCCCTGTCTGCGTCTGTGTAAGGAATCTGCTCCCTGTCTGGGTCTGTCTGGGTAAGGAATCTGCTCTCTGTCTGGGTCTGGGTAAGAAGTCTACTCCCTGTCTGGGTCTGTCTGGGTGAGGTGTCTTCTCCCTGTCTGGGTTTGTCTGGGTAAGGTGCCTGCTCCCTGTCTGGGTCTGTATGGGTAAGGTGTCTGCTCCCTGTCTGGGTAAGGAGTCTGCTCCTTGTCTGGGTCTGTCTGGGTAAGGAGTCTGCTCTCTGTCTGGGTCTGGGTAAGAGGTCTACTCCCTGTCTGGGTCTGTCTGGGTAAGGTGTCTGCTCCCTGTCTGGGTAAGGTGCCTGCTCCCTGTCTGGGTCTGTCTGGGTAAGGTGTCTGCTCCCTGTCTGGGTCTGTCTGGGTAAGGAGTCTGCTCCCTGTCTGGGTCTGTCTGGGTAAGGAGTCTGCTCCCTGTCTGGGTCTGGGTAAGGTGTCTGCTCCCTTTCTGGGTCTGGGTAAGGAGTCTGCTCCCTGTCTGGATCTGGGTAAGGTGTCTGCTCTCTGTCTGGGTCTGGGTAAGGAGTCTGCTCCCTGTCTGGCTCTGTGTAAGGAGTCTGCTCCCTGTCTGGGTCTGTCTGGGTAAGGTGCCTGCTCCCTGTCTGGGTCTGTGTAAGGAGTCTGCTCCCTGTCTGGGTCTGGGTAAGGTGTCTGCTCCCTGTCTGGGTCTGTCTGGGTAAGGAGTCTGCTCCCTGTCTGGGTCTGTCTGGGTAAGGAGTCTGCTGCCTGTCTGGGTCTGGTTAAGGTGTCTGCTCCCTGTCAGGGTCTGTCTGGGTAAGGAGTCTGCTCCCTGTCTGGCTCTGTGTAAGGTGTCTGCTCCCTGTCTGGATCTGAGTAAGGAGTCTGCTCCCTGTCTGGGTCTGGGTAAGGAGTCTGCTCCCTGTCTGGGTCTGTCTGCGTAAGGAGTCTGCTCCCTGTCTAGGTCTGGGTAAGGAGTCTGCTCTCTGTCTGGGTTTGTCTGGGTAAGGTGTCTGCTCCCTGTCTGGGTCTGGTTATGGTGTCTACTCCCTGTCTGGGTAAGGAATCTCCTCCCTGTCTGGGGCTGGGAAAGGAGTCTGCTCCCTGTCTGGGTCTGTCTGGATAAGTAGTCTGGTCCTTGTCTGGGTCTGGGTAAGGTGTCTGCTCCCTGTCTGGGTCTGTCTGGGTAAGGAGTCTACTCCCTGTCTAGGTCTGGGTAAGGAGTCTGCTCTCTGTCTGGGTTTGTCTGGGTAAGGTGTCTGCTCCCTGTCTGGGTCTGTCTGGGTAAGGTGTCTGCTCCCTGTCTGGGTCTGTCTGGGTAAGGAGTCTGCTCCCTGTCTGGGTCTGGGTAAGGAGTCTGCTCCCTGTCTGGGTCTGGGTAAGGTGTCTGCTCTCTGTCTGGGTCTGGGTAAGGTGTCTGGTCTCTGTCTGGGTCTGTCTGGGTAAGGAGTCTGCTCCCTGTCTGGGTCTGGGTAAGGAGTCTGGTCCCTGTCTTCGTCTGTCTGGGTAAGGTGTCTGCTCCCTTTCTGGGTCTGCGTAAGGTGTCTGCTCCCTGTCTGGATCTGAGTAAGGAGTCTGCTCCCTGTCTGGGTCTGGGTAAGGTGTCTGCTCCCTGTCTGGGTCTGTCTGGTTAAGGAGTCTGCTCCCTGTCAGGGTCTGTCTGGGTAAGGAGTCTGCTGCCTGTCTGGGTCTGGGTCTGTCTGGGTAAGGTGTCTGCTCCCTGTCTGGGTCTGTGTAAGTTTTCTGCTCCCTGTCTGGGTCTGGGTAAGGTGTCTGCTCCCTGTCTGGGTCTGTCTGGGTAAGGAGTCTGCTCCCTGTCTGGGTCTGTCTGTGTAAGGTGCCTGCTCCCTGTCTGGGTCTGTGTAAGGAGTCTGCTCCCTGTCTGGGTCTGTCTGGGTAAGGAGTCTGCTCCCTGTCTCGGTCTGTCTGTGTAAGGTGTCTGCTCCCTGTCTGGATCTGGGTAAGGAGTCTGCTCCCTGTCTGGGTCTGGGTAAGGTGTCTGCTCCCTGTCTGGGTCTGCCTGGGAAAGGAGTCTGCTCCCTGTCTGGGTCTGTCTGGGTAAGGAGTCTGCTCCCTGTCTGAGTCTGGGTCAGGTGTCTGCTCCCTGTCTGGGTCTGACTGGGTAAGGTGTCTGCTCCCTGTCTGGGTCTGTCTGGGTAAGGTGTCTGCTCCCTGTCTTGGTCTGGGTAAGGAGTCTGCTCCCTGTCTGGGTCTGTCTGGGTAAGGAGTCTGGTCCCTGTCTGGGTCTGTCTGGGTAAGATGTCTGCTCCATGTCTGGGTCTGGGTAAGGTGTCTGCTCCCTGTCTGGATCTGGGTAAGGAGTCTGCTCCCTGTCTGGGTCTGGGTAAGGTGTCTGCTCCCTGTCTGGGTCTGCGTAAGGAGTCTGCTCCCTGTCTGGGTCTGTCTGGGTAAGGAGTCTGCTCCCTGTCTGGGTCTGTCTGCGTAAGGGGTTTGCTCCCTGTCTGGCTCTGGTTAAGGTGTCTGCTCCCTGTCTGGGTCTGTCTGGGTAAGGAGTCTGGTCCCTGTCTGGGTCTGGGTAAGGTGTCTGCTCCCTGTCTGGGTCTGCGTAAGGAGTCTGCTTCCTGTCTGGGTCTGGTTAAGGTGTCTGCTCCATGTCTGGGTCTGTCTGGGTAAGGTGTCTGCTCCCTGTCTGGGTCTGTCTGGGTAAGGAGTCTACTCCCTGTCTAGGTCTGGGTAAGGAGTCTGCTCTCTGTCTGGGTTTGTCTGGGTAAGGTGTCTGCTCCCTGTCTGGGTCTGGTTATGGTGTCTACTCCCTGTCTGGGTCTGTCTGGGTAAGGAATCTCCTCCCTGTCTGGGGCTGGGAAAGGAGTCTGCTCCCTGTCTGGGTCTGTCTGGGTAAGGAGTCTGCTCCCTGTCTCGGTCTGTCTGTGTAAGGTGTCTGCTCCCTGTCTGGATCTGGGTAAGGAGTCTGCTCCCTGTCTGGGTCTGGGTAAGGTGTCTGCTCCCTGTCTGGGTCTGTCTGGGAAAGGAGTCTGCTCCCTGTCTGGGTCTGTCTGGGTAAGGAGTCTGCTCCCTGTCTGAGTCTGGGTCAGGTGTCTGCTCCCTGTCTGGGTCTGACTGGGTAAGGTGTCTGCTCCCTGTCTGGGTCTGTCTGGGTAAGGTGTCTGCTCCCTGTCTTGGTCTGGGTAAGGAGTCTGCTCCCTGTCTGGGTCTGTCTGGGTAAGGAGTCTGGTCCCTGTCTGGGTCTGTCTGGGTAAGATGTCTGCTCCCTGTCTGGATCTGGGTAAGGAGTCTGCTCCCTGTCTGGGTCTGGGTAAGGTGTCTGCTCCCTGTCTGGGTCTGCGTAAGGAGTCTGCTCCCTGTCTGGGTCTGTCTGGGTAAGGAGTCTGCTCCCTGTCTGGGTCTGTCTGCGTAAGGGTTTTGCTCCCTGTCTGGGTCTGGTTAAGGTGTCTGCTCCCTGTCTGGGTCTGTCTGGGTAAGGAGTCTGGTCCCTGTCTGGGTCTGGGTAAGGTGTCTGCTCCCTGTCTGGGTCTGTCTGGGTAAGGAGTCTACTCCCTGTCTAGGTCTGGGTAAGGTGTCTGCTCCCTGTCTGGGTCTGCGTAAGGAGTCTGCTTCCTGTCTGGGTCTGGTTAAGGTGTCTGCTCCATGTCTGGGTCTGTCTGGGTAAGGTGTCTGCTCCCTGTCTGGGTCTGTCTGGGTAAGGAGTCTACTCCCTGTCTAGGTCTGGGTAAGGAGTCTGCTCTCTGTCTGGGTTTGTCTGGGTAAGGTGTCTGCTCCCTGTCTGGGTCTGGTTATGGTGTCTACTCCCTGTCTGGGTCTGTCTGGGTAAGGAATCTCCTCCCTGTCTGGGGCTGGGAAAGGAGTCTGCTCCCTGTCTGGGTCTGTCTGGATAAGGTGTCTGGTCCTTGTCTGGGTCTGGGTAAGGTGTCTGCTCCCTGTCTGGGTCTGTCTGGGTAAGGAGTCTACTCCCTGTCTAGGTCTGTGTAAGGAGTCTGCTCTCTGTCTGGGTTTGTCTGGGTAAGGTGTCTGCTCCCTGTCTGGGTCTGTCTGGGTAAGGTGTCGACTCCCTGTCTGGGTCTGTCCGGGTAAGGTGTCTACTCCCTGTCTGGGTCTGTCTGGGTAAGGTGTCTGCTCCCTGTCTGAGTCTGTCTGGGTAAGGTGTCTGCTCCCTGTCTGGGTCTGTCTGGGTAAGGTGTCGACTCCCTGTCTGGGTCTGTCTGGGTAAGGAGTCTACTCCCTGTCTGGGTCTGGGTTAAGAGTCTGCTCCCTGTCTGGGTCTGGGTCAGGTGTCTGCTCCCTGTCTGGGTAAGGAGTCTGCTCCCTGTCTGGGTCTGTCTGGGTAAGGAGTCTACTCCCTCTCTGGGTCTGGGTAAGGTGTCTGCTCCCTGTCTGGGTCTGTCTGGGTAAGGTGTCTGCTCCCTGTCTATGTCTGGCTAATTCCTGGGTAAGGTGTCTGCCGTCTGTCTGGGTCTGTCTGGGTAAGGTGTCTGCTCCCTGTCTGGGTCTGGGTAAGGTGTCTGCTCCCTGTCTGGGTCTGGGTAAGCTGTCTGCTCCCTGTCTGGGTCTGTCTGCGTAAGGAGTCTGCTCCCTGTCTGGGTCTGGGTAAGGTGTCTGCTCCCTGTCTGGGTCTGTCTGGGTGAGGTGTCTGCTCCCTGTCTGGGCCTGTCTGGGTAAGGAGTCTGGTCTCTGTCTGGGTCTGGGTAAGGTGTCTGCTCCCTGTCTGGGTCTGTCTGGGTAAGGAGTCTGCTCTCTGTCTGGGTCTGTCTGGGTAAGGTGTCTGCTCCCTGTCTGGGTCTGTGTAAGGAGTCTGCTCCCTGTCTGGGTCTGGGTAAGGTGTCTGCTCCCTGTCTGGGTCTGTCTGGGTAAGATGTCTGCTCCATGTCTGGGTCTGTCTGGGTAAGGAGTCTGCTCCCTGTCTGGGTCTGTCTGGGTAAGGTGCCTGCTCCCTGTCTGGGTCTGTGTTAGGAGTCTGCTCCCTGTCTGGGTCTGTCTGGGTAAGGAGTCTGCTCCCTGTCTCGGTCTGTCTGTGTAAGGTGTCTGCTCCCTGTCTGGATCTGAGTAAGGAGTCTGCTCCCTGTCTGGGTCTGGGTAAGGTGTCTGCTCCCTGTCTGGGTCTGTCTCGGTAAGGAGTCTGCTCCCTGTCTGGGTCTGTCTGGTTAAGGAGTCTGCTGCCTGTCTGGGTCTGGTTAAGGTGTCTGCTCCCTGTCAGGGTCTGTCTGGGTAAGGAGTCTGGTCCCTGTCTGGGTCTGTCTGGGTAAGATGTCTGCTCCATGTCTGGGTCTGGGTAAGGAGTCTGCTCCCTGTCTGGATCTGGGTAAGGAGTCTGCTCCCTGTCTGGGTCTGGGTAAGGTGTCTGCTCCCTGTCTGGGTCTGCGTAAGGAGTCTGCTCCCTGTCTGGGTCTGTCTGGGTAAGGAGTCTGCTCCCTGTCTGGGTCTGTCTGGGTAAGGCGTTTGCTCCCTTTCTGGGCCTGGTTAAGGTGTCTGCTCCCTGTCTGGGTCTGTCTGGGTAAGGAGTCTGCTCCCTGTCTGGGTCTGGGTAAGGTGTCTGCTCCCTGTCTGGGTCTGTCTGGGTAAGGCGTCTACTCCCTGTCTCGGTCTGGGTAAGGTGTCTGCTCCCTGTCTGGGTCTGTGTAAGGCGTCTGCTTCCTGTCTGGGTCTGGTTAAGGTGTCTGCTCCCTGTCTGGGTCTGTCTGGGTAAGGTGTCTGCTCCCTGTCTGGGTCTGTCTGCGTAAGGAGTCTACTCCCTGTCTAGGTCTGGGTAAGGAGTCTGCTCTCTGTCTGGGTTTGTCTGGGTAAGGTGTCTGCTCCCTGTCTGGGTCTGGTTATGGTGTCTACTCTCTGTCTGGGTAAGGAATCTCCTCCCTGTCTGGGGCTGGGAAAGGAGTCTGCTCCCTGTCTGGGTCTGTCTGGATAAGGAGTCTGGTCCTTGTCTGGGTCTGGGTAAGGTGTCTGCTCCCTGTCTGGGTCTGTCTGGGTAAGGAGTCTACTCCCTGTCTAGGTCTGTGTAAGGAGTCTGCTCTCTGTCTGGGTTTGTCTGGGTAAGGTGTCTGCTCCCTGTCTGGGTCTGTCTGGGTAAGGTGTCGACTCCCTGTCTGGGTCTGTCTGGGAAAGGAGTCTGCTCCCTGTCTGGGTATGTCTGGGTAAGGAGTCTGCTCCCTGTCTGGGTCTGGGTAAGGAGTCTGCTCTCTGTCTGGGTCTGTCTGGGTAAGGTGTCTGCTCTCTGTCTGGGTCTGTCTGAGTAAGGTGTCTGCTCCCTGTCTGGGTCTGGGTATGGTGTCTGCTCCCTGTCTGGGTCTGTCTGCGTAAGGAGTCTGCTCCCTGTCTGGCTCTGGGTAAGGTGTCTGCTCCCTGTCTGGGTCTGGGTAAGGAGTCTGCACACTGTCTGGGTCTGTCTTGGTCTGGGTAAGGTGTCTGCTGGTTAAGGTGTCTGCTCCCTGTCTGGGTCTGTCTGGGTAAGGTGTCTGCTCCCTGTCTGGGTCTGTCTGGGTAAGGAGTCTGCTCCCTGTCTGGGTCTGGGTAAGGAGTCTGCTCCCCGTCTGGGTCTGGGTAAGGAGTCTGCTCTCTGTCTGGATCTGGGTAAGGAGTCTGCTCCCTGTCTGGGTCTGGGTAAGGAGTCTGGTCCCTGTCTTCGTCTGTCTGGGTAAGGTGTCTGCTCCCTTTCTGGGTCTGCGTAAGGAGTCTGCTCCCTGTCTGGGCCTGTCTGGGTAAGGAGTCTGGTCTCTGTCTGGGTCTGGGTAAGGTGTCTGCTCCCTGTCTGGGTCTGTCTGGGTAAGGTGTCTGCTCCCTGTCTGGGTCTGTCTGGGTAAGGTGTCTGCTCCCTGTCTGGGTCAGGGTAAGGTGCCTGCTCCCTGTCTGGGTCTGGGTAAAGAGTCTGCTCCCTGTCTGGATCTGGGTAAGGTGTCTGCTCTCTGTCTGGGTCTGGGTAAGGAGTCTGCTCCCTGTCTGGCTCTGTGTAAGGAGTCTGCTCCCTGTCTGGGTCTGTCTGGGTAAGGTGCCTGCTCCCTGTCTGGGTCTGTGTAAGGAGTCTGCTCCCTGTCTGGGTCTGTCTGGGTAAGGAGTCTGCTCCCTGTCTCGGTCTGTCTGTGTAAGGTGTCTGCTCCCTGTCTGGATCTGAGTAAGGAGTCTGCTCCCTGTCTGGGTCTGGGTAAGGAGTCTGCTCTCTGTCTGGGTTTGTCTGGGTAAGGTGTCTGCTCCCTGTCTGGGTCTGGTTATGGTGTCTACTCCCTGTCTGGGTAAGGAATCTCCTCCCTGTCTGGGGCTGGGAAAGGAGTCTGCTCCCTGTCTGGGTCTGTCTGGATAAGGAGTCTGGTCCTTGTCTGGGTCTGGGTAAGGTGTCTGCTCCCTGTCTGGGTCTGTCTGGGTAAGGAGTCTACTCCCTGTCTAGGTCTGGGTAAGGAGTCTGCTCTCTGTCTGGGTTTGTCTGGGTAAGGTGTCTGCTCCCTGTCTGGGTCTGTCTGGGTAAGGTGTCTGCTCCCTGTCTGGGTCTGTCTGGGTAAGGAGTCTGCTCCCTGTCTGGGTCTGGGTAAGGAGTCTGCTCCCTGTCTGGGTCTGGGTAAGGTGTCTGCTCTCTGTCTGGGTCTGGGTAAGGTGTCTGGTCACTGTCTGGGTCTGTCTGGGTAAGGAGTCTGCTCCCTGTCTGGGTCTGGGTAAGGAGTCTGGTCCCTGTCTTCGTCTGTCTGGGTAAGGTGTCTGCTCCCTTTCTGGGTCTGCGTAAGGTGTCTGCTCCCTGTCTGGATCTGGGTAAGGTGTCTGCTCCCTGTCTGGGTCTGTCTGGTTAAGGAGTCTGCTCCCTGTCAGGGTCTGTCTGGGTAAGGAGTCTGCTGCCTGTCTGGGTCTGGGTCTGTCTGGGTAAGGAGTCTGCTCCCTGTCTGGGTCTGTGTAAGTTTTCTGCTCCCTGTCTGGGTCTGGGTAAGGTGTCTGCTCCCTGTCTGGGTCTGTCTGGGTAAGATGTCTGCTCCATGTCTGGGTCTGTCTGGGTAAGGAGTCTGCTCCCTGTCTGGGTCTGTCTGTGTAAGGTGCCTGCTCCCTGTCTGGGTCTGTGTAAGGAGTCTGCTCCCTGTCTGGGTCTGTCTGGGTAAGGAGTCTGCTCCCTGTCTCGGTCTGTCTGTGTAAGGTGTCTGCTCCCTGTCTGGATCTGGGTAAGGAGTCTGCTCCCTGTCTGGGTCTGGGTAAGGTGTCTGCTCCCTGTCTGGGTCTGTCTGGGAAAGGAGTCTGCTCCCTGTCTGGGTCTGTCTGGGTAAGGAGTCTGCTCCCTGTCTGAGTCTGGGTCAGGTGTCTGCTCCCTGTCTGGGTCTGACTGGGTAAGGTGTCTGCTCCCTGTCTGGGTCTGTCTGGGTAAGGTGTCTGCTCCCTGTCTTGGTCTGGGTAAGGAGTCTGCTCCCTGTCTGGGTCTGTCTGGGTAAGGAGACTGGTCCCTGTCTGGGTCTGTCTGGGTAAGATGTCTGCTCCATGTCTGGGTCTGGGTAAGGTGTCTGCTCCCTGTCTGGATCTGGGTAAGGAGTCTGCTCCCTGTCTGGGTCTGGGTAAGGTGTCTGCTCCCTGTCTGGGTCTGCGTAAGGAGTCTGCTCCCTGTCTGGGTCTGTCTGGGTAAGGAGTCTGCTCCCTGTCTGGGTCTGTCTGCGTAAGGGGTTTGCTCCCTGTCTGGGTCTGGTTAAGGTGTCTGCTCCCTGTCTGGGTCTGTCTGGGTAAGGAGTCTGGTCCCTGTCTGGGTCTGGGTAAGGTGTCTGCTCCCTGTCTGGGTCTGTCTGGGTAAGGAGTCTACTCCCTGTCTAGGTCTGGGTAAGGTGTCTGCTCCCTGTCTGGGTCTGCGTAAGGAGTCTGCTTCCTGTCTGGGTCTGGTTAAGGTGTCTGCTCCATGTCTGGGTCTGTCTGGGTAAGGTGTCTGCTCCCTGTCTGGGTCTGTCTGGGTAAGGAGTCTACTCCCTGTCTAGGTCTGGGTAAGGAGTCTGCTCTCTGTCTGGGTTTGTCTGGGTAAGGTGTCGACTCCCTGTCTGGGTCTGTCCGGGTAAGGTGTCTACTCCCTGTCTGGGTCTGTCTGGGTAAGGTGTCTGCTCCCTGTCTGAGTCTGTCTGGGTAAGGTGTCTGCTCCCTGTCTGGGTCTGGGTAAGGAGTCTGCTCTCTGTCTGGGTCTGGGTAAGGAGTCTGCTCCCTGTCTGGCTCCGTGTAAGGAGTCTGCTCCCTGTCTGGGTCTGTCTGGGTAAGGTGCCTGCTCCCTGTCTGCGTCTGTGTAAGGAGTCTGCTCCCTGTCTGGGTCTGTCTGGGTAAGGTGTCTTCTCCCTGTCTGGGTCTGTCTGGGTAAGGAGTCTGCTCCCTGTCTGGGTCTGTCTGGGTAAGGAGTCTGCTCCCTGTCTGGGTCTGGGTAAGGTGTCTGCTCCCTTTCTGGGTCTGTCTGGGTAAGGTGTCTGCTCCCTGTCTGGGTCTGGTTATGGTGTCTACTCCCTGTCTGGGTCTGTCTGGGTAAGGAATCTCCTCCCTGTCTGGGGCTGGGAAAGGAGTCTGCTCCCTGTCTGGGTCTGTCTGGGTAAGGAGTCTGCTCCCTGTCTCGGTCTGTCTGTGTAAGGTGTCTGCTCCCTGTCTGGATCTGGGTAAGGAGTCTTCTCCCTGTCTGGGTCTGGGTAAGGTGTCTGCTCCCTGTCTGGGTCTGTCTGGGTAAGGAGTCTACTCCGTGTCTAGGTCTGGGTAAGGTGTCTGCTCCCTGTCTGGGTCTGCGTAAGGAGTCTGCTTCCTGTCTGGGTCTGGTTAAGGTGTCTGCTCCATGTCTGGGTCTGTCTGGGTAAGGTGTCTGCTCCCTGTCTGGGTCTGTCTGGGTAAGGAGTCTACTCCCTGTCTAGGTCTGGGTAAGGAGTCTGCTCTCTGTCTGGGTTTGTCTGGGTAAGGTGTCTGCTCCCTGTCTGGGTCTGGTTATGGTGTCTACTCCCTGTCTGGGTCTGTCTGGGTAAGGAATCTCCTCCCTGTCTGGGGCTGGGAAAGGAGTCTGCTCCCTGTCTGGGTCTGTCTGGATAAGGTGTCTGGTCCTTGTCTGGGTCTGGGTAAGGTGTCTGCTCCCTGTCTGGGTCTGTCTGGGTAAGGAGTCTACTCCCTGTCTAGGTCTGTGTAAGGAGTCTGCTCTCTGTCTGGGTTTGTCTGGGTAAGGTGTCTGCTCCCTGTCTGGGTCTGTCTGGGTAAGGTGTCGACTCCCTGTCTGGGTCTGTCCGGGTAAGGTGTCTACTCCCTGTCTGGGTCTGTCTGGGTAAGGTGTCTGCTCCCTGTCTGGGTCTGGTTATGGTGTCTACTCCCTGTCTGGGTCTGTCTGGGTAAGGAATCTCCTCCCTGTCTGGGGCTGGGAAAGGAGTCTGCTCCCTGTCTGGGTCTGTCTGGATAAGGTGTCAGGTCCTTGTCTGGGTCTGGGTAAGGTGTCTGCTCCCTGTCTGGGTCTGTCTGGGTAAGGAGTCTACTCCCTGTCTAGGTCTGTGTAAGGAGTCTGCTCTCTGTCTGGGTTTGTCTGGGTAAGGTGTCTGCTCCCTGTCTGGGTCTGTCTGGGTAAGGTGTCGACTCCCTGTCTGGGTCTGTCCGGGTAAGGTGTCTACTCCCTGTCTGGGTCTGTCTGGGTAAGGTGTCTGCTCCCTGTCTGAGTCTGTCTGGGTAAGGTGTCTGCTCCCTGTCTGGGTCTGGGTAAGGAGTCTGCTCTCTGTCTGGGTCTGGGTAAGGAGTCTGCTCCCTGTCTGGCTCCGTGTAAGGAGTCTGCTCCCTGTCTGGGTCTGTCTGGGTAAGGTGCCTGCTCCCTGTCTGCGTCTGTGTAAGGAGTCTGCTCCCTGTCTGGGTCTGTCTGGGTAAGGTGTCTGCTCCCTGTCTGGGTCTGTCTGGGTAAGGAGTCTGCTCCCTGTCTGGGTCTGTCTGGGTAAGGAGTCTGCTCCCTGTCTGGGTCTGGGTAAGGTGTCTGCTCCCTTTCTGGGTCTGTCTGGGTAAGGTGTCTGCTCCCTGTCTGGGTCTGGGTCAGGAGTCTACTCCCTGTCTGGGTCTGTTTGGGTAAGGTGTCTGCTCTCTGTCTGGGTCTGCCTGGGTACGGAGTCTGGTCCCTGTCTGCGTCTGGGTAAGGAGTCTGCTCCCTGTCTGGGTCTGTCTGGGTAAGGTGTCTGCTCCCTGTCTGGGTCTGTCTGGGTAAGGTGCCTGCTCCCTGTCTGGGTCTGTCTGGGTAAGGTGCCTGCTCCCTCTCTGGGTCTGTCTGGGTAAGGTGTCTGCTGCCTGTCTGGGTCTGTCTGGGTAAGGAGTCTGCTCCCTGTCTGGGTCTGGGTAAGGTGTCTGCTCCCTGTCTGGGTCTGTCTGGGTAAGGAGTCTGCTCCCTGTTTGGGTCTGTCTGGGTAAGGAGTCTGCTGCCTGTCTGGGTCTGGTTAAGGTGTCTGCTCCCTGTAAGGGTCTGTCTGGGTAAGGAGTCTGGTCCCTGTCTGGGTCTGTCTGGGTAAGATGTCTGCTCCATGTCTGGGTCTGGGTAAGGTGTCTGCTCCCTGTCTGGGTCTGGGTAAGGTGTCTGCTCCCTGTCTGGGTCTGCGTAAGGAGTTTGCTCCCTGTCTGGGTAAGGAGTCTGCTCCCTGTCTGGGTCTGTCTGGGTAAGGAGTCTGCTCCCTGTCTGGGTCTGGGTAAGGTGTCTGCTCCCTGTCTGGGTCTGCCTGGGTAAGGTGTCTGCTCCCTGTCTGGGTCTGTCTGGGTAAGGTTTCTGTTCCCTGTCTGGGTCTGGGTAAGGAGTCTGCTCCCTGTCTCGGTCTGGGTAAGGAGTCTACTCCCTCTCTGGGTCTGGGTAAGGTGTCTGCTCCCTGTCTGGGTCTGTCTGGGTAAGGAGTCGGCTCCCTGTCTGGGTAAGGTGTCTGCTCCCTTTCTGGGTCTGTCTGGGTCAGGTGTATGCTCCCTGTCTGGGTCTGGGTAAGGTGTCTGCTCCCTGTCTGGGTCTGTCTGAGTAAGGTGTCTGCTCCCTGTCTGGGTCTGGCTAATTCCTGGGTAAGGTGTCTGCCCTCTGTCTGGGTCTGTCTGGGTAAGGTGTCTGCTCTCTGTCTGGGTAAGGTGTCTGCTCTCTCTCTGGGTCTGTCTGGGTAAGGAGTCTGCTCCCTCTCTGGGTCTGGGTTAGGTGTCCGCTCCCTGTCTGGGTCTGTCTGGGTAAGGTGTCTGCTCTCTCTCTGGGTCTGTCTGGGTGAGGTGTCTGCTCCCTGTCTGGGTCTGTCTGGGTAAGGAGTCTGCTCCCTGTCTGGGTCTGTCTGGGTAAGGTGTCTGCTCCCTGTCTGGGTCTGTCTGGGTAAGGTGTCTGCTCCCTGTCTGGGTCTGGGTAACGTGTCTGCTCCCTGTCTGGGTCTGTCTGGGTAAGGTGTCTGCTCCCTGTCTGGGTCTGTCTGGGTAAGGAGTCTGCTCCCCTCTGGGTCTGGGTAATTTGTCTGCTCCCTGTCTGGGTCTGTCTGGGTAAGGTGTCTGCTCCCGGTCTGGGTCTGTCTGGGTAAGGAGTCTGCTCCCTGTCTGGGTCTGTGTAAGGTGTCTGCTCCCTGTCTGGGTCTGTCTGGGTAAGGTGTCTGCTCCCTGTCTGGGTCTGGGTAAGGAGTCTGCTCCCTGTCTGGGTCTGGGTAAGGAGTCTGCTCCCTGTCTGGGTCTGGGTAAGGAGTCTGCTCCCTGTCTGGGTCTGTCTGGGTATGGAGTCTGCTCCCCGTCTGGATCTGAGTAAGGAGTCTACTCCGTGTCTGTGTCTGTCTGGGTAAGGTGTCTGCTCCCTGTCTGGGTCTGGGTAAGGAGTCTGCTCCCTGTCTGGGTCTGTCTGGGTAAGGTGTCTGCTCCCTGTCTGGGTCTGGGTAAGGTGACTGCTCCCTGTCTGGGTCTCTCTGGGTAAGGTGTCTGCTCTCTGTCTGGGTCTGCCTGGGTACGGAGTCTGGTCCCTGTCTGGGTCTGTCTGGGTAAGGAGTCTGCTCCCCTCTGGGTCTGGGTAAGGTGTCTGCTCCCTGTCTGGGTCTGTCTGGGTAAGGTGTCTGCTCCCTGTCTGGGTCTGGGTAAGGAGTCTACTCCCTCTGTGTGTCTGTCTGGGTAAGGAGTCTGCTCCCTGTCTGGGTCTGGGTAAGGAGTCTGCTCCCTGTCTGGGTCTGGGTAAGGAGTCTGCTCCCTGTCTGGGTCTGTCTGGGTATGGAGTCTGCTCCCTGTCTGGATCTGAGTAAGGAGTCTACTCTGTGTCTGTGTCTGTCTGGGTAAGGTGTCTGCTCCCTGTCTGGGTCTGTCTGGGTAAGGAGTCTACTCCCTGTCTAGGTCTGGGTAAGGAGTCTGCTCTCTGTCTGGGTTTGTCTGGGTAAGGTGTCTGCTCCCTGTCTGGGTCTGGTTATGGTGTCTACTCCCTGTCTGGGTCTGTCTGGGTAAGGAATCTCCTCCCTGTCTGGGGCTGGGAAAGGAGTCTGCTCCCTCTCTGGGTCTGTCTGGGTAAGGAGTCTGCTCCCTGTCTCGGTCTGTCTGTGTAAGGTGTCTGCTCCCTGTCTGGATCTGGGTAAGGAGTCTGCTCCCTGTCTGGGTCGGGGTAAGGTGTCTGCTCCCTGTCTGGGTCTGTCTGGGTAAGGAGTCTACTCCGTGTCTAGGTCTGGGTAAGGTGTCTGCTCCCTGTCTGGGTCTGCGTAAGGAGTCTGCTTCCTGTCTGGGTCTGGTTAAGGTGTCTGCTCCATGTCTGGGTCTGTCTGGGTAAGGTGTCTGCTCCCTGTCTGGGTCTGTCTGGGTAAGGAGTCTACTCCCTGTCTAGGTCTGGGTAAGGAGTCTGCTCTCTGTCTGGGTTTGTCTGGGTAAGGTGTCTGCTCCCTGTCTGGGTCTGGTTATGGTGTCTACTCCCTGTCTGGGTCTGTCTGGGTAAGGAATCTCCTCCCTGTCTGGGGCTGGGAAAGGAGTCTGCTCCCTGTCTGGGTCTGTCTGGATAAGGTGTCTGGTCCTTGTCTGGGTCTGGGTAAGGTGTCTGCTCCCTGTCTGGGTCTGTCTGGGTAAGGAGTCTACTCCCTGTCTAGGTCTGTGTAAGGAGTCTGCTCTCTGTCTGGGTTTGTCTGGGTAAGGTGTCTGCTCCCTGTCTGGGTCTGTCTGGGTAAGGTGTCGACTCCCTGTCTGGGTCTGTCCGGGTAAGGTGTCTACTCCCTGTCTGGGTCTGTCTGGGTAAGGTGTCTGCTCCCTGTCTGGGTCTGGTTATGGTGTCTACTCCCTGTCTGGGTCTGTCTGGGTAAGGAATCTCCTCCCTGTCTGGGGCTGGGAAAGGAGTCTGCTCCCTGTCTGGGTCTGTCTGGATAAGGTGTCTGGTCCTTGTCTGGGTCTGGGTAAGGTGTCTGCTCCCTGTCTGGGTCTGTCTGGGTAAGGAGTCTACTCCCTGTCTAGGTCTGTGTAAGGAGTCTGCTCTCTGTCTGGGTTTGTCTGGGTAAGGTGTCTGCTCCCTGTCTGGGTCTGTCTGGGTAAGGTGTCGACTCCCTGTCTGGGTCTGTCCGGGTAAGGTGTCTACTCCCTGTCTGGGTCTGTCTGGGTAAGGTGTCTGCTCCCTGTCTGAGTCTGTCTGGGTAAGGTGTCTGCTCCCTGTCTGGGTCTGGGTAAGGAGTCTGCTCTCTGTCTGGGTCTGGGTAAGGAGTCTGCTCCCTGTCTGGCTCCGTGTAAGGAGTCTGCTCCCTGTCTGGGTCTGTCTGGGTAAGGTGCCTGCTCCCTGTCTGCGTCTGTGTAAGGAGTCTGCTCCCTGTCTGGGTCTGTCTGGGTAAGGTGTCTGCTCCCTGTCTGGGTCTGTCTGGGTAAGGAGTCTGCTCCCTGTCTGGGTCTGTCTGGGTAAGGAGTCTGCTCCCTGTCTGGGTCTGGGTAAGGTGTCTGCTCCCTTTCTGGGTCTGTCTGGGTAAGGTGTCTGCTCCCTGTCTGGGTCTGGGTCAGGAGTCTACTCCCTGTCTGGGTCTGTTTGGGTAAGGTGTCTGCTCTCTGTCTGGGTCTGCCTGGGTACGGAGTCTGGTCCCTGTCTGCGTCTGGGTAAGGAGTCTGCTCCCTGTCTGGGTCTGTCTGGGTAAGGTGTCTGCTCCCTGTCTGGGTCTGTCTGGGTAAGGTGCCTGCTCCCTGTCTGGGTCTGTCTGGGTAAGGTGCCTGCTCCCTCTCTGGGTCTGTCTGGGTAAGGTGTCTGCTGCCTGTCTGGGTCTGTCTGGGTAAGGAGTCTGCTCCCTGTCTGGGTCTGGGTAAGGTGTCTGCTCCCTGTCTGGGTCTGTCTGGGTAAGGAGTCTGCTCCCTGTTTGGGTCTGTCTGGGTAAGGAGTCTGCTGCCTGTCTGGGTCTGGTTAAGGTGTCTGCTCCCTGTAAGGGTCTGTCTGGGTAAGGAGTCTGGTCCCTGTCTGGGTCTGTCTGGGTAAGATGTCTGCTCCATGTCTGGGTCTGGGTAAGGTGTCTGCTCCCTGTCTGGGTCTGGGTAAGGTGTCTGCTCCCTGTCTGGGTCTGCGTAAGGAGTTTGCTCCCTGTCTGGGTAAGGAGTCTGCTCCCTGTCTGGGTCTGTCTGGGTAAGGAGTCTGCTCCCTGTCTGGGTCTGGGTAAGGTGTCTGCTCCCTGTCTGGGTCTGCCTGGGTAAGGTGTCTGCTCCCTGTCTGGGTCTGTCTGGGTAAGGTTTCTGTTCCCTGTCTGGGTCTGGGTAAGGAGTCTGCTCCCTGTCTCGGTCTGGGTAAGGAGTCTACTCCCTCTCTGGGTCTGGGTAAGGTGTCTGCTCCCTGTCTGGGTCTGTCTGGGTAAGGAGTCGGCTCCCTGTCTGGGTAAGGTGTCTGCTCCCTTTCTGGGTCTGTCTGGGTCAGGTGTATGCTCCCTGTCTGGGTCTGGGTAAGGTGTCTGCTCCCTGTCTGGGTCTGTCTGAGTAAGGTGTCTGCTCCCTGTCTGGGTCTGGCTAATTCCTGGGTAAGGTGTCTGCCCTCTGTCTGGGTCTGTCTGGGTAAGGTGTCTGCTCTCTGTCTGGGTAAGGTGTCTGCTCTCTCTCTGGGTCTGTCTGGGTAAGGAGTCTGCTCCCTCTCTGGGTCTGGGTTAGGTGTCCGCTCCCTGTCTGGGTCTGTCTGGGTAAGGTGTCTGCTCTCTCTCTGGGTCTGTCTGGGTGAGGTGTCTGCTCCCTGTCTGGGTCTGTCTGGGTAAGGAGTCTGCTCCCTGTCTGGGTCTGTCTGGGTAAGGTGTCTGCTCCCTGTCTGGGTCTGTCTGGGTAAGGTGTCTGCTCCCTGTCTGGGTCTGGGTAACGTGTCTGCTCCCTGTCTGGGTCTGTCTGGGTAAGGTGTCTGCTCCCTGTCTGGGTCTGTCTGGGTAAGGAGTCTGCTCCCCTCTGGGTCTGGGTAATTTGTCTGCTCCCTGTCTGGGTCTGTCTGGGTAAGGTGTCTGCTCCCGGTCTGGGTCTGTCTGGGTAAGGAGTCTGCTCCCTGTCTGGGTCTGTGTAAGGTGTCTGCTCCCTGTCTGGGTCTGTCTGGGTAAGGTGTCTGCTCCCTGTCTGGGTCTGGGTAAGGAGTCTGTTCCCTGTCTGGGTCTGGGTAAGGAGTCTGCTCCCTGTCTGGGTCTGGGTAAGGAGTCTGCTCCCTGTCTGGGTCTGTCTGGGTATGGAGTCTGCTCCCCGTCTGGATCTGAGTAAGGAGTCTACTCCGTGTCTGTGTCTGTCTGGGTAAGGTGTCTGCTCCCTGTCTGGGTCTGGGTAAGGAGTCTGCTCCCTGTCTGGGTCTGTCTGGGTAAGGTGTCTGCTCCCTGTCTGGGTCTGGGTAAGGTGTCTGCTCCCTGTCTGGGTCTCTCTGGGTAAGGTGTCTGCTCTCTGTCTGGGTCTGCCTGGGTACGGAGTCTGGTCCCTGTCTGGGTCTGTCTGGGTAAGGAGTCTGCTCCCCTCTGGGTCTGGGTAAGGTGTCTGCTCCCTGTCTGGGTCTGTCTGGGTAAGGAGTCTGCTCCCTGTCTGGGTCTGGGTAAGGAGTCTGCTCCCTGTCTGGGTCTGGGTAAGGAGTCTGCTCCCTGTCTGGGTCTGTCTGGGTATGGAGTCTGCTCCCTGTCTGGATCTGAGTAAGGAGTCTACTCTGTGTCTGTGTCTGTCTGGGTAAGGTGTCTGCTCCCTGTCTGGGTCTGTCTGGGTAAGGTGTCTGCTCTCTGTCTAGGTAAGGTGTCTGCTCCCTGTCTGGGTCTGGGTAAGATGTCTGCTCCCTGTCTGGGACTGGGTTAGGAGTCTGGTCTCTGTCTGGGTCTGTCTGGGTACGGTGTCTGCTCCCTGTCTGGGTCTGGGTAAGGAGTCTGCTCCCTGTCTGCGTCTGGGTAAGGAGTCTGCTCCTTGTCTGGGTCTGTCTGGGTAAGGAGTCTGCTCCCTGTCTGGGTCTGGGTAAGGAGTCTGCTCCCTGTCTGCGTCTGGGTAAGGAGTCTGCTCCCTGTCTGGGTCTGTCTGGGTAAGGAATCTGCTCTCTGTCTGGGTCTGGGTAAGAAGTCTACTCCCTGTCTGGGTCTGTCTGGGTAAGGTGTCTTCTCCCTGTCTGGGTTTGTCTGGGTAAGGTGCCTGCTCCCTGTCTGGGTCTGTATGGGTAAGGTGTCTGCTCCCTGTCTGGCTCTGTGTAAGGAGTCTGCTCCCTGTCTGGGTCTGTCTGGGTAAGGAGTCTGCTCCCTGTCTCGGTCTGGGTAAGAGGTCTACTCCCTGTCTGGGTCTGTCTGGGTAAGGTGTCTGCTCCCTGTCTGGGTAAGGTGCCTGCTCCCTGTCTGGGTCTGTCTGGGTAAGGTGTCTGCTCCCTGTCTGGGTCTGTCTGGGTAAGGAGTCTGCTCCCTGTCTGGGTCTGTCTGGGTAAGGAGTCTGCTCCCTGTCTGGGTCTGGGTAAGGTGTCTGCTCCCTTTCTGGGTCTGGGTAAGGAGTCTGCTCCCTGTCTGGATCTGGGTAAGGTGTCTGCTCTCTGTCTGGGTCTGGGTAAGGAGTCTGCTCCCTGTCTGGCTCTGTGTAAGGAGTCTGCTCCCTGTCTGGGTCTGTCTGGGTAAGGTGCCTGCTCCCTGTCTGGGTCTGTGTAAGGAGTCTGCTCCCTGTCTGGGTCTGGGTAAGGTGTCTGCTCCCTGTCTGGGTCTGTCTGGGTAAGGAGTCTGCTCCCTGTCAGGGTCTGTCTGGGTAAGGAGTCTGCTCCCTGTCTGGCTCTGTGTAAGGAGTCTGCTCCCTGTCTGGGTCTGTCTGGGTAAGGAGTCTGCTCCCTGTCTCGGTCTGTCTGTGTAAGGTGTCTGCTCCCTGTCTGGATCTGAGTAAGGAGTCTGCTCCCTGTCTGGGTCTGGGTAAGGAGTCTGCTCCCTGTCTGGGTCTGTCTGCGTAAGGAGTCTGCTCCCTGTCTAGGTCTGGGTAAGGAGTCTGCTCTCTGTCTGGGTTTGTCTGGGTAAGGTGTCTGCTCCCTGTCTGGGTCTGGTTATGGTGTCTACTCCCTGTCTGGGTAAGGAATCTCCTCCCTGTCTGGGGCTGGGAAAGGAGTCTGCTCCCTGTCTGGGTCTGTCTGGATAAGGAGTCTGGTCCTTGTCTGGGTCTGGGTAATGTGTCTGCTCCCTGTCTGGGTCTGTCTGGGTAAGGAGTCTACTCCCTGTCTAGGTCTGGGTAAGGAGTCTGCTCTCTGTCTGGGTTTGTCTGGGTAAGGTGTCTGCTCCCTGTCTGGGTCTGTCTGGGTAAGGTGTCTGCTCCCTGTCTGGGTATGTCTGGGTAAGGAGTCTGCTCCCTGTCTGGGTCTGGGTAAGGAGTCTGCTCCCTGTCTGGGTCTGGGTAAGGTGTCTGCTCTCTGTCTGGGTCTGGGTAAGGTGTCTGGTCTCTGTCTGGGTCTGTCTGGGTAAGGAGTCTGCTCCCTGTCTGGGTCTGGGTAAGGAGTCTGGTCCCTGTCTTCGTCTGTCTGGGTAAGGTGTCTGCTCCCTTTCTGGGTCTGCGTAAGGTGTCTGCTCCCTGTCTGGATCTGAGTAAGGAGTCTGCTCCCTGTCTGGGTCTGGGTAAGGTGTCTGCTCCCTGTCTGGGTCTGTCTGGTTAAGGAGTCTGCTCCCTGTCAGGGTCTGTCTGGGTAAGGAGTCTGCTGCCTGTCTGGGTCTGGGTCTGTCTGGGTAAGGTGTCTGCTCCCTGTCTGGGTCTGTGTAAGTTTTCTGCTCCCTGTCTGGGTCTGGGTAAGGTGTCTGCTCCCTGTCTGGGTCTGTCTGGGTAAGATGTCTGCTCCATGTCTGGGTCTGTCTGGGTAAGGAGTCTGCTCCCTGTCTGGGTCTGTCTGTGTAAGGTGCCTGCTCCCTGTCTGGGTCTGGGTAAGGTGTCTGCTCCCTGTCTGGGTCTGCCTGGGAAAGGAGTCTGCTCCCTGTCTGGGTCTGTCTGGGTAAGGAGTCTGCTCCCTGTCTGAGTCTGGGTCAGGTGTCTGCTCCCTGTCTGGGTCTGACTGGGTAAGGTGTCTGCTCCCTGTCTGGATCTGGGTAAGGAGTCTGCTCCCTGTCTGGGTCTGGGTAAGGTGTCTGCTCCCTGTCTGGGTCTGTCTGGGTAAGGTGTCTGCTCCCTGTCTTGGTCTGGGTAAGGAGTCTGCTCCCTGTCTGGGTCTGTCTGGGTAAGGAGTCTGGTCCCTGTCTGGGTCTGTCTGGGTAAGATGTCTGCTCCATGTCTGGGTCTGGGTAAGGTGTCTGCTCCCTGTCTGGATCTGGGTAAGGAGTCTGCTCCCTGTCTGGGTCTGGGTAAGGTGTCTGCTCCCTGTCTGGGTCTGCGTAAGGAGTCTGCTCCCTGTCTGGGTCTGTCTGGGTAAGGGGTTTGCTCCCTGTCTGGGTCTGGTTAAGGTGTCTGCTCCCTGTCTGGGTCTGTCTGGGTAAGGAGTCTGGTCCCTGTCTGGGTCTGGGTAAGGTGTCTGCTCCCTGTCTGGGTCTGTCTGGGTAAGGAGTCTACTCCCTGTCTAGGTCTGGGTAAGGTGTCTGCTCCCTGTCTGGGTCTGCGTAAGGAGTCTGCTTCCTGTCTGGGTCTGGTTAAGGTGTCTGCTCCATGTCTGGGTCTGTCTGGGTAAGGTGTCTGCTCCCTGTCTGGGTCTGTCTGGGTAAGGAGTCTACTCCCTGTCTAGGTCTGGGTAAGGAGTCTGCTCTCTGTCTGGGTTTGTCTGGGTAAGGTGTCTGCTCCCTGTCTGGGTCTGGTTATGGTGTCTACTCCCTGTCTGGGTCTGTCTGGGTAAGGAATCTCCTCCCTGTCTGGGGCTGGGAAAGGAGTCTGCTCCCTGTCTGGGTCTGTCTGGGTAAGGAGTCTGCTCCCTGTCTCGGTCTGTCTGTGTAAGGTGTCTGCTCCCTGTCTGGATCTGGGTAAGGAGTCTGCTCCCTGTCTGGGTCTGGGTAAGGTGTCTGCTCCCTGTCTGGGTCTGTCTGGGTAAGGAGTCTACTCCGTGTCTAGGTCTGGGTAAGGTGTCTGCTCCCTGTCTGGGTCTGCGTAAGGAGTCTGCTTCCTGTCTGGGTCTGGTTAAGGTGTCTGCTCCATGTCTGGGTCTGTCTGGGTAAGGTGTCTGCTCCCTGTCTGGGTCTGTCTGGGTAAGGAGTCTACTCCCTGTCTAGGTCTGGGTAAGGAGTCTGCTCTCTGTCTGGGTTTGTCTGGGTAAGGTGTCTGCTCCCTGTCTGGGTCTGGTTATGGTGTCTACTCCCTGTCTGGGTCTGTCTGGGTAAGGAATCTCCTCCCTGTCTGGGGCTGGGAAAGGAGTCTGCTCCCTGTCTGGGTCTGTCTGGGTAAGGAGTCTACTCCCTGTCTAGGTCTGTGTAAGGAGTCTGCTCTCTGTCTGGGTTTGTCTGGGTAAGGTGTCTGCTCCCTGTCTGGGTCTGTCTGGGTAAGGTGTCGACTCCCTGTCTGGGTCTGTCCGGGTAAGGTGTCTACTCCCTGTCTGGGTCTGTCTGGGTAAGGTGTCTGCTCCCTGTCTGGGTCTGGTTATGGTGTCTACTCCCTGTCTGGGTCTGTCTGGGTAAGGAATCTCCTCCCTGTCTGGGGCTGGGAAAGGAGTCTGCTCCCTGTCTGGGTCTGTCTGGATAAGGTGTCAGGTCCTTGTCTGGGTCTGGGTAAGGTGTCTGCTCCCTGTCTGGGTCTGTCTGGGTAAGGAGTCTACTCCCTGTCTAGGTCTGTGTAAGGAGTCTGCTCTCTGTCTGGGTTTGTCTGGGTAAGGTGTCTGCTCCCTGTCTGGGTCTGTCTGGGTAAGGTGTCGACTCCCTGTCTGGGTCTGTCCGGGTAAGGTGTCTACTCCCTGTCTGGGTCTGTCTGGGTAAGGTGTCTGCTCCCTGTCTGAGTCTGTCTGGGTAAGGTGTCTGCTCCCTGTCTGGGTCTGGGTAAGGAGTCTGCTCTCTGTCTGGGTCTGGGTAAGGAGTCTGCTCCCTGTCTGGCTCCGTGTAAGGAGTCTGCTCCCTGTCTGGGTCTGTCTGGGTAAGGTGCCTGCTCCCTGTCTGCGTCTGTGTAAGGAGTCTGCTCCCTGTCTGGGTCTGTCTGGGTAAGGTGTCTGCTCCCTGTCTGGGTCTGTCTGGGTAAGGAGTCTGCTCCCTGTCTGGGTCTGTCTGGGTAAGGAGTCTGCTCCCTGTCTGGGTCTGGGTAAGGTGTCTGCTCCCTTTCTGGGTCTGTCTGGGTAAGGTGTCTGCTCCCTGTCTGGGTCTGGGTCAGGAGTCTACTCCCTGTCTGGGTCTGTTTGGGTAAGGTGTCTGCTCTCTGTCTGGGTCTGCCTGGGTACGGAGTCTGGTCCCTGTCTGCGTCTGGGTAAGGAGTCTGCTCCCTGTCTGGGTCTGTCTGGGTAAGGTGTCTGCTCCCTGTCTGGGTCTGTCTGGGTAAGGTGCCTGCTCCCTGTCTGGGTCTGTCTGGGTAAGGTGCCTGCTCCCTCTCTGGGTCTGTCTGGGTAAGGTGTCTGCTGCCTGTCTGGGTCTGTCTGGGTAAGGAGTCTGCTCCCTGTCTGGGTCTGGGTAAGGTGTCTGCTCCCTGTCTGGGTCTGTCTGGGTAAGGAGTCTGCTCCCTGTTTGGGTCTGTCTGGGTAAGGAGTCTGCTGCCTGTCTGGGTCTGGTTAAGGTGTCTGCTCCCTGTAAGGGTCTGTCTGGGTAAGGAGTCTGGTCCCTGTCTGGGTCTGTCTGGGTAAGATGTCTGCTCCATGTCTGGGTCTGGGTAAGGTGTCTGCTCCCTGTCTGGGTCTGGGTAAGGTGTCTGCTCCCTGTCTGGGTCTGCGTAAGGAGTTTGCTCCCTGTCTGGGTAAGGAGTCTGCTCCCTGTCTGGGTCTGTCTGGGTAAGGAGTCTGCTCCCTGTCTGGGTCTGGGTAAGGTGTCTGCTCCCTGTCTGGGTCTGCCTGGGTAAGGTGTCTGCTCCCTGTCTGGGTCTGTCTGGGTAAGGTTTCTGTTCCCTGTCTGGGTCTGGGTAAGGAGTCTGCTCCCTGTCTCGGTCTGGGTAAGGAGTCTACTCCCTCTCTGGGTCTGGGTAAGGTGTCTGCTCCCTGTCTGGGTCTGTCTGGGTAAGGAGTCGGCTCCCTGTCTGGGTAAGGTGTCTGCTCCCTTTCTGGGTCTGTCTGGGTCAGGTGTATGCTCCCTGTCTGGGTCTGGGTAAGGTGTCTGCTCCCTGTCTGGGTCTGTCTGAGTAAGGTGTCTGCTCCCTGTCTGGGTCTGGCTAATTCCTGGGTAAGGTGTCTGCCCTCTGTCTGGGTCTGTCTGGGTAAGGAGTCTGCTCCCTCTCTGGGTCTGGGTTAGGTGTCCGCTCCCTGTCTGGGTCTGTCTGGGTAAGGTGTCTGCTCTCTCTCTGGGTCTGTCTGGGTGAGGTGTCTGCTCCCTGTCTGGGTCTGTCTGGGTAAGGAGTCTGCTCCCTGTCTGGGTCTGTCTGGGTAAGGTGTCTGCTCCCTGTCTGGGTCTGTCTGGGTAAGGTGTCTGCTCCCTGTCTGGGTCTGGGTAACGTGTCTGCTCCCTGTCTGGGTCTGTCTGGGTAAGGTGTCTGCTCCCTGTCTGGGTCTGTCTGGGTAAGGAGTCTGCTCCCCTCTGGGTCTGGGTAATTTGTCTGCTCCCTGTCTGGGTCTGTCTGGGTAAGGTGTCTGCTCCCGGTCTGGGTCTGTCTGGGTAAGGAGTCTGCTCCCTGTCTGGGTCTGTGTAAGGTGTCTGCTCCCTGTCTGGGTCTGTCTGGGTAAGGTGTCTGCTCCCTGTCTGGGTCTGGGTAAGGAGTCTGCTCCCTGTCTGGGTCTGGGTAAGGAGTCTGCTCCCTGTCTGGGTCTGGGTAAGGAGTCTGCTCCCTGTCTGGGTCTGTCTGGGTATGGAGTCTGCTCCCCGTCTGGATCTGAGTAAGGAGTCTACTCCGTGTCTGTGTCTGTCTGGGTAAGGTGTCTGCTCCCTGTCTGGGTCTGGGTAAGGAGTCTGCTCCCTGTCTGGGTCTGTCTGGGTAAGGTGTCTGCTCCCTGTCTGGGTCTGGGTAAGGTGACTGCTCCCTGTCTGGGTCTCTCTGGGTAAGGTGTCTGCTCTCTGTCTGGGTCTGCCTGGGTACGGAGTCTGGTCCCTGTCTGGGTCTGTCTGGGTAAGGAGTCTGCTCCCCTCTGGGTCTGGGTAAGGTGTCTGCTCCCTGTCTGGGTCTGTCTGGGTAAGGTGTCTGCTCCCTGTCTGGGTCTGGGTAAGGAGTCTACTCCCTCTGTGTGTCTGTCTGGGTAAGGAGTCTGCTCCCTGTCTGGGTCTGGGTAAGGAGTCTGCTCCCTGTCTGGGTCTGGGTAAGGAGTCTGCTCCCTGTCTGGGTCTGTCTGGGTATGGAGTCTGCTCCCTGTCTGGATCTGAGTAAGGAGTCTACTCTGTGTCTGTGTCTGTCTGGGTAAGGTGTCTGCTCCCTGTCTGGGTCTGTCTGGGTAAGGAGTCTACTCCCTGTCTAGGTCTGGGTAAGGAGTCTGCTCTCTGTCTGGGTTTGTCTGGGTAAGGTGTCTGCTCCCTGTCTGGGTCTGGTTATGGTGTCTACTCCCTGTCTGGGTCTGTCTGGGTAAGGAATCTCCTCCCTGTCTGGGGCTGGGAAAGGAGTCTGCTCCCTCTCTGGGTCTGTCTGGGTAAGGAGTCTGCTCCCTGTCTCGGTCTGTCTGTGTAAGGTGTCTGCTCCCTGTCTGGATCTGGGTAAGGAGTCTGCTCCCTGTCTGGGTCGGGGTAAGGTGTCTGCTCCCTGTCTGGGTCTGTCTGGGTAAGGAGTCTACTCCGTGTCTAGGTCTGGGTAAGGTGTCTGCTCCCTGTCTGGGTCTGCGTAAGGAGTCTGCTTCCTGTCTGGGTCTGGTTAAGGTGTCTGCTCCATGTCTGGGTCTGTCTGGGTAAGGTGTCTGCTCCCTGTCTGGGTCTGTCTGGGTAAGGAGTCTACTCCCTGTCTAGGTCTGGGTAAGGAGTCTGCTCTCTGTCTGGGTTTGTCTGGGTAAGGTGTCTGCTCCCTGTCTGGGTCTGGTTATGGTGTCTACTCCCTGTCTGGGTCTGTCTGGGTAAGGAATCTCCTCCCTGTCTGGGGCTGGGAAAGGAGTCTGCTCCCTGTCTGGGTCTGTCTGGATAAGGTGTCTGGTCCTTGTCTGGGTCTGGGTAAGGTGTCTGCTCCCTGTCTGGGTCTGTCTGGGTAAGGAGTCTACTCCCTGTCTAGGTCTGTGTAAGGAGTCTGCTCTCTGTCTGGGTTTGTCTGGGTAAGGTGTCTGCTCCCTGTCTGGGTCTGTCTGGGTAAGGTGTCGACTCCCTGTCTGGGTCTGTCCGGGTAAGGTGTCTACTCCCTGTCTGGGTCTGTCTGGGTAAGGTGTCTGCTCCCTGTCTGGGTCTGGTTATGGTGTCTACTCCCTGTCTGGGTCTGTCTGGGTAAGGAATCTCCTCCCTGTCTGGGGCTGGGAAAGGAGTCTGCTCCCTGTCTGGGTCTGTCTGGATAAGGTGTCTGGTCCTTGTCTGGGTCTGGGTAAGGTGTCTGCTCCCTGTCTGGGTCTGTCTGGGTAAGGAGTCTACTCCCTGTCTAGGTCTGTGTAAGGAGTCTGCTCTCTGTCTGGGTTTGTCTGGGTAAGGTGTCTGCTCCCTGTCTGGGTCTGTCTGGGTAAGGTGTCGACTCCCTGTCTGGGTCTGTCCGGGTAAGGTGTCTACTCCCTGTCTGGGTCTGTCTGGGTAAGGTGTCTGCTCCCTGTCTGAGTCTGTCTGGGTAAGGTGTCTGCTCCCTGTCTGGGTCTGGGTAAGGAGTCTGCTCTCTGTCTGGGTCTGGGTAAGGAGTCTGCTCCCTGTCTGGCTCCGTGTAAGGAGTCTGCTCCCTGTCTGGGTCTGTCTGGGTAAGGTGCCTGCTCCCTGTCTGCGTCTGTGTAAGGAGTCTGCTCCCTGTCTGGGTCTGTCTGGGTAAGGTGTCTGCTCCCTGTCTGGGTCTGTCTGGGTAAGGAGTCTGCTCCCTGTCTGGGTCTGTCTGGGTAAGGAGTCTGCTCCCTGTCTGGGTCTGGGTAAGGTGTCTGCTCCCTTTCTGGGTCTGTCTGGGTAAGGTGTCTGCTCCCTGTCTGGGTCTGGGTCAGGAGTCTACTCCCTGTCTGGGTCTGTTTGGGTAAGGTGTCTGCTCTCTGTCTGGGTCTGCCTGGGTACGGAGTCTGGTCCCTGTCTGCGTCTGGGTAAGGAGTCTGCTCCCTGTCTGGGTCTGTCTGGGTAAGGTGTCTGCTCCCTGTCTGGGTCTGTCTGGGTAAGGTGCCTGCTCCCTGTCTGGGTCTGTCTGGGTAAGGTGCCTGCTCCCTCTCTGGGTCTGTCTGGGTAAGGTGTCTGCTGCCTGTCTGGGTCTGTCTGGGTAAGGAGTCTGCTCCCTGTCTGGGTCTGGGTAAGGTGTCTGCTCCCTGTCTGGGTCTGTCTGGGTAAGGAGTCTGCTCCCTGTTTGGGTCTGTCTGGGTAAGGAGTCTGCTGCCTGTCTGGGTCTGGTTAAGGTGTCTGCTCCCTGTAAGGGTCTGTCTGGGTAAGGAGTCTGGTCCCTGTCTGGGTCTGTCTGGGTAAGATGTCTGCTCCATGTCTGGGTCTGGGTAAGGTGTCTGCTCCCTGTCTGGGTCTGGGTAAGGTGTCTGCTCCCTGTCTGGGTCTGCGTAAGGAGTTTGCTCCCTGTCTGGGTAAGGAGTCTGCTCCCTGTCTGGGTCTGTCTGGGTAAGGAGTCTGCTCCCTGTCTGGGTCTGGGTAAGGTGTCTGCTCCCTGTCTGGGTCTGCCTGGGTAAGGTGTCTGCTCCCTGTCTGGGTCTGTCTGGGTAAGGTTTCTGTTCCCTGTCTGGGTCTGGGTAAGGAGTCTGCTCCCTGTCTCGGTCTGGGTAAGGAGTCTACTCCCTCTCTGGGTCTGGGTAAGGTGTCTGCTCCCTGTCTGGGTCTGTCTGGGTAAGGAGTCGGCTCCCTGTCTGGGTAAGGTGTCTGCTCCCTTTCTGGGTCTGTCTGGGTCAGGTGTATGCTCCCTGTCTGGGTCTGGGTAAGGTGTCTGCTCCCTGTCTGGGTCTGTCTGAGTAAGGTGTCTGCTCCCTGTCTGGGTCTGGCTAATTCCTGGGTAAGGTGTCTGCCCTCTGTCTGGGTCTGTCTGGGTAAGGTGTCTGCTCTCTGTCTGGGTAAGGTGTCTGCTCTCTCTCTGGGTCTGTCTGGGTAAGGAGTCTGCTCCCTCTCTGGGTCTGGGTTAGGTGTCCGCTCCCTGTCTGGGTCTGTCTGGGTAAGGTGTCTGCTCTCTCTCTGGGTCTGTCTGGGTGAGGTGTCTGCTCCCTGTCTGGGTCTGTCTGGGTAAGGAGTCTGCTCCCTGTCTGGGTCTGTCTGGGTAAGGTGTCTGCTCCCTGTCTGGGTCTGTCTGGGTAAGGAGTCTACTCCCTGTCTAGGTCTGGGTAAGGAGTCTGCTCTCTGTCTGGGTTTGTCTGGGTAAGGTGTCTGCTCCCTGTCTGGGTCTGTCTGGGTAAGGTGTCTGCTCCCTGTCTGGGTCTGTCTGGGTAAGGAGTCTGCTCCCTGTCTGGGTCTGGGTAAGGAGTCTGCTCCCTGTCTGGGTCTGGGTAAGGTGTCTGCTCTCTGTCTGGGTCTGGGTAAGGTGTCTGGTCTCTGTCTGGGTCTGTCTGGGTAAGGAGTCTGCTCCCTGTCTGGGTCTGGGTAAGGAGTCTGGTCCCTGTCTTCGTCTGTCTGGGTAAGGTGTCTGCTCCCTTTCTGGGTCTGCGTAAGGTGTCTGCTCCCTGTCTGGATCTGAGTAAGGAGTCTGCTCCCTGTCTGGGTCTGGGTAAGGTGTCTGCTCCCTGTCTGGGTCTGTCTGGTTAAGGAGTCTGCTCCCTGTCAGGGTCTGTCTGGGTAAGGAGTCTGCTGCCTGTCTGGGTCTGGGTCTGTCTGGGTAAGGTGTCTGCTCCCTGTCTGGGTCTGTGTAAGTTTTCTGCTCCCTGTCTGGGTCTGGGTAAGGTGTCTGCTCCCTGTCTGGGTCTGTCTGGGTAAGATGTCTGCTCCATGTCTGGGTCTGTCTGGGTAAGGAGTCTGCTCCCTGTCTGGGTCTGTCTGTGTAAGGTGCCTGCTCCCTGTCTGGGTCTGTGTAAGGAGTCTGCTCCCTGTCTGGGTCTGTCTGGGTAAGGAGTCTGCTCCCTGTCTCGGTCTGTCTGTGTAAGGTGTCTGCTCCCTGTCTGGATCTGGGTAAGGAGTCTGCTCCCTGTCTGGGTCTGGGTAAGGTGTCTGCTCCCTGTCTGGGTCTGCCTGGGAAAGGAGTCTGCTCCCTGTCTGGGTCTGTCTGGGTAAGGAGTCTGCTCCCTGTCTGAGTCTGGGTCAGGTGTCTGCTCCCTGTCTGGGTCTGACTGGGTAAGGTGTCTGCTCCCTGTCTGGGTCTGTCTGGGTAAGGTGTCTGCTCCCTGTCTTGGTCTGGGTAAGGAGTCTGCTCCCTGTCTGGGTCTGTCTGGGTAAGGAGTCTGGTCCCTGTCTGGGTCTGTCTGGGTAAGATGTCTGCTCCATGTCTGGGTCTGGGTAAGGTGTCTGCTCCCTGTCTGGATCTGGGTAAGGAGTCTGCTCCCTGTCTGGGTCTGGGTAAGGTGTCTGCTCCCTGTCTGGGTCTGCGTAAGGAGTCTGCTCCCTGTCTGGGTCTGTCTGGGTAAGGAGTCTGCTCCCTGTCTGGGTCTGTCTGCGTAAGGGGTTTGCTCCCTGTCTGGCTCTGGTTAAGGTGTCTGCTCCCTGTCTGGGTCTGTCTGGGTAAGGAGTCTGGTCCCTGTCTGGGTCTGGGTAAGGTGTCTGCTCCCTGTATGGGTCTGTCTGGGTAAGGAGTCTACTCCCTGTCTAGGTCTGGGTAAGGTGTCTGCTCCCTGTCTGGGTCTGCGTAAGGAGTCTGCTTCCTGTCTGGGTCTGGTTAAGGTGTCTGCTCCATGTCTGGGTCTGTCTGGGTAAGGTGTCTGCTCCCTGTCTGGGTCTGTCTGGGTAAGGAGTCTACTCCCTGTCTAGGTCTGGGTAAGGAGTCTGCTCTCTGTCTGGGTTTGTCTGGGTAAGGTGTCTGCTCCCTGTCTGGGTCTGGTTATGGTGTCTACTCCCTGTCTGGGTCTGTCTGGGTAAGGAATCTCCTCCCTGTCTGGGGCTGGGAAAGGAGTCTGCTCCCTGTCTGGGTCTGTCTGGGTAAGGAGTCTGCTCCCTGTCTCGGTCTGTCTGTGTAAGGTGTCTGCTCCCTGTCTGGATCTGGGTAAGGAGTCTGCTCCCTGTCTGGGTCTGGGTAAGGTGTCTGCTCCCTGTCTGGGTCTGTCTGGGAAAGGAGTCTGCTCCCTGTCTGGGTCTGTCTGGGTAAGGAGTCTGCTCCCTGTCTGAGTCTGGGTCAGGTGTCTGCTCCCTGTCTGGGTCTGACTGGGTAAGGTGTCTGCTCCCTGTCTGGGTCTGTCTGGGTAAGGTGTCTGCTCCCTGTCTTGGTCTGGGTAAGGAGTCTGCTCCCTGTCTGGGTCTGTCTGGGTAAGGAGTCTGGTCCCTGTCTGGGTCTGTCTGGGTAAGATGTCTGCTCCCTGTCTGGATCTGGGTAAGGAGTCTGCTCCCTGTCTGGGTCTGGGTAAGGTGTCTGCTCCCTGTCTGGGTCTGCGTAAGGAGTCTGCTCCCTGTCTGGGTCTGTCTGGGTAAGGAGTCTGCTCCCTGTCTGGGTCTGTCTGCGTAAGGGTTTTGCTCCCTGTCTGGGTCTGGTTAAGGTGTCTGCTCCCTGTCTGGGTCTGTCTGGGTAAGGAGTCTGGTCCCTGTCTGGGTCTGGGTAAGGTGTCTGCTCCCTGTCTGGGTCTGTCTGGGTAAGGAGTCTACTCCCTGTCTAGGTCTGGGTAAGGTGTCTGCTCCCTGTCTGGGTCTGCGTAAGGAGTCTGCTTCCTGTCTGGGTCTGGTTAAGGTGTCTGCTCCATGTCTGGGTCTGTCTGGGTAAGGTGTCTGCTCCCTGTCTGGGTCTGTCTGGGTAAGGAGTCTACTCCCTGTCTAGGTCTGGGTAAGGAGTCTGCTCTCTGTCTGGGTTTGTCTGGGTAAGGTGTCTGCTCCCTGTCTGGGTCTGGTTATGGTGTCTACTCCCTGTCTGGGTCTGTCTGGGTAAGGAATCTCCTCCCTGTCTGGGGCTGGGAAAGGAGTCTGCTCCCTGTCTGGGTCTGTCTGGATAAGGTGTCTGGTCCTTGTCTGGGTCTGGGTAAGGTGTCTGCTCCCTGTCTGGGTCTGTCTGGGTAAGGAGTCTACTCCCTGTCTAGGTCTGTGTAAGGAGTCTGCTCTCTGTCTGGGTTTGTCTGGGTAAGGTGTCTGCTCCCTGTCTGGGTCTGTCTGGGTAAGGTGTCGACTCCCTGTCTGGGTCTGTCCGGGTAAGGTGTCTACTCCCTGTCTGGGTCTGTCTGGGTAAGGTGTCTGCTCCCTGTCTGAGTCTGTCTGGGTAAGGTGTCTGCTCCCTGTCTGGGTCTGTCTGGGTAAGGTGTCGACTCCCTGTCTGGGTCTGTCTGGGTAAGGAGTCTACTCCCTGTCTGGGTCTGGGTTAAGAGTCTGCTCCCTGTCTGGGTCTGGGTCAGGTGTCTGCTCCCTGTCTGGGTAAGGAGTCTGCTCCCTGTCTGGGTCTGTCTGGGTAAGGAGTCTACTCCCTCTCTGGGTCTGGGTAAGGTGTCTGCTCCCTGTCTGGGTCTGTCTGGGTAAGGTGTCTGCTCCCTGTCTATGTCTGGCTAATTCCTGGGTAAGGTGTCTGCCGTCTGTCTGGGTCTGTCTGGGTAAGGTGTCTGCTCCCTGTCTGGGTCTGGGTAAGGTGTCTGCTCCCTGTCTGGGTCTGGGTAAGCTGTCTGCTCCCTGTCTGGGTCTGTCTGCGTAAGGAGTCTGCTCCCTGTCTGGGTCTGGGTAAGGTGTCTGCTCCCTGTCTGGGTCTGTCTGGGTGAGGTGTCTGCTCCCTGTCTGGGCCTGTCTGGGTAAGGAGTCTGGTCTCTGTCTGGGTCTGGGTAAGGTGTCTGCTCCCTGTCTGGGTCTGTCTGGGTAAGGAGTCTGCTCTCTGTCTGGGTCTGTCTGGGTAAGGTGTCTGCTCCCTGTCTGGGTCTGTGTAAGGAGTCTGCTCCCTGTCTGGGTCTGGGTAAGGTGTCTGCTCCCTGTCTGGGTCTGTCTGGGTAAGATGTCTGCTCCATGTCTGGGTCTGTCTGGGTAAGGAGTCTGCTCCCTGTCTGGGTCTGTCTGGGTAAGGTGCCTGCTCCCTGTCTGGGTCTGTGTTAGGAGTCTGCTCCCTGTCTGGGTCTGTCTGGGTAAGGAGTCTGCTCCCTGTCTCGGTCTGTCTGTGTAAGGTGTCTGCTCCCTGTCTGGATCTGAGTAAGGAGTCTGCTCCCTGTCTGGGTCTGGGTAAGGTGTCTGCTCCCTGTCTGGGTCTGTCTCGGTAAGGAGTCTGCTCCCTGTCTGGGTCTGTCTGGTTAAGGAGTCTGCTGCCTGTCTGGGTCTGGTTAAGGTGTCTGCTCCCTGTCAGGGTCTGTCTGGGTAAGGAGTCTGGTCCCTGTCTGGGTCTGTCTGGGTAAGATGTCTGCTCCATGTCTGGGTCTGGGTAAGGAGTCTGCTCCCTGTCTGGATCTGGGTAAGGAGTCTGCTCCCTGTCTGGGTCTGGGTAAGGTGTCTGCTCCCTGTCTGGGTCTGCGTAAGGAGTCTGCTCCCTGTCTGGGTCTGTCTGGGTAAGGAGTCTGCTCCCTGTCTGGGTCTGTCTGGGTAAGGCGTTTGCTCCCTTTCTGGGCCTGGTTAAGGTGTCTGCTCCCTGTCTGGGTCTGTCTGGGTAAGGAGTCTGCTCCCTGTCTGGGTCTGGGTAAGGTGTCTGCTCCCTGTCTGGGTCTGTCTGGGTAAGGCGTCTACTCCCTGTCTCGGTCTGGGTAAGGTGTCTGCTCCCTGTCTGGGTCTGTGTAAGGCGTCTGCTTCCTGTCTGGGTCTGGTTAAGGTGTCTGCTCCCTGTCTGGGTCTGTCTGGGTAAGGTGTCTGCTCCCTGTCTGGGTCTGTCTGCGTAAGGAGTCTACTCCCTGTCTAGGTCTGGGTAAGGAGTCTGCTCTCTGTCTGGGTTTGTCTGGGTAAGGTGTCTGCTCCCTGTCTGGGTCTGGTTATGGTGTCTACTCCCTGTCTGGGTAAGGAATCTCCTCCCTGTCTGGGGCTGGGAAAGGAGTCTGCTCCCTGTCTGGGTCTGTCTGGATAAGGAGTCTGGTCCTTGTCTGGGTCTGGGTAAGGTGTCTGCTCCCTGTCTGGGTCTGTCTGGGTAAGGAGTCTACTCCCTGTCTAGGTCTGTGTAAGGAGTCTGCTCTCTGTCTGGGTTTGTCTGGGTAAGGTGTCTGCTCCCTGTCTGGGTCTGTCTGGGTAAGGTGTCGACTCCCTGTCTGGGTCTGTCTGGGAAAGGAGTCTGCTCCCTGTCTGGGTATGTCTGGGTAAGGAGTCTGCTCCCTGTCTGGGTCTGGGTAAGGAGTCTGCTCTCTGTCTGGGTCTGTCTGGGTAAGGTGTCTGCTCTCTGTCTGGGTCTGTCTGAGTAAGGTGTCTGCTCCCTGTCTGGGTCTGGGTATGGTGTCTGCTCCCTGTCTGGGTCTGTCTGCGTAAGGAGTCTGCTCCCTGTCTGGCTCTGGGTAAGGTGTCTGCTCCCTGTCTGGGTCTGGGTAAGGAGTCTGCACACTGTCTGGGTCTGTCTTGGTCTGGGTAAGGTGTCTGCTGGTTAAGGTGTCTGCTCCCTGTCTGGGTCTGTCTGGGTAAGGTGTCTGCTCCCTGTCTGGGTCTGTCTGGGTAAGGAGTCTGCTCCCTGTCTGGGTCTGGGTAAGGAGTCTGCTCCCCGTCTGGGTCTGGGTAAGGAGTCTGCTCTCTGTCTGGATCTGGGTAAGGAGTCTGCTCCCTGTCTGGGTCTGGGTAAGGAGTCTGGTCCCTGTCTTCGTCTGTCTGGGTAAGGTGTCTGCTCCCTTTCTGGGTCTGCGTAAGGAGTCTGCTCCCTGTCTGGGCCTGTCTGGGTAAGGAGTCTGGTCTCTGTCTGGGTCTGGGTAAGGTGTCTGCTCCCTGTCTGGGTCTGTCTGGGTAAGGTGTCTGCTCCCTGTCTGGGTCTGTCTGGGTAAGGTGTCTGCTCCCTGTCTGGGTCAGGGTAAGGTGCCTGCTCCCTGTCTGGGTCTGGGTAAAGAGTCTGCTCCCTGTCTGGATCTGGGTAAGGTGTCTGCTCTCTGTCTGGGTCTGGGTAAGGAGTCTGCTCCCTGTCTGGCTCTGTGTAAGGAGTCTGCTCCCTGTCTGGGTCTGTCTGGGTAAGGTGCCTGCTCCCTGTCTGGGTCTGTGTAAGGAGTCTGCTCCCTGTCTGGGTCTGTCTGGGTAAGGAGTCTGCTCCCTGTCTCGGTCTGTCTGTGTAAGGTGTCTGCTCCCTGTCTGGATCTGAGTAAGGAGTCTGCTCCCTGTCTGGGTCTGGGTAAGGAGTCTGCTCTCTGTCTGGGTTTGTCTGGGTAAGGTGTCTGCTCCCTGTCTGGGTCTGGTTATGGTGTCTACTCCCTGTCTGGGTAAGGAATCTCCTCCCTGTCTGGGGCTGGGAAAGGAGTCTGCTCCCTGTCTGGGTCTGTCTGGATAAGGAGTCTGGTCCTTGTCTGGGTCTGGGTAAGGTGTCTGCTCCCTGTCTGGGTCTGTCTGGGTAAGGAGTCTACTCCCTGTCTAGGTCTGGGTAAGGAGTCTGCTCTCTGTCTGGGTTTGTCTGGGTAAGGTGTCTGCTCCCTGTCTGGGTCTGTCTGGGTAAGGTGTCTGCTCCCTGTCTGGGTCTGTCTGGGTAAGGAGTCTGCTCCCTGTCTGGGTCTGGGTAAGGAGTCTGCTCCCTGTCTGGGTCTGGGTAAGGTGTCTGCTCTCTGTCTGGGTCTGGGTAAGGTGTCTGGTCACTGTCTGGGTCTGTCTGGGTAAGGAGTCTGCTCCCTGTCTGGGTCTGGGTAAGGAGTCTGGTCCCTGTCTTCGTCTGTCTGGGTAAGGTGTCTGCTCCCTTTCTGGGTCTGCGTAAGGTGTCTGCTCCCTGTCTGGATCTGGGTAAGGTGTCTGCTCCCTGTCTGGGTCTGTCTGGTTAAGGAGTCTGCTCCCTGTCAGGGTCTGTCTGGGTAAGGAGTCTGCTGCCTGTCTGGGTCTGGGTCTGTCTGGGTAAGGAGTCTGCTCCCTGTCTGGGTCTGTGTAAGTTTTCTGCTCCCTGTCTGGGTCTGGGTAAGGTGTCTGCTCCCTGTCTGGGTCTGTCTGGGTAAGATGTCTGCTCCATGTCTGGGTCTGTCTGGGTAAGGAGTCTGCTCCCTGTCTGGGTCTGTCTGTGTAAGGTGCCTGCTCCCTGTCTGGGTCTGTGTAAGGAGTCTGCTCCCTGTCTGGGTCTGTCTGGGTAAGGAGTCTGCTCCCTGTCTCGGTCTGTCTGTGTAAGGTGTCTGCTCCCTGTCTGGATCTGGGTAAGGAGTCTGCTCCCTGTCTGGGTCTGGGTAAGGTGTCTGCTCCCTGTCTGGGTCTGTCTGGGAAAGGAGTCTGCTCCCTGTCTGGGTCTGTCTGGGTAAGGAGTCTGCTCCCTGTCTGAGTCTGGGTCAGGTGTCTGCTCCCTGTCTGGGTCTGACTGGGTAAGGTGTCTGCTCCCTGTCTGGGTCTGTCTGGGTAAGGTGTCTGCTCCCTGTCTTGGTCTGGGTAAGGAGTCTGCTCCCTGTCTGGGTCTGTCTGGGTAAGGAGACTGGTCCCTGTCTGGGTCTGTCTGGGTAAGATGTCTGCTCCATGTCTGGGTCTGGGTAAGGTGTCTGCTCCCTGTCTGGATCTGGGTAAGGAGTCTGCTCCCTGTCTGGGTCTGGGTAAGGTGTCTGCTCCCTGTCTGGGTCTGCGTAAGGAGTCTGCTCCCTGTCTGGGTCTGTCTGGGTAAGGAGTCTGCTCCCTGTCTGGGTCTGTCTGCGTAAGGGGTTTGCTCCCTGTCTGGGTCTGGTTAAGGTGTCTGCTCCCTGTCTGGGTCTGTCTGGGTAAGGAGTCTGGTCCCTGTCTGGGTCTGGGTAAGGTGTCTGCTCCCTGTCTGGGTCTGTCTGGGTAAGGAGTCTACTCCCTGTCTAGGTCTGGGTAAGGTGTCTGCTCCCTGTCTGGGTCTGCGTAAGGAGTCTGCTTCCTGTCTGGGTCTGGTTAAGGTGTCTGCTCCATGTCTGGGTCTGTCTGGGTAAGGTGTCTGCTCCCTGTCTGGGTCTGTCTGGGTAAGGAGTCTACTCCCTGTCTAGGTCTGGGTAAGGAGTCTGCTCTCTGTCTGGGTTTGTCTGGGTAAGGTGTCGACTCCCTGTCTGGGTCTGTCCGGGTAAGGTGTCTACTCCCTGTCTGGGTCTGTCTGGGTAAGGTGTCTGCTCCCTGTCTGAGTCTGTCTGGGTAAGGTGTCTGCTCCCTGTCTGGGTCTGGGTAAGGAGTCTGCTCTCTGTCTGGGTCTGGGTAAGGAGTCTGCTCCCTGTCTGGCTCCGTGTAAGGAGTCTGCTCCCTGTCTGGGTCTGTCTGGGTAAGGTGCCTGCTCCCTGTCTGCGTCTGTGTAAGGAGTCTGCTCCCTGTCTGGGTCTGTCTGGGTAAGGTGTCTTCTCCCTGTCTGGGTCTGTCTGGGTAAGGAGTCTGCTCCCTGTCTGGGTCTGTCTGGGTAAGGAGTCTGCTCCCTGTCTGGGTCTGGGTAAGGTGTCTGCTCCCTTTCTGGGTCTGTCTGGGTAAGGTGTCTGCTCCCTGTCTGGGTCTGGTTATGGTGTCTACTCCCTGTCTGGGTCTGTCTGGGTAAGGAGTCTCCTCCCTGTCTGGGGCTGGGAAAGGAGTCTGCTCCCTGTCTGGGTCTGTCTGGGTAAGGAGTCTGCTCCCTGTCTCGGTCTGTCTGTGTAAGGTGTCTGCTCCCTGTCTGGATCTGGGTAAGGAGTCTTCTCCCTGTCTGGGTCTGGGTAAGGTGTCTGCTCCCTGTCTGGGTCTGTCTGGGTAAGGAGTCTACTCCGTGTCTAGGTCTGGGTAAGGTGTCTGCTCCCTGTCTGGGTCTGCGTAAGGAGTCTGCTTCCTGTCTGGGTCTGGTTAAGGTGTCTGCTCCATGTCTGGGTCTGTCTGGGTAAGGTGTCTGCTCCCTGTCTGGGTCTGTCTGGGTAAGGAGTCTACTCCCTGTCTAGGTCTGGGTAAGGAGTCTGCTCTCTGTCTGGGTTTGTCTGGGTAAGGTGTCTGCTCCCTGTCTGGGTCTGGTTATGGTGTCTACTCCCTGTCTGGGTCTGTCTGGGTAAGGAATCTCCTCCCTGTCTGGGGCTGGGAAAGGAGTCTGCTCCCTGTCTGGGTCTGTCTGGATAAGGTGTCTGGTCCTTGTCTGGGTCTGGGTAAGGTGTCTGCTCCCTGTCTGGGTCTGTCTGGGTAAGGAGTCTACTCCCTGTCTAGGTCTGTGTAAGGAGTCTGCTCTCTGTCTGGGTTTGTCTGGGTAAGGTGTCTGCTCCCTGTCTGGGTCTGTCTGGGTAAGGTGTCGACTCCCTGTCTGGGTCTGTCCGGGTAAGGTGTCTACTCCCTGTCTGGGTCTGTCTGGGTAAGGTGTCTGCTCCCTGTCTGGGTCTGGTTATGGTGTCTACTCCCTGTCTGGGTATGTCTGGGTAAGGAATCTCCTCCCTGTCTGGGGCTGGGAAAGGAGTCTGCTCCCTGTCTGGGTCTGTCTGGATAAGGTGTCTGGTCCTTGTCTGGGTCTGGGTAAGGTGTCTGCTCCCTGTCTGGGTCTGTCTGGGTAAGGAGTCTACTCCCTGTCTAGGTCTGTGTAAGGAGTCTGCTCTCTGTCTGGGTTTGTCTGGGTAAGGTGTCTGCTCCCTGTCTGGGTCTGTCTGGGTAAGGTGTCGACTCCCTGTCTGGGTCTGTCCGGGTAAGGTGTCTACTCCCTGTCTGGGTCTGTCTGGGTAAGGTGTCTGCTCCCTGTCTGAGTCTGTCTGGGTAAGGTGTCTGCTCCCTGTCTGGGTCTGGGTAAGGAGTCTGCTCTCTGTCTGGGTCTGGGTAAGGAGTCTGCTCCCTGTCTGGCTCCGTGTAAGGAGTCTGCTCCCTGTCTGGGTCTGTCTGGGTAAGGTGCCTGCTCCCTGTCTGCGTCTGTGTAAGGAGTCTGCTCCCTGTCTGGGTCTGTCTGGGTAAGGTGTCTTCTCCCTGTCTGGGTCTGTCTGGGTAAGGAGTCTGCTCCCTGTCTGGGTCTGTCTGGGTAAGGAGTCTGCTCCCTGTCTGGGTCTGGGTAAGGTGTCTGCTCCCTTTCTGGGTCTGTCTGGGTAAGGTGTCTGCTCCCTGTCTGGGTCTGGGTCAGGAGTCTACTCCCTGTCTGGGTCTGTTTGGGTAAGGTGTCTGCTCTCTGTCTGGGTCTGCCTGGGTACGGAGTCTGGTCCCTGTCTGCGTCTGGGTAAGGAGTCTGCTCCCTGTCTGGGTCTGTCTGGGTAAGGTGTCTGCTCCCTGTCTGGGTCTGTCTGGGTAAGGTGCCTGCTCCCTGTCTGGGTCTGTCTGGGTAAGGTGCCTGCTCCCTCTCTGGGTCTGTCTGGGTAAGGTGTCTGCTGCCTGTCTGGGTCTGTCTGGGTAAGGAGTCTGCTCCCTGTCTGGGTCTGGGTAAGGTGTCTGCTCCCTGTCTGGGTCTGTCTGGGTAAGGAGTCTGCTCCCTGTTTGGGTCTGTCTGGGTAAGGAGTCTGCTGCCTGTCTGGGTCTGGTTAAGGTGTCTGCTCCCTGTAAGGGTCTGTCTGGGTAAGGAGTCTGGTCCCTGTCTGGGTCTGTCTGGGTAAGATGTCTGCTCCATGTCTGGGTCTGGGTAAGGTGTCTGCTCCCTGTCTGGGTCTGGGTAAGGTGTCTGCTCCCTGTCTGGGTCTGCGTAAGGAGTTTGCTCCCTGTCTGGGTAAGGAGTCTGCTCCCTGTCTGGGTCTGTCTGGGTAAGGAGTCTGCTCCCTGTCTGGGTCTGGGTAAGGTGTCTGCTCCCTGTCTGGGTCTGCCTGGGTAAGGTGTCTGCTCCCTGTCTGGGTCTGTCTGGGTAAGGTTTCTGTTCCCTGTCTGGGTCTGGGTAAGGAGTCTGCTCCCTGTCTCGGTCTGGGTAAGGAGTCTACTCCCTCTCTGGGTCTGGGTAAGGTGTCTGCTCCCTGTCTGGGTCTGTCTGGGTAAGGAGTCGGCTCCCTGTCTGGGTAAGGTGTCTGCTCCCTTTCTGGGTCTGTCTGGGTCAGGTGTATGCTCCCTGTCTGGGTCTGGGTAAGGTGTCTGCTCCCTGTCTGGGTCTGTCTGAGTAAGGTGTCTGCTCCCTGTCTGGGTCTGGCTAATTCCTGGGTAAGGTGTCTGCCCTCTGTCTGGGTCTGTCTGGGTAAGGTGTCTGCTCTCTGTCTGGGTAAGGTGTCTGCTCTCTCTCTGGGTCTGTCTGGGTAAGGAGTCTGCTCCCTCTCTGGGTCTGGGTTAGGTGTCCGCTCCCTGTCTGGGTCTGTCTGGGTAAGGTGTCTGCTCTCTCTCTGGGTCTGTCTGGGTGAGGTGTCTGCTCCCTGTCTGGGTCTGTCTGGGTAAGGAGTCTGCTCCCTGTCTGGGTCTGTCTGGGTAAGGTGTCTGCTCCCTGTCTGGGTCTGTCTGGGTAAGGTGTCTGCTCCCTGTCTGGGTCTGGGTAACGTGTCTGCTCCCTGTCTGGGTCTGTCTGGGTAAGGTGTCTGCTCCCTGTCTGGGTCTGTCTGGGTAAGGAGTCTGCTCCCCTCTGGGTCTGGGTAATTTGTCTGCTCCCTGTCTGGGTCTGTCTGGGTAAGGTGTCTGCTCCCGGTCTGGGTCTGTCTGGGTAAGGAGTCTGCTCCCTGTCTGGGTCTGTGTAAGGTGTCTGCTCCCTGTCTGGGTCTGTCTGGGTAAGGTGTCTGCTCCCTGTCTGGGTCTGGGTAAGGAGTCTGCTCCCTGTCTGGGTCTGGGTAAGGAGTCTGCTCCCTGTCTGGGTCTGGGTAAGGAGTCTGCTCCCTGTCTGGGTCTGTCTGGGTATGGAGTCTGCTCCCCGTCTGGATCTGAGTAAGGAGTCTACTCCGTGTCTGTGTCTGTCTGGGTAAGGTGTCTGCTCCCTGTCTGGGTCTGGGTAAGGAGTCTGCTCCCTGTCTGGGTCTGTCTGGGTAAGGTGTCTGCTCCCTGTCTGGGTCTGGGTAAGGTGACTGCTCCCTGTCTGGGTCTCTCTGGGTAAGGTGTCTGCTCTCTGTCTGGGTCTGCCTGGGTACGGAGTCTGGTCCCTGTCTGGGTCTGTCTGGGTAAGGAGTCTGCTCCCCTCTGGGTCTGGGTAAGGTGTCTGCTCCCTGTCTGGGTCTGTCTGGGTAAGGTGTCTGCTCCCTGTCTGGGTCTGGGTAAGGAGTCTACTCCCTCTGTGTGTCTGTCTGGGTAAGGAGTCTGCTCCCTGTCTGGGTCTGGGTAAGGAGTCTGCTCCCTGTCTGGGTCTGGGTAAGGAGTCTGCTCCCTGTCTGGGTCTGTCTGGGTATGGAGTCTGCTCCCTGTCTGGATCTGAGTAAGGAGTCTACTCTGTGTCTGTGTCTGTCTGGGTAAGGTGTCTGCTCCCTGTCTGGGTCTGTCTGGGTAAGGAGTCTACTCCCTGTCTAGGTCTGGGTAAGGAGTCTGCTCTCTGTCTGGGTTTGTCTGGGTAAGGTGTCTGCTCCCTGTCTGGGTCTGGTTATGGTGTCTACTCCCTGTCTGGGTCTGTCTGGGTAAGGAATCTCCTCCCTGTCTGGGGCTGGGAAAGGAGTCTGCTCCCTCTCTGGGTCTGTCTGGGTAAGGAGTCTGCTCCCTGTCTCGGTCTGTCTGTGTAAGGTGTCTGCTCCCTGTCTGGATCTGGGTAAGGAGTCTGCTCCCTGTCTGGGTCGGGGTAAGGTGTCTGCTCCCTGTCTGGGTCTGTCTGGGTAAGGAGTCTACTCCGTGTCTAGGTCTGGGTAAGGTGTCTGCTCCCTGTCTGGGTCTGCGTAAGGAGTCTGCTTCCTGTCTGGGTCTGGTTAAGGTGTCTGCTCCATGTCTGGGTCTGTCTGGGTAAGGTGTCTGCTCCCTGTCTGGGTCTGTCTGGGTAAGGAGTCTACTCCCTGTCTAGGTCTGGGTAAGGAGTCTGCTCTCTGTCTGGGTTTGTCTGGGTAAGGTGTCTGCTCCCTGTCTGGGTCTGGTTATGGTGTCTACTCCCTGTCTGGGTCTGTCTGGGTAAGGAATCTCCTCCCTGTCTGGGGCTGGGAAAGGAGTCTGCTCCCTGTCTGGGTCTGTCTGGATAAGGTGTCTGGTCCTTGTCTGGGTCTGGGTAAGGTGTCTGCTCCCTGTCTGGGTCTGTCTGGGTAAGGAGTCTACTCCCTGTCTAGGTCTGTGTAAGGAGTCTGCTCTCTGTCTGGGTTTGTCTGGGTAAGGTGTCTGCTCCCTGTCTGGGTCTGTCTGGGTAAGGTGTCGACTCCCTGTCTGGGTCTGTCCGGGTAAGGTGTCTACTCCCTGTCTGGGTCTGTCTGGGTAAGGTGTCTGCTCCCTGTCTGGGTCTGGTTATGGTGTCTACTCCCTGTCTGGGTCTGTCTGGGTAAGGAATCTCCTCCCTGTCTGGGGCTGGGAAAGGAGTCTGCTCCCTGTCTGGGTCTGTCTGGATAAGGTGTCTGGTCCTTGTCTGGGTCTGGGTAAGGTGTCTGCTCCCTGTCTGGGTCTGTCTGGGTAAGGAGTCTACTCCCTGTCTAGGTCTGTGTAAGGAGTCTGCTCTCTGTCTGGGTTTGTCTGGGTAAGGTGTCTGCTCCCTGTCTGGGTCTGTCTGGGTAAGGTGTCGACTCCCTGTCTGGGTCTGTCCGGGTAAGGTGTCTACTCCCTGTCTGGGTCTGTCTGGGTAAGGTGTCTGCTCCCTGTCTGAGTCTGTCTGGGTAAGGTGTCTGCTCCCTGTCTGGGTCTGGGTAAGGAGTCTGCTCTCTGTCTGGGTCTGGGTAAGGAGTCTGCTCCCTGTCTGGCTCCGTGTAAGGAGTCTGCTCCCTGTCTGGGTCTGTCTGGGTAAGGTGCCTGCTCCCTGTCTGCGTCTGTGTAAGGAGTCTGCTCCCTGTCTGGGTCTGTCTGGGTAAGGTGTCTGCTCCCTGTCTGGGTCTGTCTGGGTAAGGAGTCTGCTCCCTGTCTGGGTCTGTCTGGGTAAGGAGTCTGCTCCCTGTCTGGGTCTGGGTAAGGTGTCTGCTCCCTTTCTGGGTCTGTCTGGGTAAGGTGTCTGCTCCCTGTCTGGGTCTGGGTCAGGAGTCTACTCCCTGTCTGGGTCTGTTTGGGTAAGGTGTCTGCTCTCTGTCTGGGTCTGCCTGGGTACGGAGTCTGGTCCCTGTCTGCGTCTGGGTAAGGAGTCTGCTCCCTGTCTGGGTCTGTCTGGGTAAGGTGTCTGCTCCCTGTCTGGGTCTGTCTGGGTAAGGTGCCTGCTCCCTGTCTGGGTCTGTCTGGGTAAGGTGCCTGCTCCCTCTCTGGGTCTGTCTGGGTAAGGTGTCTGCTGCCTGTCTGGGTCTGTCTGGGTAAGGAGTCTGCTCCCTGTCTGGGTCTGGGTAAGGTGTCTGCTCCCTGTCTGGGTCTGTCTGGGTAAGGAGTCTGCTCCCTGTTTGGGTCTGTCTGGGTAAGGAGTCTGCTGCCTGTCTGGGTCTGGTTAAGGTGTCTGCTCCCTGTAAGGGTCTGTCTGGGTAAGGAGTCTGGTCCCTGTCTGGGTCTGTCTGGGTAAGATGTCTGCTCCATGTCTGGGTCTGGGTAAGGTGTCTGCTCCCTGTCTGGGTCTGGGTAAGGTGTCTGCTCCCTGTCTGGGTCTGCGTAAGGAGTTTGCTCCCTGTCTGGGTAAGGAGTCTGCTCCCTGTCTGGGTCTGTCTGGGTAAGGAGTCTGCTCCCTGTCTGGGTCTGGGTAAGGTGTCTGCTCCCTGTCTGGGTCTGCCTGGGTAAGGTGTCTGCTCCCTGTCTGGGTCTGTCTGGGTAAGGTTTCTGTTCCCTGTCTGGGTCTGGGTAAGGAGTCTGCTCCCTGTCTCGGTCTGGGTAAGGAGTCTACTCCCTCTCTGGGTCTGGGTAAGGTGTCTGCTCCCTGTCTGGGTCTGTCTGGGTAAGGAGTCGGCTCCCTGTCTGGGTAAGGTGTCTGCTCCCTTTCTGGGTCTGTCTGGGTCAGGTGTATGCTCCCTGTCTGGGTCTGGGTAAGGTGTCTGCTCCCTGTCTGGGTCTGTCTGAGTAAGGTGTCTGCTCCCTGTCTGGGTCTGGCTAATTCCTGGGTAAGGTGTCTGCCCTCTGTCTGGGTCTGTCTGGGTAAGGTGTCTGCTCTCTGTCTGGGTAAGGTGTCTGCTCTCTCTCTGGGTCTGTCTGGGTAAGGAGTCTGCTCCCTCTCTGGGTCTGGGTTAGGTGTCCGCACCCTGTCTGGGTCTGTCTGGGTAAGGTGTCTGCTCTCTCTCTGGGTCTGTCTGGGTGAGGTGTCTGCTCCCTGTCTGGGTCTGTCTGGGTAAGGAGTCTGCTCCCTGTCTGGGTCTGTCTGGGTAAGGTGTCTGCTCCCTGTCTGGGTCTGTCTGGGTAAGGTGTCTGCTCCCTGTCTGGGTCTGGGTAACGTGTCTGCTCCCTGTCTGGGTCTGTCTGGGTAAGGTGTCTGCTCCCTGTCTGGGTCTGTCTGGGTAAGGAGTCTGCTCCCCTCTGGGTCTGGGTAATTTGTCTGCTCCCTGTCTGGGTCTGTCTGGGTAAGGTGTCTGCTCCCGGTCTGGGTCTGTCTGGGTAAGGAGTCTGCTCCCTGTCTGGGTCTGTGTAAGGTGTCTGCTCCCTGTCTGGGTCTGTCTGGGTAAGGTGTCTGCTCCCTGTCTGGGTCTGGGTAAGGAGTCTGTTCCCTGTCTGGGTCTGGGTAAGGAGTCTGCTCCCTGTCTGGGTCTGGGTAAGGAGTCTGCTCCCTGTCTGGGTCTGTCTGGGTATGGAGTCTGCTCCCCGTCTGGATCTGAGTAAGGAGTCTACTCCGTGTCTGTGTCTGTCTGGGTAAGGTGTCTGCTCCCTGTCTGGGTCTGGGTAAGGAGTCTGCTCCCTGTCTGGGTCTGTCTGGGTAAGGTGTCTGCTCCCTGTCTGGGTCTGGGTAAGGTGTCTGCTCCCTGTCTGGGTCTCTCTGGGTAAGGTGTCTGCTCTCTGTCTGGGTCTGCCTGGGTACGGAGTCTGGTCCCTGTCTGGGTCTGTCTGGGTAAGGAGTCTGCTCCCCTCTGGGTCTGGGTAAGGTGTCTGCTCCCTGTCTGGGTCTGTCTGGGTAAGGAGTCTGCTCCCTGTCTGGGTCTGGGTAAGGAGTCTGCTCCCTGTCTGGGTCTGGGTAAGGAGTCTGCTCCCTGTCTGGGTCTGTCTGGGTATGGAGTCTGCTCCCTGTCTGGATCTGAGTAAGGAGTCTACTCTGTGTCTGTGTCTGTCTGGGTAAGGTGTCTGCTCCCTGTCTGGGTCTGTCTGGGTAAGGTGTCTGCTCTCTGTCTAGGTAAGGTGTCTGCTCCCTGTCTGGGTCTGGGTAAGATGTCTGCTCCCTGTCTGGGACTGGGTTAGGAGTCTGGTCTCTGTCTGGGTCTGTCTGGGTACGGTGTCTGCTCCCTGTCTGGGTCTGGGTAAGGAGTCTGCTCCCTGTCTGCGTCTGGGTAAGGAGTCTGCTCCTTGTCTGGGTCTGTCTGGGTAAGGAGTCTGCTCCCTGTCTGGGTCTGGGTAAGGAGTCTGCTCCCTGTCTGCGTCTGGGTAAGGAGTCTGCTCCCTGTCTGGGTCTGTCTGGGTAAGGAATCTGCTCTCTGTCTGGGTCTGGGTAAGAAGTCTACTCCCTGTCTGGGTCTGTCTGGGTAAGGTGTCTTCTCCCTGTCTGGGTTTGTCTGGGTAAGGTGCCTGCTCCCTGTCTGGGTCTGTATGGGTAAGGTGTCTGCTCCCTGTCTGGCTCTGTGTAAGGAGTCTGCTCCCTGTCTGGGTCTGTCTGGGTAAGGAGTCTGCTCCCTGTCTCGGTCTGGGTAAGAGGTCTACTCCCTGTCTGGGTCTGTCTGGGTAAGGTGTCTGCTCCCTGTCTGGGTAAGGTGCCTGCTCCCTGTCTGGGTCTGTCTGGGTAAGGTGTCTGCTCCCTGTCTGGGTCTGTCTGGGTAAGGAGTCTGCTCCCTGTCTGGGTCTGTCTGGGTAAGGAGTCTGCTCCCTGTCTGGGTCTGGGTAAGGTGTCTGCTCCCTTTCTGGGTCTGGGTAAGGAGTCTGCTCCCTGTCTGGATCTGGGTAAGGTGTCTGCTCTCTGTCTGGGTCTGGGTAAGGAGTCTGCTCCCTGTCTGGCTCTGTGTAAGGAGTCTGCTCCCTGTCTGGGTCTGTCTGGGTAAGGTGCCTGCTCCCTGTCTGGGTCTGTGTAAGGAGTCTGCTCCCTGTCTGGGTCTGGGTAAGGTGTCTGCTCCCTGTCTGGGTCTGTCTGGGTAAGGAGTCTGCTCCCTGTCAGGGTCTGTCTGGGTAAGGAGTCTGCTCCCTGTCTGGCTCTGTGTAAGGAGTCTGCTCCCTGTCTGGGTCTGTCTGGGTAAGGAGTCTGCTCCCTGTCTCGGTCTGTCTGTGTAAGGTGTCTGCTCCCTGTCTGGATCTGAGTAAGGAGTCTGCTCCCTGTCTGGGTCTGGGTAAGGAGTCTGCTCCCTGTCTGGGTCTGTCTGCGTAAGGAGTCTGCTCCCTGTCTAGGTCTGGGTAAGGAGTCTGCTCTCTGTCTGGGTTTGTCTGGGTAAGGTGTCTGCTCCCTGTCTGGGTCTGGTTATGGTGTCTACTCCCTGTCTGGGTAAGGAATCTCCTCCCTGTCTGGGGCTGGGAAAGGAGTCTGCTCCCTGTCTGGGTGTGTCTGGATAAGGAGTCTGGTCCTTGTCTGGGTCTGGGTAATGTGTCTGCTCCCTGTCTGGGTCTGTCTGGGTAAGGAGTCTACTCCCTGTCTAGGTCTGGGTAAGGAGTCTGCTCTCTGTCTGGGTTTGTCTGGGTAAGGTGTCTGCTCCCTGTCTGGGTCTGTCTGGGTAAGGTGTCTGCTCCCTGTCTGGGTATGTCTGGGTAAGGAGTCTGCTCCCTGTCTGGGTCTGGGTAAGGAGTCTGCTCCCTGTCTGGGTCTGGGTAAGGTGTCTGCTCTCTGTCTGGGTCTGGGTAAGGTGTCTGGTCTCTGTCTGGGTCTGTCTGGGTAAGGAGTCTGCTCCCTGTCTGGGTCTGGGTAAGGAGTCTGGTCCCTGTCTTCGTCTGTCTGGGTAAGGTGTCTGCTCCCTTTCTGGGTCTGCGTAAGGTGTCTGCTCCCTGTCTGGATCTGAGTAAGGAGTCTGCTCCCTGTCTGGGTCTGGGTAAGGTGTCTGCTCCCTGTCTGGGTCTGTCTGGTTAAGGAGTCTGCTCCCTGTCAGGGTCTGTCTGGGTAAGGAGTCTGCTGCCTGTCTGGGTCTGGGTCTGTCTGGGTAAGGTGTCTGCTCCCTGTCTGGGTCTGTGTAAGTTTTCTGCTCCCTGTCTGGGTCTGGGTAAGGTGTCTGCTCCCTGTCTGGGTCTGTCTGGGTAAGATGTCTGCTCCATGTCTGGGTCTGTCTGGGTAAGGAGTCTGCTCCCTGTCTGGGTCTGTCTGTGTAAGGTGCCTGCTCCCTGTCTGGGTCTGGGTAAGGTGTCTGCTCCCTGTCTGGGTCTGCCTGGGAAAGGAGTCTGCTCCCTGTCTGGGTCTGTCTGGGTAAGGAGTCTGCTCCCTGTCTGAGTCTGGGTCAGGTGTCTGCTCCCTGTCTGGGTCTGACTGGGTAAGGTGTCTGCTCCCTGTCTGGATCTGGGTAAGGAGTCTGCTCCCTGTCTGGGTCTGGGTAAGGTGTCTGCTCCCTGTCTGGGTCTGTCTGGGTAAGGTGTCTGCTCCCTGTCTTGGTCTGGGTAAGGAGTCTGCTCCCTGTCTGGGTCTGTCTGGGTAAGGAGTCTGGTCCCTGTCTGGGTCTGTCTGGGTAAGATGTCTGCTCCATGTCTGGGTCTGGGTAAGGTGTCTGCTCCCTGTCTGGATCTGGGTAAGGAGTCTACTCCCTGTCTAGGTCTGGGTAAGGAGTCTGCTCTCTGTCTGGGTTTGTCTGGGTAAGGTGTCTGCTCCCTGTCTGGGTCTGGTTATGGTGTCTACTCCCTGTCTGGGTCTGTCTGGGTAAGGAATCTCCTCCCTGTCTGGGGCTGGGAAAGGAGTCTGCTCCCTGTCTGGGTCTGTCTGGGTAAGGAGTCTGCTCCCTGTCTCGGTCTGTCTGTGTAAGGTGTCTGCTCCCTGTCTGGATCTGGGTAAGGAGTCTGCTCCCTGTCTGGGTCTGGGTAAGGTGTCTGCTCCCTGTCTGGGTCTGTCTGGGTAAGGAGTCTACTCCGTGTCTAGGTCTGGGTAAGGTGTCTGCTCCCTGTCTGGGTCTGCGTAAGGAGTCTGCTTCCTGTCTGGGTCTGGTTAAGGTGTCTGCTCCATGTCTGGGTCTGTCTGGGTAAGGTGTCTGCTCCCTGTCTGGGTCTGTCTGGGTAAGGAGTCTACTCCCTGTCTAGGTCTGGGTAAGGAGTCTGCTCTCTGTCTGGGTTTGTCTGGGTAAGGTGTCTGCTCCCTGTCTGGGTCTGGTTATGGTGTCTACTCCCTGTCTGGGTCTGTCTGGGTAAGGAATCTCCTCCCTGTCTGGGGCTGGGAAAGGAGTCTGCTCCCTGTCTGGGTCTGTCTGGGTAAGGAGTCTACTCCCTGTCTAGGTCTGTGTAAGGAGTCTGCTCTCTGTCTGGGTTTGTCTGGGTAAGGTGTCTGCTCCCTGTCTGGGTCTGTCTGGGTAAGGTGTCGACTCCCTGTCTGGGTCTGTCCGGGTAAGGTGTCTACTCCCTGTCTGGGTCTGTCTGGGTAAGGTGTCTGCTCCCTGTCTGGGTCTGGTTATGGTGTCTACTCCCTGTCTGGGTCTGTCTGGGTAAGGAATCTCCTCCCTGTCTGGGGCTGGGAAAGGAGTCTGCTCCCTGTCTGGGTCTGTCTGGATAAGGTGTCAGGTCCTTGTCTGGGTCTGGGTAAGGTGTCTGCTCCCTGTCTGGGTCTGTCTGGGTAAGGAGTCTACTCCCTGTCTAGGTCTGTGTAAGGAGTCTGCTCTCTGTCTGGGTTTGTCTGGGTAAGGTGTCTGCTCCCTGTCTGGGTCTGTCTGGGTAAGGTGTCGACTCCCTGTCTGGGTCTGTCCGGGTAAGGTGTCTACTCCCTGTCTGGGTCTGTCTGGGTAAGGTGTCTGCTCCCTGTCTGAGTCTGTCTGGGTAAGGTGTCTGCTCCCTGTCTGGGTCTGGGTAAGGAGTCTGCTCTCTGTCTGGGTCTGGGTAAGGAGTCTGCTCCCTGTCTGGCTCCGTGTAAGGAGTCTGCTCCCTGTCTGGGTCTGTCTGGGTAAGGTGCCTGCTCCCTGTCTGCGTCTGTGTAAGGAGTCTGCTCCCTGTCTGGGTCTGTCTGGGTAAGGTGTCTGCTCCCTGTCTGGGTCTGTCTGGGTAAGGAGTCTGCTCCCTGTCTGGGTCTGTCTGGGTAAGGAGTCTGCTCCCTGTCTGGGTCTGGGTAAGGTGTCTGCTCCCTTTCTGGGTCTGTCTGGGTAAGGTGTCTGCTCCCTGTCTGGGTCTGGGTCAGGAGTCTACTCCCTGTCTGGGTCTGTTTGGGTAAGGTGTCTGCTCTCTGTCTGGGTCTGCCTGGGTACGGAGTCTGGTCCCTGTCTGCGTCTGGGTAAGGAGTCTGCTCCCTGTCTGGGTCTGTCTGGGTAAGGTGTCTGCTCCCTGTCTGGGTCTGTCTGGGTAAGGTGCCTGCTCCCTGTCTGGGTCTGTCTGGGTAAGGTGCCTGCTCCCTCTCTGGGTCTGTCTGGGTAAGGTGTCTGCTGCCTGTCTGGGTCTGTCTGGGTAAGGAGTCTGCTCCCTGTCTGGGTCTGGGTAAGGTGTCTGCTCCCTGTCTGGGTCTGTCTGGGTAAGGAGTCTGCTCCCTGTTTGGGTCTGTCTGGGTAAGGAGTCTGCTGCCTGTCTGGGTCTGGTTAAGGTGTCTGCTCCCTGTAAGGGTCTGTCTGGGTAAGGAGTCTGGTCCCTGTCTGGGTCTGTCTGGGTAAGATGTCTGCTCCATGTCTGGGTCTGGGTAAGGTGTCTGCTCCCTGTCTGGGTCTGGGTAAGGTGTCTGCTCCCTGTCTGGGTCTGCGTAAGGAGTTTGCTCCCTGTCTGGGTAAGGAGTCTGCTCCCTGTCTGGGTCTGTCTGGGTAAGGAGTCTGCTCCCTGTCTGGGTCTGGGTAAGGTGTCTGCTCCCTGTCTGGGTCTGCCTGGGTAAGGTGTCTGCTCCCTGTCTGGGTCTGTCTGGGTAAGGTTTCTGTTCCCTGTCTGGGTCTGGGTAAGGAGTCTGCTCCCTGTCTCGGTCTGGGTAAGGAGTCTACTCCCTCTCTGGGTCTGGGTAAGGTGTCTGCTCCCTGTCTGGGTCTGTCTGGGTAAGGAGTCGGCTCCCTGTCTGGGTAAGGTGTCTGCTCCCTTTCTGGGTCTGTCTGGGTCAGGTGTATGCTCCCTGTCTGGGTCTGGGTAAGGTGTCTGCTCCCTGTCTGGGTCTGTCTGAGTAAGGTGTCTGCTCCCTGTCTGGGTCTGGCTAATTCCTGGGTAAGGTGTCTGCCCTCTGTCTGGGTCTGTCTGGGTAAGGTGTCTGCTCTCTGTCTGGGTAAGGTGTCTGCTCTCTCTCTGGGTCTGTCTGGGTAAGGAGTCTGCTCCCTCTCTGGGTCTGGGTTAGGTGTCCGCTCCCTGTCTGGGTCTGTCTGGGTAAGGTGTCTGCTCTCTCTCTGGGTCTGTCTGGGTGAGGTGTCTGCTCCCTGTCTGGGTCTGTCTGGGTAAGGAGTCTGCTCCCTGTCTGGGTCTGTCTGGGTAAGGTGTCTGCTCCCTGTCTGGGTCTGTCTGGGTAAGGTGTCTGCTCCCTGTCTGGGTCTGGGTAACGTGTCTGCTCCCTGTCTGGGTCTGTCTGGGTAAGGTGTCTGCTCCCTGTCTGGGTCTGTCTGGGTAAGGAGTCTGCTCCCCTCTGGGTCTGGGTAATTTGTCTGCTCCCTGTCTGGGTCTGTCTGGGTAAGGAGTCTGCTCCCTGTCTGGGTCTGTGTAAGGTGTCTGCTCCCTGTCTGGGTCTGTCTGGGTAAGGTGTCTGCTCCCTGTCTGGGTCTGGGTAAGGAGTCTGCTCCCTGTCTGGGTCTGGGTAAGGAGTCTGCTCCCTGTCTGGGTCTGGGTAAGGAGTCTGCTCCCTGTCTGGGTCTGTCTGGGTATGGAGTCTGCTCCCCGTCTGGATCTGAGTAAGGAGTCTACTCTGTGTCTGTGTCTGTCTGGGTAAGGTGTCTGCTCCCTGTCTGGGTCTGGGTAAGGAGTCTGCTCCCTGTCTGGGTCTGTCTGGGTAAGGAGTCTGCTCCCTGTCTGGGTCTGGGTAAGGTGTCTGCTCCCTGTCTGGGTCTGTCTGGGAAAGGAGTCTGCTCCCTGTCTGGGTCTGTCTGGGTAAGGAGTCTGCTCCCTGTCTGAGTCTGGGTCAGGTGTCTGCTCCCTGTCTGGGTCTGACTGGGTAAGGTGTCTGCTCCCTGTCTGGGTCTGTCTGGGTAAGGTGTCTGCTCCCTGTCTTGGTCTGGGTAAGGAGTCTGCTCCCTGTCTGGGTCTGTCTGGGTAAGGAGTCTGGTCCCTGTCTGGGTCTGTCTGGGTAAGATGTCTGCTCCATGTCTGGGTCTGGGTAAGGTGTCTGCTCCCTGTCTGGATCTGGGTAAGGAGTCTGCTCCCTGTCTGGGTCTGGGTAAGGTGTCTGCTCCCTGTCTGGGTCTGCGTAAGGAGTCTGCTCCCTGTCTGGGTCTGTCTGGGTAAGGAGTCTGCTCCCTGTCTGGGTCTGTCTGCGTAAGGGGTTTGCTCCCTGTCTGGGTCTGGTTAAGGTGTCTGCTCCCTGTCTGGGTCTGTCTGGGTAAGGAGTCTGGTCCCTGTCTGGGTCTGGGTAAGGTGTCTGCTCCCTGTCTGGGTCTGTCTGGGTAAGGAGTCTACTCCCTGTCTAGGTCTGGGTAAGGTGTCTGCTCCCTGTCTGGGTCTGCGTAAGGAGTCTGCTTCCTGTCTGGGTCTGGTTAAGGTGTCTGCTCCATGTCTGGGTCTGTCTGGGTAAGGTGTCTGCTCCCTGTCTGGGTCTGTCTGGGTAAGGAGTCTACTCCCTGTCTAGGTCTGGGTAAGGAGTCTGCTCTCTGTCTGGGTTTGTCTGGGTAAGGTGTCTGCTCCCTGTCTGGGTCTGGTTATGGTGTCTACTCCCTGTCTGGGTCTGTCTGGGTAAGGAATCTCCTCCCTGTCTGGGGCTGGGAAAGGAGTCTGCTCCCTGTCTGGGTCTGTCTGGATAAGGTGTCTGGTCCTTGTCTGGGTCTGGGTAAGGTGTCTGCTCCCTGTCTGGGTCTGTCTGGGTAAGGAGTCTACTCCCTGTCTAGGTCTGTGTAAGGAGTCTGCTCTCTGTCTGGGTTTGTCTGGGTAAGGTGTCTGCTCCCTGTCTGGGTCTGTCTGGGTAAGGTGTCGACTCCCTGTCTGGGTCTGTCCGGGTAAGGTGTCTACTCCCTGTCTGGGTCTGTCTGGGTAAGGTGTCTGCTCCCTGTCTGAGTCTGTCTGGGTAAGGTGTCTGCTCCCTGTCTGGGTCTGTCTGGGTAAGGTGTCGACTCCCTGTCTGGGTCTGTCTGGGTAAGGAGTCTACTCCCTGTCTGGGTCTGGGTTAAGAGTCTGCCCCCTGTCTGGGTCTGGGTCAGGTGTCTGCTCCCTGTCTGGGTAAGGAGTCTGCTCCCTGTCTGGGTCTGTCTGGGTAAGGAGTCTACTCCCTCTCTGGGTCTGGGTAAGGTGTCTGCTCCCTGTCTGGGTCTGTCTGGGTAAGGTGTCTGCTCCCTGTCTATGTCTGGCTAATTCCTGGGTAAGGTGTCTGCCGTCTGTCTGGGTCTGTCTGGGTAAGGTGTCTGCTCCCTGTCTGGGTCTGGGTAAGGTGTCTGCTCCCTGTCTGGGTCTGGGTAAGCTGTCTGCTCCCTGTCTGGGTCTGTCTGCGTAAGGAGTCTGCTCCCTGTCTGGGTCTGGGTAAGGTGTCTGCTCCCTGTCTGGGTCTGTCTGGGTGAGGTGTCTGCTCCCTGTCTGGGCCTGTCTGGGTAAGGAGTCTGGTCTCTGTCTGGGTCTGGGTAAGGTGTCTGCTCCCTGTCTGGGTCTGTCTGGGTAAGGAGTCTGCTCTCTGTCTGGGTCTGTCTGGGTAAGGTGTCTGCTCCCTGTCTGGGTCTGTGTAAGGAGTCTGCTCCCTGTCTGGGTCTGGGTAAGGTGTCTGCTCCCTGTCTGGGTCTGTCTGGGTAAGATGTCTGCTCCATGTCTGGGTCTGTCTGGGTAAGGAGTCTGCTCCCTGTCTGGGTCTGTCTGGGTAAGGTGCCTGCTCCCTGTCTGGGTCTGTGTTAGGAGTCTGCTCCCTGTCTGGGTCTGTCTGGGTAAGGAGTCTGCTCCCTGTCTCGGTCTGTCTGTGTAAGGTGTCTGCTCCCTGTCTGGATCTGAGTAAGGAGTCTGCTCCCTGTCTGGGTCTGGGTAAGGTGTCTGCTCCCTGTCTGGGTCTGTCTGGGTAAGGAGTCTGCTCCCTGTCTGGGTCTGTCTGGTTAAGGAGTCTGCTGCCTGTCTGGGTCTGGTTAAGGTGTCTGCTCCCTGTCAGGGTCTGTCTGGGTAAGGAGTCTGGTCCCTGTCTGGGTCTGTCTGGGTAAGATGTCTGCTCCATGTCTGGGTCTGGGTAAGGAGTCTGCTCCCTGTCTGGATCTGGGTAAGGAGTCTGCTCCCTGTCTGGGTCTGGGTAAGGTGTCTGCTCCCTGTCTGGGTCTGCGTAAGGAGTCTGCTCCCTGTCTGGGTCTGTCTGGGTAAGGAGTCTGCTCCCTGTCTGGGTCTGTCTGGGTAAGGCGTTTGCTCCCTTTCTGGGCCTGGTTAAGGTGTCTGCTCCCTGTCTGGGTCTGTCTGGGTAAGGAGTCTGCTCCCTGTCTGGGTCTGGGTAAGGTGTCTGCTCCCTGTCTGGGTCTGTCTGGGTAAGGCGTCTACTCCCTGTCTCGGTCTGGGTAAGGTGTCTGCTCCCTGTCTGGGTCTGTGTAAGGCGTCTGCTTCCTGTCTGGGTCTGGTTAAGGTGTCTGCTCCCTGTCTGGGTCTGTCTGGGTAAGGTGTCTGCTCCCTGTCTGGGTCTGTCTGGGTAAGGAGTCTACTCCCTGTCTAGGTCTGGGTAAGGAGTCTGCTCTCTGTCTGGGTTTGTCTGGGTAAGGTGTCTGCTCCCTGTCTGGGTCTGGTTATGGTGTCTACTCCCTGTCTGGGTAAGGAATCTCCTCCCTGTCTGGGGCTGGGAAAGGAGTCTGCTCCCTGTCTGGGTCTGTCTGGATAAGGTGTCTGGTCCTTGTCTGGGTCTGGGTAAGGTGTCTGCTCCCTGTCTGGGTCTGTCTGGGTAAGGAGTCTACTCCCTGTCTAGGTCTGTGTAAGGAGTCTGCTCTCTGTCTGGGTTTGTCTGGGTAAGGTGTCTGCTCCCTGTCTGGGTCTGTCTGGGTAAGGTGTCGACTCCCTGTCTGGGTCTGTCTGGGAAAGGAGTCTGCTCCCTGTCTGGGTATGTCTGGGTAAGGAGTCTGCTCCCTGTCTGGGTCTGGGTAAGGAGTCTGCTCTCTGTCTGGGTCTGTCTGGGTAAGGTGTCTGCTCTCTGTCTGGGTCTGTCTGAGTAAGGTGTCTGCTCCCTGTCTGGGTCTGGGTATGGTGTCTGCTCCCTGTCTGGGTCTGTCTGCGTAAGGAGTCTGCTCCCTGTCTGGCTCTGGGTAAGGTGTCTGCTCCCTGTCTGGGTCTGGGTAAGGAGTCTGCACACTGTCTGGGTCTGTCTTGGTCTGGGTAAGGTGTCTGCTGGTTAAGGTGTCTGCTCCCTGTCTGGGTCTGTCTGGGTAAGGTGTCTGCTCCCTTTCTGGGTCTGTCTGGGTAAGGAGTCTGCTCCCTGTCTGGGTCTGGGTAAGGAGTCTGCTCCCCGTCTGGGTCTGGGTAAGGAGTCTGCTCTCTGTCTGGATCTGGGTAAGGAGTCTGCTCCCTGTCTGGGTCTGGGTAAGGAGTCTGGTCCCTGTCTTCGTCTGTCTGGGTAAGGTGTCTGCTCCCTTTCTGGGTCTGCGTAAGGAGTCTGCTCCCTGTCTGGGCCTGTCTGGGTAAGGAGTCTGGTCTCTGTCTGGGTCTGGGTAAGGTGTCTGCTCCCTGTCTGGGTCTGTCTGGGTAAGGTCTCTGCTCCCTGTCTGGGTCTGTCTGGGTAAGGTGTCTGCTCCCTGTCTGGGTCAGGGTAAGGTGCCTGCTCCCTGTCTGGGTCTGGGTAAAGAGTCTGCTCCCTGTCTGGATCTGGGTAAGGTGTCTGCTCTCTGTCTGGGTCTGGGTAAGGAGTCTGCTCCCTGTCTGGCTCTGTGTAAGGAGTCTGCTCCCTGTCTGGGTCTGTCTGGGTAAGGTGCCTGCTCCCTGTCTGGGTCTGTGTAAGGAGTCTGCTCCCTGTCTGGGTCTGTCTGGGTAAGGAGTCTGCTCCCTGTCTCGGTCTGTCTGTGTAAGGTGTCTGCTCCCTGTCTGGATCTGAGTAAGGAGTCTGCTCCCTGTCTGGGTCTGGGTAAGGAGTCTGCTCTCTGTCTGGGTTTGTCTGGGTAAGGTGTCTGCTCCCTGTCTGGGTCTGGTTATGGTGTCTACTCCCTGTCTGGTTAAGGAATCTCCTCCCTGTCTGGGGCTGGGAAAGGAGTCTGCTCCCTGTCTGGGTCTGTCTGGATAAGGAGTCTGGTCCTTGTCTGGGTCTGGGTAAGGTGTCTGCTCCCTGTCTGGGTCTGTCTGGGTAAGGAGTCTACTCCCTGTCTAGGTCTGGGTAAGGAGTCTGCTCTCTGTCTGGGTTTGTCTGGGTAAGGTGTCTGCTCCCTGTCTGGGTCTGTCTGGGTAAGGTGTCTGCTCCCTGTCTGGGTCTGTCTGGGTAAGGAGTCTGCTCCCTGTCTGGGTCTGGGTAAGGAGTCTGCTCCCTGTCTGGGTCTGGGTAAGGTGTCTGCTCTCTGTCTGGGTCTGGGTAAGGTGTCTGGTCTCTGTCTGGGTCTGTCTGGGTAAGGAGTCTGCTCCCTGTCTGGGTCTGGGTAAGGAGTCTGGTCCCTGTCTTCGTCTGTCTGGGTAAGGTGTCTGCTCCCTTTCTGGGTCTGCGTAAGGTGTCTGCTCCCTGTCTGGATCTGGGTAAGGTGTCTGCTCCCTGTCTGGGTCTGTCTGGTTAAGGAGTCTGCTCCCTGTCAGGGTCTGTCTGGGTAAGGAGTCTGCTCCCTGTCTGGGTCTGTCTGGGTAAGGAGTCTACTCCCTGTCTAGGTCTGGGTAAGGAGTCTGCTCTCTGTCTGGGTTTGTCTGGGTAAGGTGTCTGCTCCCTGTCTGGGTCTGGTTATGGTGTCTACTCCCTGTCTGGGTCTGTCTGGGTAAGGAATCTCCTCCCTGTCTGGGGCTGGGAAAGGAGTCTGCTCCCTGTCTGGGTCTGTCTGGGTAAGGAGTCTGCTCCCTGTCTCGGTCTGTCTGTGTAAGGTGTCTGCTCCCTGTCTGGATCTGGGTAAGGAGTCTTCTCCCTGTCTGGGTCTGGGTAAGGTGTCTGCTCCCTGTCTGGGTCTGTCTGGGTAAGGAGTCTACTCCGTGTCTAGGTCTGGGTAAGGTGTCTGCTCCCTGTCTGGGTCTGCGTAAGGAGTCTGCTTCCTGTCTGGGTCTGGTTAAGGTGTCTGCTCCATGTCTGGGTCTGTCTGGGTAAGGTGTCTGCTCCCTGTCTGGGTCTGTCTGGGTAAGGAGTCTACTCCCTGTCTAGGTCTGGGTAAGGAGTCTGCTCTCTGTCTGGGTTTGTCTGGGTAAGGTGTCTGCTCCCTGTCTGGGTCTGGTTATGGTGTCTACTCCCTGTCTGGGTCTGTCTGGGTAAGGAATCTCCTCCCTGTCTGGGGCTGGGAAAGGAGTCTGCTCCCTGTCTGGGTCTGTCTGGATAAGGTGTCTGGTCCTTGTCTGGGTCTGGGTAAGGTGTCTGCTCCCTGTCTGGGTCTGTCTGGGTAAGGAGTCTACTCCCTGTCTAGGTCTGTGTAAGGAGTCTGCTCTCTGTCTGGGTTTGTCTGGGTAAGGTGTCTGCTCCCTGTCTGGGTCTGTCTGGGTAAGGTGTCGACTCCCTGTCTGGGTCTGTCCGGGTAAGGTGTCTACTCCCTGTCTGGGTCTGTCTGGGTAAGGTGTCTGCTCCCTGTCTGGGTCTGGTTATGGTGTCTACTCCCTGTCTGGGTCTGTCTGGGTAAGGAATCTCCTCCCTGTCTGGGGCTGGGAAAGGAGTCTGCTCCCTGTCTGGGTCTGTCTGGATAAGGTGTCTGGTCCTTGTCTGGGTCTGGGTAAGGTGTCTGCTCCCTGTCTGGGTAAGGAGTCTACTCCCTGTCTAGGTCTGTGTAAGGAGTCTGCTCTCTGTCTGGGTTTGTCTGGGTAAGGTGTCTGCTCCCTGTCTGGGTCTGTCTGGGTAAGGTGTCGACTCCCTGTCTGGGTCTGTCCGGGTAAGGTGTCTACTCCCTGTCTGGGTCTGTCTGGGTAAGGTGTCTGCTCCCTGTCTGAGTCTGTCTGGGTAAGGTGTCTGCTCCCTGTCTGGGTATGTCTGGGTAAGGAGTCTGCTCCCAGTCTGGGTCTGGGTAAGGAGTCTGCTCCCTGTCTGGGTCTGTCTGGGAAAGGAGTCTGCTCTGTGTCTGGGTCTGTCTGAGTAAGGTGTCTGCTCCCTGTCTGGGTCTGGGTAAGGAGTCTGCTCCCCGTCTGGGTCTGGGTAAGGTGTCTGCTCTCTGTCTGGGTCTGGGTAAGGTGTCTGGTCTCTGTCTGGGTCTGTCTGGGTAAGGAGTCTGCTCCCTGTCTGGGTCTGGGTAAGGAGTCTGGTCCCTGTCTGCGTCTGTCTGGGTAAGGTGTCTGCTCCCTTTCTGGGTCTGCGTAAGGAGTCTGCTCCCTGTCTGGGTCTGTCTGGGTAAGGAGTCTGGTCTCTGTCTGGGTCTGGGTAAGGTGTCTGCTCCCTGTCTGGGTCTGTCTGGGTAAGGTGTCTGTTCCCTGTCTGGGTCTGGGTAAGGAGTCTGCTCCCTGTCTGGGTCTGGGTAAGGAGTCTACTCCCTCTCTGGGTCTGGCTCAGGTGTCTGCTCCCTGTCTGGGTCTGTCTGGGAAAGGAGTCTGCTCCCTGTCTGGGTATGTCTGGGTAAGGAGTCTGCTCCCAGTCTGGGTAAGGTGTCTGCTCCCTGTCTGGGTCTGTCTGGGAAAGGAGTCTGCTCCCTGTCTGGGTATGTCTGGGTAAGGAGTCTGCTCCCAGTCTGGGTAAGGTGTCTGCTCCCTGTCTGGGTCTGTCTGGGAAAGGAGTCTGCTCCCTGTCTGGGTATGTCTGGGTAAGGAGTCTGCTCCCAGTCTGGGTCTGGGTAAGGAGTCTGCTCCCTGTCTGGGTCTGTCTGGGAAAGGAGTCTGCTCTGTGTCTGGGTCTGTCTGAGTAAGGTGTCTACTCCCTGTCTCGGTCTGGGTAAGGAGTCTGCTCTCTGTCTGGGTCTGGTTATGGTGTCTACTCCCTGTCTGGGTAAGGAATCTCCTCCCTGTCTGGGGCTGGGAAAGGAGTCTGCTCCCTGTCTGGGTCTGTCTGGATAAGGAGTCTGGTCCTTGTCTGGGTCTGGGTAAGGTGTCTTCTCCCTGTCTGGGTCTGTTTGGGTAAGGTGTCTACTCCCTGTCTAGGTCTGGGTAAGGAGTCTGCTCTCTGTCTGGGTTTGTCTGGGTAAGGTGTCTGCTCCCTGTCTGGGTCTGTCTGGGTAAGGTGTCTGCTCCCTGTCTGGGTCTGTCTGGGTAAGGTGTCGACTCCCTGTCTGGGTCTGTCTGGGAAAGGAGTATGCTCCCTGTCTGGGTATGTCTGGGTAAGGAGTCTGCTCCCTGTCTGGGTCTGGGTAAGGAGTCTGCTCTCTGTCTGGGTCTGTCTGAGTAAGGTGTCTGCTCCCTGTCTGGGTCTGGGTATGATGTCTGCTCCCTGTCTGGGTCTGTCTGCGTAAGGAGTCTGCTCCCTGTCAGGGTCTGGGTAAGGTGTCTGCTCCCTGTCTGGGTCTGGGTAAGGAGTCTGCTCCCTGTCTGGGTCTGTCTGGGTAAGGAGTCTGGTCTCTGTCTGGGTCTGTCTGGGTAAGGTGTCTGCTCCCTGTCTGGGTCAGGGTAAGGTGTCTGCTCCCTGTCTGGGTCTGGGTAAGGAGTCTGCTCCCTGTCTGGATCTGGGTAAGGTGTCTGCTCTCTGTCTGGGTCTGGGTAAGGAGTGTGCTCCCTGTCTGGCTCTGTGTCAGGAGTCTGCTCCCTGTCTGGGTCTGTCTGGGTAAGGTGCCTGCTCCCTGTCTGGGTCTGTGTAAGGAGTCTGCTCCCTGTCTGGGTCTGTCTGGGTAAGGAGTCTGCTCCCTGTCTCGGTCTGTCTGTGTAAGGTGTCTGCTCCCTGTCTGGATCTGAGTAACGAGTCTGCTCCCTGTCTGGGTCTGGGTAAGGTGTCTGCTCCCTGTCTGGGTTTGCCTGGGTAAGGAGTCTGCTCCCTGTCTGGGTCTGTCTGGGTAAGGAGTCTGCTGCCTGTCTGGGTCTGGTTAAGGTGTCTGCTCCCTGTCAGGGTCTGTCTGGGTAAGGAGTCTGGTCCCTGTCTGGGTCTGTCTGGGTAAGATGTCAGCTCCATGTCTGGGTCTGGGTAAGGTGTCTGCTCCCTGTCTGGATCTGGGTAAGGAGTCTGCTCCCTGTCTGGGTCTGGGTAAGGTGTCTGCTCCCTGTCTGGGTCTGCGTAAGGAGTCTGCTCCCTGTCTGGGTCTGTCTGGGTAAGGAGTCTGCTCCCTGTCTGGGTCTGGGTAAGGTGTCTGCTACCTGTCTGGGTCTGGGTAAGCTGTCTGCTCCCTGTCTGGGTCTGTCTGCGTAAGGAGTCTGCTCCCTGTCTGGGTCTGGGTAAGGTGTCTGCTCCCTGTCTGGGTCTGTCTGAGTGAGGTGTCTGCTCCCTGTCTGGGCCTGTCTGGGTAAGGAGTCTGGTCTCTGTCTGGGTCTGGGTAAGGTGTCTGCTCCCTGTCTGGGTCTGTCTGGGTAAGGTGTCTGCTCCCTGTCTGGGTCTGTCTGGGTAAGGTGTCTGCTCCCTGTCTGGGTCTGGGTAAGGTGTCTGCTCCCTGTCTGCGTCTGGGTAAGGAGTCTGCTCCCTGTCTGGATCTGGGTAAGGAGTCTGCTCTCTGTCTGGGTCTGTCTGGGTAAGGTATCTGCTCCCTGTCTGGGTCTGTGTAAGGAGTCTGCTCCCTGTCTGGGTCTGGGTAAGGTGTCTGCTCCCTGTCTGGGTCTGTCTGGGTAAGATGTCTGCTCCATGTCTGGGTCTGTCTGGGTAAGGAGTCTGCTCCCTGTCTGGGTCTGTCTGGGTAAGGTGCCTGCTCCCTGTCTGGGTCTGTGGAAGGAGTCTGCTCCCTGTCTGGGTCTGTCTGGGTAAGGAGTCTGCTCCCTGTCTCGGTCTGTCTGTGTAAGGTGTCTGCTCCCTGTCTGGATCTGGGTAAGGAGTCTGCTCCTTGTCTGGGTCTGTCTGGGTAAGGAGTCTGCTCCCTGTCTGGGTCTGTCTGGGTAAGGAGTCTGCTCCCTGTCTCGGTCTGTCTGGGTAAGGAGTCTGCTCCCTGTCTCGGTCTGTCTGGGTAAGGAGTCTACTCCCTGTCTCGGTCTGGGTAAGGAGTCTGCTCTCTGTCTGGGTTTGTCTGGGTAAGGTGTCTGCTGCCTGTCTGGGTCTGGTTATGGTGTCTACTCCCTGTCTGGGTAAGGAATCTCCTCCCTGTCTGGGGCTGGGAAAGGAGTCTGCTCCCTGTCTGGGTCTGTCTGGATAAGGAGTCTGGTCCTTGTCTGGGTCTGGGTAAGGTGTCTGCTCCCTGTCTGGGTCTGTCTGGGTAAGGTGTCTGCTCCCTGTCTGGGTCTGTCTGGGTAAGATGTCTGCTCCATGTCTGGGTCTGGGTAAGGAGTCTGCTCCCTGTCTGGATCTGGGTAAGGAGTCTGCTCCCTGTCTGGGTCTGGGTAAGGTGTCTGCTCCCTGTTTGGGTCTGCGTAAGGAGTCTGCTCCCTGTCTGGGTCTGTCTGGGTAAGGAGTCTGCTCCCTGTCTGGGTCTGTCTGGGTAAGGCGTTTGCTCCCTGTCTGGGCCTGGTTAAGGTGTTTGCTCCCGGTCTGGGTCTGTCTGGGTAAGTAGTCTGGTCCCTGTCTGGGTCTGGGTAAGGTGTCTGCTCCCTGTCTGGGTCTGTCTGGGTAAGGAGTCTACTCCCTGTCTCGGTCTGGGTAAGGTGTCTGCTCCCTGTCTGGGTCTGCGTAAGGAGTCTGCTTCCTGTCTGGGTCTGGTTAAGGTGTCTGCTCCCTGTCTGGGTCTGTCTGGGTAAGGTGTCTCCTCCCTGTCTGGGTCTGTCTGGGTAAGGAGTCTACTCCCTGTCTCGGTCTGGGTAAGGAGTCTGCTCTCTGTCTGGGTTTGTCTGGGTAAGGTGTCTGCTCCCTGTCTGGGGCTGGTTATGGTGTCTACTCCCTGTCTGGGTAAGGAATCTCCTCCCTGTCTGGGGCTGGGAAAGGAGTCTGCTCCCTGTCTGGGTCTGTCTGGATAAGGAGTCTGGTCCTTGTCTGGGTCTGGGTAAGGTGTCTGCTCCCTGTCTGGGTAAGGAGTCTACTCCCTGTCTAGGTCTGGGTAAGGAGTCTGCTCTCTGTCTGGGTTTGTCTGGGTAAGGTGTCTGCTCCCTGTCTGGTCTGTCTGGGTAAGGTGTCGACTCCCTGTCTGGGTCTGTCTGGGAAAGGAGTCTGCTCCCTGTCTGGGTATGTCTGGGTTAGGAGTCTGCTCCCTGTCTGGGTCTGGGTAAGGAGTCTGCTCTCTGTCTGGGTCTGTCTGAGTAAGGTGTCTGCTCCCTGTCTGGGTCTGGGTATGGTGTCTGCTCCCTGTCTGGGTCTGTCTGCGTAAGGAGTCTGCTCCCTGTCAGGGTCTGGGTAAGGTGTCTGCTCCCTGTCTGGGTCTGGGTAAGGAGTCTGCACACTGTCTGGGTCTGTCTTGGTCTGGGTAAGGTGTCTGCTCCCTGTCTGGGTCTGGGTAAGGAGTCTGCTCCCTGTCTGGGTCTGTCTGGGTAAGGTGTCTGCTCCCTGTCTGGGTCTGTCTGGGTAAGGAGTCTGCTCCCTGTCTGGGTCTGGGTAAGGAGTCTGCTCCCCGTCTGGGTCTGGGTAAGGTGTCTGCTCTCTGTCTGGGTCTGGGTAAGGTGTCTGGTCTCTGTCTGGGTCTGTCTGGGTAAGGAGTCTGCTCCCTGTCTGGGTCTGGGTAAGGAGTCTGGTCCCTGTCTGTGTCTGTCTGGGTAAGGTGTCTGCTCCCTTTCTGGGTCTGCGTAAGGAGTCTGCTCCCTGTCTGGGCCTGTCTGGGTAAGGAGTCTGGTCTCTGTCTGGGTCTGGGTAAGGTGTCTGCTCCCTGTCTGGGTCTGTCTGGGTAAGGTGTCTGCTCCCTGTCTGGGTCTGTCTGGGTAAGGTGTCTGCTCCCTGTCTGGGTCAGGGTAAGGTGTCTGCTCCATGTCTGGGTCTGGGTAAGGAGTGTGCTCCCTGTCTGGCTCTGTGTCAGGAGTCTGCTCCCTGTCTGGGTCTGTCTGGGTCAGGTGCCTGCTCCCTGTCTGGGTCTGTGTAAGGAGTCTGCTCCCTGTCTGGGTCTGTCTGGGTAAGGAGTCTGCTCCCTGTCTCGGTCTGTCTGTGTAAGGTGTCTGCTCCCTGTCTGGATCTGAGTAACGAGTCTGCTCCCTGTCTGGGTCTGGGTAAGGTGTCTGCTCCCTGTCTGGGTTTGCCTGGGTAAGGAGTCTGCTCCCTGTCTGGGTCTGTCTGGGTAAGGAGTCTGCTGCCTGTCTGGGTATGGTTAAGGTGTCTGCTCCCTGTCAGGGTCTGTCTGGGTAAGGAGTCTGGTCCCTGTCTGGGTCTGTCTGGGTAAGATGTCTGATCCATGTCTGGGTCTGGGTAAGGTGTCTGCTCCCTGTCTGGATCTGGGTAAGGAGTCTGCTCCCTGTCTGGGTCTGGGTAAGGTGTCTGCTCCCTGTCTGGGTCTGCGTAAGGAGTCTGCTCCCTGTCTGGGTCTGTCTGGGTAAGGAGTCTGCTCCCTGTCTGGGTCTGGGTAAGGTGTCTGCTCCCTGTCTGGGTCTGCGTAAGGCGTCTGCTCCCTGTCTGGGTAAGGAGTCTGCTCCCTGTCTGGGTCTGTCTGGGTAAGGCGTTTGCTCCCTGTCTGGGTCTGGTTAAGGTGTCTGCTCCCTGTCTGGGTCTGTCTGGGTAAGGAGTCTGGTCCCTGTCTGGGTCTGGCTAATTCCTGGGTAAGGTGTCTGCCCTCTGTCTGGGTCTGTCTGGGTAAGGTGTCTGCTCCCTGTCTGGGTCTGGGTAAGGTGTCTGCTCCCTGTCTGGGTCTGGGTAAGCTGTCTGCTCCCTGTCTGGGTCTGTCTGCGTAAGGAGTCTGCTCCCTGTCTGGGTCTGGGTAAGGTGTCTGCTCCCTGTCTGGGTCTGTCTGAGTGAGGTGTCTGCTCCCTGTCTGGGCCTGTCTGGGTAAGGAGTCTGGTCTCTGTCTGGGTCTGGGTAAGGTGTCTGCTCCCTGTCTGGGTCTGTCTGGGTAAGGTGTCTGCTCCCTGTCTGGGTCTGTCTGGGTAAGGTGTCTGCTCCCTGTCTGGGTCTGGGTAAGGTGTCTGCTCCCTGTCTGGGTCTGGGTAAGGAGTCTGCTCCCTGTCTGGATCTGTCTGGGTAAGATGTCTGCTCCATGTCTGGGTCTGTCTGGGTAAGGAGTCTGCTCCCTGTCTGGGTCTGTCTGGGTAAGGTGCCTGCTCCCTGTCTGGGTCTGTGTAAGGAATCTGCTCCCTGTCTGGGTCTGTCTGGGTAAGGAGTCTGCTCCCTGTCTCGGTCTGTCTGTGTAAGGTGTCTGCTCCCTGTCTGGATCTGGATAAGGAGTCTGCTCCCTGTCTGGGTCTGGGTAAGGTGTCTGCTCCTTGTCTGGGTCTGTCTGGGTAAGGAGTCTGCTCCCTGTCTGGGTAAGGTGCCTTCTCCCTGTCTGGGTCTGTGTAAGGAGTCTGCTCCCTGTCTGGGTCTGTCTGGGTAAGGAGTCTGCTCCCTGTCTCGGTCTGTCTGTGTAAGGTGTCTGCTCCCTGTCTGGATCTGGGTAAGGAGTCTGCTCCCTGTCTGGGTCTGGGTAAGGTGTCTGCTCCCTGTCTGGGTCTGTCTGGGTAAGGAGTCTGCTCCCTGTCTGGGTCTGTCTGGGTAAGGAGTCTGCTGCCTGTCTGGCTCTGGTTAAGGTGTCTGCTCCCTGTCAGGGTCTGTCTGGGTAAGGAGTCTGGTCCCTGTCTGGGTCTGTCTGGGTAAGATGTCTGCTCCATGTCTGGGTCTGGGTAAGGAGTCTGCTCCCTGTCTGGGTCTGGGTAAGGTGTCTGCTCCCTGTCTGGGTCTGCGTAAGGAGTCTGCTCCCTGTCTGGGTCTGTCTGGGTAAGGAGTCTGCTCCCTGTCTGGGTCTGTCTGGGTAAGGCGTTTGCTCCCTGTGTGGGCCTGGTTAAGGTGTCTGCTCCCTGTCTGGGTCTGTCTGGGTAAGGAGTCTGGTCCCTGTCTGGGTCTGGGTAAGGTGTCTGCTCCCTGTCTGGGTCTGTCTGGGTAAGGAGTCTACTCCCTGTCTAGGTCTGGGTAAGGTGTCTGCTCCCTGTCTGGGTCTGCGTAAGGAGTCTGCTTCCTGTCAGGGTCTGGTTAATGTGTCTGCTCCCTGTCTGGGTCTGTCTGGGTAAGGTGTCTGCTCCCTGTCTGCGTCTGTCTGGGTAAGGAGTCTACTCCCTGTCTAGGTCTGGGTAAGGAGTCTGCTCTCTGTCTGGGTTTGTCTGGGTAAGGTGTCTGCTCCCTGTCTGGGTCTGGTTATGGTGTCTACTCCCTGTCTGGGTAAGGAATCTCCTCCCTGTCTGGGGCTGGGAAAGGAGTCTGCTCCCTGTCTGGGTCTGTCTGGATAAGGAGTCTACTCCCTGTCTGGGTCTGTCTGGGTAAGGAGTCTACTCCCTGTCTAGGTCTGGGTAAGGAGTCTGCTCTCTGTCTGGGTTTGTCTGGGTAAGGTGTCTGCTCCCTGTCTGGGTCTGTCTGGGTAAGGTGTCGACTCCCTGTCTGGGTCTGGGAAAGGAGTCTGGTCCCTGTCTGTGTCTGTCTGGGTAAGGTGTCTGCTCCCTTTCTGGGTCTGCGTAAGGAGTCTGCTCCCTGTCTGGGCCTGTCTGGGTAAGGAGTCTGGTCTCTGTCTGGGTCTGGGTAAGGTGTCTGCTCCCTGTCTGGGTCTGTCTGGGTAAGGTGTCTGTTCCCTGTCTGGGTCTGGGTAAGGAGTCTGCACCCTGTCTGGGTCTGGGTAAGGAGTCTACTCCCTCTCTGGGTCTGGCTCAGGTGTCTGCTTCCTGTCTGGGTCTGTCTGGGTAAGGAGTCGGCTCCCTGTCTGGGTAAGGTGTCTGCTCCCTGTCTGGATCTGAGTAAGGAGTCTGCTCCCTGTCTGGGTCTGGGTAAGGAGTCTGCTCTCTGTCTGGGTTTGTCTGGGTAAGGTGTCTGCTCCCTGTCTGGGTCTGGTTATGGTGTCTACTCCCTGTCTGGGTAAGGAATCTCCTCCCTGTCTGGGGCTGGGAAAGGAGTCTGCTCCCTGTCTGGGTCTGTCTGGATAAGGAGTCTGGTCCTTGTCTGGGTCTGGGTAAGGTGTCTGCTCCCTGTCTGGGTCTGTCTGGGTAAGGAGTCTACTCCCTGTCTAGGTCTGGGTAAGGAGTCTGCTCTCTGTCTGGGTTTGTCTGGGTAAGGTGTCTGCTCCCTGTCTGGGTCTGTCTGGGTAAGGTGTCTGCTCCCTGTCTGGGTCTGTCTGGGTAAGGAGTCTGCTCCCTGTCTGGGTCTGGGTAAGGAGTCTGCTCCCTGTCTGGGTCTGGGTAAGGTGTCTGCTCTCTGTCTGGGTCTGGGTAAGGTGTCTGGTCTCTGTCTGGGTCTGTCTGGGTAAGGAGTCTGCTCCCTGTCTGGGTCTGGGTAAGGAGTCTGGTCCCTGTCTTCGTCTGTCTGGGTAAGATGTCAGCTCCATGTCTGGGTCTGGGTAAGGTGTCTGCTCCCTGTCTGGATCTGGGTAAGGAGTCTGCTCCCTGTCTGGGTCTGGGTAAGGTGTCTGCTCCCTGTCTGGGTCTGCGTAAGGAGTCTGCTCCATGTCTGGGTCTGTCTGGGTAAGGAGTCTGCTCCCTGTCTGGGTCTGGGTAAGGTGTCTGCTCCCTGTCTGGGTCTGGGTAAGCTGTCTGCTCCCTGTCTGGGTCTGTCTGCGTAAGGAGTCTGCTCCCTGTCTGGGTCTGGGTAAGGTGTCTGCTCCCTGTCTGGGTCTGTCTGAGTGAGGTGTCTGCTCCCTGTCTGGGCCTGTCTGGGTAAGGAGTCTGGTCTCTGTCTGGGTCTGGGTAAGGTGTCTGCTCCCTGTCTGGGTCTGTCTGGGTAAGGTGTCTGCTCCCTGTCTGGGTCTGTCTGGGTAAGGTGTCTGCTCCCTGTCTGGGTCTGGGTAAGGTGTCTGCTCCCTGTCTGCGTCTGGGTAAGGAGTCTGCTCCCTGTCTGGATCTGGGTAAGGAGTCTGCTCTCTGTCTGGGTCTGTCTGGGTAAGGTATCTGCTCCCTGTCTGGGTCTGTGTAAGGAGTCTGCTCCCTGTCTGGGTCTGGGTAAGGTGTCTGCTCCCTGTCTGGGTCTGTCTGGGTAAGATGTCTGCTCCATGTCTGGGTCTGTCTGGGTAAGGAGTCTGCTCCCTGTCTGGGTCTGTCTGGGTAAGGTGCCTGCTCCCTGTCTGGGTCTGTGGAAGGAGTCTGCTCCCTGTCTGGGTCTGTCTGGGTAAGGAGTCTGCTCCCTGTCTCGGTCTGTCTGTGTAAGGTGTCTGCTCCCTGTCTGGATCTGGGTAAGGAGTCTGCTCCTTGTCTGGGTCTGTCTGGGTAAGGAGTCTGCTCCCTGTCTGGGTCTGTCTGGGTAAGGAGTCTGCTCCCTGTCTCGGTCTGTCTGGGTAAGGAGTCTGCTCCCTGTCTCGGTCTGTCTGGGTAAGGAGTCTACTCCCTGTCTCGGTCTGGGTAAGGAGTCTGCTCTCTGTCTGGGTTTGTCTGGGTAAGGTGTCTGCTGCCTGTCTGGGTCTGGTTATGGTGTCTACTCCCTGTCTGGGTAAGGAATCTCCTCCCTGTCTGGGGCTGGGAAAGGAGTCTGCTCCCTGTCTGGGTCTGTCTGGATAAGGAGTCTGGTCCTTGTCTGGGTCTGGGTAAGGTGTCTGCTCCCTGTCTGGGTCTGTCTGGGTAAGGTGTCTGCTCCCTGTCTGGGTCTGTCTGGGTAAGATGTCTGCTCCATGTCTGGGTCTGGGTAAGGAGTCTGCTCCCTGTCTGGATCTGGGTAAGGAGTCTGCTCCCTGTCTGGGTCTGGGTAAGGTGTCTGCTCCCTGTTTGGGTCTGCGTAAGGAGTCTGCTCCCTGTCTGGGTCTGTCTGGGTAAGGAGTCTGCTCCCTGTCTGGGTCTGTCTGGGTAAGGCGTTTGCTCCCTGTCTGGGCCTGGTTAAGGTGTTTGCTCCCGGTCTGGGTCTGTCTGGGTAAGTAGTCTGGTCCCTGTCTGGGTCTGGGTAAGGTGTCTGCTCCCTGTCTGGGTCTGTCTGGGTAAGGAGTCTACTCCCTGTCTCGGTCTGGGTAAGGTGTCTGCTCCCTGTCTGGGTCTGCGTAAGGAGTCTGCTTCCTGTCTGGGTCTGGTTAAGGTGTCTGCTCCCTGTCTGGGTCTGTCTGGGTAAGGTGTCTCCTCCCTGTCTGGGTCTGTCTGGGTAAGGAGTCTACTCCCTGTCTCGGTCTGGGTAAGGAGTCTGCTCTCTGTCTGGGTTTGTCTGGGTAAGGTGTCTGCTCCCTGTCTGGGGCTGGTTATGGTGTCTACTCCCTGTCTGGGTAAGGAATCTCCTCCCTGTCTGGGGCTGGGAAAGGAGTCTGCTCCCTGTCTGGGTCTGTCTGGATAAGGAGTCTGGTCCTTGTCTGGGTCTGGGTAAGGTGTCTGCTCCCTGTCTGGGTAAGGAGTCTACTCCCTGTCTAGGTCTGGGTAAGGAGTCTGCTCTCTGTCTGGGTTTGTCTGGGTAAGGTGTCTGCTCCCTGTCTGGTCTGTCTGGGTAAGGTGTCGACTCCCTGTCTGGGTCTGTCTGGGAAAGGAGTCTGCTCCCTGTCTGGGTATGTCTGGGTTAGGAGTCTGCTCCCTGTCTGGGTCTGGGTAAGGAGTCTGCTCTCTGTCTGGGTCTGTCTGAGTAAGGTGTCTGCTCCCTGTCTGGGTCTGGGTATGGTGTCTGCTCCCTGTCTGGGTCTGTCTGCGTAAGGAGTCTGCTCCCTGTCAGGGTCTGGGTAAGGTGTCTGCTCCCTGTCTGGGTCTGGGTAAGGAGTCTGCACACTGTCTGGGTCTGTCTTGGTCTGGGTAAGGTGTCTGCTCCCTGTCTGGGTCTGGGTAAGGAGTCTGCTCCCTGTCTGGGTCTGTCTGGGTAAGGTGTCTGCTCCCTGTCTGGGTCTGTCTGGGTAAGGAGTCTGCTCCCTGTCTGGGTCTGGGTAAGGAGTCTGCTCCCCGTCTGGGTCTGGGTAAGGTGTCTGCTCTCTGTCTGGGTCTGGGTAAGGTGTCTGGTCTCTGTCTGGGTCTGTCTGGGTAAGGAGTCTGCTCCCTGTCTGGGTCTGGGTAAGGAGTCTGGTCCCTGTCTGTGTCTGTCTGGGTAAGGTGTCTGCTCCCTTTCTGGGTCTGCGTAAGGAGTCTGCTCCCTGTCTGGGCCTGTCTGGGTAAGGAGTCTGGTCTCTGTCTGGGTCTGGGTAAGGTGTCTGCTCCCTGTCTGGGTCTGTCTGGGTAAGGTGTCTGCTCCCTGTCTGGGTCTGTCTGGGTAAGGTGTCTGCTCCCTGTCTGGGTCAGGGTAAGGTGTCTGCTCCATGTCTGGGTCTGGGTAAGGAGTGTGCTCCCTGTCTGGCTCTGTGTCAGGAGTCTGCTCCCTGTCTGGGTCTGTCTGGGTCAGGTGCCTGCTCCCTGTCTGGGTCTGTGTAAGGAGTCTGCTCCCTGTCTGGGTCTGTCTGGGTAAGGAGTCTGCTCCCTGTCTCGGTCTGTCTGTGTAAGGTGTCTGCTCCCTGTCTGGATCTGAGTAACGAGTCTGCTCCCTGTCTGGGTCTGGGTAAGGTGTCTGCTCCCTGTCTGGGTTTGCCTGGGTAAGGAGTCTGCTCCCTGTCTGGGTCTGTCTGGGTAAGGAGTCTGCTGCCTGTCTGGGTATGGTTAAGGTGTCTGCTCCCTGTCAGGGTCTGTCTGGGTAAGGAGTCTGGTCCCTGTCTGGGTCTGTCTGGGTAAGATGTCTGATCCATGTCTGGGTCTGGGTAAGGTGTCTGCTCCCTGTCTGGATCTGGGTAAGGAGTCTGCTCCCTGTCTGGGTCTGGGTAAGGTGTCTGCTCCCTGTCTGGGTCTGCGTAAGGAGTCTGCTCCCTGTCTGGGTCTGTCTGGGTAAGGAGTCTGCTCCCTGTCTGGGTCTGGGTAAGGTGTCTGCTCCCTGTCTGGGTCTGCGTAAGGCGTCTGCTCCCTGTCTGGGTAAGGAGTCTGCTCCCTGTCTGGGTCTGTCTGGGTAAGGCGTTTGCTCCCTGTCTGGGTCTGGTTAAGGTGTCTGCTCCCTGTCTGGGTCTGTCTGGGTAAGGAGTCTGGTCCCTGTCTGGGTCTGGCTAATTCCTGGGTAAGGTGTCTGCCCTCTGTCTGGGTCTGTCTGGGTAAGGTGTCTGCTCCCTGTCTGGGTCTGGGTAAGGTGTCTGCTCCCTGTCTGGGTCTGGGTAAGCTGTCTGCTCCCTGTCTGGGTCTGTCTGCGTAAGGAGTCTGCTCCCTGTCTGGGTCTGGGTAAGGTGTCTGCTCCCTGTCTGGGTCTGTCTGAGTGAGGTGTCTGCTCCCTGTCTGGGCCTGTCTGGGTAAGGAGTCTGGTCTCTGTCTGGGTCTGGGTAAGGTGTCTGCTCCCTGTCTGGGTCTGTCTGGGTAAGGTGTCTGCTCCCTGTCTGGGTCTGTCTGGGTAAGGTGTCTGCTCCCTGTCTGGGTCTGGGTAAGGTGTCTGCTCCCTGTCTGGGTCTGGGTAAGGAGTCTGCTCCCTGTCTGGATCTGTCTGGGTAAGATGTCTGCTCCATGTCTGGGTCTGTCTGGGTAAGGAGTCTGCTCCCTGTCTGGGTCTGTCTGGGTAAGGTGCCTGCTCCCTGTCTGGGTCTGTGTAAGGAATCTGCTCCCTGTCTGGGTCTGTCTGGGTAAGGAGTCTGCTCCCTGTCTCGGTCTGTCTGTGTAAGGTGTCTGCTCCCTGTCTGGATCTGGATAAGGAGTCTGCTCCCTGTCTGGGTCTGGGTAAGGTGTCTGCTCCTTGTCTGGGTCTGTCTGGGTAAGGAGTCTGCTCCCTGTCTGGGTAAGGTGCCTTCTCCCTGTCTGGGTCTGTGTAAGGAGTCTGCTCCCTGTCTGGGTCTGTCTGGGTAAGGAGTCTGCTCCCTGTCTCGGTCTGTCTGTGTAAGGTGTCTGCTCCCTGTCTGGATCTGGGTAAGGAGTCTGCTCCCTGTCTGGGTCTGGGTAAGGTGTCTGCTCCCTGTCTGGGTCTGTCTGGGTAAGGAGTCTGCTCCCTGTCTGGGTCTGTCTGGGTAAGGAGTCTGCTGCCTGTCTGGCTCTGGTTAAGGTGTCTGCTCCCTGTCAGGGTCTGTCTGGGTAAGGAGTCTGGTCCCTGTCTGGGTCTGTCTGGGTAAGATGTCTGCTCCATGTCTGGGTCTGGGTAAGGAGTCTGCTCCCTGTCTGGGTCTGGGTAAGGTGTCTGCTCCCTGTCTGGGTCTGCGTAAGGAGTCTGCTCCCTGTCTGGGTCTGTCTGGGTAAGGAGTCTGCTCCCTGTCTGGGTCTGTCTGGGTAAGGCGTTTGCTCCCTGTGTGGGCCTGGTTAAGGTGTCTGCTCCCTGTCTGGGTCTGTCTGGGTAAGGAGTCTGGTCCCTGTCTGGGTCTGGGTAAGGTGTCTGCTCCCTGTCTGGGTCTGTCTGGGTAAGGAGTCTACTCCCTGTCTAGGTCTGGGTAAGGTGTCTGCTCCCTGTCTGGGTCTGCGTAAGGAGTCTGCTTCCTGTCAGGGTCTGGTTAATGTGTCTGCTCCCTGTCTGGGTCTGTCTGGGTAAGGTGTCTGCTCCCTGTCTGCGTCTGTCTGGGTAAGGAGTCTACTCCCTGTCTAGGTCTGGGTAAGGAGTCTGCTCTCTGTCTGGGTTTGTCTGGGTAAGGTGTCTGCTCCCTGTCTGGGTCTGGTTATGGTGTCTACTCCCTGTCTGGGTAAGGAATCTCCTCCCTGTCTGGGGCTGGGAAAGGAGTCTGCTCCCTGTCTGGGTCTGTCTGGATAAGGAGTCTACTCCCTGTCTGGGTCTGTCTGGGTAAGGAGTCTACTCCCTGTCTAGGTCTGGGTAAGGAGTCTGCTCTCTGTCTGGGTTTGTCTGGGTAAGGTGTCTGCTCCCTGTCTGGGTCTGTCTGGGTAAGGTGTCGACTCCCTGTCTGGGTCTGGGAAAGGAGTCTGGTCCCTGTCTGTGTCTGTCTGGGTAAGGTGTCTGCTCCCTTTCTGGGTCTGCGTAAGGAGTCTGCTCCCTGTCTGGGCCTGTCTGGGTAAGGAGTCTGGTCTCTGTCTGGGTCTGGGTAAGGTGTCTGCTCCCTGTCTGGGTCTGTCTGGGTAAGGTGTCTGTTCCCTGTCTGGGTCTGGGTAAGGAGTCTGCACCCTGTCTGGGTCTGGGTAAGGAGTCTACTCCCTCTCTGGGTCTGGCTCAGGTGTCTGCTTCCTGTCTGGGTCTGTCTGGGTAAGGAGTCGGCTCCCTGTCTGGGTAAGGTGTCTGCTCCCTGTCTGGATCTGAGTAAGGAGTCTGCTCCCTGTCTGGGTCTGGGTAAGGAGTCTGCTCTCTGTCTGGGTTTGTCTGGGTAAGGTGTCTGCTCCCTGTCTGGGTCTGGTTATGGTGTCTACTCCCTGTCTGGGTAAGGAATCTCCTCCCTGTCTGGGGCTGGGAAAGGAGTCTGCTCCCTGTCTGGGTCTGTCTGGATAAGGAGTCTGGTCCTTGTCTGGGTCTGGGTAAGGTGTCTGCTCCCTGTCTGGGTCTGTCTGGGTAAGGAGTCTACTCCCTGTCTAGGTCTGGGTAAGGAGTCTGCTCTCTGTCTGGGTTTGTCTGGGTAAGGTGTCTGCTCCCTGTCTGGGTCTGTCTGGGTAAGGTGTCTGCTCCCTGTCTGGGTCTGTCTGGGTAAGGAGTCTGCTCCCTGTCTGGGTCTGGGTAAGGAGTCTGCTCCCTGTCTGGGTCTGGGTAAGGTGTCTGCTCTCTGTCTGGGTCTGGGTAAGGTGTCTGGTCTCTGTCTGGGTCTGTCTGGGTAAGGAGTCTGCTCCCTGTCTGGGTCTGGGTAAGGAGTCTGGTCCCTGTCTTCGTCTGTCTGGGTAAGGTGTCTGCTCCCTTTCTGGGTCTGCGTAAGGTGTCTGCTCCCTGTCTGGATCTGGGTAAGGTGTCTGCTCCCTGTCTGGGTCTGTCTGGTTAAGGAGTCTGCTCCCTGTCAGGGTCTGTCTGGGTAAGGAGTCTGCTCCCTGTCTGGGTCTGTCTGGGTAAGGAGTCTACTCCCTGTCTAGGTCTGGGTAAGGAGTCTGCTCTCTGTCTGGGTTTGTCTGGGTAAGGTGTCTGCTCCCTGTCTGGGTCTGGTTATGGTGTCTACTCCCTGTCTGGGTCTGTCTGGGTAAGGAATCTCCTCCCTGTCTGGGGCTGGGAAAGGAGTCTGCTCCCTGTCTGGGTCTGTCTGGGTAAGGAGTCTGCTCCCTGTCTCGGTCTGTCTGTGTAAGGTGTCTGCTCCCTGTCTGGATCTGGGTAAGGAGTCTTCTCCCTGTCTGGGTCTGGGTAAGGTGTCTGCTCCCTGTCTGGGTCTGTCTGGGTAAGGAGTCTACTCCGTGTCTAGGTCTGGGTAAGGTGTCTGCTCCCTGTCTGGGTCTGCGTAAGGAGTCTGCTTCCTGTCTGGGTCTGGTTAAGGTGTCTGCTCCATGTCTGGGTCTGTCTGGGTAAGGTGTCTGCTCCCTGTCTGGGTCTGTCTGGGTAAGGAGTCTACTCCCTGTCTAGGTCTGGGTAAGGAGTCTGCTCTCTGTCTGGGTTTGTCTGGGTAAGGTGTCTGCTCCCTGTCTGGGTCTGGTTATGGTGTCTACTCCCTGTCTGGGTCTGTCTGGGTAAGGAATCTCCTCCCTGTCTGGGGCTGGGAAAGGAGTCTGCTCCCTGTCTGGGTCTGTCTGGATAAGGTGTCTGGTCCTTGTCTGGGTCTGGGTAAGGTGTCTGCTCCCTGTCTGGGTCTGTCTGGGTAAGGAGTCTACTCCCTGTCTAGGTCTGTGTAAGGAGTCTGCTCTCTGTCTGGGTTTGTCTGGGTAAGGTGTCTGCTCCCTGTCTGGGTCTGTCTGGGTAAGGTGTCGACTCCCTGTCTGGGTCTGTCCGGGTAAGGTGTCTACTCCCTGTCTGGGTCTGTCTGGGTAAGGTGTCTGCTCCCTGTCTGGGTCTGGTTATGGTGTCTACTCCCTGTCTGGGTCTGTCTGGGTAAGGAATCTCCTCCCTGTCTGGGGCTGGGAAAGGAGTCTGCTCCCTGTCTGGGTCTGTCTGGATAAGGTGTCTGGTCCTTGTCTGGGTCTGGGTAAGGTGTCTGCTCCCTGTCTGGGTCTGTCTGGGTAAGGAGTCTACTCCCTGTCTAGGTCTGTGTAAGGAGTCTGCTCTCTGTCTGGGTTTGTCTGGGTAAGGTGTCTGCTCCCTGTCTGGGTCTGTCTGGGTAAGGTGTCGACTCCCTGTCTGGGTCTGTCCGGGTAAGGTGTCTACTCCCTGTCTGGGTCTGTCTGGGTAAGGTGTCTGCTCCCTGTCTGAGTCTGTCTGGGTAAGGTGTCTGCTCCCTGTCTGGGTATGTCTGGGTAAGGAGTCTGCTCCCAGTCTGGGTCTGGGTAAGGAGTCTGCTCCCTGTCTGGGTCTGTCTGGGAAAGGAGTCTGCTCTGTGTCTGGGTCTGTCTGAGTAAGGTGTCTGCTCCCTGTCTGGGTCTGGGTAAGGAGTCTGCTCCCCGTCTGGGTCTGGGTAAGGTGTCTGCTCTCTGTCTGGGTCTGGGTAAGGTGTCTGGTCTCTGTCTGGGTCTGTCTGGGTAAGGAGTCTGCTCCCTGTCTGGGTCTGGGTAAGGAGTCTGGTCCCTGTCTGCGTCTGTCTGGGTAAGGTGTCTGCTCCCTTTCTGGGTCTGCGTAAGGAGTCTGCTCCCTGTCTGGGTCTGTCTGGGTAAGGAGTCTGGTCTCTGTCTGGGTCTGGGTAAGGTGTCTGCTCCCTGTCTGGGTCTGTCTGGGTAAGGTGTCTGTTCCCTGTCTGGGTCTGGGTAAGGAGTCTGCTCCCTGTCTGGGTCTGGGTAAGGAGTCTACTCCCTCTCTGGGTCTGGCTCAGGTGTCTGCTCCCTGTCTGGGTCTGTCTGGGAAAGGAGTCTGCTCCCTGTCTGGGTATGTCTGGGTAAGGAGTCTGCTCCCAGTCTGGGTAAGGTGTCTGCTCCCTGTCTGGGTCTGTCTGGGAAAGGAGTCTGCTCCCTGTCTGGGTATGTCTGGGTAAGGAGTCTGCTCCCAGTCTGGGTAAGGTGTCTGCTCCCTGTCTGGGTCTGTCTGGGAAAGGAGTCTGCTCCCTGTCTGGGTATGTCTGGGTAAGGAGTCTGCTCCCAGTCTGGGTCTGGGTAAGGAGTCTGCTCCCTGTCTGGGTCTGTCTGGGAAAGGAGTCTGCTCTGTGTCTGGGTCTGTCTGAGTAAGGTGTCTACTCCCTGTCTCGGTCTGGGTAAGGAGTCTGCTCTCTGTCTGGGTCTGGGTAAGGTGTCTGCTCCCTGTCTGGGTCTGTCTGGGTAAGGAGTCTACTCCCTGTCTGGGTCTGGGTAAGGTGTCTGCTCCCTGTCTGGGTCTGTCTGGGTAAGGAGTCTACTCCCTGTCTAGGTCTGGGTAAGGTGTCTGCTCCCTGTCTGGGTCTGCGTAAGGAGTCTGCTTCCTGTCAGGGTCTGGTTAATGTGTCTGCTCCCTGTCTGGGTCTGTCTGGGTAAGGTGTCTGCTCCCTGTCTGCGTCTGTCTGGGTAAGGAGTCTACTCCCTGTCTAGGTCTGGGTAAGGAGTCTGCTCTCTGTCTGGGTTTGTCTGGGTAAGGTGTCTGCTCCCTGTCTGGGTCTGGTTATGGTGTCTACTCCCTGTCTGGGTAAGGAATCTCCTCCCTGTCTGGGGCTGGGAAAGGAGTCTGCTCCCTGTCTGGGTCTGTCTGGATAAGGAGTCTACTCCCTGTCTGGGTCTGTCTGGGTAAGGAGTCTACTCCCTGTCTAGGTCTGGGTAAGGAGTCTGCTCTCTGTCTGGGTTTGTCTGGGTAAGGTGTCTGCTCCCTGTCTGGGTCTGTCTGGGTAAGGTGTCGACTCCCTGTCTGGGTCTGGGAAAGGAGTCTGGTCCCTGTCTGTGTCTGTCTGGGTAAGGTGTCTGCTCCCTTTCTGGGTCTGCGTAAGGAGTCTGCTCCCTGTCTGGGCCTGTCTGGGTAAGGAGTCTGGTCTCTGTCTGGGTCTGGGTAAGGTGTCTGCTCCCTGTCTGGGTCTGTCTGGGTAAGGTGTCTGTTCCCTGTCTGGGTCTGGGTAAGGAGTCTGCACCCTGTCTGGGTCTGGGTAAGGAGTCTACTCCCTCTCTGGGTCTGGCTCAGGTGTCTGCTTCCTGTCTGGGTCTGTCTGGGTAAGGAGTCGGCTCCCTGTCTGGGTAAGGTGTCTGCTCCCTGTCTGGATCTGAGTAAGGAGTCTGCTCCCTGTCTGGGTCTGGGTAAGGAGTCTGCTCTCTGTCTGGGTTTGTCTGGGTAAGGTGTCTGCTCCCTGTCTGGGTCTGGTTATGGTGTCTACTCCCTGTCTGGGTAAGGAATCTCCTCCCTGTCTGGGGCTGGGAAAGGAGTCTGCTCCCTGTCTGGGTCTGTCTGGATAAGGAGTCTGGTCCTTGTCTGGGTCTGGGTAAGGTGTCTGCTCCCTGTCTGGGTCTGTCTGGGTAAGGAGTCTACTCCCTGTCTAGGTCTGGGTAAGGAGTCTGCTCTCTGTCTGGGTTTGTCTGGGTAAGGTGTCTGCTCCCTGTCTGGGTCTGTCTGGGTAAGGTGTCTGCTCCCTGTCTGGGTCTGTCTGGGTAAGGAGTCTGCTCCCTGTCTGGGTCTGGGTAAGGAGTCTGCTCCCTGTCTGGGTCTGGGTAAGGTGTCTGCTCTCTGTCTGGGTCTGGGTAAGGTGTCTGGTCTCTGTCTGGGTCTGTCTGGGTAAGGAGTCTGCTCCCTGTCTGGGTCTGGGTAAGGAGTCTGGTCCCTGTCTTCGTCTGTCTGGGTAAGATGTCAGCTCCATGTCTGGGTCTGGGTAAGGTGTCTGCTCCCTGTCTGGATCTGGGTAAGGAGTCTGCTCCCTGTCTGGGTCTGGGTAAGGTGTCTGCTCCCTGTCTGGGTCTGCGTAAGGAGTCTGCTCCATGTCTGGGTCTGTCTGGGTAAGGAGTCTGCTCCCTGTCTGGGTCTGGGTAAGGTGTCTGCTCCCTGTCTGGGTCTGGGTAAGCTGTCTGCTCCCTGTCTGGGTCTGTCTGCGTAAGGAGTCTGCTCCCTGTCTGGGTCTGGGTAAGGTGTCTGCTCCCTGTCTGGGTCTGTCTGAGTGAGGTGTCTGCTCCCTGTCTGGGCCTGTCTGGGTAAGGAGTCTGGTCTCTGTCTGGGTCTGGGTAAGGTGTCTGCTCCCTGTCTGGGTCTGTCTGGGTAAGGTGTCTGCTCCCTGTCTGGGTCTGTCTGGGTAAGGTGTCTGCTCCCTGTCTGGGTCTGGGTAAGGTGTCTGCTCCCTGTCTGCGTCTGGGTAAGGAGTCTGCTCCCTGTCTGGATCTGGGTAAGGAGTCTGCTCTCTGTCTGGGTCTGTCTGGGTAAGGTATCTGCTCCCTGTCTGGGTCTGTGTAAGGAGTCTGCTCCCTGTCTGGGTCTGGGTAAGGTGTCTGCTCCCTGTCTGGGTCTGTCTGGGTAAGATGTCTGCTCCATGTCTGGGTCTGTCTGGGTAAGGAGTCTGCTCCCTGTCTGGGTCTGTCTGGGTAAGGTGCCTGCTCCCTGTCTGGGTCTGTGGAAGGAGTCTGCTCCCTGTCTGGGTCTGTCTGGGTAAGGAGTCTGCTCCCTGTCTCGGTCTGTCTGTGTAAGGTGTCTGCTCCCTGTCTGGATCTGGGTAAGGAGTCTGCTCCTTGTCTGGGTCTGTCTGGGTAAGGAGTCTGCTCCCTGTCTGGGTCTGTCTGGGTAAGGAGTCTGCTCCCTGTCTCGGTCTGTCTGGGTAAGGAGTCTGCTCCCTGTCTCGGTCTGTCTGGGTAAGGAGTCTACTCCCTGTCTCGGTCTGGGTAAGGAGTCTGCTCTCTGTCTGGGTTTGTCTGGGTAAGGTGTCTGCTGCCTGTCTGGGTCTGGTTATGGTGTCTACTCCCTGTCTGGGTAAGGAATCTCCTCCCTGTCTGGGGCTGGGAAAGGAGTCTGCTCCCTGTCTGGGTCTGTCTGGATAAGGAGTCTGGTCCTTGTCTGGGTCTGGGTAAGGTGTCTGCTCCCTGTCTGGGTCTGTCTGGGTAAGGTGTCTGCTCCCTGTCTGGGTCTGTCTGGGTAAGATGTCTGCTCCATGTCTGGGTCTGGGTAAGGAGTCTGCTCCCTGTCTGGATCTGGGTAAGGAGTCTGCTCCCTGTCTGGGTCTGGGTAAGGTGTCTGCTCCCTGTTTGGGTCTGCGTAAGGAGTCTGCTCCCTGTCTGGGTCTGTCTGGGTAAGGAGTCTGCTCCCTGTCTGGGTCTGTCTGGGTAAGGCGTTTGCTCCCTGTCTGGGCCTGGTTAAGGTGTTTGCTCCCGGTCTGGGTCTGTCTGGGTAAGTAGTCTGGTCCCTGTCTGGGTCTGGGTAAGGTGTCTGCTCCCTGTCTGGGTCTGTCTGGGTAAGGAGTCTACTCCCTGTCTCGGTCTGGGTAAGGTGTCTGCTCCCTGTCTGGGTCTGCGTAAGGAGTCTGCTTCCTGTCTGGGTCTGGTTAAGGTGTCTGCTCCCTGTCTGGGTCTGTCTGGGTAAGGTGTCTCCTCCCTGTCTGGGTCTGTCTGGGTAAGGAGTCTACTCCCTGTCTCGGTCTGGGTAAGGAGTCTGCTCTCTGTCTGGGTTTGTCTGGGTAAGGTGTCTGCTCCCTGTCTGGGGCTGGTTATGGTGTCTACTCCCTGTCTGGGTAAGGAATCTCCTCCCTGTCTGGGGCTGGGAAAGGAGTCTGCTCCCTGTCTGGGTCTGTCTGGATAAGGAGTCTGGTCCTTGTCTGGGTCTGGGTAAGGTGTCTGCTCCCTGTCTGGGTAAGGAGTCTACTCCCTGTCTAGGTCTGGGTAAGGAGTCTGCTCTCTGTCTGGGTTTGTCTGGGTAAGGTGTCTGCTCCCTGTCTGGTCTGTCTGGGTAAGGTGTCGACTCCCTGTCTGGGTCTGTCTGGGAAAGGAGTCTGCTCCCTGTCTGGGTATGTCTGGGTTAGGAGTCTGCTCCCTGTCTGGGTCTGGGTAAGGAGTCTGCTCTCTGTCTGGGTCTGTCTGAGTAAGGTGTCTGCTCCCTGTCTGGGTCTGGGTATGGTGTCTGCTCCCTGTCTGGGTCTGTCTGCGTAAGGAGTCTGCTCCCTGTCAGGGTCTGGGTAAGGTGTCTGCTCCCTGTCTGGGTCTGGGTAAGGAGTCTGCACACTGTCTGGGTCTGTCTTGGTCTGGGTAAGGTGTCTGCTCCCTGTCTGGGTCTGGGTAAGGAGTCTGCTCCCTGTCTGGGTCTGTCTGGGTAAGGTGTCTGCTCCCTGTCTGGGTCTGTCTGGGTAAGGAGTCTGCTCCCTGTCTGGGTCTGGGTAAGGAGTCTGCTCCCCGTCTGGGTCTGGGTAAGGTGTCTGCTCTCTGTCTGGGTCTGGGTAAGGTGTCTGGTCTCTGTCTGGGTCTGTCTGGGTAAGGAGTCTGCTCCCTGTCTGGGTCTGGGTAAGGAGTCTGGTCCCTGTCTGTGTCTGTCTGGGTAAGGTGTCTGCTCCCTTTCTGGGTCTGCGTAAGGAGTCTGCTCCCTGTCTGGGCCTGTCTGGGTAAGGAGTCTGGTCTCTGTCTGGGTCTGGGTAAGGTGTCTGCTCCCTGTCTGGGTCTGTCTGGGTAAGGTGTCTGCTCCCTGTCTGGGTCTGTCTGGGTAAGGTGTCTGCTCCCTGTCTGGGTCAGGGTAAGGTGTCTGCTCCATGTCTGGGTCTGGGTAAGGAGTGTGCTCCCTGTCTGGCTCTGTGTCAGGAGTCTGCTCCCTGTCTGGGTCTGTCTGGGTCAGGTGCCTGCTCCCTGTCTGGGTCTGTGTAAGGAGTCTGCTCCCTGTCTGGGTCTGTCTGGGTAAGGAGTCTGCTCCCTGTCTCGGTCTGTCTGTGTAAGGTGTCTGCTCCCTGTCTGGATCTGAGTAACGAGTCTGCTCCCTGTCTGGGTCTGGGTAAGGTGTCTGCTCCCTGTCTGGGTTTGCCTGGGTAAGGAGTCTGCTCCCTGTCTGGGTCTGTCTGGGTAAGGAGTCTGCTGCCTGTCTGGGTATGGTTAAGGTGTCTGCTCCCTGTCAGGGTCTGTCTGGGTAAGGAGTCTGGTCCCTGTCTGGGTCTGTCTGGGTAAGATGTCTGATCCATGTCTGGGTCTGGGTAAGGTGTCTGCTCCCTGTCTGGATCTGGGTAAGGAGTCTGCTCCCTGTCTGGGTCTGGGTAAGGTGTCTGCTCCCTGTCTGGGTCTGCGTAAGGAGTCTGCTCCCTGTCTGGGTCTGTCTGGGTAAGGAGTCTGCTCCCTGTCTGGGTCTGGGTAAGGTGTCTGCTCCCTGTCTGGGTCTGCGTAAGGCGTCTGCTCCCTGTCTGGGTAAGGAGTCTGCTCCCTGTCTGGGTCTGTCTGGGTAAGGCGTTTGCTCCCTGTCTGGGTCTGGTTAAGGTGTCTGCTCCCTGTCTGGGTCTGTCTGGGTAAGGAGTCTGGTCCCTGTCTGGGTCTGGCTAATTCCTGGGTAAGGTGTCTGCCCTCTGTCTGGGTCTGTCTGGGTAAGGTGTCTGCTCCCTGTCTGGGTCTGGGTAAGGTGTCTGCTCCCTGTCTGGGTCTGGGTAAGCTGTCTGCTCCCTGTCTGGGTCTGTCTGCGTAAGGAGTCTGCTCCCTGTCTGGGTCTGGGTAAGGTGTCTGCTCCCTGTCTGGGTCTGTCTGAGTGAGGTGTCTGCTCCCTGTCTGGGCCTGTCTGGGTAAGGAGTCTGGTCTCTGTCTGGGTCTGGGTAAGGTGTCTGCTCCCTGTCTGGGTCTGTCTGGGTAAGGTGTCTGCTCCCTGTCTGGGTCTGTCTGGGTAAGGTGTCTGCTCCCTGTCTGGGTCTGGGTAAGGTGTCTGCTCCCTGTCTGGGTCTGGGTAAGGAGTCTGCTCCCTGTCTGGATCTGTCTGGGTAAGATGTCTGCTCCATGTCTGGGTCTGTCTGGGTAAGGAGTCTGCTCCCTGTCTGGGTCTGTCTGGGTAAGGTGCCTGCTCCCTGTCTGGGTCTGTGTAAGGAATCTGCTCCCTGTCTGGGTCTGTCTGGGTAAGGAGTCTGCTCCCTGTCTCGGTCTGTCTGTGTAAGGTGTCTGCTCCCTGTCTGGATCTGGATAAGGAGTCTGCTCCCTGTCTGGGTCTGGGTAAGGTGTCTGCTCCTTGTCTGGGTCTGTCTGGGTAAGGAGTCTGCTCCCTGTCTGGGTAAGGTGCCTTCTCCCTGTCTGGGTCTGTGTAAGGAGTCTGCTCCCTGTCTGGGTCTGTCTGGGTAAGGAGTCTGCTCCCTGTCTCGGTCTGTCTGTGTAAGGTGTCTGCTCCCTGTCTGGATCTGGGTAAGGAGTCTGCTCCCTGTCTGGGTCTGGGTAAGGTGTCTGCTCCCTGTCTGGGTCTGTCTGGGTAAGGAGTCTGCTCCCTGTCTGGGTCTGTCTGGGTAAGGAGTCTGCTGCCTGTCTGGCTCTGGTTAAGGTGTCTGCTCCCTGTCAGGGTCTGTCTGGGTAAGGAGTCTGGTCCCTGTCTGGGTCTGTCTGGGTAAGATGTCTGCTCCATGTCTGGGTCTGGGTAAGGAGTCTGCTCCCTGTCTGGGTCTGGGTAAGGTGTCTGCTCCCTGTCTGGGTCTGCGTAAGGAGTCTGCTCCCTGTCTGGGTCTGTCTGGGTAAGGAGTCTGCTCCCTGTCTGGGTCTGTCTGGGTAAGGCGTTTGCTCCCTGTGTGGGCCTGGTTAAGGTGTCTGCTCCCTGTCTGGGTCTGTCTGGGTAAGGAGTCTGGTCCCTGTCTGGGTCTGGGTAAGGTGTCTGCTCCCTGTCTGGGTCTGTCTGGGTAAGGAGTCTACTCCCTGTCTAGGTCTGGGTAAGGTGTCTGCTCCCTGTCTGGGTCTGCGTAAGGAGTCTGCTTCCTGTCAGGGTCTGGTTAATGTGTCTGCTCCCTGTCTGGGTCTGTCTGGGTAAGGTGTCTGCTCCCTGTCTGCGTCTGTCTGGGTAAGGAGTCTACTCCCTGTCTAGGTCTGGGTAAGGAGTCTGCTCTCTGTCTGGGTTTGTCTGGGTAAGGTGTCTGCTCCCTGTCTGGGTCTGGTTATGGTGTCTACTCCCTGTCTGGGTAAGGAATCTCCTCCCTGTCTGGGGCTGGGAAAGGAGTCTGCTCCCTGTCTGGGTCTGTCTGGATAAGGAGTCTACTCCCTGTCTGGGTCTGTCTGGGTAAGGAGTCTACTCCCTGTCTAGGTCTGGGTAAGGAGTCTGCTCTCTGTCTGGGTTTGTCTGGGTAAGGTGTCTGCTCCCTGTCTGGGTCTGTCTGGGTAAGGTGTCGACTCCCTGTCTGGGTCTGGGAAAGGAGTCTGGTCCCTGTCTGTGTCTGTCTGGGTAAGGTGTCTGCTCCCTTTCTGGGTCTGCGTAAGGAGTCTGCTCCCTGTCTGGGCCTGTCTGGGTAAGGAGTCTGGTCTCTGTCTGGGTCTGGGTAAGGTGTCTGCTCCCTGTCTGGGTCTGTCTGGGTAAGGTGTCTGTTCCCTGTCTGGGTCTGGGTAAGGAGTCTGCACCCTGTCTGGGTCTGGGTAAGGAGTCTACTCCCTCTCTGGGTCTGGCTCAGGTGTCTGCTTCCTGTCTGGGTCTGTCTGGGTAAGGAGTCGGCTCCCTGTCTGGGTAAGGTGTCTGCTCCCTGTCTGGATCTGAGTAAGGAGTCTGCTCCCTGTCTGGGTCTGGGTAAGGAGTCTGCTCTCTGTCTGGGTTTGTCTGGGTAAGGTGTCTGCTCCCTGTCTGGGTCTGGTTATGGTGTCTACTCCCTGTCTGGGTAAGGAATCTCCTCCCTGTCTGGGGCTGGGAAAGGAGTCTGCTCCCTGTCTGGGTCTGTCTGGATAAGGAGTCTGGTCCTTGTCTGGGTCTGGGTAAGGTGTCTGCTCCCTGTCTGGGTCTGTCTGGGTAAGGAGTCTACTCCCTGTCTAGGTCTGGGTAAGGAGTCTGCTCTCTGTCTGGGTTTGTCTGGGTAAGGTGTCTGCTCCCTGTCTGGGTCTGTCTGGGTAAGGTGTCTGCTCCCTGTCTGGGTCTGTCTGGGTAAGGAGTCTGCTCCCTGTCTGGGTCTGGGTAAGGAGTCTGCTCCCTGTCTGGGTCTGGGTAAGGTGTCTGCTCTCTGTCTGGGTCTGGGTAAGGTGTCTGGTCTCTGTCTGGGTCTGTCTGGGTAAGGAGTCTGCTCCCTGTCTGGGTCTGGGTAAGGAGTCTGGTCCCTGTCTTCGTCTGTCTGGGTAAGGTGTCTGCTCCCTTTCTGGGTCTGCGTAAGGTGTCTGCTCCCTGTCTGGATCTGGGTAAGGTGTCTGCTCCCTGTCTGGGTCTGTCTGGTTAAGGAGTCTGCTCCCTGTCAGGGTCTGTCTGGGTAAGGAGTCTGCTCCCTGTCTGGGTCTGTCTGGGTAAGGAGTCTACTCCCTGTCTAGGTCTGGGTAAGGAGTCTGCTCTCTGTCTGGGTTTGTCTGGGTAAGGTGTCTGCTCCCTGTCTGGGTCTGGTTATGGTGTCTACTCCCTGTCTGGGTCTGTCTGGGTAAGGAATCTCCTCCCTGTCTGGGGCTGGGAAAGGAGTCTGCTCCCTGTCTGGGTCTGTCTGGGTAAGGAGTCTGCTCCCTGTCTCGGTCTGTCTGTGTAAGGTGTCTGCTCCCTGTCTGGATCTGGGTAAGGAGTCTTCTCCCTGTCTGGGTCTGGGTAAGGTGTCTGCTCCCTGTCTGGGTCTGTCTGGGTAAGGAGTCTACTCCGTGTCTAGGTCTGGGTAAGGTGTCTGCTCCCTGTCTGGGTCTGCGTAAGGAGTCTGCTTCCTGTCTGGGTCTGGTTAAGGTGTCTGCTCCATGTCTGGGTCTGTCTGGGTAAGGTGTCTGCTCCCTGTCTGGGTCTGTCTGGGTAAGGAGTCTACTCCCTGTCTAGGTCTGGGTAAGGAGTCTGCTCTCTGTCTGGGTTTGTCTGGGTAAGGTGTCTGCTCCCTGTCTGGGTCTGGTTATGGTGTCTACTCCCTGTCTGGGTCTGTCTGGGTAAGGAATCTCCTCCCTGTCTGGGGCTGGGAAAGGAGTCTGCTCCCTGTCTGGGTCTGTCTGGATAAGGTGTCTGGTCCTTGTCTGGGTCTGGGTAAGGTGTCTGCTCCCTGTCTGGGTCTGTCTGGGTAAGGAGTCTACTCCCTGTCTAGGTCTGTGTAAGGAGTCTGCTCTCTGTCTGGGTTTGTCTGGGTAAGGTGTCTGCTCCCTGTCTGGGTCTGTCTGGGTAAGGTGTCGACTCCCTGTCTGGGTCTGTCCGGGTAAGGTGTCTACTCCCTGTCTGGGTCTGTCTGGGTAAGGTGTCTGCTCCCTGTCTGGGTCTGGTTATGGTGTCTACTCCCTGTCTGGGTCTGTCTGGGTAAGGAATCTCCTCCCTGTCTGGGGCTGGGAAAGGAGTCTGCTCCCTGTCTGGGTCTGTCTGGATAAGGTGTCTGGTCCTTGTCTGGGTCTGGGTAAGGTGTCTGCTCCCTGTCTGGGTCTGTCTGGGTAAGGAGTCTACTCCCTGTCTAGGTCTGTGTAAGGAGTCTGCTCTCTGTCTGGGTTTGTCTGGGTAAGGTGTCTGCTCCCTGTCTGGGTCTGTCTGGGTAAGGTGTCGACTCCCTGTCTGGGTCTGTCCGGGTAAGGTGTCTACTCCCTGTCTGGGTCTGTCTGGGTAAGGTGTCTGCTCCCTGTCTGAGTCTGTCTGGGTAAGGTGTCTGCTCCCTGTCTGGGTATGTCTGGGTAAGGAGTCTGCTCCCAGTCTGGGTCTGGGTAAGGAGTCTGCTCCCTGTCTGGGTCTGTCTGGGAAAGGAGTCTGCTCTGTGTCTGGGTCTGTCTGAGTAAGGTGTCTGCTCCCTGTCTGGGTCTGGGTAAGGAGTCTGCTCCCCGTCTGGGTCTGGGTAAGGTGTCTGCTCTCTGTCTGGGTCTGGGTAAGGTGTCTGGTCTCTGTCTGGGTCTGTCTGGGTAAGGAGTCTGCTCCCTGTCTGGGTCTGGGTAAGGAGTCTGGTCCCTGTCTGCGTCTGTCTGGGTAAGGTGTCTGCTCCCTTTCTGGGTCTGCGTAAGGAGTCTGCTCCCTGTCTGGGTCTGTCTGGGTAAGGAGTCTGGTCTCTGTCTGGGTCTGGGTAAGGTGTCTGCTCCCTGTCTGGGTCTGTCTGGGTAAGGTGTCTGTTCCCTGTCTGGGTCTGGGTAAGGAGTCTGCTCCCTGTCTGGGTCTGGGTAAGGAGTCTACTCCCTCTCTGGGTCTGGCTCAGGTGTCTGCTCCCTGTCTGGGTCTGTCTGGGAAAGGAGTCTGCTCCCTGTCTGGGTATGTCTGGGTAAGGAGTCTGCTCCCAGTCTGGGTAAGGTGTCTGCTCCCTGTCTGGGTCTGTCTGGGAAAGGAGTCTGCTCCCTGTCTGGGTATGTCTGGGTAAGGAGTCTGCTCCCAGTCTGGGTAAGGTGTCTGCTCCCTGTCTGGGTCTGTCTGGGAAAGGAGTCTGCTCCCTGTCTGGGTATGTCTGGGTAAGGAGTCTGCTCCCAGTCTGGGTCTGGGTAAGGAGTCTGCTCCCTGTCTGGGTCTGTCTGGGAAAGGAGTCTGCTCTGTGTCTGGGTCTGTCTGAGTAAGGTGTCTACTCCCTGTCTCGGTCTGGGTAAGGAGTCTGCTCTCTGTCTGGGTCTGGTTATGGTGTCTACTCCCTGTCTGGGTAAGGAATCTCCTCCCTGTCTGGGGCTGGGAAAGGAGTCTGCTCCCTGTCTGGGTCTGTCTGGATAAGGAGTCTGGTCCTTGTCTGGGTCTGGGTAAGGTGTCTTCTCCCTGTCTGGGTCTGTTTGGGTAAGGTGTCTACTCCCTGTCTAGGTCTGGGTAAGGAGTCTGCTCTCTGTCTGGGTTTGTCTGGGTAAGGTGTCTGCTCCCTGTCTGGGTCTGTCTGGGTAAGGTGTCTGCTCCCTGTCTGGGTCTGTCTGGGTAAGGTGTCGACTCCCTGTCTGGGTCTGTCTGGGAAAGGAGTATGCTCCCTGTCTGGGTATGTCTGGGTAAGGAGTCTGCTCCCTGTCTGGGTCTGGGTAAGGAGTCTGCTCTCTGTCTGGGTCTGTCTGAGTAAGGTGTCTGCTCCCTGTCTGGGTCTGGGTATGATGTCTGCTCCCTGTCTGGGTCTGTCTGCGTAAGGAGTCTGCTCCCTGTCAGGGTCTGGGTAAGGTGTCTGCTCCCTGTCTGGGTCTGGGTAAGGAGTCTGCTCCCTGTCTGGGTCTGTCTGGGTAAGGAGTCTGGTCTCTGTCTGGGTCTGTCTGGGTAAGGTGTCTGCTCCCTGTCTGGGTCAGGGTAAGGTGTCTGCTCCCTGTCTGGGTCTGGGTAAGGAGTCTGCTCCCTGTCTGGATCTGGGTAAGGTGTCTGCTCTCTGTCTGGGTCTGGGTAAGGAGTGTGCTCCCTGTCTGGCTCTGTGTCAGGAGTCTGCTCCCTGTCTGGGTCTGTCTGGGTAAGGTGCCTGCTCCCTGTCTGGGTCTGTGTAAGGAGTCTGCTCCCTGTCTGGGTCTGTCTGGGTAAGGAGTCTGCTCCCTGTCTCGGTCTGTCTGTGTAAGGTGTCTGCTCCCTGTCTGGATCTGAGTAACGAGTCTGCTCCCTGTCTGGGTCTGGGTAAGGTGTCTGCTCCCTGTCTGGGTTTGCCTGGGTAAGGAGTCTGCTCCCTGTCTGGGTCTGTCTGGGTAAGGAGTCTGCTGCCTGTCTGGGTCTGGTTAAGGTGTCTGCTCCCTGTCAGGGTCTGTCTGGGTAAGGAGTCTGGTCCCTGTCTGGGTCTGTCTGGGTAAGATGTCAGCTCCATGTCTGGGTCTGGGTAAGGTGTCTGCTCCCTGTCTGGATCTGGGTAAGGAGTCTGCTCCCTGTCTGGGTCTGGGTAAGGTGTCTGCTCCCTGTCTGGGTCTGCGTAAGGAGTCTGCTCCCTGTCTGGGTCTGTCTGGGTAAGGAGTCTGCTCCCTGTCTGGGTCTGGGTAAGGTGTCTGCTCCCTGTCTGGGTCTGGGTAAGCTGTCTGCTCCCTGTCTGGGTCTGTCTGCGTAAGGAGTCTGCTCCCTGTCTGGGTCTGGGTAAGGTGTCTGCTCCCTGTCTGGGTCTGTCTGAGTGAGGTGTCTGCTCCCTGTCTGGGCCTGTCTGGGTAAGGAGTCTGGTCTCTGTCTGGGTCTGGGTAAGGTGTCTGCTCCCTGTCTGGGTCTGTCTGGGTAAGGTGTCTGCTCCCTGTCTGGGTCTGTCTGGGTAAGGTGTCTGCTCCCTGTCTGGGTCTGGGTAAGGTGTCTGCTCCCTGTCTGCGTCTGGGTAAGGAGTCTGCTCCCTGTCTGGATCTGGGTAAGGAGTCTGCTCTCTGTCTGGGTCTGTCTGGGTAAGGTATCTGCTCCCTGTCTGGGTCTGTGTAAGGAGTCTGCTCCCTGTCTGGGTCTGGGTAAGGTGTCTGCTCCCTGTCTGGGTCTGTCTGGGTAAGATGTCTGCTCCATGTCTGGGTCTGTCTGGGTAAGGAGTCTGCTCCCTGTCTGGGTCTGTCTGGGTAAGGTGCCTGCTCCCTGTCTGGGTCTGTGGAAGGAGTCTGCTCCCTGTCTGGGTCTGTCTGGGTAAGGAGTCTGCTCCCTGTCTCGGTCTGTCTGTGTAAGGTGTCTGCTCCCTGTCTGGATCTGGGTAAGGAGTCTGCTCCTTGTCTGGGTCTGTCTGGGTAAGGAGTCTGCTCCCTGTCTGGGTCTGTCTGGGTAAGGAGTCTGCTCCCTGTCTCGGTCTGTCTGGGTAAGGAGTCTGCTCCCTGTCTCGGTCTGTCTGGGTAAGGAGTCTACTCCCTGTCTCGGTCTGGGTAAGGAGTCTGCTCTCTGTCTGGGTTTGTCTGGGTAAGGTGTCTGCTGCCTGTCTGGGTCTGGTTATGGTGTCTACTCCCTGTCTGGGTAAGGAATCTCCTCCCTGTCTGGGGCTGGGAAAGGAGTCTGCTCCCTGTCTGGGTCTGTCTGGATAAGGAGTCTGGTCCTTGTCTGGGTCTGGGTAAGGTGTCTGCTCCCTGTCTGGGTCTGTCTGGGTAAGGTGTCTGCTCCCTGTCTGGGTCTGTCTGGGTAAGATGTCTGCTCCATGTCTGGGTCTGGGTAAGGAGTCTGCTCCCTGTCTGGATCTGGGTAAGGAGTCTGCTCCCTGTCTGGGTCTGGGTAAGGTGTCTGCTCCCTGTTTGGGTCTGCGTAAGGAGTCTGCTCCCTGTCTGGGTCTGTCTGGGTAAGGAGTCTGCTCCCTGTCTGGGTCTGTCTGGGTAAGGCGTTTGCTCCCTGTCTGGGCCTGGTTAAGGTGTTTGCTCCCGGTCTGGGTCTGTCTGGGTAAGTAGTCTGGTCCCTGTCTGGGTCTGGGTAAGGTGTCTGCTCCCTGTCTGGGTCTGTCTGGGTAAGGAGTCTACTCCCTGTCTCGGTCTGGGTAAGGTGTCTGCTCCCTGTCTGGGTCTGCGTAAGGAGTCTGCTTCCTGTCTGGGTCTGGTTAAGGTGTCTGCTCCCTGTCTGGGTCTGTCTGGGTAAGGTGTCTCCTCCCTGTCTGGGTCTGTCTGGGTAAGGAGTCTACTCCCTGTCTCGGTCTGGGTAAGGAGTCTGCTCTCTGTCTGGGTTTGTCTGGGTAAGGTGTCTGCTCCCTGTCTGGGGCTGGTTATGGTGTCTACTCCCTGTCTGGGTAAGGAATCTCCTCCCTGTCTGGGGCTGGGAAAGGAGTCTGCTCCCTGTCTGGGTCTGTCTGGATAAGGAGTCTGGTCCTTGTCTGGGTCTGGGTAAGGTGTCTGCTCCCTGTCTGGGTAAGGAGTCTACTCCCTGTCTAGGTCTGGGTAAGGAGTCTGCTCTCTGTCTGGGTTTGTCTGGGTAAGGTGTCTGCTCCCTGTCTGGTCTGTCTGGGTAAGGTGTCGACTCCCTGTCTGGGTCTGTCTGGGAAAGGAGTCTGCTCCCTGTCTGGGTATGTCTGGGTTAGGAGTCTGCTCCCTGTCTGGGTCTGGGTAAGGAGTCTGCTCTCTGTCTGGGTCTGTCTGAGTAAGGTGTCTGCTCCCTGTCTGGGTCTGGGTATGGTGTCTGCTCCCTGTCTGGGTCTGTCTGCGTAAGGAGTCTGCTCCCTGTCAGGGTCTGGGTAAGGTGTCTGCTCCCTGTCTGGGTCTGGGTAAGGAGTCTGCACACTGTCTGGGTCTGTCTTGGTCTGGGTAAGGTGTCTGCTCCCTGTCTGGGTCTGGGTAAGGAGTCTGCTCCCTGTCTGGGTCTGTCTGGGTAAGGTGTCTGCTCCCTGTCTGGGTCTGTCTGGGTAAGGAGTCTGCTCCCTGTCTGGGTCTGGGTAAGGAGTCTGCTCCCCGTCTGGGTCTGGGTAAGGTGTCTGCTCTCTGTCTGGGTCTGGGTAAGGTGTCTGGTCTCTGTCTGGGTCTGTCTGGGTAAGGAGTCTGCTCCCTGTCTGGGTCTGGGTAAGGAGTCTGGTCCCTGTCTGTGTCTGTCTGGGTAAGGTGTCTGCTCCCTTTCTGGGTCTGCGTAAGGAGTCTGCTCCCTGTCTGGGCCTGTCTGGGTAAGGAGTCTGGTCTCTGTCTGGGTCTGGGTAAGGTGTCTGCTCCCTGTCTGGGTCTGTCTGGGTAAGGTGTCTGCTCCCTGTCTGGGTCTGTCTGGGTAAGGTGTCTGCTCCCTGTCTGGGTCAGGGTAAGGTGTCTGCTCCATGTCTGGGTCTGGGTAAGGAGTGTGCTCCCTGTCTGGCTCTGTGTCAGGAGTCTGCTCCCTGTCTGGGTCTGTCTGGGTCAGGTGCCTGCTCCCTGTCTGGGTCTGTGTAAGGAGTCTGCTCCCTGTCTGGGTCTGTCTGGGTAAGGAGTCTGCTCCCTGTCTCGGTCTGTCTGTGTAAGGTGTCTGCTCCCTGTCTGGATCTGAGTAACGAGTCTGCTCCCTGTCTGGGTCTGGGTAAGGTGTCTGCTCCCTGTCTGGGTTTGCCTGGGTAAGGAGTCTGCTCCCTGTCTGGGTCTGTCTGGGTAAGGAGTCTGCTGCCTGTCTGGGTATGGTTAAGGTGTCTGCTCCCTGTCAGGGTCTGTCTGGGTAAGGAGTCTGGTCCCTGTCTGGGTCTGTCTGGGTAAGATGTCTGATCCATGTCTGGGTCTGGGTAAGGTGTCTGCTCCCTGTCTGGATCTGGGTAAGGAGTCTGCTCCCTGTCTGGGTCTGGGTAAGGTGTCTGCTCCCTGTCTGGGTCTGCGTAAGGAGTCTGCTCCCTGTCTGGGTCTGTCTGGGTAAGGAGTCTGCTCCCTGTCTGGGTCTGGGTAAGGTGTCTGCTCCCTGTCTGGGTCTGCGTAAGGCGTCTGCTCCCTGTCTGGGTAAGGAGTCTGCTCCCTGTCTGGGTCTGTCTGGGTAAGGCGTTTGCTCCCTGTCTGGGTCTGGTTAAGGTGTCTGCTCCCTGTCTGGGTCTGTCTGGGTAAGGAGTCTGGTCCCTGTCTGGGTCTGGCTAATTCCTGGGTAAGGTGTCTGCCCTCTGTCTGGGTCTGTCTGGGTAAGGTGTCTGCTCCCTGTCTGGGTCTGGGTAAGGTGTCTGCTCCCTGTCTGGGTCTGGGTAAGCTGTCTGCTCCCTGTCTGGGTCTGTCTGCGTAAGGAGTCTGCTCCCTGTCTGGGTCTGTCTGTGTAAGGTGTCTGCTCCCTGTCTGGGTCTGTCTGGGTAAGGAGTCTGCTCCCTGTCTGGGTCTGGGTAAGGTGTCTGCTCCCTGTCTGGGTCTGTCTGAGTGAGGTGTCTGCTCCCTGTCTGGGCCTGTCTGGGTAAGGAGTCTGGTCTCTGTCTGGGTCTGGGTAAGGTGTCTGCTCCCTGTCTGGGTCTGTCTGGGTAAGGTGTCTGCTCCCTGTCTGGGTCTGTCTGGGTAAGGTGTCTGCTCCCTGTCTGGGTCTGGGTAAGGTGTCTGCTCCCTGTCTGGGTCTGGGTAAGGAGTCTGCTCCCTGTCTGGATCTGTCTGGGTAAGATGTCTGCTCCATGTCTGGGTCTGTCAGGGTAAGGAGTCTGCTCCCTGTCTGGGTCTGTCTGGGTAAGGTGCCTGCTCCCTGTCTGGGTCTGTGTAAGGAATCTGCTCCCTGTCTGGGTCTGTCTGGGTAAGGAGTCTGCTCCCTGTCTCGGTCTGTCTGTGTAAGGTGTCTGCTCCCTGTCTGGATCTGGATAAGGAGTCTGCTCCCTGTCTGGGTCTGGGTAAGGTGTCTGCTCCTTGTCTGGGTCTGTCTGGGTAAGGAGTCTGCTCCCTGTCTGGGTAAGGTGCCTTCTCCCTGTCTGGGTCTGTGTAAGGAGTCTGCTCCCTGTCTGGGTCTGTCTGGGTAAGGAGTCTGCTCCCTGTCTCGGTCTGTCTGTGTAAGGTGTCTGCTCCCTGTCTGGATCTGGGTAAGGAGTCTGCTCCCTGTCTGGGTCTGGGTAAGGTGTCTGCTCCCTGTCTGGGTCTGTCTGGGTAAGGAGTCTGCTCCCTGTCTGGGTCTGTCTGGGTAAGGAGTCTGCTGCCTGTCTGGCTCTGGTTAAGGTGTCTGCTCCCTGTCAGGGTCTGTCTGGGTAAGGAGTCTGGTCCCTGTCTGGGTCTGTCTGGGTAAGATGTCTGCTCCATGTCTGGGTCTGGGTAAGGAGTCTGCTCCCTGTCTGGGTCTGGGTAAGGTGTCTGCTCCCTGTCTGGGTCTGCGTAAGGAGTCTGCTCCCTGTCTGGGTCTGTCTGGGTAAGGAGTCTGCTCCCTGTCTGGGTCTGTCTGGGTAAGGCGTTTGCTCCCTGTGTGGGCCTGGTTAAGGTGTCTGCTCCCTGTCTGGGTCTGTCTGGGTAAGGAGTCTGGTCCCTGTCTGGGTCTGGGTAAGGTGTCTGCTCCCTGTCTGGGTCTGTCTGGGTAAGGAGTCTACTCCCTGTCTAGGTCTGGGTAAGGTGTCTGCTCCCTGTCTGGGTCTGCGTAAGGAGTCTGCTTCCTGTCAGGGTCTGGTTAATGTGTCTGCTCCCTGTCTGGGTCTGTCTGGGTAAGGTGTCTGCTGCCTGTCTGCGTCTGTCTGGGTAAGGAGTCTACTCCCTGTCTAGGTCTGGGTAAGGAGTCTGCTCTCTGTCTGGGTTTGTCTGGGTAAGGTGTCTGCTCCCTGTCTGGGTCTGGTTATGGTGTCTACTCCCTGTCTGGGTAAGGAATCTCCTCCCTGTCTGGGGCTGGGAAAGGAGTCTGCTCCCTGTCTGGGTCTGTCTGGATAAGGAGTCTACTCCCTGTCTGGGTCTGTCTGGGTAAGGAGTCTACTCCCTGTCTAGGTCTGGGTAAGGAGTCTGCTCTCTGTCTGGGTTTGTCTGGGTAAGGTGTCTGCTCCCTGTCTGGGTCTGTCTGGGTAAGGTGTCGACTCCCTGTCTGGGTCTGGGAAAGGAGTCTGGTCCCTGTCTGTGTCTGTCTGGGTAAGGTGTCTGCTCCCTTTCTGGGTCTGCGTAAGGAGTCTGCTCCCTGTCTGGGCCTGTCTGGGTAAGGAGTCTGGTCTCTGTCTGGGTCTGGGTAAGGTGTCTGCTCCCTGTCTGGGTCTGTCTGGGTAAGGTGTCTGTTCCCTGTCTGGGTCTGGGTAAGGAGTCTGCACCCTGTCTGGGTCTGGGTAAGGAGTCTACTCCCTCTCTGGGTCTGGCTCAGGTGTCTGCTTCCTGTCTGGGTCTGTCTGGGTAAGGAGTCGGCTCCCTGTCTGGGTAAGGTGTCTGCTCCCTGTCTGGGTCTGTCTGGGAAAGGAGTCTGCTCCCTGTCTGGGTATGTCTGGGTAAGGAGTCTGCTCCCAGTCTGGGTCTGGGTAAGGAGTCTGCTCCCTGTCTGGGTCTGTCTGGGAAAGGAGTCTGCTCTGTGTCTGGGTCTGTCTGAGTAAGGTGTCTGCTCCCTGTCTGGGTCTGGGTAAGGAGTCTGCTCCCCGTCTGGGTCTGGGTAAGGTGTCTGCTCTCTGTCTGGGTCTGGGTAAGGAGTCTGGTCCCTGTCTGCGTCTGTCTGGGTAAGGTGTCTGCTCCCTTTCTGGGTCTGCGTAAGGAGTCTGCTCCCTGTCTGGGCCTGTCTGGGTAAGGAGTCTGGTCTCTGTCTGGGTCTGGGTAAGGTGTCTGCTCCCTGTCTGGGTCTGTCTGGGTAAGGTGTCTGCTCCCTGTCTGGGTCTGTCTGGGTAAGGTGTCTGCTCCCTGTCTGGGTCAGGGTAAGGTGTCTGCTCCCTGTCTGGGTCTGGGTAAGGAGTCTGCTCCCTGTCTGGATTTGGGTAAGGTGTCTGCTCTCTGTCTTGGTCTGGGTAAGGAGTCTGCTCCCTGTCTGGCTCTGTGTAAGGAGTCTGCTCCCTGTCTGGGTCTCTCTGGGTAAGGTGCCTGCTCCCTGTCTGGGTCTGTGTAAGGAGTCTGCTCCCTGTCTGGGTCTGTCTGGGTAAGGAGTCTGCTCCCTGTCTTGGTCTGTCTGTGTAAGGTGTCTGCTCCCTGTCTGGATCTGAGTAAGGAGTCTGCTCCCTGTCTGGGTCTGGGTAAGGTGTCTGCTCCCTGTCTGGGTCTGTCTGGGTAAGGAGTCTGCTCCCTGTCTGGGTCTGTCTGGGTAAGGAGTCTGCTGCCTGTCTGGGTCTGGTTAAGGTGTCTGCTCCCTGTCAGGGTCTGTCTGGGTAAGGAGTCTGGTCCGTGTCTGGGTCTGTCTGGGTAAGATGTCTGCTCCATGTCTGGGTCTGGGTAAGGTGTCTGCTCCCTGTCTGGATCTGGGTAAGGAGTCTGCTCCCTGTCTGGGTCTGGGTAAGGTGTCTGCTCCCTGTCTGGGTCTGCGTAAGGAGTCTGCTCCCTGTCTGGGTCTGTCTGGGTAAGGAGTCTGCTCCCTGTCTGGGTCTGTCTGGGTAAGGCGTTTGCTCCCTGTCTGGGTCTGGTTAAGGTGTCTGCTCCCTGTCTGGGTCTGTCTGGGTAAGGAGTCTGGTCCCTGTCTGGGTCTGGCTAATTCCTGGGTAAGGTGTCTGCCCTCTGTCAGGGTCTGTCTGGGTAAGGTGTCTGCTCCCTGTCTGGGTCTGGGTAAGGAGTCTGCTCCCCGTCTGGGTCTGGGTAAGGTGTCTGCTCTCTGTCTGGGTCTGGGTAAGGTGTCTGGTCTCTGTCTGGGTCTGTCTGGGTAAGGAGTCTGCTCCCTGTCTGGGTCTGGGTAAGGAGTCTGGTCCCTGTCTGGGTCTGTCTGGGTAAGATGTCTGCTCCATGTCTGGGTCTGGGTAAGGTGTCTGCTCCCTGTCTGGATCTGGGTAAGGAGTCTGCTCCCTGTCTGGGTCTGGGTAAGGTGTCTGCTCCCTGTCTGGGTCTGCGTAAGGAGTCTGCTCCCTGTCTGGGTCTGTCTGGGTAAGGAGTCTGCTCCCTGTCTGGGTCTGTCTGGGTAAGGCGTTTGCTCCCTGTCTGGGTCTGGTTAAGGTGTCTGCTCCCTGTCTGGGTCTGTCTGGGTAAGGAGTCTGGTCCCTGTCTGGGTCTGGCTAATTCCTGGGTAAGGTGTCTGCCCTCTGTCAGGGTCTGTCTGGGTAAGGTGTCTGCTCCCTGTCTGGGTCTGGGTAAGGAGTCTGCTCCCCGTCTGGGTCTGGGTAAGCTGTCTGCTCTCTGTCTGGGTCTGGGTAAGGTGTCTGGTCTCTGTCTGGGTCTGTCTGGGTAAGGAGTCTGCTCCCTGTCTGGGTCTGGGTAAGGAGTCTGGTCCCTGTCTGCGTCTGTCTGGGTAAGGAGTCTGCTCCCTGTCTGGGTCTGGGTAAGGAGTCTGGTCCCTGTCTGCGTCTGTCTGGGTAAGGTGTCTACTCCCTTTCTGGGTCTGCGTAAGGAGTCTGCTCCCTGTCTGGGCCTGTCTGGGTAAGGAGTCTGGTCTCTGTCTGGGTCTGGGTAAGGTGTCTGCTCCCTGTCTGGGTCTGTCTGGGTAAGGTGTCTGCTCCCTGTCTGGGTCTGTCTGGGTAAGGTGTCTGCTCCCTGTCTGGGTCAGGGTAAGGTGTCTGCTCCCTGTCTGGGTCTGGGTAAGGAGTCTGCTCCCTGTCTGGATTTGGGTAAGGTGTCTGCTCTCTGTCTTGGTCTGGGTAAGGAGTCTGCTCCCTGTCTGGCTCTGTGTAAGGAGTCTGCTCCCTGTCTGGGTCTCTCTGGGTAAGGTGCCTGCTCCCTGTCTGGGTCTGTGTAAGGAGTCTGCTCCCTGTCTGGGTCTGTCTGGGTAAGGAGTCTGCTCCCTGTCTTGGTCTGTCTGTGTAAGGTGTCTGCTCCCTGTCTGGATCTGAGTAAGGAGTCTGCTCCCTGTCTGGGTCTGGGTAAGGTGTCTGCTCCCTGTCTGGGTCTGTCTGGGTAAGGAGTCTGCTCCCTGTCTGGGTCTGTCTGGGTAAGGAGTCTGCTGCCTGTCTGGGTCTGGTTAAGGTGTCTGCTCCCTGTCAGGGTCTGTCTGGGTAAGGAGTCTGGTCCCTGTCTGGGTCTGTCTGGGTAAGATGTCTGCTCCATGTCTGGGTCTGGGTAAGGTGTCTGCTCCCTGTCTGGATCTGGGTAAGGAGTCTGCTCCCTGTCTGGGTCTGGGTAAGGTGTCTGCTCCCTGTCTGGGTCTGCGTAAGGAGTCTGCTCCCTGTCTGGGTCTGTCTGGGTAAGGAGTCTGCTCCCTGTCTGGGTCTGTCTGGGTAAGGCGTTTGCTCCCTGTCTGGGTCTGGTTAAGGTGTCTGCTCCCTGTCTGGGTCTGTCTGGGTAAGGAGTCTGGTCCCTGTCTGGGTCTGGCTAATTCCTGGGTAAGGTGTCTGCCCTCTGTCAGGGTCTGTCTGGGTAAGGTGTCTGCTCCCTGTCTGGGTCTGGGTAAGGTGTCTGCTCCCTGTCTGGGTCTGGGTAAGCTGTCTGCTCCCTGTCTGGGTCTGTCTGCGTAAGGAGTCTGCTCCCTGTCTGGGTCTGGGTAAGGTGTCTGCTCCCTGTCTGGGTCTGTCTGGGTGAGGTGTCTTCTCCCTGTCTGGGCCTGTCTGGGTAAGGAGTCTGGTCTCTGTCTGGGTCTGGGTAAGGTGTCTGCTCCCTGTCTGGGTCTGTCTGGGTAAGGTGTCTGCTCCCTGTCTGGGTCTGTCTGGGTAAGGTGTCTGCTCCCTGTCTGGGTCTGGGTAAGGTGCCTGCTCCCTGTCTGGGTCTGTGTAAGGAGTCTGCTCCCTGTATGGGTCTGTCTGGGTAAGGAGTCTGCTCCCTGTCTCGGTCTGTCTGTGTAAGGTGTCTGCTCCCTGTCTGGGTCTGTCTGGGTAAGGAGTCTGCTCCCTGTCTCGGTCTGTCTGTGTAAGGTGTCTGCTCCCTGTCTGGATCTGGGTAAGGAGTCTGCTCCCTGTCTGGGTCTGGGTAAGGTGTCTGCTCCCTGTCTGGGTCTGTCTGGGTAAGGAGTCTGCTCCCTGTCTGGGTCTGTCTGGGTAAGGAGTCTGCTGCCTGTCTGGGTCTGTCTGGGTAAGGAGTCTGCTGCCTGTCTGGGTCTGGTTAAGGTGTCTGCTCCCTGTCAGGGTCTGTCTGGGTAAGGAGTCTGGTCCCTGTCTGGGTCTGTCTGGGTAAGGAGTTTGCTCCCTGTCTGGGTCTGTCTGGGTAAGATGTCTGCTCCATGTCTGGGTCTGGGTAAGGAGTCTGCTCCCTGTCTGGATCTGGGTAAGGAGTCTGCTCCCTGTCTGGGTCTGGGTAAGGTGTCTGCTCCCTGTCTGGGTCTGCGTAAGGAGTCTGCTCCCTGTCTGGGTCTGTCTGGGTAAGGAGTCTGCTCCCTGTCTGGGTCTGTCTGGGTAAGGCGTTTGCTCCCTGTGTGGGCCTGGTTAAGGTGTCTGCTCCCTGTCTGGGTCTGTCTGGGTAAGGAGTCTGGTCCCTGTCTGGGTCTGGGTAAGGTGTCTGCTCCCTGTCTGGGTCTGTCTGGGTAAGGAGTCTAATCCCTGTCTAGGTCTGGGTAAGGTGTCTGCTCCCTGTCTGGGTCTGCGTAAGGAGTCTGCTTCCTGTCAGGGTCTGGTTAATGTGTCTGCTCCCTGTCTGGGTCTGTCTGGGTAAGGTGTCTGCTCCCTGTCTGGGTCTGTCTGGGTAAGATGTCTGCTCCATGTCTGGGTCTGGGTAAGGAGTCTGCTCCCTGTCTGGATCTGGGTAAGGTGTCTGCTCCCTGTCTGGGTCTGTCTGGGTAAGGTGTCTGCTCTCTGTCTGGGTCTGTCTGGGTAAGGTGTCTGCTCCCTGTCTGGGTCTGTGTAAGGAGTCTGCTCCCTGTCTGGGTCTGGGTAAGGTGTCTGCTCCCTGTCTGGGTCTGTCTGGGTAAGATGTCTGCTCCATGTCTGGGTCTGTCTGGGTAAGGAGTCTGCTCCCTGTCTGGGTCTGTCTGGGTAAGGTGCCTGCTCCCTGTCTGGGTCTGTGTAAGGAGTCTGCTCCCTGTCTGGGTCTGTCTGGGGAAGGAGTCTCCTCCCTGTCTCGGTCTGTCTGTGTAAGGTGTCTGCTCCCTGTCTGGATCTGGGTAAGGAGTCTGCTCCCTGTCTGGGTCTGGGTAAGGTGTCTGCTCCCTGTCTGGGTCTGTCTGGGTAAGGAGTCTGCTCCCTGTCTGGGTCTGTCTGGGTAAGGAGTCTGCTGCCTGTCTGGGTCTGGTTAAGGTGTCTGCTCCCTGTCAGGGTCTGTCTGGGTAAGGAGTCTGGTCCCTGTCTGGGTCTGTCTGGGTAAGATGTCTGCTCCATGTCTGGGTCTGGGTAAGGAGTCTGCTCCCTGTCTGGATCTGGGTAAGGAGTCTGCTCCCTGTCTGGGTCTGGGTAAGGTGTCTGCTCCCTGTCTGGGTCTGCGTAAGGAGTCTGCTCCCTGTCTGGGTCTGTCTGGGTAAGGCGTTTGCTCCCTGTCTGGGTCTGTCTGGGTAAGGCGTTTGCTCCCTGTCTGGGTCTGGTTAAGGTGTCTGCTCCCTGTCTGGGTCTGTATGGGTAAGGAGTCTACTCCCTGTCTAGGTCTGGGTAAGGTGTCTGCTCCCTGTCTGGGTCTGCGTAAGGAGTCTGCTTCCTGTCTGGGTCTGGTTAAGGTGTCTGCTCCCTGTCTGGGTCTGTCTGGGTAAGGTGTCTGCTCCCTGTCTGGGTCTGTCTGGGTAAGGAGTCTACTCCCTGTCTAGGTCTGGGTAAGGAGTCTGCTCTCTGTCTGGGTTTGTCTGGGTAAGGTGTCTGCTCCCTGTCTGGGTCTGTGGCGGTAAGATGTCTGCTCCATGTCTGGGTCTGTCTGGGTAAGGAGTCTGCTCCCTGTCTGTGTAAGGTGCCTGCTCCCTGTCTGGGTCTGTGTTAGGAGTCTGCTCCCTGTCTGGGTCTGTCTGGGTAAGGAGTCTGCTCCCTGTCTCGGTCTGTCTGTGTAAGGTGTCTGCTCCCTGTCTGGATCTGGGTAAGGAGTCTGCTCCCTGTCTGGATCTGGGTAAGGAGTCTGCTCCCTGTCTGGGTCTGGGTAAGGTGTCTGCTCCCTGTCTGGGTCTGCGTAAGGAGTCTGCTCCCTGTCTGGGTCTGTCTGGGTAAGGAGTCTGTTCCCTGTCTGGGTCTGTCTGGGTAAGGCGTTTGCTCCCTGTCTGGGTCTGGTTAAGTTGTCTGCTCCCTGTCTGGGTCTGTCTGGGTAAGGAGTCTGCTCCCTGTCTGGGTCTGTCTGGGTAAGGTGTCTGCTCCCTGTCTGGGTCAGGGTAAGGTGTCTGCTCCCTGTCTGGGTCTGGGTAAGGAGTCTGCTCCCTGTCTGGATTTGGGTAAGGTGTCTGCTCTCTGTCTTGGTCTGGATAAGGAGTCTGCTCCCTGTCTGGCTCTGTGTAAGGAGTCTGCTCCCTGTCTGGGTCTGTCTGGGTAAGGTGCCTGCTCCCTGTCTGGGTCTGTGTAAGGAGTCTGCTCCCTGTCTGGGTCTGTCTGGGTAAGGAGTCTGCTCCCTGTCTTGGTCTGTCTGTGTAAGGTGTCTGCTCCCTGTCTGGATCTGAGTAAGGAGTCTGCTCCCTGTCTGGGTCTGGGTAAGGTGTCTGCTCCCTGTCTGGGTCTGTCTGGGTAAGGAGTCTGCTCCCTGTCTGGGTCTGTCTGGGTAAGGAGTCTGCTGCCTGTCTGGGTCTGGTTAAGGTGTCTGCTCCCTGTCAGGGTCTGTCTGGGTAAGGAGTCTGGTCCCTGTCTGGGTCTGTCTGGGTAAGATGTCTGCTCCATGTCTGGGTCTGGGTAAGGTGTCTGCTCCCTGTCTGGATCTGGGTAAGGAGTCTGCTCCCTGTCTGGGTCTGGGTAAGGTGTCTGCTCCCTGTCTGGGTCTGCGTAAGGAGTCTGCTCCCTGTCTGGGTCTGTCTGGGTAAGGAGTCTGCTCCCTGTCTGGGTCTGTCTGGGTAAGGCGTTTGCTCCCTGTCTGGGTCTGGTTAAGGTGTCTGCTCCCTGTCTGGGACTGTCTGGGTAAGGAGTCTGGTCCCTGTCTGGGTCTGGCTAATTCCTGGGTAAGGTGTCTGCCCTCTGTCAGGGTCTGTCTGGGTAAGGTGTCTGCTCCCTGTCTGGGTCTGGGTAAGGTGTCTGCTCCCTGTCTGGGTCTGGGTAAGCTGTCTGCTCCCTGTCTGGGTCTGTCTGCGTAAGGAGTCTGCTCCCTGTCTGGGTCTGGGTAAGGTGTCTGCTCCCTGTCTGGGTCTGTCTGGGTGAGGTGTCTTCTCCCTGTCTGGGCCTGTCTGGGTAAGGAGTCTGGTCTCTGTCTGGGTCTGGGAAAGGTGTCTGCTCCCTGTCTGGGTCTGTCTGGGTAAGGAGTCTGGTCTCTGTCTGGGTCTGGGTAAGGTGTCTGCTCCCTGTCTGGGTCTGTCTGGGTAAGGTGTCTGCTCCCTGTCTGGGTCTGTCTGGGTAAGGTGTCTGCTCCCTGTCTGGGTCTGGGTAAGGTGCCTGCTCCCTGTCTGGGTCTGTGTAAGGAGTCTGCTCCCTGTATGGGTCTGTCTGGGTAAGGAGTCTGCTCCCTGTCTCGGTCTGTCTGTGTAAGGTGTCTGCTCCCTGTCTGGATCTTGGTAAGGAGTCTGCTCCCTGTCTGGGTCTGTCTGGGTAAGGAGTCTGCTCCCTGTCTCGGTCTGTCTGTGTAAGGTGTCTGCTCCCTGTCTGGATCTGGGTAAGGAGTCTGCTCCCTGTCTGGGTCTGGGTAAGGTGTCTGCTCCCAGTCTGGGTCTGTCTGGGTAAGGAGTCTGCTCCCTGTCTGGGTCTGTCTGGGTAAGGAGTCTGCTGCCTGTCTGGGTCTGGTTAAGGTGTCTGCTCCCTGTCAGGGTCTGTCTGGATAAGGAGTCTGGTCCCTGTCTGGGTCTGTCTGGGTAAGATGTCTGCTCCATGTCTGGGTCTGGGTAAGGAGTCTGCTCCCTGTCTGGATCTGGGTAAGGAGTCTGCTCCCTGTCTGGGTCTGGGTAAGGTGTCTGCTCCCTGTCTGGGTCTGCGTAAGGAGTCTGCTCCCTGTCTGGGTCTGTCTGGGTAAGGAGTCTGCTCCCTGTCTGGGTCTGTCTGGGTAAGGCGTTTGCTCCCTGTGTGGGCCTGGTTAAGGTGTCTGCTCCCTGTCTGGGTCTGTCTGGGTAAGGAGTCTGGTCCCTGTCTGGGTCTGGGTAAGGTGTCTGCTCCCTGTCTGGGTAAGGAGTCTACTCCCTGTCTAGGTCTGGGTAAGGTGTCTGCTCCCTGTCTGGGTCTGCGTAAGGAGTCTGCTTCCTGTCAGGGTCTGGTTAATGTGTCTGCTCCCTGTCTGGGTCTGTCTGGGTAAGGTGTCTGCTCCCTGTCTGGGTCTGTCTGGGTAAGGAGTCTACTCCCTGTCTAGGTCTGGGTAAGGAGTCTGCTCTCTGTCTGGGTTTGTCTGGGTAAGGTGTCTGCTCCCTGTCTGGGTCTGGTTATGGTGTCTACTCCCTGTCTGGGTAAGGAATCTCCTCCCTGTCTGGGGCTGGGAAAGGAGTCTGCTCCCTGTCTGGGTCTGTCTGGATAAGGAGTCTACTCCCTGTCTGGGTCTGTCTGGGTAAGGAGTCTACTCCCTGTCTAGGTCTGGGTAAGGAGTCTGCTCTCTGTCTGGGTTTGTCTGGGTAAGGTGTCTGCTCCCTGTCTGGGTCTGTCTGGGTAAGGTGTCGACTCCCTGTCTGGGTCTGGGAAAGGAGTCTGGTCCCTGTCTGTGTCTGTCTGGGTAAGGTGTCTGCTCCCTTTCTGGGTCTGCGTAAGGAGTCTGCTCCCTGTCTGGGCCTGTCTGGGTAAGGAGTCTGGTCTCTGTCTGGGTCTGGGTAAGGTGTCTGCTCCCTGTCTGCGTCTGTCTGGGTAAGGTGTCTGCTCCCTTTCTGGGTCTGCGTAAGGAGTCTGCTCCCTGTCTGGGTCTGTCTGGGTAAGGAGTCTGGTCTCTGTCTGGGTCTGGCTCAGGTGTCTGCTCCCTGTCTGGGTCTGTCTGGGTAAGGAGTCGGCTCCCTGTCTGGGTAAGGTGTCTGCTCCCTGTCTGGGTCTGTCTGGGAAAGGAGTCTGCTCCCTGTCTGGGTATGTCTGGGTAAGGAGTCTGCTCCCAGTCTGGGTAAGGTGTCTGCTCCCTGTCTGGGTCTGTCTGGGAAAGGAGTCTGCTCCCTGTCTGGGTATGTCTGGGTAAGGAGTCTGCTCCCAGTCTGGGTCTGGGTAAGGAGTCTGCTCCCTGTCTGTGTCTGTCTGGGAAAGGAGTCTGCTCTGTGTCTGGGTCTGTCTGAGTAAGGTGTCTACTCCCTGTCTCGGTCTGGGTAAGGAGTCTGCTCTCTGTCTGGGTCTGGTTATGGTGTCTACTCCCTGTCTGGGTAAGGAATCTCCTCCCTGTCTGGGGCTGGGAAAGGAGTCTGCTCCCTGTCTGGGTCTGTCTGGATAAGGAGTCTGGTCCTTGTCTGGGTCTGGGTAAGGTGTCTTCTCCCTGTCTGGGTCTGTTTGGGTAAGGTGTCTACTCCCTGTCTAGGTCTGGGTAAGGAGTCTGCTCTCTGTCTGGGTTTGTCTGGGTAAGGTGTCTGCTCCCTGTCTGGGTCTGTCTGGGTAAGGTGTCTGCTCCCTGTCTGGGTCTGTCTGGGTAAGGTGTCGACTCCCTGTCTGGGTCTGTCTGGGAAAGGAGTCTGCTCCCTGTCTGGGTATGTCTCGGTAAGGAGTCTGCTCCCTGTCTGGGTCTGGGTAAGGAGTCTGCTCTCTGTCTGGGTCTGTCTGAGTAAGGTGTCTGCTCCCTGTCTGGGTCTGGGTATGATGTCTGCTCCCTGTCTGGGTCTGTCTGCGTAAGGAGTCTGCTCCCTGTCAGGGTCTGGGTAAGGTGTCTGCTCCCTGTCTGGGTCTGGGTAAGGAGTCTGCTCCCTGTCTGGGTCTGTCTGGGTAAGGAGTCTGGTCTCTGTCTGGGTCTGGGTAAGGTGTCTGCTCCCTGTCTGGGTCTGTCTGGGTAAGGTGTCTGCTCCCTGTCTGGGTCTGTGTAAGGAATCTGCTCCCTGTCTGGGTCTGTCTGGGTAAGGTGTCTGTTCCCTGTCTGGGTCTGGGTAAGGAGTCTGCTCCCTGTCTGGGTCTGTCTGGGTAAGGAGTCTGGTCTCTGTCTGGGTCTGGGTAAGGTGTCTGCTCCCTGTCTGGGTCTGTCTGGGTAAGGTGTCTGCTCCCTGTCTGGGTCTGGCTAATTCCTGGGTAAGGTGTCTGCCCTCTGTCTGGGTCTGTCTGGGTAAGGTGTCTGCTCCCTGTCTGGGTCTGGGTAAGGAGTCTGCTCCCTGTCTGGATCTGTCTGGGTAAGATGTCTGCTCCATGTCTGGGTCTGTCTGGGTAAGGAGTCTGCTCCCTGTCTGGGTCTGTCTGGGTAAGGTGCCTGCTCCCTGTCTGGGTCTGTGTAAGGAATCTGCTCCCTGTCTGGGTCTGTCTGGGTAAGGTGTCTGTTCCCTGTCTGGGTCTGGGTAAGGAGTCTGCACCCTGTCTGGGTCTGGGTAAGGAGTCTACTCCCTCTCTGGGTCTGGCTCAGGTGTCTGCTTCCTGTCTGGGTCTGTCTGGGTAAGGAGTCGGCTCCCTGTCTGGGTAAGGTGTCTGCTCCCTGTCTGGGTCTGTCTGGGAAAGGAGTCTGCTCCCTGTCTGGGTATGTCTGGGTAAGGAGTCTGCTCCCAGTCTGGGTCTGGGTAAGGAGTCTGCTCCCTGTCTGGGTCTGTCTGGGAAAGGAGTCTGCTCTGTGTCTGGGTCTGTCTGAGTAAGGTGTCTGCTCCCTGTCTGGGTCTGGGTAAGGAGTCTGCTCCCCGTCTGGGTCTGGGTAAGGTGTCTGCTCTCTGTCTGGGTCTGGGTAAGGTGTCTGGTCTCTGTCTGGGTAAGGAGTCTGCTCCCTGTCTGGGTCTGGGTAAGGAGTCTGGTCCCTGTCTGCGTCTGTCTGGGTAAGGTGTCTGCTCCCTTTCTGGGTCTGCGTAAGGAGTCTGCTCCCTGTCTGGGTCTGTCTGGGTAAGGAGTCTGGTCTCTGTCTGGGTCTGGGTAAGGTGTCTGCTCCCTGTCTGGGTCTGTCTGGGTAAGGTGTCTGTTCCCTGTCTGGGTCTGGGTAAGGAGTCTGCTCCCTGTCTGGGTCTGGGTAAGGAGTCTACTCCCTCTCTGGGTCTGGCTCAGGTGTCTGCTCCCTGTCTGGGTCTGTCTGGGTAAGGAGTCGGCTCCCTGTCTGGGTAAGGTGTCTGCTCCCTGTCTGGGTCTGTCTGGGAAAGGAGTCTGCTCCCTGTCTGGGTATGTCTGGGTAAGGAGTCTGCTCCCAGTCTGGGTAAGGTGTCTGCTCCCTGTCTGGGTCTGTCTGGGAAAGGAGTCTGCTCCCTGTCTGGGTATGTCTGGGTAAGGAGTCTGCTCCCAGTCTGGGTCTGGGTAAGGAGTCTGCTCCCTGTCTGGGTCTGTCTGGGAAAGGAGTCTGCTCTGTGTCTGGGTCTGTCTGAGTAAGGTGTCTACTCCCTGTCTCGGTCTGGGTAAGGAGTCTGCTCTCTGTCTGGGTCTGGTTATGGTGTCTACTCCCTGTCTGGGTAAGGAATCTCCTCCCTGTCTGGGGCTGGGAAAGGAGTCTGCTCCCTGTCTGGGTCTGTCTGGATAAGGAGTCTGGTCCTTGTCTGGGTCTGGGTAACGTGTCTTCTCCCTGTCTGGGTCTGTTTGGGTAAGGTGTCTACTCCCTGTCTAGGTCTGGGTAAGGAGTCTGCTCTCTGTCTGGGTTTGTCTGGGTAAGGTGTCTGCTCCCTGTCTGGGTCTGTCTGGGTAAGGTGTCTGCTCCCTGTCTGGGTCTGTCTGGGTAAGGTGTCGACTCCCTGTCTGGGTCTGTCTGGGAAAGGAGTCTGCTCCCTGTCTGGGTATGTCTGGGTAAGGAGTCTGCTCCCTGTCTGGGTCTGGGTAAGGAGTCTGCTCTCTGTCTGGGTCTGTCTGAGTAAGGTGTCTGCTCCCTGTCTGGGTCTGGGTATGATGTCTGCTCCCTGTCTGGGTCTGTCTGCGTAAGGAGTCTGCTCCCTGTCAGGGTCTGGGTAAGGTGTCTGCTCCCTGTCTGGGTCTGGGTAAGGAGTCTGCTCCCTGTCTGGGTCTGTCTGGGTAAGGAGTCTGGTCTCTGTCTGGGTCTGGGTAAGGTGTCTGCTCCCTGTCTGGGTCTGTCTGGGTAAGGTGTCTGCTCCCTGTCTGGGTCTGTCTGGGTAAGGTGTCTGCTCCCTGTCTGGGTCAGGGTAAGGTGTCTGCTCCCTGTCTGGGTCTGGGTAAGGAGTCTGCTCCCTGTCTGGATCTGGGTAAGGTGTCTGCTCTCTGTCTGGGTCTGGGTAAGGAGTGTGCTCCCTGTCTGGCTCTGTGTCAGGAGTCTGCTCCCTGTCTGGGTCTGTCTGGGTAAGGTGCCTGCTCCCTGTCTGGGTCTGTGTAAGGAGTCTGCTCCCTGTCTGGGTCTGTCTGGGTAAGGAGTCTGCTCCCTGTCTCGGTCTGTCTGTGTAAGGTGTCTGCTCCCTGTCTGGATCTGAGTAACGAGTCTGCTCCCTGTCTGGGTCTGGGTAAGGTGTCTGCTCCCTGTCTGGGTTTGCCTGGGTAAGGAGTCTGCTCCCTGTCTGGGTCTGTCTGGGTAAGGAGTCTGCTGCCTGTCTGGGTCTGGTTAAGGTGTCTGCTCCCTGTCAGGGTCTGTCTGGGTAAGGAGTCTGGTCCCTGTCTGGGTCTGTCTGGGTAAGATGTCTGCTCCATGTCTGGGTCTGGGTAAGGTGTCTGCTCCCTGTCTGGATCTGGGTAAGGAGTCTGCTCCCTGTCTGGGTCTGGGTAAGGTGTCTGCTCCCTGTCTGGGTCTGCGTAAGGAGTCTGCTCCCTGTCTGGGTCTGTCTGGGTAAGGAGTCTGCTCCCTGTCTGGGTCTGGGTAAGGTGTCTGCTCCCTGTCTGGGTCTGGGTAAGCTGTCTGCTCCCTGTCTGGGTCTGTCTGCGTAAGGAGTCTGCTCCCTGTCTGGGTCTGGGTAAGGTGTCTGCTCCCTGTCTGGGTCTGTCTGAGTGAGGTGTCTGCTCCCTGTCTGGGCCTGTCTGGGTAAGGAGTCTGGTCTCTGTCTGGGTCTGGGTAAGGTGTCTGCTCCCTGTCTGGGTCTGTCTGGGTAAGGTGTCTGCTCCCTGTCTGGGTCTGTCTGGGTAAGGTGTCTGCTCCCTGTCTGGGTCTGGGTAAGGTGTCTGCTCCCTGTCTGCGTCTGGGTAAGGAGTCTGCTCCCTGTCTGGATCTGGGTAAGGAGTCTGCTCTCTGTCTGGGTCTGTCTGGGTAAGGTATCTGCTCCCTGTCTGGGTCTGTGTAAGGAGTCTGCTCCCTGTCTGGGTCTGGGTAAGGTGTCTGCTCCCTGTCTGGGTCTGTCTGGGTAAGATGTCTGCTCCATGTCTGGGTCTGTCTGGGTAAGGAGTCTGCTCCCTGTCTGGGTCTGTCTGGGTAAGGTGCCTGCTCCCTGTCTGGGTCTGTGGAAGGAGTCTGCTCCCTGTCTGGGTCTGTCTGGGTAAGGAGTCTGCTCCCTGTCTCGGTCTGTCTGTGTAAGGTGTCTGCTCCCTGTCTGGATCTGGGTAAGGAGTCTGCTCCTTGTCTGGGTCTGTCTGGGTAAGGAGTCTGCTCCCTGTCTGGGTCTGTCTGGGTAAGGAGTCTGCTCCCTGTCTCGGTCTGTCTGGGTAAGGAGTCTGCTCCCTGTCTCGGTCTGTCTGGGTAAGGAGTCTACTCCCTGTCTCGGTCTGGGTAAGGAGTCTGCTCTCTGTCTGGGTTTGTCTGGGTAAGGTGTCTGCTGCCTGTCTGGGTCTGGTTATGGTGTCTACTCCCTGTCTGGGTAAGGAATCTCCTCCCTGTCTGGGGCTGGGAAAGGAGTCTGCTCCCTGTCTGGGTCTGTCTGGATAAGGAGTCTGGTCCTTGTCTGGGTCTGGGTAAGGTGTCTGCTCCCTGTCTGGGTCTGTCTGGGTAAGGTGTCTGCTCCCTGTCTGGGTCTGTCTGGGTAAGATGTCTGCTCCATGTCTGGGTCTGGGTAAGGAGTCTGCTCCCTGTCTGGATCTGGGTAAGGAGTCTGCTCCCTGTCTGGGTCTGGGTAAGGTGTCTGCTCCCTGTTTGGGTCTGCGTAAGGAGTCTGCTCCCTGTCTGGGTCTGTCTGGGTAAGGAGTCTGCTCCCTGTCTGGGTCTGTCTGGGTAAGGCGTTTGCTCCCTGTCTGGGCCTGGTTAAGGTGTTTGCTCCCGGTCTGGGTCTGTCTGGGTAAGTAGTCTGGTCCCTGTCTGGGTCTGGGTAAGGTGTCTGCTCCCTGTCTGGGTCTGTCTGGGTAAGGAGTCTACTCCCTGTCTCGGTCTGGGTAAGGTGTCTGCTCCCTGTCTGGGTCTGCGTAAGGAGTCTGCTTCCTGTCTGGGTCTGGTTAAGGTGTCTGCTCCCTGTCTGGGTCTGTCTGGGTAAGGTGTCTGCTCCCTGTCTGGGTCTGTCTGGGTAAGGAGTCTACTCCCTGTCTCGGTCTGGGTAAGGAGTCTGCTCTCTGTCTGGGTTTGTCTGGGTAAGGTGTCTGCTCCCTGTCTGGGGCTGGTTATGGTGTCTACTCCCTGTCTGGGTAAGGAATCTCCTCCCTGTCTGGGGCTGGGAAAGGAGTCTGCTCCCTGTCTGGGTCTGTCTGGATAAGGAGTCTGGTCCTTGTCTGGGTCTGGGTAAGGTGTCTGCTCCCTGTCTGGGTCTGTCTGGGTAAGGAGTCTACTCCCTGTCTAGGTCTGGGTAAGGAGTCTGCTCTCTGTCTGGGTTTGTCTGGGTAAGGTGTCTGCTCCCTGTCTGGTCTGTCTGGGTAAGGTGTCGACTCCCTGTCTGGGTCTGTCTGGGAAAGGAGTCTGCTCCCTGTCTGGGTATGTCTGGGTTAGGAGTCTGCTCCCTGTCTGGGTCTGGGTAAGGAGTCTGCTCTCTGTCTGGGTCTGTCTGAGTAAGGTGTCTGCTCCCTGTCTGGGTCTGGGTATGGTGTCTGCTCCCTGTCTGGGTCTGTCTGCGTAAGGAGTCTGCTCCCTGTCAGGGTCTGGGTAAGGTGTCTGCTCCCTGTCTGGGTCTGGGTAAGGAGTCTGCACACTGTCTGGGTCTGTCTTGGTCTGGGTAAGGTGTCTGCTGGTTAAGGTGTCTGCTCCCTGTCTGGGTCTGTCTGGGTAAGGTGTCTGCTCCCTGTCTGGGTCTGTCTGGGTAAGGAGTCTGCTCCCTGTCTGGGTCTGGGTAAGGAGTCTGCTCCCCGTCTGGGTCTGGGTAAGGTGTCTGCTCTCTGTCTGGGTCTGGGTAAGGTGTCAGGTCTCTGTCTGGGTCTGTCTGGGTAAGGAGTCGACTCCCTGTCTGGGTCTGGGAAAGGAGTCTGGTCCCTGTCTGTGTCTGTCTGGGTAAGGTGTCTGCTCCCTGTCTGGGTCTGTCTGGGTAAGGTGTCGACTCCCTGTCTGGGTCTGGGAAAGGAGTCTGGTCCCTGTCTGTGTCTGTCTGGGTAAGGTGTCTGCTCCCTTTCTGGGTCTGCGTAAGGAGTCTTCTCCCTGTCTGGGCCTGTCTGGGTAAGGAGTCTGGTCTCTGTCTGGGTCTGGGTAAGGTGTCTGCTCCCTGTCTGCGTCTGTCTGGGTAAGGTGTCTGCTCCCTTTCTGGGTCTGCGTAAGGAGTCTGCTCCCTGTCTGGGTCTGTCTGGGTAAGGAGTCTGGTCTCTGTCTGGGTCTGGCTCAGGTGTCTGCTCCCTGTCTGGGTCTGTCTGGGTAAGGAGTCGGCTCCCTGTCTGGGTAAGGTGTCTGCTCCCTGTCTGGGTCTGTCTGGGAAAGGAGTCTGCTCCCTGTCTGGGTATGTCTGGGTAAGGAGTCTGCTCCCAGTCTGGGTAAGGTGTCTGCTCCCTGTCTGGGTCTGTCTGGGAAAGGAGTCTGCTCCCTGTCTGGGTATGTCTGGGTAAGGAGTCTGCTCCCAGTCTGGGTCTGGGTAAGGAGTCTGCTCCCTGTCTGTGTCTGTCTGGGAAAGGAGTCTGCTCTGTGTCTGGGTCTGTCTGAGTAAGGTGTCTACTCCCTGTCTCGGTCTGGGTAAGGAGTCTGCTCTCTGTCTGGGTCTGGTTATGGTGTCTACTCCCTGTCTGGGTAAGGAATCTCCTCCCTGTCTGGGGCTGGGAAAGGAGTCTGCTCCCTGTCTGGGTCTGTCTGGATAAGGAGTCTGGTCCTTGTCTGGGTCTGGGTAAGGTGTCTTCTCCCTGTCTGGGTCTGTTTGGGTAAGGTGTCTACTCCCTGTCTAGGTCTGGGTAAGGAGTCTGCTCTCTGTCTGGGTTTGTCTGGGTAAGGTGTCTGCTCCCTGTCTGGGTCTGTCTGGGTAAGGTGTCTGCTCCCTGTCTGGGTCTGTCTGGGTAAGGTGTCGACTCCCTGTCTGGGTCTGTCTGGGAAAGGAGTCTGCTCCCTGTCTGGGTATGTCTGGGTAAGGAGTCTGCTCCCTGTCTGGGTCTGGGTAAGGAGTCTGCTCTCTGTCTGGGTCTGTCTGAGTAAGGTGTCTGCTCCCTGTCTGGGTCTGGGTATGATGTCTGCTCCCTGTCTGGGTCTGTCTGCGTAAGGAGTCTGCTCCCTGTCAGGGTCTGGGTAAGGTGTCTGCTCCCTGTCTGGGTCTGGGTAAGGAGTCTGCTCCCTGTCTGGGTCTGTCTGGGTAAGGAGTCTGGTCTCTGTCTGGGTCTGGGTAAGGTGTCTGCTCCCTGTCTGGGTCTGTCTGGGTAAGGTGTCTGCTCCCTGTCTGGGTCTGTGTAAGGAATCTGCTCCCTGTCTGGGTCTGTCTGGGTAAGGTGTCTGTTCCCTGTCTGGGTCTGGGTAAGGAGTCTGCTCCCTGTCTGGGTCTGTCTGGGTAAGGAGTCTGGTCTCTGTCTGGGTCTGGGTAAGGTGTCTGCTCCCTGTCTGGGTCTGTCTGGGTAAGGTGTCTGCTCCCTGTCTGGGTCTGGCTAATTCCTGGGTAAGGTGTCTGCCCTCTGTCTGGGTCTGTCTGGGTAAGGTGTCTGCTCCCTGTCTGGGTCTGGGTAAGGAGTCTGCTCCCTGTCTGGATCTGTCTGGGTAAGATGTCTGCTCCATGTCTGGGTCTGTCTGGGTAAGGAGTCTGCTCCCTGTCTGGGTCTGTCTGGGTAAGGTGCCTGCTCCCTGTCTGGGTCTGTGTAAGGAATCTGCTCCCTGTCTGGGTCTGTCTGGGTAAGGTGTCTGTTCCCTGTCTGGGTCTGGGTAAGGAGTCTGCACCCTGTCTGGGTCTGGGTAAGGAGTCTACTCCCTCTCTGGGTCTGGCTCAGGTGTCTGCTTCCTGTCTGGGTCTGTCTGGGTAAGGAGTCGGCTCCCTGTCTGGGTAAGGTGTCTGCTCCCTGTCTGGGTCTGTCTGGGAAAGGAGTCTGCTCCCTGTCTGGGTATGTCTGGGTAAGGAGTCTGCTCCCAGTCTGGGTCTGGGTAAGGAGTCTGCTCCCTGTCTGCGTCTGGGTAAGGAGTCTGCTCCCTGTCTGGATCTGGGTAAGGAGTCTGCTCTCTGTCTGGGTCTGTCTGGGTAAGGTATCTGCTCCCTGTCTGGGTCTGTCTGGGTAAGGTGTCTGCTCCCTGTCTGGGTCTGGGTAAGGTGTCTGCTCCCTGTCTGCGTCTGGGTAAGGAGTCTGCTCCCTGTCTGGATCTGGGTAAGGAGTCTGCTCTCTGTCTGGGTCTGTCTGGGTAAGGTATCTGCTCCCTGTCTGGGTCTGTGTAAGGAGTCTGCTCCCTGTCTGGGTCTGGGTAAGGTGTCTGCTCCCTGTCTGGGTCTGTCTGGGTAAGATGTCTGCTCCATGTCTGGGTCTGTCTGGGTAAGGAGTCTGCTCCCTGTCTGGGTCTGTCTGGGTAAGGTGCCTGCTCCCTGTCTGGGTCTGTGGAAGGAGTCTGCTCCCTGTCTGGGTCTGTCTGGGTAAGGAGTCTGCTCCCTGTCTCGGTCTGTCTGTGTAAGGTGTCTGCTCCCTGTCTGGATCTGGGTAAGGAGTCTGCTCCTTGTCTGGGTCTGTCTGGGTAAGGAGTCTGCTCCCTGTCTGGGTCTGTCTGGGTAAGGAGTCTGCTCCCTGTCTCGGTCTATCTGGGTAAGGAGTCTGCTCCCTGTCTCGGTCTGTCTGGGTAAGGAGTCTACTCCCTGTCTCGGTCTGGGTAAGGAGTCTGCTCTCTGTCTGGGTTTGTCTGGGTAAGGTGTCTGCTGCCTGTCTGGGTCTGGTTATGGTGTCTACTCCCTGTCTGGGTAAGGAATCTCCTCCCTGTCTGGGGCTGGGAAAGGAGTCTGCTCCCTGTCTGGGTCTGTCTGGATAAGGAGTCTGGTCCTTGTCTGGGTCTGGGTAAGGTGTCTGCTCCCTGTCTGGGTCTGTCTGGGTAAGGTGTCTGCTCCCTGTCTGGGTCTGTCTGGGTAAGATGTCTGCTCCATGTCTGGGTCTGGGTAAGGAGTCTGCTCCCTGTCTGGATCTGGGTAAGGAGTCTGCTCCCTGTCTGGGTCTGGGTAAGGTGTCTGCTCCCTGTTTGGGTCTGCGTAAGGAGTCTGCTCCCTGTCTGGGTCTGTCTGGGTAAGGAGTCTGCTCCCTGTCTGGGTCTGTCTGGGTAAGGCGTTTGCTCCCTGTCTGGGCCTGGTTAAGGTGTTTGCTCCCGGTCTGGGTCTGTCTGGGTAAGTAGTCTGGTCCCTGTCTGGGTCTGGGTAAGGTGTCTGCTCCCTGTCTGGGTCTGTCTGGGTAAGGAGTCTACTCCCTGTCTCGGTCTGGGTAAGGTGTCTGCTCCCTGTCTGGGTCTGCGTAAGGAGTCTGCTTCCTGTCTGGGTCTGGTTAAGGTGTCTGCTCCCTGTCTGGGTCTGTCTGGGTAAGGTGTCTGCTCCCTGTCTGGGGCTGGTTATGGTGTCTACTCCCTGTCTGGGTAAGGAATCTCCTCCCTGTCTGGGGCTGGGAAAGGAGTCTGCTCCCTGTCTGGGTCTGTCTGGATAAGGAGTCTGGTCCTTGTCTGGGTCTGGGTAAGGTGTCTGCTCCCTGTCTGGGTCTGTCTGGGTAAGGAGTCTACTCCCTGTCTAGGTCTGGGTAAGGAGTCTGCTCTCTGTCTGGGTTTGTCTGGGTAAGGTGTCTGCTCCCTGTCTGGTCTGTCTGGGTAAGGTGTCGACTCCCTGTCTGGGTCTGTCTGGGAAAGGAGTCTGCTCCCTGTCTGGGTATGTCTGGGTTAGGAGTCTGCTCCCTGTCTGGGTCTGGGTAAGGAGTCTGCTCTCTGTCTGGGTCTGTCTGAGTAAGGTGTCTGCTCCCTGTCTGGGTCTGGGTATGGTGTCTGCTCCCTGTCTGGGTCTGTCTGCGTAAGGAGTCTGCTCCCTGTCAGGGTCTGGGTAAGGTGTCTGCTCCCTGTCTGGGTCTGGGTAAGGAGTCTGCACACTGTCTGGGTCTGTCTTGGTCTGGGTAAGGTGTCTGCTGGTTAAGGTGTCTGCTCCCTGTCTGGGTCTGTCTGGGTAAGGTGTCTGCTCCCTGTCTGGGTCTGTCTGGGTAAGGAGTCTGCTCCCTGTCTGGGTCTGGGTAAGGAGTCTGCTCCCCGTCTGGGTCTGGGTAAGGTGTCTGCTCTCTGTCTGGGTCTGGGTAAGGTGTCTGGTCTCTGTCTGGGTCTGTCTGGGTAAGGAGTCTGCTCCCTGTCTGGGTCTGGGTAAGGAGTCTGGTCCCTGTCTGTGTCTGTCTGGGTAAGGTGTCTGCTCCCTTTCTGGGTCTGCGTAAGGAGTCTGCTCCCTGTCTGGGCCTGTCTGGGTAAGGAGTCTGGTCTCTGTCTGGGTCTGGGTAAGGTGTCTGCTCCCTGTCTGGGTCTGTCTGGGTAAGGTGTCTGCTCCCTGTCTGGGTCTGTCTGGGTAAGGTGTCTGCTCCCTGTCTGGGTCAGGGTAAGGTGTCTGCTCCCTGTCTGGGTCTGGGTAAGGAGTGTGCTCCCTGTCTGGCTCTGTGTCAGGAGTCTGCTCCCTGTCTGGGTCTGTCTGGGTCAGGTGCCTGCTCCCTGTCTGGGTCTGTCTGTGTAAGGTGTCTGCTCCCTGTCTGGATCTGAGTAACGAGTCTGCTCCCTGTCTGGGTCTGGGTAAGGTGTCTGCTCCCTGTCTGGGTTTGCCTGGGTAAGGAGTCTGCTCCCTGTCTGGGTCTGTCTGGGTAAGGAGTCTGCTGCCTGTCTGGGAATGGTTAAGGTGTCTGCTCCCTGTCAGGGTCTGTCTGGGTAAGGAGTCTGGTCCCTGTCTGGGTCTGTCTGGGTAAGATGTCTGATCCATGTCTGGGTCTGGGTAAGGTGTCTGCTCCCTGTCTGGATCTGGGTAAGGAGTCTGCTCCCTGTCTGGGTCTGGGTAAGGTGTCTGCTCCCTGTCTGGGTCTGCGTAAGGAGTCTGCTCCCTGTCTGGGTCTGTCTGGGTAAGGAGTCTGCTCCCTGTCTGGGTCTGGGTAAGGTGTCTGCTCCCTGTCTGGGTCTGCGTAAGGCGTCTGCTCCTTGTCTGGGTAAGGAGTCTGCTCCCTGTCTGGGTCTGTCTGGGTAAGGCGTTTGCTCCCTGTCTGGGTCTGGTTAAGGTGTCTGCTCCCTGTCTGGGTCTGTCTGGGTAAGGAGTCTGGTCCCTGTCTGGGTCTGGCTAATTCCTGGGTAAGGTGTCTGCCCTCTGTCTGGGTCTGTCTGGGTAAGGTGTCTGCTCCCTGTCTGGGTCTGGGTAAGGTGTCTGCTCCCTGTCTGGGTCTGGGTAAGCTGTCTGCTCCCTGTCTGGGTCTGTCTGCGTAAGGAGTCTGCTCCCTGTCTGGGTCTGGGTAAGGTGTCTGCTCCCTGTCTGGGTCTGTCTGAGTGAGGTGTCTGCTCCCTGTCTGGGCCTGTCTGGGTAAGGAGTCTGGTCTCTGTCTGGGTCTGGGTAAGGTGTCTGCTCCCTGTCTGGGTCTGTCTGGGTAAGGTGTCTGCTCCCTGTCTGGGTCTGTCTGGGTAAGGTGTCTGCTCCCTGTCTGGGTCTGGGTAAGGTGTCTGCTCCCTGTCTGGGTCTGGGTAAGGAGTCTGCTCCCTGTCTGGATCTGTCTGGGTAAGATGTCTGCTCCATGTCTGGGTCTGTCTGGGTAAGGAGTCTGCTCCCTGTCTGGGTCTGTCTGGGTAAGGTGCCTGCTCCCTGTCTGGGTCTGTGTAAGGAATCTGCTCCCTGTCTGGGTCTGTCTGGGTAAGGAGTCTGCTCCCTGTCTCGGTCTGTCTGTGTAAGGTGTCTGCTCCCTGTCTGGATCTGGATAAGGAGTCTGCTCCCTGTCTGGGTCTGGGTAAGGTGTCTGCTCCTTGTCTGGGTCTGTCTGGGTAAGGAGTCTGCTCCCTGTCTGGGTAAGGTGCCTTCTCCCTGTCTGGGTCTGTGTAAGGAGTCTGCTCCCTGTCTGGGTCTGTCTGGGTAAGGAGTCTGCTCCCTGTCTCGGTCTGTCTGTGTAAGGTGTCTGCTCCCTGTCTGGATCTGGGTAAGGAGTCTGCTCCCTGTCTGGGTCTGGGTAAGGTGTCTGCTCCCTGTCTGGGTCTGTCTGGGTAAGGAGTCTGCTCCCTGTCTGGGTCTGTCTGGGTAAGGAGTCTGCTGCCTGTCTGGCTCTGGTTAAGGTGTCTGCTCCCTGTCAGGGTCTGTCTGGGTAAGGAGTCTGGTCCCTGTCTGGGTCTGTCTGGGTAAGATGTCTGCTCCATGTCTGGGTCTGGGTAAGGAGTCTGCTCCCTGTCTGGATCTGGGTAAGGAGTCTGCTCCCTGTCTGGGTCTGGGTAAGGTGTCTGCTCCCTGTCTGGGTCTGCGTAAGGAGTCTGCTCCCTGTCTGGGTCTGTCTGGGTAAGGAGTCTGCTCCCTGTCTGGGTCTGTCTGGGTAAGGCGTTTGCTCCCTGTGTGGGCCTGGTTAAGGTGTCTGCTCCCTGTCTGGGTCTGTCTGGGTAAGGAGTCTGGTCCCTGTCTGGGTCTGGGTAAGGTGTCTGCTCCCTGTCTGGGTCTGTCTGGGTAAGGAGTCTACTCCCTGTCTAGGTCTGGGTAAGGTGTCTGCTCCCTGTCTGGGTCTGCGTAAGGAGTCTGCTTCCTGTCAGGGTCTGGTTAATGTGTCTGCTCCCTGTCTGGGTCTGTCTGGGTAAGGTGTCTGCTCCCTGTCTGGGTCTGTCTGGGTAAGGAGTCTACTCCCTGTCTAGGTCTGGGTAAGGAGTCTGCTCTCTGTCTGGGTTTGTCTGGGTAAGGTGTCTGCTCCCTGTCTGGGTCTGGTTATGGTGTCTACTCCCTGTCTGGGTAAGGAATCTCCTCCCTGTCTGGGGCTGGGAAAGGAGTCTGCTCCCTGTCTGGGTCTGTCTGGATAAGGAGTCTACTCCCTGTCTGGGTCTGTCTGGGTAAGGAGTCTACTCCCTGTCTAGGTCTGGGTAAGGAGTCTGCTCTCTGTCTGGGTTTGTCTGGGTAAGGTGTCTGCTCCCTGTCTGGGTCTGTCTGGGTAAGGTGTCGACTCCCTGTCTGGGTCTGGGAAAGGAGTCTGGTCCCTGTCTGTGTCTGTCTGGGTAAGGTGTCTGCTCCCTTTCTGGGTCTGCGTAAGGAGTCTGCTCCCTGTCTGGGCCTGTCTGGGTAAGGAGTCTGGTCTCTGTCTGGGTCTGGGTAAGGTGTCTGCTCCCTGTCTGGGTCTGTCTGGGTAAGGTGTCTGTTCCCTGTCTGGGTCTGGGTAAGGAGTCTGCACCCTGTCTGGGTCTGGGTAAGGAGTCTACTCCCTCTCTGGGTCTGGCTCAGGTGTCTGCTTCCTGTCTGGGTCTGTCTGGGTAAGGAGTCGGCTCCCTGTCTGGGTAAGGTGTCTGCTCCCTGTCTGGGTCTGTCTGGGAAAGGAGTCTGCTCCCTGTCTGGGTATGTCTGGGTAAGGAGTCTGCTCCCAGTCTGGGTCTGGGTAAGGAGTCTGCTCCCTGTCTGGGTCTGTCTGGGAAAGGAGTCTGCTCTGTGTCTGGGTCTGTCTGAGTAAGGTGTCTGCTCCCTGTCTGGGTCTGGGTAAGGAGTCTGCTCCCCGTCTGGGTCTGGGTAAGGTGTCTGCTCTCTGTCTGGGTCTGGGTAAGGTGTCTGGTCTCTGTCTGGGTCCGTCTGGGTAAGGAGTCTGCTCCCTGTCTGGGTCTGGGTAAGGAGTCTGGTCCCTGTCTGCGTCTGTCTGGGTAAGGTGTCTGCTCCCTTTCTGGGTCTGCGTAAGGAGTCTGCTCCCTGTCTGGGCCTGTCTGGGTAAGGAGTCTGGTCTCTGTCTGGGTCTGGGTAAGGTGTCTGCTCCCTGTCTGGGTCTGTCTGGGTAAGGTGTCTGCTCCCTGTCTGGGTCTGCCTGGGTAAGGTGTCTGCTCCCTGTCTGGGTCAGGGTAAGGTGTCTGCTCCCTGTCTGGGTCTGGGTAAGGAGTCTGCTCCCTGTCTGGATTTGGGTAAGGTGTCTGCTCTCTGTCTTGGTCTGGGTAAGGAGTCTGCTCCCTGTCTGGCTCCGTGTAAGGAGTCTGCTCCCTGTCTGGGTCTCTCTGGGTAAGGTGCCTGCTCCCTGTCTGGGTCTGTGTAAGGAGTCTGCTCCCTGTCTGGGTCTGTCTGGGTAAGGAGTCTGCTCCCTGTCTGGGTCTGTCTGGGTAAGGTGTCTGCTCCCTGTCTGGGTCAGGGTAAGGTGTCTGCTCCCTGTCTGGGTCTGGGTAAGGAGTCTGCTCCCTGTCTGGATTTGGGTAAGGTGTCTGCTCTCTGTCTTGGTCTGGGTAAGGAGTCTGCTCCCTGTCTGGCTCTGTGTAAGGAGTCTGCTCCCTGTCTGGGTCTCTCTGGGTAAGGTGCCTGCTCCCTGTCTGGGTCTGTGTAAGGAGTCTGCTCCCTGTCTGGGTCTGTCTGGGTAAGGAGTCTGCTCCCTGTCTTGGTCTGTCTGTGTAAGGTGTCTGCTCCCTGTCTGGATCTGAGTAAGGAGTCTGCTCCCTGTCTGGGTCTGGGTAAGGTGTCTGCTCCCTGTCTGGGTCTGTCTGGGTAAGGAGTCTGCTCCCTGTCTGGGTCTGTCTGGGTAAGGAGTCTGCTGCCTGTCTGGGTCTGGTTAAGGTGTCTGCTCCCTGTCAGGGTCTGTCTGGGTAAGGAGTCTGGTCCCTGTCTGGGTCTGTCTGGGTAAGATGTCTGCTCCATGTCTGGGTCTGGGTAAGGTGTCTGCTCCCTGTCTGGATCTGGGTAAGGAGTCTGCTCCCTGTCTGGGTCTGGGTAAGGTGTCTGCTCCCTGTCTGGGTCTGCGTAAGGAGTCTGCTCCCTGTCTGGGTCTGTCTGGGTAAGGAGTCTGCTCCCTGTCTGGGTCTGTCTGGGTAAGGCGTTTGCTCCCTGTCTGGGTCTGGTTAAGGTGTCTGCTCCCTGTCTGGGTCTGTCTGGGTAAGGAGTCTGGTCCCTGTCTGGGTCTGGCTAATTCCTGGGTAAGGTGTCTGCCCTCTGTCAGGGTCTGTCTGGGTAAGGTGTCTGCTCCCTGTCTGGGTCTGGGTAAGGTGTCTGCTCCCTGTCTGGGTCTGTCTGGGTAAGGAGTCTACTCCCTGTCTAGGTCTGGGTAAGGTGTCTGCTCCCTGTCTGGGTCTGCGTAAGGAGTCTGCTTCCTGTCAGGGTCTGGTTAATGTGTCTGCTCCCTGTCTGGGTCTGTCTGGGTAAGGTGTCTGCTCCCTGTCTGGGTCTGTCTGGGTAAGGAGTCTACTCCCTGTCTAGGTCTGGGTAAGGAGTCTGCTCTCTGTCTGGGTTTGTCTGGGTAAGGTGTCTGCTCCCTGTCTGGGTCTGGTTATGGTGTCTACTCCCTGTCTGGGTAAGGAATCTCCTCCCTGTCTGGGGCTGGGAAAGGAGTCTGCTCCCTGTCTGGGTCTGTCTGGATAAGGAGTCTACTCCCTGTCTGGGTCTGTCTGGGTAAGGAGTCTACTCCCTGTCTAGGTCTGGGTAAGGAGTCTGCTCTCTGTCTGGGTTTGTCTGGGTAAGGTGTCTGCTCCCTGTCTGGGTCTGTCTGGGTAAGGTGTCGACTCCCTGTCTGGGTCTGGGAAAGGAGTCTGGTCCCTGTCTGTGTCTGTCTGGGTAAGGTGTGTGCTCCCTTTCTGGGTCTGCGTAAGGAGTCTGCTCCCTGTCTGGGCCTGTCTGGGTAAGGAGTCTGGTCTCTGTCTGGGTCTGGGTAAGGTGTCTGCTCCCTGTCTGGGTCTGTCTGGGTAAGGTGTCTGTTCCCTGTCTGGGTCTGGGGAAGGAGTCTGCACCCTGTCTGGGTCTGGGTAAGGAGTCTACTCCCTCTCTGGGTCTGGCTCAGGTGTCTGCTTCCTGTCTGGGTCTGTCTGGGTAAGGAGTCGGCTCCCTGTCTGGGTAAGGTGTCTGCTCCCTGTCTGGGTCTGTCTGGGAAAGGAGTCTGCTCCCTGTCTGGGTATGTCTGGGTAAGGAGTCTGCTCCCAGTCTGGGTCTGGGTAAGGAGTCTGCTCCCTGTCTGGGTCTGTCTGGGAAAGGAGTCTGCTCTGTGTCTGGGTCTGTCTGAGTAAGGTGTCTGCTCCCTGTCTGGGTCTGGGTAAGGAGTCTGCTCCCCGTCTGGGTCTGGGTAAGGTGTCTGCTCTCTGTCTGGGTCTGGGTAAGGTGTCTGGTCTCTGTCTGGGTCTGTCTGGGTAAGGAGTCTGCTCCCTGTCTGGGTCTGGGTAAGGAGTCTGGTCCCTGTCTGCGTCTGTCTGGGTAAGGTGTCTGCTCCCTTTCTGGGTCTGCGTAAGGAGTCTGCTCCCTGTCTGGGCCTGTCTGGGTAAGGAGTCTGGTCTCTGTCTGGGTCTGGGTAAGGTGTCTGCTCCCTGTCTGGGTCTGTCTGGGTAAGGTGTCTGCTCCCTGTCTGGGTCTGCCTGGGTAAGGTGTCTGCTCCCTGTCTGGGTCAGGGTAAGGTGTCTGCTCCCTGTCTGGGTCTGGGTAAGGAGTCTGCTCCCTGTCTGGATTTGGGTAAGGTGTCTGCTCTCTGTCTTGGTCTGGGTAAGGAGTCTGCTCCCTGTCTGGCTCCGTGTAAGGAGTCTGCTCCCTGTCTGGGTCTCTCTGGGTAAGGTGCCTGCTCCCTGTCTGGGTCTGTGTAAGGAGTCTGCTCCCTGTCTGGGTCTGTCTGGGTAAGGAGTCTGCTCCCTGTCTGGGTCTGTCTGGGTAAGGTGTCTGCTCCCTGTCTGGGTCAGGGTAAGGTGTCTGCTCCCTGTCTGGGTCTGGGTAAGGAGTCTGCTCCCTGTCTGGATTTGGGTAAGGTGTCTGCTCTCTGTCTTGGTCTGGGTAAGGAGTCTGCTCCCTGTCTGGCTCTGTGTAAGGAGTCTGCTCCCTGTCTGGGTCTCTCTGGGTAAGGTGCCTGCTCCCTGTCTGGGTCTGTGTAAGGAGTCTGCTCCCTGTCTGGGTCTGTCTGGGTAAGGAGTCTGCTCCCTGTCTTGGTCTGTCTGTGTAAGGTGTCTGCTCCCTGTCTGGATCTGAGTAAGGAGTCTGCTCCCTGTCTGGGTCTGGGTAAGGTGTCTGCTCCCTGTCTGGGTCTGTCTGGGTAAGGAGTCTGCTCCCTGTCTGGGTCTGTCTGGGTAAGGAGTCTGCTGCCTGTCTGGGTCTGGTTAAGGTGTCTGCTCCCTGTCAGGGTCTGTCTGGGTAAGGAGTCTGGTCCCTGTCTGGGTCTGTCTGGGTAAGATGTCTGCTCCATGTCTGGGTCTGGGTAAGGTGTCTGCTCCCTGTCTGGATCTGGGTAAGGAGTCTGCTCCCTGTCTGGGTCTGGGTAAGGTGTCTGCTCCCTGTCTGGGTCTGCGTAAGGAGTCTGCTCCCTGTCTGGGTCTGTCTGGGTAAGGAGTCTGCTCCCTGTCTGGGTCTGTCTGGGTAAGGCGTTTGCTCCCTGTCTGGGTCTGGTTAAGGTGTCTGCTCCCTGTCTGGGTCTGTCTGGGTAAGGAGTCTGGTCCCTGTCTGGGTCTGGCTAATTCCTGGGTAAGGTGTCTGCCCTCTGTCAGGGTCTGTCTGGGTAAGGTGTCTGCTCCCTGTCTGGGTCTGGGTAAGGTGTCTGCTCCCTGTCTGGGTCTGGGTAAGCTGTCTGCTCCCTGTCTGGGTCTGTCTGCGTAAGGAGTCTGCTCCCTGTCTGGGTCTGGGTAAGGTGTCTGCTCCCTGTCTGGGTCTGTCTGGGTGAGGTGTCTTCTCCCTGTCTGGGCCTGTCTGGGTAAGGAGTCTGGTCTCTGTCTGGGTCTGGGTAAGGTGTCTGCTCCCTGTCTGGGTCTGTCTGGGTAAGGTGTCTGCTCCCTGTCTGGGTCTGTCTGGGTAAGGTGTCTGCTCCCTGTCTGGGTCTGGGTAAGGTGCCTGCTCCCTGTCTGGGTCTGTGTAAGGAGTCTGCTCCCTGTATGGGTCTGTCTGGGTAAGGAGTCTGCTCCCTGTCTCGGTCTGTCTGTGTAAGGTGTCTGCTCCCTGTCTGGATCTTGGTAAGGAGTCTGCTCCCTGTCTGGGTCTGTCTGGGTAAGGAGTCTGCTCCCTGTCTCGGTCTGTCTGTGTAAGGTGTCTGCTCCCTGTCTGGATCTGGGTAAGGAGTCTGCTCCCTGTCTGGGTCTGGGTAAGGTGTCTGCTCCCTGTCTGGGTCTGTCTGGGTAAGGAGTCTGCTCCCTGTCTGGGTCTGTCTGGGTAAGGAGTCTGCTGCCTGTCTGGGTCTGTCTGGGTAAGGAGTCTGCTGCCTGTCTGGGTCTGGTTAAGGTGTCTGCTCCCTGTCAGGGTCTGTCTGGGTAAGGAGTCTGGTCCCTGTCTGGGTCTGTCTGGGTAAGGAGTTTGCTCCCTGTCTGGGTCTGTCTGAGTAAGATGTCTGCTCCATGTCTGGATCTGGGTAAGGAGTCTGCTCCCTGTCTGGGTCTGGGTAAGGTGTCTGCTCCCTGTCTGGGTCTGCGTAAGGAGTCTGCTCCCTGTCTGGGTCTGTCTGGGTAAGGAGTCTGCTCCCTGTCTGGGTCTGTCTGGGTAAGGCGTTTGCTCCCTGTGTGGGCCTGGTTAAGGTGTCTGCTCCCTGTCTGGGTCTGTCTGGGTAAGGAGTCTGGTCCCTGTCTGGGTCTGGGTAAGGTGTCTGCTCCCTGTCTGGGTCTGTCTGGGTAAGGAGTCTAATCCCTGTCTAGGTCTGGGTAAGGTGTCTGCTCCCTGTCTGGGTCTGCGTAAGGAGTCTGCTTCCTGTCAGGGTCTGGTTAATGTGTCTGCTCCCTGTCTGGGTCTGTCTGGGTAAGGTGTCTGCTCCCTGTCTGGGTCTGTCTGGGTAAGATGTCTGCTCCATGTCTGGGTCTGGGTAAGGAGTCTGCTCCCTGTCTGGATCTGGGTAAGGAGTCTGCTCCCTGTCTGGGTCTGGGTAAGGTGTCTGCTCCCTGTTTGGGTCTGCGTAAGGAGTCTGCTCCCTGTCTGGGTCTGTCTGGGTAAGGAGTCTGCTCCCTGTCTGGGTCTGTCTGGGTAAGGCGTTTGCTCCCTGTCTGGGCCTGGTTAAGGTGTCTGCTCCCGGTCTGGGTCTGTCTGGGTAAGTAGTCTGGTCCCTGTCTGGGTCTGGGTAAGGTGTCTGCTCCCTGTCTGGGTCTGTCTGGGTAAGGAGTCTACTCCCTGTCTCGGTCTGGGTAAGGTGTCTGCTCCCTGTCTGGGTCTGCGTAAGGAGTCTGCTTCCTGTCTGGGTCTGGTTAAGGTGTCTGCTCCCTGTCTGGGTCTGTCTGGATAAGGAGTCTGGTCCTTGTCTGGGTCTGGGTAAGGTGTCTGCTCCCTGTCTGGGTCTGTTTGGGTAAGGAGTCTACTCCCTGTCTAGGTCTGGGTAAGGAGTCTGCTCTCTGTCTGGGTTTGTCTGGGTAAGGTGTCTGCTCCCTGTCTGGGTCTGTCTGGGTAAGGTGTCGACTCCCTGTCTGGGTCTGGGTATGGTGTCTGCTCCCTGTCTGGGTATGTCTGGGTAAGGAGTCTGCTCCCTGTCTGGGTCTGGGTAAGGAGTCTGCTCTCTGTCTGGGTCTGTCTGAGTAAGGTGTCTGCTCCCTGTCTGGGTCTGGGTATGGTGTCTGCTCCCTGTCTGGGTCTGTCTGCGTAAGGAGTCTGCTCCCTGTCAGGGTCTGGGTAACGTGTCTGCTCCCTGTCTGGGTCTGGGTAAGGAGTCTGCACACTGTCTGGGTCTGTCTTGGTCTGGGTAAGGTGTCTGCTGTTTAAGGTGTCTGCTCCCTGTCTGGGTCTGTCTGGGTAAGGTGTCTGCTCCCTGTCTGGGTCTGTCTGGGTAAGGAGTCTGCTCCCTGTCTGGGTCTGGGTAAGGAGTCTGCTCCCCATCTGGGTCTGGGTAAGGTGTCTGCTCTCTGTCTGTGTCTGGGTAAGGTGTCTGGTCTCTGTCTGGGTCTGTCTGGGTAAGGAGTCTGCTCCCTGTCTGTGTCTGGGTAAGGAGTCTGGTCCCTGTCTGTGTCTGTCTGGGTAAGGTGTCTGCTCCCTTTCTGGGTCTGCGTAAGGAGTCTGCTCCCTGTCTGGGCCTGTCTGGGTAAGGAGTCTGGTCTCTGTCTGGGTCTGGGTAAGGTGTCTGCTCCCTGTCTGGGTCTGTCTGGGTAAGGTGTCTGCTCCCTGTCTGGGTCTGTCTGGGTAAGGTGTCTGCTCCCTGTCTGGGTCAGGGTAAGGTGTCTGCTCCCTGTCTGGGTCTGGGTAAGGAGTCTGCTCCCTGTCTGGATCTGGGTAAGGTGTCTGCTCTCTGTCTGGGTCTGGGTAAGGAGTGTGCTCCCTGTCTGGCTCTGTGTCAGGAGTCTGCTCCCTGTCCGGGTCTGTCTGGGTAAGGTGCCTGCTCCCTGTCTGGGTCTGTGTAAGGAGTCTGCTCCCTGTCTGGGTCTGTCTGGGTAAGGAGTCTGCTCCCTGTCTCGGTCTGTCTGTGTAAGGTGTCTGCTCCCTGTCTGGATCTGAGTAACGAGTCTGCTCCCTGTCTGGGTCTGGGTAAGGTGTCTGCTCCCTGTCTGGGTTTGCCTGGGTAAGGAGTCTGCTCCCTGTCTGGGTCTGTCTGGGTAAGGAGTCTGCTGCCTGTCTGGGTCTGGTTAAGGTGTCTGCTCCCTGTCAGGGTCTGTCTGGGTAAGGAGTCTGGTCCCTGTCTGGGTCTGTCTGGGTAAGATGTCTGCTCCATGTCTGGGTCTGGGTAAGGTGTCTGCTCCCTGTCTGGATCTGGGTAAGGAGTCTGCTCCCTGTCTGGGTCTGGGTAAGGTGTCTGCTCCCTGTCTGGGTCTGCGTAAGGAGTCTGCTCCCTGTCTGGGTCTGTCTGGGTAAGGAGTCTGCTCCCTGTCTGGGTCTGGGTAAGGTGTCTGCTCCCTGTCTGGGTCTGGGTAAGCTGTCTGCTCCCTGTCTGGGTCTGTCTGCGTAAGGAGTCTGCTCCCTGTCTGGGTCTGGGTAAGGTGTCTGCTCCCTGTCTGGGTCTGTCTGAGTGAGGTGTCTGCTCCCTGTCTGGGCCTGTCTGGGTAAGGAGTCTGGTCTCTGTCTGGGTCTGGGTAAGATGTCTGCTCCCTGTCTGGGTCTGTCCGGGTAAGGTGTCTGCTCCCTGTCTGGGTCTGTCTGGGTAAGGTGTCTGCTCCCTGTCTGGGTCTGGGTAAGGTGTCTGCTCCCTGTCTGGGTCTGGGCAAGGAGTCTGCTCCCTGTCTGGATCTGGGTAAGGAGTCTGCTCTCTGTCTGGGTCTGTCTGGGTAAGGTATCTGCTCCCTGTCTGGGTCTGTGTAAGGAGTCTGCTCCCTGTCTGGGTCTGGGTAAGGTGTCTGCTCCCTGTCTGGGTCTGTCTGGGTAAGATGTCTGCTCCATGTCTGGGTCTGTCTGGGTAAGGAGTCTGCTCCCTGTCTGGGTCTGTCTGGGTAAGGTGCCTGCTCCCTGTCTAGGTCTGTGGAAGGAGTCTGCTCCCTGTCTGGGTCTGTCTGGGTAAGGAGTCTGCTCCCTGTCTCGGTCTGTCTGTGTAAGGTGTCTGCTCCCTGTCTGGATCTGGGTAAGGAGTCTGCTCCTTGTCTGGGTCTGTCTGGGTAAGGAGTCTGCTGCCTGTCAGGGTCTGGTTAATGTGTCTGCTCCCTGTCTGGGTCTGTCTGGGTAAGGTGTCTGCTCCCTGTCTGGGTCTGTCTGGGTAAGATGTCTGCTCCATGTCTGGGTCTGGGTAAGGAGTCTGCTCCCTGTCTGGATCTGGGTAAGGAGTCTGCTCCCTGTCTGGGTCTGGGTAAGGTGTCTGCTCCCTGTTTGGGTCTGCGTAAGGAGTCTGCTCCCTGTCTGGGTCTGTCTGGGTGAGGAGTCTGCTCCCTGTCTGGGTCTGTCTGGGTAAGGCGTTTGCTCCCTGTCTGGGCCTGGTTAAGGTGTCTGCTCCCGGTCTGGGTCTGTCTGGGTAAGTAGTCTGGTCCCTGTCTGGGTCTGGGTAAGGTGTCTGCTCCCTGTCTGGGTCTGTCTGGGTAAGGAGTCTACTCCCTGTCTCGGTCTGGGTAAGGTGTCTGCTCCCTGTCTGGGTCTGCGTAAGGAGTCTGCTTCCTGTCTGGGTCTGGTTAAGGTGTCTGCTCCCTGTCTGGGTCTGTCTGGGTAAGGTGTCTGCTCCCTGTCTGGGTCTGTCTGGGTAAGGAGTCTACTCCCTGTCTCGGTCTGGGTAAGGAGTCTGCTCTCTGTCTGGGTTTGTCTGGGTAAGGTGTCTGCTCCCTGTCTGGGTCTGGTTAAGGTGTCGACTCCCTGTCTGGGTCTGTCTGGGAAAGGAGTCTGCTCCCTGTCTGGGTATGTCTGGGTAAGGAGTCTGCTCCCTGTCTGGGTCTGGGTAAGGAGTCTGCTCTCTGTCTGGGTCTGTCTGAGTAAGGTGTCTGCTCCCTGTCTGGGTCTGGGTATGGTGTCTGCTCCCTGTCTGGGTCTGTCTGCGTAAGGAGTCTGCTCCCTGTCAGGGTCTGGGTAAGGTGTCTGCTCCCTGTCTGGGTCTGGGTAAGGAGTCTGCACACTGTCTGGGTCTGTCTTGGTCTGGGTAAGGTGTCTGCTGGTTAAGGTGTCTGCTCCCTGTCTGGGTCTGTCTGGGTAAGGTGTCTGCTCCCTGTCTGGGTCTGTCTGGGTAAGGAGTCTGCTCCCTGTCTGGGTCTGGGTAAGGAGTCTGCTCCCCGTCTGGGTCTGGGTAAGGTGTCTGCTCTCTGTCTGGGTCTGGGTAAGGTGTCTGGTCTCTGTCTGGGTCTGTCTGGGTAAGGAGTCTGCTCCCTGTCTGGGTCTGGGTAAGGAGTCTGGTCCCTGTCTGTGTCTGTCTGGGTAAGGTGTCTGCTCCCTTTCTGGGTCTGCGTAAGGAGTCTGCTCCCTGTCTGGGCCTGTCTGGGTAAGGAGTCTGGTCTCTGTCTGGGTCTGGGTAAGGTGTCTGCTCCCTGTCTGGGTCTGTCTGGGTAAGGTGTCTGCTCCCTGTCTGGGTCTGTCTGGGTAAGGTGTCTGCTCCCTGTCTGGGTCAGGGTAAGGTGTCTGATCCCTGTCTGGGTCTGGGTAAGGAGTCTGCTCCCTGTCTGGATCTGGGTAAGGTGTCTGCTCTCTGTCTGGGTCTGGGTAAGGAGTGTGCTCCCTGTCTGGCTCTGTGTCAGGAGTCTGCTCCCTGTCTGGGTCTGTCTGGGTAAGGTGCCTGCTCCCTGTCTGGGTCTGTGTAAGGAGTCTGCTCTCTGTCTGGGTAAGGAGTCTGCTCCCTGTCTCGGTCTGTCTGTGTAAGGTGTCTGCTCCCTGTCTGGATCTGAGTAACGAGTCTGCTCCCTGTCTGGGTCTGGGTAAGGTGTCTGCTCCCTGTCTGGGTTTGCCTGGGTAAGGAGTCTGCTCCCTGTCTGGGTCTGTCTGGGTAAGGAGTCTGCTGCCTGTCTGGGTCTGGTTAAGGTGTCTGCTCCCTGTCAGGGTCTGTCTGGGTAAGGAGTCTGGTCCCTGTCTGGGTCTGTCTGGGTAAGATGTCTGCTCCATGTCTGGGTCTGGGTAAGGTGTCTGCTCCCTGTCTGGATCTGGGTAAGGAGTCTGCTCCCTGTCTGGGTCTGGGTAAGGTGTCTGCTCCCTGTCTGGGTCTGCATAAGGAGTCTGCTCCCTGTCTGGGTCTGTCTGGGTAAGGAGTCTGGTCCCTGTCTGGGTCTGTCTGGGTAAGATGTCTGCTCCATGTCTCGGTCTGGGTAAGGTGTCTGCTCCCTGTCTGGATCTGGGTAAGGAGTCTGCTCCCTGTCTGGGTCTGGGTAAGGTGTCTGCTCCCTGTCTGGGTCTGCGTAAGGAGTCTGCTCCCTGTCTGGGTCTGTCTGGGTAAGGAGTCTGCTCCCTGTCTGGGTCTGTCTGGGTAAGGCGTTTGCTCCCTGTCTGGGTCTGGTTAAGGTGTCTGCTCCCTGTCTGGGTCTGTCTGGGTAAGGAGTCTGCTCCCTGTCTGGGTCTGGCTAATTCCTGGGTAAGGTGTCTGCCCTCTGTCTGGGTCTGTCTGGGTAAGGTGTCTGCTCCCTGTCTCGGTCTGTCTGTGTAAGGTGTCTGCTCCCTGTCTGGATCTGGGTAAGGAGTCTGCTCCCTGTCTGGGTCTGTCTGGGTAAGGTGTCTGCTCCCTGTCTGGGTCTGTCTGGGTAAGGAGTCTGCTCCCTGTCTGGGTCTGTCTGGGTAAGGTGCCTGCTCCCTGTCTGGATCTGGGTAAGGAGTCTGCTCCCTGTCTGGGTCTGTCTGGGTAAGGAGTCTGCTCCCTGTCTGGGTCTGTCTGGGTAAGGAGTCTGCTCCCTGTCTGGGTCTGTCTGGGTAAGGTGCCTGCTCCCTGTCTGGATCTGGGTAAGGAGTCTGCTCCCTGTCTGGGTCTGTCTGGGTAAGGAGTCTGCTCCCTGTCTCGTTCTGTCTGTGTAAGGTGTCTGCTCCCTGTCTGGATCTGGGTAAGGAGTCTGCTGCCTGTCTGGGTCTGGTTAAGGTGTCTGCTCCCTGTCAGGGTCTGTCTGGGTAAGGAGTCTGGTCCCTGTCTGGGTCTGTCTGGGTAAGATGTCTGCTCCATGTCTGGGTCTGGGTAAGGAGTCTGCTCCCTGTCTGGGTCTGGGTAAGGTGTCTGCTCCCTGTCTGGGTCTGTCTGGGTAAGGCGTTTGCTCCCTGTCTGGGCCTGGTTAAGGTGTCTGTTCCCTGTCTGGGTCTGTCTGGGTAAGGAGTCTGGTCCCTGTCTGGGTCTGGGTAAGGTGTCTCCCTGTCTGGGTCTGTCTGGGTAAGGAGTCTACTCCCTGTCTAGGTCTGGGTAAGGTGTCTGCTCCCTGCCTGGGTCTGCGTAAGGAGTCTGCTTCCTGTCTCGGTCTGGTTAAGGTGTCTGCTCCCTGTCTGGGTCTGTCTGGGTAAGGAGTCTGCTCCCTGTCTGGGTATGTCGGGGTAAGGAGTCTGCTCCCTGTCTGGGTCTGGGTAAGGAGTCTGCTCTCTGTCTGGGTCTGTCTGGGTAAGGTGTCTGCTCTCTGTCTGGGTCTGTCTGAGTAAGGTGTCTGCTCCCTGTCTGGGTCTGGGTATGGTGTCTGCTCCCTGTCTGGGTCTGTCTGCGTAAGGGGTCTGCTCCCTGTCTGGGTCTGTGTAAGGAGTCTGCTCCCTGTCTGGGTCTGGGTAAGGAGTCTGCACACTGTCTGGGTCTGTCTTGGTCTGGGTAAGGAGTCTGCTCCCTGTCTTGGTCTGTCTGTGTAAGGTGTCTGCTCCCTGTCTGGATCTGAGTAAGGAGTCTGCTCCCTGTCTGGGTCTGGGTAAGGTGTCTGCTCCCTGTCTGGGTCTGTCTGGGTAAGGAGTCTGCTCCCTGTCTGGGTCTGTCTGGGTAAGGAGTCTGCTGCCTGTCTGGGTCTGGTTAAGGTGTCTGCTCCCTGTCAGGGTCTGTCTGGGTAAGGAGTCTGGTCCCTGTCTGGGTCTGTCTGGGTAAGATGTCTGCTCCATGTCTGGGTCTGGGTAAGGTGTCTGCTCCCTGTCTGGATCTGGGTAAGGAGTCTGCTCCCTGTCTGGGTCTGGGTAAGGTGTCTGCTCCCTGTCTGGGTCTGCGTAAGGAGTCTGCTCCCTGTCTGGGTCTGTCTGGGTAAGGAGTCTGCTCCCTGTCTGGGTCTGTCTGGGTAAGGCGTTTGCTCCCTGTCTGGGTCTGGTTAAGGTGTCTGCTCCCTGTCTGGGTCTGTCTGGGTAAGGAGTCTGGTCCCTGTCTGGGTCTGGCTAATTCCTGGGTAAGGTGTCTGCCCTCTGTCAGGGTCTGTCTGGGTAAGGTGTCTGCTCCCTGTCTGGGTCTGGGTAAGGTGTCTGCTCCCTGTCTGGGTCTGTCTGGGTAAGGAGTCTACTCCCTGTCTAGGTCTGGGTAAGGTGTCTGCTCCCTGTCTGGGTCTGCGTAAGGAGTCTGCTTCCTGTCAGGGTCTGGTTAATGTGTCTGCTCCCTGTCTGGGTCTGTCTGGGTAAGGTGTCTGCTCCCTGTCTGGGTCTGTCTGGGTAAGGAGTCTACTCCCTGTCTAGGTCTGGGTAAGGAGTCTGCTCTCTGTCTGGGTTTGTCTGGGTAAGGTGTCTGCTCCCTGTCTGGGTCTGGTTATGGTGTCTACTCCCTGTCTGGGTAAGGAATCTCCTCCCTGTCTGGGGCTGGGAAAGGAGTCTGCTCCCTGTCTGGGTCTGTCTGGATAAGGAGTCTACTCCCTGTCTGGGTCTGTCTGGGTAAGGAGTCTACTCCCTGTCTAGGTCTGGGTAAGGAGTCTGCTCTCTGTCTGGGTTTGTCTGGGTAAGGTGTCTGCTCCCTGTCTGGGTCTGTCTGGGTAAGGTGTCGACTCCCTGTCTGGGTCTGGGAAAGGAGTCTGGTCCCTGTCTGTGTCTGTCTGGGTAAGGTGTCTGCTCCCTTTCTGGGTCTGCGTAAGGAGTCTGCTCCCTGTCTGGGCCTGTCTGGGTAAGGAGTCTGGTCTCTGTCTGGGTCTGGGTAAGGTGTCTGCTCCCTGTCTGGGTCTGTCTGGGTAAGGTGTCTGTTCCCTGTCTGGGTCTGGGTAAGGAGTCTGCACCCTGTCTGGGTCTGGGTAAGGAGTCTACTCCCTCTCTGGGTCTGGCTCAGGTGTCTGCTTCCTGTCCTTGTCTGTCTGGGTAAGGAGTCGGCTCCCTGTCTGGGTAAGGTGTCTGCTCCCTGTCTGGGTCTGTCTGGGAAAGGAGTCTGCTCCCTGTCTGGGTATGTCTGGGTAAGGAGTCTGCTCCCAGTCTGGGTCTGGGTAAGGAGTCTGCTACCTGTCTGGGTCTGTCTGGGAAAGGAGTCTGCTCTGTGTCTGGGTCTGTCTGAGTAAGGTGTCTGCTCCCTGTCTGGGTCTGGGTAAGGAGTCTGCTCCCCGTCTGGGTCTGGGTAAGGTGTCTGCTCTCTGTCTGGGTCTGGGTAAGGTGTCTGGTCTCTGTCTGGGTCTGTCTGGGTAAGGAGTCTGCTCCCTGTCTGGGTCTGGGTAAGGAGTCTGGTCCCTGTCTGCGTCTGTCTGGGTAAGGTGTCTGCTCCCTTTCTGGGTCTGCGTAAGGAGTCTGCTCCCTGTCTGGGCCTGTCTGGGTAAGGAGTCTGGTCTCTGTCTGGGTCTGGGTAAGGTGTCTGCTCCCTGTCTGGGTCTGTCTGGGTAAGGTGTCTGCTCCCTGTCTGGGTCTGCCTGGGTAAGGTGTCTGCTCCCTGTCTGGGTCAGGGTAAGGTGTCTGCTCCCTGTCTGGGTCTGGGTAAGGAGTCTGCTCCCTGTCTGGATTTGGGTAAGGTGTCTGCTCTCTGTCTTGGTCTGGGTAAGGAGTCTGCTCCCTGTCTGGCTCCGTGTAAGGAGTCTGCTCCCTGTCTGGGTCTCTCTGGGTAAGGTGCCTGCTCCCTGTCTGGGTCTGTGTAAGGAGTCTGCTCCCTGTCTGGGTCTGTCTGGGTAAGGAGTCTGCTCCCTGTCTGGGTCTGTCTGGGTAAGGTGTCTGCTCCCTGTCTGGGTCAGGGTAAGGTGTCTGCTCCCTGTCTGGGTCTGGGTAAGGAGTCTGCTCCCTGTCTGGATTTGGGTAAGGTGTCTGCTCTCTGTCTTGGTCTGGGTAAGGAGTCTGCTCCCTGTCTGGCTCTGTGTAAGGAGTCTGCTCCCTGTCTGGGTCTCTCTGGGTAAGGTGCCTGCTCCCTGTCTGGGTCTGTGTAAGGAGTCTGCTCCCTGTCTGGGTCTGTCTGGGTAAGGAGTCTGCTCCCTGTCTTGGTCTGTCTGTGTAAGGTGTCTGCTCCCTGTCTGGATCTGAGTAAGGAGTCTGCTCCCTGTCTGGGTCTGGGTAAGGTGTCTGCTCCCTGTCTGGGTCTGTCTGGGTAAGGAGTCTGCTCCCTGTCTGGGTCTGTCTGGGTAAGGAGTCTGCTGCCTGTCTGGGTCTGGTTAAGGTGTCTGCTCCCTGTCAGGGTCTGTCTGGGTAAGGAGTCTGGTCCCTGTCTGGGTCTGTCTGGGTAAGATGTCTGCTCCATGTCTGGGTCTGGGTAAGGTGTCTGCTCCCTGTCTGGATCTGGGTAAGGAGTCTGCTCCCTGTCTGGGTCTGGGTAAGGTGTCTGCTCCCTGTCTGGGTCTGCGTAAGGAGTCTGCTCCCTGTCTGGGTCTGTCTGGGTAAGGAGTCTGCTCCCTGTCTGGGTCTGTCTGGGTAAGGCGTTTGCTCCCTGTCTGGGTCTGGTTAAGGTGTCTGCTCCCTGTCTGGGTCTGTCTGGGTAAGGAGTCTGGTCCCTGTCTGGGTCTGGCTAATTCCTGGGTAAGGTGTCTGCCCTCTGTCAGGGTCTGTCTGGGTAAGGTGTCTGCTCCCTGTCTGGGTCTGGGTAAGGTGTCTGCTCCCTGTCTGGGTCTGGGTAAGCTGTCTGCTCCCTGTCTGGGTCTGTCTGCGTAAGGAGTCTGCTCCCTGTCTGGGTCTGGGTAAGGTGTCTGCTCCCTGTCTGGGTCTGTCTGGGTGAGGTGTCTTCTCCCTGTCTGGGCCTGTCTGGGTAAGGAGTCTGGTCTCTGTCTGGGTCTGGGTAAGGTGTCTGCTCCCTGTCTGGGTCTGTCTGGGTAAGGTGTCTGCTCCCTGACTGGGTCTGTCTGGGTAAGGTGTCTGCTCCCTGTCTGGGTCTGGGTAAGGTGCCTGCTCCCTGTCTGGGTCTGTGTAAGGAGTCTGCTCCCTGTATGGGTCTGTCTGGGTAAGGAGTCTGCTCCCTGTCTCGGTCTGTCTGTGTAAGGTGTCTGCTCCCTGTCTGGATCTTGGTAAGGAGTCTGCTCCCTGTCTGGGTCTGTCTGGGTAAGGAGTCTGCTCCCTGTCTCGGTCTGTCTGTGTAAGGTGTCTGCTCCCTGTCTGGATCTGGGTAAGGAGTCTGCTCCCTGTCTGGGTCTGGGTAAGGTGTCTGCTCCCTGTCTGGGTCTGTCTGGGTAAGGAGTCTGCTCCCTGTCTGGGTCTGTCTGGGTAAGGAGTCTGCTGCCTGTCTGGGTCTGTCTGGGTAAGGAGTCTGCTGCCTGTCTGGGTCTGGTTAAGGTGTCTGCTCCCTGTCAGGGTCTGTCTGGGTAAGGAGTCTGGTCCCTGTCTGGGTCTGTCTGGGTAAGGAGTTTGCTCCCTGTCTGGGTCTGTCTGGGTAAGATGTCTGCTCCATGTCTGGATCTGGGTAAGGAGTCTGCTCCCTGTCTGGGTCTGGGTAAGGTGTCTGCTCCCTGTCTGGGTCTGCGTAAGGAGTCTGCTCCCTGTCTGGGTCTGTCTGGGTAAGGAGTCTGCTCCCTGTCTGGGTCTGTCTGGGTAAGGCGTTTGCTCCCTGTGTGGGCCTGGTTAAGGTGTCTGCTCCCTGTCTGGGTCTGTCTGGGTAAGGAGTCTGGTCCCTGTCTGGGTCTGGGTAAGGTGTCTGCTCCCTGTCTGGGTCTGTCTGGGTAAGGAGTCTAATCCCTGTCTAGGTCTGGGTAAGGTGTCTGCTCCCTGTCTGGGTCTGCGTAAGGAGTCTGCTTCCTGTCAGGGTCTGGTTAATGTGTCTGCTCCCTGTCTGGGTCTGTCTGGGTAAGGTGTCTGCTCCCTGTCTGGGTCTGTCTGGGTAAGATGTCTGCTCCATGTCTGGGTCTGGGTAAGGAGTCTGCTCCCTGTCTGGATCTGGGTAAGGAGTCTGCTCCCTGTCTGGGTCTGGGTAAGGTGTCTGCTCCCTGTTTGGGTCTGCGTAAGGAGTCTGCTCCCTGTCTGGGTCTGTCTGGGTAAGGAGTCTGCTCCCTGTCTGGGTCTGTCTGGGTAAGGCGTTTGCTCCCTGTCTGGGCCTGGTTAAGGTGTCTGCTCCCGGTCTGGGTCTGTCTGGGTAAGTAGTCTGGTCCCTGTCTGGGTCTGGGTAAGGTGTCTGCTCCCTGTCTGGCTCTGTCTGGGTAAGGAGTCTACTCCCTGTCTCGGTCTGGGTAAGGTGTCTGCTCCCTGTCTGGGTCTGCGTAAGGAGTCTGCTTCCTGTCTGGGTCTGGTTAAGGTGTCTGCTCCCTGTCTGGGTCTGTCTGGATAAGGAGTCTGGTCCTTGTCTGGGTCTGGGTAAGGTGTCTGCTCCCTGTCTGGGTCTGTTTGGGTAAGGAGTCTACTCCCTGTCTAGGTCTGGGTAAGGAGTCTGCTCTCTGTCTGGGTTTGTCTGGGTAAGGTGTCTGCTCCCTGTCTGGGTCTGTCTGGGTAAGGTGTCGACTCCCTGTCTGGGTCTGGGTATGGTGTCTGCTCCCTGTCTGGGTATGTCTGGGTAAGGAGTCTGCTCCCTGTCTGGGTCTGGGTAAGGAGTCTGCTCTCTGTCTGGGTCTGTCTGAGTAAGGTGTCTGCTCCCTGTCTGGGTCTGGGTATGGTGTCTGCTCCCTGTCTGGGTCTGTCTGCGTAAGGAGTCTGCTCCCTGTCAGGGTCTGGGTAACGTGTCTGCTCCCTGTCTGGGTCTGGGTAAGGAGTCTGCACACTGTCTGGGTCTGTCTTGGTCTGGGTAAGGTGTCTGCTGTTTAAGGTGTCTGCTCCCTGTCTGGGTCTGTCTGGGTAAGGTGTCTGCTCCCTGTCTGGGTCTGTCTGGGTAAGGAGTCTGCTCCCTGTCTGGGTCTGGGTAAGGAGTCTGCTCCCCATCTGGGTCTGGGTAAGGTGTCTGCTCTCTGTCTGTGTCTGGGTAAGGTGTCTGGTCTCTGTCTGGGTCTGTCTGGGTAAGGAGTCTGCTCCCTGTCTGTGTCTGGGTAAGGAGTCTGGTCCCTGTCTGTGTCTGTCTGGGTAAGGTGTCTGCTCCCTTTCTGGGTCTGCGTAAGGAGTCTGCTCCCTGTCTGGGCCTGTCTGGGTAAGGAGTCTGGTCTCTGTCTGGGTCTGGGTAAGGTGTCTGCTCCCTGTCTGGGTCTGTCTGGGTAAGGTGTCTGCTCCCTGTCTGGGTCTGTCTGGGTAAGGTGTCTGCTCCCTGTCTGGGTCAGGGTAAGGTGTCTGCTCCCTGTCTGGGTCTGGGTAAGGAGTCTGCTCCCTGTCTGGATCTGGGTAAGGTGTCTGCTCTCTGTCTGGGTCTGGGTAAGGAGTGTGCTCCCTGTCTGGCTCTGTGTCAGGAGTCTGCTCCCTGTCCGGGTCTGTCTGGGTAAGGTGCCTGCTCCCTGTCTGGGTCTGTGTAAGGAGTCTGCTCCCTGTCTGGGTCTGTCTGGGTAAGGAGTCTGCTCCCTGTCTCGGTCTGTCTGTGTAAGGTGTCTGCTCCCTGTCTGGATCTGAGTAACGAGTCTGCTCCCTGTCTGGGTCTGGGTAAGGTGTCTGCTCCCTGTCTGGGTTTGCCTGGGTAAGGACTCTGCTCCCTGTCTGGGTCTGTCTGGGTAAGGAGTCTGCTGCCTGTCTGGGTCTGGTTAAGGTGTCTGCTCCCTGTCAGGGTCTGTCTGGGTAAGGAGTCTGGTCCCTGTCTGGGTCTGTCTGGGTAAGATGTCTGCTCCATGTCTGGGTCTGGGTAAGGTGTCTGCTCCCTGTCTGGATCTGGGTAAGGAGTCTGCTCCCTGTCTGGGTCTGGGTAAGGTGTCTGCTCCCTGTCTGGGTCTGCGTAAGGAGTCTGCTCCCTGTCTGGGTCTGTCTGGGTAAGGAGTCTGCTCCCTGTCTGGGTCTGGGTAAGGTGTCTGCTCCCTGTCTGGGTCTGGGTAAGCTGTCTGCTCCCTGTCTGGGTCTGTCTGCGTAAGGAGTCTGCTCCCTGTCTGGGTCTGGGTAAGGTGTCTGCTCCCTGTCTGGGTCTGTCTGAGTGAGGTGTCTGCTCCCTGTCTGGGCCTGTCTGGGTAAGGAGTCTGGTCTCTGTCTGGGTCTGGGTAAGATGTCTGCTCCCTGTCTGGGTCTGTCCGGGTAAGGTGTCTGCTCCCTGTCTGGGTCTGTCTGGGTAAGGTGTCTGCTCCCTGTCTGGGTCTGGGTAAGGTGTCTGCTCCCTGTCTGGGTCTGGGCAAGGAGTCTGCTCCCTGTCTGGATCTGGGTAAGGAGTCTGCTCTCTGTCTGGGTCTGTCTGGGTAAGGTATCTGCTCCCTGTCTGGGTCTGTGTAAGGAGTCTGCTCCCTGTCTGGGTCTGGGTAAGGTGTCTGCTCCCTGTCTGGGTCTGTCTGGGTAAGATGTCTGCTCCATGTCTGGGTCTGTCTGGGTAAGGAGTCTGCTCCCTGTCTGGGTCTGTCTGGGTAAGGTGCCTGCTCCCTGTCTAGGTCTGTGGAAGGAGTCTGCTCCCTGTCTGGGTCTGTCTGGGTAAGGAGTCTGCTCCCTGTCTCGGTCTGTCTGTGTAAGGTGTCTGCTCCCTGTCTGGATCTGGGTAAGGAGTCTGCTCCTTGTCTGGGTCTGTCTGGGTAAGGAGTCTGCTGCCTGTCAGGGTCTGGTTAATGTGTCTGCTCCCTGTCTGGGTCTGTCTGGGTAAGGTGTCTGCTCCCTGTCTGGGTCTGTCTGGGTAAGATGTCTGCTCCATGTCTGGGTCTGGGTAAGGAGTCTGCTCCCTGTCTGGATCTGGGTAAGGAGTCTGCTCCCTGTCTGGGTCTGGGTAAGGTGTCTGCTCCCTGTTTGGGTCTGCGTAAGGAGTCTGCTCCCTGTCTGGGTCTGTCTGGGTGAGGAGTCTGCTCCCTGTCTGGGTCTGTCTGGGTAAGGCGTTTGCTCCCTGTCTGGGCCTGGTTAAGGTGTCTGCTCCCGGTCTGGGTCTGTCTGGGTAAGTAGTCTGGTCCCTGTCTGGGTCTGGGTAAGGTGTCTGCTCCCTGTCTGGGTCTGTCTGGGTAAGGAGTCTACTCCCTGTCTCGGTCTGGGTAAGGTGTCTGCTCCCTGTCTGGGTCTGCGTAAGGAGTCTGCTTCCTGTCTGGGTCTGGTTAAGGTGTCTGCTCCCTGTCTGGGTCTGTCTGGGTAAGGTGTCTGCTCCCTGTCTGGGTCTGTCTGGGTAAGGAGTCTACTCCCTGTCTCGGTCTGGGTAAGGAGTCTGCTCTCTGTCTGGGTTTGTCTGGGTAAGGTGTCTGCTCCCTGTCTGGGTCTGGTTAAGGTGTCGACTCCCTGTCTGGGTCTGTCTGGGAAAGGAGTCTGCTCCCTGTCTGGGTATGTCTGGGTAAGGAGTCTGCTCCCTGTCTGGGTCTGGGTAAGGAGTCTGCTCTCTGTCTGGGTCTGTCTGAGTAAGGTGTCTGCTCCCTGTCTGGGTCTGGGTATGGTGTCTGCTCCCTGTCTGGGTCTGTCTGCGTAAGGAGTCTGCTCCCTGTCAGGGTCTGGGTAAGGTGTCTGCTCCCTGTCTGGGTCTGGGTAAGGAGTCTGCACACTGTCTGGGTCTGTCTTGGTCTGGGTAAGGTGTCTGCTGGTTAAGGTGTCTGCTCCCTGTCTGGGTCTGTCTGGGTAAGGTGTCTGCTCCCTGTCTGGGTCTGTCTGGGTAAGGAGTCTGCTCCCTGTCTGGGTCTGGGTAAGGAGTCTGCTCCCCGTCTGGGTCTGGGTAAGGTGTCTGCTCTCTGTCTGGGTCTGGGTAAGGTGTCTGGTCTCTGTCTGGGTCTGTCTGGGTAAGGAGTCTGCTCCCTGTCTGGGTCTGGGTAAGGAGTCTGGTCCCTGTCTGTGTCTGTCTGGGTAAGGTGTCTGCTCCCTTTCTGGGTCTGCGTAAGGAGTCTGCTCCCTGTCTGGGCCTGTCTGGGTAAGGAGTCTGGTCTCTGTCTGGGTCTGGGTAAGGTGTCTGCTCCCTGTCTGGGTCTGTCTGGGTAAGGTGTCTGCTCCCTGTCTGGGTCTGTCTGGGTAAGGTGTCTGCTCCCTGTCTGGGTCAGGGTAAGGTGTCTGATCCCTGTCTGGGTCTGGGTAAGGAGTCTGCTCCCTGTCTGGATCTGGGTAAGGTGTCTGCTCTCTGTCTGGGTCTGGGTAAGGAGTGTGCTCCCTGTCTGGCTCTGTGTCAGGAGTCTGCTCCCTGTCTGGGTCTGTCTGGGTAAGGTGCCTGCTCCCTGTCTGGGTCTGTGTAAGGAGTCTGCTCCCTGTCTGGGTCTGTCTGGGTAAGGAGTCTGCTCCCTGTCTCGGTCTGTCTGTGTAAGGTGTCTGCTCCCTGTCTGGATCTGAGTAACGAGTCTGCTCCCTGTCTGGGTCTGGGTAAGGTGTCTGCTCCCTGTCTGGGTTTGCCTGGGTAAGGAGTCTGCTCCCTGTCTGGGTCTGTCTGGGTAAGGAGTCTGCTGCCTGTCTGGGTCTGGTTAAGGTGTCTGCTCCCTGTCAGGGTCTGTCTGGGTAAGGAGTCTGGTCCCTGTCTGGGTCTGTCTGGGTAAGATGTCTGCTCCATGTCTGGGTCTGGGTAAGGAGTCTGCTCCCTGTCTGGGTCTGTCTGGGTAAGGAGTCTGCTCCCTGTCTGGGTCTGGGTAAGGAGTCTGCTCTCTGTCTGGGTCTGTCTGAGTAAGGTGTCTGCTCCCTGTCTGGGTCTGGGTATGGTGTCTGCTCCCTGTCTGGGTCTGTCTGCGTAAGGAGTCTGCTCCCTGTCAGGGTCTGGGTAACGTGTCTGCTCCCTGTCTGGGTCTGGGTAAGGAGTCTGCACACTGTCTGGGTCTGTCTTGGTCTGGGTAAGGTGTCTGCTGTTTAAGGTGTCTGCTCCCTGTCTGGGTCTGTCTGGGTAAGGTGTCTGCTCCCTGTCTGGGTCTGTCTGGGTAAGGAGTCTGCTCCCTGTCTGGGTCTGGGTAAGGAGTCTGCTCCCCATCTGGGTCTGGGTAAGGTGTCTGCTCTCTGTCTGTGTCTGGGTAAGGTGTCTGGTCTCTGTCTGGGTCTGTCTGGGTAAGGAGTCTGCTCCCTGTCTGTGTCTGGGTAAGGAGTCTGGTCCCTGTCTGTGTCTGTCTGGGTAAGGTGTCTGCTCCCTTTCTGGGTCTGCGTAAGGAGTCTGCTCCCTGTCTGGGCCTGTCTGGGTAAGGAGTCTGGTCTCTGTCTGGGTCTGGGTAAGGTGTCTGCTCCCTGTCTGGGTCTGTCTGGGTAAGGTGTCTGCTCCCTGTCTGGGTCTGTCTGGGTAAGGTGTCTGCTCCCTGTCTGGGTCAGGGTAAGGTGTCTGCTCCCTGTCTGGGTCTGGGTAAGGAGTCTGCTCCCTGTCTGGATCTGGGTAAGGTGTCTGCTCTCTGTCTGGGTCTGGGTAAGGAGTGTGCTCCCTGTCTGGCTCTGTGTCAGGAGTCTGCTCCCTGTCCGGGTCTGTCTGGGTAAGGTGCCTGCTCCCTGTCTGGGTCTGTGTAAGGAGTCTGCTCCCTGTCTGGGTCTGTCTGGGTAAGGAGTCTGCTCCCTGTCTCGGTCTGTCTGTGTAAGGTGTCTGCTCCCTGTCTGGATCTGAGTAACGAGTCTGCTCCCTGTCTGGGTCTGGGTAAGGTGTCTGCTCCCTGTCTGGGTTTGCCTGGGTAAGGAGTCTGCTCCCTGTCTGGGTCTGTCTGGGTAAGGAGTCTGCTGCCTGTCTGGGTCTGGTTAAGGTGTCTGCTCCCTGTCAGGGTCTGTCTGGGTAAGGAGTCTGGTCCCTGTCTGGGTCTGTCTGGGTAAGATGTCTGCTCCATGTCTGGGTCTGGGTAAGGTGTCTGCTCCCTGTCTGGATCTGGGTAAGGAGTCTGCTCCCTGTCTGGGTCTGGGTAAGGTGTCTGCTCCCTGTCTGGGTCTGCGTAAGGAGTCTGCTCCCTGTCTGGGTCTGTCTGGGTAAGGAGTCTGCTCCCTGTCTGGGTCTGGGTAAGGTGTCTGCTCCCTGTCTGGGTCTGGGTAAGCTGTCTGCTCCCTGTCTGGGTCTGTCTGCGTAAGGAGTCTGCTCCCTGTCTGGGTCTGGGTAAGGTGTCTGCTCCCTGTCTGGGTCTGTCTGAGTGAGGTGTCTGCTCCCTGTCTGGGCCTGTCTGGGTAAGGAGTCTGGTCTCTGTCTGGGTCTGGGTAAGATGTCTGCTCCCTGTCTGGGTCTGTCCGGGTAAGGTGTCTGCTCCCTGTCTGGGTCTGTCTGGGTAAGGTGTCTGCTCCCTGTCTGGGTCTGGGTAAGGTGTCTGCTCCCTGTCTGGGTCTGGGCAAGGAGTCTGCTCCCTGTCTGGATCTGGGTAAGGAGTCTGCTCTCTGTCTGGGTCTGTCTGGGTAAGGTATCTGCTCCCTGTCTGGGTCTGTGTAAGGAGTCTGCTCCCTGTCTGGGTCTGGGTAAGGTGTCTGCTCCCTGTCTGGGTCTGTCTGGGTAAGATGTCTGCTCCATGTCTGGGTCTGTCTGGGTAAGGAGTCTGCTCCCTGTCTGGGTCTGTCTGGGTAAGGTGCCTGCTCCCTGTCTAGGTCTGTGGAAGGAGTCTGCTCCCTGTCTGGGTCTGTCTGGGTAAGGAGTCTGCTCCCTGTCTCGGTCTGTCTGTGTAAGGTGTCTGCTCCCTGTCTGGATCTGGGTAAGGAGTCTGCTCCTTGTCTGGGTCTGTCTGGGTAAGGAGTCTGCTGCCTGTCAGGGTCTGGTTAATGTGTCTGCTCCCTGTCTGGGTCTGTCTGGGTAAGGTGTCTGCTCCCTGTCTGGGTCTGTCTGGGTAAGATGTCTGCTCCATGTCTGGGTCTGGGTAAGGAGTCTGCTCCCTGTCTGGATCTGGGTAAGGAGTCTGCTCCCTGTCTGGGTCTGGGTAAGGTGTCTGCTCCCTGTTTGGGTCTGCGTAAGGAGTCTGCTCCCTGTCTGGGTCTGTCTGGGTGAGGAGTCTGCTCCCTGTCTGGGTCTGTCTGGGTAAGGCGTTTGCTCCCTGTCTGGGCCTGGTTAAGGTGTCTGCTCCCGGTCTGGGTCTGTCTGGGTAAGTAGTCTGGTCCCTGTCTGGGTCTGGGTAAGGTGTCTGCTCCCTGTCTGGGTCTGTCTGGGTAAGGAGTCTACTCCCTGTCTCGGTCTGGGTAAGGTGTCTGCTCCCTGTCTGGGTCTGCGTAAGGAGTCTGCTTCCTGTCTGGGTCTGGTTAAGGTGTCTGCTCCCTGTCTGGGTCTGTCTGGGTAAGGTGTCTGCTCCCTGTCTGGGTCTGTCTGGGTAAGGAGTCTACTCCCTGTCTCGGTCTGGGTAAGGAGTCTGCTCTCTGTCTGGGTTTGTCTGGGTAAGGTGTCTGCTCCCTGTCTGGGTCTGGTTAAGGTGTCGACTCCCTGTCTGGGTCTGTCTGGGAAAGGAGTCTGCTCCCTGTCTGGGTATGTCTGGGTAAGGAGTCTGCTCCCTGTCTGGGTCTGGGTAAGGAGTCTGCTCTCTGTCTGGGTCTGTCTGAGTAAGGTGTCTGCTCCCTGTCTGGGTCTGGGTATGGTGTCTGCTCCCTGTCTGGGTCTGTCTGCGTAAGGAGTCTGCTCCCTGTCAGGGTCTGGGTAAGGTGTCTGCTCCCTGTCTGGGTCTGGGTAAGGAGTCTGCACACTGTCTGGGTCTGTCTTGGTCTGGGTAAGGTGTCTGCTGGTTAAGGTGTCTGCTCCCTGTCTGGGTCTGTCTGGGTAAGGTGTCTGCTCCCTGTCTGGGTCTGTCTGGGTAAGGAGTCTGCTCCCTGTCTGGGTCTGGGTAAGGAGTCTGCTCCCCGTCTGGGTCTGGGTAAGGTGTCTGCTCTCTGTCTGGGTCTGGGTAAGGTGTCTGGTCTCTGTCTGGGTCTGTCTGGGTAAGGAGTCTGCTCCCTGTCTGGGTCTGGGTAAGGAGTCTGGTCCCTGTCTGTGTCTGTCTGGGTAAGGTGTCTGCTCCCTTTCTGGGTCTGCGTAAGGAGTCTGCTCCCTGTCTGGGCCTGTCTGGGTAAGGAGTCTGGTCTCTGTCTGGGTCTGGGTAAGGTGTCTGCTCCCTGTCTGGGTCTGTCTGGGTAAGGTGTCTGCTCCCTGTCTGGGTCTGTCTGGGTAAGGTGTCTGCTCCCTGTCTGGGTCAGGGTAAGGTGTCTGATCCCTGTCTGGGTCTGGGTAAGGAGTCTGCTCCCTGTCTGGATCTGGGTAAGGTGTCTGCTCTCTGTCTGGGTCTGGGTAAGGAGTGTGCTCCCTGTCTGGCTCTGTGTCAGGAGTCTGCTCCCTGTCTGGGTCTGTCTGGGTAAGGTGCCTGCTCCCTGTCTGGGTCTGTGTAAGGAGTCTGCTCCCTGTCTGGGTCTGTCTGGGTAAGGAGTCTGCTCCCTGTCTCGGTCTGTCTGTGTAAGGTGTCTGCTCCCTGTCTGGATCTGAGTAACGAGTCTGCTCCCTGTCTGGGTCTGGGTAAGGTGTCTGCTCCCTGTCTGGGTTTGCCTGGGTAAGGAGTCTGCTCCCTGTCTGGGTCTGTCTGGGTAAGGAGTCTGCTGCCTGTCTGGGTCTGGTTAAGGTGTCTGCTCCCTGTCAGGGTCTGTCTGGGTAAGGAGTCTGGTCCCTGTCTGGGTCTGTCTGGGTAAGATGTCTGCTCCATGTCTGGGTCTGGGTAAGGTGTCTGCTCCCTGTCTGGATCTGGGTAAGGAGTCTGCTCCCTGTCTGGGTCTGGGTAAGGTGTCTGCTCCCTGTCTGGGTCTGCATAAGGAGTCTGCTCCCTGTCTGGGTCTGTCTGGGTAAGGAGTCTGGTCCCTGTCTGGGTCTGTCTGGGTAAGATGTCTGCTCCATGTCTCGGTCTGGGTAAGGTGTCTGCTCCCTGTCTGGATCTGGGTAAGGAGTCTGCTCCCTGTCTGGGTCTGGGTAAGGTGTCTGCTCCCTGTCTGGGTCTGCGTAAGGAGTCTGCTCCCTGTCTGGGTCTGTCTGGGTAAGGAGTCTGCTCCCTGTCTGGGTCTGTCTGGGTAAGGCGTTTGCTCCCTGTCTGGGTCTGGTTAAGGTGTCTGCTCCCTGTCTGGGTCTGTCTGGGTAAGGAGTCTGCTCCCTGTCTGGGTCTGGCTAATTCCTGGGTAAGGTGTCTGCCCTCTGTCTGGGTCTGTCTGGGTAAGGTGTCTGCTCCCTGTCTCGGTCTGTCTGTGTAAGGTGTCTGCTCCCTGTCTGGATCTGGGTAAGGAGTCTGCTCCCTGTCTGGGTCTGTCTGGGTAAGGTGTCTGCTCCCTGTCTGGGTCTGTCTGGGTAAGGAGTCTGCTCCCTGTCTGGGTCTGTCTGGGTAAGGTGCCTGCTCCCTGTCTGGATCTGGGTAAGGAGTCTGCTCCCTGTCTGGGTCTGTCTGGGTAAGGAGTCTGCTCCCTGTCTGGGTCTGTCTGGGTAAGGAGTCTGCTCCCTGTCTGGGTCTGTCTGGGTAAGGTGCCTGCTCCCTGTCTGGATCTGGGTAAGGAGTCTGCTCCCTGTCTGGGTCTGTCTGGGTAAGGAGTCTGCTCCCTGTCTCGTTCTGTCTGTGTAAGGTGTCTGCTCCCTGTCTGGATCTGGGTAAGGAGTCTGCTGCCTGTCTGGGTCTGGTTAAGGTGTCTGCTCCCTGTCAGGGTCTGTCTGGGTAAGGAGTCTGGTCCCTGTCTGGGTCTGTCTGGGTAAGATGTCTGCTCCATGTCTGGGTCTGGGTAAGGAGTCTGCTCCCTGTCTGGGTCTGGGTAAGGTGTCTGCTCCCTGTCTGGGTCTGTCTGGGTAAGGCGTTTGCTCCCTGTCTGGGCCTGGTTAAGGTGTCTGTTCCCTGTCTGGGTCTGTCTGGGTAAGGAGTCTGGTCCCTGTCTGGGTCTGGGTAAGGTGTCTCCCTGTCTGGGTCTGTCTGGGTAAGGAGTCTACTCCCTGTCTAGGTCTGGGTAAGGTGTCTGCTCCCTGCCTGGGTCTGCGTAAGGAGTCTGCTTCCTGTCTCGGTCTGGTTAAGGTGTCTGCTCCCTGTCTGGGTCTGTCTGGGTAAGGAGTCTGCTCCCTGTCTGGGTATGTCGGGGTAAGGAGTCTGCTCCCTGTCTGGGTCTGGGTAAGGAGTCTGCTCTCTGTCTGGGTCTGTCTGGGTAAGGTGTCTGCTCTCTGTCTGGGTCTGTCTGAGTAAGGTGTCTGCTCCCTGTCTGGGTCTGGGTATGGTGTCTGCTCCCTGTCTGGGTCTGTCTGCGTAAGGGGTCTGCTCCCTGTCTGGGTCTGTGTAAGGAGTCTGCTCCCTGTCTGGGTCTGGGTAAGGAGTCTGCACACTGTCTGGGTCTGTCTTGGTCTGGGTAAGGAGTCTGCTCCCTGTCTTGGTCTGTCTGTGTAAGGTGTCTGCTCCCTGTCTGGATCTGAGTAAGGAGTCTGCTCCCTGTCTGGGTCTGGGTAAGGTGTCTGCTCCCTGTCTGGGTCTGTCTGGGTAAGGAGTCTGCTCCCTGTCTGGGTCTGTCTGGGTAAGGAGTCTGCTGCCTGTCTGGGTCTGGTTAAGGTGTCTGCTCCCTGTCAGGGTCTGTCTGGGTAAGGAGTCTGGTCCCTGTCTGGGTCTGTCTGGGTAAGATGTCTGCTCCATGTCTGGGTCTGGGTAAGGTGTCTGCTCCCTGTCTGGATCTGGGTAAGGAGTCTGCTCCCTGTCTGGGTCTGGGTAAGGTGTCTGCTCCCTGTCTGGGTCTGCGTAAGGAGTCTGCTCCCTGTCTGGGTCTGTCTGGGTAAGGAGTCTGCTCCCTGTCTGGGTCTGTCTGGGTAAGGCGTTTGCTCCCTGTCTGGGTCTGGTTAAGGTGTCTGCTCCCTGTCTGGGTCTGTCTGGGTAAGGAGTCTGGTCCCTGTCTGGGTCTGGCTAATTCCTGGGTAAGGTGTCTGCCCTCTGTCAGGGTCTGTCTGGGTAAGGTGTCTGCTCCCTGTCTGGGTCTGGGTAAGGTGTCTGCTCCCTGTCTGGGTCTGTCTGGGTAAGGAGTCTACTCCCTGTCTAGGTCTGGGTAAGGTGTCTGCTCCCTGTCTGGGTCTGCGTAAGGAGTCTGCTTCCTGTCAGGGTCTGGTTAATGTGTCTGCTCCCTGTCTGGGTCTGTCTGGGTAAGGTGTCTGCTCCCTGTCTGGGTCTGTCTGGGTAAGGAGTCTACTCCCTGTCTAGGTCTGGGTAAGGAGTCTGCTCTCTGTCTGGGTTTGTCTGGGTAAGGTGTCTGCTCCCTGTCTGGGTCTGGTTATGGTGTCTACTCCCTGTCTGGGTAAGGAATCTCCTCCCTGTCTGGGGCTGGGAAAGGAGTCTGCTCCCTGTCTGGGTCTGTCTGGATAAGGAGTCTACTCCCTGTCTGGGTCTGTCTGGGTAAGGAGTCTACTCCCTGTCTAGGTCTGGGTAAGGAGTCTGCTCTCTGTCTGGGTTTGTCTGGGTAAGGTGTCTGCTCCCTGTCTGGGTCTGTCTGGGTAAGGTGTCGACTCCCTGTCTGGGTCTGGGAAAGGAGTCTGGTCCCTGTCTGTGTCTGTCTGGGTAAGGTGTCTGCTCCCTTTCTGGGTCTGCGTAAGGAGTCTGCTCCCTGTCTGGGCCTGTCTGGGTAAGGAGTCTGGTCTCTGTCTGGGTCTGGGTAAGGTGTCTGCTCCCTGTCTGGGTCTGTCTGGGTAAGGTGTCTGTTCCCTGTCTGGGTCTGGGTAAGGAGTCTGCACCCTGTCTGGGTCTGGGTAAGGAGTCTACTCCCTCTCTGGGTCTGGCTCAGGTGTCTGCTTCCTGTCCTTGTCTGTCTGGGTAAGGAGTCGGCTCCCTGTCTGGGTAAGGTGTCTGCTCCCTGTCTGGGTCTGTCTGGGAAAGGAGTCTGCTCCCTGTCTGGGTATGTCTGGGTAAGGAGTCTGCTCCCAGTCTGGGTCTGGGTAAGGAGTCTGCTACCTGTCTGGGTCTGTCTGGGAAAGGAGTCTGCTCTGTGTCTGGGTCTGTCTGAGTAAGGTGTCTGCTCCCTGTCTGGGTCTGGGTAAGGTGTCTGCTCCCCGTCTGGGTCTGGGTAAGGTGTCTGCTCTCTGTCTGGGTCTGGGTAAGGTGTCTGGTCTCTGTCTGGGTCTGTCTGGGTAAGGAGTCTGCTCCCTGTCTGGGTCTGGGTAAGGAGTCTGGTCCCTGTCTGCGTCTGTCTGGGTAAGGTGTCTGCTCCCTTTCTGGGTCTGCGTAAGGAGTCTGCTCCCTGTCTGGGCCTGTCTGGGTAAGGAGTCTGGTCTCTGTCTGGGTCTGGGTAAGGTGTCTGCTCCCTGTCTGGGTCTGTCTGGGTAAGGTGTCTGCTCCCTGTCTGGGTCTGCCTGGGTAAGGTGTCTGCTCCCTGTCTGGGTCAGGGTAAGGTGTCTGCTCCCTGTCTGGGTCTGGGTAAGGAGTCTGCTCCCTGTCTGGATTTGGGTAAGGTGTCTGCTCTCTGTCTTGGTCTGGGTAAGGAGTCTGCTCCCTGTCTGGCTCCGTGTAAGGAGTCTGCTCCCTGTCTGGGTCTCTCTGGGTAAGGTGCCTGCTCCCTGTCTGGGTCTGTGTAAGGAGTCTGCTCCCTGTCTGGGTCTGTCTGGGTAAGGAGTCTGCTCCCTGTCTGGGTCTGTCTGGGTAAGGTGTCTGCTCCCTGTCTGGGTCAGGGTAAGGTGTCTGCTCCCTGTCTGGGTCTGGGTAAGGAGTCTGCTCCCTGTCTGGATTTGGGTAAGGTGTCTGCTCTCTGTCTTGGTCTGGGTAAGGAGTCTGCTCCCTGTCTGGCTCTGTGTAAGGAGTCTGCTCCCTGTCTGGGTCTCTCTGGGTAAGGTGCCTGCTCCCTGTCTGGGTCTGTGTAAGGAGTCTGCTCCCTGTCTGGGTCTGTCTGGGTAAGGAGTCTGCTCCCTGTCTTGGTCTGTCTGTGTAAGGTGTCTGCTCCCTGTCTGGATCTGAGTAAGGAGTCTGCTCCCTGTCTGGGTCTGGGTAAGGTGTCTGCTCCCTGTCTGGGTCTGTCTGGGTAAGGAGTCTGCTCCCTGTCTGGGTCTGTCTGGGTAAGGAGTCTGCTGCCTGTCTGGGTCTGGTTAAGGTGTCTGCTCCCTGTCAGGGTCTGTCTGGGTAAGGAGTCTGGTCCCTGTCTGGGTCTGTCTGGGTAAGATGTCTGCTCCATGTCTGGGTCTGGGTAAGGTGTCTGCTCCCTGTCTGGATCTGGGTAAGGAGTCTGCTCCCTGTCTGGGTCTGGGTAAGGTGTCTGCTCCCTGTCTGGGTCTGCGTAAGGAGTCTGCTCCCTGTCTGGGTCTGTCTGGGTAAGGAGTCTGCTCCCTGTCTGGGTCTGTCTGGGTAAGGCGTTTGCTCCCTGTCTGGGTCTGGTTAAGGTGTCTGCTCCCTGTCTGGGTCTGTCTGGGTAAGGAGTCTGGTCCCTGTCTGGGTCTGGCTAATTCCTGGGTAAGGTGTCTGCCCTCTGTCAGGGTCTGTCTGGGTAAGGTGTCTGCTCCCTGTCTGGGTCTGGGTAAGGTGTCTGCTCCCTGTCTGGGTCTGGGTAAGCTGTCTGCTCCCTGTCTGGGTCTGTCTGCGTAAGGAGTCTGCTCCCTGTCTGGGTCTGGGTAAGGTGTCTGCTCCCTGTCTGGGTCTGTCTGGGTGAGGTGTCTTCTCCCTGTCTGGGCCTGTCTGGGTAAGGAGTCTGGTCTCTGTCTGGGTCTGGGTAAGGTGTCTGCTCCCTGTCTGGGTCTGTCTGGGTAAGGTGTCTGCTCCCTGTCTGGGTCTGTCTGGGTAAGGTGTCTGCTCCCTGTCTGGGTCTGGGTAAGGTGCCTGCTCCCTGTCTGGGTCTGTGTAAGGAGTCTGCTCCCTGTATGGGTCTGTCTGGGTAAGGAGTCTGCTCCCTGTCTCGGTCTGTCTGTGTAAGGTGTCTGCTCCCTGTCTGGATCTTGGTAAGGAGTCTGCTCCCTGTCTGGGTCTGTCTGGGTAAGGAGTCTGCTCCCTGTCTCGGTCTGTCTGTGTAAGGTGTCTGCTCCCTGTCTGGATCTGGGTAAGGAGTCTGCTCCCTGTCTGGGTCTGGGTAAGGTGTCTGCTCCCTGTCTGGGTCTGTCTGGGTAAGGAGTCTGCTCCCTGTCTGGGTCTGTCTGGGTAAGGAGTCTGCTGCCTGTCTGGGTCTGTCTGGGTAAGGAGTCTGCTGCCTGTCTGGGTCTGGTTAAGGTGTCTGCTCCCTGTCAGGGTCTGTCTGGGTAAGGAGTCTGGTCCCTGTCTGGGTCTGTCTGGGTAAGGAGTTTGCTCCCTGTCTGGGTCTGTCTGGGTAAGATGTCTGCTCCATGTCTGGATCTGGGTAAGGAGTCTGCTCCCTGTCTGGGTCTGGGTAAGGTGTCTGCTCCCTGTCTGGGTCTGCGTAAGGAGTCTGCTCCCTGTCTGGGTCTGTCTGGGTAAGGAGTCTGCTCCCTGTCTGGGTCTGTCTGGGTAAGGCGTTTGCTCCCTGTGTGGGCCTGGTTAAGGTGTCTGCTCCCTGTCTGGGTCTGTCTGGGTAAGGAGTCTGGTCCCTGTCTGGGTCTGGGTAAGGTGTCTGCTCCCTGTCTGGGTCTGTCTGGGTAAGGAGTCTAATCCCTGTCTAGGTCTGGGTAAGGTGTCTGCTCCCTGTCTGGGTCTGCGTAAGGAGTCTGCTTCCTGTCAGGGTCTGGTTAATGTGTCTGCTCCCTGTCTGGGTCTGTCTGGGTAAGGTGTCTGCTCCCTGTCTGGGTCTGTCTGGGTAAGATGTCTGCTCCATGTCTGGGTCTGGGTAAGGAGTCTGCTCCCTGTCTGGATCTGGGTAAGGAGTCTGCTCCCTGTCTGGGTCTGGGTAAGGTGTCTGCTCCCTGTTTGGGTCTGCGTAAGGAGTCTGCTCCCTGTCTGGGTCTGTCTGGGTAAGGAGTCTGCTCCCTGTCTGGGTCTGTCTGGGTAAGGCGTTTGCTCCCTGTCTGGGCCTGGTTAAGGTGTCTGCTCCCGGTCTGGGTCTGTCTGGGTAAGTAGTCTGGTCCCTGTCTGGGTCTGGGTAAGGTGTCTGCTCCCTGTCTGGCTCTGTCTGGGTAAGGAGTCTACTCCCTGTCTCGGTCTGGGTAAGGTGTCTGCTCCCTGTCTGGGTCTGCGTAAGGAGTCTGCTTCCTGTCTGGGTCTGGTTAAGGTGTCTGCTCCCTGTCTGGGTCTGTCTGGATAAGGAGTCTGGTCCTTGTCTGGGTCTGGGTAAGGTGTCTGCTCCCTGTCTGGGTCTGTTTGGGTAAGGAGTCTACTCCCTGTCTAGGTCTGGGTAAGGAGTCTGCTCTCTGTCTGGGTTTGTCTGGGTAAGGTGTCTGCTCCCTGTCTGGGTCTGTCTGGGTAAGGTGTCGACTCCCTGTCTGGGTCTGGGTATGGTGTCTGCTCCCTGTCTGGGTATGTCTGGGTAAGGAGTCTGCTCCCTGTCTGGGTCTGGGTAAGGAGTCTGCTCTCTGTCTGGGTCTGTCTGAGTAAGGTGTCTGCTCCCTGTCTGGGTCTGGGTATGGTGTCTGCTCCCTGTCTGGGTCTGTCTGCGTAAGGAGTCTGCTCCCTGTCAGGGTCTGGGTAACGTGTCTGCTCCCTGTCTGGGTCTGGGTAAGGAGTCTGCACACTGTCTGGGTCTGTCTTGGTCTGGGTAAGGTGTCTGCTGTTTAAGGTGTCTGCTCCCTGTCTGGGTCTGTCTGGGTAAGGTGTCTGCTCCCTGTCTGGGTCTGTCTGGGTAAGGAGTCTGCTCCCTGTCTGGGTCTGGGTAAGGAGTCTGCTCCCCATCTGGGTCTGGGTAAGGTGTCTGCTCTCTGTCTGTGTCTGGGTAAGGTGTCTGGTCTCTGTCTGGGTCTGTCTGGGTAAGGAGTCTGCTCCCTGTCTGTGTCTGGGTAAGGAGTCTGGTCCCTGTCTGTGTCTGTCTGGGTAAGGTGTCTGCTCCCTTTCTGGGTCTGCGTAAGGAGTCTGCTCCCTGTCTGGGCCTGTCTGGGTAAGGAGTCTGGTCTCTGTCTGGGTCTGGGTAAGGTGTCTGCTCCCTGTCTGGGTCTGTCTGGGTAAGGTGTCTGCTCCCTGTCTGGGTCTGTCTGGGTAAGGTGTCTGCTCCCTGTCTGGGTCAGGGTAAGGTGTCTGCTCCCTGTCTGGGTCTGGGTAAGGAGTCTGCTCCCTGTCTGGATCTGGGTAAGGTGTCTGCTCTCTGTCTGGGTCTGGGTAAGGAGTGTGCTCCCTGTCTGGCTCTGTGTCAGGAGTCTGCTCCCTGTCCGGGTCTGTCTGGGTAAGGTGCCTGCTCCCTGTCTGGGTCTGTGTAAGGAGTCTGCTCCCTGTCTGGGTCTGTCTGGGTAAGGAGTCTGCTCCCTGTCTCGGTCTGTCTGTGTAAGGTGTCTGCTCCCTGTCTGGATCTGAGTAACGAGTCTGCTCCCTGTCTGGGTCTGGGTAAGGTGTCTGCTCCCTGTCTGGGTTTGCCTGGGTAAGGAGTCTGCTCCCTGTCTGGGTCTGTCTGGGTAAGGAGTCTGCTGCCTGTCTGGGTCTGGTTAAGGTGTCTGCTCCCTGTCAGGGTCTGTCTGGGTAAGGAGTCTGGTCCCTGTCTGGGTCTGTCTGGGTAAGATGTCTGCTCCATGTCTGGGTCTGGGTAAGGTGTCTGCTCCCTGTCTGGATCTGGGTAAGGAGTCTGCTCCCTGTCTGGGTCTGGGTAAGGTGTCTGCTCCCTGTCTGGGTCTGCGTAAGGAGTCTGCTCCCTGTCTGGGTCTGTCTGGGTAAGGAGTCTGCTCCCTGTCTGGGTCTGGGTAAGGTGTCTGCTCCCTGTCTGGGTCTGGGTAAGCTGTCTGCTCCCTGTCTGGGTCTGTCTGCGTAAGGAGTCTGCTCCCTGTCTGGGTCTGGGTAAGGTGTCTGCTCCCTGTCTGGGTCTGTCTGAGTGAGGTGTCTGCTCCCTGTCTGGGCCTGTCTGGGTAAGGAGTCTGGTCTCTGTCTGGGTCTGGGTAAGATGTCTGCTCCCTGTCTGGGTCTGTCCGGGTAAGGTGTCTGCTCCCTGTCTGGGTCTGTCTGGGTAAGGTGTCTGCTCCCTGTCTGGGTCTGGGTAAGGTGTCTGCTCCCTGTCTGGGTCTGGGCAAGGAGTCTGCTCCCTGTCTGGATCTGGGTAAGGAGTCTGCTCTCTGTCTGGGTCTGTCTGGGTAAGGTATCTGCTCCCTGTCTGGGTCTGTGTAAGGAGTCTGCTCCCTGTCTGGGTCTGGGTAAGGTGTCTGCTCCCTGTCTGGGTCTGTCTGGGTAAGATGTCTGCTCCATGTCTGGGTCTGTCTGGGTAAGGAGTCTGCTCCCTGTCTGGGTCTGTCTGGGTAAGGTGCCTGCTCCCTGTCTAGGTCTGTGGAAGGAGTCTGCTCCCTGTCTGGGTCTGTCTGGGTAAGGAGTCTGCTCCCTGTCTCGGTCTGTCTGTGTAAGGTGTCTGCTCCCTGTCTGGATCTGGGTAAGGAGTCTGCTCCTTGTCTGGGTCTGTCTGGGTAAGGAGTCTGCTGCCTGTCAGGGTCTGGTTAATGTGTCTGCTCCCTGTCTGGGTCTGTCTGGGTAAGGTGTCTGCTCCCTGTCTGGGTCTGTCTGGGTAAGATGTCTGCTCCATGTCTGGGTCTGGGTAAGGAGTCTGCTCCCTGTCTGGATCTGGGTAAGGAGTCTGCTCCCTGTCTGGGTCTGGGTAAGGTGTCTGCTCCCTGTTTGGGTCTGCGTAAGGAGTCTGCTCCCTGTCTGGGTCTGTCTGGGTGAGGAGTCTGCTCCCTGTCTGGGTCTGTCTGGGTAAGGCGTTTGCTCCCTGTCTGGGCCTGGTTAAGGTGTCTGCTCCCGGTCTGGGTCTGTCTGGGTAAGTAGTCTGGTCCCTGTCTGGGTCTGGGTAAGGTGTCTGCTCCCTGTCTGGGTCTGTCTGGGTAAGGAGTCTACTCCCTGTCTCGGTCTGGGTAAGGTGTCTGCTCCCTGTCTGGGTCTGCGTAAGGAGTCTGCTTCCTGTCTGGGTCTGGTTAAGGTGTCTGCTCCCTGTCTGGGTCTGTCTGGGTAAGGTGTCTGCTCCCTGTCTGGGTCTGTCTGGGTAAGGAGTCTACTCCCTGTCTCGGTCTGGGTAAGGAGTCTGCTCTCTGTCTGGGTTTGTCTGGGTAAGGTGTCTGCTCCCTGTCTGGGTCTGGTTAAGGTGTCGACTCCCTGTCTGGGTCTGTCTGGGAAAGGAGTCTGCTCCCTGTCTGGGTATGTCTGGGTAAGGAGTCTGCTCCCTGTCTGGGTCTGGGTAAGGAGTCTGCTCTCTGTCTGGGTCTGTCTGAGTAAGGTGTCTGCTCCCTGTCTGGGTCTGGGTATGGTGTCTGCTCCCTGTTTGGGTCTGTCTGCGTAAGGAGTCTGCTCCCTGTCAGGGTCTGGGTAAGGTGTCTGCTCCCTGTCTGGGTCTGGGTAAGGAGTCTGCACACTGTCTGGGTCTGTCTTGGTCTGGGTAAGGTGTCTGCTGGTTAAGGTGTCTGCTCCCTGTCTGGGTCTGTCTGGGTAAGGTGTCTGCTCCCTGTCTGGGTCTGTCTGGGTAAGGAGTCTGCTCCCTGTCTGGGTCTGGGTAAGGAGTCTGCTCCCCGTCTGGGTCTGGGTAAGGTGTCTGCTCTCTGTCTGGGTCTGGGTAAGGTGTCTGGTCTCTGTCTGGGTCTGTCTGGGTAAGGAGTCTGCTCCCTGTCTGGGTCTGGGTAAGGAGTCTGGTCCCTGTCTGTGTCTGTCTGGGTAAGGTGTCTGCTCCCTTTCTGGGTCTGCGTAAGGAGTCTGCTCCCTGTCTGGGCCTGTCTGGGTAAGGAGTCTGGTCTCTGTCTGGGTCTGGGTAAGGTGTCTGCTCCCTGTCTGGGTCTGTCTGGGTAAGGTGTCTGCTCCCTGTCTGGGTCTGTCTGGGTAAGGTGTCTGCTCCCTGTCTGGGTCAGGGTAAGGTGTCTGATCCCTGTCTGGGTCTGGGTAAGGAGTCTGCTCCCTGTCTGGATCTGGGTAAGGTGTCTGCTCTCTGTCTGGGTCTGGGTAAGGAGTGTGCTCCCTGTCTGGCTCTGTGTCAGGAGTCTGCTCCCTGTCTGGGTCTGTCTGGGTAAGGTGCCTGCTCCCTGTCTGGGTCTGTGTAAGGAGTCTGCTCCCTGTCTGGGTCTGTCTGGGTAAGGAGTCTGCTCCCTGTCTCGGTCTGTCTGTGTAAGGTGTCTGCTCCCTGTCTGGATCTGAGTAACGAGTCTGCTCCCTGTCTGGGTCTGGGTAAGGTGTCTGCTCCCTGTCTGGGTTTGCCTGGGTAAGGAGTCTGCTCCCTGTCTGGGTCTGTCTGGGTAAGGAGTCTGCTGCCTGTCTGGGTCTGGTTAAGGTGTCTGCTCCCTGTCAGGGTCTGTCTGGGTAAGGAGTCTGGTCCCTGTCTGGGTCTGTCTGGGTAAGATGTCTGCTCCATGTCTGGGTCTGGGTAAGGAGTCTGCTCCCTGTCTGGGTCTGTCTGGGTAAGGAGTCTGGTCCCTGTCTGGGTCTGGGTAAGGTGTCTGCTCCCTGTCTGGGTCTGTCTGGGTAAGGAGTCTAATCCCTGTCTAGGTCTGGGTAAGGTGTCTGCTCCCTGTCTGGGTCTGCGTAAGGAGTCTGCTTCCTGTCAGGGTCTGGTTAATGTGTCTGCTCCCTGTCTGGGTCTGTCTGGGTAAGGTGTCTGCTCCCTGTCTGGGTCTGTCTGGGTAAGATGTCTGCTCCATGTCTGGGTCTGGGTAAGGAGTCTGCTCCCTGTCTGGATCTGGGTAAGGAGTCTGCTCCCTGTCTGGGTCTGGGTAAGGTGTCTGCTCCCTGTTTGGGTCTGCGTAAGGAGTCTGCTCCCTGTCTGGGTCTGTCTGGGTAAGGTGTCTGCTCCCTGTCTGGGTCTGTCTGGGTAAGGAGTCTGCTCCCTGTCTGGGTCTGGGTAAGGAGTCTGCTCCCCATCTGGGTCTGGGTAAGGTGTCTGCTCTCTGTCTGTGTCTGGGTAAGGTGTCTGGTCTCTGTCTGGGTCTGTCTGGGTAAGGAGTCTGCTCCCTGTCTGTGTCTGGGTAAGGAGTCTGGTCCCTGTCTGTGTCTGTCTGGGTAAGGTGTCTGCTCCCTTTCTGGGTCTGCGTAAGGAGTCTGCTCCCTGTCTGGGCCTGTCTGGGTAAGGAGTCTGGTCTCTGTCTGGGTCTGGGTAAGGTGTCTGCTCCCTGTCTGGGTCTGTCTGGGTAAGGTGTCTGCTCCCTGTCTGGGTCTGTCTGGGTAAGGTGTCTGCTCCCTGTCTGGGTCAGGGTAAGGTGTCTGCTCCCTGTCTGGGTCTGGGTAAGGAGTCTGCTCCCTGTCTGGATCTGGGTAAGCTGTCTGCTCTCTGTCTGGGTCTGGGTAAGGAGTGTGCTCCCTGTCTGGCTCTGTGTCAGGAGTCTGCTCCCTGTCCGGGTCTGTCTGGGTAAGGTGCCTGCTCCCTGTCTGGGTCTGTGTAAGGAGTCTGCTCCCTGTCTGGGTCTGTCTGGGTAAGGAGTCTGCTCCCTGTCTCGGTCTGTCTGTGTAAGGTGTCTGCTCCCTGTCTGGATCTGAGTAACGAGTCTGCTCCCTGTCTGGGTCTGGGTAAGGTGTCTGCTCCCTGTCTGGGTTTGCCTGGGTAAGGAGTCTGCTCCCTGTCTGGGTCTGTCTGGGTAAGGAGTCTGCTGCCTGTCTGGGTCTGGTTAAGGTGTCTGCTCCCTGTCAGGGTCTGTCTGGGTAAGGAGTCTGGTCCCTGTCTGGGTCTGTCTGGGTAAGATGTCTGCTCCATGTCTGGGTCTGGGTAAGGTGTCTGCTCCCTGTCTGGATCTGGGTAAGGAGTCTGCTCCCTGTCTGGGTCTGGGTAAGGTGTCTGCTCCCTGTCTGGGTCTGCGTAAGGAGTCTGCTCCCTGTCTGGGTCTGTCTGGGTAAGGAGTCTGCTCCCTGTCTGGGTCTGGGTAAGGTGTCTGCTCCCTGTCTGGGTCTGGGTAAGCTGTCTGCTCCCTGTCTGGGTCTGTCTGCGTAAGGAGTCTGCTCCCTGTCTGGGTCTGGGTAAGGTGTCTGCTCCCTGTCTGGGTCTGTCTGAGTGAGGTGTCTGCTCCCTGTCTGGGCCTGTCTGGGTAAGGAGTCTGGTCTCTGTCTGGGTCTGGGTAAGATGTCTGCTCCCTGTCTGGGTCTGTCCGGGTAAGGTGTCTGCTCCCTGTCTGGGTCTGTCTGGGTAAGGTGTCTGCTCCCTGTCTGGGTCTGGGTAAGGTGTCTGCTCCCTGTCTGGGTCTGGGCAAGGAGTCTGCTCCCTGTCTGGATCTGGGTAAGGAGTCTGCTCTCTGTCTGGGTCTGTCTGGGTAAGGTATCTGCTCCCTGTCTGGGTCTGTGTAAGGAGTCTGCTCCCTGTCTGGGTCTGGGTAAGGTGTCTGCTCCCTGTCTGGGTCTGTCTGGGTAAGATGTCTGCTCCATGTCTGGGTCTGTCTGGGTAAGGAGTCTGCTCCCTGTCTGGGTCTGTCTGGGTAAGGTGCCTGCTCCCTGTCTAGGTCTGTGGAAGGAGTCTGCTCCCTGTCTGGGTCTGTCTGGGTAAGGAGTCTGCTCCCTGTCTCGGTCTGTCTGTGTAAGGTGTCTGCTCCCTGTCTGGATCTGGGTAAGGAGTCTGCTCCTTGTCTGGGTCTGTCTGGGTAAGGAGTCTGCTGCCTGTCAGGGTCTGGTTAATGTGTCTGCTCCCTGTCTGGGTCTGTCTGGGTAAGGTGTCTGCTCCCTGTCTGGGTCTGTCTGGGTAAGATGTCTGCTCCATGTCTGGGTCTGGGTAAGGAGTCTGCTCCCTGTCTGGATCTGGGTAAGGAGTCTGCTCCCTGTCTGGGTCTGGGTAAGGTGTCTGCTCCCTGTTTGGGTCTGCGTAAGGAGTCTGCTCCCTGTCTGGGTCTGTCTGGGTGAGGAGTCTGCTCCCTGTCTGGGTCTGTCTGGGTAAGGCGTTTGCTCCCTGTCTGGGCCTGGTTAAGGTGTCTGCTCCCGGTCTGGGTCTGTCTGGGTAAGTAGTCTGGTCCCTGTCTGGGTCTGGGTAAGGTGTCTGCTCCCTGTCTGGGTCTGTCTGGGTAAGGAGTCTACTCCCTGTCTCAGTCTGGGTAAGGTGTCTGCTCCCTGTCTGGGTCTGCGTAAGGAGTCTGCTTCCTGTCTGGGTCTGGTTAAGGTGTCTGCTCCCTGTCTGGGTCTGTCTGGGTAAGGTGTCTGCTCCCTGTCTGGGTCTGTCTGGGTAAGGAGTCTACTCCCTGTCTCGGTCTGGGTAAGGAGTCTGCTCTCTGTCTGGGTTTGTCTGGGTAAGGTGTCTGCTCCCTGTCTGGGTCTGGTTAAGGTGTCGACTCCCTGTCTGGGTCTGTCTGGGAAAGGAGTCTGCTCCCTGTCTGGGTATGTCTGGGTAAGGAGTCTGCTCCCTGTCTGGGTCTGGGTAAGGAGTCTGCTCTCTGTCTGGGTCTGTCTGAGTAAGGTGTCTGCTCCCTGTCTGGGTCTGGGTATGGTGTCTGCTCCCTGTCTGGGTCTGTCTGCGTAAGGAGTCTGCTCCCTGTCAGGGTCTGGGTAAGGTGTCTGCTCCCTGTCTGGGTCTGGGTAAGGAGTCTGCACACTGTCTGGGTCTGTCTTGGTCTGGGTAAGGTGTCTGCTGGTTAAGGTGTCTGCTCCCTGTCTGGGTCTGTCTGGGTAAGGTGTCTGCTCCCTGTCTGGGTCTGTCTGGGTAAGGAGTCTGCTCCCTGTCTGGGTCTGGGTAAGGAGTCTGCTCCCCGTCTGGGTCTGGGTAAGGTGTCTGCTCTCTGTCTGGGTCTGGGTAAGGTGTCTGGTCTCTGTCTGGGTCTGTCTGGGTAAGGAGTCTGCTCCCTGTCTGGGTCTGGGTAAGGAGTCTGGTCCCTGTCTGTGTCTGTCTGGGTAAGGTGTCTGCTCCCTTTCTGGGTCTGCGTAAGGAGTCTGCTCCCTGTCTGGGCCTGTCTGGGTAAGGAGTCTGGTCTCTGTCTGGGTCTGGGTAAGGTGTCTGCTCCCTGTCTGGGTCTGTCTGGGTAAGGTGTCTGCTCCCTGTCTGGGTCTGTCTGGGTAAGGTGTCTGCTCCCTGTCTGGGTCAGGGTAAGGTGTCTGATCCCTGTCTGGGTCTGGGTAAGGAGTCTGCTCCCTGTCTGGATCTGGGTAAGGTGTCTGCTCTCTGTCTGGGTCTGGGTAAGGAGTGTGCTCCCTGTCTGGCTCTGTGTCAGGAGTCTGCTCCCTGTCTGGGTCTGTCTGGGTAAGGTGCCTGCTCCCTGTCTGGGTCTGTGTAAGGAGTCTGCTCCCTGTCTGGGTCTGTCTGGGTAAGGAGTCTGCTCCCTGTCTCGGTCTGTCTGTGTAAGGTGTCTGCTCCCTGTCTGGATCTGAGTAACGAGTCTGCTCCCTGTCTGGGTCTGGGTAAGGTGTCTGCTCCCTGTCTGGGTTTGCCTGGGTAAGGAGTCTGCTCCCTGTCTGGGTCTGTCTGGGTAAGGAGTCTGCTGCCTGTCTGGGTCTGGTTAAGGTGTCTGCTCCCTGTCAGGGTCTGTCTGGGTAAGGAGTCTGGTCCCTGTCTGGGTCTGTCTGGGTAAGATGTCTGCTCCATGTCTGGGTCTGGGTAAGGTGTCTGCTCCCTGTCTGGATCTGGGTAAGGAGTCTGCTCCCTGTCTGGGTCTGGGTAAGGTGTCTGCTCCCTGTCTGGGTCTGCATAAGGAGTCTGCTCCCTGTCTGGGTCTGTCTGGGTAAGGAGTCTGGTCCCTGTCTGGGTCTGTCTGGGTAAGATGTCTGCTCCATGTCTCGGTCTGGGTAAGGTGTCTGCTCCCTGTCTGGATCTGGGTAAGGAGTCTGCTCCCTGTCTGGGTCTGGGTAAGGTGTCTGCTCCCTGTCTGGGTCTGCGTAAGGAGTCTGCTCCCTGTCTGGGTCTGTCTGGGTAAGGAGTCTGCTCCCTGTCTGGGTCTGTCTGGGTAAGGCGTTTGCTCCCTGTCTGGGTCTGGTTAAGGTGTCTGCTCCCTGTCTGGGTCTGTCTGGGTAAGGAGTCTGCTCCCTGTCTGGGTCTGGCTAATTCCTGGGTAAGGTGTCTGCCCTCTGTCTGGGTCTGTCTGGGTAAGGTGTCTGCTCCCTGTCTCGGTCTGTCTGTGTAAGGTGTCTGCTCCCTGTCTGGATCTGGGTAAGGAGTCTGCTCCCTGTCTGGGTCTGTCTGGGTAAGGTGTCTGCTCCCTGTCTGGGTCTGTCTGGGTAAGGAGTCTGCTCCCTGTCTGGGTCTGTCTGGGTAAGGTGCCTGCTCCCTGTCTGGATCTGGGTAAGGAGTCTGCTCCCTGTCTGGGTCTGTCTGGGTAAGGAGTCTGCTCCCTGTCTGGGTCTGTCTGGGTAAGGAGTCTGCTCCCTGTCTGGGTCTGTCTGGGTAAGGTGCCTGCTCCCTGTCTGGATCTGGGTAAGGAGTCTGCTCCCTGTCTGGGTCTGTCTGGGTAAGGAGTCTGCTCCCTGTCTCGTTCTGTCTGTGTAAGGTGTCTGCTCCCTGTCTGGATCTGGGTAAGGAGTCTGCTGCCTGTCTGGGTCTGGTTAAGGTGTCTGCTCCCTGTCAGGGTCTGTCTGGGTAAGGAGTCTGGTCCCTGTCTGGGTCTGTCTGGGTAAGATGTCTGCTCCATGTCTGGGTCTGGGTAAGGAGTCTGCTCCCTGTCTGGGTCTGGGTAAGGTGTCTGCTCCCTGTCTGGGTCTGTCTGGGTAAGGCGTTTGCTCCCTGTCTGGGCCTGGTTAAGGTGTCTGTTCCCTGTCTGGGTCTGTCTGGGTAAGGAGTCTGGTCCCTGTCTGGGTCTGGGTAAGGTGTCTCCCTGTCTGGGTCTGTCTGGGTAAGGAGTCTACTCCCTGTCTAGGTCTGGGTAAGGTGTCTGCTCCCTGCCTGGGTCTGCGTAAGGAGTCTGCTTCCTGTCTCGGTCTGGTTAAGGTGTCTGCTCCCTGTCTGGGTCTGTCTGGGTAAGGAGTCTGCTCCCTGTCTGGGTATGTCGGGGTAAGGAGTCTGCTCCCTGTCTGGGTCTGGGTAAGGAGTCTGCTCTCTGTCTGGGTCTGTCTGGGTAAGGTGTCTGCTCTCTGTCTGGGTCTGTCTGAGTAAGGTGTCTGCTCCCTGTCTGGGTCTGGGTATGGTGTCTGCTCCCTGTCTGGGTCTGTCTGCGTAAGGGGTCTGCTCCCTGTCTGGGTCTGTGTAAGGAGTCTGCTCCCTGTCTGGGTCTGGGTAAGGAGTCTGCACACTGTCTGGGTCTGTCTTGGTCTGGGTAAGGTGTCTGCTGGTTAAGGTGTCTGCTCCCTGTCTGGGTCTGTCTGGGTAAGGTGTCTGCTCCCTGTCTGGGTCTGTCTGGGTAAGGAGTCTGCTCCCTGTCTCGGTCTGGGTCAGGAGTCTGCTCCCCGTCTGGGTCTGGGTAAGGTGTCTGCTCTCTGTCTGGGTCTGGGTAAGGTGTCTGGTCTCTGTCTGGGTCTGTCTGGGTCAGGAGTCTGCTCCCTGTCTGGGTCTGGGTAAGGAGTCTGGTCCCTGTCTGCGTCTGTCTGGGTAAGGTGTCTGCTCCCTTTCTGGGTCTGCGTAAGGAGTCTGCTCCCTGTCTGGGCCTGTCTGGGTAAGGTGTCTGCTCCCTGTCTGGGTCTGTCTGGGTAAGGTGTCTGCTCTCTGTCTGGGTCTGGGTAAGGAGTCTGCTCCCTGTCTGGATCTGGGTAAGGAGTCTGCTCCCTGTCTGGCTCTGTGTAAGGAGTCTGGTCCCTGTCTGCGTCTGTCTGGGTAAGGTGCCTGCTCCCTTTCTGGGTCTGCGTAAGGAGTCTGCTCCCTGTCTGGGCCTGTCTGGGTAAGGAGTCTGGTGTCTGTCTGGGTCTGGGTAAGGTGTCTGCTCCCTGTCTGGGTCTGTCTGGGTAAGGTGTCTGCTCCCTGTCTGGGTCTGTCTGGGTAAGGTGTCTGCTCCCTGTCTGGGTCAGGGTAAGGTGTCTGCTCCCTGTCTGGGTCTGGGTAAGGAGTCTGCTCCCTGTCTGGATCTGGGTAAGGAGTCTGCTCCCTGTCTGGCTCTGTGTAAGGAGTCTGCTCCCTGTCTGGGTCTGTCTGGGTAAGGTGCCTGCTCCCTGTCTGGGTCTGTGTAAGGAGTCTGCTCCCTGTCTGGGTCTGTCTGGGTAAGGAGTCTGCTCCCTGTCTCGGTCTGTCTGTGTAAGGTGTCTGCTCCCTGTCTGGATCTGAGTAAGGAGTCTGCTCCCTGTCTGGGTCATGGTAAGGAGTCTGCTCCCTGTCTGGGTCTGTCTGGGTAAGGAGTCTGCTCCCTGTCTGGGTCTGTCTGTGTAAGGAGTCTGCTCCCTGTTGGGTCTGTCTGGGTAAGGCGTTTGCTCCCTGTCTGGGTCTGGTTAAGGTGTCTGCTCCCTGTCTGGGTATGTCTGGGTAAGGAGTCTGGTCCCTGTCTGGGTCTGGGTAAGGTGTCTGGTCCCTGTCTGGGTCTGTCTGGGTAAGGAGTCTACTCTCTGTCTAGGTCTGGGTAAGGTGTCTGCTCCCTGTCTGGGTCTGCGTAAGGAGTCTGCTTCCTGTCTGGGTCTGGTTAAGGTGTCTGCTCCCTGTCTGGGTCTGTCTGGGTAAGGTGTCTGCTCCCTGTCTGGGTCTGTCTGGGTAAGGAGTCTACTCCCTGTCTAGGTCTGGGTAAGGAGTCTGCTCTCTGTCTGGGTTTGTCTGGGTAAGGTGTCTGCTCCCTGTCTGGGTCTGTCTGGGTAAGGAGTCTACTCCCTGTGTAGGTCTGGATAAGGTGTCTGCTCCCTGTCTGGGTCTGTCTGGGTAAGGAGTCTACTCCCTGTCTAGGTCTGGGTAAGGAGTCTGCTCTCTGTCTGGGTTTGTCTGGGTAAGGAGTCTGCTCCTTGTCTGGGTCTGTCTGGGTAAGGTGTCGACTCCCTGTCTGGGTCTGTCTGGGTAAGGTGTCTACTCCCTGTCTGGGTCTGGGTAAGGAGTCTGCTCCCTGTCTGGGTCTGTCTGGGTAAGGAGTCTGCTCCCTGTCTCGGTCTGTCTGTGTAAGGTGTCTGCTCCCTGTCTGGGTCTGGTTAAGGTGTCTGCTCCCTGTCTGGGTCTGTCTGGGTAAGGAGTCTGCTCCCTGTCTGGGTCTGGCTAATTCCTGGGTAAGGTGTCTGCCCTCTGTCTGGGTCTGTCTGGGTAAGGTGTCTGCTCCCTGTCTCGGTCTGTCTGTGTAAGGTGTCTGCTCCCTGTCTGGATCTGGGTAAGGAGTCTGCTCCCTGTCTGGGTCTGTCTGGGTAAGGTGTCTGCTCCCTGTCTGGGTCTGTCTGGGTAAGGAGTCTGCTCCCTGTCTGGGTCTGTCTGGGTAAGGTGCCTGCTCCCTGTCTGGATCTGGGTAAGGAGTCTGCTCCCTGTCTGGGTCTGTCTGGGTAAGGAGTCTGCTCCCTGTCTCGTTCTGTCTGTGTAAGGTGTCTGCTCCCTGTCTGGATCTGGGTAAGGAGTCTGCTGCCTGTCTGGGTCTGGTTAAGGTGTCTGCTCCCTGTCAGGGTCTGTCTGGGTAAGGAGTCTGGTCCCTGTCTGGGTCTGTCTGGGTAAGATGTCTGCTCCATGTCTGGGTCTGGGTAAGGAGTCTGCTCCCTGTCTGGGTCTGGGTAAGGTGTCTGCTCCCTGTCTGGGTCTGTCTGGGTAAGGCGTTTGCTCCCTGTCTGGGCCTGGTTAAGGTGTCTGTTCCCTGTCTGGGTCTGTCTGGGTAAGGAGTCTGGTCCCTGTCTGGGTCTGGGTAAGGTGTCTCCCTGTCTGGGTCTGTCTGGGTAAGGAGTCTACTCCCTGTCTAGGTCTGGGTAAGGTGTCTGCTCCCTGCCTGGGTCTGCGTAAGGAGTCTGCTTCCTGTCTCGGTCTGGTTAAGGTGTCTGCTCCCTGTCTGGGTCTGTCTGGGTAAGGAGTCTGCTCCCTGTCTGGGTATGTCGGGGTAAGGAGTCTGCTCTCTGTCTGGGTCTGTCTGGGTAAGGTGTCTGCTCCCTGTCTGGGTCTGGGTATGGTGTCTGCTCCCTGTCTGGGTCTGTCTGCGTAAGGGGTCTGCTCCCTGTCTGGGTCTGTGTAAGGAGTCTGCTCCCTGTCTGGGTCTGGGTAAGGAGTCTGCACACTGTCTGGGTCTGTCTTGGTCTGGGTAAGGTGTCTGCTGGTTAAGGTGTCTGCTCCCTGTCTGGGTCTGTCTGGGTAAGGTGTCTGCTCCCTGTCTGGGTCTGTCTGGGTAAGGAGTCTGCTCCCTGTCTCGGTCTGGGTCAGGAGTCTGCTCCCCGTCTGGGTCTGGGTAAGGTGTCTGCTCTCTGTCTGGGTCTGGGTAAGGTGTCTGGTCTCTGTCTGGGTCTGTCTGGGTCAGGAGTCTGCTCCCTGTCTGGGTCTGGGTAAGGAGTCTGGTCCCTGTCTGCGTCTGTCTGGGTAAGGTGTCTGCTCCCTTTCTGGGTCTGCGTAAGGAGTCTGCTCCCTGTCTGGGCCTGTCTGGGTAAGGTGTCTGCTCCCTGTCTGGGTCTGTCTGGGTAAGGTGTCTGCTCCCTGTCTGGGTCTGGGTAAGGAGTCTGCTCCCTGTCTGGATCTGGGTAAGGAGTCTGCTCCCTGTCTGGCTCTGTGTAAGGAGTCTGGTCCCTGTCTGCGTCTGTCTGGGTAAGGTGTCTGCTCCCTTTCTGGGTCTGCGTAAGGAGTCTGCTCCCTGTCTGGGCCTGTCTGGGTAAGGAGTCTGGTGTCTGTCTGGGTCTGGGTAAGGTGTCTGCTCCCTGTCTGGGTCTGTCTGGGTAAGGTGTCTGCTCCCTGTCTGGGTCTGTCTGGGTAAGGTGTCTGCTCCCTGTCTGGGTCAGGGTAAGGTGTCTGCTCCCTGTCTGGGTCTGGGTAAGGAGTCTGCTCCCTGTCTGGATCTGGGTAAGGAGTCTGCTCCCTGTCTGGCTCTGTGTAAGGAGTCTGCTCCCTGTCTGGGTCTGTCTGGGTAAGGTGCCTGCTCCCTGTCTGGGTCTGTGTAAGGAGTCTGCTCCCTGTCTGGGTCTGTCTGGGTAAGGAGTCTACTCCCTGTCTCGGTCTGGGTAAGGTGTCTGCTCCCTGTCTGGGTCTGCGTAAGGAGTCTGCTTCCTGTCTGGGTCTGGTTAAGGTGTCTGCTCCCTGTCTGGGTCTGTCTGGGTAAGGTGTCTGCTCCCTGTCTGGGTCTGTCTGGGTAAGGAGTCTACTCCCTGTCTCGGTCTGGGTAAGGAGTCTGCTCTCTGTCTGGGTTTGTCTGGGTAAGGTGTCTGCTCCCTGTCTGGGTCTGGTTAAGGTGTCGACTCCCTGTCTGGGTCTGTCTGGGAAAGGAGTCTGCTCCCTGTCTGGGTATGTCTGGGTAAGGAGTCTGCTCCCTGTCTGGGTCTGGGTAAGGAGTCTGCTCTCTGTCTGGGTCTGTCTGAGTAAGGTGTCTGCTCCCTGTCTGGGTCTGGGTATGGTGTCTGCTCCCTGTCTGGGTCTGTCTGCGTAAGGAGTCTGCTCCCTGTCAGGGTCTGGGTAAGGTGTCTGCTCCCTGTCTGGGTCTGGGTAAGGAGTCTGCACACTGTCTGGGTCTGTCTTGGTCTGGGTAAGGTGTCTGCTGGTTAAGGTGTCTGCTCCCTGTCTGGGTCTGTCTGGGTAAGGTGTCTGCTCCCTGTCTGGGTCTGTCTGGGTAAGGAGTCTGCTCCCTGTCTGGGTCTGGGTAAGGAGTCTGCTCCCCGTCTGGGTCTGGGTAAGGTGTCTGCTCTCTGTCTGGGTCTGGGTAAGGTGTCTGGTCTCTGTCTGGGTCTGTCTGGGTAAGGAGTCTGCTCCCTGTCTGGGTCTGGGTAAGGAGTCTGGTCCCTGTCTGTGTCTGTCTGGGTAAGGAGTCTGGTCTCTGTCTGGGTCTGGGTAAGGTGTCTGCTCCCTGTCTGGGTCTGTCTGGGTAAGGTGTCTGCTCCCTGTCTGGGTCTGTCTGGGTAAGGTGTCTGCTCCCTGTCTGGGTCAGGGTAAGGTGTCTGCTCCCTGTCTGGGTCTGGGTAAGGAGTCTGCTCCCTGTCTGGATCTGGGTAAGGTGTCTGCTCTCTGGGTCTGGGTAAGGAGTGTGCTCCCTGTCTGGCTCTGTGTCAGGAGTCTGCTCCCTGTCTGGGTCTGTCTGGGTAAGGTGCCTGCTCCCTGTCTGGGTCTGTGTAAGGAGTCTGCTCCCTGTCTGGGTCTGTCTGGGTAAGGAGTCTGCTCCCTGTCTCGGTCTGTCTGTGTAAGGTGTCTGCTCCCTGTCTGGATCTGAGTAACGAGTCTGCTCCCTGTCTGGGTCTGGGTAAGGTGTCTGCTCCCTGTCTGGGTTTGCCTGGGTAAGGAGTCTGCTCCCTGTCTGGGTCTGTCTGGGTAAGGAGTCTGCTGCCTGTCTGGGTCTGGTTAAGGTGTCTGCTCCCTGTCAGGGTCTGTCTGGGTAAGGAGTCTGGTCCCTGTCTGGGTCTGTCTGGGTAAGATGTCTGCTCCATGTCTGGGTCTGGGTAAGGTGTCTGCTCCCTGTCTGGATCTGGGTAAGGAGTCTGCTCCCTGTCTGGGTCTGGGTAAGGTGTCTGCTCCCTGTCTGGGTCTGCATAAGGAGTCTGCTCCCTGTCTGGGTCTGTCTGGGTAAGGAGTCTGGTCCCTGTCTGGGTCTGTCTGGGTAAGATGTCTGCTCCATGTCTCGGTCTGGGTAAGGTGTCTGCTCCCTGTCTGGATCTGGGTAAGGAGTCTGCTCCCTGTCTGGGTCTGGGTAAGGTGTCTGCTCCCTGTCTGGGTCTGCGTAAGGAGTCTGCTCCCTGTCTGGGTCTGTCTGGGTAAGGAGTCTGCTCCCTGTCTGGGTCTGTCTGGGTAAGGCGTTTGCTCCCTGTCTGGGTCTGGTTAAGGTGTCTGCTCCCTGTCTGGGTCTGTCTGGGTAAGGAGTCTGCTCCCTGTCTGGGTCTGGCTAATTCCTGGGTAAGGTGTCTGCCCTCTGTCTGGGTCTGTCTGGGTAAGGTGTCTGCTCCCTGTCTCGGTCTGTCTGTGTAAGGTGTCTGCTCCCTGTCTGGATCTGGGTAAGGAGTCTGCTCCCTGTCTGGGTCTGTCTGGGTAAGGTGTCTGCTCCCTGTCTGGGTCTGTCTGGGTAAGGAGTCTGCTCCCTGTCTGGGTCTGTCTGGGTAAGGTGCCTGCTCCCTGTCTGGATCTGGGTAAGGAGTCTGCTCCCTGTCTGGGTCTGTCTGGGTAAGGAGTCTGCTCCCTGTCTCGTTCTGTCTGTGTAAGGTGTCTGCTCCCTGTCTGGATCTGGGTAAGGAGTCTGCTGCCTGTCTGGGTCTGGTTAAGGTGTCTGCTCCCTGTCAGGGTCTGTCTGGGTAAGGAGTCTGGTCCCTGTCTGGGTCTGTCTGGGTAAGATGTCTGCTCCATGTCTGGGTCTGGGTAAGGAGTCTGCTCCCTGTCTGGGTCTGGGTAAGGTGTCTGCTCCCTGTCTGGGTCTGTCTGGGTAAGGCGTTTGCTCCCTGTCTGGGCCTGGTTAAGGTGTCTGTTCCCTGTCTGGGTCTGTCTGGGTAAGGAGTCTGGTCCCTGTCTGGGTCTGGGTAAGGTGTCTCCCTGTCTGGGTCTGTCTGGGTAAGGAGTCTACTCCCTGTCTAGGTCTGGGTAAGGTGTCTGCTCCCTGCCTGGGTCTGCGTAAGGAGTCTGCTTCCTGTCTCGGTCTGGTTAAGGTGTCTGCTCCCTGTCTGGGTCTGTCTGGGTAAGGAGTCTGCTCCCTGTCTGGGTATGTCGGGGTAAGGAGTCTGCTCCCTGTCTGGGTCTGGGTAAGGAGTCTGCTCTCTGTCTGGGTCTGTCTGGGTAAGGTGTCTGCTCTCTGTCTGGGTCTGTCTGAGTAAGGTGTCCGCTCCCTGTCTGGGTCTGGGTATGGTGTCTGCTCCCTGTCTGGGTCTGTCTGCGTAAGGGGTCTGCTCCCTGTCTGGGTCTGTGTAAGGAGTCTGCTCCCTGTCTGGGTCTGGGTAAGGAGTCTGCACACTGTCTGGGTCTGTCTTGGTCTGGGTAAGGTGTCTGCTGGTTAAGGTGTCTGCTCCCTGTCTGGGTCTGTCTGGGTAAGGTGTCTGCTCCCTGTCTGGGTCTGTCTGGGTAAGGAGTCTGCTCCCTGTCTCGGTCTGGGTCAGGAGTCTGCTCCCCGTCTGGGTCTGGGTAAGGTGTCTGCTCTCTGTCTGGGTCTGGGTAAGGTGTCTGGTCTCTGTCTGGGTCTGTCTGGGTCAGGAGTCTGCTCCCTGTCTGGGTCTGGGTAAGGAGTCTGGTCCCTGTCTGCGTCTGTCTGGGTAAGGTGTCTGCTCCCTTTCTGGGTCTGCGTAAGGAGTCTGCTCCCTGTCTGGGCCTGTCTGGGTAAGGTGTCTGCTCCCTGTCTGGGTCTGTCTGGGTAAGGTGTCTGCTCTCTGTCTGGGTCTGGGTAAGGAGTCTGCTCCCTGTCTGGATCTGGGTAAGGAGTCTGCTCCCTGTCTGGCTCTGTGTAAGGAGTCTGGTCCCTGTCTGCGTATGTCTGGGTAAGGTGTCTGCTCCCTTTCTGGGTCTGCGTAAGGAGTCTGCTCCCTGTCTGGGCCTGTCTGGGTAAGGAGTCTGGTGTCTGTCTGGGTCTGGGTAAGGTGTCTGCTCCCTGTCTGGGTCTGTCTGGGTAAGGTGTCTGCTCCCTGTCTGGGTCTGTCTGGGTAAGGTGTCTGCTCCCTGTCTGGGTCAGGGTAAGGTGTCTGCTCCCTGTCTGGGTCTGGGTAAGGAGTCTGCTCCCTGTCTGGATCTGGGTAAGGAGTCTGCTCCCTGTCTGGCTCTGTGTAAGGAGTCTGCTCCCTGTCTGGGTCTGTCTGGGTAAGGTGCCTGCTCCCTGTCTGGGTCTGTGTAAGGAGTCTGCTCCCTGTCTGGGTCTGTCTGGGTAAGGAGTCTGCTCCCTGTCTCGGTCTGTCTGTGTAAGGTGTCTGCTCCCTGTCTGGATCTGAGTAAGGAGTCTGCTCCCTGTCTGGGTCATGGTAAGGAGTCTGCTCCCTGTCTGGGTCTGTCTGGGTAAGGAGTCTGCTCCCTGTCTGGGTCTGTCTGGGTAAGGAGTCTGCTCCCTGTCTGGGTCTGTCTGGGTAAGGCGTTTGCTCCCTGTCTGGGTCTGGTTAAGGTGTCTGCTCCCTGTCTGGGTATGTCTGGGTAAGGAGTCTGGTCCCTGTCTGGGTCTGGGTAAGGTGTCTGCTCCCTGTCTGGGTCTGTCTGGGTAAGGTGTCTGCTCCCTGTCTGGGTCTGTCTGGGTAAGATGTCTGCTCCATGTCTGGGTCTGGGTAAGGAGTCTGCTCCCTGTCTGGATCTGGGTAAGGAGTCTGCTCCCTGTCTGGGTCTGGGTAAGGTGTCTGCTCCCTGTTTGGGTCTGCGTAAGGAGTCTGCTCCCTGTCTGGGTCTGTCTGGGTAAGGAGTCTGCTCCCGGTCTGGGTCTGTCTGGGTAAGTAGTCTGGTCCCTGTCTGGGTCTGGGTAAGGTGTCTGCTCCCTGTCTGGGTCTGTCTGGGTAAGGAGTCTACTCCCTGTCTCGGTCTGGGTAAGGTGTCTGCTCCCTGTCTGGGTCTGCGTAAGGAGTCTGCTTCCTGTCTGGGTCTGGTTAAGGTGTCTGCTCCCTGTCTGGGTCTGTCTGGATAAGGAGTCTGGTCCTTGTCTGGGTCTGGGTAAGGTGTCTGCTCCCTGTCTGGGTCTGTTTGGGTAAGGAGTCTACTCCCTGTCTAGGTCTGGGTAAGGAGTCTGCTCTCTGTCTGGATTTGTCTGGGTAAGGTGTCTGCTCCCTGTCTGGGTCTGTCTGGGTAAGGTGTCGACTCCCTGTCTGGGTCTGGGTATGGTGTCTGCTCCCTGTCTGGGTATGTCTGGGTAAGGAGTCTGCTCCCTGTCTGGGTCTGGGTAAGGAGTCTGCTCTCTGTCTGGGTCTGTCTGAGTAAGGTGTCTGCTCCCTGTCTGGGTCTGGGTATGGTGTCTGCTCCCTGTCTGGGTCTGTCTGCGTAAGGAGTCTGCTCCCTGTCAGGGTCTGGGTAACGTGTCTGCTCCCTGTCTGGGTCTGGGTAAGGAGTCTGCACACTGTCTGGGTCTGTCTTGGTCTGGGTAAGGTGTCTGCTGTTTAAGGTGTCTGCTCCCTGTCTGGGTCTGTCTGGGTAAGGTGTCTGCTCCCTGTCTGGGTCTGTCTGGGTAAGGAGTCTGCTCCCTGTCTGGGTCTGGGTAAGGAGTCTGCTCCCCATCTGGGTCTGGGTAAGGTGTCTGCTCTCTGTCTGTGTCTGGGTAAGGTGTCTGGTCTCTGTCTGGGTCTGTCTGGGTAAGGAGTCTGCTCCCTGTCTGTGTCTGGGTAAGGAGTCTGGTCCCTGTCTGTGTCTGTCTGGGTAAGGTGTCTGCTCCCTTTCTGGGTCTGCGTAAGGAGTCTGCTCCCTGTCTGGGCCTGTCTGGGTAAGGAGTCTGGTCTCTGTCTGGGTCTGGGTAAGGTGTCTGCTCCCTGTCTGGGTCTGTCTGGGTAAGGTGTCTGCTCCCTGTCTGGGTCTGTCTGGGTAAGGTGTCTGCTCCCTGTCTGGGTCAGGGTAAGGTGTCTGCTCCCTGTCTGGGTCTGGGTAAGGAGTCTGCTCCCTGTCTGGATCTGGGTAAGGTGTCTGCTCTCTGTCTGGGTCTGGGTAAGGAGTGTGCTCCCTGTCTGGCTCTGTGTCAGGAGTCTGCTCCCTGTCCGGGTCTGTCTGGGTAAGGTGCCTGCTCCCTGTCTGGGTCTGTGTAAGGAGTCTGCTCCCTGTCTGGGTCTGTCTGGGTAAGGAGTCTGCTCCCTGTCTCGGTCTGTCTGTGTAAGGTGTCTGCTCCCTGTCTGGATCTGAGTAACGAGTCTGCTCCCTGTCTGGGTCTGGGTAAGGTGTCTGCTCCCTGTCTGGGTTTGCCTGGGTAAGGAGTCTGCTCCCTGTCTGGGTCTGTCTGGGTAAGGAGTCTGCTGCCTGTCTGGGTCTGGTTAAGGTGTCTGCTCCCTGTCAGGGTCTGTCTGGGTAAGGAGTCTGGTCCCTGTCTGGGTCTGTCTGGGTAAGATGTCTGCTCCATGTCTGGGTCTGGGTAAGGTGTCTGCTCCCTGTCTGGGTCTGCGTAAGGAGTCTGCTCCCTGTCTGGGTCTGTCTGGGTAAGGAGTCTGCTCCCTGTCTGGGTCTTGGTAAGGTGTCTGCTCCCTGTCTGGGTCTGGGTAAGCTGTCTGCTCCCTGTCTGGGTCTGTCTGCGTAAGGAGTCTGCTCCCTGTCTGGGTCTGGGTAAGGTGTCTGCTCCCTGTCTGGGTCTGTCTGAGTGAGGTGTCTGCTCCCTGTCTGGGCCTGTCTGGGTAAGGAGTCTGGTCTCTGTCTGGGTCTGGGTAAGATGTCTGCTCCCTGTCTGGGTCTGTCTGGGTAAGGTGTCTGCTCCCTGTCTGGGTCTGTCTGGGTAAGGTGTCTGCTCCCTGTCTGGGTCTGGGTAAGGTGTCTGCTCCCTGTCTGGGTCTGGGCAAGGAGTCTGCTCCCTGTCTGGATCTGGGTAAGGAGTCTGCTCTCTGTCTGGGTCTGTCTGGGTAAGGTATCTGCTCCCTGTCTGGGTCTGTGTAAGGAGTCTGCTCCCTGTCTGGGTCTGGGTAAGGTGTCTGCTCCCTGTCTGGGTCTGTCTGGGTAAGATGTCTGCTCCATGTCTGGGTCTGTCTGGGTAAGGAGTCTGCTCCCTGTCTGGGTCTGTCTGGGTAAGGTGCCTGCTCCCTGTCTAGGTCTGTGGAAGGAGTCTGCTCCCTGTCTGGGTCTGTCTGGGTAAGGAGTCTGCTCCCTGTCTCGGTCTGTCTGTGTAAGGTGTCTGCTCCCTGTCTGGATCTGGGTAAGGAGTCTGCTCCTTGTCTGGGTCTGTCTGGGTAAGGAGTCTGCTGCCTGTCAGGGTCTGGTTAATGTGTCTGCTCCCTGTCTGGGTCTGTCTGGGTAAGGTGTCTGCTCCCTGTCTGGGTCTGTCTGGGTAAGATGTCTGCTCCATGTCTGGGTCTGGGTAAGGAGTCTGCTCCCTGTCTGGATCTGGGTAAGGAGTCTGCTCCCTGTCTGGGTCTGGGTAAGGTGTCTGCTCCCTGTTTGGGTCTGCGTAAGGAGTCTGCTCCCTGTCTGGGTCTGTCTGGGTGAGGAGTCTGCTCCCTGTCTGGGTCTGTCTGGGTAAGGCGTTTGCTCCCTGTCTGGGCCTGGTTAAGGTGTCTGCTCCCGGTCTGGGTCTGGTTAAGGTGTCGACTCCCTGTCTGGGTCTGTCTGGGAAAGGAGTCTGCTCCCTGTCTGGGTATGTCTGGGTAAGGAGTCTGCTCCCTGTCTGGGTCTGGGTAAGGAGTCTGCTCTCTGTCTGGGTCTGTCTGAGTAAGGTGTCTGCTCCCTGTCTGGGTCTGGGTATGGTGTCTGCTCCCTGTCTGGGTCTGTCTGCGTAAGGAGTCTGCTCCCTGTCAGGGTCTGGGTAAGGTGTCTGCTCCCTGTCTGGGTCTGGGTAAGGAGTCTGCACACTGTCTGGGTCTGTCTTGGTCTGGGTAAGGTGTCTGCTGGTTAAGGTGTCTGCTCCCTGTCTGGGTCTGTCTGGGTAAGGTGTCTGCTCCCTGTCTGGGTCTGTCTGGGTAAGGAGTCTGCTCCCTGTCTGGGTCTGGGTAAGGAGTCTGCTCCCCGTCTGGGTCTGGGTAAGGTGTCTGCTCTCTGTCTGGGTCTGGGTAAGGTGTCTGGTCTCTGTCTGGGTCTGTCTGGGTAAGGAGTCTGCTCCCTGTCTGGGTCTGGGTAAGGAGTCTGGTCCCTGTCTGTGTCTGTCTGGGTAAGGTGTCTGCTCCCTTTCTGGGTCTGCGTAAGGAGTCTGCTCCCTGTCTGGGCCTGTCTGGGTAAGGAGTCTGGTCTCTGTCTGGGTCTGGGTAAGGTGTCTGCTCCCTGTCTGGGTCTGTCTGGGTAAGGTGTCTGCTCCCTGTCTGGGTCTGTCTGGGTAAGGTGTCTGCTCCCTGTCTGGGTCAGGGTAAGGTGTCTGCTCCCTGTCTGGGTCTGGGTAAGGAGTCTGCTCCCTGTCTGGATCTGGGTAAGGTGTCTGCTCTCTGTCTGGGTCTGGGTAAGGAGTGTGCTCCCTGTCTGGCTCTGTGTCAGGAGTCTGCTCCCTGTCTGGGTCTGTCTGGGTAAGGTGCCTGCTCCCTGTCTGGGTCTGTGTAAGGAGTCTGCTCCCTGTCTGGGTCTGTCTGGGTAAGGAGTCTGCTCCCTGTCTCGGTCTGTCTGTGTAAGGTGTCTGCTCCCTGTCTGGATCTGAGTAACGAGTCTGCTCCCTGTCTGGGTCTGGGTAAGGTGTCTGCTCCCTGTCTGGGTTTGCCTGGGTAAGGAGTCTGCTCCCTGTCTGGGTCTGTCTGGGTAAGGAGTCTGCTGCCTGTCTGGGTCTGGTTAAGGTGTCTGCTCCCTGTCAGGGTCTGTCTGGGTAAGGAGTCTGGTCCCTGTCTGGGTCTGTCTGGGTAAGATGTCTGCTCCATGTCTGGGTCTGGGTAAGGTGTCTGCTCCCTGTCTGGATCTGGGTAAGGAGTCTGCTCCCTGTCTGGGTCTGGGTAAGGTGTCTGCTCCCTGTCTGGGTCTGCATAAGGAGTCTGCTCCCTGTCTGGGTCTGTCTGGGTAAGGAGTCTGGTCCCTGTCTGGGTCTGTCTGGGTAAGATGTCTGCTCCATGTCTCGGTCTGGGTAAGGTGTCTGCTCCCTGTCTGGATCTGGGTAAGGAGTCTGCTCCCTGTCTGGGTCTGGGTAAGGTGTCTGCTCCCTGTCTGGGTCTGCGTAAGGAGTCTGCTCCCTGTCTGGGTCTGTCTGGGTAAGGAGTCTGCTCCCTGTCTGGGTCTGTCTGGGTAAGGCGTTTGCTCCCTGTCTGGGTCTGGTTAAGGTGTCTGCTCCCTGTCTGGGTCTGTCTGGGTAAGGAGTCTGCTCCCTGTCTGGGTCTGGCTAATTCCTGGGTAAGGTGTCTGCCCTCTGTCTGGGTCTGTCTGGGTAAGGTGTCTGCTCCCTGTCTCGGTCTGTCTGTGTAAGGTGTCTGCTCCCTGTCTGGATCTGGGTAAGGAGTCTGCTCCCTGTCTGGGTCTGTCTGGGTAAGGTGTCTGCTCCCTGTCTGGGTCTGTCTGGGTAAGGAGTCTGCTCCCTGTCTGGGTCTGTCTGGGTAAGGTGCCTGCTCCCTGTCTGGATCTGGGTAAGGAGTCTGCTCCCTGTCTGGGTCTGTCTGGGTAAGGAGTCTGCTCCCTGTCTCGTTCTGTCTGTGTAAGGTGTCTGCTCCCTGTCTGGATCTGGGTAAGGAGTCTGCTGCCTGTCTGGGTCTGGTTAAGGTGTCTGCTCCCTGTCAGGGTCTGTCTGGGTAAGGAGTCTGGTCCCTGTCTGGGTCTGTCTGGGTAAGATGTCTGCTCCATGTCTGGGTCTGGGTAAGGAGTCTGCTCCCTGTCTGGGTCTGGGTAAGGTGTCTGCTCCCTGTCTGGGTCTGTCTGGGTAAGGCGTTTGCTCCCTGTCTGGGCCTGGTTAAGGTGTCTGTTCCCTGTCTGGGTCTGTCTGGGTAAGGAGTCTGGTCCCTGTCTGGGTCTGGGTAAGGTGTCTCCCTGTCTGGGTCTGTCTGGGTAAGGAGTCTACTCCCTGTCTAGGTCTGGGTAAGGTGTCTGCTCCCTGCCTGGGTCTGCGTAAGGAGTCTGCTTCCTGTCTCGGTCTGGTTAAGGTGTCTGCTCCCTGTCTGGGTCTGTCTGGGTAAGGAGTCTGCTCCCTGTCTGGGTATGTCGGGGTAAGGAGTCTGCTCCCTGTCTGGGTCTGGGTAAGGAGTCTGCTCTCTGTCTGGGTCTGTCTGGGTAAGGTGTCTGCTCTCTGTCTGGGTCTGTCTGAGTAAGGTGTCTGCTCCCTGTCTGGGTCTGGGTATGGTGTCTGCTCCCTGTCTGGGTCTGTCTGCGTAAGGGGTCTGCTCCCTGTCTGGGTCTGTGTAAGGAGTCTGCTCCCTGTCTGGGTCTGGGTAAGGAGTCTGCACACTGTCTGGGTCTGTCTTGGTCTGGGTAAGGTGTCTGCTGGTTAAGGTGTCTGCTCCCTGTCTGGGTCTGTCTGGGTAAGGTGTCTGCTCCCTGTCTGGGTTTGTCTGGGTAAGGAGTCTGCTCCCTGTCTCGGTCTGGGTCAGGAGTCTGCTCCCCGTCTGGGTCTGGGTAAGGTGTCTGCTCTCTGTCTGGGTCTGGGTAAGGTGTCTGGTCTCTGTCTGGGTCTGTCTGGGTCAGGAGTCTGCTCCCTGTCTGGGTCTGGGTAAGGAGTCTGGTCCCTGTCTGCGTCTGTCTGGGTAAGGTGTCTGCTCCCTTTCTGGGTCTGCGTAAGGAGTCTGCTCCCTGTCTGGGCCTGTCTGGGTAAGGTGTCTGCTCCCTGTCTGGGTCTGTCTGGGTAAGGTGTCTGCTCTCTGTCTGGGTCTGGGTAAGGAGTCTGCTCCCTGTCTGGATCTGGGTAAGGAGTCTGCTCCCTGTCTGGCTCTGTGTAAGGAGTCTGGTCCCTGTCTGCGTCTGTCTGGGTAAGGTGTCTGCTCCCTTTCTGGGTCTGCGTAAGGAGTCTGCTCCCTGTCTGGGCCTGTCTGGGTAAGGAGTCTGGTGTCTGTCTGGGTCTGGGTAAGGTGTCTGCTCCCTGTCTGGGTCTGTCTGGGTAAGGTGTCTGCTCCCTGTCTGGGTCTGTCTGGGTAAGGTGTCTGCTCCCTGTCTGGGTCAGGGTAAGGTGTCTGCTCCCTGTCTGGGTCTGGGTAAGGAGTCTGCTCCCTGTCTGGATCTGGGTAAGGAGTCTGCTCCCTGTCTGGCTCTGTGTAAGGAGTCTGCTCCCTGTCTGGGTCTGTCTGGGTAAGGTGCCTGCTCCCTGTCTGGGTCTGTGTAAGGAGTCTGCTCCCTGTCTGGGTCTGTCTGGGTAAGGAGTCTGCTCCCTGTCTCGGTCTGTCTGTGTAAGGTGTCTGCTCCCTGTCTGGATCTGAGTAAGGAGTCTGCTCCCTGTCTGGGTCATGGTAAGGAGTCTGCTCCCTGTCTGGGTCTGTCTGGGTAAGGAGTCTGCTCCCTGTCTGGGTCTGTCTGGGTAAGGAGTCTGCTCCCTGTCTGGGTCTGTCTGGGTAAGGCGTTTGCTCCCTGTCTGGGTCTGGTTAAGGTGTCTGCTCCCTGTCTGGGTATGTCTGGGTAAGGAGTCTGGTCCCTGTCTGGGTCTGGGTAAGGTGTCTGGTCCCTGTCTGGGTCTGTCTGGGTAAGGAGTCTACTCTCTGTCTAGGTCTGGGTAAGGTGTCTGCTCCCTGTCTGGGTCTGCGTAAGGAGTCTGCTTCCTGTCTGGGTCTGGTTAAGGTGTCTGCTCCCTGTCTGGGTCTGTCTGGATAAGGTGTCTGCTCCCTGTCTGGGTCTGTCTGGGTAAGGAGTCTACTCCCTGTCTAGGTCTGGGTAAGGAGTCTGCTCTCTGTCTGGGTTTGTCTGGGTAAGGTGTCTGCTCCCTGTCTGGGTCTGTCTGGGTAAGGAGTCTACTCCCTGTGTAGGTCTGGATAAGGTGTCTGCTCCCTGTCTGGGTCTGTCTGGGTAAGGAGTCTACTCCCTGTCTAGGTCTGGGTAAGGAGTCTGCTCTCTGTCTGGGTTTGTCTGGGTAAGGAGTCTGCTCCTTGTCTGGGTCTGTCTGGGTAAGGTGTCGACTCCCTGTCTGGGTCTGTCTGGGTAAGGTGTCTACTCCCTGTCTGGGTCTGGGTAAGGAGTCTGCTCCCTGTCTGGGTCTGTCTGGGTAAGGAGTCTGCTCCCTGTCTCGGTCTGTCTGTGTAAGGTGTCTGCTCCCTGTCTGGGTCTGGGTATGGTGTCTGCTCCCTGTCTGGGTCTGTCTGGGTAAGGAGTCTGCTCCCTGTCTGGGTCTGGCTAATTCCTGGGTAAGGTGTCTGCCCTCTGTCTGGGTCTGTCTGGGTAAGGTGTCTGCTCCCTGTCTCGGTCTGTCTGTGTAAGGTGTCTGCTCCCTGTCTGGATCTGGGTAAGGAGTCTGCTCCCTGTCTGGGTCTGTCTGGGTAAGGTGTCTGCTCCCTGTCTGGGTCTGTCTGGGTAAGGAGTCTGCTCCCTGTCTGGGTCTGTCTGGGTAAGGTGCCTGCTCCCTGTCTGGATCTGGGTAAGGAGTCTGCTCCCTGTCTGGGTCTGTCTGGGTAAGGAGTCTGCTCCCTGTCTCGTTCTGTCTGTGTAAGGTGTCTGCTCCCTGTCTGGATCTGGGTAAGGAGTCTGCTGCCTGTCTGGGTCTGGTTAAGGTGTCTGCTCCCTGTCAGGGTCTGTCTGGGTAAGGAGTCTGGTCCCTGTCTGGGTCTGTCTGGGTAAGATGTCTGCTCCATGTCTGGGTCTGGGTAAGGAGTCTGCTCCCTGTCTGGGTCTGGGTAAGGTGTCTGCTCCCTGTCTGGGTCTGTCTGGGTAAGGCGTTTGCTCCCTGTCTGGGCCTGGTTAAGGTGTCTGTTCCCTGTCTGGGTCTGTCTGGGTAAGGAGTCTGGTCCCTGTCTGGGTCTGGGTAAGGTGTCTCCCTGTCTGGGTCTGTCTGGGTAAGGAGTCTACTCCCTGTCTAGGTCTGGGTAAGGTGTCTGCTCCCTGCCTGGGTCTGCGTAAGGAGTCTGCTTCCTGTCTCGGTCTGGTTAAGGTGTCTGCTCCCTGTCTGGGTCTGTCTGGGTAAGGAGTCTGCTCCCTGTCTGGGTATGTCGGGGTAAGGAGTCTGCTCTCTGTCTGGGTCTGTCTGGGTAAGGTGTCTGCTCTCTGTCTGGGTCTGTCTGAGTAAGGTGTCTGCTCCCTGTCTGGGTCTGGGTATGGTGTCTGCTCCCTGTCTGGGTCTGTCTGCGTAAGGGGTCTGCTCCCTGTCTGGGTCTGTGTAAGGAGTCTGCTCCCTGTCTGGGTCTGGGTAAGGAGTCTGCACACTGTCTGGGTCTGTCTTGGTCTGGGTAAGGTGTCTGCTGGTTAAGGTGTCTGCTCCCTGTCTGGGTCTGTCTGGGTAAGGTGTCTGCTCCCAGTCTGGGTTTGTCTGGGTAAGGAGTCTGCTCCCTGTCTCGGTCTGGGTCAGGAGTCTGCTCCCCGTCTGGGTCTGGGTAAGGTGTCTGCTCTCTGTCTGGGTCTGGGTAAGGTGTCTGGTCTCTGTCTGGGTCTGTCTGGGTCAGGAGTCTGCTCCCTGTCTGGGTCTGGGTAAGGAGTCTGGTCCCTGTCTGCGTCTGTCTGGGTAAGGTGTCTGCTCCCTTTCTGGGTCTGCGTAAGGAGTCTGCTCCCTGTCTGGGCCTGTCTGGGTAAGGTGTCTGCTCCCTGTCTGGGTCTGTCTGGGTAAGGTGTCTGCTCCCTGTCTGGGTCTGGGTAAGGAGTCTGCTCCCTGTCTGGATCTGGGTAAGGAGTCTGCTCCCTGTCTGGCTCTGTGTAAGGAGTCTGGTCCCTGTCTGCGTCTGTCTGGGTAAGGTGTCTGCTCCCTTTCTGGGTCTGCGTAAGGAGTCTGCTCCCTGTCTGGGCCTGTCTGGGTAAGGAGTCTGGTGTCTGTCTGGGTCTGGGTAAGGTGTCTGCTCCCTGTCTGGGTCTGTCTGGGTAAGGTGTCTGCTCCCTGTCTGGGTCTGTCTGGGTAAGGTGTCTGCTCCCTGTCTGGGTCAGGGTAAGGTGTCTGCTCCCTGTCTGGGTCTGGGTAAGGAGTCTGCTCCCTGTCTGGATCTGGGTAAGGAGTCTGCTCCCTGTCTGGCTCTGTGTAAGGAGTCTGCTCCCTGTCTGGGTCTGTCTGGGTAAGGTGCCTGCTCCCTGTCTGGGTCTGTGTAAGGAGTCTGCTCCCTGTCTGGGTCTGTCTGGGTAAGGAGTCTACTCCCTGTCTCGGTCTGGGTAAGGTGTCTGCTCCCTGTCTGGGTCTGCGTAAGGAGTCTGCTTCCTGTCTGGGTCTGGTTAAGGTGTCTGCTCCCTGTCTGGGTCTGTCTGGGTAAGGTGTCTGCTCCCTGTCTGGGTCTGTCTGGGTAAGGAGTCTACTCCCTGTCTCGGTCTGGGTAAGGAGTCTGCTCTCTGTCTGGGTTTGTCTGGGTAAGGTGTCTGCTCCCTGTCTGGGTCTGGTTAAGGTGTCGACTCCCTGTCTGGGTCTGTCTGGGAAAGGAGTCTGCTCCCTGTCTGGGTATGTCTGGGTAAGGAGTCTGCTCCCTGTCTGGGTCTGGGTAAGGAGTCTGCTCTCTGTCTGGGTCTGTCTGAGTAAGGTGTCTGCTCCCTGTCTGGGTCTGGGTATGGTGTCTGCTCCCTGTCTGGGTCTGTCTGCGTAAGGAGTCTGCTCCCTGTCAGGGTCTGGGTAAGGTGTCTGCTCCCTGTCTGGGTCTGGGTAAGGAGTCTGCACACTGTCTGGGTCTGTCTTGGTCTGGGTAAGGTGTCTGCTGGTTAAGGTGTCTGCTCCCTGTCTGGGTCTGTCTGGGTAAGGTGTCTGCTCCCTGTCTGGGTCTGTCTGGGTAAGGAGTCTGCTCCCTGTCTGGGTCTGGGTAAGGAGTCTGCTCCCCGTCTGGGTCTGGGTAAGGTGTCTGCTCTCTGTCTGGGTCTGGGTAAGGTGTCTGGTCTCTGTCTGGGTCTGTCTGGGTAAGGAGTCTGCTCCCTGTCTGGGTCTGGGTAAGGAGTCTGGTCCCTGTCTGTGTCTGTCTGGGTAAGGTGTCTGCTCCCTTTCTGGGTCTGCGTAAGGAGTCTGCTCCCTGTCTGGGCCTGTCTGGGTAAGGTGTCTGCTCCCTGTCTGGGTCTGTCTGGGTAAGGTGTCTGCTCCCTGTCTGGGTCAGGGTAAGGTGTCTGCTCCCTGTCTGGGTCTGGGTAAGGAGTCTGCTCCCTGTCTGGATCTGGGTAAGGTGTCTGCTCTCTGGGTCTGGGTAAGGAGTGTGCTCCCTGTCTGGCTCTGTGTCAGGAGTCTGCTCCCTGTCTGGGTCTGTCTGGGTAAGGTGCCTGCTCCCTGTCTGGGTCTGTGTAAGGAGTCTGCTCCCTGTCTGGGTCTGTCTGGGTAAGGAGTCTGCTCCCTGTCTCGGTCTGTCTGTGTAAGGTGTCTGCTCCCTGTCTGGATCTGAGTAACGAGTCTGCTCCCTGTCTGGGTCTGGGTAAGGTGTCTGCTCCCTGTCTGGGTTTGCCTGGGTAAGGAGTCTGCTCCCTGTCTGGGTCTGTCTGGGTAAGGAGTCTGCTGCCTGTCTGGGTCTGGTTAAGGTGTCTGCTCCCTGTCAGGGTCTGTCTGGGTAAGGAGTCTGGTCCCTGTCTGGGTCTGTCTGGGTAAGATGTCTGCTCCATGTCTGGGTCTGGGTAAGGTGTCTGCTCCCTGTCTGGATCTGGGTAAGGAGTCTGCTCCCTGTCTGGGTCTGGGTAAGGTGTCTGCTCCCTGTCTGGGTCTGCATAAGGAGTCTGCTCCCTGTCTGGGTCTGTCTGGGTAAGGAGTCTGGTCCCTGTCTGGGTCTGTCTGGGTAAGATGTCTGCTCCATGTCTCGGTCTGGGTAAGGTGTCTGCTCCCTGTCTGGATCTGGGTAAGGAGTCTGCTCCCTGTCTGGGTCTGGGTAAGGTGTCTGCTCCCTGTCTGGGTCTGCGTAAGGAGTCTGCTCCCTGTCTGGGTCTGTCTGGGTAAGGAGTCTGCTCCCTGTCTGGGTCTGTCTGGGTAAGGCGTTTGCTCCCTGTCTGGGTCTGGTTAAGGTGTCTGCTCCCTGTCTGGGTCTGTCTGGGTAAGGAGTCTGCTCCCTGTCTGGGTCTGGCTAATTCCTGGGTAAGGTGTCTGCCCTCTGTCTGGGTCTGTCTGGGTAAGGTGTCTGCTCCCTGTCTCGGTCTGTCTGTGTAAGGTGTCTGCTCCCTGTCTGGATCTGGGTAAGGAGTCTGCTCCCTGTCTGGGTCTGTCTGGGTAAGGTGTCTGCTCCCTGTCTGGGTCTGTCTGGGTAAGGAGTCTGCTCCCTGTCTGGGTCTGTCTGGGTAAGGTGCCTGCTCCCTGTCTGGATCTGGGTAAGGAGTCTGCTCCCTGTCTGGGTCTGTCTGGGTAAGGAGTCTGCTCCCTGTCTCGTTCTGTCTGTGTAAGGTGTCTGCTCCCTGTCTGGATCTGGGTAAGGAGTCTGCTGCCTGTCTGGGTCTGGTTAAGGTGTCTGCTCCCTGTCAGGGTCTGTCTGGGTAAGGAGTCTGGTCCCTGTCTGGGTCTGTCTGGGTAAGATGTCTGCTCCATGTCTGGGTCTGGGTAAGGAGTCTGCTCCCTGTCTGGGTCTGGGTAAGGTGTCTGCTCCCTGTCTGGGTCTGTCTGGGTAAGGCGTTTGCTCCCTGTCTGGGCCTGGTTAAGGTGTCTGTTCCCTGTCTGGGTCTGTCTGGGTAAGGAGTCTGGTCCCTGTCTGGGTCTGGGTAAGGTGTCTCCCTGTCTGGGTCTGTCTGGGTAAGGAGTCTAATCCCTGTCTAGGTCTGCGTAAGGTGTCTGCTCCCTGCCTGGGTCTGCGTAAGGAGTCTGCTTCCTGTCTCGGTCTGGTTAAGGTGTCTGCTCCCTGTCTGGGTCTGTCTGGGTAAGGAGTCTGCTCCCTGTCTGGGTATGTCGGGGTAAGGAGTCTGCTCCCTGTCTGGGTCTGGGTAAGGAGTCTGCTCTCTGTCTGGGTCTGTCTGGGTAAGGTGTCTGCTCTCTGTCTGGGTCTGTCTGAGTAAGGTGTCCGCTCCCTGTCTGGGTCTGGGTATGGTGTCTGCTCCCTGTCTGGGTCTGTCTGCGTAAGGGGTCTGCTCCCTGTCTGGGTCTGTGTAAGGAGTCTGCTCCCTGTCTGGGTCTGGGTAAGGAGTCTGCACACTGTCTGGGTCTGTCTTGGTCTGGGTAAGGTGTCTGCTGGTTAAGGTGTCTGCTCCCTGTCTGGGTCTGTCTGGGTAAGGTGTCTGCTCCCTGTCTGGGTCTGTCTGGGTAAGGAGTCTGCTCCCTGTCTCGGTCTGGGTCAGGAGTCTGCTCCCCGTCTGGGTCTGGGTAAGGTGTCTGCTCTCTGTCTGGGTCTGGGTAAGGTGTCTGGTCTCTGTCTGGGTCTGTCTGGGTCAGGAGTCTGCTCCCTGTCTGGGTCTGGGTAAGGAGTCTGGTCCCTGTCTGCGTCTGTCTGGGTAAGGTGTCTGCTCCCTTTCTGGGTCTGCGTAAGGAGTCTGCTCCCTGTCTGGGCCTGTCTGGGTAAGGTGTCTGCTCCCTGTCTGGGTCTGTCTGGGTAAGGTGTCTGCTCTCTGTCTGGGTCTGGGTAAGGAGTCTGCTCCCTGTCTGGATCTGGGTAAGGAGTCTGCTCCCTGTCTGGCTCTGTGTAAGGAGTCTGGTCCCTGTCTGCGTCTGTCTGGGTAAGGTGTCTGCTCCCTTTCTGGGTCTGCGTAAGGAGTCTGCTCCCTGTCTGGGCCTGTCTGGGTAAGGAGTCTGGTGTCTGTCTGGGTCTGGGTAAGGTGTCTGCTCCCTGTCTGGGTCTGTCTGGGTAAGGAGTCTGCTCCCTGTCTGGGTCTGTCTGGGTAAGGTGTCTGCTCCCTGTCTGGGTCAGGGTAAGGTGTCTGCTCCCTGTCTGGGTCTGGGTAAGGAGTCTGCTCCCTGTCTGGATCTGGGTAAGGAGTCTGCTCCCTGTCTGGCTCTGTGTAAGGAGTCTGCTCCCTGTCTGGGTCTGTCTGGGTAAGGTGCCTGCTCCCTGTCTGGGTCTGTGTAAGGAGTCTGCTCCCTCTCTGGGTCTGTCTGGGTAAGGAGTCTGCTCCCTGTCTCGGTCTGTCTGTGTAAGGTGTCTGCTCCCTGTCTGGATCTGAGTAAGGAGTCTGCTCCCTGTCTGGGTCATGGTAAGGAGTCTGCTCCCTGTCTGGGTCTGTCTGGGTAAGGAGTCTGCTCCCTGTCTGGGTCTGTCTGGGTAAGGAGTCTGCTCCCTGTCTGGGTCTGTCTGGGTAAGGCGTTTGCTCCCTGTCTGGGTCTGGTTAAGGTGTCTGCTCCCTGTCTGGGTATGTCTGGGTAAGGAGTCTGGTCCCTGTCTGGGTCTGGGTAAGGTGTCTGGTCCCTGTCTGGGTCTGTCTGGGTAAGGAGTCTACTCTCTGTCTAGGTCTGGGTAAGGTGTCTGCTCCCTGTCTGGGTCTGCGTAAGGAGTCTGCTTCCTGTCTGGGTCTGGTTAAGGTGTCTGCTCCCTGTCTGGGTCTGTCTGGGTAAGGTGTCTGCTCCCTGTCTGGGTCTGTCTGGGTAAGGAGTCTACTCCCTGTCTAGGTCTGGGTAAGGAGTCTGCTCTCTGTCTGGGTTTGTCTGGGTAAGGTGTCTGCTCCCTGTCTGGGTCTGTCTGGGTAAGGAGTCTACTCCCTGTGTAGGTCTGGATAAGGTGTCTGCTCCCTGTCTGGTTCTGTCTGGGTAAGGAGTCTACTCCCTGTCTAGGTCTGGGTAAGGAGTCTGCTCTCTGTCTGCGTTTGTCTGGGTAAGGAGTCTGCTCCTTGTCTGGGTCTGTCTGGGTAAGGTGTCGACTCCCTGTCTGGGTCTGTCTGGGTAAGGTGTCTACTCCCTGTCTGGGTCTGGGTAAGGAGTCTGCTCCCTGTCTGGGTCTGTCTGGGTAAGGAGTCTGCTCCCTGTCTCGGTCTGTCTGTGTAAGGTGTCTGCTCCCTGTCTGGGTCTGGTTAAGGTGTCTGCTCCCTGTCTGGGTCTGTCTGTGTAAGGTGTCTGCTCCCTGTCTGGGTCTGGTTAAGGTGTCTGCTCCCTGTCTGGGTCTGTCTGGGTAAGGTGTCTGCTCCCTGTCTCGGTCTGTCTGTGTAAGGTGTCTGCTCCCTGTCTCGGTCTGTCTGTGTAAGGTGTCTGCTCCCTGTCTGGATCTGGGTAAGGAGTCTGCTCCCTGTCTGGGTCTGTCTGGGTAAGGTGTCTGCTCCCTGTCTGGGTCTGTCTGGGTAAGGAGTCTGCTCCCTGTCTGTGTCTGTCTGGGTAAGGAGTCTGCTCCCTGTCTGGGTCTGGCTAATTCCTGGGTAAGGTGTCTGCCCTCTGTCTGGGTCTGTCTGGGTAAGGTGTCTGCTCCCTGTCTCGGTCTGTCTGTGTAAGGTGTCTGCTCCCTGTCTGGATCTGGGTAAGGAGTCTGCTCCCTGTCTGGGTCTGTCTGGGTAAGGTGTCTGCTCCCTGTCTGGGTCTGTCTGGGTAAGGAGTCTGCTCCCTGTCTGGGTCTGTCTGGGTAAGGTGCCTGCTCCCTGTCTGGATCTGGGTAAGGAGTCTGCTCCCTGTCTGGGTCTGTCTGGGTAAGGAGTCTGCTCCCTGTCTCGTTCTGTCTGTGTAAGGTGTCTGCTCCCTGTCTGGATCTGGGTAAGGAGTCTGCTGCCTGTCTGGGTCTGGTTAAGGTGTCTGCTCCCTGTCAGGGTCTGTCTGGGTAAGGAGTCTGGTCCCTGTCTGGGTCTGTCTGGGTAAGATGTCTGCTCCATGTCTGGGTCTGGGTAAGGAGTCTGCTCCCTGTCTGGGTCTGGGTAAGGTGTCTGCTCCCTGTCTGGGTCTGTCTGGGTAAGGCGTTTGCTCCCTGTCTGGGCCTGGTTAAGGTGTCTGTTCCCTGTCTGGGTCTGTCTGGGTAAGGAGTCTGGTCCCTGTCTGGGTCTGGGTAAGGTGTCTCCCTGTCTGGGTCTGTCTGGGTAAGGAGTCTACTCCCTGTCTAGGTCTGGGTAAGGTGTCTGCTCCCTGCCTGGGTCTGCGTAAGGAGTCTGCTTCCTGTCTCGGTCTGGTTAAGGTGTCTGCTCCCTGTCTGGGTCTGTCTGGGTAAGGAGTCTGCTCCCTGTCTGGGTATGTCGGGGTAAGGAGTCTGCTCTCTGTCTGGGTCTGTCTGGGTAAGGTGTCTGCTCTCTGTCTGGGTCTGTCTGAGTAAGGTGTCTGCTCCCTGTCTGGGTCTGGGTATGGTGTCTGCTCCCTGTCTGGGTCTGTCTGCGTAAGGGGTCTGCTCCCTGTCTGGGTCTGTGTAAGGAGTCTGCTCCCTGTCTGGGTCTGGGTAAGGAGTCTGCACACTGTCTGGGTCTGTCTTGGTCTGGGTAAGGTGTCTGCTGGTTAAGGTGTCTGCTCCCTGTCTGGGTCTGTCTGGGTAAGGTGTCTGCTCCCTGTCTGGGTCTGTCTGGGTAAGGAGTCTGCTCCCTGTCTCGGTCTGGGTCAGGAGTCTGCTCCCCGTCTGGGTCTGGGTAAGGTGTCTGCTCTCTGTCTGGGTCTGGGTAAGGTGTCTGGTCTCTGTCTGGGTCTGTCTGGGTCAGGAGTCTGCTCCCTGTCTGGGTCTGGGTAAGGAGTCTGGTCCCTGTCTGCGTCTGTCTGGGTAAGGTGTCTGCTCCCTTTCTGGGTCTGCGTAAGGAGTCTGCTCCCTGTCTGGGCCTGTCTGGGTAAGGTGTCTGCTCCCTGTCTGGGTCTGTCTGGGTAAGGTGTCTGCTCCCTGTCTGGGTCTGGGTAAGGAGTCTGCTCCCTGTCTGGATCTGGGTAAGGAGTCTGCTCCCTGTCTGGCTCTGTGTAAGGAGTCTGGTCCCTGTCTGCGTCTGTCTGGGTAAGGTGTCTGCTCCCTTTCTGGGTCTGCGTAAGGAGTCTGCTCCCTGTCTGGGCCTGTCTGGGTAAGGAGTCTGGTGTCTGTCTGGGTCTGGGTAAGGTGTCTGCTCCCTGTCTGGGTCTGTCTGGGTAAGGTGTCTGCTCCCTGTCTGGGTCTGTCTGGGTAAGGTGTCTGCTCCCTGTCTGGGTCAGGGTAAGGTGTCTCCTCCCTGTCTGGGTCTGGGTAAGGAGTCTGCTCCCTGTCTGGATCTGGGTAAGGAGTCTGCTCCCTGTCTGGCTCTGTGTAAGGAGTCTGCTCCCTGTCTGGGTCTGTCTGGGTAAGGTGCCTGCTCCCTGTCTGGGTCTGTGTAAGGAGTCTGCTCCCTGTCTGGGTCTGTCTGGGTAAGGAGTCTGCTCCCTGTCTCGGTCTGTCTGTGTAAGGTGTCTGCTCCCTGTCTGGATCTGAGTAAGGAGTCTGCTCCCTGTCTGGGTCATGGTAAGGAGTCTGCTCCCTGTCTGGGTCTGTCTGGGTAAGGAGTCTGCTCCCTGTCTGGGTCTGTCTCTGTAAGGAGTCTGCTCCCTGTCTGGGTCTGTCTGGGTAAGGCGTTTGCTCCCTGTCTGGGTCTGGTTAAGGTGTCTGCTCCCTGTCTGGGTATGTCTGGGTAAGGAGTCTGGTCCCTGTCTGGGTCTGGGTAAGGTGTCTGGTCCCTGTCTGGGTCTGCGTAAGGAGTCTGCTTCCTGTCTGGGTCTGGTTAAGGTGTCTGCTCCCTGTCTGGGTCTGTCTGGGTAAGGTGTCTGCTCCCTGTCTGGGTCTGTCTGGGTAAGGAGTCTACTCCCTGTCTAGGTCTGGGTAAGGAGTCTGCTCTCTGTCTGGGTTTGTCTGGGTAAGGTGTCTGCTCCCTGTCTGGGTCTGTCTGGGTAAGGAGTCTACTCCCTGTGTAGGTCTGGATAAGGTGTCTGCTCCCTGTCTGGGTCTGTCTGGGTAAGGAGTCTACTCCCTGTCTAGGTCTGGGTAAGGAGTCTGCTCTCTGTCTGGGTTTGTCTGGGTAAGGAGTCTGCTCCTTGTCTGGGTCTGTCTGGGTAAGGTGTCGACTCCCTGTCTGGGTCTGTCTGGGTAAGGTGTCTACTCCCTGTCTGGGTCTGGGTAAGGAGTCTGCTCCCTGTCTGGGTCTGTCTGGGTAAGGAGTCTGCTCCCTGTCTCGGTCTGTCTGTGTAAGGTGTCTGCTCCCTGTCTGGGTCTGGGTAAGGTGTCTGCTCCCTGTCTGGGTCTGGGTAAGGAGTCTGCACACTGTGTGGGTCTGTTTTGGTCTGGGTAAGGTGTCTGCTGGTTAAGGTGTCTGCTCCCTGTCTGGGTCTGTCTGGGTAAGGTGTCTGCTCCCTGTCTGGGTCTGTCTGGGTAAGGAGTCTGCTCCCTGTCTCGGTCTGGGTCAGGAGTCTGCTCCCCGTCTGGGTCTGGGTAAGGTGTCTGCTCTCTGTCTGGGTCTGGGTAAGGTGTCTGGTCTCTGTCTGGGTCTGGGTAAGGAGTCTGCTCCCTGTCTGGGTCTGGGTAAGGAGTCTGGTCCCTGTCTGCGTCTGTCTGGGTAAGGTGTCTGCTCCCTTTCTGGGTCTGCGTAAGGAGTCTGCTCCCTGTCTGGGCCTGTCTGGGTAAGGAGTCTGGTCTCTGTCTGGGTCTGGGTAAGGTGTCTGCTCCCTGTCTGGGTCTGTCTGGGTAAGGTGTCTGCTCCCTGTCTGGGTCTGTCTGGGTAAGGTGTCTGCTCCCTGTCTGGGTCAGGGTAAGGTGTCTGCTCCCTGTCAGGGTCTGGGTAAGGAGTCTGCTCCCTGTCTGGATCTGGGTAAGGAGTCTGCTCCCTGTCTGGCTCTGTGTAAGGAGTCTGCTCCCTGTCTGGGTCTGTCTGGGTAAGGAGTCTGCTCCCTGTCTGGGTCTGTCTGGGTAAGGCGTTTGCTCCCTGTCTGGGTCTGGTTAAGGTGTCTGCTCCCTGTCTGGGTCTGTCTGGGTAAGGAGTCTGGTCCCTGTCTCTGTCTGGGTAAGGTGTCTGGTCCCTGTCTGGGTCTGTCTGGGTAAGGAGTCTACTCTCTGTCTAGGTCTGGGTAAGGTGTCTGCTCCCTGTCTGGGTCTGCGTAAGGAGTCTGCTTCCTGTCTGGGTCTTGTTAAGGTGTCTGCTCCCTGTCTGGGTCTGTCTGGGTAAGGTGTCTGCTCCCTGTCTGGGTCTGTCTGGGTAAGGTGTCTGCTCCCTGTCTGGGTCTGTCTGGGTAAGGGGTCTACTCCCTGTCTAGGTCTGGGTAAGGAGTCTGCTCTCTGTCTGGGTTTGTCTGGGTAAGGTGTCTGCTCCCTGTCTGGGTCTGTCTGGGTAAGGAGTCTACTCCCTGTGTAGGTCTGGGTAAGGTGTCTGCTCCCTGTCTGGGTCTGTCTGGGTAAGGAGTCTACTCCCTGTCTAGGTCTGGGTAAGGAGTCTGCTCTCTGTCTGGGTTTGTCTGGGTAAGGTGTCTGCTCCCTGTCTGGGTCTGTCTGGGTAAGGTGTCGACTCCCTGTCTGGGTCTGGGTAAGGAGTCTGCTCCCTGTGTGGATCTGGGTAAGGAGTCTGCTCTCTGTCTGGGTCTGGGTAAGGTGTCTGCTGGTTAAGGTGTCTGCTCCCTTTCTGGGTCTGCGTAAGGAGTCTGCTCCCTGTCTGGGCCTGTCTGGGTAAGGAGTCTGCTCCCTGTCTGGGTCAGGGTAAGGTGTCTGCTCCCTGTCTGGGTCTGTCTGGGTAAGGTGTCTGCTCCCTGTCTGGGTCTGGGTAAGGAGTCTGCTCCCTGTGTGGATCTGGGTAAGGAGTCTGCTCTCTGTCTGCGTCTGGGTAAGGTGTCTGCTGGTTAAGGTGTCTGCTCCCTTTCTGGGTCTGCGTAAGGAGTCTGCTCCCTGTCTGGGCCTGTCTGGGTAAGGAGTCTGCTCCCTGTCTGGGTCAGGGTAAGGTGTCTGCTCCCTGTCTGGGTCTGTCTGGGTAAGGTGTCTGCTCCCTGTCTGGGTCAGGGTAAGGTGTCTGCTCCCTGTCTGGATCTGGGTAAGGAGTCTGCTCTCTGTCTGGCTCTGGGTAAGGAGTCTGCTCCCTGTCTGGGTCTGTCTGGGTAAGGTGTCTGCTCCCTGTCTGGGTCAGGGTAAGGTGTCTGCTCCCTGTCTGGATCTGCGTAAGGAGTCTGCTCCCTGTCTGGGCCTGTCTGGGTAAGGAGTCTGGTCTCTGTCTGGGTCTGGGTAAGGTGTCTGCTCCCTGTCTGGGTCTGTCTGGGTAAGGTGTCTGCTCCCTGTCTGGGTCTGTCTGGGTAAGGTGTCTGCTCCCTGTCTGGGTCAGGGTAAGGTGTCTGCTCCCTGTCAGGGTCTGGGTAAGGAGTCTGCTCCCTGTCTGGATCTGGGTAAGGAGTCTGCTCCCTGTCTGGCTCTGTGTAAGGAGTCTGCTCCCTGTCTGGGTCTGTCTGGGTAAGGAGTCTGCTCCCTGTCTGGGTCTGTCTGGGTAAGGCGTTTGCTCCCTGTCTGGGTCTGGTTAAGGTGTCTGCTCCCTGTCTGGGTCTGTCTGGGTAAGGAGTCTGGTCCCTGTCTCTGTCTGGGTAAGGTGTCTGGTCCCTGTCTGGGTCTGTCTGGGTAAGGAGTCTACTCTCTGTCTAGGTCTGGGTAAGGTGTCTGCTCCCTGTCTGGGTCTGCGTAAGGAGTCTGCTTCCTGTCTGGGTCTTGTTAAGGTGTCTGCTCCCTGTCTGGGTCTGTCTGGGTAAGGTGTCTGCTCCCTGTCTGGGTCTGTCTGGGTAAGGTGTCTGCTCCCTGTCTGGGTCTGTCTGGGTAAGGGGTCTACTCCCTGTCTAGGTCTGGGTAAGGAGTCTGCTCTCTGTCTGGGTTTGTCTGGGTAAGGTGTCTGCTCCCTGTCTGGGTCTGTCTGGGTAAGGAGTCTACTCCCTGTGTAGGTCTGGGTAAGGTGTCTGCTCCCTGTCTGGGTCTGTCTGGGTAAGGAGTCTACTCCCTGTCTAGGTCTGGGTAAGGAGTCTGCTCTCTGTCTGGGTTTGTCTGGGTAAGGTGTCTGCTCCCTGTCTGGGTCTGTCTGGGTAAGGTGTCGACTCCCTGTCTGGGTCTGGGTAAGGAGTCTGCTCCCTGTGTGGATCTGGGTAAGGAGTCTGCTCTCTGTCTGGGTCTGGGTAAGGTGTCTGCTGGTTAAGGTGTCTGCTCCCTTTCTGGGTCTGCGTAAGGAGTCTGCTCCCTGTCTGGGCCTGTCTGGGTAAGGAGTCTGCTCCCTGTCTGGGTCAGGGTAAGGTGTCTGCTCCCTGTCTGGGTCTGTCTGGGTAAGGTGTCTGCTCCCTGTCTGGGTCTGGGTAAGGAGTCTGCTCCCTGTGTGGATCTGGGTAAGGAGTCTGCTCTCTGTCTGCGTCTGGGTAAGGTGTCTGCTGGTTAAGGTGTCTGCTCCCTTTCTGGGTCTGCGTAAGGAGTCTGCTCCCTGTCTGGGCCTGTCTGGGTAAGGAGTCTGCTCCCTGTCTGGGTCAGGGTAAGGTGTCTGCTCCCTGTCTGGGTCTGTCTGGGTAAGGTGTCTGCTCCCTGTCTGGGTCAGGGTAAGGTGTCTGCTCCCTGTCTGGATCTGGGTAAGGAGTCTGCTCTCTGTCTGGCTCTGGGTAAGGAGTCTGCTCCCTGTCTGGGTCTGTCTGGGTAAGATGCCTGCTCCCTGTCTGGGTCTGTGTAAGGAGTCTGCTCCCTTTCTGGGTCTGTCTGGGTAAGGAGTCTGCTCCCTGTCTCGGTCTGTCTGTGTAAGGTGTCTGCTCCCTGTCTGGATCTGAGTAAGGAGTCTGCTCCCTGTCTGGGTCTGGGTAAGGTGTCTGCTCCCTGTCTGGGTCTGTCTGGGTAAGGAGTCTGCTCCCTGTGTGGGTCTGTCTGGGTAAGGAGTCTGCTGCCTGTCTGGGTCTGGTTAAGGTGTCTGCTCCCTGTAAGGGTCTGGTTAAGGTGTCTGCTCCCTGTCTGGGTCTGTCTGGGTAAGGTGTCTGCTCCCTGTCTGGGTCTGTCTGGGTAAGGTGTCTACTCCCTGTCTAGGTCTGGGTAAGGAGTCTGCTCCTTGTCTTGGTTTGTCTGGGTAAGGTGTCTGCTCCCTGTCTGGGTCTGGTTATGGTGTCTACTCCCTGTCTGGGTCTGTCTGGGTAAGGAATCTCCTCCCTGTCTGGGGCTGGGAAAGGAGTCTGCTCCCTGTCTGGGTCTGTCTGGATAAGGAGTCTGGTCCTTGTCTGGGTCTGGGTAAGGTGTCTGCTCCCTGTCTGGGTCTGTCTGGGTAAGGAGTCTACTCCCTGTCTAGGTCTGGGTAAGGAGTCTGCTCTCTGTCTGGGTTTGTCTGGGTAAGGTGTCTGCTCCCTGTCTGGGTCTGTCTGGGTAAGGAGTCTACTCCCTGTCTAGGTCTGGGTAAGGTGTCTGCTCCCTGTCTGGGTCTGTCTAGGTAAGGAGTCTACTCCCTGTCTAGGTCTGGGTAAGGAGTCTGCTCTCTGTCTGGGTTTGTCTGGGTAAGGTGTCTGCTCCCTGTCTGGGTCTGTCTGGGTAAGGTGTCGACTCCCTGTCTGGGTCTGTCTGGGTAAGGTGTCTACTCCCTGTCTGGGTCTGGGTAAGGAGTCTACTCCCTGTCTGGGTCTGGGTAAAGACTCTGCTCCCTGTCTGGGTCTGGGTAAGGTGTCTGCTCCCTGTCTGGGTAAGGAGTCTGCTCCCTGTCTGGGTCTGTCTGGGTAAGGAGTCTGCTCCCTGTCTGGGTCTGGGTAAGGTGTCTGCTCCCTGTCTGGGTCTGACTGGGTAAGGTGTCTGCTCCCTGTCTGGGTCTGTCTGGGTAAGGTGTCTTTTCCCTGTCTGGGTCTGGGTAAGGAGTCTGCTCCCTGTCTGGGTCTGGGTAAGGTGTCTGCTCCCTGTCTGGGTCTGTCTGGGTAAGGAGTCGTCTCCCTGTCTCTGTAAGGTGTCTGCTCCCTTTCTGGGTCTGTCTGGGTCAGGTGTCTGCTCCCTGTCTGGGTCTGGGTAAGGTGTCTGCTCCCTGTCTGGGTCTGTCTGGGTAAGGTGCCTGCTCCCTGTCTGGGTCTGCCTAATTCCTGGGTAAGGTGTCTGCCCTCTGTCTGGGTAAGGTGTCTGCTCCCTGTCTGGGTCTGGGTAAGGTGTCTGCTCCCTGTCTGGGTCTGGGTATGCTGTCTGCTCCCTGTCTGGGTCTGTCTGCGTAAGGAGTCTGCTCCCTGTCTGGGTCTGGGTAAGGCGTCTGCTCCCTGTCTGGGTCTGTGTAAGGAGTCTGCTCCCTGTCTGGGTCTGAGTAAGGTGTCTGCTCCCTGTCTGGGTCTGGGTAAGGTGTCTGCTCCCTGTCTGGGTCTGTCTGGGTAAGGAGTCGTCTCCCTGTCTCTGTAAGGTGTCTGCTCCCTTTCTGGGTCTGTCTGGGTCAGGTGTCTGCTCCCTGTCTGGGTCTGGGTAAGGTGTCTGCTCCCTGTCTGGGTCTGTCTGGGTAAGGTGCCTGCTCCCTGTCTGGGTCTGCCTAATTCCTGGGTAAGGTGTCTGCCCTCTGTCTGGGTAAGGTGTCTGCTCCCTGTCTGGGTCTGGGTAAGGTGTCTGCTCCCTGTCTGGGTCTGGGTATGCTGTCTGCTCCCTGTCTGGGTCTGTCTGCGTAAGGAGTCTGCTCCCTGTCTGGGTCTGGGTAAGGTGTCTGCTCCCTGTCTGGGTCTGTCTGGGTGAGGTATCTGCTCCCTGTCGGGGTCTGTCTGGGTAAGGTGTCTGCTCCATGTCTGGGTCTGGGTAAGGTGTCTGCTCCCTGTCTGGGTCTGGGTAAGGAGTCTGCTCCCTGTCTGGATCTGGGTAAGGAGTCTGCTCTCTGTCTGGGTCTGTCTGGGTAAGGTGTCTGTTCCCTGTCTGGGTCTGTGTAAGGAGTCTGCTCCCTGTCTGGGTCTGAGTAAGGTGTCTGCTCCCTGTCTGGGTCTGGGTAAGGAGTCTGCTCTCTGTCTGTGTCTGTCTGGGTAAGGTGTCTGCTCTCTGTCTGGGTAAGGTGTCTGCTCTCTCTCTGGGTCTGTCTGGGTAAGGAGTCTGCTCCCTCTCTGGGTCTGGGTTAGGTGTCTGCTCCCTGTCTGGGTCTGTCTGGGTAAGGTGTCTGCTCTCTCTCTGGGTCTGTCTGGGTAAGGGGTTTGGTCTCTGTCTGGTTCTGTCTGGGTAAGGTGTCTGCTCCCTGTCTGGGTCTGTCTGGGTGAGGTGTCTGCTCCCTGTCTGGGTCTGTCTGGGTAAGGAGTCTGCTCCCTGTCTGGGTCTGTCTGGGTAAGGTGTCTGCTCCCTGTCTGGCTCTGTCTGGGTAAGGTGTCTGCTCCCTGTCTGGGTCTGGGTAAGGTGTCTGCTCCCTGTCTGGGTCTGTCTGGGTAAGGAGTCTGCTCCCTGTCTGGGTCTGACTGGGTAAGGAGTCTGCTCCCCTCTGGGTCTGGGTAATTTGTCTGCTCCCTGTCTGGGTCTGTCTGGGTAAGGTGTCTGCTCCCGGTCTGGGTCTGTCTGGGTATGGAGTCTGCTCCCTGTCTGGGTCCGTGTAAGGTGTCTGCTCCCTGTCTGGGTCTGTCTGGGTAAGGTGTCTGCTCCCTGTCTGGGTCTGTCTGGGTAAGGAGTCTACTCCCTGTCTAGGTCTGGGTAAGGAGTCTGCTCTCTGTCTGGGTCTGGGTAAGGTGTCTGCTCCCTGTCTGGGTCTGTCTGGGTAAGGTGTCGACTCCCTGTCTGGGTCTGTCTGGGAAAGGAGTCTGCTCCCTGTCTGGGTCTGGGTAAGGAGTCTGCTCTCTGTCTGGGTCTGTCTGGGTAAGGTGTCTGCTCTCTGTCTGGGTCTGTCTGAGTAAGGTATCTGCTCCCTGTCTGCGTCTGGGTATGGTGTCTGCTCCCTGTCTGGGTCTGGGTAAGGTGTCTGCTCCCTGTCTGGGTCTGGGTAAGGAGTCTGCACACTGTCTGGGTATGTCTTGGTCTGGGTAAGGTGTCTGCTGGTTAAGGTGTCTGCTCCCTTTCTGGGTCTGCGTAAGGAGTCTGCTCCCTGTCTGGGCCTGTCTGGGTAAGGAGTCTGGTCTCTGTCTGGGTCTGGGTAAGGTGTCTGCTCCCTGTCTGGGTCTGTCTGGGTAAGGTGTCTGCTCCCTGTCTGGGTCAGGGTAAGGTGTCTGCTCCCTGTCTGGATCTGGGTAAGGAGTCTGCTCTCTGTCTGGGTCTGGGTAAGGAGTCTGCTCCCTGTCTGGCTCTGGGTAAGGAGTCTGCTCCCTGTCTGGCTCTGGGTAAGGAGTCTGCTCCCTGTCTGGGTCTGGGTAAGGAGTCTGCTCCCTGTCTGGGTCTGGGTAAGGAGTCTGCTCCCTGTCTGGGTCTGGGTCAGGTGTCTGCTCCCTGTCTGGGTCTGTTGGGTAAGGTGTCTGAATCCTGTCTGGGTCTGTCTGGGTAAGGTGTCTGCTCTCTCTCTGGGTCTGTCTGGGTAAGGAGTCTGGTCTCTGTCTGGGTAAGGTGTCTGCTCCCTGTCTGGGTAAGGTGTCTGCTCCCTGTCTGGGTCTGTCTGGGTAAGGTCTCTGCTCCCTGCCTGTGTCTGGGTTAGGTGTCTGCTCCCTGTTTGGGTCTGTCTGGGTAAGGAGTCTGCTCCCTGTCTGGGTCTGGGTAAGGTGTCTGCTCCCTGTCTGGGTCTGTCTGGGTAAGGTGTCTGCTCCCTGTCTGGGTCTGTCTGTGTAAGGAGTCTGCTCCCTGTCTGAGTCTGGGTTAGGTGTCTACTCCCTGTCTGGGTCTGTCTGGGTAAGGTGTCTGCTCCCGGTCTGGGTCTGTCTGGATATGGAGTCTGCTCCCTGTCTGGGTCTGTGTAAGGTGTCTGCTCCCTGTCTGGGTCTGTCTGGGTAAGGTGTCTGCTCCCTGTCTGGGTCTGTCTGGGTAAGGAGTCTACTCCCTGTCTAGGTCTGGGTAAGGAGTCTGCTCTCTGTCTGGGTTTGTCTGGGTAAGGTGTCTGCTCCCTGTCTGGGTCTGTCTGGGTAAGGTGTCGACTCCCTGTCTGGGTCTGTCTGGGAAAGGAGTCTGCTCCCTGTCTGGGTATGTCTGGGTAAGGAGTCTGCTCCCTGTCTGGGTCTGGGTAAGGAGTCTGCTCTCTGTCTGGGTCTGTCTGGGTAAGGTGTCTGCTCTCTGTCTGGGTCTGTCTGAGTAAGGTGTCTGCTCCCTGTCTGGGTCTGGGTAAGGAGTCTGCTCTCTGTCTGGGTCTGTCTGGGTAAGGTGTCTGCTCTCTGTCTGGGTCTGTCTGAGTAAGGTGTCTGCTCCCTGTCTGGGTCTGGGTATGGTGTCTGCTCCCTGTCTGGGTCTGTCTGCGTAAGGAGTCTGCTCCCTGTCTGGGTCTGGGTAAGGTGTCTGCTCCCTGTCTGGGTCTGGGTAAGGAGTCTGCACACTGTCTGGGTCTGTCTTGGTCTGGGTAACGTGTCTGCTGGTTAAGGTGTCTGCTCCCTTTCTGGGTCTGCGTAAGGAGTCTGCTCCCTGTCTGGGCCTGTCTGGGTAAGGAGTCTGGTCTCTGTCTGGGTCTGGGTAAGGTGTCTGCTCCCTGTCTGGGTCTGTCTGGGTAAGGTGTCTGCTCCCTGTCTGGGTCAGGGTAAGGTGTCTGCTCCCTGTCTGGATCTGGGTAAGGAGTCTGCTCTCTGTCTGGGTCTGGGTAAGGAGTCTGCTCCCTGTCTGGCTCTGGGTAAGGAGTCTGCTCCCTGTCTGGCTCTGGGTAAGGAGTCTGCTCCCTGTCTGGGTCTGTCTGGGTAAGGTGCCTGCTCCCTGTCTGGGTCTGTGTAAGGAGTCTGCTCCCTGTCTGGGTCTGTCTGGGTAAGGAGTCTGCTCCCTGTCTCGGTCTGTCTGTGTAAGGTGTCTGCTCCCTGTCTGTGTCTGTCTGGGTGAGGTGTCTGCTCCCTGTCTGTGTCTGACTGGGTAAGGAGTCTGCTCCCTGTCTGGGTCTGGGTAAGGTGTCTGCTCCCTGTCTGGGTCTGTCTGGGTAAGGTGTCTGCTCCCTGTCTGGGTCTGTCTGGGTAAGGTGTCTGTTCCCTGTCTGGGTCTGGGTAAGGTGTCTGCTCCCTGTCTGGGTCTGTCTAGGTAAGGTGTCTGCTCCCTGTCTGGGTCTGTCTGGGTAAGGTTTCTGTTCCCTGTCTGGGTCTGTCTGGGTAAGGTTTCTGTTCCCTGTCTGGGTCTGTCTGGGTAAGGTGTCTGCTCCCTGTCTGGCTCTCTCTGGGTAAGGTGTCTGCTCCCTGTCTGGGTCTGTCTTGGTAAGGAGTCTGCTCCCTGCCTGGGTCTGGGTAAGGTGTCTGCTCCCTGTCTGGGTCTGTCTGGGTAAGGTGTCTGCTCCCTGTCTGGGTCTGTCTGGGTAAGGTGTCTGCTCCCTGTCTGGGTCTGGGTAATGTGTCTGCTCCCTGTCTGGGTCTGTCTGGGTAAGGTGTCTGCTCTCTGTCTGGGTCTGGGTAACGTGTCTGCTCTCTGTCTGGGTCTGGGTAAGGAGTCTGCTCCCTGTCTGGTTCTGGGTAAGGTGTCTGCTCCCTGTCTGGGTCTGTCTGGGTAAGGAGTCTGCTCCCTGTCTGGGTCTGTCTGGGTAAGGTGTCTGCTCCCTGTCTGGGTCTGTCTGGGTAAGGTGTCTGCTCTCTCTCTGGGTCTGTCTGGGTAAGGAGTCTGGTCTCTGTCTGGGTCTGTCTGGGTAAGGTGTCTGCTGCCTGTCTGGGTCTGTCTGGGTGAGGTGTCTGCTCCCTGTCTGGGTCTGTCTGGGTAAGGTGTCTGCTCCCTGTCTGGATCTGTCTGGGTAAGGTGTCTGCTCCCTCTCTGGGTCTGTCTGGGTAAGGAGTCTGCTCCCTGTCTGGGTCTGTCTGGGTAAGGAGTCTGCTCCCCTCTGGGTCTGGGTAAGGTGTCTGCTCCCTGTCTGGGTCTGTCTGGGTAAGGTGTCTGCTCCCGGTCTGGGTCTGTCTGGGTAAGGAGTCTGCTCCCCTCTGGGTCTGGGTAAGGTGTCTGCTCCCGGTCTGGGTCTGTCTGGGTAAGGAGTCTGCTCCCTGTCTGGGTCTGTCTGGGTATGGAGTCTGCTCTCTCTCTGGGTCTGTCTGGGTAAGGAGTCTGCTCCCTGTCTGGGTCTGTGTAAGGTGTCTGCTCCCTGTCTGGGTCTGTCTGGGTAAGGTGTCTGCTCCCTGTCTGGGTCTGTCTGGGTAAGGAGTCTGCTCCCTGTCTGGATCTGAGTATGGAGTCTGCTCCGTGTCTGTGTCTGTCTGGGTAAGGTGTCTGCTCCCTGTCTGGGTCTGGGTAAGGAGTCTGCTCTCTGTCTGGGTCTGTCTGGGTAAGGTGTCTGCTCTCTCTCTGGGTCTGTCTGCGGAAGTGGTCTGGTCTCTGTCTTGGTCTGTCTGGGTAAGGTGTCTTCTCCCTGTCTGGGTCTGTCTGGGTAAGGTGTCTGCTCCCTGTCTGGGTCTGGGTAAGGAGTCTGCTCCCTGTCTGGATCTGGGTAAGGAGTCTGCTCCCTGTCTGGCTCTGTGTAAGGAGTCTGGTCCCTGTCTGCGTCTGTCTGGGTAAGGTGTCTGCTCCCTTTCTGGGTCTGCGTAAGGAGTCTGCTCCCTGTCTGGGCCTGTCTGGGTAAGGTGTCTGCTCCCTGTCTGGGTCTGTCTGGGTAAGGTGTCTGCTCCCTGTCTGGGTCTGGGTAAGGAGTCTGCTCCCTGTCTGGATCTGGGTAAGGAGTCTGCTCCCTGTCTGGCTCTGTGTAAGGAGTCTGGTCCCTGTCTGCGTCTGTCTGGGTAAGGTGTCTGCTCCCTTTCTGGGTCTGCGTAAGGAGTCTGCTCCCTGTCTGGGCCTGTCTGGGTAAGGAGTCTGGTGTCTGTCTGGGTCTGGGTAAGGTGTCTGCTCCCTGTCTAGGTCTGTCTGGGTAAGGTGTCTGCTCCCTGTCTGGGTCTGTCTGGGTAAGGTGTCTGCTCCCTGTCTGGGTCAGGGTAAGGTGTCTGCTCCCTGTCTGGGTCTGGGTAAGGAGTCTGCTCCCTGTCTGGATCTGGGTAAGGAGTCTGCTCCCTGTCTGGCTCTGTGTAAGGAGTCTGCTCCCTGTCTGGGTCTGTCTGGGTAAGGTGCCTGCTCCCTGTCTGGGTCTGTGTAAGGAGTCTGCTCCCTGTCTGGGTCTGTCTGGGTAAGGAGTCTGCTCCCTGTCTCGGTCTGTCTGTGTAAGGTGTCTGCTCCCTGTCTGGATCTGAGTAAGGAGTCTGCTCCCTGTCTGGGTCATGGTAAGGAGTCTGCTCCCTGTCTGGGTCTTTCTGGGTAAGGAGTCTGCTCCCTGTCTGGGTCTGTCTGGGTAAGGAGTCTGCTCCCTGTCTGGGTCTGTCTGGGTAAGGCGTTTGCTCCCTGTCTGGGTCTGGTTAAGGTGTCTGCTCCCTGTCTGGGTATGTCTGGGTAAGGAGTCTGGTCCCTGTCTGGGTCTGGGTAAGGTGTCTGGTCCCTGTCTGGGTCTGTCTGGGTAAGGAGTCTACTCTCTGTCTAGGTCTGGGTAAGGTGTCTGCTCCCTGTCTGGGTCTGCGTAAGGAGTCTGCTTCCTGTCTGGGTCTGTTTAAGGTGTCTGCTCCCTGTCTGGGTCTGTCTGGGTAAGGTGTCTGCTCCCTGTCTGGGTCTGTCTGGGTAAGGTGTCTGCTCCCTCTCTGGGTCTGTCTGGGTAAGGAGTCTGCTCCCTGTCTGGGTCTGTCTGGGTAAGGAGTCTGCTCCCCTCTGGGTCTGGGTAAGGTGTCTGCTCCCTGTCTGGGTCTGTCCGGGTAAGGTGTCTGCTCCCGGTCTGGGTCTGTCTGGGTAAGGAGTCTGCTCCCCTCTGGGTCTGGGTAAGGTGTCTGCTCCCGGTCTGGGTCTGTCTGGGTAAGGAGTCTGCTCCCTGTCTGGGTCTGTCTGGGTATGGAGTCTGCTCTCTCTCTGGGTCTGTCTGGGTAAGGAGTCTGCTCCCTGTCTGGGTCTGTGTAAGGTGTCTGCTCCCTGTCTGGGTCTGTCTGGGTAAGGTGTCTGCTCCCTGTCTGGGTCTGTCTGGGTAAGGAGTCTGCTCCCTGTCTGGATCTGAGTATGGAGTCTGCTCCGTGTCTGTGTCTGTCTGGGTAAGGTGTCTGCTCCCTGTCTGGGTCTGGGTAAGGAGTCTGCTCTCTGTCTGGGTCTGTCTGGGTAAGGTGTCTGCTCTCTCTCTGGGTCTGTCTGCGGAAGTGGTCTGGTCTCTGTCTTGGTCTGTCTGGGTAAGGTGTCTTCTCCCTGTCTGGGTCTGTCTGGGTAAGGTGTCTGCTCCCTGTCTGGGTCTGGGTAAGGAGTCTGCTCCCTGTCTGGATCTGGGTAAGGAGTCTGCTCCCTGTCTGGCTCTGTGTAAGGAGTCTGGTCCCTGTCTGCGTCTGTCTGGGTAAGGTGTCTGCTCCCTTTCTGGGTCTGCGTAAGGAGTCTGCTCCCTGTCTGGGCCTGTCTGGGTAAGGTGTCTGCTCCCTGTCTGGGTCTGTCTGGGTAAGGTGTCTGCTCCCTGTCTGGGTCTGGGTAAGGAGTCTGCTCCCTGTCTGGATCTGGGTAAGGAGTCTGCTCCCTGTCTGGCTCTGTGTAAGGAGTCTGGTCCCTGTCTGCGTCTGTCTGGGTAAGGTGTCTGCTCCCTTTCTGGGTCTGCGTAAGGAGTCTGCTCCCTGTCTGGGCCTGTCTGGGTAAGGAGTCTGGTGTCTGTCTGGGTCTGGGTAAGGTGTCTGCTCCCTGTCTAGGTCTGTCTGGGTAAGGTGTCTGCTCCCTGTCTGGGTCTGTCTGGGTAAGGTGTCTGCTCCCTGTCTGGGTCAGGGTAAGGTGTCTGCTCCCTGTCTGGGTCTGGGTAAGGAGTCTGCTCCCTGTCTGGATCTGGGTAAGGAGTCTGCTCCCTGTCTGGCTCTGTGTAAGGAGTCTGCTCCCTGTCTGGGTCTGTCTGGGTAAGGTGCCTGCTCCCTGTCTGGGTCTGTGTAAGGAGTCTGCTCCCTGTCTGGGTCTGTCTGGGTAAGGAGTCTGCTCCCTGTCTCGGTCTGTCTGTGTAAGGTGTCTGCTCCCTGTCTGGATCTGAGTAAGGAGTCTGCTCCCTGTCTGGGTCATGGTAAGGAGTCTGCTCCCTGTCTGGGTCTGTCTGGGTAAGGAGTCTGCTCCCTGTCTGGGTCTGTCTGGGTAAGGAGTCTGCTCCCTGTCTGGGTCTGTCTGGGTAAGGCGTTTGCTCCCTGTCTGGGTCTGGTTAAGGTGTCTGCTCCCTGTCTGGGTATGTCTGGGTAAGGAGTCTGGTCCCTGTCTGGGTCTGGGTAAGGTGTCTGGTCCCTGTCTGGGTCTGTCTGGGTAAGGAGTCTACTCTCTGTCTAGGTCTGGGTAAGGTGTCTGCTCCCTGTCTGGGTCTGCGTAAGGAGTCTGCTTCCTGTCTGGGTCTGTTTAAGGTGTCTGCTCCCTGTCTGGGTCTGTCTGGGTAAGGTGTCTGCTCCCTGTCTGGGTCTGTCTGGGTAAGGAGTCTACTCCCTGTCTAGGTCTGGGTAAGGAGTCTGCTCTCTGTCTGGGTTTGTCTGGGTAAGGTGTCTGCTCCCTGTCTGGGTCTGTCTGGGTAAGGAGTCTACTCCCTGTGTAGGTCTGGATAAGGTGTCTGCTCCCTGTCTGGGTCTGTCTGGGTAAGGAGTCTACTCCCTGTCTAGGTCTGGGTAAGGAGTCTGCTCTCTGTCTGGGTTTGTCTGGGTAAGGAGTCTGCTCCTTGTCTGGGTCTGTCTGGGTAAGGTGTCGACTCCCTGTCTGGGTCTGTCTGGGTAAGGTGTCTACTCCCTGTCTGGGTCTGGGTAAGGAGTCTGCTCCCTGTCTGGGTCTGTCTGGGTAAGGAGTCTGCTCCCTGTCTCGGTCTGTCTGTGTAAGGTGTCTGCTCCCTGTCTGGGTCTGGTTAAGGTGTCTGCTCCCTGTCTGGGTCTGTCTGTGTAAGGTGTCTGCTCCCTGTCTGGGTCTGGTTAAGGTGTCTGCTCCCTGTCTGGGTCTGTCTGGGTAAGGTGTCTGCTCCCTGTCTCGGTCTGTCTGTGTAAGGTGTCTGCTCCCTGTCTGGATCTGGGTAAGGAGTCTGCTCCCTGTCTGGGTCTGTCTGGGTAAGGTGTCTGCTCCCTGTCTGGGTCTGTCTGGGTAAGGAGTCTGCTCCCTGACTGGGTCTGTCTGGGTAAGGTGCCTGCTCCCTGTCTGGATCTGGGTAAGGAGTCTGCTCCCTGTCTGGGTCTGTCTGGGTAAGGAGTCTGCTCCCTGTCTCGTTCTGTCTGTGTAAGGTGTCTGCTCCCTGTCTGGATCTGGGTAAGGAGTCTGCTGCCTGTCTGGGTCTGGTTAAGGTGTCTGCTCCCTGTCAGGGTCTGTCTGGGTAAGGAGTCTGGTCCCTGTCTGGGTCTGTCTGGGTAAGATGTCTGCTCCATGTCTGGGTCTGGGTAAGGAGTCTGCTCCCTGTCTGGGTCTGGGTAAGGTGTCTGCTCCCTGTCTGGGTCTGTCTGGGTAAGGCGTTTGCTCCCTGTCTGGGCCTGGTTAAGGTGTCTGTTCCCTGTCTGGGTCTGTCTGGGTAAGGAGTCTGGTCCCTGTCTGGGTCTGGGTAAGGTGTCTCCCTGTCTGGGTCTGTCTGGGTAAGGAGTCTACTCCCTGTCTAGGTCTGGGTAAGGTGTCTGCTCCCTGCCTGGGTCTGCGTAAGGAGTCTGCTTCCTGTCTCGGTCTGGTTAAGGTGTCTGCTCCCTGTCTGGGTCTGTCTGGGTAAGGAGTCTGCTCCCTGTCTGGGTATGTCGGGGTAAGGAGTCTGCTCCCTGTCTGGGTCTGGGTAAGGAGTCTGCTCTCTGTCTGGGTCTGTCTGGGTAAGGTGTCTGCTCTCTGTCTGGGTCTGTCTGCGTAAGGGGTCTGCTCCCTGTCTGGGTCTGTGTAAGGAGTCTGCTCCCTGTCTGGGTCTGGGTAAGGAGTCTGCACACTGTCTGGGTCTGTCTTGGTCTGGGTAAGGAGTCTGCTGGTTAAGGTGTCTGCTCCCTGTCTGGGTCTGTCTGGGTAAGGTGTCTGCTCCCTGTCTGGGTCTGTCTGGGTAAGGAGTCTGCTCCCTGTCTCGGTCTGGGTCAGGAGTCTGCTCCCCGTCTGGGTCTGGGTAAGGTGTCTGCTCTCTGTCTGGGTCTGGGTAAGGTGTCTGGTCTCTGTCTGGGTCTGTCTGGGTCAGGAGTCTGCTCCCTGTCTGGGTGTGGGTAAGGAGTCTGGTCCCTGTCTGCGTCTGTCTGGGTAAGGTGTCTGCTCCCTTTCTGGGTCTGCGTAAGGTGTCTGCTCCCTGTCTGGGTCTGGGTAAGGAGTCTGCTCCCTGTCTGGGCCTGTCTGGGTAAGGAGTCTGGTGTCTGTCTGGGTCTGGGTAAGGTGTCTGCTCCCTGTCTGGGTCTGTCTGGGTAAGGTGTCTGCTCCCTGTCTGGGTCTGTCTGGGTAAGGTGTCTGCTCCCTGTCTGGGTCAGGGTAAGGTGTCTGCTCCCTGTCTGGGTCTGGGTAAGGAGTCTGCTCCCTGTCTGGATCTGGGTAAGGAGTCTGCTCCCTGTCTGGCTCTGTGTAAGGAGTCTGCTCCCTGTCTGGGTCTGTCTGGGTAAGGTGCCTGCTCCCTGTCTGGGTCTGTGTAAGGAGTCTGCTCCCTGTCTGGGTCTGTCTGGGTAAGGAGTCTGCTCCCTGTCTCGGTCTGTCTGTGTAAGGTGTCTGCTCCCTGTCTGGATCTGAGTAAGGAGTCTGCTCCCTGTCTGGGTCATGGTAAGGAGTCTGCTCCCTGTCTGGGTCTGTCTGGGTAAGGAGTCTGCTCCCTGTCTGGGTCTGTCTGGGTAAGGAGTCTGCTCCCTGTCTGGGTCTGTCTGGGTAAGGCGTTTGCTCCCTGTCTGGGTCTGGTTAAGGTGTCTGCTCCATGTCTGGGTATGTCTGGGTAAGGAGTCTGGTCCCTGTCTGGGTCTGGGTAAGGTGTCTGGTCCCTGTCTGGGTCTGTCTGGGTAAGGAGTCTACTCTCTGTCTAGGTCTGGGTAAGGTGTCTGCTCCCTGTCTGGGTCTGTCTGGGTAAGGAGTCTACTCCCTGTCTAGGTCTGGGTAAGGAGTCTGCTCTCTGTCTGGGTTTGTCTGGGTAAGGTGTCTGCTCCCTGTCTGGGTCTGTCTGGGTAAGGAGTCTACTCCCTGTGTAGGTCTGGATAAGGTGTCTGCTCCCTGTCTGGGTCTGTCTGGGTAAGGAGTCTACTCCCTGTCTAGGTCTGGGTAAGGAGTCTGCTCTCTGTCTGGGTTTGTCTGGGTAAGGAGTCTGCTCCTTGTCTGGGTCTGTCTGGGTAAGGTGTCGACTCCCTGTCTGGGTCTGTCTGGGTAAGGTGTCTACTCCCTGTCTGGGTCTGGGTAAGGAGTCTGCTCCCTGTCTGGGTCTGTCTGGGTAAGGAGTCTGCTCCCTGTCTCGGTCTGTCTGTGTAAGGTGTCTGCTCCCTGTCTGGGTCTGGGTAAGGTGTCTGCTCCCTGTCTGGGTCTGGGTAAGGAGTCTGCACGCTGTGTGGGTCTGTTTTGGTCTGGGTAAGGTGTCTGCTGGTTAAGGTGTCTGCTCCCTGTCTGGGTCTGTCTGGGTAAGGTGTCTGCTCCCTGTCTGGGTCTGTCTGGGTAAGGAGTCTGCTCCCTGTCTCGGTCTGGGTCAGGAGTCTGCTCCCCGTCTGGGTCTGGGTAAGGTGTCTGCTCTCTGTCTGGGTCTGGGTAAGGTGTCTGGTCTCTGTCTGGGTCTGTCTGGGTAAGGAGTCTGCTCCCTGTCTGGGTCTGGGTAAGGAGTCTGGTCCCTGTCTGCGTCTGTCTGGGTAAGGTGTCTGCTCCCTTTCTGGGTCTGCGTAAGGAGTCTGCTCCCTGTCTGGGCCTGTCTGGGTAAGGAGTCTGGTGTCTGTCTGGGTCTGGGTAAGGTGTCTGCTCCCTGTCTGGGTCTGTCTGGGTAAGGTTGTCTGCTCCCTGTCTGGGTCTGTCTGGGTAAGGTGTCTGCTCCCTGTCTGGGTCAGGGTAAGGTGTCTGCTCCCTGTCTGGGTCTGGGTAAGGAGTCTGCTCCCTGTCTGGCTCTGTGTAAGGAGTCTGGTCCCTGTCTGCGTCTGTCTGGGTAAGGTGTCTGCTCCCTTTCTGGGTCTGCGTAAGGAGTCTGCTCCCTGTCTGGGCCTGTCTGGGTAAGGAGTCTGGTGTCTGTCTGGGTCTGGGTAAGGTGTCTGCTCCCTGTCTGGGTCTGTCTGGGTAAGGTGTCTGCTCCCTGTCTGGGTCTGTCTGGGTAAGGTGTCTGCTCCCTGTTTGGGTCAGGGTAAGGTGTCTGCTCCCTGTCTGGGTCTGGGTAAGGAGTCTGCTCCCTGTCTGGATCTGGGTAAGGAGTCTGCTCCCTGTCTGGCTCTGTGTAAGGAGTCTGCTCCCTGTCTGGGTCTGTCTGGCTAAGGAGTCTGCTCCCTGTCTGGGTCTGTCTGGGTAAGGCGTTTGCTCCCTGTCTGGGTCTGGTTAAGGTGTCTGCTCCCTGTCTGGGTCTGTCTGGGTAAGGAGTCTGGTCCCTGTCTCGGTCTGGGTAAGGTGTCTGGTCCCTGTCTGGGTCTGTCTGGGTAAGGAGTCTACTCTCTGTCTAGGTCTGGGTAAGGTGTCTGCTCCCTGTCTGGGTCTGCGTAAGGAGTCTGCTTCCTGTCTGGGTCTTGTTAAGGTGTCTGCTCCCTGTCTGGGTCTGTCTGGGTAAGGTGTCTGCTCCCTGTCTGGGTCTGTCTGGGTAAGGAGTCTACTCCCTGTCTAGGTCTAGGTAAGGAGTCTGCTCTCTGTCTGGGTTTGTCTGGGTAAGGTGTCTGCTCCCTGTCTGGGTCTGTCTGGGTAAGGAGTCTACTCCCTGTGTAGGTCTGGGTAAGGTGTCTGCTCCCTGTCTGGGTCTGTCTGGGTAAGGAGTCTACTCCCTGTCTAGGTCTGGGTAAGGAGTCTGCTCTCTGTCTGGGTTTGTCTGGGTAAGGTGTCTGCTCCCTGTCTGGGTCTGTCTGGGTAAGGTGTCGACTCCCTGTCTGGGTCTGGGTAAGGAGTCTGCTCCCTGTGTGGATCTGGGTAAGGAGTCTGCTCTCTGTCTGGGTCTGGGTAAGGTGTCTGCTGGTTAAGGTGTCTGCTCCCTTTCTGCGTCTGCGTAAGGAGTCTGCTCCCTGTCTGGGCCTGTCTGGGTAAGGAGTCTGCTCCCTGTCTGGGTCAGGGTAAGGTGTCTGCTCCCTGTCTGGGTCTGTCTGGGTAAGGTGTCTGCTCCCTGTCTGGGTCTGGGTAAGGAGTCTGCTCCCTGTGTGGATCTGGGTAAGGAGTCTGCTCTCTGTCTGCGTCTGGGTAAGGTGTCTGCTGGTTAAGGTGTCTGCTCCCTTTCTGGGTCTGCGTAAGGAGTCTGCTCCCTGTCTGGGCCTGTCTGGGTAAGGAGTCTGCTCCCTGTGTGGGTCAGGGTAAGGTGTCTGCTCCCTGTCTGGGTCTGTCTGGGTAAGGTGTCTGCTCCCTGTCTGGGTCAGGGTAAGGTGTCTGCTCCCTGTCTGGATCTGGGTAAGGAGTCTGCTCTCTGTCTGGCTCTGGGTAAGGAGTCTGCTCCCTGTCTGGGTCTGTCTGGGTAAGATGCCTGCTCCCTGTCTGGGTCTGTGTAAGGAGTCTGCTCCCTTTCTGGGTCTGTCTGGGTAAGGAGTCTGCTCCCTGTCTCGGTCTGTCTGTGTAAGGTGTCTGCTCCCTGTCTGGATCTGAGTAAGGAGTCTGCTCCCTGTCTGGGTCTGGGTAAGGTGTCTGCTCCCTGTCTGGGTCTGTCTGGGTAAGGAGTCTGCTCCCTGTGTGGGTCTGTCTGGGTAAGGAGTCTGCTGCCTGTCTGGGTCTGGTTAAGGTGTCTGCTCCCTGTAAGGGTCTGGTTAAGGTGTCTGCTCCCTGTCTGGGTCTGTCTGGGTAAGGTGTCTGCTCCCTGTCTGGGTCTGTCTGGGTAAGGTGTCTACTCCCTGTCTAGGTCTGGGTAAGGAGTCTGCTCCTTGTCTTGGTTTGTCTGGGTAAGGTGTCTGCTCCCTGTCTGGGTCTGGTTATGGTGTCTACTCCCTGTCTGGGTCTGTCTGGGTAAGGAATCTCCTCCCTGTCTGGGGCTGGGAAAGGAGTCTGCTCCCTGTCTGGGTCTGTCTGGATAAGGAGTCTGGTCCTTGTCTGGGTCTGGGTAAGGTGTCTGCTCCCTGTCTGGGTCTGTCTGGGTAAGGAGTCTACTCCCTGTCTAGGTCTGGGTAAGGAGTCTGCTCTCTGTCTGGGTTTGTCTGGGTAAGGTGTCTGCTCCCTGTCTGGGTCTGTCTGGGTAAGGAGTCTACTCCCTGTCTAGGTCTGGGTAAGGTGTCTGCTCCCTGTCTGGGTCTGTCTAGGTAAGGAGTCTACTCCCTGTCTAGGTCTGGGTAAGGAGTCTGCTCTCTGTCTGGGTTTGTCTGGGTAAGGTGTCTGCTCCGTGTCTGGGTCTGTCTGGGTAAGGTGTCGACTCCCTGTCTGGGTCTGTCTGGGTAAGGTGTCTACTCCCTGTCTGAGTCTGGGTAAGGAGTCTACTCCCTGTCTGGGTCTGGGTAAAGACTCTGCTCCCTGTCTGGGTCTGGGTAAGGTGTCTGCTCCCTGTCTGGGTAAGGAGTCTGCTCCCTGTCTGGGTCTGTCTGGGTAAGGAGTCTGCTCCCTGTCTGGGTCTGGGTAAGGTGTCTGCTCCCTGTCTGGGTCTGACTGGGTAAGGTGTCTGCTCCCTGTCTGGGTCTGTCTGGGTAAGGTGTCTTTTCCCTGTCTGGGTCTGGGTAAGGAGTCTGCTCCCTGTCTGGGTCTGGGTAAGGTGTCTGCTCCCTGTCTGGGTCTGTCTGGGTAAGGAGTCGTCTCCCTGTCTGGGTCTGCCTAATTCCTGGGTAAGGTGTCTGCCCTCTGTCTGGGTAAGGTGTCTGCTCCCTGTCTGGGTCTGGGTAAGGTGTCTGCTCCCTGTCTGGGTCTGGGTATGCTGTCTGCTCCCTGTCTGGGTCTGTCTGCGTAAGGAGTCTGCTCCCTGTCTGGGTCTGGGTAAGGTGTCTGCTCCCTGTCTGGGTCTGTCTGGGTAAGGTGCCTGCTCCCTGTCTGGGTCTGGGTAAGGAGTCTGCTCCCTGTCTGGGTCTGGGTCAGGTGTCTGCTCCCTGTCTGGGTCTGTTGGGTAAGGTGTCTGAATCCTGTCTGGGTCTGTCTGGGTAAGGTGTCTGCTCTCTCTCTGGGTCTGTCTGGGTAAGGAGTCTGGTCTCTGTCTGGGTAAGGTGTCTGCTCCCTGTCTGGGTAAGGTGTCTGCTCCCTGTCTGGGTCTGTCTGGGTAAGGTCTCTGCTCCCTGCCTGTGTCTGGGTTAGGTGTCTGCTCCCTGTTTGGGTCTGTCTGGGTAAGGAGTCTGCTCCCTGTCTGGGTCTGGGTAAGGTGTCTGCTCCCTGTCTGGGTCTGTCTGGGTAAGGTGTCTGCTCCCTGTCTGGGTCTGTCTGTGTAAGGAGTCTGCTCCCTGTCTGAGTCTGGGTTAGGTGTCTACTCCCTGTCTGGGTCTGTCTGGGTAAGGTGTCTGCTCCCGGTCTGGGTCTGTCTGGATATGGAGTCTGCTCCCTGTCTGGGTCTGTGTAAGGTGTCTGCTCCCTGTCTGGGTCTGTCTGGGTAAGGTGTCTGCTCCCTGTCTGGGTCTGTCTGGGTAAGGAGTCTACTCCCTGTCTAGGTCTGGGTAAGGAGTCTGCTCTCTGTCTGGGTTTGTCTGGGTAAGGTGTCTGCTCCCTGTCTGGGTCTGTCTGGGTAAGGTGTCGACTCCCTGTCTGGGTCTGTCTGGGAAAGGAGTCTGCTCCCTGTCTGGGTATGTCTGGGTAAGGAGTCTGCTCCCTGTCTGGGTCTGGGTAAGGAGTCTGCTCTCTGTCTGGGTCTGTCTGGGTAAGGTGTCTGCTCTCTGTCTGGGTCTGTCTGAGTAAGGTGTCTGCTCCCTGTCTGGGTCTGGGTAAGGAGTCTGCTCTCTGTCTGGGTCTGTCTGGGTAAGGTGTCTGCTCTCTGTCTGGGTCTGTCTGAGTAAGGTGTCTGCTCCCTGTCTGGGTCTGGGTATGGTGTCTGCTCCCTGTCTGGGTCTGTCTGCGTAAGGAGTCTGCTCCCTGTCTGGGTATGGGTAAGGTGTCTGCTCCCTGTCTGGGTCTGGGTAAGGAGTCTGCACACTGTCTGGGTCTGTCTTGGTCTGGGTAACGTGTCTGCTGGTTAAGGTGTCTGCTCCCTTTCTGGGTCTGCGTAAGGAGTCTGCTCCCTGTCTGGGCCTGTCTGGGTAAGGAGTCTGGTCTCTGTCTGGGTCTGGGTAAGGTGTCTGCTCCCTGTCTGGGTCTGTCTGGGTAAGGTGTCTGCTCCCTGTCTGGGTCAGGGTAAGGTGTCTGCTCCCTGTCTGGATCTGGGTAAGGAGTCTGCTCTCTGTCTGGGTCTGGGTAAGGAGTCTGCTCCCTGTCTGGCTCTGGGTAAGGAGTCTGCTCCCTGTCTGGCTCTGGGTAAGGAGTCTGCTCCCTGTCTGGGTCTGTCTGGGTAAGGTGCCTGCTCCCTGTCTGGGTCTGTGTAAGGAGTCTGCTCCCTGTCTGGGTCTGTCTGGGTAAGGAGTCTGCTCCCTGTCTCGGTCTGTCTGTGTAAGGTGTCTGCTCCCTGTCTGTGTCTGTCTGGGTGAGGTGTCTGCTCCCTGTCTGTGTCTGACTGGGTAAGGAGTCTGCTCCCTGTCTGGGTCTGGGTAAGGTGTCTGCTCCCTGTCTGGGTCTGTCTGGGTAAGGTGTCTGCTCCCTGTCTGGGTCTGTCTGGGTAAGGTGTCTGTTCCCTGTCTGGGTCTGGGTAAGGTGTCTGCTCCCTGTCTGGGTCTGTCTAGGTAAGGTGTCTGCTCCCTGTCTGGGTCTGTCTGGGTAAGGTTTCTGTTCCCTGTCTGGGTCTGTCTGGGTAAGGTTTCTGTTCCCTGTCTGGGTCTGTCTGGGTAAGGTGTCTGCTCCCTGTCTGGGTCTGTCTGGGTAAGGTGTCTGCTCCCTGTCTGGGTCTGTCTTGGTAAGGAGTCTGCTCCCTGCCTGGGTCTGGGTAAGGTGTCTGCTCCCTGTCTGGGTCTGTCTGGGTAAGGTGTCTGCTCCCTGTCTGGGTCTGTCTGGGTAAGGTGTCTGCTCCCTGTCTGGGTCTGGGTAATGTGTCTGCTCCCTGTCTGGGTCTGTCTGGGTAAGGTGTCTGCTCTCTGTCTGGGTCTGGGTAACATGTCTGCTCTCTGTCTGGGTCTGGGTAAGGAGTCTGCTCCCTGTCTGGTTCTGGGTAAGGTGTCTGCTCCCTGTCTGGGTCTGTCTGGGTAAGGTGTCTGCTGCCTGTCTGGGTCTGTCTGGGTGAGGTGTCTGCTCCCTGTCTGGGTCTGTCTGGGTAAGGTGTCTGCTCCCTGTCTGGGTCTGTCTGGGTAAGGTGTCTGCTCCCTCTCTGGGTCTGTCTGGGTAAGGAGTCTGCTCCCTGTCTGGGTCTGTCTGGGTAAGGAGTCTGCTCCCCTCTGGGTCTGGGTAAGGTGTCTGCTCCCTGTCTGGGTCTGTCTGGGTAAGGTGTCTGCTCCCGGTCTGGGTCTGTCTGGGTAAGGAGTCTGCTCCCCTCTGGGTCTGGGTAAGGTGTCTGCTCCCGGTCTGGGTCTGTCTGGGTAAGGAGTCTGCTCCCTGTCTGGGTCTGTCTGGGTATGGAGTCTGCTCTCTCTCTGGGTCTGTCTGGGTAAGGAGTCTGCTCCCTGTCTGGGTCTGTGTAAGGTGTCTGCTCCCTGTCTGGGTCTGTCTGGGTAAGGTGTCTGCTCCCTGTCTGGGTCTGTCTGGGTAAGGAGTCTGCTCCCTGTCTGGATCTGAGTATGGAGTCTGCTCCGTGTCTGTGTCTGTCTGGGTAAGGTGTCTGCTCCCTGTCTGGGTCTGGGTAAGGAGTCTGCTCTCTGTCTGGGTCTGTCTGGGTAAGGAGTCTGCTCCCTGTCTGGGTCTGTCTGGGTAAGGTGTCTGCTCCCTGTCTGGGTCTGTCTGGGTAAGGTGTCTGCTCTCTCTCTGGGTCTGTCTGGGTAAGGAGTCTGGTCTCTGTCTGGGTCTGTCTGGGTAAGGTGTCTGCTGCCTGTCTGGGTCTGTCTGGGTGAGGTGTCTGCTCCCTGTCTGGGTCTGTCTGGGTAAGGTGTCTGCTCCCTGTCTGGGTCTGTCTGGGTAAGGTGTCTGCTCCCTCTCTGGGTCTGTCTGGGTAAGGAGTCTGCTCCCTGTCTGGGTCTGTCTGGGTAAGGAGTGTGCTCCCCTCTGGGTCTGGGTAAGGTGTCTGCTCCCTGTCTGGGTCTGTCTGGGTAAGGTGTCTGCTCCCGGTCTGGGTCTGTCTGGGTAAGGAGTCTGCTCCCCTCTGGGTCTGGGTAAGGTGTCTGCTCCCTGTCTGGGTCTGTCTGGGTATGGAGTCTGCTCTCTCTCTGGGTCTGTCTGGGTAAGGAGTCTGCTCCCTGTCTGGGTCTGTGTAAGGTGTCTGCTCCCTGTCTGGGTCTGTCTGGGTAAGGTGTCTGCTCCCTGTCTGGGTCTGTCTGGGTAAGGAGTCTGCTCCCTGTCTGGATCTGAGTATGGAGTCTGCTCCGTGTCTGTGTCTGTCTGGGTAAGGTGTCTGCTCCCTGTCTGGGTCTGGGTAAGGAGTCTGCTCTCTGTCTGGGTCTGTCTGGGTAAGGTGTCTGCTCTCTCTCTGGGTCTGTCTGCGGAAGTGGTCTGGTCTCTGTCTTGGTCTGTCTGGGTAAGGTGTCTTCTCCCTGTCTGGGTCTGTCTGGGTAAGGTGTCTGCTCCCTGTCTGGGTCTGGGTAAGGAGTCTGCTCCCTGTCTGGATCTGGGTAAGGAGTCTGCTCCCTGTCTGGCTCTGTGTAAGGAGTCTGGTCCCTGTCTGCGTCTGTCTGGGTAAGGTGTCTGCTCCCTTTCTGGGTCTGCGTAAGGAGTCTGCTCCCTGTCTGGGCCTGTCTGGGTAAGGTGTCTGCTCCCTGTCTGGGTCTGTCTGGGTAAGGTGTCTGCTCCCTGTCTGGGTCTGGGTAAGGAGTCTGCTCCCTGTCTGGATCTGGGTAAGGAGTCTGCTCCCTGTCTGGCTCTGTGTAAGGAGTCTGGTCCCTGTCTGCGTCTGTCTGGGTAAGGTGTCTGCTCCCTTTCTGGGTCTGCGTAAGGAGTCTGCTCCCTGTCTGGGCCTGTCTGGGTAAGGAGTCTGGTGTCTGTCTGGGTCTGGGTAAGGTGTCTGCTCCCTGTCTAGGTCTGTCTGGGTAAGGTGTCTGCTCCCTGTCTGGGTCTGTCTGGGTAAGGTGTCTGCTCCCTGTCTGGGTCAGGGTAAGGTGTCTGCTCCCTGTCTGGGTCTGGGTAAGGAGTCTGCTCCCTGTCTGGATCTGGGTAAGGAGTCTGCTCCCTGTCTGGCTCTGTGTAAGGAGTCTGCTCCCTGTCTGGGTCTGTCTGGGTAAGGTGCCTGCTCCCTGTCTGGGTCTGTGTAAGGAGTCTGCTCCCTGTCTGGGTCTGTCTGGGTAAGGAGTCTGCTCCCTGTCTCGGTCTGTCTGTGTAAGGTGTCTGCTCCCTGTCTGGATCTGAGTAAGGAGTCTGCTCCCTGTCTGGGTCATGGTAAGGAGTCTGCTCCCTGTCTGGGTCTGTCTGGGTAAGGAGTCTGCTCCCTGTCTGGGTCTGTCTGGGTAAGGAGTCTGCTCCCTGTCTGGGTCTGTCTGGGTAAGGCGTTTGCTCCCTGTCTGGGTCTGGTTAAGGTGTCTGCTCCCTGTCTGGGTATGTCTGGGTAAGGAGTCTGGTCCCTGTCTGGGTCTGGGTAAGGTGTCTGGTCCCTGTCTGGGTCTGTCTGGGTAAGGAGTCTACTCTCTGTCTAGGTCTGGGTAAGGTGTCTGCTCCCTGTCTGGGTCTGCGTAAGGAGTCTGCTTCCTGTCTGGGTCTGTTTAAGGTGTCTGCTCCCTGTCTGGGTCTGTCTGGGTAAGGTGTCTGCTCCCTGTCTGGGTCTGTCTGGGTAAGGAGTCTACTCCCTGTCTAGGTCTGGGTAAGGAGTCTGCTCTCTGTCTGGGTTTGTCTGGGTAAGGTGTCTGCTCCCTGTCTGGGTCTGTCTGGGTAAGGAGTCTACTCCCTGTGTAGGTCTGGATAAGGTGTCTGCTCCCTGTCTGGGTCTGTCTGGGTAAGGAGTCTACTCCCTGTCTAGGTCTGGGTAAGGAGTCTGCTCTCTGTCTGGGTTTGTCTGGGTAAGGAGTCTGCTCCTTGTCTGGGTCTGTCTGGGTAAGGTGTCGACTCCCTGTCTGGGTCTGTCTGGGTAAGGTGTCTACTCCCTGTCTGGGTCTGGGTAAGGAGTCTGCTCCCTGTCTGGGTCTGTCTGGGTAAGGAGTCTGCTCCCTGTCTGGGTCTGGCTAATTCCTGGGTAAGGTGTCTGCCCTCTGTCTGGGTCTGTCTGGGTCAGGTGTCTGCTCCCTGTCTCGGTCTGTCTGTGTAAGGTGTCTGCTCCCTGTCTGGATCTGGGTAAGGAGTCTGCTCCCTGTCTGGGTCTGTCTGGGTAAGGTGTCTGCTCCCTGTCTGGGTCTGTCTGGGTAAGGAGTCTGCTCCCTGTCTGGGTCTGTCTGGGTAAGGTGCCTGCTCCCTGTCTGGATCTGGGTAAGGAGTCTGCTCCCTGTCTGGGTCTGTCTGGGTAAGGAGTCTGCTCCCTGTCTCGTTCTGTCTGTGTAAGGTGTCTGCTCCCTGTCTGGATCTGGGTAAGGGGTCTGCTGCCTGTCTGGGTCTGGTTAAGGTGTCTGCTCCCTGTCAGGGTCTGTCTGGGTAAGGAGTCTGGTCCCTGTCTGGGTCTGTCTGGGTAAGATGTCTGCTCCATGTCTGGGTCTGGGTAAGGAGTCTGCTCCCTGTCTGGGTCTGGGTAAGGTGTCTGCTCCCTGTCTGGGTCTGTCTGGGTAAGGCGTTTGCTCCCTGTCTGGGCCTGGTTAAGGTGTCTGTTCCCTGTCTGGGTCTGTCTGGGTAAGGAGTCTGGTCCCTGTCTGGGTCTGGGTAAGGTGTCTCCCTGTCTGGGTCTGTCTGGGTAAGGAGTCTACTCCCTGTCTAGGTCTGGGTAAGGTGTCTGCTCCCTGCCTGGGTCTGCGTAAGGAGTCTGCTTCCTGTCTCGGTCTGGTTAAGGTGTCTGCTCCCTGTCTGGGTCTGTCTGGGTAAGGAGTCTGCTCCCTGTCTGGGTATGTCGGGGTAAGGAGTCTGCTCCCTGTCTGGGTCTGGGTAAGGAGTCTGCTCTCTGTCTGGGTCTGTCTGGGTAAGGTGTCTGCTCTCTGTCTGGGTCTGTCTGAGTAAGGTGTCTGCTCCCTGTCTGGGTCTGGGTATGGTGTCTGCTCCCTGTCTGGGTCTGTCTGCGTAAGGGGTCTGCTCCCTGTCTGGGTCTGTGTAAGGAGTCTGCTCCCTGTCTGGGTCTGGGTAAGGAGTCTGCACACTGTCTGGGTCTGTCTTGGTCTGGGTAAGGAGTCTGCTGGTTAAGGTGTCTGCTCCCTGTCTGGGTCTGTCTGGGTAAGGTGTCTGCTCCCTGTCTGGGTCTGTCTGGGTAAGGAGTCTGCTCCCTGTCTCGGTCTGGGTCAGGAGTCTGCTCCCCGTCTGGGTCTGGGTAAGGTGTCTGCTCTCTGTCTGGGTCTGGGTAAGGTGTCTGGTCTCTGTCTGGGTCTGTCTGGGTCAGGAGTCTGCTCCCTGTCTGGGTCTGGGTAAGGAGTCTGGTCCCTGTCTGCGTCTGTCTGGGTAAGGTGTCTGCTCCCTTTCTGGGTCTGCGTAAGGTGTCTGCTCCCTGTCTGGGTCTGGGTAAGGAGTCTGCTCCCTGTCTGGATCTGGGTAAGGAGTCTGCTCCCTGTCTGGCTCTGTGTAAGGAGTCTGGTCCCTGTCTGCGTCTGTCTGGGTAAGGTGTCTGCTCCCTTTCTGGGTCTGCGTAAGGAGTCTGCTCCCTGTCTGGGCCTGTCTGGGTAAGGAGTCTGGTGTCTGTCTGGGTCTGGGTAAGGTGTCTGCTCCCTGTCTGGGTCTGTCTGGGTAAGGTGTCTGCTCCCTGTCTGGGTCTGTCTGGGTAAGGTGTCTGCTCCCTGTCTGGGTCAGGGTAAGGTGTCTGCTCCCTGTCTGGGTCTGGGTAAGGAGTCTGCTCCCTGTCTGGATCTGGGTAAGGAGTCTGCTCCCTGTCTGGCTCTGTGTAAGGAGTCTGCTCCCTGTCTGGGTCTGTCTGGGTAAGGTGCCTGCTCCCTGTCTGGGTCTGTGTAAGGAGTCTGCTCCCTGTCTGGGTCTGTCTGGGTAAGGAGTCTGCTCCCTGTCTCGGTCTGTCTGTGTAAGGTGTCTGCTCCCTGTCTGGATCTGAGTAAGGAGTCTGCTCCCTGTCTGGGTCATGGTAAGGAGTCTGCTCCCTGTCTGGGTCTGTCTGGGTAAGGAGTCTGCTCCCTGTCTGGGTCTGTCTGGGTAAGGAGTCTGCTCCCTGTCTGGGTCTGTCTGGGTAAGGCGTTTGCTCCCTGTCTGGGTCTGGTTAAGGTGTCTGCTCCCTGTCTGGGTATGTCTGGGTAAGGAGTCTGGTCCCTGTCTGGGTCTGGGTAAGGTGTCTGGTCCCTGTCTGGGTCTGTCTGGGTAAGGAGTCTACTCTCTGTCTAGGTCTGGGTAAGGTGTCTGCTCCCTGTCTGGGTCTGTCTGGGTAAGGAGTCTACTCCCTGTCTAGGTCTGGGTAAGGAGTCTGATCTCTGTCTGGGTTTGTCTGGGTAAGGTGTCTGCTCCCTGTCTGGGTCTGTCTGGGTAAGGAGTCTACTCCCTGTGTAGGTCTGGATAAGGTGTCTGCTCCCTGTCTGGGTCTGTCTGGGTAAGGAGTCTACTCCCTGTCTAGGTCTGGGTAAGGAGTCTGCTCTCTGTCTGGGTTTGTCTGGGTAATGAGTCTGCTCCTTGTCTGGGTCTGTCTGGGTAAGGTGTCGACTCCCTGTCTGGGTCTGTCTGGGTAAGGTGTCTACTCCCTGTCTGGGTCTGGGTAAGGAGTCTGCTCCCTGTCTGGGTCTGTCTGGGTAAGGAGTCTGCTCCCTGTCTCGGTCTGTCTGTGTAAGGTGTCTGCTCCCTGTCTGGGTCTGGGTAAGGTGTCTGCTCCCTTTCTGGGTCTGCGTAAGGAGTCTGCTCCCTGTCTGGGCCTGTCTGGGTAAGGAGTCTGGTGTCTGTCTGGGTCTGGGTAAGGTGTCTGCTCCCTGTCTGGGTCTGTCTGGGTAAGGTGTCTGCTCCCTGTCTGGGTCTGTCTGGGTAAGGTGTCTGCTCCCTGTCTGGGTCAGGGTAAGGTGTCTGCTCCCTGTCTGGGTCTGGGTAAGGAGTCTGCTCCCTGTCTGGATCTGGGTAAGGAGTCTGCTCCCTGTCTGGCTCTGTGTAAGGAGTCTGCTCCCTGTCTGGGTCTGTCTGGGTAAGGTGCCTGCTCCCTGTCTGGGTCTGTGTAAGGAGTCTGCTCCCTGTCTGGGTCTGTCTGGGTAAGGAGTCTGCTCCCTGTCTCGGTCTGTCTGTGTAAGGTGTCTGCTCCCTGTCTGGATCTGAGTAAGGAGTCTGCTCCCTGTCTGGGTCATGGTAAGGAGTCTGCTCCCTGTCTGGGTCTGTCTGGGTAAGGAGTCTGCTCCCTGTCTGGGTCTGTCTGGGTAAGGAGTCTGCTCCCTGTCTGGGTCTGTCTGGGTAAGGCGTTTGCTCCCTGTCTGGGTCTGGTTAAGGTGTCTGCTCCCTGTCTGGGTATGTCTGGGTAAGGAGTCTGGTCCCTGTCTGGGTCTGGGTAAGGTGTCTGGTCCCTGTCTGGGTCTGTCTGGGTAAGGAGTCTACTCTCTGTCTAGGTCTGGGTAAGGTGTCTGCTCCCTGTCTGGGTCTGTCTGGGTAAGGAGTCTACTCCCTGTCTAGGTCTGGGTAAGGAGTCTGCTCTCTGTCTGGGTTTGTCTGGGTAAGGTGTCTGCTCCCTGTCTGGGTCTGTCTGGGTAAGGAGTCTACTCCCTGTGTAGGTCTGGATAAGGTGTCTGCTCCCTGTCTGGGTCTGTCTGGGTAAGGAGTCTACTCCCTGTCTAGGTCTGGGTAAGGAGTCTGCTCTCTGTCTGGGTTTGTCTGGGTAATGAGTCTGCTCCTTGTCTGGGTCTGTCTGGGTAAGGTGTCGACTCCCTGTCTGGGTCTGTCTGGGTAAGGTGTCTACTCCCTGTCTGGGTCTGGGTAAGGAGTCTGCTCCCTGTCTGGGTCTGTCTGGGTAAGGAGTCTGCTCCCTGTCTCGGTCTGTCTGTGTAAGGTGTCTGCTCCCTGTCTGGGTCTGGGTAAGGTGTCTGCTCCCTGTCTGGGTCTGGGTAAGGAGTCTGCACACTGTGTGGGTCTGTTTTGGTCTGGGTAAGGTGTCTGCTGGTTAAGGTGTCTGCTCCCTGTCTGGGTCTGTCTGGGTAAGGTGTCTGCTCCCTGTCTGGGTCTGTCTGGGTAAGGAGTCTGCTCCCTGTCTCGGTCTGGGTCAGGAGTCTGCTCCCCGTCTGGGTCTGGGTAAGGTGTCTGCTCTCTGTCTGGGTCTGGGTAAGGTGTCTGGTCTCTGTCTGGGTCTGTCTGGGTAAGGAGTCTGCTCCCTGTCTGGGTCTGGGTAAGGAGTCTGGTCCCTGTCTGCGTCTGTCTGGGTAAGGTGTCTGCTCCCTTTCTGGGTCTGCGTAAGGAGTCTGCTCCCTGTCTGGGCCTGTCTGGGTAAGGAGTCTGGTGTCTGTCTGGGTCTGGGTAAGCTGTCTGCTCCTTGTCTGGGTCTGTCTGGGTAAGGTGTCTGCTCCCTGTCTGGGTCTGTCTGGGTAAGGTGTCTGCTCCCTGTCTGGGTCAGGGTAAGGTGTCTGCTCCCTGTCTGGGTCTGGGTAAGGAGTCTGCTCCCTGTCTGGCTCTGTGTAAGGAGTCTGGTCCCTGTCTGCGTCTGTCTGGGTAAGGTGTCTGCTCCCTTTCTGGGTCTGCGTAAGGAGTCTGCTCCCTGTCTGGGCCTGTCTGGGTAAGGAGTCTGGTGTCTGTCTGGGTCTGGGTAAGGTGTCTGCTCCCTGTCTGGGTCTGTCTGGGTAAGGTGTCTGCTCCCTGTCTGGGTCTGTCTGGGTAAGGTGTCTGCTCCCTGTCTGGGTCAGGGTAAGGTGTCTGCTCCCTGTCTGGGTCTGGGTAAGGAGTCTGCTCCCTGTCTGGATCTGGGTAAGGAGTCTGCTCCCTGTCTGGCTCTGTGTAAGGAGTCTGCTCCCTGTCTGGGTCTGTCTGGCTAAGGAGTCTGCTCCCTGTCTGGGTCTGTCTGGGTAAGGCGTTTGCTCCCTGTCTGGGTCTGGTTAAGGTGTCTGCTCCCTGTCTGGGTCTGTCTGGGTAAGGAGTCTGGTCCCTGTCTCGGTCTGGGTAAGGTGTCTGGTCCCTGTCTGGGTCTGTCTGGGTAAGGAGTCTACTCTCTGTCTAGGTCTGGGTAAGGTGTCTGCTCCCTGTCTGGGTCTGCGTAAGGAGTCTGCTTCCTGTCTGGGTCTTGTTAAGGTGTCTGCTCCCTGTCTGGGTCTGTCTGGGTAAGGTGTCTGCTCCCTGTCTGGGTCTGTCTGGGTAAGGAGTCTACTCCCTGTCTAGGTCTGGGTAAGGAGTCTGCTCTCTGTCTGGGTTTGTCTGGGTAAGGTGTCTGCTCCCTGTCTGGGTCTGTCTGGGTAAGGAGTCTACTCCCTGTGTAGGTCTGGGTAAGGTGTCTGCTCCCTGTCTGGGTCTGTCTGGGTAAGGAGTCTACTCCCTGTCTAGGTCTGGGTAAGGAGTCTGCTCTCTGTCTGGGTTTGTCTGGGTAAGGTGTCTGCTCCCTGTCTGGGTCTGTCTGGGTAAGGTGTCGACTCCCTGTCTGGGTCTGGGTAAGGAGTCTGCTCCCTGTGTGGATCTGGGTAAGGAGTCTGCTCTCTGTCTGGGTCTGGGTAAGGTGTCTGCTGGTTAAGGTGTCTGCTCCCTTTCTGGGTCTGCGTAAGGAGTCTGCTCCCTGTCTGGGCCTGTCTGGGTAAGGAGTCTGCTCCCTGTCTGGGTCAGGGTAAGGTGTCTGCTCCCTGTCTGGGTCTGTCTGGGTAAGGTGTCTGCTCCCTGTCTGGGTCTGGGTAAGGAGTCTGCTCCCTGTGTGGATCTGGGTAAGGAGTCTGCTCTCTGTCTGCGTCTGGGTAAGGTGTCTGCTGGTTAAGGTGTCTGCTCCCTTTCTGGGTCTGCGTAAGGAGTCTGCTCCCTGTCTGGGCCTGTCTGGGTAAGGAGTCTGCTCCCTGTGTGGGTCAGGGTAAGGTGTCTGCTCCCTGTCTGGGTCTGTCTGGGTAAGGTGTCTGCTCCCTGTCTGGGTCAGGGTAAGGTGTCTGCTCCCTGTCTGGATCTGGGTAAGGAGTCTGCTCTCTGTCTGGCTCTGGGTAAGGAGTCTGCTCCCTGTCTGGGTCTGTCTGGGTAAGATGCCTGCTCCCTGTCTGGGTCTGTGTAAGGAGTCTGCTCCCTTTCTGGGTCTGTCTGGGTAAGGAGTCTGCTCCCTGTCTCGGTCTGTCTGTGTAAGGTGTCTGCTCCCTGTCTGGATCTGAGTAAGGAGTCTGCTCCCTGTCTGGGTCTGGGTAAGGTGTCTGCTCCCTGTCTGGGTCTGTCTGGGTAAGGAGTCTGCTCCCTGTGTGGGTCTGTCTGGGTAAGGAGTCTGCTGCCTGTCTGGGTCTGGTTAAGGTGTCTGCTCCCTGTAAGGGTCTGGTTAAGGTGTCTGCTCCCTGTCTGGGTCTGTCTGGGTAAGGTGTCTGCTCCCTGTCTGGGTCTGTCTGGGTAAGGTGTCTACTCCCTGTCTAGGTCTGGGTAAGGAGTCTGCTCCTTGTCTTGGTTTGTCTGGGTAAGGTGTCTGCTCCCTGTCTGGGTCTGGTTATGGTGTCTACTCCCTGTCTGGGTCTGTCCGGGTAAGGAATCTCCTCCCTGTCTGGGGCTGGGAAAGGAGTCTGCTCCCTGTCTGGGTCTGTCTGGATAAGGAGTCTGGTCCTTGTCTGGGTCTGGGTAAGGTGTCTGCTCCCTGTCTGGGTCTGTCTGGGTAAGGAGTCTACTCCCTGTCTAGGTCTGGGTAAGGAGTCTGCTCTCTGTCTGGGTTTGTCTGGGTAAGGTGTCTGCTCCCTGTCTGGGTCTGTCTGGGTAAGGAGTCTACTCCCTGTCTAGGTCTGGGTAAGGTGTCTGCTCCCTGTCTGGGTCTGTCTAGGTAAGGAGTCTACTCCCTGTCTAGGTCTGGGTAAGGAGTCTGCTCTCTGTCTGGGTTTGTCTGGGTAAGGTGTCTGCTCCCTGTCTGGGTCTGTCTGGGTAAGGTGTCGACTCCCTGTCTGGGTCTGTCTGGGTAAGGTGTCTACTCCCTGTCTGAGTCTGGGTAAGGAGTCTACTCCCTGTCTGGGTCTGGGTAAAGACTCTGCTCCCTGTCTGGGTCTGGGTAAGGTGTCTGCTCCCTGTCTGGGTAAGGAGTCTGCTCCCTGTCTGGGTCTGTCTGGGTAAGGAGTCTGCTCCCTGTCTGGGTCTGGGTAAGGTGTCTGCTCCCTGTCTGGGTCTGACTGGGTAAGGTGTCTGCTCCCTGTCTGGGTCTGTCTGGGTAAGGTGTCTTTTCCCTGTCTGGGTCTGGGTAAGGAGTCTGCTCCCTGTCTGGGTCTGGGTAAGGTGTCTGCTCCCTGTCTGGGTCTGTCTGGGTAAGGAGTCGTCTCCCTGTCTGGGTCTGCCTAATTCCTGGGTAAGGTGTCTGCCCTCTGTCTGGGTAAGGTGTCTGCTCCCTGTCTGGGTCTGGGTAAGGTGTCTGCTCCCTCTCTGGGTCTGGGTATGCTGTCTGCTCCCTGTCTGGGTCTGTCTGCGTAAGGAGTCTGCTCCCTGTCTGGGTCTGGGTAAGGTGTCTGCTCCCTGTCTGGGTCTGTCTGGGTGAGGTATCTGCTCCCTGTCGGGGTCTGTCTGGGTAAGGTGTCTGCTCCATGTCTGGGTCTGGGTAAGGTGTCTGCTCCCTGTCTGGGTCTGGGTAAGGAGTCTGCTCCCTGTCTGGATCTGGGTAAGGAGTCTGCTCTCTGTCTGGGTCTGTCTGGGTAAGGTGTCTGTTCCCTGTCTGGGTCTGTGTAAGGAGTCTGCTCCCTGTCTGGGTCTGAGTAAGGTGTCTGCTCCCTGTCTGGGTCTGGGTAAGGAGTCTGCTCTCTGTCTGTGTCTGTCTGGGTAAGGTGTCTGCTCTCTGTCTGGGTAAGGTGTCTGCTCTCTCTCTGGGTCTGTCTGGGTAAGGAGTCTGCTCCCTCTCTGGGTCTGGGTTAGGTGTCTGCTCCCTGTCTGGGTCTGTCTGGGTAAGGTGTCTGCTCTCTCTCTGGGTCTGTCTGGGTAAGGGGTTTGGTCTCTGTCTGGTTCTGTCTGGGTAAGGTGTCTGCTCCCTGTCTGGGTCTGTCTGGGTGAGGTGTCTGCTCCCTGTCTGGGTCTGTCTGGGTAAGGTGTCTGCTCCCTGTCTGGCTCTGTCTGGGTAAGGTGTCTGCTCCCTGTCTGGGTCTGGGTAAGGTGTCTGCTCCCTGTCTGGGTCTGTCTGGGTAAGGAGTCTGCTCCCTGTCTGGGTCTGACTGGGTAAGGAGTCTGCTCCCCTCTGGGTCTGGGTAATTTGTCTGCTCCCTGTCTGGGTCTGTCTGGGTAAGGTGTCTGCTCCCGGTCTGGGTCTGTCTGGGTATGGAGTCTGCTCCCTGTCTGGGTCTGTGTAAGGTGTCTGCTCCCTGTCTGGGTCTGTCTGGGTAAGGTGTCTGCTCTCTCTCTGGGTCTGTCTGGGTAAGGGGTTTGGTCTCTGTCTGGTTCTGTCTGGGTAAGGTGTCTGCTCCCTGTCTGGGTCTGTCTGGGTGAGGTGTCTGCTCCCTGTCTGGGTCTGTCTGGGTAAGGTGTCTGCTCCCTGTCTGGCTCTGTCTGGGTAAGGTGTCTGCTCCCTGTCTGGGTCTGGGTAAGGTGTCTGCTCCCTGTCTGGGTCTGTCTGGGTAAGGAGTCTGCTCCCTGTCTGGGTCTGACTGGGTAAGGAGTCTGCTCCCCTCTGGGTCTGGGTAATTTGTCTGCTCCCTGTCTGGGTCTGTCTGGGTAAGGTGTCTGCTCCCGGTCTGGGTCTGTCTGGGTATGGAGTCTGCTCCCTGTCTGGGTCTGTGTAAGGTGTCTGCTCCCTGTCTGGCTCTGTCTGGGTAAGGTGTCTGCTCCCTGTCTGGGTCTGGGTAAGGTGTCTGCTCCCTGTCTGGGTCTGTCTGGGTAAGGAGTCTGCTCCCTGTCTGGGTCTGACTGGGTAAGGAGTCTGCTCCCCTCTGGGTCTGGGTAATTTGTCTGCTCCCTGTCTGGGTCTGTCTGGGTAAGGTGTCTGCTCCCGGTCTGGGTCTGTCTGGGTATGGAGTCTGCTCCCTGTCTGGGTCTGTGTAAGGTGTCTGCTCCCTGTCTGGGTCTGTCTGGGTAAGGTGTCTGCTCCCTGTCTGGGTCTGTCTGGGTAAGGAGTCTACTCCCTGTCTAGGTCTGGGTAAGGAGTCTGCTCTCTGTCTGGGTTTGTCTGGGTAAGGTGTCTGCTCCCTGTCTGGGTCTGTCTGGGTAAGGTGTCGACTCCCTGTCTGGGTCTGTCTGGGAAAGGAGTCTGCTCCCTGTCTGGGTATGTCTGGGTAAGGAGTCTGCTCCCTGTCTGGGTCTGGGTAAGGAGTCTGCTCTCTGTCTGGGTTTGTCTGGGTAAGGTGTCTGCTCCCTGTCTGGGTCTGTCTGGGTAAGGTGTCGACTCCCTGTCTGGGTCTGGGTAAGGAGTCTGCTCCCTGTGTGGATCTGGGTAAGGAGTCTGCTCTCTGTCTGGGTCTGGGTAAGGTGTCTGCTGGTTAAGGTGTCTGCTCCCTTTCTGCGTCTGCGTAAGGAGTCTGCTCCCTGTCTGGGCCTGTCTGGGTAAGGAGTCTGCTCCCTGTCTGGGTCAGGGTAAGGTGTCTGCTCCCTGTCTGGGTCTGTCTGGGTAAGGTGTCTGCTCCCTGTCTGGGTCTGGGTAAGGAGTCTGCTCCCTGTGTGGATCTGGGTAAGGAGTCTGCTCTCTGTCTGCGTCTGGGTAAGGTGTCTGCTGGTTAAGGTGTCTGCTCCCTTTCTGGGTCTGCGTAAGGAGTCTGCTCCCTGTCTGGGCCTGTCTGGGTAAGGAGTCTGCTCCCTGTGTGGGTCAGGGTAAGGTGTCTGCTCCCTGTCTGGGTCTGTCTGGGTAAGGTGTCTGCTCCCTGTCTGGGTCAGGGTAAGGTGTCTGCTCCCTGTCTGGATCTGGGTAAGGAGTCTGCTCTCTGTCTGGCTCTGGGTAAGGAGTCTGCTCCCTGTCTGGGTCTGTCTGGGTAAGATGCCTGCTCCCTGTCTGGGTCTGTGTAAGGAGTCTGCTCCCTTTCTGGGTCTGTCTGGGTAAGGAGTCTGCTCCCTGTCTCGGTCTGTCTGTGTAAGGTGTCTGCTCCCTGTCTGGATCTGAGTAAGGAGTCTGCTCCCTGTCTGGGTCTGGGTAAGGTGTCTGCTCCCTGTCTGGGTCTGTCTGGGTAAGGAGTCTGCTCCCTGTGTGGGTCTGTCTGGGTAAGGAGTCTGCTGCCTGTCTGGGTCTGGTTAAGGTGTCTGCTCCCTGTAAGGGTCTGGTTAAGGTGTCTGCTCCCTGTCTGGGTCTGTCTGGGTAAGGTGTCTGCTCCCTGTCTGGGTCTGTCTGGGTAAGGTGTCTACTCCCTGTCTAGGTCTGGGTAAGGAGTCTGCTCCTTGTCTTGGTTTGTCTGGGTAAGGTGTCTGCTCCCTGTCTGGGTCTGGTTATGGTGTCTACTCCCTGTCTGGGTCTGTCTGGGTAAGGAATCTCCTCCCTGTCTGGGGCTGGGAAAGGAGTCTGCTCCCTGTCTGGGTCTGTCTGGATAAGGAGTCTGGTCCTTGTCTGGGTCTGGGTAAGGTGTCTGCTCCCTGTCTGGGTCTGTCTGGGTAAGGAGTCTACTCCCTGTCTAGGTCTGGGTAAGGAGTCTGCTCTCTGTCTGGGTTTGTCTGGGTAAGGTGTCTGCTCCCTGTCTGGGTCTGTCTGGGTAAGGAGTCTACTCCCTGTCTAGGTCTGGGTAAGGTGTCTGCTCCCTGTCTGGGTCTGTCTAGGTAAGGAGTCTACTCCCTGTCTAGGTCTGGGTAAGGAGTCTGCTCTCTGTCTGGGTTTGTCTGGGTAAGGTGTCTGCTCCGTGTCTGGCTCTGTCTGGGTAAGGTGTCGACTCCCTGTCTGGGTCTGTCTGGGTAAGGTGTCTACTCCCTGTCTGAGTCTGGGTAAGGAGTCTACTCCCTGTCTGGGTCTGGGTAAAGACTCTGCTCCCTGTCTGGGTCTGGGTAAGGTGTCTGCTCCCTGTCTGGGTAAGGAGTCTGCTCCCTGTCTGGGTCTGTCTGGGTAAGGAGTCTGCTCCCTGTCTGGGTCTGGGTAAGGTGTCTGCTCCCTGTCTGGGTCTGACTGGGTAAGGTGTCTGCTCCCTGTCTGGGTCTGTCTGGGTAAGGTGTCTTTTCCCTGTCTGGGTCTGGGTAAGGAGTCTGCTCCCTGTCTGGGTCTGGGTAAGGTGTCTGCTCCCTGTCTGGGTCTGTCTGGGTAAGGAGTCGTCTCCCTGTCTGGGTCTGCCTAATTCCTGGGTAAGGTGTCTGCCCTCTGTCTGGGTAAGGTGTCTGCTCCCTGTCTGGGTCTGGGTAAGGTGTCTGCTCCCTGTCTGGGTCTGGGTATGCTGTCTGCTCCCTGTCTGGGTCTGTCTGCGTAAGGAGTCTGCTCCCTGTCTGGGTCTGGGTAAGGTGTCTGCTCCCTGTCTGGGTCTGTCTGGGTAAGGTGCCTGCTCCCTGTCTGGGTCTGGGTAAGGAGTCTGCTCCCTGTCTGGGTCTGGGTCAGGTGTCTGCTCCCTGTCTGGGTCTGTTGGGTAAGGTGTCTGAATCCTGTCTGGGTCTGTCTGGGTAAGGTGTCTGCTCTCTCTCTGGGTCTGTCTGGGTAAGGAGTCTGGTCTCTGTCTGGGTAAGGTGTCTGCTCCCTGTCTGGGTAAGGTGTCTGCTCCCTGTCTGGGTCTGTCTGGGTAAGGTCTCTGCTCCCTGCCTGTGTCTGGGTTAGGTGTCTGCTCCCTGTTTGGGTCTGTCTGGGTAAGGAGTCTGCTCCCTGTCTGGGTCTGGGTAAGGTGTCTGCTCCCTGTCTGGGTCTGTCTGGGTAAGGTGTCTGCTCCCTGTCTGGGTCTGTCTGTGTAAGGAGTCTGCTCCCTGTCTGAGTCTGGGTTAGGTGTCTACTCCCTGTCTGGGTCTGTCTGGGTAAGGTGTCTGCTCCCGGTCTGGGTCTGTCTGGATATGGAGTCTGCTCCCTGTCTGGGTCTGTGTAAGGTGTCTGCTCCCTGTCTGGGTCTGTCTGGGTAAGGTGTCTGCTCCCTGTCTGGGTCTGTCTGGGTAAGGAGTCTACTCCCTGTCTAGGTCTGGGTAAGGAGTCTGCTCTCTGTCTGGGTTTGTCTGGGTAAGGTGTCTGCTCCCTGTCTGGGTCTGTCTGGGTAAGGTGTCGACTCCCTGTCTGGGTCTGTCTGGGAAAGGAGTCTGCTCCCTGTCTGGGTATGTCTGGGTAAGGAGTCTGCTCCCTGTCTGGGTCTGGGTAAGGAGTCTGCTCTCTGTCTGGGTCTGTCTGGGTAAGGTGTCTGCTCTCTGTCTGGGTCTGTCTGAGTAAGGTGTCTGCTCCCTGTCTGGGTCTGGGTAAGGAGTCTGCTCTCTGTCTGGGTCTGTCTGGGTAAGGTGTCTGCTCTCTGTCTGGGTCTGTCTGAGTAAGGTGTCTGCTCCCTGTCTGGGTCTGGGTATGGTGTCTGCTCCCTGTCTGGGTCTGTCTGCGTAAGGAGTCTGCTCCCTGTCTGGGTCTGGGTAAGGTGTCTGCTCCCTGTCTGGGTCTGGGTAAGGAGTCTGCACACTGTCTGGGTCTGTCTTGGTCTGGGTAACGTGTCTGCTGGTTAAGGTGTCTGCTCCCTTTCTGGGTCTGCGTAAGGAGTCTGCTCCCTGTCTGGGCCTGTCTGGGTAAGGAGTCTGGTCTCTGTCTGGGTCTGGGTAAGGTGTCTGCTCCCTGTCTGGGTCTGTCTGGGTAAGGTGTCTGCTCCCTGTCTGGGTCAGGGTAAGGTGTCTGCTCCCTGTCTGGATCTGGGTAAGGAGTCTGCTCTCTGTCTGGGTCTGGGTAAGGAGTCTGCTCCCTGTCTGGCTCTGGGTAAGGAGTCTGCTCCCTGTCTGGCTCTGGGTAAGGAGTCTGCTCCCTGTCTGGGTCTGTCTGGGTAAGGTGCCTGCTCCCTGTCTGGGTCTGTGTAAGGTGTCTGCTCCCTGTCTGTGTCTGTCTGGGTGAGGTGTCTGCTCCCTGTCTGTGTCTGACTGGGTAAGGAGTCTGCTCCCTGTCTGGGTCTGGGTAAGGTGTCTGCTCCCTGTCTGGGTCTGTCTGGGTAAGGTGTCTGCTCCCTGTCTGGGTCTGTCTGGGTAAGGTGTCTGTTCCCTGTCTGGGTCTGGGTAAGGTGTCTGCTCCCTGTCTGGGTCTGTCTAGGTAAGGTGTCTGCTCCCTGTCTGGGTCTGTCTGGGTAAGGTTTCTGTTCCCTGTCTGGGTCTGTCTGGGTAAGGTTTCTGTTCCCTGTCTGGGTCTGTCTGGGTAAGGTGTCTGCTCCCTGTCTGGGTCTGTCTGGGTAAGGTGTCTGCTCCCTGTCTGGGTCTGTCTTGGTAAGGAGTCTGCTCCCTGCCTGGGTCTGGGTAAGGTGTCTGCTCCCTGTCTGGGTCTGTCTGGGTAAGGTGTCTGCTCCCTGTCTGGGTCTGTCTGGGTAAGGTGTCTGCTCCCTGTCTGGGTCTGGGTAATGTGTCTGCTCCCTGTCTGGGTCTGTCTGGGTAAGGTGTCTGCTCTCTGTCTGGGTCTGGGTAACATGTCTGCTCTCTGTCTGGGTCTGGGTAAGGAGTCTGCTCCCTGTCTGGTTCTGGGTAAGGTGTCTGCTCCCTGTCTGGGTCTGTCTGGGTAAGGTGTCTGCTGCCTGTCTGGGTCTGTCTGGGTGAGGTGTCTGCTCCCTGTCTGGGTCTGTCTGGGTAAGGTGTCTGCTCCCTGTCTGGGTCTGTCTGGGTAAGGTGTCTGCTCCCTCTCTGGGTCTGTCTGGGTAAGGAGTCTGCTCCCTGTCTGGGTCTGTCTGGGTAAGGAGTCTGCTCCCCTCTGGGTCTGGGTAAGGTGTCTGCTCCCTGTCTGGGTCTGTCTGGGTAAGGTGTCTGCTCCCGGTCTGGGTCTGTCTGGGTAAGGAGTCTGCTCCCCTCTGGGTCTGGGTAAGGTGTCTGCTCCCGGTCTGGGTCTGTCTGGGTAAGGAGTCTGCTCCCTGTCTGGGTCTGTCTGGGTATGGAGTCTGCTCTCTCTCTGGGTCTGTCTGGGTAAGGAGTCTGCTCCCTGTCTGGGTCTGTGTAAGGTGTCTGCTCCCTGTCTGGGTCTGTCTGGGTAAGGTGTCTGCTCCCTGTCTGGGTCTGTCTGGGTAAGGAGTCTGCTCCCTGTCTGGATCTGAGTATGGAGTCTGCTCCGTGTCTGTGTCTGTCTGGGTAAGGTGTCTGCTCCCTGTCTGGGTCTGGGTAAGGAGTCTGCTCTCTGTCTGGGTCTGTCTGGGTAAGGAGTCTGCTCCCTGTCTGGGTCTGTCTGGGTAAGGTGTCTGCTCCCTGTCTGGGTCTGTCTGGGTAAGGTGTCTGCTCTCTCTCTGGGTCTGTCTGGGTAAGGAGTCTGGTCTCTGTCTGGGTCTGTCTGGGTAAGGTGTCTGCTGCCTGTCTGGGTCTGTCTGGGTGAGGTGTCTGCTCCCTGTCTGGGTCTGTCTGGGTAAGGTGTCTGCTCCCTGTCTGGGTCTGTCTGGGTAAGGTGTCTGCTCCCTCTCTGGGTCTGTCTGGGTAAGGAGTCTGCTCCCTGTCTGGGTCTGTCTGGGTAAGGAGTCTGCTCCCCTCTGGGTCTGGGTAAGGTGTCTGCTCCCTGTCTGGGTCTGTCTGGGTAAGGTGTCTGCTCCCGGTCTGGGTCTGTCTGGGTAAGGAGTCTGCTCCCCTCTGGGTCTGGGTAAGGTGTCTGCTCCCGGTCTGGGTCTGTCTGGGTAAGGAGTCTGCTCCCTGTCTGGGTCTGTCTGGGTATGGAGTCTGCTCTCTCTCTGGGTCTGTCTGGGTAAGGAGTCTGCTCCCTGTCTGGGTCTGTGTAAGGTGTCTGCTCCCTGTCTGGGTCTGTCTGGGTAAGGTGTCTGCTCCCTGTCTGGGTCTGTCTGGGTAAGGAGTCTGCTCCCTGTCTGGATCTGAGTATGGAGTCTGCTCCGTGTCTGTGTCTGTCTGGGTAAGGTGTCTGCTCCCTGTCTGGGTCTGGGTAAGGAGTCTGCTCTCTGTCTGGGTCTGTCTGGGTAAGGTGTCTGCTCTCTCTCTGGGTCTGTCTGCGGAAGTGGTCTGGTCTCTGTCTTGGTCTGTCTGGGTAAGGTGTCTTCTCCCTGTCTGGGTCTGTCTGGGTAAGGTGTCTGCTCCCTGTCTGGGTCTGGGTAAGGAGTCTGCTCCCTGTCTGGATCTGGGTAAGGAGTCTGCTCCCTGTCTGGCTCTGTGTAAGGAGTCTGGTCCCTGTCTGCGTCTGTCTGGGTAAGGTGTCTGCTCCCTTTCTGGGTCTGCGTAAGGAGTCTGCTCCCTGTCTGGGCCTGTCTGGGTAAGGTGTCTGCTCCCTGTCTGGGTCTGTCTGGGTAAGGTGTCTGCTCCCTGTCTGGGTCTGGGTAAGGAGTCTGCTCCCTGTCTGGATCTGGGTAAGGAGTCTGCTCCCTGTCTGGCTCTGTGTAAGGAGTCTGGTCCCTGTCTGCGTCTGTCTGGGTAAGGTGTCTGCTCCCTTTCTGGGTCTGCGTAAGGAGTCTGCTCCCTGTCTGGGCCTGTCTGGGTAAGGAGTCTGGTGTCTGTCTGGGTCTGGGTAAGGTGTCTGCTCCCTGTCTAGGTCTGTCTGGGTAAGGTGTCTGCTCCCTGTCTGGGTCTGTCTGGGTAAGGTGTCTGCTCCCTGTCTGGGTCAGGGTAAGGTGTCTGCTCCCTGTCTGGGTCTGGGTAAGGAGTCTGCTCCCTGTCTGGATCTGGGTAAGGAGTCTGCTCCCTGTCTGGCTCTGTGTAAGGAGTCTGCTCCCTGTCTGGGTCTGTCTGGGTAAGGTGCCTGCTCCCTGTCTGGGTCTGTGTAAGGAGTCTGCTCCCTGTCTGGGTCTGTCTGGGTAAGGAGTCTGCTCCCTGTCTCGGTCTGTCTGTGTAAGGTGTCTGCTCCCTGTCTGGATCTGAGTAAGGAGTCTGCTCCCTGTCTGGGTCATGGTAAGGAGTCTGCTCCCTGTCTGGGTCTGTCTGGGTAAGGAGTCTGCTCCCTGTCTGGGTCTGTCTGGGTAAGGAGTCTGCTCCCTGTCTGGGTCTGTCTGGGTAAGGCGTTTGCTCCCTGTCTGGGTCTGGTTAAGGTGTCTGCTCCCTGTCTGGGTATGTCTGGGTAAGGAGTCTGGTCCCTGTCTGGGTCTGGGTAAGGTGTCTGGTCCCTGTCTGGGTCTGTCTGGGTAAGGAGTCTACTCTCTGTCTAGGTCTGGGTAAGGTGTCTGCTCCCTGTCTGGGTCTGCGTAAGGAGTCTGCTTCCTGTCTGGGTCTGTTTAAGGTGTCTGCTCCCTGTCTGGGTCTGTCTGGGTAAGGTGTCTGCTCCCTGTCTGGGTCTGTCTGGGTAAGGAGTCTACTCCCTGTCTAGGTCTGGGTAAGGAGTCTGCTCTCTGTCTGGGTTTGTCTGGGTAAGGTGTCTGCTCCCTGTCTGGGTCTGTCTGGGTAAGGAGTCTACTCCCTGTGTAGGTCTGGATAAGGTGTCTGCTCCCTGTCTGGGTCTGTCTGGGTAAGGAGTCTACTCCCTGTCTAGGTCTGGGTAAGGAGTCTGCTCTCTGTCTGGGTTTGTCTGGGTAAGGAGTCTGCTCCTTGTCTGGGTCTGTCTGGGTAAGGTGTCGACTCCCTGTCTGGGTCTGTCTGGGTAAGGTGTCTACTCCCTGTCTGGGTCTGGGTAAGGAGTCTGCTCCCTGTCTGGGTCTGTCTGGGTAAGGAGTCTGCTCCCTGTCTCGGTCTGTCTGTGTAAGGTGTCTGCTCCCTGTCTGGGTCTGGTTAAGGTGTCTGCTCCCTGTCTGGGTCTGTCTGGGTAAGGAGTCTGCTCCCTGTCTGGGTCTGGCTAATTCCTGGGTAAGGTGTCTGCCCTCTGTCTGGGTCTGTCTGGGTAAGGTGTCTGCTCCCTGTCTCGGTCTGTCTGTGTAAGGTGTCTGCTCCCTGTCTGGATCTGGGTAAGGAGTCTGCTCCCTGTCTGGGTCTGTCTGGGTAAGGTGTCTGCTCCCTGTCTGGGTCTGTCTGGGTAAGGAGTCTGCTCCCTGTCTGGGTCTGTCTGGGTAAGGTGCCTGCTCCCTGTCTGGATCTGGGTAAGGAGTCTGCTCCCTGTCTGGGTCTGTCTGGGTAAGGAGTCTGCTCCCTGTCTCGTTCTGTCTGTGTAAGGTGTCTGCTCCCTGTCTGGATCTGGGTAAGGAGTCTGCTGCCTGTCTGGGTCTGGTTAAGGTGTCTGCTCCCTGTCAGGGTCTGTCTGGGTAAGGAGTCTGGTCCCTGTCTGGGTCTGTCTGGGTAAGATGTCTGCTCCATGTCTGGGTCTGGGTAAGGAGTCTGCTCCCTGTCTGGGTCTGGGTAAGGTGTCTGCTCCCTGTCTGGGTCTGTCTGGGTAAGGCGTTTGCTCCCTGTCTGGGCCTGGTTAAGGTGTCTGTTCCCTGTCTGGGTCTGTCTGGGTAAGGAGTCTGGTCCCTGTCTGGGTCTGGGTAAGGTGTCTCCCTGTCTGGGTCTGTCTGGGTAAGGAGTCTACTCCCTGTCTAGGTCTGGGTAAGGTGTCTGCTCCCTGCCTGGGTCTGCGTAAGGAGTCTGCTTCCTGTCTCGGTCTGGTTAAGGTGTCTGCTCCCTGTCTGGGTCTGTCTGGGTAAGGAGTCTGCTCCCTGTCTGGGTATGTCGGGGTAAGGAGTCTGCTCCCTGTCTGGGTCTGGGTAAGGAGTCTGCTCTCTGTCTGGGTCTGTCTGGGTAAGGTGTCTGCTCTCTGTCTGGGTCTGTCTGAGTAAGGTGTCTGCTCCCTGTCTGGGTCTGGGTATGGTGTCTGCTCCCTGTCTGGGTCTGTCTGCGTAAGGGGTCTGCTCCCTGTCTGGGTCTGTGTAAGGAGTCTGCTCCCTGTCTGGGTCTGGGTAAGGAGTCTGCACACTGTCTGGGTCTGTCTTGGTCTGGGTAAGGAGTCTGCTGGTTAAGGTGTCTGCTCCCTGTCTGGGTCTGTCTGGGTAAGGTGTCTGCTCCCTGTCTGGGTCTGTCTGGGTAAGGAGTCTGCTCCCTGTCTCGGTCTGGGTCAGGAGTCTGCTCCCCGTCTGGGTCTGGGTAAGGTGTCTGCTCTCTGTCTGGGTCTGGGTAAGGTGTCTGGTCTCTGTCTGGGTCTGTCTGGGTCAGGAGTCTGCTCCCTGTCTGGGTCTGGGTAAGGAGTCTGGTCCCTGTCTGCGTCTGTCTGGGTAAGGTGTCTGCTCCCTTTCTGGGTCTGCGTAAGGTGTCTGCTCCCTGTCTGGGTCTGGGTAAGGAGTCTGCTCCCTGTCTGGATCTGGGTAAGGAGTCTGCTCCCTGTCTGGCTCTGTGTAAGGAGTCTGGTCCCTGTCTGCGTCTGTCTGGGTAAGGTGTCTGCTCCCTTTCTGGGTCTGCGTAAGGAGTCTGCTCCCTGTCTGGGCCTGTCTGGGTAAGGAGTCTGGTGTCTGTCTGGGTCTGGGTAAGGTGTCTGCTCCCTGTCTGGGTCTGTCTGGGTAAGGTGTCTGCTCCCTGTCTGGGTCTGTCTGGGTAAGGTGTCTGCTCCCTGTCTGGGTCAGGGTAAGGTGTCTGCTCCCTGTCTGGGTCTGGGTAAGGAGTCTGCTCCCTGTCTGGATCTGGGTAAGGAGTCTGCTCCCTGTCTGGCTCTGTGTAAGGAGTCTGCTCCCTGTCTGGGTCTGTCTGGGTAAGGTGCCTGCTCCCTGTCTGGGTCTGTGTAAGGAGTCTGCTCCCTGTCTGGGTCTGTCTGGGTAAGGAGTCTGCTCCCTGTCTCGGTCTGTCTGTGTAAGGTGTCTGCTCCCTGTCTGGATCTGAGTAAGGAGTCTGCTCCCTGTCTGGGTCATGGTAAGGAGTCTGCTCCCTGTCTGGGTCTGTCTGGGTAAGGAGTCTGCTCCCTGTCTGGGTCTGTCTGGGTAAGGAGTCTGCTCCCTGTCTGGGTCTGTCTGGGTAAGGCGTTTGCTCCCTGTCTGGGTCTGGTTAAGGTGTCTGCTCCCTGTCTGGGTATGTCTGGGTAAGGAGTCTGGTCCCTGTCTGGGTCTGGGTAAGGTGTCTGGTCCCTGTCTGGGTCTGTCTGGGTAAGGAGTCTACTCTCTGTCTAGGTCTGGGTAAGGTGTCTGCTCCCTGTCTGGGTCTGTCTGGGTAAGGAGTCTACTCCCTGTCTAGGTCTGGGTAAGGAGTCTGCTCTCTGTCTGGGTTTGTCTGGGTAAGGTGTCTGCTCCCTGTCTGGGTCTGTCTGGGTAAGGAGTCTACTCCCTGTGTAGGTCTGGATAAGGTGTCTGCTCCCTGTCTGGGTCTGTCTGGGTAAGGAGTCTACTCCCTGTCTAGGTCTGGGTAAGGAGTCTGCTCTCTGTCTGGGTTTGTCTGGGTAATGAGTCTGCTCCTTGTCTGGGTCTGTCTGGGTAAGGTGTCGACTCCCTGTCTGGGTCTGTCTGGGTAAGGTGTCTACTCCCTGTCTGGGTCTGGGTAAGGAGTCTGCTCCCTGTCTGGGTCTGTCTGGGTAAGGAGTCTGCTCCCTGTCTCGGTCTGTCTGTGTAAGGTGTCTGCTCCCTGTCTGGGTCTGGGTAAGGTGTCTGCTCCCTTTCTGGGTCTGCGTAAGGAGTCTGCTCCCTGTCTGGGCCTGTCTGGGTAAGGAGTCTGGTGTCTGTCTGGGTCTGGGTAAGGTGTCTGCTCCCTGTCTGGGTCTGTCTGGGTAAGGTGTCTGCTCCCTGTCTGGGTCTGTCTGGGTAAGGTGTCTGCTCCCTGTCTGGGTCAGGGTAAGGTGTCTGCTCCCTGTCTGGGTCTGGGTAAGGAGTCTGCTCCCTGTCTGGATCTGGGTAAGGAGTCTGCTCCCTGTCTGGCTCTGTGTAAGGAGTCTGCTCCCTGTCTGGGTCTGTCTGGGTAAGGTGCCTGCTCCCTGTCTGGGTCTGTGTAAGGAGTCTGCTCCCTCTCTGGGTCTGTCTGGGTAAGGAGTCTGCTCCCTGTCTCGGTCTGTCTGTGTAAGGTGTCTGCTCCCTGTCTGGATCTGAGTAAGGAGTCTGCTCCCTGTCTGGGTCATGGTAAGGAGTCTGCTCCCTGTCTGGGTCTGTCTGGGTAAGGAGTCTGCTCCCTGTCTGGGTCTGTCTGGGTAAGGAGTCTGCTCCCTGTCTGGGTCTGTCTGGGTAAGGCGTTTGCTCCCTGTCTGGGTCTGGTTAAGGTGTCTGCTCCCTGTCTGGGTATGTCTGGGTAAGGAGTCTGGTCCCTGTCTGGGTCTGGGTAAGGTGTCTGGTCCCTGTCTGGGTCTGTCTGGGTAAGGAGTCTACTCTCTGTCTAGGTCTGGGTAAGGTGTCTGCTCCCTGTCTGGGTCTGTCTGGGTAAGGAGTCTACTCCCTGTCTAGGTCTGGGTAAGGAGTCTGCTCTCTGTCTGGGTTTGTCTGGGTAAGGTGTCTGCTCCCTGTCTGGGTCTGTCTGGGTAAGGAGTCTACTCCCTGTGTAGGTCTGGATAAGGTGTCTGCTCCCTGTCTGGGTCTGTCTGGGTAAGGAGTCTACTCCCTGTCTAGGTCTGGGTAAGGAGTCTGCTCTCTGTCTGGGTTTGTCTGGGTAATGAGTCTGCTCCTTGTCTGGGTCTGTCTGGGTAAGGTGTCGACTCCCTGTCTGGGTCTGTCTGGGTAAGGTGTCTACTCCCTGTCTGGGTCTGGGTAAGGAGTCTGCTCCCTGTCTGGGTCTGTCTGGGTAAGGAGTCTGCTCCCTGTCTCGGTCTGTCTGTGTAAGGTGTCTGCTCCCTGTCTGGGTCTGGGTAAGGTGTCTGCTCCCTGTCTGGGTCTGGGTAAGGAGTCTGCACACTGTGTGGGTCTGTTTTGGTCTGGGTAAGGTGTCTGCTGGTTAAGGTGTCTGCTCCCTGTCTGGGTCTGTCTGGGTAAGGTGTCTGCTCCCTGTCTGGGTCTGTCTGGGTAAGGAGTCTGCTCCCTGTCTCGGTCTGGGTCAGGAGTCTGCTCCCCGTCTGGGTCTGGGTAAGGTGTCTGCTCTCTGTCTGGGTCTGGGTAAGGTGTCTGGTCTCTGTCTGGGTCTGTCTGGGTAAGGAGTCTGCTCCCTGTCTGGGTCTGGGTAAGGAGTCTGGTCCCTGTCTGCGTCTGTCTGGGTAAGGTGTCTGCTCCCTTTCTGGGTCTGCGTAAGGAGTCTGCTCCCTGTCTGGGCCTGTCTGGGTAAGGAGTCTGGTGTCTGTCTGGGTCTGGGTAAGCTGTCTGCTCCTTGTCTGGGTCTGTCTGGGTAAGGTGTCTGCTCCCTGTCTGGGTCTGTCTGGGTAAGGTGTCTGCTCCCTGTCTGGGTCAGGGTAAGGTGTCTGCTCCCTGTCTGGGTCTGGGTAAGGAGTCTGCTCCCTGTCTGGCTCTGTGTAAGGAGTCTGGTCCCTGTCTGCGTCTGTCTGGGTAAGGTGTCTGCTCCCTTTCTGGGTCTGCGTAAGGAGTCTGCTCCCTGTCTGGGCCTGTCTGGGTAAGGAGTCTGGTGTCTGTCTGGGTCTGGGTAAGGTGTCTGCTCCCTGTCTGGGTCTGTCTGGGTAAGGTGTCTGCTCCCTGTCTGGGTCTGTCTGGGTAAGGTGTCTGCTCCCTGTCTGGGTCAGGGTAAGGTGTCTGCTCCCTGTCTGGGTCTGGGTAAGGAGTCTGCTCCCTGTCTGGATCTGGGTAAGGAGTCTGCTCCCTGTCTGGCTCTGTGTAAGGAGTCTGCTCCCTGTCTGGGTCTGTCTGGCTAAGGAGTCTGCTCCCTGTCTGGGTCTGTCTGGGTAAGGCGTTTGCTCCCTGTCTGGGTCTGGTTAAGGTGTCTGCTCCCTGTCTGGGTCTGTCTGGGTAAGGAGTCTGGTCCCTGTCTCGGTCTGGGTAAGGTGTCTGGTCCCTGTCTGGGTCTGTCTGGGTAAGGAGTCTACTCTCTGTCTAGGTCTGGGTAAGGTGTCTGCTCCCTGTCTGGGTCTGCGTAAGGAGTCTGCTTCCTGTCTGGGTCTTGTTAAGGTGTCTGCTCCCTGTCTGGGTCTGTCTGGGTAAGGTGTCTGCTCCCTGTCTGGGTCTGTCTGGGTAAGGAGTCTACTCCCTGTCTAGGTCTGGGTAAGGAGTCTGCTCTCTGTCTGGGTTTGTCTGGGTAAGGTGTCTGCTCCCTGTCTGGGTCTGTCTGGGTAAGGAGTCTACTCCCTGTGTAGGTCTGGGTAAGGTGTCTGCTCCCTGTCTGGGTCTGTCTGGGTAAGGAGTCTACTCCCTGTCTAGGTCTGGGTAAGGAGTCTGCTCTCTGTCTGGGTTTGTCTGGGTAAGGTGTCTGCTCCCTGTCTGGGTCTGTCTGGGTAAGGTGTCGACTCCCTGTCTGGGTCTGGGTAAGGAGTCTGCTCCCTGTGTGGATCTGGGTAAGGAGTCTGCTCTCTGTCTGGGTCTGGGTAAGGTGTCTGCTGGTTAAGGTGTCTGCTCCCTTTCTGGGTCTGCGTAAGGAGTCTGCTCCCTGTCTGGGCCTGTCTTGGTAAGGAGTCTGCTCCCTGTCTGGGTCAGGGTAAGGTGTCTGCTCCCTGTCTGGGTCTGTCTGGGTAAGGTGTCTGCTCCCTGTCTGGGTCTGGGTAAGGAGTCTGCTCCCTGTGTGGATCTGGGTAAGGAGTCTGCTCTCTGTCTGCGTCTGGGTAAGGTGTCTGCTGGTTAAGGTGTCTGCTCCCTTTCTGGGTCTGCGTAAGGAGTCTGCTCCCTGTCTGGGCCTGTCTGGGTAAGGAGTCTGCTCCCTGTGTGGGTCAGGGTAAGGTGTCTGCTCCCTGTCTGGGTCTGTCTGGGTAAGGTGTCTGCTCCCTGTCTGGGTCAGGGTAAGGTGTCTGCTCCCTGTCTGGATCTGGGTAAGGAGTCTGCTCTCTGTCTGGCTCTGGGTAAGGAGTCTGCTCCCTGTCTGGGTCTGTCTGGGTAAGATGCCTGCTCCCTGTCTGGGTCTGTGTAAGGAGTCTGCTCCCTTTCTGGGTCTGTCTGGGTAAGGAGTCTGCTCCCTGTCTCGGTCTGTCTGTGTAAGGTGTCTGCTCCCTGTCTGGATCTGAGTAAGGAGTCTGCTCCCTGTCTGGGTCTGGGTAAGGTGTCTGCTCCCTGTCTGGGTCTGTCTGGGTAAGGAGTCTGCTCCCTGTGTGGGTCTGTCTGGGTAAGGAGTCTGCTGCCTGTCTGGGTCTGGTTAAGGTGTCTGCTCCCTGTAAGGGTCTGGTTAAGGTGTCTGCTCCCTGTCTGGGTCTGTCTGGGTAAGGTGTCTGCTCCCTGTCTGGGTCTGTCTGGGTAAGGTGTCTACTCCCTGTCTAGGTCTGGGTAAGGAGTCTGCTCCTTGTCTTGGTTTGTCTGGGTAAGGTGTCTGCTCCCTGTCTGGGTCTGGTTATGGTGTCTACTCCCTGTCTGGGTCTGTCTGGGTAAGGAATCTCCTCCCTGTCTGGGGCTGGGAAAGGAGTCTGCTCCCTGTCTGGGTCTGTCTGGATAAGGAGTCTGGTCCTTGTCTGGGTCTGGGTAAGGTGTCTGCTCCCTGTCTGGGTCTGTCTGGGTAAGGAGTCTACTCCCTGTCTAGGTCTGGGTAAGGAGTCTGCTCTCTGTCTGGGTTTGTCTGGGTAAGGTGTCTGCTCCCTGTCTGGGTCTGTCTGGGTAAGGAGTCTACTCCCTGTCTAGGTCTGGGTAAGGTGTCTGCTCCCTGTCTGGGTCTGTCTAGGTAAGGAGTCTACTCCCTGTCTAGGTCTGGGTAAGGAGTCTGCTCTCTGTCTGGGTTTGTCTGGGTAAGGTGTCTGCTCCCTGTCTGGGTCTGTCTGGGTAAGGTGTCGACTCCCTGTCTGGGTCTGTCTGGGTAAGGTGTCTACTCCCTGTCTGAGTCTGGGTAAGGAGTCTACTCCCTGTCTGGGTCTGGGTAAAGACTCTGCTCCCTGTCTGGGTCTGGGTAAGGTGTCTGCTCCCTGTCTGGGTAAGGAGTCTGCTCCCTGTCTGGGTCTGTCTGGGTAAGGAGTCTGCTCCCTGTCTGGGTCTGGGTAAGGTGTCTGCTCCCTGTCTGGGTCTGACTGGGTAAGGTGTCTGCTCCCTGTCTGGGTCTGTCTGGGTAAGGTGTCTTTTCCCTGTCTGGGTCTGGGTAAGGAGTCTGCTCCCTGTCTGGGTCTGGGTAAGGTGTCTGCTCCCTGTCTGGGTCTGTCTGGGTAAGGAGTCGTCTCCCTGTCTGGGTCTGCCTAATTCCTGGGTAAGGTGTCTGCCCTCTGTCTGGGTAAGGTGTCTGCTCCCTGTCTGGGTCTGGGTAAGGTGTCTGCTCCCTCTCTGGGTCTGGGTATGCTGTCTGCTCCCTGTCTGGGTCTGTCTGCGTAAGGAGTCTGCTCCCTGTCTGGGTCTGGGTAAGGTGTCTGCTCCCTGTCTGGGTCTGTCTGGGTGAGGTATCTGCTCCCTGTCGGGGTCTGTCTGGGTAAGGTGTCTGCTCCATGTCTGGGTCTGGGTAAGGTGTCTGCTCCCTGTCTGGGTCTGGGTAAGGAGTCTGCTCCCTGTCTGGATCTGGGTAAGGAGTCTGCTCTCTGTCTGGGTCTGTCTGGGTAAGGTGTCTGTTCCCTGTCTGGGTCTGTGTAAGGAGTCTGCTCCCTGTCTGGGTCTGAGTAAGGTGTCTGCTCCCTGTCTGGGTCTGGGTAAGGAGTCTGCTCTCTGTCTGTGTCTGTCTGGGTAAGGTGTCTGCTCTCTGTCTGGGTAAGGTGTCTGCTCTCTCTCTGGGTCTGTCTGGGTAAGGAGTCTGCTCCCTCTCTGGGTCTGGGTTAGGTGTCTGCTCCCTGTCTGGGTCTGTCTGGGTAAGGTGTCTGCTCTCTCTCTGGGTCTGTCTGGGTAAGGGGTTTGGTCTCTGTCTGGTTCTGTCTGGGTAAGGTGTCTGCTCCCTGTCTGGGTCTGTCTGGGTGAGGTGTCTGCTCCCTGTCTGGGTCTGTCTGGGTAAGGTGTCTGCTCCCTGTCTGGCTCTGTCTGGGTAAGGTGTCTGCTCCCTGTCTGGGTCTGGGTAAGGTGTCTGCTCCCTGTCTGGGTCTGTCTGGGTAAGGAGTCTGCTCCCTGTCTGGGTCTGACTGGGTAAGGAGTCTGCTCCCCTCTGGGTCTGGGTAATTTGTCTGCTCCCTGTCTGGGTCTGTCTGGGTAAGGTGTCTGCTCCCGGTCTGGGTCTGTCTGGGTATGGAGTCTGCTCCCTGTCTGGGTCTGTGTAAGGTGTCTGCTCCCTGTCTGGGTCTGTCTGGGTAAGGTGTCTGCTCTCTCTCTGGGTCTGTCTGGGTAAGGGGTTTGGTCTCTGTCTGGTTCTGTCTGGGTAAGGTGTCTGCTCCCTGTCTGGGTCTGTCTGGGTGAGGTGTCTGCTCCCTGTCTGGGTCTGTCTGGGTAAGGTGTCTGCTCCCTGTCTGGCTCTGTCTGGGTAAGGTGTCTGCTCCCTGTCTGGGTCTGGGTAAGGTGTCTGCTCCCTGTCTGGGTCTGTCTGGGTAAGGAGTCTGCTCCCTGTCTGGGTCTGACTGGGTAAGGAGTCTGCTCCCCTCTGGGTCTGGGTAAATTGTCTGCTCCCTGTCTGGGTCTGTCTGGGTAAGGTGTCTGCTCCCGGTCTGGGTCTGTCTGGGTATGGAGTCTGCTCCCTGTCTGGTTCTGTGTAAGGTGTCTGCTCCCTGTCTGGCTCTGTCTGGGTAAGGTGTCTGCTCCCTGTCTGGGTCTGGGTAAGGTGTCTGCTCCCTGTCTGGGTCTGTCTGGGTAAGGAGTCTGCTCCCTGTCTGGGTCTGACTGGGTAAGGAGTCTGCTCCCCTCTGGGTCTGGGTAATTTGTCTGCTCCCTGTCTGGGTCTGTCTGGGTAAGGTGTCTGCTCCCGGTCTGGGTCTGTCTGGGTATGGAGTCTGCTCCCTGTCTGGGTCTGTGTAAGGTGTCTGCTCCCTGTCTGGGTCTGTCTGGGTAAGGTGTCTGCTCCCTGTCTGGGTCTGTCTGGGTAAGGAGTCTACTCCCTGTCTAGGTCTGGGTAAGGAGTCTGCTCTCTGTCTGGGTTTGTCTGGGTAAGGTGTCTGCTCCCTGTCTGGGTCTGTCTGGGTAAGGTGTCGACTCCCTGTCTGGGTCTGTCTGGGAAAGGAGTCTGCTCCCTGTCTGGGTATGTCTGGGTAAGGAGTCTGCTCCCTGTCTGGGTCTGGGTAAGGAGTCTGCTCTCTGTCTGGGTCTGTCTGGGTAAGGTGTCTGCTCTCTGTCTGGGTCTGTCTGAGTAAGGTGTCTGCTCCCTGTCTGGGTCTGGGTAAGGAGTCTGCTCTCTGTCTGGGTCTGTCTGGGTAAGGTGTCTGCTCTCTGTCTGGGTCTGTCTGAGTAAGGTGTCTGCTCCCTGTCTGGGTCTGGGTATGGTGTCTGCTCCCTGTCTGGGTCTGGGTAAGGTGTCTGCTCCCTGTCTGGGTCTGGGTAAGGAGTCTGCACACTGTCTGGGTCTGTCTTGGTCTGGGTAAGGTGTCTGCTGGTTAAGGTGTCTGCTCCCTTTCTGGGTCTGCGTAAGGAGTCTGCTCCCTGTCTGGGCCTGTCTGGGTAAGGAGTCTGCTCCCTGTCTGGCTCTGGGTAAGGAGTCTGCTCCCTGTCTGGCTCTGGGTAAGGAGTCTGCTCCCTGGCTGGGTCTGTCTGGGTAAGGTGCCTGCTCCCTGTCTGGGTCTGGGTAAGGAGTCTGCTCCCTGTCTGGGTCTGGGTCAGGTGTCTGCTCCCTGTCTGGGTCTGTCTGGGTAAGGTGTCTGAATCCTGTCTGGGTCTGTCTGGGTAAGGTGTCTGCTCTCTCTCTGGGTCTGTCTGGGTAAGGAGTCTGGTCTCTGTCTGGGTAAGGTGTCTGCTCCCTGTCTGGGTAAGGTGTCTGCTCCCTGTCTGGGTCTGTCTGGGTAAGGTCTCTGCTCCCTGCCTGTGTCTGGGTTAGGTGTCTGCTCCCTGTTTGGGTCTGTCTGGGTAAGGAGTCTGCTCCCTGTCTGGGTCTGGGTAAGGTGTCTGCTCCCTGTCTGGGTCTGTCTGGGTAAGGTGTCTGCTCCCTGTCTGGGTCTGTCTGTGTAAGGAGTCTGCTCCCTGTCTGAGTCTGGGTAAGGTGTCTACTCCCTGTCTGGGTCTGTCTGGGTAAGGTGTCTGCTCCCTGTCTGGGTCTGTCTGGGTAAGGTGTCTGCTCCCCTCTGGGTCTGGGTAATTTGTCTGCTCCCTGTCTGGGTCTGTCTGGGTAAGGTGTCTGCTCCCGGTCTGGGTATGGAGTCTGCTCCCTGTCTGGGTCTGTGTAAGGTGTCTGCTCCCTGTCTGGGTCTGTCTGGGTAAGGTGTCTGCTCCCTGTCTGGGTCTGTCTGGGTAAGGAGTCTACTCCCTGTCTAGGTCTGGGTAAGGAGTCTGCTCTCTGTCTGGGTTTGTCTGGGTAAGGTGTCTGCTCCCTGTCTGGGTCTGTCTGGGTAAGGTGTCGACTCCCTGTCTGGGTCTGTCTGGGAAAGGAGTCTGCTCCCTGTCTGGGTATGTCTGGGTAAGGAGTCTGCTCCCTGTCTGGGTCTGGGTAAGGAGTCTGCTCTCTGTCTGGGTCTGTCTGGGTAAGGTGTCTGCTCTCTGTCTGGGTCTGTCTGAGTACGGTGTCTGCTCCCTGTCTGGGTCTGGGTAAGGAATCTGCTCTCTGTCTGGGTCTGTCTGGGTAAGGTGTCTGCTCTCTGTCTGGGTCTGTCTGAGTAAGGTGTCTGCTCCCTGTCTGGGTCTGGGTATGGTGTCTGCTCCCTGTCTGGGTCTGTCTGCGTAAGGAGTCTGCTCCCTGTCTGGGTCTGGGTAAGGTGTCTGCTCCCTGTCTGGGTCTGGGTAAGGAGTCTGCACACTGTCTGGGTCTGTCTTGGTCTGGGTAAGGTGTCTGCTGGTTAAGGTGTCTGCTCCCTTTCTGGGTCTGCGTAAGGAGTCTGCTCCCTGTCTGGGCCTGTCTGGGTAAGGAGTCTGGTCTCTGTCTGGGTCTGGGTAAGGTGTCTGCTCCCTGTCTGGGTCTGTCTGGGTAAGGTGCATGCTCCCTGTCTGGGTCAGGGTAAGGTGTCTGCTCCCTGTCTGGATCTGGGTAAGGAGTCTGCTCTCTGTCTGGGTCTGGGTAAGGAGTCTGCTCCCTGTCTGGCTCTGGGTAAGGAGTCTGCTCCCTGTCTGGCTCTGGGTAAGGAGTCTGCTCCCTGTCTGGGTCTGTCTGGGTAAGGTGCCTGCTCCCTGTCTGGGTCTGTGTAAGGAGTCTGCTCCCTGTCTGGGTCTGTCTGGGTAAGGAGTCTGCTCCCTGTCTCGGTCTGTCTGTGTAAGGTGTCTGCTCCCTGTCTGTGTCTGACTGGGTAAGGAGTCTGCTCCCTGTCTGGGTCTGGGTAAGGTGTCTGCTCCCTGTCTGGGTCTGTCTGGGTAAGGTGTCTGCTCCCTGTCTGGGTCTGTCTGGGTAAGGTGTCTGTTCCCTGTCTGGGTCTGGGTAAGGTGTCTGCTCCCTGTCTGGGTCTGTCTAGGTAAGGTGTCTGCTCCCTGTCTGGGTCTGTCTGGGTAAGGTTTCTGTTCCCTGTCTGGGTCTGTCTGGGTAAGGTTTCTGTTCCCTGTCTGGGTCTGTCTGGGTAAGGTGTCTGCTCCCTGTCTGGGTCTGTCTGGGTAAGGTGTCTGCTCCCTGTCTGGGTCTGTCTTGGTAAGGAGTCTGCTCCCTGCCTGGGTCTGGGTAAGGTGTCTGCTCCCTGTCTGGGTCTGTCTGGGTAAGGTGTCTGCTCCCTGTCTGGGTCTGTCTGGGTAAGGTGTCTGCTCCCTGTCTGGGTCTGGGTAATGTGTCTGCTCCCTGTCTGGGTCTGTCTGGGTAAGGTGTCTGCTCTCTGTCTGGGTCTGGGTAACATGTCTGCTCTCTGTCTGGGTCTGGGTAAGGAGTCTGCTCCCTGTCTGGTTCTGGGTAAGGTGTCTGCTCCCTGTCTGGGTCTGTCTGGGTAAGGAGTCTGCTCCCTGTCTGGGTCTGTCTGGGTAAGGTGTCTGCTCCCTGTCTGGGTCTGTCTGGGTAAGGTGTCTGCTCTCTCTCTGGGTCTGTCTGGGTAAGGAGTCTGGTCTCTGTCTGGGTCTGTCTGGGTAAGGTGTCTGCTGCCTGTCTGGGTCTGTCTGGGTGAGGTGTCTGCTCCCTGTCTGGGTCTGTCTGGGTAAGGTGTCTGCTCCCTGTCTGGGTCTGTCTGGGTAAGGTGTCTGCTCCCTCTCTGGGTCTGTCTGGGTAAGGAGTCTGCTCCCTGTCTGGGTCTGTCTGGGTAAGGAGTCTGCTCCCCTCTGGGTCTGGGTAAGGTGTCTGCTCCCTGTCTGGGTCTGTCTGGGTAAGGTGTCTGCTCCCGGTCTGGGTCTGTCTGGGTAAGGAGTCTGCTCCCCTCTGGGTCTGGGTAAGGTGTCTGCTCCCGGTCTGGGTCTGTCTGGGTAAGGAGTCTGCTCCCTGTCTGGGTCTGTCTGGGTATGGAGTCTGCTCTCTCTCTGGGTCTGTCTGGGTAAGGAGTCTGCTCCCTGTCTGGGTCTGTGTAAGGTGTCTGCTCCCTGTCTGGGTCTGTCTGGGTAAGGTGTCTGCTCCCTGTCTGGGTCTGTCTGGGTAAGGAGTCTGCTCCCTGTCTGGATCTGAGTATGGAGTCTGCTCCGTGTCTGTGTCTGTCTGGGTAAGGTGTCTGCTCCCTGTCTGGGTCTGGGTAAGGAGTCTGCTCTCTGTCTGGGTCTGTCTGGGTAAGGTGTCTGCTCTCTCTCTGGGTCTGTCTGCGGAAGTGGTCTGGTCTCTGTCTTGGTCTGTCTGGGTAAGGTGTCTTCTCCCTGTCTGGGTCTGTCTGGGTAAGGTGTCTGCTCCCTGTCTGGGTCTGGGTAAGGAGTCTGCTCCCTGTCTGGATCTGGGTAAGGAGTCTGCTCCCTGTCTGGCTCTGTGTAAGGAGTCTGGTCCCTGTCTGCGTCTGTCTGGGTAAGGTGTCTGCTCCCTTTCTGGGTCTGCGTAAGGAGTCTGCTCCCTGTCTGGGCCTGTCTGGGTAAGGTGTCTGCTCCCTGTCTGGGTCTGTCTGGGTAAGGTGTCTGCTCCCTGTCTGGGTCTGGGTAAGGAGTCTGCTCCCTGTCTGGATCTGGGTAAGGAGTCTGCTCCCTGTCTGGCTCTGTGTAAGGAGTCTGGTCCCTGTCTGCGTCTGTCTGGGTAAGGTGTCTGCTCCCTTTCTGGGTCTGCGTAAGGAGTCTGCTCCCTGTCTGGGCCTGTCTGGGTAAGGAGTCTGGTGTCTGTCTGGGTCTGGGTAAGGTGTCTGCTCCCTGTCTAGGTCTGTCTGGGTAAGGTGTCTGCTCCCTGTCTGGGTCTGTCTGGGTAAGGTGTCTGCTCCCTGTCTGGGTCAGGGTAAGGTGTCTGCTCCCTGTCTGGGTCTGGGTAAGGAGTCTGCTCCCTGTCTGGATCTGGGTAAGGAGTCTGCTCCCTGTCTGGCTCTGTGTAAGGAGTCTGCTCCCTGTCTGGGTCTGTCTGGGTAAGGTGCCTGCTCCCTGTCTGGGTCTGTGTAAGGAGTCTGCTCCCTGTCTGGGTCTGTCTGGGTAAGGAGTCTGCTCCCTGTCTCGGTCTGTCTGTGTAAGGTGTCTGCTCCCTGTCTGGATCTGAGTAAGGAGTCTGCTCCCTGTCTGGATCTGGGTAAGGAGTCTGCTCCCTGTCTGGCTCTGTGTAAGGAGTCTGGTCCCTGTCTGCGTCTGTCTGGGTAAGGTGTCTGCTCCCTTTCTGGGTCTGCGTAAGGAGTCTGCTCCCTGTCTGGGCCTGTCTGGGTAAGGAGTCTGGTGTCTGTCTGGGTCTGGGTAAGGTGTCTGCTCCCTGTCTAGGTCTGTCTGGGTAAGGTGTCTGCTCCCTGTCTGGGTCTGTCTGGGTAAGGTGTCTGCTCCCTGTCTGGGTCAGGGTAAGGTGTCTGCTCCCTGTCTGGGTCTGGGTAAGGAGTCTGCTCCCTGTCTGGATCTGGGTAAGGAGTCTGCTCCCTGTCTGGCTCTGTGTAAGGAGTCTGCTCCCTGTCTGGGTCTGTCTGGGTAAGGTGCCTGCTCCCTGTCTGGGTCTGTGTAAGGAGTCTGCTCCCTGTCTGGGTCTGTCTGGGTAAGGAGTCTGCTCCCTGTCTCGGTCTGTCTGTGTAAGGTGTCTGCTCCCTGTCTGGATCTGAGTAAGGAGTCTGCTCCCTGTCTGGGTCATGGTAAGGAGTCTGCTCCCTGTCTGGGTCTGTCTGGGTAAGGAGTCTGCTCCCTGTCTGGGTCTGTCTGGGTAAGGAGTCTGCTCCCTGTCTGGGTCTGTCTGGGTAAGGCGTTTGCTCCCTGTCTGGGTCTGGTTAAGGTGTCTGCTCCCTGTCTGGGTATGTCTGGGTAAGGAGTCTGGTCCCTGTCTGGGTCTGGGTAAGGTGTCTGGTCCCTGTCTGGGTCTGTCTGGGTAAGGAGTCTACTCTCTGTCTAGGTCTGGGTAAGGTGTCTGCTCCCTGTCTGGGTCTGCGTAAGGAGTCTGCTTCCTGTCTGGGTCTGTTTAAGGTGTCTGCTCCCTGTCTGGGTCTGTCTGGGTAAGGTGTCTGCTCCCTGTCTGGGTCTGTCTGGGTAAGGTGTCTGCTCCCTCTCTGGGTCTGTCTGGGTAAGGAGTCTGCTCCCTGTCTGGGTCTGTCTGGGTAAGGAGTCTGCTCCCCTCTGGGTCTGGGTAAGGTGTCTGCTCCCTGTCTGGGTCTGTCTGGGTAAGGTGTCTGCTCCCGGTCTGGGTCTGTCTGGGTAAGGAGTCTGCTCCCCTCTGGGTCTGGGTAAGGTGTCTGCTCCCGGTCTGGGTCTGTCTGGGTAAGGAGTCTGCTCCCTGTCTGGGTCTGTCTGGGTATGGAGTCTGCTCTCTCTCTGGGTCTGTCTGGGTAAGGAGTCTGCTCCCTGTCTGGGTCTGTGTAAGGTGTCTGCTCCCTGTCTGGGTCTGTCTGGGTAAGGTGTCTGCTCCCTGTCTGGGTCTGTCTGGGTAAGGAGTCTGCTCCCTGTCTGGATCTGAGTATGGAGTCTGCTCCGTGTCTGTGTCTGTCTGGGTAAGGTGTCTGCTCCCTGTCTGGGTCTGGGTAAGGAGTCTGCTCTCTGTCTGGGTCTGTCTGGGTAAGGTGTCTGCTCTCTCTCTGGGTCTGTCTGCGGAAGTGGTCTGGTCTCTGTCTTGGTCTGTCTGGGTAAGGTGTCTTCTCCCTGTCTGGGTCTGTCTGGGTAAGGTGTCTGCTCCCTGTCTGGGTCTGGGTAAGGAGTCTGCTCCCTGTCTGGATCTGGGTAAGGAGTCTGCTCCCTGTCTGGCTCTGTGTAAGGAGTCTGGTCCCTGTCTGCGTCTGTCTGGGTAAGGTGTCTGCTCCCTTTCTGGGTCTGCGTAAGGAGTCTGCTCCCTGTCTGGGCCTGTCTGGGTAAGGTGTCTGCTCCCTGTCTGGGTCTGTCTGGGTAAGGTGTCTGCTCCCTGTCTGGGTCTGGGTAAGGAGTCTGCTCCCTGTCTGGATCTGGGTAAGGAGTCTGCTCCCTGTCTGGCTCTGTGTAAGGAGTCTGGTCCCTGTCTGCGTCTGTCTGGGTAAGGTGTCTGCTCCCTTTCTGGGTCTGCGTAAGGAGTCTGCTCCCTGTCTGGGCCTGTCTGGGTAAGGAGTCTGGTGTCTGTCTGGGTCTGGGTAAGGTGTCTGCTCCCTGTCTAGGTCTGTCTGGGTAAGGTGTCTGCTCCCTGTCTGGGTCTGTCTGGGTAAGGTGTCTGCTCCCTGTCTGGGTCAGGGTAAGGTGTCTGCTCCCTGTCTGGGTCTGGGTAAGGAGTCTGCTCCCTGTCTGGATCTGGGTAAGGAGTCTGCTCCCTGTCTGGCTCTGTGTAAGGAGTCTGCTCCCTGTCTGGGTCTGTCTGGGTAAGGTGCCTGCTCCCTGTCTGGGTCTGTGTAAGGAGTCTGCTCCCTGTCTGGGTCTGTCTGGGTAAGGAGTCTGCTCCCTGTCTCGGTCTGTCTGTGTAAGGTGTCTGCTCCCTGTCTGGATCTGAGTAAGGAGTCTGCTCCCTGTCTGGGTCATGGTAAGGAGTCTGCTCCCTGTCTGGGTCTGTCTGGGTAAGGAGTCTGCTCCCTGTCTGGGTCTGTCTGGGTAAGGAGTCTGCTCCCTGTCTGGGTCTGTCTGGGTAAGGCGTTTGCTCCCTGTCTGGGTCTGGTTAAGGTGTCTGCTCCCTGTCTGGGTATGTCTGGGTAAGGAGTCTGGTCCCTGTCTGGGTCTGGGTAAGGTGTCTGGTCCCTGTCTGGGTCTGTCTGGGTAAGGAGTCTACTCTCTGTCTAGGTCTGGGTAAGGTGTCTGCTCCCTGTCTGGGTCTGCGTAAGGAGTCTGCTTCCTGTCTGGGTCTGTTTAAGGTGTCTGCTCCCTGTCTGGGTCTGTCTGGGTAAGGTGTCTGCTCCCTGTCTGGGTCTGTCTGGGTAAGGAGTCTACTCCCTGTCTAGGTCTGGGTAAGGAGTCTGCTCTCTGTCTGGGTTTGTCTGGGTAAGGTGTCTGCTCCCTGTCTGGGTCTGTCTGGGTAAGGAGTCTACTCCCTGTGTAGGTCTGGATAAGGTGTCTGCTCCCTGTCTGGGTCTGTCTGGGTAAGGAGTCTACTCCCTGTCTAGGTCTGGGTAAGGAGTCTGCTCTCTGTCTGGGTTTGTCTGGGTAAGGAGTCTGCTCCTTGTCTGGGTCTGTCTGGGTAAGGTGTCGACTCCCTGTCTGGGTCTGTCTGGGTAAGGTGTCTACTCCCTGTCTGGGTCTGGGTAAGGAGTCTGCTCCCTGTCTGGGTCTGTCTGGGTAAGGAGTCTGCTCCCTGTCTCGGTCTGTCTGTGTAAGGTGTCTGCTCCCTGTCTGGGTCTGGTTAAGGTGTCTGCTCCCTGTCTGGGTCTGTCTGGGTAAGGAGTCTGCTCCCTGTCTGGGTCTGGCTAATTCCTGGGTAAGGTGTCTGCCCTCTGTCTGGGTCTGTCTGGGTAAGGTGTCTGCTCCCTGTCTCGGTCTGTCTGTGTAAGGTGTCTGCTCCCTGTCTGGATCTGGGTAAGGAGTCTGCTCCCTGTCTGGGTCTGTCTGGGTAAGGTGTCTGCTCCCTGTCTGGGTCTGTCTGGGTAAGGAGTCTGCTCCCTGTCTGGGTCTGTCTGGGTAAGGTGCCTGCTCCCTGTCTGGATCTGGGTAAGGAGTCTGCTCCCTGTCTGGGTCTGTCTGGGTAAGGAGTCTGCTCCCTGTCTCGTTCTGTCTGTGTAAGGTGTCTGCTCCCTGTCTGGATCTGGGTAAGGAGTCTGCTGCCTGTCTGGGTCTGGTTAAGGTGTCTGCTCCCTGTCAGGGTCTGTCTGGGTAAGGAGTCTGGTCCCTGTCTGGGTCTGTCTGGGTAAGATGTCTGCTCCATGTCTGGGTCTGGGTAAGGAGTCTGCTCCCTGTCTGGGTCTGGGTAAGGTGTCTGCTCCCTGTCTGGGTCTGTCTGGGTAAGGCGTTTGCTCCCTGTCTGGGCCTGGTTAAGGTGTCTGTTCCCTGTCTGGGTCTGTCTGGGTAAGGAGTCTGGTCCCTGTCTGGGTCTGGGTAAGGTGTCTCCCTGTCTGGGTCTGTCTGGGTAAGGAGTCTACTCCCTGTCTAGGTCTGGGTAAGGTGTCTGCTCCCTGCCTGGGTCTGCGTAAGGAGTCTGCTTCCTGTCTCGGTCTGGTTAAGGTGTCTGCTCCCTGTCTGGGTCTGTCTGGGTAAGGAGTCTGCTCCCTGTCTGGGTATGTCGGGGTAAGGAGTCTGCTCCCTGTCTGGGTCTGGGTAAGGAGTCTGCTCTCTGTCTGGGTCTGTCTGGGTAAGGTGTCTGCTCTCTGTCTGGGTCTGTCTGAGTAAGGTGTCTGCTCCCTGTCTGGGTCTGGGTATGGTGTCTGCTCCCTGTCTGGGTCTGTCTGCGTAAGGGGTCTGCTCCCTGTCTGGGTCTGTGTAAGGAGTCTGCTCCCTGTCTGGGTATGTCGGGGTAAGGAGTCTGCTCCCTGTCTGGGTCTGGGTAAGGAGTCTGCTCTCTGTCTGGGTCTGTCTGGGTAAGGTGTCTGCTCTCTGTCTGGGTCTGTCTGAGTAAGGTGTCTGCTCCCTGTCTGGGTCTGGGTATGGTGTCTGCTCCCTGTCTGGGTCTGTCTGCGTAAGGGGTCTGCTCCCTGTCTGGGTCTGTGTAAGGAGTCTGCTCCCTGTCTGGGTCTGGGTAAGGAGTCTGCACACTGTCTGGGTCTGTCTTGGTCTGGGTAAGGAGTCTGCTGGTTAAGGTGTCTGCTCCCTGTCTGGGTCTGTCTGGGTAAGGTGTCTGCTCCCTGTCTGGGTCTGTCTGGGTAAGGAGTCTGCTCCCTGTCTCGGTCTGGGTCAGGAGTCTGCTCCCCGTCTGGGTCTGGGTAAGGTGTCTGCTCTCTGTCTGGGTCTGGGTAAGGTGTCTGGTCTCTGTCTGGGTCTGTCTGGGTCAGGAGTCTGCTCCCTGTCTGGGTCTGGGTAAGGAGTCTGGTCCCTGTCTGCGTCTGTCTGGGTAAGGTGTCTGCTCCCTTTCTGGGTCTGCGTAAGGTGTCTGCTCCCTGTCTGGGTCTGGGTAAGGAGTCTGCTCCCTGTCTGGATCTGGGTAAGGAGTCTGCTCCCTGTCTGGCTCTGTGTAAGGAGTCTGGTCCCTGTCTGCGTCTGTCTGGGTAAGGTGTCTGCTCCCTTTCTGGGTCTGCGTAAGGAGTCTGCTCCCTGTCTGGGCCTGGGTAAGGTGTCTGGTCTCTGTCTGGGTCTGTCTGGGTAAGGAGTCTGCTCCCTGTCTGGGTCTGGGTAAGGAGTCTGGTCCCTGTCTGCGTCTGTCTGGGTAAGGTGTCTGCTCCCTTTCTGGGTCTGCGTAAGGAGTCTGCTCCCTGTCTGGGCCTGTCTGGGTAAGGAGTCTGGTGTCTGTCTGGGTCTGGGTAAGGTGTCTGCTCCCTGTCTGGGTCTGTCTGGGTAAGGTGTCTGCTCCCTGTCTGGGTCTGTCTGGGTAAGGTGTCTGCTCCCTGTCTGGGTCAGGGTAAGGTGTCTGCTCCCTGTCTGGGTCTGGGTAAGGAGTCTGCTCCCTGTCTGGCTCTGTGTAAGGAGTCTGGTCCCTGTCTGCGTCTGTCTGGGTAAGGTGTCTGCTCCCTTTCTGGGTCTGCGTAAGGAGTCTGCTCCCTGTCTGGGCCTGTCTGGGTAAGGAGTCTGGTGTCTGTCTGGGTCTGGGTAAGGTGTCTGCTCCCTGTCTGGGTCTGTCTGGGTAAGGTTTCTGCTCCCTGTCTGGGTCTGTCTGGGTAAGGTGTCTGCTCCCTGTCTGGGTCAGGGTAAGGTGTCTGCTCCCTGTCTGGGTCTGGGTAAGGAGTCTGCTCCCTGTCTGGATCTGGGTAAGGAGTCTGCTCCCTGTCTGGCTCTGTGTAAGGAGTCTGCTCCCTGTCTGGGTCTGTCTGGCTAAGGAGTCTGCTCCCTGTCTGGGTCTGTCTGGGTAAGGCGTTTGCTCCCTGTCTGGGTCTGGTTAAGGTGTCTGCTCCCTGTCTGGGTCTGTCTGGGTAAGGAGTCTGGTCCCTGTCTCGGTCTGGGTAAGGTGTCTGGTCCCTGTCTGGGTCTGTCTGGGTAAGGAGTCTACTCTCTGTCTAGGTCTGGGTAAGGTGTCTGCTCCCTGTCTGGGTCTGCGTAAGGAGTCTGCTTCCTGTCTGGGTCTTGTTAAGGTGTCTGCTCCCTGTCTGGGTCTGTCTGGGTAAGGTGTCTGCTCCCTGTCTGGGTCTGTCTGGGTAAGGAGTCTACTCCCTGTCTAGGTCTGGGTAAGGAGTCTGCTCTCTGTCTGGGTTTGTCTGGGTAAGGTGTCTGCTCCCTGTCTGGGTCTGTCTGGGTAAGGAGTCTACTCCCTGTGTAGGTCTGGGTAAGGTGTCTGCTCCCTGTCTGGGTCTGTCTGGGTAAGGAGTCTACTCCCTGTCTAGGTCTGGGTAAGGAGTCTGCTCTCTGTCTGGGTTTGTCTGGGTAAGGTGTCTGCTCCCTGTCTGGGTCTGTCTGGGTAAGGAGTCTGCTCCCTGTCTCGTTCTGTCTGTGTAAGGTGTCTGCTCCCTGTCTGGATCTGGGTAAGGAGTCTGCTGCCTGTCTGGGTCTGGTTAAGGTGTCTGCTCCCTGTCAGGGTCTGTCTGGGTAAGGAGTCTGGTCCCTGTCTGGGTCTGGGTATGGTGTCTGCTCCCTGTCTGGGTCTGTCTGCGTAAGGGGTCTGCTCCCTGTCTGGGTCTGTGTAAGGAGTCTGCTCCCTGTCTGGGTATGTCGGGGTAAGGAGTCTGCTCCCTGTCTGGGTCTGGGTAAGGAGTCTGCTCTCTGTCTGGGTCTGTCTGGGTAAGGTGTCTGCTCTCTGTCTGGGTCTGTCTGAGTAAGGTGTCTGCTCCCTGTCTGGGTCTGGGTATGGTGTCTGCTCCCTGTCTGGGTCTGTCTGCGTAAGGGGTCTGCTCCCTGTCTGGGTCTGTGTAAGGAGTCTGCTCCCTGTCTGGGTCTGGGTAAGGAGTCTGCACACTGTCTGGGTCTGTCTTGGTCTGGGTAAGGAGTCTGCTGGTTAAGGTGTCTGCTCCCTGTCTGGGTCTGTCTGGGTAAGGTGTCTGCTCCCTGTCTGGGTCTGTCTGGGTAAGGAGTCTGCTCCCTGTCTCGGTCTGGGTCAGGAGTCTGCTCCCCGTCTGGGTCTGGGTAAGGTGTCTGCTCTCTGTCTGGGTCTGGGTAAGGTGTCTGGTCTCTGTCTGGGTCTGTCTGGGTCAGGAGTCTGCTCCCTGTCTGGGTCTGGGTAAGGAGTCTGGTCCCTGTCTGCGTCTGTCTGGGTAAGGTGTCTGCTCCCTTTCTGGGTCTGCGTAAGGTGTCTGCTCCCTGTCTGGGTCTGGGTAAGGAGTCTGCTCCCTGTCTGGATCTGGGTAAGGAGTCTGCTCCCTGTCTGGCTCTGTGTAAGGAGTCTGGTCCCTGTCTGCGTCTGTCTGGGTAAGGTGTCTGCTCCCTTTCTGGGTCTGCGTAAGGAGTCTGCTCCCTGTCTGGGCCTGGGTAAGGTGTCTGGTCTCTGTCTGGGTCTGTCTGGGTAAGGAGTCTGCTCCCTGTCTGGGTCTGGGTAAGGAGTCTGGTCCCTGTCTGCGTCTGTCTGGGTAAGGTGTCTGCTCCCTTTCTGGGTCTGCGTAAGGAGTCTGCTCCCTGTCTGGGCCTGTCTGGGTAAGGAGTCTGGTGTCTGTCTGGGTCTGGGTAAGGTGTCTGCTCCCTGTCTGGGTCTGTCTGGGTAAGGTGTCTGCTCCCTGTCTGGGTCTGTCTGGGTAAGGTGTCTGCTCCCTGTCTGGGTCAGGGTAAGGTGTCTGCTCCCTGTCTGGGTCTGGGTAAGGAGTCTGCTCCCTGTCTGGCTCTGTGTAAGGAGTCTGGTCCCTGTCTGCGTCTGTCTGGGTAAGGTGTCTGCTCCCTTTCTGGGTCTGCGTAAGGAGTCTGCTCCCTGTCTGGGCCTGTCTGGGTAAGGAGTCTGGTGTCTGTCTGGGTCTGGGTAAGGTGTCTGCTCCCTGTCTGGGTCTGTCTGGGTAAGGTTTCTGCTCCCTGTCTGGGTCTGTCTGGGTAAGGTGTCTGCTCCCTGTCTGGGTCAGGGTAAGGTGTCTGCTCCCTGTCTGGGTCTGGGTAAGGAGTCTGCTCCCTGTCTGGATCTGGGTAAGGAGTCTGCTCCCTGTCTGGCTCTGTGTAAGGAGTCTGCTCCCTGTCTGGGTCTGTCTGGCTAAGGAGTCTGCTCCCTGTCTGGGTCTGTCTGGGTAAGGCGTTTGCTCCCTGTCTGGGTCTGGTTAAGGTGTCTGCTCCCTGTCTGGGTCTGTCTGGGTAAGGAGTCTGGTCCCTGTCTCGGTCTGGGTAAGGTGTCTGGTCCCTGTCTGGGTCTGTCTGGGTAAGGAGTCTACTCTCTGTCTAGGTCTGGGTAAGGTGTCTGCTCCCTGTCTGGGTCTGCGTAAGGAGTCTGCTTCCTGTCTGGGTCTTGTTAAGGTGTCTGCTCCCTGTCTGGGTCTGTCTGGGTAAGGTGTCTGCTCCCTGTCTGGGTCTGTCTGGGTAAGGAGTCTACTCCCTGTCTAGGTCTGGGTAAGGAGTCTGCTCTCTGTCTGGGTTTGTCTGGGTAAGGTGTCTGCTCCCTGTCTGGGTCTGTCTGGGTAAGGAGTCTACTCCCTGTGTAGGTCTGGGTAAGGTGTCTGCTCCCTGTCTGGGTCTGTCTGGGTAAGGAGTCTACTCCCTGTCTAGGTCTGGGTAAGGAGTCTGCTCTCTGTCTGGGTTTGTCTGGGTAAGGTGTCTGCTCCCTGTCTGGGTCTGTCTGGGTAAGGAGTCTGCTCCCTGTCTCGTTCTGTCTGTGTAAGGTGTCTGCTCCCTGTCTGGATCTGGGTAAGGAGTCTGCTGCCTGTCTGGGTCTGGTTAAGGTGTCTGCTCCCTGTCAGGGTCTGTCTGGGTAAGGAGTCTGGTCCCTGTCTGGGTCTGTCTGGGTAAGATGTCTGCTCCATGTCTGGGTCTGGGTAAGGAGTCTGCACACTGTCTGGGTCTGTCTTGGTCTGGGTAAGGAGTCTGCTGGTTAAGGTGTCTGCTCCCTGTCTGGGTCTGTCTGGGTAAGGTGTCTGCTCCCTGTCTGGGTCTGTCTGGGTAAGGAGTCTGCTCCCTGTCTCGGTCTGGGTCAGGAGTCTGCTCCCCGTCTGGGTCTGGGTAAGGTGTCTGCTCTCTGTCTGGGTCTGGGTAAGGTGTCTGGTCTCTGTCTGGGTCTGTCTGGGTCAGGAGTCTGCTCCCTGTCTGGGTCTGGGTAAGGAGTCTGGTCCCTGTCTGCGTCTGTCTGGGTAAGGTGTCTGCTCCCTTTCTGGGTCTGCGTAAGGTGTCTGCTCCCTGTCTGGGTCTGGGTAAGGAGTCTGCTCCCTGTCTGGATCTGGGTAAGGAGTCTGCTCCCTGTCTGGCTCTGTGTAAGGAGTCTGGTCCCTGTCTGCGTCTGTCTGGGTAAGGTGTCTGCTCCCTTTCTGGGTCTGCGTAAGGAGTCTGCTCCCTGTCTGGGCCTGGGTAAGGTGTCTGGTCTCTGTCTGGGTCTGTCTGGGTAAGGAGTCTGCTCCCTGTCTGGGTCTGGGTAAGGAGTCTGGTCCCTGTCTGCGTCTGTCTGGGTAAGGTGTCTGCTCCCTTTCTGGGTCTGCGTAAGGAGTCTGCTCCCTGTCTGGGCCTGTCTGGGTAAGGAGTCTGGTGTCTGTCTGGGTCTGGGTAAGGTGTCTGCTCCCTGTCTGGGTCTGTCTGGGTAAGGTGTCTGCTCCCTGTCTGGGTCTGTCTGGGTAAGGTGTCTGCTCCCTGTCTGGGTCAGGGTAAGGTGTCTGCTCCCTGTCTGGGTCTGGGTAAGGAGTCTGCTCCCTGTCTGGCTCTGTGTAAGGAGTCTGGTCCCTGTCTGCGTCTGTCTGGGTAAGGTGTCTGCTCCCTTGCTGGGTCTGCGTAAGGAGTCTGCTCCCTGTCTGGGCCTGTCTGGGTAAGGAGTCTGGTGTCTGTCTGGGTCTGGGTAAGGTGTCTGCTCCCTGTCTGGGTCTGTCTGGGTAAGGTGTCTGCTCCCTGTCTGGGTCTGTCTGGGTAAGGTGTCTGCTCCCTGTCTGGGTCAGGGTAAGGTGTCTGCTCCCTGTCTGGGTCTGGGTAAGGAGTCTGCTCCCTGTCTGGATCTGGGTAAGGAGTCTGCTCCCTGTCTGGCTCTGTGTAAGGAGTCTGCTCCCTGTCTGGGTCTGTCTGGCTAAGGAGTCTGCTCCCTGTCTGGGTCTGTCTGGGTAAGGCGTTTGCTCCCTGTCTGGGTCTGGTTAAGGTGTCTGCTCCCTGTCTGGGTCTGTCTGGGTAAGGAGTCTGGTCCCTGTCTCGGTCTGGGTAAGGTGTCTGGTCCCTGTCTGGGTCTGTCTGGGTAAGGAGTCTACTCTCTGTCTAGGTCTGGGTAAGGTGTCTGCTCCCTGTCTGGGTCTGCGTAAGGAGTCTGCTTCCTGTCTGGGTCTTGTTAAGGTGTCTGCTCCCTGTCTGGGTCTGTCTGGGTAAGGTGTCTGCTCCCTGTCTGGGTCTGTCTGGGTAAGGAGTCTACTCCCTGTCTAGGTCTGGGTAAGGAGTCTGCTCTCTGTCTGGGTTTGTCTGGGTAAGGTGTCTGCTCCCTGTCTGGGTCTGTCTGGGTAAGGAGTCTACTCCCTGTGTAGGTCTGGGTAAGGTGTCTGCTCCCTGTCTGGGTCTGTCTGGGTAAGGAGTCTACTCCCTGTCTAGGTCTGGGTAAGGAGTCTGCTCTCTGTCTGGGTTTGTCTGGGTAAGGTGTCTGCTCCCTGTCTGGGTCTGTCTGGGTAAGGTGTCGACTCCCTGTCTGGGTCTGGGTAAGGAGTCTGCTCCCTGTGTGGATCTGGGTAAGGAGTCTGCTCTCTGTCTGGGTCTGGGTAAGGTGTCTGCTGGTTAAGGTGTCTGCTCCCTTTCTGGGTCTGCGTAAGGAGTCTGCTCCCTGTCTGGGCCTGTCTGGGTAAGGAGTCTGCTCCCTGTCTGGGTCAGGGTAAGGTGTCTGCTCCCTGTCTGGGTCTGGGTAAGGAGTCTGCTCCCTGTGTGGATCTGGGTAAGGAGTCTGCTCTCTGTCTGCGTCTGGGTAAGGTGTCTGCTGGTTAAGGTGTCTGCTCCCTTTCTGGGTCTGCGTAAGGAGTCTGCTCCCTGTCTGGGCCTGTCTGGGTAAGGAGTCTGCTCCCTGTGTGGGTCAGGGTAAGGTGTCTGCTCCCTGTCTGGGTCTGTCTGGGTAAGGTGTCTGCTCCCTGTCTGGGTCAGGGTAAGGTGTCTGCTCCCTGTCTGGATCTGGGTAAGGAGTCTGCTCTCTGTCTGGCTCTGGGTAAGGAGTCTGCTCCCTGTCTGGGTCTGTCTGGGTAAGATGCCTGCTCCCTGTCTGGGTCTGTGTAAGGAGTCTGCTCCCTTTCTGGGTCTGTCTGGGTAAGGAGTCTGCTCCCTGTCTCGGTCTGTCTGTGTAAGGTGTCTGCTCCCTGTCTGGATCTGAGTAAGGAGTCTGCTCCCTGTCTGGGTCTGGGTAAGGTGTCTGCTCCCTGTCTGGGTCTGTCTGGGTAAGGAGTCTGCTCCCTGTGTGGGTCTGTCTGGGTAAGGAGTCTGCTGCCTGTCTGGGTCTGGTTAAGGTGTCTGCTCCCTGTAAGGGTCTGGTTAAGGTGTCTGCTCCCTGTCTGGGTCTGTCTGGGTAAGGTGTCTGCTCCCTGTCTGGGTCTGTCTGGGTAAGGTGTCTACTCCCTGTCTAGGTCTGGGTAAGGAGTCTGCTCCTTGTCTTGGTTTGTCTGGGTAAGGTGTCTGCTCCCTGTCTGGGTCTGGTTATGGTGTCTACTCCCTGTCTGGGTCTGTCTGGGTAAGGAATCTCCTCCCTGTCTGGGGCTGGGAAAGGAGTCTGCTCCCTGTCTGGGTCTGTCTGGATAAGGAGTCTGGTCCTTGTCTGGGTCTGGGTAAGGTGTCTGCTCCCTGTCTGGGTCTGTCTGGGTAAGGAGTCTACTCCCTGTCTAGGTCTGGGTAAGGAGTCTGCTCTCTGTCTGGGTTTGTCTGGGTAAGGTGTCTGCTCCCTGTCTGGGTCTGTCTGGGTAAGGAGTCTACTCCCTGTCTAGGTCTGGGTAAGGTGTCTGCTCCCTGTCTGGGTCTGTCTAGGTAAGGAGTCTACTCCCTGTCTAGGTCTGGGTAAGGAGTCTGCTCTCTGTCTGGGTTTGTCTGGGTAAGGTGTCTGCTCCCTGTCTGGGTCTGTCTGGGTAAGGTGTCGACTCCCTGTCTGGGTCTGTCTGGGTAAGGTGTCTACTCCCTGTCTGAGTCTGGGTAAGGAGTCTACTCCCTGTCTGGGTCTGGGTAAAGACTCTGCTCCCTGTCTGGGTCTGGGTAAGGTGTCTGCTCCCTGTCTGGGTAAGGAGTCTGCTCCCTGTCTGGGTCTGTCTGGGTAAGGAGTCTGCTCCCTGTCTGGGTCTGGGTAAGGTGTCTGCTCCCTGTCTGGGTCTGACTGGGTAAGGTGTCTGCTCCCTGTCTGGGTCTGTCTGGGTAAGGTGTCTTTTCCCTGTCTGGGTCTGGGTAAGGAGTCTGCTCCCTGTCTGGGTCTGGGTAAGGTGTCTGCTCCCTGTCTGGGTCTGTCTGGGTAAGGAGTCGTCTCCCTGTCTGGGTCTGCCTAATTCCTGGGTAAGGTGTCTGCCCTCTGTCTGGGTAAGGTGTCTGCTCCCTGTCTGGGTCTGGGTAAGGTGTCTGCTCCCTGTCTGGGTCTGGGTATGCTGTCTGCTCCCTGTCTGGGTCTGTCTGCGTAAGGAGTCTGCTCCCTGTCTGGGTCTGGGTAAGGTGTCTGCTCCCTGTCTGGGTCTGTCTGGGTAAGGTGCCTGCTCCCTGTCTGGGTCTGGGTAAGGAGTCTGCTCCCTGTCTGGGTCTGGGTCAGGTGTCTGCTCCCTGTCTGGGTCTGTTGGGTAAGGTGTCTGAATCCTGTCTGGGTCTGTCTGGGTAAGGTGTCTGCTCTCTCTCTGGGTCTGTCTGGGTAAGGAGTCTGGTCTCTGTCTGGGTAAGGTGTCTGCTCCCTGTCTGGGTAAGGTGTCTGCTCCCTGTCTGGGTCTGTCTGGGTAAGGTCTCTGCTCCCTGCCTGTGTCTGGGTTAGGTGTCTGCTCCCTGTTTGGGTCTGTCTGGGTAAGGAGTCTGCTCCCTGTCTGGGTCTGGGTAAGGTGTCTGCTCCCTGTCTGGGTCTGTCTGGGTAAGGTGTCTGCTCCCTGTCTGGGTCTGTCTGTGTAAGGAGTCTGCTCCCTGTCTGAGTCTGGGTTAGGTGTCTACTCCCTGTCTGGGTCTGTCTGGGTAAGGTGTCTGCTCCCGGTCTGGGTCTGTCTGGATATGGAGTCTGCTCCCTGTCTGGGTCTGTGTAAGGTGTCTGCTCCCTGTCTGGGTCTGTCTGGGTAAGGTGTCTGCTCCCTGTCTGGGTCTGTCTGGGTAAGGAGTCTACTCCCTGTCTAGGTCTGGGTAAGGAGTCTGCTCTCTGTCTGGGTCTGGGTAAGGAGTCTGCTCCCTGTCTGGATCTGGGTAAGGAGTCTGCTCCCTGTCTGGCTCTGTGTAAGGAGTCTGGTCCCTGTCTGCGTCTGTCTGGGTAAGGTGTCTGCTCCCTTTCTGGGTCTGCGTAAGGAGTCTGCTCCCTGTCTGGGCCTGTCTGGGTAAGGAGTCTGGTGTCTGTCTGGGTCTGGGTAAGGTGTCTGCTCCCTGTCTGGGTCTGTCTGGGTAAGGTGTCTGCTCCCTGTCTGGGTCTGTCTGGGTAAGGTGTCTGCTCCCTGTCTGGGTCAGGGTAAGGTGTCTGCTCCCTGTCTGGGTCTGGGTAAGGAGTCTGCTCCCTGTCTGGATCTGGGTAAGGAGTCTGCTCCCTGTCTGGCTCTGTGTAAGGAGTCTGCTCCCTGTCTGGGTCTGTCTGGGTAAGGTGCCTGCTCCCTGTCTGGGTCTGTGTAAGGAGTCTGCTCCCTGTCTGGGTCTGTCTGGGTAAGGAGTCTGCTCCCTGTCTCGGTCTGTCTGTGTAAGGTGTCTGCTCCCTGTCTGGATCTGAGTAAGGAGTCTGCTCCCTGTCTGGGTCATGGTAAGGAGTCTGCTCCCTGTCTGGGTCTGTCTGGGTAAGGAGTCTGCTCCCTGTCTGGGTCTGTCTGGGTAAGGCGTTTGCTCCCTGTCTGGGTCTGGTTAAGGTGTCTGCTCCCTGTCTGGGTATGTCTGGGTAAGGAGTCTGGTCCCTGTCTGGGTCTGGGTAAGGTGTCTGGTCCCTGTCTGGGTCTGTCTGGGTAAGGAGTCTACTCTCTGTCTAGGTCTGGGTAAGGTGTCTGCTCCCTGTCTGGGTCTGTCTGGGTAAGGAGTCTACTCCCTGTCTAGGTCTGGGTAAGGAGTCTGCTCTCTGTCTGGGTTTGTCTGGGTAAGGTGTCTGCTCCCTGTCTGGGTCTGTCTGGGTAAGGAGTCTACTCCCTGTGTAGGTCTGGATAAGGTGTCTGCTCCCTGTCTGGGTCTGTCTGGGTAAGGAGTCTACTCCCTGTCTAGGTCTGGGTAAGGAGTCTGCTCTCTGTCTGGGTTTGTCTGGGTAAGGAGTCTGCTCCTTGTCTGGGTCTGTCTGGGTAAGGTGTCGACTCCCTGTCTGGGTCTGTCTGGGTAAGGTGTCTACTCCCTGTCTGGGTCTGGGTAAGGAGTCTGCTCCCTGTCTGGGTCTGTCTGGGTAAGGAGTCTGCTCCCTGTCTCGGTCTGTCTGTGTAAGGTGTCTGCTCCCTGTCTGGGTCTGGGTAAGGTGTCTGCTCCCTGTCTGGGTCTGGGTAAGGAGTCTGCACACTGTGTGGGTCTGTTTTGGTCTGGGTAAGGTGTCTGCTGGTTAAGGTGTCTGCTCCCTGTCTGGGTCTGTCTGGGTAAGGTGTCTGCTCCCTGTCTGGGTCTGTCTGGGTAAGGAGTCTGCTCCCTGTCTCGGTCTGGGTCAGGAGTCTGCTCCCCGTCTGGGTCTGGGTAAGGTGTCTGCTCTCTGTCTGGGTCTGGGTAAGGTGTCTGGTCTCTGTCTGGGTCTGTCTGGGTAAGGAGTCTGCTGGTTAAGGTGTCTGCTCCCTTTCTGGGTCTGCGTAAGGAGTCTGCTCCCTGTCTGGGCCTGTCTGGGTAAGGAGTCTGCTCCCTGTGTGGGTCAGGGTAAGGTGTCTGCTCCCTGTCTGGGTCTGTCTGGGTAAGGTGTCTGCTCCCTGTCTGGGTCAGGGTAAGGTGTCTGCTCCCTGTCTGGATCTGGGTAAGGAGTCTGCTCTCTGTCTGGCTCTGGGTAAGGAGTCTGCTCCCTGTCTGGGTCTGTCTGGGTAAGATGCCTGCTCCCTGTCTGGGTCTGTGTAAGGAGTCTGCTCCCTTTCTGGGTCTGTCTGGGTAAGGAGTCTGCTCCCTGTCTCGGTCTGTCTGTGTAAGGTGTCTGCTCCCTGTCTGGATCTGAGTAAGGAGTCTGCTCCCTGTCTGGGTCTGGGTAAGGTGTCTGCTCCCTGTCTGGGTCTGTCTGGGTAAGGAGTCTGCTCCCTGTGTGGGTCTGTCTGGGTAAGGAGTCTGCTGCCTGTCTGGGTCTGGTTAAGGTGTCTGCTCCCTGTAAGGGTCTGGTTAAGGTGTCTGCTCCCTGTCTGGGTCTGTCTGGGTAAGGTGTCTGCTCCCTGTCTGGGTCTGTCTGGGTAAGGTGTCTACTCCCTGTCTAGGTCTGGGTAAGGAGTCTGCTCCTTGTCTTGGTTTGTCTGGGTAAGGTGTCTGCTCCCTGTCTGGGTCTGGTTATGGTGTCTACTCCCTGTCTGGGTCTGTCTGGGTAAGGAATCTCCTCCCTGTCTGGGGCTGGGAAAGGAGTCTGCTCCCTGTCTGGGTCTGTCTGGATAAGGAGTCTGGTCCTTGTCTGGGTCTGGGTAAGGTGTCTGCTCCCTGTCTGGGTCTGTCTGGGTAAGGAGTCTACTCCCTGTCTAGGTCTGGGTAAGGAGTCTGCTCTCTGTCTGGGTTTGTCTGGGTAAGGTGTCTGCTCCCTGTCTGGGTCTGTCTGGGTAAGGAGTCTACTCCCTGTCTAGGTCTGGGTAAGGTGTCTGCTCCCTGTCTGGGTCTGTCTAGGTAAGGAGTCTACTCCCTGTCTAGGTCTGGGTAAGGAGTCTGCTCTCTGTCTGGGTTTGTCTGGGTAAGGTGTCTGCTCCCTGTCTGGGTCTGTCTGGGTAAGGTGTCGACTCCCTGTCTGGGTCTGTCTGGGTAAGGTGTCTACTCCCTGTCTGAGTCTGGGTAAGGAGTCTACTCCCTGTCTGGGTCTGGGTAAAGACTCTGCTCCCTGTCTGGGTCTGGGTAAGGTGTCTGCTCCCTGTCTGGGTAAGGAGTCTGCTCCCTGTCTGGGTCTGTCTGGGTAAGGAGTCTGCTCCCTGTCTGGGTCTGGGTAAGGTGTCTGCTCCCTGTCTGGGTCTGACTGGGTAAGGTGTCTGCTCCCTGTCTGGGTCTGTCTGGGTAAGGTGTCTTTTCCCTGTCTGGGTCTGGGTAAGGAGTCTGCTCCCTGTCTGGGTCTGGGTAAGGTGTCTGCTCCCTGTCTGGGTCTGTCTGGGTAAGGAGTCGTCTCCCTGTCTGGGTCTGCCTAATTCCTGGGTAAGGTGTCTGCCCTCTGTCTGGGTAAGGTGTCTGCTCCCTGTCTGGGTCTGGGTAAGGTGTCTGCTCCCTGTCTGGGTCTGGGTATGCTGTCTGCTCCCTGTCTGGGTCTGTCTGCGTAAGGAGTCTGCTCCCTGTCTGGGTCTGGGTAAGGTGTCTGCTCCCTGTCTGGGTCTGTCTGGGTAAGGTGCCTGCTCCCTGTCTGGGTCTGGGTAAGGAGTCTGCTCCCTGTCTGGGTCTGGGTCAGGTGTCTGCTCCCTGTCTGGGTCTGTTGGGTAAGGTGTCTGAATCCTGTCTGGGTCTGTCTGGGTAAGGTGTCTGCTCTCTCTCTGGGTCTGTCTGGGTAAGGAGTCTGGTCTCTGTCTGGGTAAGGTGTCTGCTCCCTGTCTGGGTAAGGTGTCTGCTCCCTGTCTGGGTCTGTCTGGGTAAGGTCTCTGCTCCCTGCCTGTGTCTGGGTTAGGTGTCTGCTCCCTGTTTGGGTCTGTCTGGGTAAGGAGTCTGCTCCCTGTCTGGGTCTGGGTAAGGTGTCTGCTCCCTGTCTGGGTCTGTCTGGGTAAGGTGTCTGCTCCCTGTCTGGGTCTGTCTGTGTAAGGAGTCTGCTCCCTGTCTGAGTCTGGGTTAGGTGTCTACTCCCTGTCTGGGTCTGTCTGGGTAAGGTGTCTGCTCCCGGTCTGGGTCTGTCTGGATATGGAGTCTGCTCCCTGTCTGGGTCTGTGTAAGGTGTCTGCTCCCTGTCTGGGTCTGTCTGGGTAAGGTGTCTGCTCCCTGTCTGGGTCTGTCTGGGTAAGGAGTCTACTCCCTGTCTAGGTCTGGGTAAGGAGTCTGCTCTCTGTCTGGGTTTGTCTGGGTAAGGTGTCTGCTCCCTGTCTGGGTCTGTCTGGGTAAGGTGTCGACTCCCTGTCTGGGTCTGTCTGGGAAAGGAGTCTGCTCCCTGTCTGGGTATGTCTGGGTAAGGAGTCTGCTCCCTGTCTGGGTCTGGGTAAGGAGTCTGCTCTCTGTCTGGGTCTGTCTGGGTAAGGTGTCTGCTCTCTGTCTGGGTCTGTCTGAGTAAGGTGTCTGCTCCCTGTCTGGGTCTGGGTAAGGAGTCTGCTCTCTGTCTGGGTCTGTCTGGGTAAGGTGTCTGCTCTCTGTCTGGGTCTGTCTGAGTAAGGTGTCTGCTCCCTGTCTGGGTCTGGGTATGGTGTCTGCTCCCTGTCTGGGTCTGTCTGCGTAAGGAGTCTGCTCCCTGTCTGGGTCTGGGTAAGGTGTCTGCTCCCTGTCTGGGTCTGGGTAAGGAGTCTGCACACTGTCTGGGTCTGTCTTGGTCTGGGTAACGTGTCTGCTGGTTAAGGTGTCTGCTCCCTTTCTGGGTCTGCGTAAGGAGTCTGCTCCCTGTCTGGGCCTGTCTGGGTAAGGAGTCTGGTCTCTGTCTGGGTCTGGGTAAGGTGTCTGCTCCCTGTCTGGGTCTGTCTGGGTAAGGTGTCTGCTCCCTGTCTGGGTCAGGGTAAGGTGTCTGCTCCCTGTCTGGATCTGGGTAAGGAGTCTGCTCTCTGTCTGGGTCTGGGTAAGGAGTCTGCTCCCTGTCTGGCTCTGGGTAAGGAGTCTGCTCCCTGTCTGGCTCTGGGTAAGGAGTCTGCTCCCTGTCTGGGTCTGTCTGGGTAAGGTGCCTGCTCCCTGTCTGGGTCTGTGTAAGGAGTCTGCTCCCTGTCTGGGTCTGTCTGGGTAAGGAGTCTGCTCCCTGTCTCGGTCTGTCTGTGTAAGGTGTCTGCTCCCTGTCTGTGTCTGTCTGGGTGAGGTGTCTGCTCCCTGTCTGTGTCTGACTGGGTAAGGAGTCTGCTCCCTGTCTGGGTCTGGGTAAGGTGTCTGCTCCCTGTCTGGGTCTGTCTGGGTAAGGTGTCTGCTCCCTGTCTGGGTCTGTCTGGGTAAGGTGTCTGTTCCCTGTCTGGGTCTGGGTAAGGTGTCTGCTCCCTGTCTGGGTCTGTCTAGGTAAGGTGTCTGCTCCCTGTCTGGGTCTGTCTGGGTAAGGTTTCTGTTCCCTGTCTGGGTCTGTCTGGGTAAGGTTTCTGTTCCCTGTCTGGGTCTGTCTGGGTAAGGTGTCTGCTCCCTGTCTGGGTCTGTCTGGGTAAGGTGTCTGCTCCCTGTCTGGGTCTGTCTTGGTAAGGAGTCTGCTCCCTGCCTGGGTCTGGGTAAGGTGTCTGCTCCCTGTCTGGGTCTGTCTGGGTAAGGTGTCTGCTCCCTGTCTGGGTCTGTCTGGGTAAGGTGTCTGCTCCCTGTCTGGGTCTGGGTAATGTGTCTGCTCCCTGTCTGGGTCTGTCTGGGTAAGGTGTCTGCTCTCTGTCTGGGTCTGGGTAACATGTCTGCTCTCTGTCTGGGTCTGGGTAAGGAGTCTGCTCCCTGTCTGGTTCTGGGTAAGGTGTCTGCTCCCTGTCTGGGTCTGTCTGGGTAAGGAGTCTGCTCCCTGTCTGGGTCTGTCTGGGTAAGGTGTCTGCTCCCTGTCTGGGTCTGTCTGGGTAAGGTGTCTGCTCTCTCTCTGGGTCTGTCTGGGTAAGGAGTCTGGTCTCTGTCTGGGTCTGTCTGGGTAAGGTGTCTGCTGCCTGTCTGGGTCTGTCTGGGTGAGGTGTCTGCTCCCTGTCTGGGTCTGTCTGGGTAAGGTGTCTGCTCCCTGTCTGGGTCTGTCTGGGTAAGGTGTCTGCTCCCTCTCTGGGTCTGTCTGGGTAAGGAGTCTGCTCCCTGTCTGGGTCTGTCTGGGTAAGGAGTCTGCTCCCCTCTGGGTCTGGGTAAGGTGTCTGCTCCCTGTCTGGGTCTGTCTGGGTAAGGTGTCTGCTCCCGGTCTGGGTCTGTCTGGGTAAGGAGTCTGCTCCCCTCTGGGTCTGGGTAAGGTGTCTGCTCCCGGTCTGGGTCTGTCTGGGTAAGGAGTCTGCTCCCTGTCTGGGTCTGTCTGGGTATGGAGTCTGCTCTCTCTCTGGGTCTGTCTGGGTAAGGAGTCTGCTCCCTGTCTGGGTCTGTGTAAGGTGTCTGCTCCCTGTCTGGGTCTGTCTGGGTAAGGTGTCTGCTCCCTGTCTGGGTCTGTCTGGGTAAGGAGTCTGCTCCCTGTCTGGATCTGAGTATGGAGTCTGCTCCGTGTCTGTGTCTGTCTGGGTAAGGTGTCTGCTCCCTGTCTGGGTCTGGGTAAGGAGTCTGCTCTCTGTCTGGGTCTGTCTGGGTAAGGTGTCTGCTCTCTCTCTGGGTCTGTCTGCGGAAGTGGTCTGGTCTCTGTCTTGGTCTGTCTGGGTAAGGTGTCTTCTCCCTGTCTGGGTCTGTCTGGGTAAGGTGTCTGCTCCCTGTCTGGGTCTGGGTAAGGAGTCTGCTCCCTGTCTGGATCTGGGTAAGGAGTCTGCTCCCTGTCTGGCTCTGTGTAAGGAGTCTGGTCCCTGTCTGCGTCTGTCTGGGTAAGGTGTCTGCTCCCTTTCTGGGTCTGCGTAAGGAGTCTGCTCCCTGTCTGGGCCTGTCTGGGTAAGGTGTCTGCTCCCTGTCTGGGTCTGTCTGGGTAAGGTGTCTGCTCCCTGTCTGGGTCTGGGTAAGGAGTCTGCTCCCTGTCTGGATCTGGGTAAGGAGTCTGCTCCCTGTCTGGCTCTGTGTAAGGAGTCTGGTCCCTGTCTGCGTCTGTCTGGGTAAGGTGTCTGCTCCCTTTCTGGGTCTGCGTAAGGAGTCTGCTCCCTGTCTGGGCCTGTCTGGGTAAGGAGTCTGGTGTCTGTCTGGGTCTGGGTAAGGTGTCTGCTCCCTGTCTAGGTCTGTCTGGGTAAGGTGTCTGCTCCCTGTCTGGGTCTGTCTGGGTAAGGTGTCTGCTCCCTGTCTGGGTCAGGGTAAGGTGTCTGCTCCCTGTCTGGGTCTGGGTAAGGAGTCTGCTCCCTGTCTGGATCTGGGTAAGGAGTCTGCTCCCTGTCTGGCTCTGTGTAAGGAGTCTGCTCCCTGTCTGGGTCTGTCTGGGTAAGGTGCCTGCTCCCTGTCTGGGTCTGTGTAAGGAGTCTGCTCCCTGTCTGGGTCTGTCTGGGTAAGGAGTCTGCTCCCTGTCTCGGTCTGTCTGTGTAAGGTGTCTGCTCCCTGTCTGGATCTGAGTAAGGAGTCTGCTCCCTGTCTGGGTCATGGTAAGGAGTCTGCTCCCTGTCTGGGTCTGTCTGGGTAAGGAGTCTGCTCCCTGTCTGGGTCTGTCTGGGTAAGGAGTCTGCTCCCTGTCTCGGTCTGTCTGTGTAAGGTGTCTGCTCCCTGTCTGGATCTGAGTAAGGAGTCTGCTCCCTGTCTGGGTCATGGTAAGGAGTCTGCTCCCTGTCTGGGTCTGTCTGGGTAAGGAGTCTGCTCCCTGTCTGGGTCTGTCTGGGTAAGGAGTCTGCTCCCTGTCTGGGTCTGTCTGGGTAAGGCGTTTGCTCCCTGTCTGGGTCTGGTTAAGGTGTCTGCTCCCTGTCTGGGTATGTCTGGGTAAGGAGTCTGGTCCCTGTCTGGGTCTGGGTAAGGTGTCTGGTCCCTGTCTGGGTCTGTCTGGGTAAGGAGTCTACTCTCTGTCTAGGTCTGGGTAAGGTGTCTGCTCCCTGTCTGGGTCTGCGTAAGGAGTCTGCTTCCTGTCTGGGTCTGTTTAAGGTGTCTGCTCCCTGTCTGGGTCTGTCTGGGTAAGGTGTCTGCTCCCTGTCTGGGTCTGTCTGGGTAAGGTGTCTGCTCCCTCTCTGGGTCTGTCTGGGTAAGGAGTCTGCTCCCTGTCTGGGTCTGTCTGGGTAAGGAGTCTGCTCCCCTCTGGGTCTGGGTAAGGTGTCTGCTCCCTGTCTGGGTCTGTCTGGGTAAGGTGTCTGCTCCCGGTCTGGGTCTGTCTGGGTAAGGAGTCTGCTCCCCTCTGGGTCTGGGTAAGGTGTCTGCTCCCGGTCTGGGTCTGTCTGGGTAAGGAGTCTGCTCCCTGTCTGGGTCTGTCTGGGTATGGAGTCTGCTCTCTCTCTGGGTCTGTCTGGGTAAGGAGTCTGCTCCCTGTCTGGGTCTGTGTAAGGTGTCTGCTCCCTGTCTGGGTCTGTCTGGGTAAGGTGTCTGCTCCCTGTCTGGGTCTGTCTGGGTAAGGAGTCTGCTCCCTGTCTGGATCTGAGTATGGAGTCTGCTCCGTGTCTGTGTCTGTCTGGGTAAGGTGTCTGCTCCCTGTCTGGGTCTGGGTAAGGAGTCTGCTCTCTGTCTGGGTCTGTCTGGGTAAGGTGTCTGCTCTCTCTCTGGGTCTGTCTGCGGAAGTGGTCTGGTCTCTGTCTTGGTCTGTCTGGGTAAGGTGTCTTCTCCCTGTCTGGGTCTGTCTGGGTAAGGTGTCTGCTCCCTGTCTGGGTCTGGGTAAGGAGTCTGCTCCCTGTCTGGATCTGGGTAAGGAGTCTGCTCCCTGTCTGGCTCTGTGTAAGGAGTCTGGTCCCTGTCTGCGTCTGTCTGGGTAAGGTGTCTGCTCCCTTTCTGGGTCTGCGTAAGGAGTCTGCTCCCTGTCTGGGCCTGTCTGGGTAAGGTGTCTGCTCCCTGTCTGGGTCTGTCTGGGTAAGGTGTCTGCTCCCTGTCTGGGTCTGGGTAAGGAGTCTGCTCCCTGTCTGGATCTGGGTAAGGAGTCTGCTCCCTGTCTGGCTCTGTGTAAGGAGTCTGGTCCCTGTCTGCGTCTGTCTGGGTAAGGTGTCTGCTCCCTTTCTGGGTCTGCGTAAGGAGTCTGCTCCCTGTCTGGGCCTGTCTGGGTAAGGAGTCTGGTGTCTGTCTGGGTCTGGGTAAGGTGTCTGCTCCCTGTCTAGGTCTGTCTGGGTAAGGTGTCTGCTCCCTGTCTGGGTCTGTCTGGGTAAGGTGTCTGCTCCCTGTCTGGGTCAGGGTAAGGTGTCTGCTCCCTGTCTGGGTCTGGGTAAGGAGTCTGCTCCCTGTCTGGATCTGGGTAAGGAGTCTGCTCCCTGTCTGGCTCTGTGTAAGGAGTCTGCTCCCTGTCTGGGTCTGTCTGGGTAAGGTGCCTGCTCCCTGTCTGGGTCTGTGTAAGGAGTCTGCTCCCTGTCTGGGTCTGTCTGGGTAAGGAGTCTGCTCCCTGTCTCGGTCTGTCTGTGTAAGGTGTCTGCTCCCTGTCTGGATCTGAGTAAGGAGTCTGCTCCCTGTCTGGGTCATGGTAAGGAGTCTGATCCCTGTCTGGGTCTGTCTGGGTAAGGAGTCTGCTCCCTGTCTGGGTCTGTCTGGGTAAGGAGTCTGCTCCCTGTCTGGGTCTGTCTGGGTAAGGCGTTTGCTCCCTGTCTGGGTCTGGTTAAGGTGTCTGCTCCCTGTCTGGGTATGTCTGGGTAAGGAGTCTGGTCCCTGTCTGGGTCTGGGTAAGGTGTCTGGTCCCTGTCTGGGTCTGTCTGGGTAAGGAGTCTACTCTCTGTCTAGGTCTGGGTAAGGTGTCTGCTCCCTGTCTGGGTCTGCGTAAGGAGTCTGCTTCCTGTCTGGGTCTGTTTAAGGTGTCTGCTCCCTGTCTGGGTCTGTCTGGGTAAGGTGTCTGCTCCCTGTCTGGGTCTGTCTGGGTAAGGAGTCTACTCCCTGTCTAGGTCTGGGTAAGGAGTCTGCTCTCTGTCTGGGTTTGTCTGGGTAAGGTGTCTGCTCCCTGTCTGGGTCTGTCTGGGTAAGGAGTCTACTCCCTGTGTAGGTCTGGATAAGGTGTCTGCTCCCTGTCTGGGTCTGTCTGGGTAAGGAGTCTACTCCCTGTCTAGGTCTGGGTAAGGAGTCTGCTCTCTGTCTGGGTTTGTCTGGGTAAGGAGTCTGCTCCTTGTCTGGGTCTGTCTGGGTAAGGTGTCGACTCCCTGTCTGGGTCTGTCTGGGTAAGGTGTCTACTCCCTGTCTGGGTCTGGGTAAGGAGTCTGCTCCCTGTCTGGGTCTGTCTGGGTAAGGAGTCTGCTCCCTGTCTCGGTCTGTCTGTGTAAGGTGTCTGCTCCCTGTCTGGGTCTGGTTAAGGTGTCTGCTCCCTGTCTGGGTCTGTCTGGGTAAGGAGTCTGCTCCCTGTCTGGGTCTGGCTAATTCCTGGGTAAGGTGTCTGCCCTCTGTCTGGGTCTGTCTGGGTAAGGTGTCTGCTCCCTGTCTCGGTCTGTCTGTGTAAGGTGTCTGCTCCCTGTCTGGATCTGGGTAAGGAGTCTGCTCCCTGTCTGGGTCTGTCTGGGTAAGGTGTCTGCTCCCTGTCTGGGTCTGTCTGGGTAAGGAGTCTGCTCCCTGTCTGGGTCTGTCTGGGTAAGGTGCCTGCTCCCTGTCTGGATCTGGGTAAGGAGTCTGCTCCCTGTCTGGGTCTGTCTGGGTAAGGAGTCTGGTCCCTGTCTGGGTCTGTCTGGGTAAGATGTCTGCTCCATGTCTGGGTCTGGGTAAGGAGTCTGCTGCCTGTCTGGGTCTGGTTAAGGTGTCTGCTCCCTGTCAGGGTCTGTCTGGGTAAGGAGTCTGGTCCCTGTCTGGGTCTGTCTGGGTAAGATGTCTGCTCCATGTCTGGGTCTGGGTAAGGAGTCTGCTCCCTGTCTGGGTCTGGGTAAGGTGTCTGCTCCCTGTCTGGGTCTGTCTGGGTAAGGCGTTTGCTCCCTGTCTGGGCCTGGTTAAGGTGTCTGTTCCCTGTCTGGGTCTGTCTGGGTAAGGAGTCTGGTCCCTGCCTGGGTCTGGGTAAGGTGTCTCCCTGTCTGGGTCTGTCTGGGTAAGGAGTCTACTCCCTGTCTAGGTCTGGGTAAGGTGTCTGCTCCCTGCCTGGGTCTGCGTAAGGAGTCTGCTTCCTGTCTCGGTCTGGTTAAGGTGTCTGCTCCCTGTCTGGGTCTGTCTGGGTAAGGAGTCTGCTCCCTGTCTGGGTATGTCGGGGTAAGGAGTCTGCTCCCTGTCTGGGTCTGGGTAAGGAGTCTGCTCTCTGTCTGGGTCTGTCTGGGTAAGGTGTCTGCTCTCTGTCTGGGTCTGTCTGAGTAAGGTGTCTGCTCCCTGTCTGGGTCTGGGTATGGTGTCTGCTCCCTGTCTGGGTCTGTCTGCGTAAGGGGTCTGCTCCCTGTCTGGGTCTGTGTAAGGAGTCTGCTCCCTGTCTGGGTCTGGGTAAGGAGTCTGCACACTGTCTGGGTCTGTCTTGGTCTGGGTAAGGAGTCTGCTGGTTAAGGTGTCTGCTCCCTGTCTGGGTCTGTCTGGGTAAGGTGTCTGCTCCCTGTCTGGGTCTGTCTGGGTAAGGAGTCTGCTCCCTGTCTCGGTCTGGGTCAGGAGTCTGCTCCCCGTCTGGGTCTGGGTAAGGTGTCTGCTCTCTGTCTGGGTCTGGGTAAGGTGTCTGGTCTCTGTCTGGGTCTGTCTGGGTCAGGAGTCTGCTCCCTGTCTGGGTCTGGGTAAGGAGTCTGGTCCCTGTCTGCGTCTGTCTGGGTAAGGTGTCTGCTCCCTTTCTGGGTCTGCGTAAGGTGTCTGCTCCCTGTCTGGGTCTGGGTAAGGAGTCTGCTCCCTGTCTGGATCTGGGTAAGGAGTCTGCTCCCTGTCTGGCTCTGTGTAAGGAGTCTGGTCCCTGTCTGCGTCTGTCTGGGTAAGGTGTCTGCTCCCTTTCTGGGTCTGCGTAAGGAGTCTGCTCCCTGTCTGGGCCTGTCTGGGTAAGGAGTCTGGTGTCTGTCTGGGTCTGGGTAAGGTGTCTGCTCCCTGTCTGGGTCTGTCTGGGTAAGGTGTCTGCTCCCTGTCTGGGTCTGTCTGGGTAAGGTGTCTGCTCCCTGTCTGGGTCAGGGTAAGGTGTCTGCTCCCTGTCTGGGTCTGGGTAAGGAGTCTGCTCCCTGTCTGGATCTGGGTAAGGAGTCTGCTCCCTGTCTGGCTCTGTGTAAGGAGTCTGCTCCCTGTCTGGGTCTGTCTGGGTAAGGTGCCTGCTCCCTGTCTGGGTCTGTGTAAGGAGTCTGCTCCCTGTCTGGGTCTGTCTGGGTAAGGAGTCTGCTCCCTGTCTCGGTCTGTCTGTGTAAGGTGTCTGCTCCCTGTCTGGATCTGAGTAAGGAGTCTGCTCCCTGTCTGGGTCATGGTAAGGAGTCTGCTCCCTGTCTGGGTCTGTCTGGGTAAGGAGTCTGCTCCCTGTCTGGGTCTGTCTGGGTAAGGAGTCTGCTCCCTGTCTGGGTCTGTCTGGGTAAGGCGTTTGCTCCCTGTCTGGGTCTGGTTAAGGTGTCTGCTCCCTGTCTGGGTATGTCTGGGTAAGGAGTCTGGTCCCTGTCTGGGTCTGGGTAAGGTGTCTGGTCCCTGTCTGGGTCTGTCTGGGTAAGGAGTCTACTCTCTGTCTAGGTCTGGGTAAGGTGTCTGCTCCCTGTCTGGGTCTGTCTGGGTAAGGAGTCTACTCCCTGTCTAGGTCTGGGTAAGGAGTCTGCTCTCTGTCTGGGTTTGTCTGGGTAAGGTGTCTGCTCCCTGTCTGGGTCTGTCTGGGTAAGGAGTCTACTCCCTGTGTAGGTCTGGATAAGGTGTCTGCTCCCTGTCTGGGTCTGTCTGGGTAAGGAGTCTACTCCCTGTCTAGGTCTGGGTAAGGAGTCTGCTCTCTGTCTGGGTTTGTCTGGGTAAGGAGTCTGCTCCTTGTCTGGGTCTGTCTGGGTAAGGTGTCGACTCCCTGTCTGGGTCTGTCTGGGTAAGGTGTCTACTCCCTGTCTGGGTCTGGGTAAGGAGTCTGCTCCCTGTCTGGGTCTGTCTGGGTAAGGAGTCTGCTCCCTGTCTCGGTCTGTCTGTGTAAGGTGTCTGCTCCCTGTCTGGGTCTGGGTAAGGTGTCTGCTCCCTGTCTGGGTCTGGGTAAGGAGTCTGCACACTGTGTGGGTCTGTTTTGGTCTGGGTAAGGTGTCTGCTGGTTAAGGTGTCTGCTCCCTGTCTGGGTCTGTCTGGGTAAGGTGTCTGCTCCCTGTCTGGGTCTGTCTGGGTAAGGAGTCTGCTCCCTGTCTCGGTCTGGGTCAGGAGTCTGCTCCCCGTCTGGGTCTGGGTAAGGTGTCTGCTCTCTGTCTGGGTCTGGGTAAGGTGTCTGGTCTCTGTCTGGGTCTGTCTGGGTAAGGAGTCTGCTCCCTGTCTGGGTCTGGGTAAGGAGTCTGGTCCCTGTCTGCGTCTGTCTGGGTAAGGTGTCTGCTCCCTTTCTGGGTCTGGGTAAGGAGTCTGGTCCCTGTCTGCGTCTGTCTGGGTAAGGTGTCTGCTCCCTTTCTGGGTCTGCGTAAGGAGTCTGCTCCCTGTCTGGGCCTGTCTGGGTAAGGAGTCTGGTGTCTGTCTGGGTCTGGGTAAGGTGTCTGCTCCCTGTCTGGGTCTGTCTGGGTAAGGTGTCTGCTCCCTGTCTGGGTCTGTCTGGGTAAGGTGTCTGCTCCCTGTCTGGGTCAGGGTAAGGTGTCTGCTCCCTGTCTGGGTCTGGGTAAGGAGTCTGCTCCCTGTCTGGCTCTGTGTAAGGAGTCTGGTCCCTGTCTGCGTCTGTCTGGGTAAGGTGTCTGCTCCCTTTCTGGGTCTGCGTAAGGAGTCTGCTCCCTGTCTGGGCCTGTCTGGGTAAGGAGTCTGGTGTCTGTCTGGGTCTGGGTAAGGTGTCTGCTCCCTGTCTGGGTCTGTCTGGGTAAGGTGTCTGCTCCCTGTCTGGGTCTGTCTGGGTAAGGTGTCTGCTCCCTGTCTGGGTCAGGGTAAGGTGTCTGCTCCCTGTCTGGGTCTGGGTAAGGAGTCTGCTCCCTGTCTGGATCTGGGTAAGGAGTCTGCTCCCTGTCTGGCTCTGTGTAAGGAGTCTGCTCCCTGTCTGGGTCTGTCTGGCTAAGGAGTCTGCTCCCTGTCTGGGTCTGTCTGGGTAAGGCGTTTGCTCCCTGTCTGGGTCTGGTTAAGGTGTCTGCTCCCTGTCTGGGTCTGTCTGGGTAAGGAGTCTGGTCCCTGTCTCGGTCTGGGTAAGGTGTCTGGTCCCTGTCTGGGTCTGTCTGGGTAAGGAGTCTACTCTCTGTCTAGGTCTGGGTAAGGTGTCTGCTCCCTGTCTGGGTCTGCGTAAGGAGTCTGCTTCCTGTCTGGGTCTTGTTAAGGTGTCTGCTCCCTGTCTGGGTCTGTCTGGGTAAGGTGTCTGCTCCCTGTCTGGGTCTGTCTGGGTAAGGAGTCTACTCCCTGTCTAGGTCTGGGTAAGGAGTCTGCTCTCTGTCTGGGTTTGTCTGGGTCAGGTGTCTGCTCCCTGTCTGGGTCTGTCTGGGTAAGGAGTCTACTCCCTGTGTAGGTCTGGGTAAGGTGTCTGCTCCCTGTCTGGGTCTGTCTGGGTAAGGAGTCTACTCCCTGTCTAGGTCTGGGTAAGGAGTCTGCTCTCTGTCTGGGTTTGTCTGGGTAAGGTGTCTGCTCCCTGTCTGGGTCTGTCTGGGTAAGGTGTCGACTCCCTGTCTGGGTCTGGGTAAGGAGTCTGCTCCCTGTGTGGATCTGGGTAAGGAGTCTGCTCTCTGTCTGGGTCTGGGTAAGGTGTCTGCTGGTTAAGGTGTCTGCTCCCTTTCTGGGTCTGCGTAAGGAGTCTGCTCCCTGTCTGGGCCTGTCTGGGTAAGGAGTCTGCTCCCTGTCTGGGTCAGGGTAAGGTGTCTGCTCCCTGTCTGGGTCTGTCTGGGTAAGGTGTCTGCTCCCTGTCTGGGTCTGGGTAAGGAGTCTGCTCCCTGTGTGGATCTGGGTAAGGAGTCTGCTCTCTGTCTGCGTCTGGGTAAGGTGTCTGCTGGTTAAGGTGCCTGCTCCCTTTCTGGGTCTGCGTAAGGAGTCTGCTCCCTGTCTGGGCCTGTCTGGGTAAGGAGTCTGCTCCCTGTGTGGGTCAGGGTAAGGTGTCTGCTCCCTGTCTGGGTCTGTCTGGGTAAGGTGTCTGCTCCCTGTCTGGGTCAGGGTAAGGTGTCTGCTCCCTGTCTGGATCTGGGTAAGGAGTCTGCTCTCTGTCTGGCTCTGGGTAAGGAGTCTGCTCCCTGTCTGGGTCTGTCTGGGTAAGATGCCTGCTCCCTGTCTGGGTCTGTGTAAGGAGTCTGCTCCCTTTCTGGGTCTGTCTGGGTAAGGAGTCTGCTCCCTGTCTCGGTCTGTCTGTGTAAGGTGTCTGCTCCCTGTCTGGATCTGAGTAAGGAGTCTGCTCCCTGTCTGGGTCTGGGTAAGGTGTCTGCTCCCTGTCTGGGTCTGTCTGGGTAAGGAGTCTGCTCCCTGTGTGGGTCTGTCTGGGTAAGGAGTCTGCTGCCTGTCTGGGTCTGGTTAAGGTGTCTGCTCCCTGTAAGGGTCTGGTTAAGGTGTCTGCTCCCTGTCTGGGTCTGTCTGGGTAAGGTGTCTGCTCCCTGTCTGGGTCTGTCTGGGTAAGGTGTCTACTCCCTGTCTAGGTCTGGGTAAGGAGTCTGCTCCTTGTCTTGGTTTGTCTGGGTAAGGTGTCTGCTCCCTGTCTGGGTCTGGTTATGGTGTCTACTCCCTGTCTGGGTCTGTCTGGGTAAGGAATCTCCTCCCTGTCTGGGGCTGGGAAAGGAGTCTGCTCCCTGTCTGGGTCTGTCTGGATAAGGAGTCTGGTCCTTGTCTGGGTCTGGGTAAGGTGTCTGCTCCCTGTCTGGGTCTGTCTGGGTAAGGAGTCTACTCCCTGTCTAGGTCTGGGTAAGGAGTCTGCTCTCTGTCTGGGTTTGTCTGGGTAAGGTGTCTGCTCCCTGTCTGGGTCTGTCTGGGTAAGGAGTCTACTCCCTGTCTAGGTCTGGGTAAGGTGTCTGCTCCCTGTCTGGGTCTGTCTAGGTAAGGAGTCTACTCCCTGTCTAGGTCTGGGTAAGGAGTCTGCTCTCTGTCTGGGTTTGTCTGGGTAAGGTGTCTGCTCCCTGTCTGGGTCTGTCTGGGTAAGGTGTCGACTCCCTGTCTGGGTCTGTCTGGGTAAGGTGTCTACTCCCTGTCTGAGTCTGGGTAAGGAGTCTACTCCCTGTCTGGGTCTGGGTAAAGACTCTGCTCCCTGTCTGGGTCTGGGTAAGGTGTCTGCTCCCTGTCTGGGTAAGGAGTCTGCTCCCTGTCTGGGTCTGTCTGGGTAAGGAGTCTGCTCCCTGTCTGGGTCTGGGTAAGGTGTCTGCTCCCTGTCTGGGTCTGACTGGGTAAGGTGTCTGCTCCCTGTCTGGGTCTGTCTGGGTAAGGTGTCTTTTCCCTGTCTGGGTCTGGGTAAGGAGTCTGCTCCCTGTCTGGGTCTGGGTAAGGTGTCTGCTCCCTGTCTGGGTCTGTCTGGGTAAGGAGTCGTCTCCATGTCTGGGTCTGCCTAATTCCTGGGTAAGGTGTCTGCCCTCTGTCTGGGTAAGGTGTCTGCTCCCTGTCTGGGTCTGGGTAAGGTGTCTGCTCCCTGTCTGGGTCTGGGTATGCTGTCTGCTCCCTGTCTGGGTCTGTCTGGGTAAGGAGTCTACTCCCTGTCTAGGTCTGGGTAAGGAGTCTGCTCTCTGTCTGGGTTTGTCTGGGTAAGGTGTCTGCTCCCTGTCTGGGTCTGTCTGGGTAAGGTGTCGACTCCCTGTCTGGGTCTGGGTAAGGAGTCTGCTCCCTGTGTGGATCTGGGTAAGGAGTCTGCTCTCTGTCTGGGTCTGGGTAAGGTGTCTGCTGGTTAAGGTGTCTGCTCCCTTTCTGGGTCTGCGTAAGGAGTCTGCTCCCTGTCTGGGCCTGTCTGGGTAAGGAGTCTGCTCCCTGTCTGGGTCAGGGTAAGGTGTCTGCTCCCTGTCTGGGTCTGTCTGGGTAAGGTGTCTGCTCCCTGTCTGGGTCTGGGTAAGGAGTCTGCTCCCTGTGTGGATCTGGGTAAGGAGTCTGCTCTCTGTCTGCGTCTGGGTAAGGTGTCTGCTGGTTAAGGTGTCTGCTCCCTTTCTGGGTCTGCGTAAGGAGTCTGCTCCCTGTCTGGGCCTGTCTGGGTAAGGAGTCTGCTCCCTGTGTGGGTCAGGGTAAGGTGTCTGCTCCCTGTCTGGGTCTGTCTGGGTAAGGTGTCTGCTCCCTGTCTGGGTCAGGGTAAGGTGTCTGCTCCCTGTCTGGATCTGGGTAAGGAGTCTGCTCTCTGTCTGGCTCTGGGTAAGGAGTCTGCTCCCTGTCTGGGTCTGTCTGGGTAAGATGCCTGCTCCCTGTCTGGGTCTGTGTAAGGAGTCTGCTCCCTTTCTTGGTCTGTCTGGGTAAGGAGTCTGCTCCCTGTCTCGGTCTGTCTGTGTAAGGTGTCTGCTCCCTGTCTGGATCTGAGTAAGGAGTCTGCTCCCTGTCTGGGTCTGGGTAAGGTGTCTGCTCCCTGTCTGGGTCTGTCTGGGTAAGGAGTCTGCTCCCTGTGTGGGTCTGTCTGGGTAAGGAGTCTGCTGCCTGTCTGGGTCTGGTTAAGGTGTCTGCTCCCTGTAAGGGTCTGGTTAAGGTGTCTGCTCCCTGTCTGGGTCTGTCTGGGTAAGGTGTCTGCTCCCTGTCTGGGTCTGTCTGGGTAAGGTGTCTACTCCCTGTCTAGGTCTGGGTAAGGAGTCTGCTCCTTGTCTTGGTTTGTCTGGGTAAGGTGTCTGCTCCCTGTCTGGGTCTGGTTATGGTGTCTACTCCCTGTCTGGGTCTGTCTGGGTAAGGAATCTCCTCCCTGTCTGGGGCTGGGAAAGGAGTCTGCTCCCTGTCTGGGTCTGTCTGGATAAGGAGTCTGGTCCTTGTCTGGGTCTGGGTAAGGTGTCTGCTCCCTGTCTGGGTCTGTCTGGGTAAGGAGTCTACTCCCTGTCTAGGTCTGGGTAAGGAGTCTGCTCTCTGTCTGGGTTTGTCTGGGTAAGGTGTCTGCTCCCTGTCTGGGTCTGTCTGGGTAAGGAGTCTACTCCCTGTCTAGGTCTGGGTAAGGTGTCTGCTCCCTGTCTGGGTCTGTCTAGGTAAGGAGTCTACTCCCTGTCTAGGTCTGGGTAAGGAGTCTGCTCTCTGTCTGGGTTTGTCTGGGTAAGGTGTCTGCTCCCTGTCTGGGTCTGTCTGGGTAAGGTGTCGACTCCCTGTCTGGGTCTGTCTGGGTAAGGTGTCTACTCCCTGTCTGAGTCTGGGTAAGGAGTCTACTCCCTGTCTGGGTCTGGGTAAAGACTCTGCTCCCTGTCTGGGTCTGGGTAAGGTGTCTGCTCCCTGTCTGGGTAAGGAGTCTGCTCCCTGTCTGGGTCTGTCTGGGTAAGGAGTCTGCTCCCTGTCTGGGTCTGGGTAAGGTGTCTGCTCCCTGTCTGGGTCTGACTGGGTAAGGTGTCTGCTCCCTGTCTGGGTCTGTCTGGGTAAGGTGTCTTTTCCCTGTCTGGGTCTGGGTAAGGAGTCTGCTCCCTGTCTGGGTCTGGGTAAGGTGTCTGCTCCCTGTCTGGGTCTGTCTGGGTAAGGAGTCGTCTCCCTGTCTGGGTCTGCCTAATTCCTGGGTAAGGTGTCTGCCCTCTGTCTGGGTAAGGTGTCTGCTCCCTGTCTGGGTCTGGGTAAGGTGTCTGCTCCCTGTCTGGGTCTGGGTATGCTGTCTGCTCCCTGTCTGGGTCTGTCTGCGTAAGGAGTCTGCTCCCTGTCTGGGTCTGGGTAAGGTGTCTGCTCCCTGTCTGGGTCTGTCTGGGTGAGGTATCTGCTCCCTGTCGGGGTCTGTCTGGGTAAGGTGTCTGCTCCATGTCTGGGTCTGGGTAAGGTGTCTGCTCCCTGTCTGGGTCTGGGTAAGGAGTCTGCTCCCTGTCTGGATCTGGGTAAGGAGTCTGCTCTCTGTCTGGGTCTGTCTGGGTAAGGTGTCTGTTCCCTGTCTGGGTCTGTGTAAGGAGTCTGCTCCCTGTCTGGGTCTGAGTAAGGTGTCTGCTCCCTGTCTGGGTCTGGGTAAGGAGTCTGCTCTCTGTCTGTGTCTGTCTGGGTAAGGTGTCTGCTCTCTGTCTGGGTAAGGTGTCTGCTCTCTCTCTGGGTCTGTCTGGGTAAGGAGTCTGCTCCCTCTCTGGGTCTGGGTTAGGTGTCTGCTCCCTGTCTGGGTCTGTCTGGGTAAGGTGTCTGCTCTCTCTCTGGGTCTGTCTGGGTAAGGGGTTTGGTCTCTGTCTGGTTCTGTCTGGGTAAGGTGTCTGCTCCCTGTCTGGGTCTGTCTGGGTGAGGTGTCTGCTCCCTGTCTGGGTCTGTCTGGGTAAGGTGTCTGCTCCCTGTCTGGCTCTGTCTGGGTAAGGTGTCTGCTCCCTGTCTGGGTCTGGGTAAGGTGTCTGCTCCCTGTCTGGGTCTGTCTGGGTAAGGAGTCTGCTCCCTGTCTGGGTCTGACTGGGTAAGGAGTCTGCTCCCCTCTGGGTCTGGGTAATTTGTCTGCTCCCTGTCTGGGTCTGTCTGGGTAAGGTGTCTGCTCCCGGTCTGGGTCTGTCTGGGTATGGAGTCTGCTCCCTGTCTGGGTCTGTGTAAGGTGTCTGCTCCCTGTCTGGGTCTGTCTGGGTAAGGTGTCTGCTCTCTCTCTGGGTCTGTCTGGGTAAGGGGTTTGGTCTCTGTCTGGTTCTGTCTGGGTAAGGTGTCTGCTCCCTGTCTGGGTCTGTCTGGGTGAGGTGTCTGCTCCCTGTCTGGGTCTGTCTGGGTAAGGTGTCTGCTCCCTGTCTGGCTCTGTCTGGGTAAGGTGTCTGCTCCCTGTCTGGGTCTGGGTAAGGTGTCTGCTCCCTGTCTGGGTCTGTCTGGGTAAGGAGTCTGCTCCCTGTCTGGGTCTGACTGGGTAAGGAGTCTGCTCCCCTCTGGGTCTGGGTAATTTGTCTGCTCCCTGTCTGGGTCTGTCTGGGTAAGGTGTCTGCTCCCGGTCTGGGTCTGTCTGGGTATGGAGTCTGCTCCCTGTCTGGGTCTGTGTAAGGTGTCTGCTCCCTGTCTGGGTCTGTCTGGGTAAGGTGTCTGCTCCCTGTCTGGGTCTGTCTGGGTAAGGAGTCTACTCCCTGTCTAGGTCTGGGTAAGGAGTCTGCTCTCTGTCTGGGTTTGTCTGGGTAAGGTGTCTGCTCCCTGTCTGGGTCTGTCTGGGTAAGGTGTCGACTCCCTGTCTGGGTCTGTCTGGGAAAGGAGTCTGCTCCCTGTCTGGGTATGTCTGGGTAAGGAGTCTGCTCCCTGTCTGGGTCTGGGTAAGGAGTCTGCTCTCTGTCTGGGTCTGTCTGGGTAAGGTGTCTGCTCTCTGTCTGGGTCTGTCTGAGTAAGGTGTCTGCTCCCTGTCTGGGTCTGGGTAAGGAGTCTGCTCTCTGTCTGGGTCTGTCTGGGTAAGGTGTCTGCTCTCTGTCTGGGTCTGTCTGAGTAAGGTGTCTGCTCCCTGTCTGGGTCTGGGTATGGTGTCTGCTCCCTGTCTGGGTCTGGGTAAGGTGTCTGCTGGTTAAGGTGTCTGCTCCCTTTCTGGGTCTGCGTAAGGAGTCTGCTCCCTGTCTGGGCCTGTCTGGGTAAGGAGTCTGCTCCCTGTCTGGCTCTGGGTAAGGAGTCTGCTCCCTGTCTGGCTCTGGGTAAGGAGTCTGCTCCCTGGCTGGGTCTGTCTGGGTAAGGTGCCTGCTCCCTGTCTGGGTCTGGGTAAGGAGTCTGCTCCCTGTCTGGGTCTGGGTCAGGTGTCTGCTCCCTGTCTGGGTCTGTCTGGGTAAGGTGTCTGAATCCTGTCTGGGTCTGTCTGGGTAAGGTGTCTGCTCTCTCTCTGGGTCTGTCTGGGTAAGGAGTCTGGTCTCTGTCTGGGTAAGGTGTCTGCTCCCTGTCTGGGTAAGGTGTCTGCTCCCTGTCTGGGTCTGTCTGGGTAAGGTCTCTGCTCCCTGCCTGTGTCTGGGTTAGGTGTCTGCTCCCTGTTTGGGTCTGTCTGGGTAAGGAGTCTGCTCCCTGTCTGGGTCTGGGTAAGGTGTCTGCTCCCTGTCTGGGTCTGTCTGGGTAAGGTGTCTGCTCCCTGTCTGGGTCTGTCTGTGTAAGGAGTCTGCTCCCTGTCTGAGTCTGGGTAAGGTGTCTACTCCCTGTCTGGGTCTGTCTGGGTAAGGTGTCTGCTCCCCTCTGGGTCTGGGTAATTTGTCTGCTCCCTGTCTGGGTCTGTCTGGGTAAGGTGTCTGCTCCCGGTCTGGGTCTGTCTGGGTATGGAGTCTGCTCCCTGTCTGGGTCTGTCTGGGTAAGGGGTTTGGTCTCTGTCTGGTTCTGTCTGGGTAAGGTGTCTGCTCCCTGTCTGGGTCTGTCTGGGTGAGGTGTCTGCTCCCTGTCTGGGTCTGTCTGGGTAAGGAGTCTGCTCCCTGTCTGGGTCTGAGTAAGGTGTCTGCTCCCTGTCTGGGTCTGGGTAAGGAGTCTGCTCTCTGTCTGTGTCTGTCTGGGTAAGGTGTCTGCTCTCTGTCTGGGTAAGGTGTCTGCTCTCTCTCTGGGTCTGTCTGGGTAAGGAGTCTGCTCCCTCTCTGGGTCTGGGTTAGGTGTCTGCTCCCTGTCTGGGTCTGTCTGGGTAAGGTGTCTGCTCTCTCTCTGGGTCTGTCTGGGTAAGGGGTTTGGTCTCTGTCTGGTTCTGTCTGGGTAAGGTGTCTGCTCCCTGTCTGGGTCTGTCTGGGTGAGGTGTCTGCTCCCTGTCTGGGTCTGTCTGGGTAAGGTATCTGCTCCCTGTCTGGCTCTGTCTGGGTAAGGTGTCTGCTCCCTGTCTGGGTCTGGGTAAGGTGTCTGCTCCCTGTCTGGGTCTGTCTGGGTAAGGAGTCTGCTCCCTGTCTGGGTCTGACTGGGTAAGGAGTCTGCTCCCCTCTGGGTCTGGGTAATTTGTCTGCTCCCTGTCTGGGTCTGTCTGGGTAAGGTGTCTGCTCCCGGTCTGGGTCTGTCTGGGTATGGAGTCTGCTCCCTGTCTGGGTCTGTGTAAGGTGTCTGCTCCCTGTCTGGGTCTGTCTGGGTAAGGTGTCTGCTCTCTCTCTGGGTCTGTCTGGGTAAGGGGTTTGGTCTCTGTCTGGTTCTGTCTGGGTAAGGTGTCTGCTCCCTGTCTGGGTCTGTCTGGGTGAGGTGTCTGCTCCCTGTCTGGGTCTGTCTGGGTAAGGTGTCTGCTCCCTGTCTGGCTCTGTCTGGGTAAGGTGTCTGCTCCCTGTCTGGGTCTGGGTAAGGTGTCTGCTCCCTGTCTGGGTCTGTCTGGGTAAGGAGTCTGCTCCCTGTCTGGGTCTGACTGGGTAAGGAGTCTGCTCCCCTCTGGGTCTGGGTAATTTGTCTGCTCCCTGTCTGGGTCTGTCTGGGTAAGGTGTCTGCTCCCGGTCTGGGTCTGTCTGGGTATGGAGTCTGCTCCCTGTCTGGGTCTGTGTAAGGTGTCTGCTCCCTGTCTGGGTCTGTCTGGGTAAGGTGTCTGCTCCCTGTCTGGGTCTGTCTGGGTAAGGAGTCTACTCCCTGTCTAGGTCTGGGTAAGGAGTCTGCTCTCTGTCTGGGTTTGTCTGGGTAAGGTGTCTGCTCCCTGTCTGGGTCTGTCTGGGTAAGGTGTCGACTCCCTGTCTGGGTCTGTCTGGGAAAGGAGTCTGCTCCCTGTCTGGGTATGTCTGGGTAAGGAGTCTGCTCCCTGTCTGGGTCTGGGTAAGGAGTCTGCTCTCTGTCTGGGTCTGTCTGGGTAAGGTGTCTGCTCTCTGTCTGGGTCTGTCTGAGTAAGGTGTCTGCTCCCTGTCTGGGTCTGGGTAAGGAGTCTGCTCTCTGTCTGGGTCTGTCTGGGTAAGGTGTCTGCTCTCTGTCTGGGTCTGTCTGAGTAAGGTGTCTGCTCCCTGTCTGGGTCTGGGTATGGTGTCTGCTCCCTGTCTGGGTCTGGGTAAGGTGTCTGCTGGTTAAGGTGTCTGCTCCCTTTCTGGGTCTGCGTAAGGAGTCTGCTCCCTGTCTGGGCCTGTCTGGGTAAGGAGTCTGCTCCCTGTCTGGCTCTGGGTAAGGAGTCTGCTCCCTGTCTGGCTCTGGGTAAGGAGTCTGCTCCCTGGCTGGGTCTGTCTGGGTAAGGTGCCTGCTCCCTGTCTGGGTCTGGGTAAGGAGTCTGCTCCCTGTCTGGGTCTGGGTCAGGTGTCTGCTCCCTGTCTGGGTCTGTCTGGGTAAGGTGTCTGAATCCTGTCTGGGTCTGTCTGGGTAAGGTGTCTGCTCTCTCTCTGGGTCTGTCTGGGTAAGGAGTCTGGTCTCTGTCTGGGTAAGGTGTCTGCTCCCTGTCTGGGTAAGGTGTCTGCTCCCTGTCTGGGTCTGTCTGGGTAAGGTCTCTGCTCCCTGCCTGTGTCTGGGTTAGGTGTCTGCTCCCTGTTTGGGTCTGTCTGGGTAAGGAGTCTGCTCCCTGTCTGGGTCTGGGTAAGGTGTCTGCTCCCTGTCTGGGTCTGTCTGGGTAAGGTGTCTGCTCCCTGTCTGGGTCTGTCTGTGTAAGGAGTCTGCTCCCTGTCTGAGTCTGGGTAAGGTGTCTACTCCCTGTCTGGGTCTGTCTGGGTAAGGTGTCTGCTCCCTGTCTGGGTCTGTCTGGGTAAGGTGTCTGCTCCCCTCTGGGTCTGGGTAATTTGTCTGCTCCCTGTCTGGGTCTGTCTGGGTAAGGTGTCTGCTCCCGGTCTGGGTCTGTCTGGGTATGGAGTCTGCTCCCTGTCTGGGTCTGTGTAAGGTGTCTGCTCCCTGTCTGGGTCTGTCTGGGTAAGGTGTCTGCTCCCTGTCTGGGTCTGTCTGGGTAAGGAGTCTACTCCCTGTCTAGGTCTGGGTAAGGAGTCTGCTCTCTGTCTGGGTTTGTCTGGGTAAGCTGTCTGCTCCCTGTCTGGGTCTGTCTGGGTAAGGTGTCGACTCCCTGTCTGGGTCTGTCTGGGAAAGGAGTCTGCTCCCTGTCTGGGTATGTCTGGGTAAGGAGTCTGCTCCCTGTCTGGGTCTGGGTAAGGAGTCTGCTCTCTGTCTGGGTCTGTCTGGGTAAGGTGTCTGCTCTCTGTCTGGGTCTGTCTGAGTAAGGTGTCTGCTCCCTGTCTGGGTCTGGGTAAGGAATCTGCTCTCTGTCTGGGTCTGTCTGGGTAAGGTGTCTGCTCTCTGTCTGGGTCTGTCTGAGTAAGGTGTCTGCTCCCTGTCTGGGTCTGGGTATGGTGTCTGCTCCCTGTCTGGGTCTGTCTGCGTAAGGAGTCTGCTCCCTGTCTGGGTCTGGGTAAGGTGTCTGCTCCCTGTCTGGGTCTGGGTAAGGAGTCTGCACACTGTCTGGGTCTGTCTTGGTCTGGGTAAGGTGTCTGCTGGTTAAGGTGTCTGCTCCCTTTCTGGGTCTGCGTAAGGAGTCTGCTCCCTGTCTGGGCCTGTCTGGGTAAGGAGTCTGGTCTCTGTCTGGGTCTGGGTAAGGTGTCTGCTCCCTGTCTGGGTCTGTCTGGGTAAGGTGTCTGCTCCCTGTCTGGGTCAGGGTAAGGTGTCTGCTCCCTGTCTGGATCTGGGTAAGGAGTCTGCTCTCTGTCTGGGTCTGGGTAAGGAGTCTGCTCCCTGTCTGGCTCTGGGTAAGGAGTCTGCTCCCTGTCTGGCTCTGGGTAAGGAGTCTGCTCCCTGTCTGGGTCTGTCTGGGTAAGGTGCCTGCTCCCTGTCTGGGTCTGTGTAAGGAGTCTGCTCCCTGTCTGGGTCTGTCTGGGTAAGGAGTCTGCTCCCTGTCTCGGTCTGTCTGTGTAAGGTGTCTGCTCCCTGTCTGTGTCTGACTGGGTAAGGAGTCTGCTCCCTGTCTGGGTCTGGGTAAGGTGTCTGCTCCCTGTCTGGGTCTGTCTGGGTAAGGTGTCTGCTCCCTGTCTGGGTCTGTCTGGGTAAGGTGTCTGCTCCCTGTCTGGGTCTGTCTGGGTAAGGTGTCTGTTCCCTGTCTGGGTCTGGGTAAGGTGTCTGCTCCCTGTCTGGGTCTGTCTAGGTAAGGTGTCTGCTCCCTGTCTGGGTCTGTCTGGGTAAGGTTTCTGTTCCCTGTCTGGGTCTGTCTGGGTAAGGTTTCTGTTCCCTGTCTGGGTCTGTCTGGGTAAGGTGTCTGCTCCCTGTCTGGGTCTGTCTGGGTAAGGTGTCTGCTCCCTGTCTGGGTCTGTCTTGGTAAGGAGTCTGCTCCCTGCCTGGGTCTGGGTAAGGTGTCTGCTCCCTGTCTGGGTCTGTCTGGGTAAGGTGTCTGCTCCCTGTCTGGGTCTGTCTGGGTAAGGTGTCTGCTCCCTGTTTGTGTCTGGGTAATGTGTCTGCTCCCTGTCTGGGTCTGTCTGGGTAAGGTGTCTGCTCTCTGTCTGGGTCTGGGTAACATGTCTGCTCTCTGTCTGGGTCTGGGTAAGGAGTCTGCTCCCTGTCTGGTTCTGGGTAAGGTGTCTGCTCCCTGTCTGGGTCTGTCTGGGTAAGGAGTCTGCTCCCTGTCTGGGTCTGTCTGGGTAAGGTGTCTGCTCCCTGTCTGGGTCTGTCTGGGTAAGGTGTCTGCTCTCTCTCTGGGTCTGTCTGGGTAAGGAGTCTGGTCTCTGTCTGGGTCTGTCTGGGTAAGGTGTCTGCTGCCTGTCTGGGTCTGTCTGGGTGAGGTGTCTGCTCCCTGTCTGGGTCTGTCTGGGTAAGGTGTCTGCTCCCTGTCTGGGTCTGTCTGGGTAAGGTGTCTGCTCCCTCTCTGGGTCTGTCTGGGTAAGGAGTCTGCTCCCTGTCTGGGTCTGTCTGGGTAAGGAGTCTGCTCCCCTCTGGGTCTGGGTAAGGTGTCTGCTCCCTGTCTGGGTCTGTCTGGGTAAGGTGTCTGCTCCCGGTCTGGGTCTGTCTGGGTAAGGAGTCTGCTCCCCTCTGGGTCTGGGTAAGGTGTCTGCTCCCGGTCTGGGTCTGTCTGGGTAAGGAGTCTGCTCCCTGTCTGGGTCTGTCTGGGTATGGAGTCTGCTCTCTCTCTGGGTCTGTCTGGGTAAGGAGTCTGCTCCCTGTCTGGGTCTGTGTAAGGTGTCTGCTCCCTGTCTGGGTCTGTCTGGGTAAGGTGTCTGCTCCCTGTCTGGGTCTGTCTGGGTAAGGAGTCTGCTCCCTGTCTGGATCTGAGTATGGAGTCTGCTCCGTGTCTGTGTCTGTCTGGGTAAGGAGTCTGCTCCCTGTCTGGATCTGAGTATGGAGTCTGCTCCGTGTCTGTGTCTGTCTGGGTAAGGTGTCTGCTCCCTGTCTGGGTCTGGGTAAGGAGTCTGCTCTCTGTCTGGGTCTGTCTGGGTGAGGTGTCTGCTCCCTGTCTGGGTTTGTCTGGGTAAGGTGTCTGCTCCCTGTCTGGGTCTGGGTAAGGTGTCTGCTCCCTGTCTGGGTCTGTCTGGGTAAGGTGTCTGCTCCCTGTCTGGGTCTGTCTGGGTAAGGTGTCTGCTCTCTGTCTGGGTCTGCCTGGGTAACGTGTCTGCTCCCTGTCTGGGTCTGTCTGGGTAAGGTGTCTGCTCCCTGTCTGGGTCTGGGTAAGGTGTCTGCTCCCTGTTTGGGTCTGTCTCGGTAAGGAGTCTGCTCCCTGTCTGGGTCTGGGTCAGGTGTCTGCTCCCTGTCTGGGTCTGTCTGGGTAAGGTGTCTGAATCCTGTCTGGGTCTGTCTGGGTAAGGTGTCTGCTCTCTCTCTGGGTCTGTCTGGGTAAGGAGTCTGGTCTCTGTCTGGGTCTGTCTGGGTAAGGTGTCTGCTCCCTGTCTGGGTAAGGTGTCTGCTCCCTGTCTGGGTCTGTCTGGGTAAGGTCTCTGCTCCCTGCCTGTGTCTGGGTTAGGTGTCTGCTCCCTGTTTGGGTCTGTCTGGGTAAGGAGTCTGCTCCCTGTCTGGGTCTGGGTAAGGTGTCTGCTCCCTGTCTGGGTCTGTCTGGGTAAGGTGTCTGCTCCCTGTCTGGGTCTGTCTGTGTAAGGAGTCTGCTCCCTGTCTGAGTCTGGGTAAGGTGTCTACTCCCTGTCTGGGTCTGTCTGGGTAAGGTGTCTGCTCCCTGTCTGGGTCTGTCTGGGTAAGGTGTCTGCTCCCTGTCTGGGTCTGTCTGGGTAAGGTGTCTGCTCTCTCTCTGGGTCTGTCTGGGTAAGGAGTCTGGTCTCTGTCTGGGTCTGTCTGGGTAAGGTGTCTGCTGTCTGTCTGGGTCTGTCTGGGTGAGGTGTCTGCTCCCTGTCTGGGTCTGGGTCAGGAGTCTGCTCCCTGTCTGGGTCTGGGTATGGAGTCTGCTCCCTGTCTGGATCTGAGTAAGGAGTCTACTCCGTGTCTGTGTCTGTCTGGGTAAGGTGTCTGCTCCCTGTCTGGGTCTGGGTAAGGAGTCTGCTCTCTGTCTGGGTCTGTCTGTGTCAGGTGTCTGCTCTCTGTCTGGGTCTCTCTGGGTATGGAGTCTGCTCCTTGTCTGGATCTGAGTAAGGAGTCTACTCTGTGTCTGTGTCTGTCTGGGTAAGGTGTCTGCTCCCTGTCTGGGTCTGGGTAAGGTGTCTGCTCCCTGTCTGTGTCTGGGTAAGGTGTCTGCTCCCTGTCTGGGTCTGGGTAAGGTGTCTGCTCCCTGTCTGGGTCTGTCTGGGTAAGGTGTCTGCTCTGTCTCTGGGTCTGTCTGGGTAAGGAGTCTGGTCTCTGTCTGGGTCTGTCTGGGTGAGGTGTCTGCTCCCTGTCTGGGTCTGTCTGGGTGAGGTGTCTGCTCCCTGTCTGGGTCTGTCTGGGTAAGGAGTCTGCTCCCTGTCTGGGTCTGGGTAAGGTGTCTGCTCCCTGTCTGGGTCTGTCTGGGTAAGGTGTCTGCTCCCTTTCTGGGTCTGTCTGGGTAAGGTGTCTGCTCTCTGTCTGGGTCTGCCTGGGTAAGGTGTCTGCTCCCTGTCTGGGTCTGTCTGGGTAAGGTGTCTGCTCCCTGTCTGGGTCTGGGTTCGGTGTCTGCTCCCTGTTTGGGTCTGTCTGGGTAAGGAGTCTGCTCCCTGTCTGGGTCTGGGTAAGGTGTCTGCTCCCTGTCTGGGTCTGTCTGGGTAAGGTGTCTGCTCCCTGTCTGCGTCTGTCTGGGTAAGGTATCTGCTCCCTGTCTGGGTCTTGGTAATGTGTCTGCTCCCTGTCTGGGTCTGTCTGGGTAAGGAGTCTGCTCCCTGTCTGGGTCTGGGTAAGGTGTCTGCTCCCTGTCTGGTTCTGTCTGGGTAAGGTGTCTGCTCTGTCTCTGGGTCTGTCTGGGTAAGGAGTCTGGTCTCTGTCTGGGTCTGTCTGGGTGAGGTGTCTGCTCCCTGTCTGGGTCTGTCTGGGTGAGGTGTCTGCTCCCTGTCTGGGTCTGTCTGGGTAAGGTATCTGCTCCCTGTCTGGGTCTGGGTAAGGTGTCTGCTCCCTGTCTGGGTCTGGGTAAGGTGTCTGCTCCCTGTCTGGGTCTGTCTGGGTAAGGTGTCTGCTCTCTGTCTGGGTCTGGGTAAGGTGTCTGCTCCCTGTCTGGGTCTGTCTGGGTGAGGTGTCTGCTCCCTGTCTGGGTCTGTCTGCGTAAGGAGTCTGCTCCCTGTCTGGGTCTGGGTAAGGTGTCTGCTCCCTGTTTGGGTCTGTCTGGGTAAGGAGTCTGCTCCCTGTCTGGGTCTGGGTATGGTGTCTGCTCCCTGTCTGGGTCTGTCTGGGTAAGGTGTCTGCTCCCTGTCTGGGTCTGTCTGGGTAAGGTGTCTGCTCCCTGTCTGGGTCTGTCTGGGTAAGGTGTCTGCTCCCTGTCTGGGTCTGTCTGGGTAAGGTGTCTGCTCCCTGTCTGGGTCTGTCTGGGTAAGGAGTCTGGTCTCTGTCTGGGTCTGGGTAACGTGTGTGCTCTCTGTCTGGGTCTGGGTAAGGAGTCTGCTCCCTGTCTGGTTCTGGGTAAGGTGTCTGCTCCCTGTCTGGGTCTGTCTGGGTAAGGTGTCTGCTCTCTGTCTGGGTCTGGGTAAGGTGTCTGCTCCCTGTCTGGGTCTGTCTGGGTGAGGTGTCTGCTCCCTGTCTGGGTCTGTCTGCGTAAGGAGTCTGCTCCCTGTCTGGGTCTGGGTAAGGTGTCTGCTCCCTGTTTGGGTCTGTCTGGGTAAGGAGTCTGCTCCCTGTCTGGGTCTGGGTAAGGTGTCTGCTCCCTGTCTGGGTCTGTCTGGGTAAGGTGTCTGCTCCCTGTCTGGGTCTGTCTGGGTAAGGTGTCTGCTCCCTGTCTGGGTCTGTCTGGGTAAGGTGTCTGCTCCCTGTCTGGGTCTGTCTGGGTATGGAGTCTGCTCTCTGTCTGGGTCGTCTGCTCCCTGTCTGGGTCTGTCTGGGTAAGGTGTCTTCTCCCTGTCTGGGTCTGTCTGGGTAAGGTGTCTGCTCCCTGTCTGGGTCTGTCTGGGTAAGGTGTCTGCTCCCTGTCTGGGTCTGTCTGGGTAAGGAGTCTGGTCTCTGTTTGTGCCTGCCTGGGTAAGGTGTCTGCTCCCTGTCTGTGTCTGTCTGGGTGAGGTGTCTGCTCCCTGTCTGGGTCTGTCTGGGTAAGGAGTCTGCTCCCTGTCTGGGTCTGGGTAAGGTGTCTGCTCCCTGTCTGGGTCTGTCTGGGTAAGGTGTCTGCTCCCTGTCTGGGTCTGTCTGGGTAAGGTGTCTGTTCCCTGTCTGGGTCTGGGTAAGGTGTCTGCTCCCTGTTTGGGTCTGTCTGGGTAAGGAGTCTGCTCCCTGTCTGTGTCTGGGTAAGGTGTCTGCTCCCTGTCTGGGTCTGTCTAGGTAAGGTGTCTGCTCCCTGTCTGGGTCTGTCTGGGTAAGGTGTCTGCTCTCTCTCTGGGTCTGTCTGGGTAAGGAGTCTGGTCTCTGTTTGTGCCTGCCTGGGTAAGGTGTCTGCTCCCTGTCTGTGTCTGTCTGGGTGAGGTGTCTGCTCCCTGTCTGGGTCTGTCTGGGTAAGGAGTCTGCTCCCTGTCTGGGTCTGGGTAAGGTGTCTGCTCCCTGTCTGGGTCTGTCTGGGTAAGGTGTCTGCTCCCTGTCTGGGTCTGTCTGGGTAAGGTGTCTGTTCCCTGTCTGGGTCTGGGTAAGGTGTCTGCTCCCTGTTTGGGTCTGTCTGGGTAAGGAGTCTGCTCCCTGTCTGTGTCTGGGTAAGGTGTCTGCTCCCTGTCTGGGTCTGTCTAGGTAAGGTGTCTGCTCCCTGTCTGGGTCTGTCTGGGTAAGGTGTCTGCTCCCTTTCTGGGTCTGTCTGGGTAAGGTGTCTGCTCCCTGTCTGGGTCTGGGTAATGTGTCTGCTCCCTGTCTGTGTCTGTCTGGGTAAGGTGTCTGCTCCCTGTCTGGGTCTGTCTGGGTAAGGTGTCTGCTCCCTTTCTGGGTCTGTCTGGGTAAGGTGTCTGCTCCCTGTCTGGGTCTGGGTAATGTGTCTGCTCCCTGTCTGTGTCTGTCTGGGTAAGGTGTCTGCTCCCTGTCTGGGTATGGGTAATGTGTCTGCTCCCTGTCTGGGTCTGTCTGGGTAAGGTGTGTGCTCTCTGTCTGTGTCTGTCTGCGTAAGGAGTCTGCTCCCTGTCTGGGTCTGGGTAAGGTGTCTGCTCCCTGTCTGGGTCTGTCTGCGTAAGGAGTCTGCTCCCTGTCTGGGTCTGGGTCAGGAGTCTGCTCCCTGTCTGGGTCTGTCTCGATAAGGAATCTGCTCCCTGTCTGGGTCTGGGTCAGGAGTCTGCTCCCTGTCTGGGTCTGTCTGGATAAGGAGTCTGCTCCCTGTCTGGGTCTGGGTCAGGAGTCTGCTCCCTGTCTGGGTCTGGGTAAGGAGTCAGCTCCCTATCTGCGTCTGTCTGGGTCTGGGTAAGGTGTCTACTCCCAGTCTGGGTCTGTCTAAGGAGTCTGCTCCCTGTCTGTGTCTGTCTGGGTAACGTGTCTGCTCCCTGTTGTGGTTCTGGGTCAGGAGTCCCCTACCTGTCTGGGTCTGTTTGGGCAAGGGGTCTGCTCTCTGTCTGGGTCTGGAAAAGGAATCTGCTCCCTGTCTGGGTAAGGTGTCTGCTCCCTGTCTGCATCTATCTGGGTAAGGTGTCTGCTCCCTGTCTGGGTTTGGGTAAGGTGACTGCTCCCTGTCTGGGTGTGTCTGTGTAAGGTGTCTGCTCCCTGTCTGGATCTGCATAAGGAGTCTGCTTTCTGTCTGGGATAGACTCTGCTCCCCATCTGGGTCTATCTGAGTAAGGAGACCGTTCCCTGTCTGTGTCTGGGTAAGGTATCCGTTGCTTATCTGGGTCTTTCTGGGTTATGCGTCTGCCCCCTGCGTAGGTCTGGGTAAGGAATAACCTCCTCCCCTCCCCCCCCCCCCCCCCCACCCCGCCCGGTCTGTGACTAGTATTGGGAGTGGTACTGGGACCGGGACTGAGACTTGGAACGAGACTGAGACAGGGCCTGGGATTGTGACTGGGAATTGGACTGAGAACTGGGATTGGTGCTGGGAATAGAATTGGTGCTGGCATTGCGACAGGGTTTGGGATTGGGTTTGGAATGGAGACTGAGAGTGGGACTGGGATTTGGACTAGTATTGTGACTGAGACTGGGAATGCGACTGACACTCGGATTGGGACTGAGACTGAGACTGGGACTGGGATTAGGACTGAATTTGGGATTGTGACTGGAACTGGTACTGAGACAGGGACTAGGATTGTGACTGGGACTGGGATTTGGACTGAAACTGGGACTGAGATTGGGTTTGGGACTGGGATTGGGACTGGGATTGGGATTGGGACTGAAACTGGGACTGAGATTGGGTTTGGGACTGGGATTGGGACTGAGATTGGGATTGGGACTGGGACTGGGATTTGGACTGAGACTGGGACTGAGAGTGGGTTTGTGACTGGGATTGGGAATGGGGCTGAGATTGAGAGTGGGACTGTGACAGGAATTTGAGCTGGGACTGGGACTGGGATTGGGACTAGGACTAGGATTGGGACTAGGACTGGGACTGACACTGGGATTGGTACTGAGTCTGGAACTGGAGTTGGGATTCAGACTGGGACAGAAACTGGGATTGGGATTAGGACTGGAACTGAAACTGGAATAGGGACTGGTAATGGGACTAAGATTGGGATTGGGAATGGGACTGAGACTGAGACTGGGAATGCGACTCAGACTGTGATTGAGACTGGGAATGGGACTGAGACTGAGACTGGGACTAGGAGTAGAACTGAAACTGGGATTAGGATTATGACTGAAACTGGGATTGGGACTGGAACTGGGACTGAGACAGGGACTAGGATTGTGACTGAGACTGGGAATGCGACTTAGTCCCAGTCCCAATCCCAGTATCAATTCCAAACCCAGTCTAAGTCGCATTCCCAGTCTCAGTCACAATCCTAGTCCCTGTCTCAGTCCCAGTTCCAGTCCCAATCCCAGTATCAATTCCAAACCCAGTCTGAGGCTGAGGCTGGGATTTGGACTGAGACTGGGACAGTGATTGGGTCTGGGATTGGGTCTGAGACTGGGATTTGGACTGGGACTGGGACTGGGACTGAGAATGGGTTTGGAACTGGGATTGGGACTGAGATTGAGAGTGGGACTGTGACAGGGATTTGGGCTGGGACTGGGACTGGGACTGGGACTGGGATTGGGATTGGGACTGGGACTGGGATTGGTATTGAGTCTGGAGCTGGAGTTGGGATTCAGACTGAGACGAAACTTGGATTGGGATTAGGACTGGAACTGAAACTGGAATAGGGGCTGGGACAAGGCTGCATGTGGGACTGGGACTGGGATAGACACTAGGATTGGGACTGCTTGTGGGACTGGGCCTGGGACTGAGCTGCATGTGGGACAGACATGTGGGTTTGAAGTACTAAGTGAGGTCATGTTGTCCCAGGTATTTCCGCATGGGCCACATTTGCAGATGAACCTTCTCATATGCTGTTTTCTGAAGTGCCAGAAGGTGATGAGCTCCAAAGTGCTGAAGTTATTCACTGGGGCTACACCAATGCACAGAATAAAACCTCAAGATTCCATCCTGACCGAAGGAAGGGAAAGACTGTGCCTGTTTTGAAAAACTTGTCATTTCCAAAGGAAGGTGAGAGTGATTGCTAATATTGAAATCTCTCATAGAATGACCCCTGAGTCCATAGCAATGTACTGTAAAGCAACTAAACCAAATCTCAGGCTCAGTCTTACATAAACTGGATGTAGGTTTGCTCGCTGAGCTGGAAGGTTCATTTCCAGACGCTTCATCACTCTACTAGGTAACATCTTAATGGGCCTTCAGGTAAAGTACTGCTGATAATTCCTGCTTTCTCTTTATATGTTTGGGTTTCTTTGGGTTAGTGATGTCATTTCCTGTGGGATGTCATTTCCTATTCTATTTCTCAGGGGGTGATAGATGGAGTCTAACCCGATGTGTTTGTTGATAGAGTTCCGGTTGGAATGCCATATTTCTAGGAATTTTCGTGCGTGTCTCTGTTTGGCTTGTCCCAGGATGAATGTGTTGTCCCAGTTGGAGTGGTGTCCTTCCTTATCTATATGTAAGGAAAGTAGTGAGAGAGGGTTGTGTCGTTTTGTGGCTAGTTGGTGTTCAGGTATCCTGGTGGCAAGTTTTCTGCCTGTTTGTCCAATGTAGTGTTTGTTACAGTCCTTGCACGGTATTTTATAAATGACATTAGTTTTGTTTGTTTTCTGTGTAGGGTCTTTTGAATTCATTAGCTGCTGTTCTAACGTGTTGGTGGGTTTGTGTGCTACCATGTTGTCAAGGGATCTGAGAAGTCATTTCCGAGATGTCTTTGATGTAGGGGACAGTGGCTCGGGTTTCTGGACATGTTTTGTCTGCTTGTTTGGGTTTGTCGCTGAGAAATCGGTGGACTGTGTTCATTGGGTACCCTGTGAGTGTGGCGTTGATGATCCGGTGTGTGTTCTCTATTTCTGTGTTTTTAATGATTACAAAGATGTCATCCACATATCTGACCCAGAGTGTGGGTTGAAGTTGTAGTAAGACTGTTTGTTCTAATCTTTGCATTACTGCTTCTGCTATGAGTCCAGAGATGGGTGATTAGAACAGTCTTACCGCAAATTCAACCCAAACTCTGGGTCAGATATGTGGATGACACCTTTGTAATCATTAAAAACACAGAAATAGAGAACACACACCGGATCATCAACGCCACACTCACAGGAATCCGATTCACTAGAGAGGAAGAAAAGGACAACCAACTCCCATTCCTAGACGTGATGGTACAGAGAACACCGAATGGAGAATTCACCACAAAGGTTTACAGGAAAGCCACACACACAGACCAAGTCCTAAACTATGAAAGCAACCACCCCAACACACACAAAAGAAGTTGCATCAAGACTCTGTTCAAAAGGGCCACAACATACTGCAGCACACCAGAACTGCAAAAAGAGAAAGAAGAACACCTATACAATGTATTCGCCAAAAACGGATACCCTCGCAATTTCATCAACACATGCCTAAGGGAAAGACAACGGAATGAGGGCATGCCACAACCCAAAGGACTAGCCACGTTACTGTACATCAAGAATATTTCTGAACTGACAGCTAGACTACTACGACCACTGGGACTCATAACAGCACACAAACCAACAGCCACTCTCAGACAACAACTCACCAGGACGAAGGACCCGATACCCAACATGAGCAAAACCAATGTAGTGTACAAAATCCCATGCAAGGACTGCACAAAACACTACATAGGACAAACAGGAAGACAACTAATGATCCGCATCCATGAACACCAACTAGCCACAAAACGACACGACCAGCTATCCTTAGTAGCCACACACGCAGATGACAAGCAACATGAGTTCGACTGGGACAACACTACTATTATAGGACAAGCCAAACAGAGAACAGCCAGGGAATTCCTAGAGGCATGGCACTCATCCACAGATTCTATCAACAAACACATCGACCTGGACCCAATATACCGGCCACTGCAGTGGATAGCTGGAACTGACAACCGGAAGCGGTAGAGACAAATCACTATAAATGCCGGAGAAAACATCACAGAAGCACTTCACAGGAGGCTCCCAAGCACTGAGGATGTCACCTAGACAGGGGACGAAACGTTTGCAACACAAATTCCCAGCTCAGCAAACAGAACCACAACAACTGTCTAATATCTATGGTTTGTTGTACAGTGTCTGTCCATTCATGGTCTGTTGCATGAGTGAGTAAAGATTTTTGGTGCAAAATTTCCCAGTTGTAGCTACAAAGTCTGTTGTAGGCACCATTATTCATTTCTTTAAGCATTCTGCAGCTGTTTTGCTCTGCTATTATTTTGGCTAGTGGGTGTTAAGGGGAGGTTTGTATTTAAGACATTTGGGTAGTACCTGTTTCTTAGGCATTCGTGCAGGAAGTACAGCTGTTTGCAGGTGGCACTCTGTTGGATGGCATTCATTTCCCATTTTCAGGCCATTTTTAGCTTATTGCGCCCATAGGTCTTAGCAAGTTTTGAGCAGATTTGTAGCTCAGGTTGAGGTTCTGGATGTAGATTTGCTCGCTGAGCTGGAAGGTTCATTTCCAAGACCCTATGCAGACAACAAGCAAAACTAATGTCATTTACAAAATACCATGCAAGAACTATAACAAACACTACATTGGACAGGAGAAAGTGAGGACTGCAGATGCTGGAGATCAGAGCTGAAAATGTGTTGCTGGAAAAGCGCAGCAGGTCAGGCAGCATCCAAGGAGCAGGAGAATCGACGTTTCGGCAGATTCCTGAAGAAGGGCTCATGCCCGAAACGTCGATTCTCCTGCTCCTTGGATGCTGCCTGACCTGCTGTGCTTTTCCAGAAACACATTTTCATCACTACATTGGACAAACAGGCAGAAAACTAGCCACCAGGATACATGAATATCAACTAGCCACAAAACGACATGACTCTCTCTCACTAGAAGCCTTACATACAGATAAGGAAGGATACCACTTCGACTGGGACTACACATCCATCCTAGGACAAGCCAAACAGAGACACTCACAAGAATTCCTAGAAGCATAGCATTCCAACCGGAACTCTATCAACAAAAACATTTAACACCCCCTGAGAAAAAGAATGGGAAATGACATCACCAACCCAAAGAAACCCAGGAATTACCAGGAGTGCTTCATCTGGAGACCCACTGAAGATGTTACCTAATATGGTGACGAAACGTCTGGAAATGAACTTCCAGCTCAGCGAGCAAACCTACATCCAGAACCTCAACCTGAGCTACAAATCTTCTCAAAATTCACTTACAGGAACTCCTCTACTTCAGTTTTCTGCCCACACCAAAATCCCAAAACTATTCTTTGTAAAAGGTTGCAAATAGCATTTAATGTGATAGTGACCAGGGTCACTGTTCCCTCCAAGTCCTTTTGGACTTGTCAGCAGTTACCTCATCACCCATGTTGAACTTCTGTTCATTTGGCTGGGACTGCTTTCATTCATTCTATTCTTATTGCTAGAACTAGACACAAAGACGGGGAGGGCATTTATTTGTCAAATGATCAGGATATCTGGTCAGCATGGACAAGTTAGACTGAAAAGTCTGTTTCTATGCTGTACATCTCTGTGACTCTAAGAGATCAGAATAATGCTGAGATTGTGATAAGGTAAGTGAACAAAGATGATAAAATGGTGTTCAATGTGGGAAATTGGGAAGTTATCCCTTTAACAGGAACAATACAAAAGAAGTATTGTATCTGAAAGGTGCATGATTGGAGAGGTTTTCAATGCAGAGGGATCTAGGCGTACGAATGCATGAATCATCACCCAGTCTGTAAGCCCGCTACAGTGAAGAATTCCACAGATTCCGTAACCTGTGTGTGAGAGAGAGAAGAAATTCCTCCTCATCTCTCTCCTAATTGGGTGGTTCATAACTCTGAGATCTGTCCTCTCCCACAAGGGGAAACTACATTTCCAAACCTGCTCTCAGATTTGTTCCTGCTTCAATAGGTCACCTCTCATTCTCCCAACAGTTTATGCTTTTTATTTCGACCAACATGGCCTAATCAAATAATGAGTGAGAAAGTAAACTTTGAGGGTTAACTTAAGTAACCTTGATCAATCGGGCCGATGAGCCAAGAAGTGGCAGATGGAGTTTAATTTAGATAAATGTGAGGTGCTACATTTTGGAAAGACAAATCAGGGCAAGATTTGTACACTGAATTGTAAGGTCCTGGGGAGTGTTGCTGAACAAAGAGACCTTGGAGTGCAGGTTGATAGTTCCTTGAAACTGTAGTCATAGATCGGACGGTGAAGAAGGTGTTTGGTATGCTTGCCTTTATTGGTCAGTGCATTGAGTACACAAATTAGGATGTTAAGTTGCAGCTGTACAGCACATTGGTTTAGCCACTTTTGGAATACTGCATTCAATTCTGGTCTCCCTCATATAGGAGAAAGTGAGGACTACAAATGCTGGCTACCAGAGTTGAGAGTGTGGTGCTGGAAAAGCACAGCAAGTCAGACGGCATCCGAGGATCAGGAGAATCAATGTTTTGGGCATAAGTGCTTCATCAGGAATGAGGCCTGTGGGCCGTGGGGCTGAGAGGAAAATGGGAGGGGGGGGGTAGGGTTGCGGGGAAGGTAACTGAGAATGTAATAGGTAGATGAAGGTGAGGGAGAAGGTGATAAATTGGAGAGAAGGGTGCAGTGGATAGATAGGAAAGGTGATGGACAGGTCAGGAGGGCAGTGCCAAGTTGGAGGCTTGGGACTGGGTTAACGTAGGGGTAGGGGAAATGAAGAAACTGGTGAAATCCACATTGATCCCGTGTTTTGCAGGGTCCCAAGGTGGAATATGAGGTGTTCTTCCTCCAGGCGTCGCGTGGTAAGGGTTTGGCAATGGAGGAGGCCCAGGATCTGCATGTCCTTGATAGAGTGGGAGGGGGAGTTAAAGTATTTAGCCACAGGGTAGTGGGGTTGGTTGGTGCAGGTGTCCCAGAGATGTTCTCTGAAATGAGGAGACCACATCGGGTGCAACAGATATAGCAGATGACATTGATGGAGGTACAGGTAAATTTCTGTCTCATGTGGAAGGATCCTTTGGGACCTTAAATGGAATTAGGAGGGGAGGTATGGGCACACGTTTTGCACTTCCTGCGGTGGCAGGGGAAGGTGCGGGGAATGGGGTGTGGGCTGTATGGGAGGGGCATGGATCTGACGAGGGAGTCATGGAGGGAATGGTCTCTCTGGAATGTGGATATGGGTGGGGAGGGAAATATATGTCATCTTCTGTATCTGTTGCACCCGATGTGATATCCTCTACTTTGGGGAGACAGGACGCCAACTTGCAGATCATTTCAGAGAACATCTCTGGGACACCCGCACCAACCAACCCCACCGCCCTGTGGCTGAACATTTCAATTCCCCCTCCCACTCTGCCAAAGACTTGCAGCCTCCTCCATCACCACACCCTAGCCACCCGACACCTGGAGAAAGAATGCTTCATCTTCCATCTCAGGACCCTGCAACCACACTGCATCAATGTGGATTTCACGAGTTTCCACATTTACCAACGCCCCCCCCCACCCCCCCCAACCCACATAATCACAGTCCTAAGCCTCCAATTCAGCACCACCCTCCTGACTTGTCCATCACCTTTCCCATCTATCCGCTCCACCCTCCTCTCTGACTTATCACCTTCTCCTCCACTTTCATCTACCTATCACATACTCAGCTAACCTTTCCCCCAATCCCACCCCACTCCCACTTATCTCTCAGCTCCCCATCCCACTAGCCTCATTCCTGATGAAGGGCTTCCACCTGAAATGTTGAATCTCCTGTTCCTCTGATGCTGCCTGATCTGCTGTATTTTTTCCAGCACCACACTCTCGACTCTTTCTACTGTAGGAAGAATGTTGTGAAACTTGAAAGGGTTCAGAAAAGATTGACAAGGGTTGGAGGTTTTGAGCTCTAGGAAAAGGCTGAATACACTGGGGTTATTTTTCCTGGAGGATCCAGAGGTTGAGGGGTGAACTTTTATAGAAACCAGATGGATCCAACACGCCATGCTTTTATGGATTACCAAAAATTCACAAACCAGGATCCCCCCTCAGACCCATAGTCTCACTACCTGGAACACCAACTTACAGACTGGCCAAGGAGCTACACCAAAGACTAAAACACTGAGTAGGAGACTCACATCACTCCATTCACTCCACCCAAGAATTCCTGAAGACCACCAAAGACAGTAAGATAGAAGAGGATGAAATAATGGTCTCCTTTGATGTAACAGCCCTGGTCACATCAATTAACATCAACCTGGCCAAGGAAACACTGACTACACTATTAGAAGACCCAAAGACACATACACCAAACACCACCAACTTCATCAGCAAGGACAGTATCGTCAAGCTAGTGGACCTAAGCCTTACCACCCACTTCACCTTCAACAACAAAACCTACAGACAAAACAACGGAACACCCATGGGATCTCCGATATCAGGATTCTTAGCAGAGACAGTAATGCAGAGACTCAACCAAATATCTCCGCCAACCATCCAACCCAAACTTTGGGTCTGCTAACTTTCTCATCATGAAATGAAACAAATCAGAGGAAACCTTCAAGACCATCAATAATACCCCTTACTGGCATAAAGTTCACTAAACAGGAGGAAAGCAACAACAAACTGCCATTCCTAGATGTCACAGTGGAGTGAACAGGAAACCAACGCATATAGACTAAATATTGAACTACAGAAGCAGTCATCCCAATGCCCACAAAAGAAGCTGCATCAGAACATTAATTCAACGAGCCGCCACACACTGCAGCACAGAGGAACTACGCAGAGCAGAGGAAAATCACCTAGGTATGTGAAAAGAAAAAAAAAATGGTTAAGACTAAAATTGGGTCCTTGAAGACAAAAACAGGTGAATTTATTATGGAGAACAAGGAAATGACAGAAGGGTTGAATAGGTACTTTGCTTGTGTCTTCCCTAGTGAAGACAGATCCAATCTCCCAGATGTAATAGTGGCTGAAGGACTGAGGGTAATGGATGAACTGAAGAGAATTTATATTAGGCAGGAAATGATATTGGATAGACTGTTAGCAGCCTTCAGACCTAAGTCCCTGGGACCAGATGGTCTGCATCCCAGGGTACTTAAGAAGGTGGCTGTAGAAATCATGGATGCATTGGTAATTATTTTCCAATGTTCTATGATTCAGGATCAATTCCTGTGGATTGGAGGGTGTCGAATGTTGTTCCACTTTTCAAGAAGGGAGGGAGAGAGAAAACAGGGAATTATAGACTGGTTAGCCTGATGCCAGTGGTGGGAAAGATGCTGGAGTCAATTATAAAAGGTGGAATTACGACTCATTTGGTTAGCAGTAACAGGGTAGATCAGAGTCAGCATGGATTTATGAAGGGAAAATAATGCTTGACTAATTTTAGATTTGATTACTTACAGCATGGAAATAGGCCCTTCGGCCCAACAAGTCTACACCGACCCACCACCCATTCCCCTACACCTAACACTACGGGCAATTTAGCATGGCCAATTCACCTAACCTGCACATTTTTGGACTGTGGGAGGAAACCAGAGCAAACTCACACAGACATGGGGCGAATGTGCAAACTCCACACAGTCAGTCGCCTGAGGTAGGAATTGAACCCGGGTCTCTGGCGCTGTGAGGGAGCAGTGCTAACCACTGAGCCACCCAATCATCTGGAACTTTTTGAGGATGTAACTCTGAAGATGGACAAGGGAGAGCCAGCGCATGTGGTGTACCTGGACTTTCAGAAAAGTCCCACATAGGAGATAAGTGAGCAAATTTAGTGCACAAGGTATTGGGGGCAAAATACTGACTTGGATTGAAAATTGGTTGGTTGACAGGAGTGGTGATAAACAGCTCCCTTTCGGAATGGCAGGCGGTGACCAGTGGGCTACTACAAGGTTCGGTGCTGGGACAGCAGCTGTTTACAATATACATTAATGATATAGATGAAAGCATTAATAGTAACCTTACAAATTTGCTGATGACACAATGCTGGGTGGCAGGGTGAACTGTGAGGAGGATGTTAAGAGAATACAGGGTGACTTGGACAGGCTAGGTGAGTGGACGGATGTATGACAGATGCGGTTTAATGTGGATAGATTTGTGGTGGCAAGAACAGGAAGGCAGATTACTGTCTAAAAGGTGTCAAGTTAGGTAAAGGGGAAGTACAAAGAGATCTAGGTGTTCTTGTACACCAGTCAATGAAAGCAAGCATGCAAGTACAGCAGGCAGTGAAGAAAGCTAATGGCATGCTGGCCTTCATAACAAGAGGAATTGAGTATAAAAGCAAAGAGGTTCTCCTGCAGCTGTACAGGGCCCTGGTGAGACTGCACCTGGAATAATGTGCGCTGTTTTGGTCTCCAAATTTGAACATAGAAAACATAGAAAAAATACAGCGCAGTACAGGCCCTTTGGCCCTCAATGTTGCGCTGATCCAAGCCCACCTAACCTACACTAGCCCACTATCCTCCATATGCCTATCCAATGCCCGTTTAAATGCCCATAAAGAGGGAGAGTCCACCACTGCTACTGGCAGGGCATTCCATGAACTCACGACTCGCTGAGTAAAGAATCTACCCCAAACATCTGTCCTATACCTACCACCCCTTAATTTAAAGCTATGCCCCCTCGTAATAGCTGACTCCATACGTGGAAAAAGGTTCTCACTGTCAACCCTATCTAACCCCCTAATCATCTTGTACACCTCTATCAAGTCACCCCTAAACCTTCTTTTCTCCAATGACAACAACCCCAAGTGCCTCAGCCTTTCCTCATACGATCTTCCTACCATACCAGGCAACATCCTGGTAAACCTCCTCTGCACCCGTTCCAGTCCCTCCACATCCTTCCTATAGTATGGCGACCAAAACTGCACACAATACTCTAGATGCGGCCGCACCAGAGTCTTATACAACTGCAACATGACCTCAGGACTCCGGAACTCAATTCCTCTACCAATAAAAGCCAGTATACCATATGCCTTCTTCACAGCACTATTTACCTGGGTGGCAACTTTCAGAGATCTGTGTACATGGACACCAAGATCCCTCTGCTCATCCACACTATCAAGTATCCGACCATTAGCCCAGTACCCCATCTTCTTGTTACTCTTACCCAAGTGAATCACCTCACACTTACTCACATTGAACTCCATTTGACACCTTTCTGCCCAGCTCTGCAGCTTATCTGTATCCCGCTGTAACCTGACACTGTCAACAACTCCACCGACTTTCGTATCATCCGCAAACTTGCTCACCCAACCTTCTAGCCCCTCCTCCAGGTCATTTATAAAAATGACAAACAGCAATGGTCCCAAAACAGATCCTTGCAGAACACCGCTATTAAATGCACTCCAAGATGAACCTTTACCATCAACTACTACCCTCTGTCTTCTTCCAGCCAGCCAATTCCTAATCCAAACCTACAACTCACCCTCAATGCCATACTTCTGTATTTTTTGCAGTAGCCTACCATGGGGTACCTTTTCAAACGCCTTACTAAAATCCATATACACCACATCTACCGCTTTACCCTCGTCCACCTCCTTAGTCACCTTCTCAAAGAATTCAATGAGGTTTGTGAGGCACGATCTGCCCTTCACAAAACCATGCTGACTATCCTTGATCACATTATTCCTACCCAGATGTTCATAAATCCTATCCCTTACAATTCTCTCTAAGACTTTGCCCACAACAGAAGTGAGACTCACCGGCCTATAGTTACTAGGGTTATCCCTACTCCCCTTCTTGAACAAGGGAACCACATTTGCCATCCTCCAGTCTTCTGGCACTATATCTGTAGACAACGAGGACATAAAAATCAAGGCCAATGGCTCTGCAATCTCCTCCCTTGCTTCCCAGAGAATCCTAGGATAAATGCCATCAGGCCCAGGGGACTTATCTATTTTCACCCTTTCTAGAATTTCCAACACCTCTTCCCTACATACCTCAAAACTGTCCATTCTAATTAATTGTGACTCAATATTCACATCGGCAACAATGTCCTGTTCCTGAGTGAATACTGACGAAAAGTATTCATTCAGTATCTTCCCAATCTCTTCAGCCTCCACACGCAACTTCCCACTACTATCCTTGACTGGACCTATTCCTACCCTAGTAATTTTTTAATTCCTGACATACCTACAGAAAGCCTTTGGGTTTTCCCTAATCTTACCAACCAAGGACTTTTCATGTCCCCTCCTTGCTGCTCTTAGCTCTCTCTTTAGATCCTTCCTGGCTACCTTATAACTCTCAATCGCCCCAACTGAACCTTCACGCCTCATCTTTACATATACCGCCCTCTTCCCTTTTAAAGGGATTCCAATTCCTTATTAAACTACGGCTCCCTCACACGACCCTTTCCTCCCTGCCTGACAGGTACATACTTATCAAGGACACTCAGTAGTTGCTCCTTGAACAAGCTCCACATATTGATTGCACCCTTCCCTTGAAGCCTACTTTTCCAAGCCACGCATCCTAAGTCATGCCTCACTGCATCATAATTTCCCTGCCCCCAGCTATAACTCTTGCCCTGCAGTGCACACTTATCCCTCTCCATCACTAGAGTAAAAGTCACCGAATTGTGGTCACTGTCCCCAAAGTGCTCACCTACCTCCAATTCTAACACCTGGCCTGGTTCGTTACCTAGAACCAAATCCAGTATGGCCTCACCTCTTGTTGGCCTGTCTACATATTGTGTCAGGAAACCCTCCTGCACACATTGGACAAACACCGACCCATCTAACGTACTCGAGCTATAGCTTTCCCAGTCAATATCAGGAAAGTTAAAGCCCCCATAACAACCACCCTATTACTTTCACTCTTCTCCTGAATCATCCTCGCAACCCTTTCTTCTACTTCTCTCGGACTTCAACCACTACTCTCTGTTTCCTGTTGCTCAACCAATAGCTTGTCAGAACACCCTGAACACAATATGACTTCACTTTCTCTATTAGTCTATCATGGAGAACCTTATCAAACGCCTTATTAAAGTCCATGTGTATGACATCAACAGCTCTTCCTTCATCTATTAACTTGGTCACTTCCTCGAAGAACTCTATTAAGTTGGTAAGGCATGATCTCCTCCACACAAAACCATGTTGCCTATTACTGATTCTTTTCTCAATATAAATAGATCCTATCTGATGGTACCTTCTCCATCAACTTTCCCACCACTGACGTCAGGCTCACTGGTCTGTAGTTACCCGGAATATCCCTATTACCCTTCTTGTACGGGGGACAACATAAGCAACCCTCCAGTCCTCTGGCACCTCACATACATTTAAGGATGCCACAAAGTGGCACAGTGGTTAGCACTGCTGCCTCACAGCACCAGAGACCCGTGTTCAATTTCCGCCTCAGGCAACTGGCTATGTGGAGTTTGCACATTCTCCCCGTGTCAGTGTGGGTTTCCTCTGGGTGCTCCGGTTTCCTCCCACAGTCTAAAAAAAAAGGTGCAGGTTAGGTGAATTGGCCATGCTGAATTGCCCGTAGTGTTAGGTGAAGGTGTAAATGGAGGGGAATGGGTCTGGGTGGGTTGCTCATCGGAGGGTCGGTGTGGACTTGTTGGGCCGAAGGGCCGTTTCCACACTGTAAGTAATCTAATCTAAAGTAATCTAGATATATCTGTCAGGGCCCCAGCTATTTCCTCTCTCGCGTCCCTCAGCAACCTGAGATAGATCCCATCCGGTCCTGGGGATTTGTCCACCTTAATAACCTGTAGCCTACCCAACAAATTACATCTCCAAAACAAAGAAACCCAAACATATAAATGGAAAGCAGGAATTATCAGCAGTGCTTCGTCCGGAGGCTCACTGAAGATGTTACCTAGTATGGTGATGAAACATCTGAAAATGAACCTTCTAGCTCAGCGAGCAAACCTACATCCAGAACCTTAGCCTGAACTACAAGCCTTCTCAAAACTCGCTAACCTTATAGAAGTTTATAAAATCATGAGGGGCATAGTTGGAGTAAATAGACAAAGTATTTTCCGCAGGGTAGGGGAGTCCAAATCTAGAGGGCAGAGGTTTAAGGTGAGAGGGAAAGATTTAAAAGGGACCTGAGTGGCAACTTTTTCACAGAGGGTGGTCTGTATATGGAATGAGCAGTGAGAAGAAGGGGTGGAGGCTGGTACAATTACAGTTTTCTAAAAGGCATCTGGCTGGGTTCATGAATAATATTACAAAGTTGGGTGTTTGTAAAGTGCTCGGGGGAAATGTCTTTGAAGGATGGTGTTTTTTTCTGAACTTAGAGATTAAAATGGAGCAGCTTGAGTTTGGTGGACCCAGTGAGCCTGGACTGAAACACTAGTATCGAAAGGCCGTACAGTTAGCAGACCAAGCAGCAGTTTTTAACCAAGATCACAGGTTTTTGAATTTAGCTAATTTACTTGAACAAGGCACTCAGTTACCAAACACCTGTTAACTTTAAATCTGATGGTTTTGACAACATAGGACCTATCCTATTGTGAGAAATATTGAAATGTCATCATGGGTATGAAAGAGGGGGCAGTTCGATAAAGACCCCAAAGCAAGTTGCCATCCGCCAGACCTAAAAGCCCTCAGCTCTCGAGAGAGAATCACTGACTCTCACAGCCTTTGAGAAAGTATCATATAAATAACCAACAGTACTAACAACAGAGAAGGCATTTCTGACATAAGAATGATGAAGAAGGTGTTCTGACCGAAGAATATTCTGGAAGACATGTAACCTGGCTGTAATTTTGAGAGATTAAATTCTGTTTTTTTTGTGTTTGAGTGGGATTTGTATTTATGGGAAGAGCATACCATTAGACTCTTGATTTATTCAAAGTTAAAAATCACACAACACCAGGTTATAGTCCAACAGGTTTAATTGGAAGCACACTAGCTTTCGGAGCGTCACTCCTTCATCAGATGATAGTGTGTTAGGATTCTGTGTGTTAGGATTGAGTCCTCCACTATCATCTGATGAAGGAGTGACGCTCCGAAAGCTAGTGTGCTTCCAATTAAACCTGTTGGACTATAACCTGGTGTTGTGTGATTTTTAACATTGTACATCCCAGTCCAACACCGGCATCTCCAAATCTTGTTTTATTCAGGAATAGTTAGTAGTTAGAAGGGATTTATTTGGTTAATTAATGGTTGAGTTAATGTGTTCACTGTTAATATTAGATAAATAAATTGTTACTTGTTGATTTTAAAGTGAGTGTCAGGTAGTTATTGTATTTAAGCACCAGAAGTCACTGAAAAGCAGGTTACAACACTTTTCACACGCTTTTTACAGATTCTAGGGTGAGGTGTTCCTCTTTGGGTGTTTCGATTTTAGTTCTTAGAGCAGGGTCAATGTCCGCTTTATAACAGCGGGAAGAGTTTCGAGGGATATGGGCCAGATGGGACTAGATTAGTCAGCATGACAAGTTGGACTGAAGGATCTGCTTCTGTGCTGTACATCTGTATAATTCTATAATATCAACACAGATAGCAACAGTTTCTTTAAATTCTTTAAAAACATGAGAGGCACCAACATGAACACAGTTTTCTTAGAGAATGAGGCTGGGGAAATAATAATGGGAAATTCGGAAATGTCAAAGGAATTGAACAAATGCCTTGCATCAGTCTTCACAAGTTCCTCCATTAATTGAATCTTAATTTCCCTCCATGTTTGTTATGAAGAATGGAATAAAAAAATCTCAGTTTCATGATCTTTGGGCCATCTGTCTGCTGAAATCTCATGTTTCATACCTGCCACCTGACAGCAACATCATCAGAAAGCAACACTAACTTTCATACACACACCAATAATGTTCATCTCATCCTACCCAACATCTCTCTCTGGACTCCTCATTATTAAGACCATAAGGCCAAAAGACATAGGAGTAGAAGCAAGGACATTTGGCCCATCAAGTCCACTCCACAATTTAATCATGGCTGTGAGCATTTCAATTCCACTTACCTGCATTCTCCCCATAGCCCTTAATTCCTTGCGAGATCAAGAATTTATCAAACTGCCTTGAAGACACCAGCCTCCACTGTGCTCCGTGACAATGAATTCCACAGGCCCACCACTCTCTGGCTGAAGAAATGTCTCCTCATTTCCGTTCTAAATTGACCCTCTCTAATTTTAAGACTGTGCCCATGGGTCCTAGTATCCCTGCCTAATGAAAATAGCTTCCCAGCATCCACCCTTTCTAAGCCATGCATTATCTTGTAAGTTTCTGTGAGATCTCCCCTCAACGTTCTAAACTCTAGGATCCTCAGCCGATCATCACATGTTAGGCCTACATTCCACGGATCATCTATGTGAATCTCTGCTGGACATGCTCCAGTGCCAGCATGTCCTTCCTGAGGTGTGGAGCCCAAAATTAGACACAGTATTCTAAATAGGGCCTAACTAGAACTTAATGAAGTCTCAGAAGCACGTTGCTGCTTTTATATTCCAACCCTCTTGAGATAAATGACAACATTACATTTGCTTTCTTAATCACGGACTCAACCTGCAAATCAACATTAAGAGAATCCTGGACTAGCACTCTCAGATCCTTTTGTACTTTGATTAGATTACATTTCCTCCAGTGTGGAAACAGGCCCTTCGGCCCAACAAGTCCACACCGACCCGCCGAAGAGCAACCACTCAGACCCATTCCCCTACATTCACCCCTGACTAATACACCTAACACTAGGGGCAATTTAGCATGGCCAATTCACCTGACCTGCACATCTTTGGACTGTGGGAGGAAACCGGAGCACCCGGAGGAAACCCACACAGACACGGGGAGAATGTGCAAACTCCACACAGACAGTTGCCTGAAGCGGGAATTGAACCCGGGTCTCTGGCGCTGTGAGGCAGCAGTGCTAACCACTGAGCCACTGTGCCTTTGGCTTTATGAATTTTCTCACCGTTTATAAAATTGTCCATGCCTGTATTCTTTTTTCCAAAGTGCAAGACCTCGCACTTGCTCACATTAAATTTCATCAGTCACTTCCTGGACCGCTCTCCTAAACTGTCTAAATCTTTCTGCAGCCTCTCCACCTCCTCAGTACTACCTGCCTGACCACCTAATTTTATTATCATTGGCGAACTTCACCAGAATGCCCCCAGTCCTTTCATCCAGATCATTAATATATAAAGTGAACAGCTGTGGCCCCAACACTGAACCCTGCAATATCCCACTTGTAACCAGCAGCCATTCCAAAAAAGAACCTTTTATCCCAACTCTCTGCTTCTGTCAGACAGCCATTCCCCAACCCATGACAGTGGTTCACCTTGAATACCATGAGCCGTCACCCGTTAGGCACCTTACGAAAGGCCTTTTGGAAGTCTAGATAGATAACATAAATAACATAATATATTACTAAATTATCTGATTGCTTAACCAACATTTTTGATTGGGGGTGGCTGTTTGAAGGTAAATCCATGTCGAACATGTGGGCGTATTTCAAACGGCAGTTGATAAGAGAATGAAGGATAGGTATGGCAAGTTACATAAGCCATGGAAGATGGGCATATTATGGCCTTGGTCACTAAGGAAAAGGATGCGTATGTAAGGTCTAGGAGGATGGAAACTGATGAAACTGTTGAAGTATATCAGGAAAATAGGAAAGAAATTAAACAGGAATTATAAGGGCTAAAGGGGTCATGAAAAGTCATTAGCAAACGATATTAAGGAGAATCCCAAGACTTTTCAGACACATTTAAAAAGCAAAAGGGTATTAAGGAAAGGGTTGACCCACTCAAGGACAAAGGAGGGAATCTCTACATGGAGCTAGAAGAGGGAGGTGAGATCCTAAATGAATACTTTGTGTTGGGATTCACTAAAGAGAAAGAATTGGTGGAAGATGATTTCAGGGAAGGGAGCGTCAAATTTCTAAGCCATATTGCAATTAAAAAGGAAGAGGTACTTAGTGTCTTAAAAAGTATTAAGGTAGATAAGTCCCTGGGTCCTGATGGGACATAATCCAGAACATTGTTGGAACATTGACAAACATCTTTGTATCCTCTTTGGCTACAGATGAGGCCCCAGAAGACTGGGAATAGCCAATGTTGTCCCATTGTTTAAGAAGGATAACAGGGATAATCCTGGAAATTACATGGCTGTGAGCCTCAAGTTGGTGGTAAGGAAATGATTGGAAACAATTCTCAGGGACAAGATTTGTATACACTTAGAAGCAAATGGACTTATTAGTGATAGACAGCATGGTTTTTATGGGGAAAGTTGTGCCTCACTAACTTGAGCGTGTTTTTGAGGAGGTGACTAAGATAATTGATGAGGGGAAAGCAGCTGTTGTTGTTTACATGGATTTTAGTAAAGTCTTTGAAGAGGTCCGTCATGGCAGACTGGTACAAAAGGTGAAGTCACATGGTGTCAGGGATAAACGGGCAAGACAGATACAGAACTAGCTTAGTCATAGGAGACAGAGGGTAGCGTGGAAGGATGCTTTTCAGAATAGAGGTTGTGACTAGTGGTGTTCCATGGGGATCAGTGCTGTTGCGGTCTACATAAACGATTTGGAGGAAAACGTGGCTGGTCTAATTAGTAATTTTGCAGATGACACAAAGGTTGGTGGAGTTCCGGATAGTGAGGAGGATTATCAGAAGATACAGCAGGATATAGATCAGTTGAAGACTGAGGAGAAAACGGTAGTTGGAGTTTAATCTGGACAAATGTGAGGTGATGCATTTTGGAAGGTCAAGTACAGGTAGAAATTATACAGTGAACGGCAGAACCCTTAGGAGTATTGATATGCAAAGGGATCTGGATGTGGAGGTCCACAGATCACTGAAGGTGGCAGCACAGGTAGATAAGGTAGTAAAAAAGGCCTATGGCATGCTTGCCTCCATGAAAGTTGAGTATAAGGATAGACAAGTTATGCTGCAGCTCTATAGAACATTAGTTCGGCCACACTTGGAATACTGCGTACATTTCTGGTCATTACTTACCTGAAGGATGTGGATGCTTTGGAGAGGGTACAGAGAAGGTTTACCAGGATGTTGCCTGGTACGGGGGATTTTAGCTATGAAGAAAAGTTGGATAGACTGGGTTTGTTTTCACTGGAATACAAGAGGTTGAGGGCAACCTGATAGAAGTTTATAAGGTTGTGAATGGCATGGATAGAATGGGAAGTATGATGCTTTTTCCCAGAGTAGAGGGGTCAATTACTATGAGACACAGGTTTAGGGTGCGAGGGGGTAAGTTTAAAAGAGATGTGCGAGGCACGTTTTTCACACAAAGGGTGATGACGGCCTGGAATATGCTGCCAGAGGAGATGGTAAAAGCAGACACAATAGAAGAAGAACCTAGATGAATACATGACTAAGATGGGAATAGAGAGATACGGATCCTGTAAGTGAAGGGCAAAATGTGTTGGCGCAGGCTTCTAGGTCCAAAGGTACTGTTCCTGTGTAATATTGTTCTTTGTTCTTTGTTCTTTGTTTTACATGCAGTACTGAAGGAGCAGACATTTTCCTCCAAGTAAATGTTAGGAAGCTGGAAGCCACAGTTTTTGATCCTCTTTCCAAACTCTTTCACTTAGTCACCGACTAGATTGGCAGGGGTATGAGATCCTTAACAGCAGGAAGGCAAGTGCAAGGCTGGAAGGAGATACAGTCATCAGTAATAGTAAGTTGAAGAGACAGGACAGGCTGGAACACAACAGGGAGTGAGGAATGCCTGTTGAATTAAATTGCATCTATTTCAATGCAAGAGGGAAACAGGTAAGGCCGATGAACTCGGTATGGATAGGTACGTGGGACTGAGACATTACAGCCATTACAGAAACATGGCTAAGGGAGGGACAGGACTGGCAGCTTAATGTGCCAGGGTGCAGGTGCTTTCAGCCGGACAGAGGTGGTGATTCTCTTTTGCATCCCTTCCATTGCAAGCACATCCCCCCTATAATGTGGATTCCAGAGTTGCACATAATACTCTAGCTGTTGTTTAACCAATGTCGTATACAGTTCCAGCAGCAACTCCCTGCTTTTAAACTCCATGCTTTGACTAATAAGGGCAAGTATCCCATATGACTCATTACCACTTTATCTGTCTTTGCTGCCACCTTAAGGGACTGGTGGGCATTCACACCAAGGGCCCTCTGATCCTCAGGGCTTCCCAGGGTCCTACAGTTCATTATATATTCCCTTGTCTTGTTTGTCCCTTACGTTTACCCAGATAGAATCAACCCATCTAACTAGCCCATCTATATCCTCCTGTAAGCTAAGGCTATCCTCCTGACTATTTATCACCCAACTTAATTTTGCATCATCTAAGTGCATTGTTTGATTTTAGTTAATTGATATAAAGTTAAGCTTACAATGCCAGGAGACCTCGGACCTGTGGCATGTGCTTCTTGCTTGATGTGGGAGCTCAGGAACATGGCTGGTGTCCCTGACTCTTCGACTTGCAGAAGTGTGTCCAATTACTGCTCTTGTTTGACTGCATGATGGCTCTGGAGCTGCAGATGGACTCACTGTGGAGCATCCACGATGCTGAGGAGGTCATGTCATGTCACCGTGGCGGGCACTGCTGTTCAGAAGGGCGGGAAAAAGACGAGTAGGGCCATAATCATAGAGAATCCTATTGTGAGGGGAGTAGATAGGTGGTTCTGTGGCCAAGAACAAGACTCCCGGATGGTATATGGCCTCCTAGGTGCTCGGGTCAGGGATGTCACTGATTGGCTGCAGAACATTCTAAATGGGGAGGGCGAACAGCCAGTTGTCTTAGTGCATAAAGGCACCAACAATATCAGTAAAAAAAATGAGATGGGGTCCTGAAAGAAAAATTCAGGGAGCTAGGAGAGAAGTTAAAGAGGAGGACCTCAAAGGACCTCAGGATTACTACCAGTGCGACGTGCTAGTCAGTGTAGAAATGAAAAAATAGGCAGGATGAACACGTGGCTTAAGGAATGGTGTCGGAGGGAGGGGTTCAGATTTGTTGGACATTGGGACTGATTCTGGGAAGATGGGACTATGACAAAATGGATGGTCCACATCTGAACCAGACTGGAACCAATGTCCTTGGGGGAGTTTTTGCTACTGCTTTTGGGGAGGTTTTAAACTAATGTGCCAGGGGGCTGGGAACCAGGAGAGAAAACATGTAGGCAGCGAGGTGGAGACTGGAGACTATTAATGCTATCTACATGATATTTACAAAGGGAGGAGTAGCCAGAGAGCGAATAAGCGTGAAAGAACGGGTGGCCTGAAATGCATCTACTTTAATGCAAGGAGTATAGTGTGTAAGGCAGATGAACTTAGGGTTTGGATTGGTGTCTGGGAGTATGACATTATTGCAATCACAGAGACTTGGTTGAAGGAAGGGCATGATGATTGGAAACTAAATGTTCCAGGATATAGATGCTTCAGACAGGACAGGGAGGGAAGTGAAAGGCGGGGAAGGAGTTGCATTGCTGGTCAGGGATGACATCACAGCTGTGCTAAAGGAGGACACAATGGAGGTAATGGGTAGTGAGGCATTATGGTGGAGCTGAGAATTAAGAAGGGTGCAGTTACATTGTTGGAGCTGTATTACAGGCCTCCCAACAGTGAGCAAGAGGTAGAAGAACAAATAGGTAAACAGATTATGGAAAGATCGAGAGGCAATAGGGTAGTGGTGATGGGAGATTTTAATTTTCCCAACATTGACTGGGATACACTTAGTGTCAGAGGTCTGGTTAGGGTAGAATTTGTAAGAAGCGTCCAGGAGAGTTTTCTAGAGCAGTATGTCAATAGTCCGACAAGGGAAGGGGCCATATTGGACCTGGTACTGGGGAACGAGTCAGGACAGGGGTAGAAGTTGTGGTGGGGGGTTTCTTTGGGAACAATGACCACAATTCTGTAAGCTTTAGAATACTCATAGACAAAGATAGGAGTGGTCCTAAGGGAAGAGTACTAAACTAGGCCAGGGCCAATTATATCAAAATTAGGCAGGAGTTTGTAAATGTGAATTGAACACAGCTATTTGAAGGGAAGTCCACATTTGATATGTGGGAGGCTTTCAAAGATAGTGCGGGATAGACATGTCCCATTGAAGGCAAAGGATAGGAAAGGGCAAGATTCGTGAACCGTGGATGAGAGGAGAAATTGTACAACTAGCCAAGAGGAAAAGGGAAGCGTACATAAGGTCTAGGCAGCTAAGAACAGAATGGGCCTTGGAAGAATATCGGAAGAGTAGGACAAGTCTTAAATGAGGAAGAAAGAAAGAATGCATAAGGGACTGTCAAAGAATACAGGAGAATATAAATAGACTGGAGAGATGGGTGGAAAAGTGGCAGATGGATTTCAATTCAGACAAATGTGAGGTGATGCATTTAGGCAAGACTAATTCTAGAGCAAATTATACAATGAATGGAAGAGCCTTGGGAAAAGTTGATGGGCAGAGAGATCTGGGAGTGCAGGTCCATTGTACCCTGAAGGTTGCTGCACAGGTGGATAGACTGGTCAAGAAGGCATATAGTATGCCTGAAAATGTGTTGCTGGAAAAGCGCAGCATGTCAGGCAGCATCCAAGGAGCAGGAGAATCGACGTTTCGGACATGAGCTCTTCTTCAGGAATGAGGAAGGTGTGCCAAGCGGGCTAAGATAAAAGGTATGGAGGAGGGACTTGGGGGAGGGGCGTTGGAAATGTGATAGGTGGAAGGAGGTCAAGGTGAGGGTGATAGGCTGGAGTGGAGGTGGGGGCAAAGAGGTCAGGAAGAAGATTGTAGGTTAGGAAGGTGGTGCTGAGTTCGAGGGTTGGGACTGAGACAAGGTGGGGGGAGGGGAAATGAGGAAACTGGAGAAATCTGAGTTCATCCTTTGTGGTTGGAGGGTTCCTAGGCGGAAGATGAGGCGCTCTTCCTCCAGCTGTCGTGTTGCTATGGTCTGGCGATGGAGGAGTCCAAAGACCTGGAGTGGGAGGGGGAGTTGAAGTGTTGAGCCACGGGGTGGTTGGGTTGGTTGATCCGGGTGTCCTAGAGGTGTTCTCTGAAACGTTCCGCAAGTAGGCCTACTTAAAATTGTACAAGACATTGGTTCGGCCGCATTTAGAATACTGGGTACAGTTCTGGTCACCACATTACCAAAAGGATGTGGACATTTTGGAGACGGTGCAGAGAAGGTTTATGAGGATGTTGCCTGATATGGAAGATGCTAGCTATGAAGAGAGGTTGAGTAGGTTATGTTTGTTTTCATTAGAAAAAAGGAGATTGAGGGGGGGACTTGATTGAGGTCTACAAAATCATGAAAGGTATAGACAGGGTGGATAGAGACAAGCCTTTTCCCAGGGTGAAGGATTCAGTAACGAGAGGTCACACTTTCAAGGTGAGAGGTGGAAAGCTTAAGGCGGGTACAGGCAGTAAGTACTTCATACAGAGGGTGGTGGGCGTTTGGAACCCGTTGCTAGCAGAGGTGGTAGAAGCAGGCACGGGAGACTCATTTAAGATGCGTCTGGACAGATGCAGGAGTAGGTGGGGAGCAGAGGGATACAGATGCTTAGGAATTGGACGACAGGTTTAGACAGTACATTTGGATCGGCTCAGGCTTGGAGGGCTGAAGGGCCTGTTCTTGGGCTGTAAATTTTCTTTGTTCTCTTCGTTCTTTTATCTGTGAACATACAAATCAATCCTCTGGTATTCAAATTTAAATTACTTATAAAACCAAAAACAGCTGGGACCCCAACACTGAGCTCTATGGGATCCCACTAGACACAGATGTTTAGTCGGTAAAACACCCCTTAGCCATCATCCTCTGCTTACTGCCACTCAGCCAATTGTGGATCCAATTTGCCAAATTTTCTTGGATCCCAAGGGTTCTGACCTTCACTGAAATTTCCGAGGCGAAGGTGAGGCGTTCTTCCTCCAGGCATCTGGTGGTGAGGGAGCGGCGGTGAAGGAGGCCCAGGACCTCCATGTCCTCGGCAGAGTGGGAGGGGGAGTTGAAATGTTGGGCCACGGGGCGGTTTGGTTGATTGGTGCGGGTGTCCCAGAGATGTTCCCTAAAGCGCTCTGCTAGGAGGCGTCCAGTCTCCCCAATGTAGCGGAGACCACATCGGGAGCAATGGATACAATAAATGATGTTAGTGGATGTGCAGGTAAAACTTTGATGGATGTGGAAGGTTCCACCATAGAAGACACCAGATGGCCTCCTTCTTCAGAGACCGCAATTTCCCTTCCCACGTGGTTAAAGATGTCCTCCAACGCATCTCGTCCCCATCCCACACCTCCGCCCTCAGACCCCACCCCTCCAACTGTAACAAGGACAGACCGCCCCTGGTGCTCACCTTCCACCCTACAAACCTTCGCATAAACCAAATCATCCGCCGACATTTCCGCCACCTCCAAAAAGACCCCACCACCAGGGATATATTTCCCTCCTCACCCCTTTCCGCCTTCCGCAAAGACCGTTCCCTCCGTGACTACCTGGTCAGGTCCACACCCCCCTACGACCCACCCTCCCATTCTGGCACTTTCCCCTGCCACCGCAGGAACTGTAAAACCTGTGCCCACACCTCCTCCCTCACCTCTATCCAAGGCCCGAAAGGAGCCTTCCACATCCATCAAAGTTTTACCTGCACATCCACTAATATCATTTATTGTATCCGGTGCTCCCATGTGGTCTCCTCTACATTGGGGAGACTGGACGCCTCCTAGCAGAGCGCTTTAGGGAACATCTCCGAGACACCCGCACCAATCAATCACACCGCCCCGTGGCCCAACATTTCAACTCCCCCTCCCACTCTGCCGAGGACATGGAGGTCCTGGGCCTCCTTCACCGCCGCTCCCTCACCACCAGACACCTGGAGGAAGAACGCCTCATCTTCCGCCTCGGAACACTTCCACCCCAGGGCATCAATGTGGACTTCAATAGCTTCCTCATTTCCCCTTCCCCCACCTCATCCTCGTTTCAAACTTCCAGCTCAGCACTGTCTCCTTGACTTGTCCGGACTTGTCCGACCTGCCTATCTCCTTTTCCACCTATCCACTCCACCCTCTCCTCCTTGACCTATCACCTTCATCTCCTCCCCCACTCACCCATTGTACTCTATGCTCCTCTCTCCCCACCCCCACCCTCCTCTAGCTTATCTCTCCACGCTTCAGGCTCACTGCCTTTATTCCTGATGAAGGGCTTTTGCCCAAAACGTCGATTTTTTAAAAAATTGGAACAATGTAAGAAGCCTGGATGGGGCCAGCTCTCACAGACCAGGGCTTCTAGTTGTTTTCAGCTTTTTTTGATTTAGTTTTATGCAAAGGATTTTGGGATTTCAAAAGGGTTGGCAGCTTCAGTGAATATCTCCTAACTTCTGCTTTCTCTGGATTTTCTCTTGATCATTTTTTTTCCTCCTGGATTGGAGAACTGCATGTGAGAATTTGTGTCTGAATTTGCCTTTTGTGTTATGATATTGGAACAGTTAATTAGTAATAGGTACCAAAGAACAAAGAACAAAGAAAATTACAGCACAGGAACAGGTCCTTTGGCCCTCCAAGCCTGTGCTGATCTGGATCCTCTACCTCAACCTGCCACCTATTTTCTAAGGATCTGTATCCCTCTGTTCCCTACCTATTTATTTATCTGTCTAGATACATCTTAAGTAACGCTATCGTGCCTGCCTCTACTACCTCTACTGACGATGCATTCCAGACACTCACCACCCTCTGCATAAAGAACTTTCCATGCATATCTCCCTTAAATTTTTCCCCTCTCACCTTGAACTTATGACCCCCAGTAACTGAGTCCCCCACTCTAAGAAGAGTTTTCTTGCTATCCACCCTGTCTATACCTCATGAGTTTGTAGACTTCAATCAGGTCCCCTCTCAACATCTGTCTTTCTAATGAAAATAATCCTAATCTACTGTCATACAGGCAACATCCTGGTGAACCTCCTCTGCGCCCTCTCCAAAGCATCCACAACCTTTTGGTAATTTGGCAACCAGTTCTGAATGCAGTACTCCAAATGTGGCTGAATCAAAGTCCAACATAACTGATATGACAATAGTCATGACCTGCCAATTCTTGTACTCAAGACCCCGTCCGATGAAGGAAAGCATTCCGTATATTTTCTTGAGCACTCTATTGACCTGCGTTGCCACTTTCAGGGTACAATGGACCTGAACACCCAGATCTCTCTGAAAATCAATTTTCCCTTGGGCTTTTTCATTTACTATTTAGTTTGCTCTTGAGTTGAATCTTCCAAAATACATCACCTTGCATTTGCTGGGATTGAATTCCATCTGCCAGTTCCCTGCCGAACTCTCCATATCTATTATTCAGTTAACATTTGCAAGTTATGTCATTCAAAATTCCTCTTTCTTTTGTTTGTATTTTAACTATTGTGTTTAAATAAATTATGTTTTGCTTAATGTTGAGTAGTTAACCAGTCCCATTGCATCTGGAACATGACATTTCACATATACCTTTAAAATAAGAAAATGTTAGGGTTTAGGCTACCTTCCTGTCTGGTCCATAACAGGCATACATGTGACTCCAGACCCACAGCAATGAGGTTGATTTCGAACTGCACTCTGGATGATTAGACATGGTTAATAAATGCTAATTTACAGAGTGACACCTTCATTACATGAATGAACAAATAAAAGCTATACATGGACCAATCATATTTCTGCTTCAAGGCCTTTTACCCAGCGTCAGTTGTGTTAACCTCAAACAATTTATCTCTTCCAGAATCTGTGAAAGTTAATCCTGTGAACCAACCTATCTACATGATCCGTAAAGTGCGTTCCTCCATCCTCCTCATTGGATACCAACCCAAAAATCGAGACTCTGTTCGATGGATCTATGTCAATTCCCAAACACGTAAAACAATTGTCCACTATTCACCATCCAGCATGCAGTTCAACCCTTATTACAAACACCGCGCAGAATTTGATGTCTTCACTGGATCTTTGCTGTTGCGCAATTTACAAGCTGCAGACAGTGGAATTTATGAAGTAATTTTAAATCCAATAGACACTCAGACACTTGAAAAAGGTGATCAACTTTCCTATGTGGAGCTGGATGTTCAAGGTAAAAAACCTAATAAAAGTTTACAAAATTACGAGAACAATGTATACAACCAAAAATAAGGTTCTGTGTGCCGGATTGATAAGTTAATGCATTTTTTTTTACACTTTATTTTTCAATAGTCTCTTTAGGAATTTAGAACAGTGGGAATGGAGGTTAGGGCAGTTGAATGTTCCTCCTGCAGAATGTGAGGTAAGGGTCACCACTAGTGTCACTGCTGACTGTATCTGCGGGAAGTGCACCCAACTCCAGCTCCTTGAAAACCGTGTTAGGGAACTGGAGCTGGAGCTGGATGAACTTTGGATCATTCAGGAGGTAGAGGGAGTTATTGAGAGGAGCTACAGGGAGGTAGTCACACCTCAGGTACAAGAAGAAGGTAGATGGATTCCTGGTGAAGGGCTTATGCCCAAAACATTGATTCTCTTGCCCCTCGGATGCTGTTTGACCTGCTGTGCTTTTCCAGCACCACACTCTCAATGTAGATGGGTTACTGTCAGGGGACAGAAAGGGAACCGGCAGGCAGTGCAGGGATCCCCTGTGACCATTTCCCTCAAAAACAAGTATACCATTTTGGATACTGTTGGGTGGACGACATACAATGGGTACGCCATGGGGTACAGTTCTCTGGCACAGACTCTGTCCCTGATGCTCAGAAGGGAAGAGGGAAGAGGAGCAGAGCATTAGTCATTGAGGACTCCATAGTTAGGGGGACAGACAGGAGGTCTGAGAGACTCACGGTTGGTGTGTTGCCTCCCAGGTGCCAGGATTTGTGATGTCTCTGATCAGGTTTTTGGAATCCTTGAGGAGGAAGGGGAGCAACGCCAAGTTGTGTTCCACATAGGCACTAACGACATAGGAAAAGGGATGGGGATGTAAGGCAGAAATTCAGGGAGTTACAGTGGAAGCTTGAAGCAGAACAAGTGGAGTTGTTATCGCTGGTTTGTTGCCCATGCCACATGCTTGCGATGTGAGGAATAGGGAGTTGAACACGTGGCTGCAAGGATGGTGTAGGAGGGAGGGTTTTGTATACCTGAATAATTGGGGCTCTTTCTGGGGTAGGTAAGACCTCTACAAATAGGATGGTTTACATCTGAACCAGAGATGGGAGGAGGCGGGAGGAGCGGGGGGAAAGCTGGGGGAGGTTTGCTAATGGTCTTCGGGAGGTTTTAAACTAATCCAGCGGGGGGATGGGAACCTAAATTGCAGTTCCAGTGTCCAGGAGGTTGAGATCTGTGAGGTCAGAAATATGGTTTCAAGGTCACAAGAATGCATCGGCAATCGGGAAGGTAGTTTGAAGTGTGTCTACTTCAATGCCAAGTGTATACAGAATAAGGTGGGTGAACTTGCAGCATGGGTTAGTACCTTGGACTTCAATGTTGTGGCCATTTCGGAAACATGGATAGAGCAGGGACAGGAATGGTTGTTGCAGATTCCGGGATTTAGATGTTTCAGTAAGAACAAAGAAGATGGTAAAAGAGGAGGAGATGTGGCATTGTTACTGTAATACTGTCCTTGAGTAACAGAAAGGCTGTTTGTGGACTCATCTACTGAGAAAGTATGGGCTGAGTTTACCTTTTTGGGAATTTTCTATAAGTCTCCAAATAGTTCCAGAGATGTAGAGGAAAGGATAACAAAGATAATTTTGGATAGGAGAGAGAAATAGGGTCGTTGTTTTGGGGGACTTTTACTTTCCAAATGTTGACTGGAAATATGATAGTTCAAGTATTTTAGACAGGTCATTTTTTTGTCCAATATGTACAGGAGGGTTTTTTGACACAGTAGACAGGCCAACAAGAGGCAAGGTCACATTGGATTTGGTACTGGATAATGAACCCAACCAGATGTTAGATTTGGAGGTAGGTGAGCACTTTGGTGATAGTGACCACAATTCCATTATATTTAGTTTAGCAATGGAAAGGGATAGGTATATACCACAGGGCAAAAGTTGCAACTGAGGGAAAGGCAATTGTGATGCAATTTGGCAAGATTTAGGATGCTTAAGATGGTGAAGGAACTGCAAGGGGTGGGCACAATTGAAATGTGGAGCTTATTCAAGGAAGAGCTACTGTGTGTCCTTGATAAGTATGTATCTGTCAGGCAAGGAAGAAGTTAAATTAAACCACGGAGGGACCCATGGTTTACGAAGGAAGTTGAATTTCTTGCCAAAAGGAAGAACAAGGCATATGTTAGGATGAGGTGTGAAGATTCAGTTAGGGTTACAAGCTAGCCAGGAAAGACCTAAAGAGAGAATGAAGAAGAACCAGGAGGGAACATGAGAAGTTAGGATCAAGGAAAACCCTAAAGCTTTCTATCAGTATATCAGGAATAAAAGAATGACGAGAGTGAGATTTGAGTCAATCAAGGACAGCAGTTGGAAGTTGTACGTGGAGTCCAAGAATATAGGAGACACACTAAATGAATATTTTTCATCAGTATTCACACTGGAAAAAGACAATGTGGTCTAAGAGAATACTGAGATACAGGCTACTAGACTGGATGGGATCGAGGTTCACAAGGAGGAGTTGTTAGCAATTCTGAAAAGTGTGAAAATAGATAAGTCCCTTGGGCCAAATGGGATTTATCTTCAGATTCTCTGGGAAGCCAGCGAAGAGATTGTAGAGTCTTTGTTGTTGATCTTTATGTCATCATTGTCTACAGGAATAGTGCCAGAAGACTGGAGGAGAGCAAGTGTTGTTCCCTTGTTCAAGAAGGGGAGTAGGGATAACCCTGGTAATTATACATCAGTGAGCCTTATTGAGGTTGTGGGTAAAGTGTTGGAAAAGGTTATAAGAGATAGGATTATTAATCATCTGTAAAGGAATAAATTGATTTGGGATAGTCAACATGGTTTTGTGAAGGGTGGGTCATGCCTTACAAACCTTATTGATTTCTTCGAGAAGATGACCAAGCAGGTGGATGAAGGTAAAGCGGTTGGTGTGGTATATATGGATTTCAGTAAGGCATCTGATAAAGTTTCCCTTGGTATGCTATTGTACAAAATATGGAGGCACGGGATTGAGGGTGATTTACCAGTTTCGATCAGAAATTGGCTAGCTGAAAGAAGTGGTAGTTGATGGGAAATAAGTCTGAATTAGAGTGGTGCTGGAAAAGCACAGCAGGGCAGGCAGCATCCAAGGAGCTCAGTTACCAGTGGTGTACTGCAAGGATCTGTTTTGGATCCACTGCTGTTTGTCATTTTTATAAATGACCTGGAAGAGGGTGTAGAAGGGTGGGTTATTAGTAAATTTGCAGATGACACAAAGGTCGGTGGAGTTGTGGACAGTGCCGAAGGATGTTGCAGAATACAGAGGGACACAGATAAGCTGCAGATCTGGGCTAAGTGATGGCAAATGGAGTTTAATGTGGAAAAGTAAGAGGTGATTCACTTTGGAAGAAGCAACAGGAATGCAGAATATGGGGCTCATGGTAAGATTCTTGGAAGTGTACATGAGCAGCAAGATCCATGTACGTAAATCCCTGAAAGTTGCCACCCAGGTAGACAGGGTTGTTAAGAAGGCCTCTGGTGTGTTAGCTTTTATTGGTAGAGGGTTTGAGTTTCGGAGCCACGAGATCATGCTGCAGTTGTACAAAACTCTGGTGCGGCTAAACTTGGAGAACTGCATACAGTTCTGGTCACCGTATTATCGGAAGGATGTGGAAGCTTTGGAAAGGGTTCAGAGGTGATTTACTGGGGTGTTGCCTGGTATGGAGGGAAGGTCTAATGAGGAAAGGCTGAGGGGCTTGAGGCTCTTTTCGTTAAAGGGAAGAAGGTTGAGAGGAGATTTTATTGAGACATATAAGATTGTTAGAGGGTTAGATCGAGCGGACAGTGAGAGCCTTTTTCTTCAGATGGCCAGTGAGTCTCACTTCTGTTGTGGGCAAAGTCTTAGAGAGAATTGTAAGGGATAGGATTTATGAACATCTGGATAAGAATGATGTGATCAAGGATAGTCAGCATGGTTTTGTGAAGGGCAGGTCGTGCCTCACAAACCTTAGTCACCTTCTCAAAGAATTCAATAAGGAGGTAGATGAGGGGAAAGCGGTAGATGTGGTATATATGGATTTTAGTAAGGCGTTTGATAAGGTCCCCCATGGTAGGCTACTGCAGAAAATACAGAGATATGGCATAGAGGGTGAGTTGGAGGTTTGGATTAGGAATTGGCTCTCTGGAAGAAGACAGAGGGTAGTAGTTGATGGCAAAGGTTCATCTTGGAGTGCCGTCACTAGCGGTGTTCCGCAAGGATCTGTTTTGGGACCATTGCTGTTTGTCATCTTTATAAATGACCTGGAGGAAGGGTTAGAAGGTTGGGTGAGCAAGTTTGCGGATGATACGAAAGTCGGAGGAGTTGTAGACAGTGAGGAAGGATATGGCAGGTTACAGCGGGATATAGAGAAGCTGCAGAGCTGGGCAGAAAGGTGGCAAATGGAGTTCAATGTAGCTAAGTGTGAGGTGATTCACTTTGGTATGAGTAACAAAAAGATGGGGTACTGGGCTAATGGTAGACTACTTGGTAGTGTGGAAGAGCAGAGGGATCTTGGTGTCCATGTACACAGATCTCTGAAAGTTGCCACCCAGGTAAATAGTGCAGTGAAGAAGGCATATGGCGTACTGGCTTTTATTGGTAGAGGAATTGAGTTCCGGAGTCCTGAGGTCATGCTGCAGTTGTATAAGACTCTGGTGCGGCCGCATCTGGAATATTGTGTGCAGTTTTGGTCGCCATACTATAGGAAGGATGTGGAGGCACTGGAACGGGTGCAGAGGAAGTTTACCAGGATGTTGCCTGGTATGGTAGGAAGATCCTATGAGGAAAGGCTGAGGCACTTGGGGTTGTTTTCATTGGAGAAAAGAAGGTTTAGGGGTGACTTGATAGAGGTGTACAAGATGATTAGGAGGTTGGATAGGGTTGACAGTGAGAACCTTTTTACACGTATGGAGTCAGCTATTACAAGGGGGCATAGCTTTAAATTAAGGGGGGGTAGATATAGGACTGATGTTAGGGGTAGGTTCTTCACTCAGCGAGTCGTAAGTTCATGGAATGCCCTGCCAGTAGCAGTAGTGGACTCTCCCTCTTTATGGGTATTTAAGCGGGCATTGGATAGGTATATGGAGGATAGTGGGTTAGTGTAGGTTAGGTGGGCTTTGATCGGCGCAACATTGAGGGCCGAAGGGCCTGTACTGCGCTGTATTGTTCTATGTTCTATGTTCTATGTTCTATGGTGATTGACGTAACATCGAGGGCCGAAGGGCCTGTACAGTGTTGAAATATTCTATGTTTGATAGAATGGATAGTCAGAGTTTTTTCCCAGAGTAGAAATGTCATTACTAGGGGACATAGGTTTAAGGTAAATGGGGGAAAGTTTACAGGAGATCTGTGTGGCAATGTTTTTCCACAGAAGATGGTAAGTGCCTGAAATGCACTGCCAGAGTAGGTTGTGGAAACAGATACAAGAACAACATTAAAGAGGCATCTGGATGAACTTATAAATAGGCAGGGGATAGATGTGTATGAACTGCATAAAGGCAAAAGGCGAGAGAGAGAGGATCAGGACAAAGAGAGAGAGAGAGAGAAACAGACAGACTGAGGATCAGGAACACCAAGCAAGAGACTGAGAATCAGGAACACTCACAGAGAGAAACTGAGAATCAGGAACACTCACAGAGAGAAACTGAGAATCAGGAACACTCACAGAGAGAAACTGAGAATCAGGAACAGAGAGAGATTGAGAGAGACAGACAGAAGATCAGGAACACAGAGAGAGAGAGACAGACAGACAGACTGACTGACTGCGAATCAGGAACAGAAAGAGAAAGAGAGTGAGAGAGAGAAAGAGAAAGAGAGATTAAGGATCAGGAACACAGAGAGAGAGAGACGGAGATGACAGATCAGAAACAAAGAGACAGACTGAGGGTCAGGAACTGAGAGAGAGAGAGAGGATCAGAAACACAGAGAGTGTGTGAGAGAGAGAGATACTGAGCATCAGGAACAGAGAGAGACTGATGATTGGGAACAGAGAGAGAACTGAGCATCAAGACAAGAGAGACGGTCTGAGAATCAGTTCCTTCTGGATGTAGGTTTGCTCACTGAGCTAAAAGGTTCATTTTCAGATGTTTTGTCACCATACTAAGTAACATCTTCAGTGAGTGTCCAGACGAAGCACCGCTTATGTTTCCTGCTTTCTATTTATATGTTTGGGTTTCTTTGGGTTAATGATGTCATTTCCTGTGGTGATGTCACTTCCCTGTTCATTTCCATGCCAGTTCCTTCTCTCTATTTCAGAAAAGGCTGCTCTGATATTTGAACTATCACCTTCTCCATAAAAGGAAAGATCCTTTTGACAACAGCCCAACTAAGATTCCTCAGGACCTTATGTTTCAATTAAGTCACCTCTAACTCTTCTAAACTGCATATGAGAAGAAAGTGAGGACTGCAGATTCTGGAGATCAGAGCTGAAAATGTGTTGCTGGAAAAGCGCAGCAGGTCAGGCAGCATCCAAACAGCAAGAGAATCAACGTTTCGGGCATGAGCCCTTCTTCAGGAATGAGGAAAGTGTGTCCAGCAGGCTAAGATAAAAGGTAGGGAGGAGGGACTTGGGGGAGGGGCGTTGGAAATGCGATAGGTCGAAGGAGGTTAAGATGAGGGTGATAGGCCGGAGTGGGGGTGGGGGCAGAGAGGTGTGGAAGAAGATTGCAGGTTAGGAAGGTGGTGCTGAGTTCGAGGGTTGGGACTGAGACAAGGTGGGGGGAGGGGAAATGAGGAAACTGGAGAAATCTGAGTTCATCCTTTGTGGTTGGAGGGTTCCTAGGCGGAAGATGAGGTTCTCTTTCTCCAGCTGTCATGTTGCTATGGTCGGGCGATGGAGGAGTCCAAGGACCTGCATGTCCTTGGTGGAGTGAGAGGGGGAGTTGAAGTGTTGAGCCACGGGGTGGTTGGGTTGGTTGGTCCGGGTGTTCCAGAGATGTTCTCTGAAACGTTCCGCAAGTAGGCGGCCTGCCTCCACAATATAGAGGAGGCCACATCGGGTGCAGCGGATGCAGTAAATGATGTGTGTGGAGGTGCAGGTGAATTTGTGGCGGATATGGAAGGAACCCTTGGGGCCTTGGAGGGAAGTAAGGGGGGAGGTGTGGGCGCAAGTTTTGCATTTCTTGCGGTTGCAGGGGAAGGTGCTGGGAGTGGAGGTTGGGTTGGTGGGGGGTGTGGACCTGACGAGGGAGTCACGGAGGGAGTGGTCTTTTTGGAACGCTGATAGGGGAGGGGAGGGAAATATATCCCTGGTGGTGGGGTCCGTTTGGAAGTGGCGGAAATGATGACAGATGATATGATGTATATGGAGGTTGGTGGGGTGGTAGGTGAGGACCAGTGGGGTTCTGTCCTGGTGGTGATTGGAGGGGCGGGGTTCAACGGCGGAGGAGTGGTGAGTGGAGGAGATGCGGTGGAAGGCATCATCAATCACGTCTGGGGGGATATTGCGGTCTTTGAAGGAGGAGGCCATCTGGGTTGTACAGTATTGGAACTGGTCCTCCTGGGAGCAGATGTGGCGGAGACGAAGGAATTGGGAATATGGGATGGCGTTTTTACAGGGGGCAGGGTGGGAGGGGGTGTAGTCTAGGTAGCTGTGGGAGTTGGTCGGTTTATAGTAAATGTCGGTGTTGATTCGGTCACCCGAGATAGAAATGGAAAGGTCTAGGAAGGGGAGGGAGGAATCTGAGACGGTCCAGGTAAATTTGAGGTCAGGGTGGAAGGTGTTGGTAAAGTGGATGAACTGTTCAACCTCCTCGTGGGAGCACGAAACAGTGCCGATACAGTCATCGATGTAGCGTTTCAACCTCCTCGTGGGAGCACGAGGTATTGGCGCTGCCTCGTGCTCCCACGAGGAGGTTGAACAGTTTATCCAAGTCCCTCCTCCCTACCCTACCTTTTATCTTAGCCTGCTGGACACACTTGCCTCATTCCTGAAGAAGGTCTCATGCCTGAAACGTCGATTCTCCTGTTCCTTGGATGCTGCCTGACCTGCTGCGCTTTTCCAGCAACACATTTTCAGCTCTAAACTCTATATGATACAATTACTGGATTCTATATGATACAAGCTTACCCCATCTAGCCTTTTCTCAAAAGGCAATCATTCATTCCAGGAATTAGTCTGAATTGTTTCTGCTTCTCCAGCATTAGCATCCTTCCTTAAGTATGGTGACCAACCTGTCGACAGTACTCCAGATATGGTCTCCCCACTGCTCCACATAACCGAAACAGCACCTTCCTATTCTCATTATCAGTCCGTCCGTCCCCCACCCTCCCCCACATTCTCTGAGCATTCCTCATTACTTCTGTCTGTGCAGAGTAACCTGTTATTCATGAACTCGGACACACAGATCTCTCTGCATCTTAGAGCTTTGCAACCTTTCACCATTTATATAACACGCTTCTTTCTATACTTTCTGCCAAATGGATAGTTTCATATTTTCCCAAATTGTACTCCATTTCCCAGATATTTGCCAACTTTCTGATCCTATTGATATCCCTTTGTAGGTTCCTTATGCCCTATTCACAACTCACTTTCTGACCTGTAACTGTGACACGAGTAAATTTAACTATCATACTTTCAATCACTTGATCCAGATCATTTGTATAAATTGTAGAATTGAGGCCCCAGCTTGGATCTCTGTGGCACATCACTTGTAACATCCTGCAAACCTGAAAAAACCTCATTGCTTCCTACTCTTTGTTTCCTGTAAGCCAGACCATTCTTACCCTCTACACCACAAGTTTTTATTTTCCACAATAATCTTTGATGTGACATCTTATCAAATTCCTTTTGGAAATCATCCACTGGTTTCATTTGATCAAGGTAATTAGTTAACCATGACAAAGGCACATTGGGTCTGCCTGATTATGTTGAACTTATCCAAGTGCTCTGTTATAATGTCTTTAATAATAGTTTGTAACATTTTCCCTACGACAGATGTTAAGCTAACTAGCCTATCATTTCCTGCTTTGTCTCCAGCCCTTTTTGAATAAGGAGTTGCATTTGCTAGTTTCCAATCTAAAAGAACTTTCCCTGAATCTGATGAGTTTTGGAAAATTAAAACCAATGCGTGAACTATCTTACTGGCCAGTTCTTTCAAAATGTGAGGATGAAATACATTGGGACTCGAGGAACTGTCAACTTAAAAGTTTCAAAAATTTATTTTGACATGGACTGAGAAAAAGACTTATAGGTGGCTCAGTGTAAAATATTTACTGGGAATTTGAAGATGAAATGATTCCAAAAATAAGAAGGACTGCTTGAATGAACAATTATATTTGTGAAAGGAAATGTGTTGGCATTTTAAAATAACGATATAATTGCTAGCAAAAAAAACCCCAAAGATCTGCAGATGCTGGAAATCAAAAACAAAAACTGGACCAGAAACATTAACTGTGCTCTCTCTCCACAAGGCTGCCAGACTTGCTGAGCTTTTCCAGCAATTTCTGTTTTTGTTTATAATTGCAGGCAATTGAGGTGAGGTTTTTTTTGTCATTTGAAAACAATGCTCACTAAGTGAATGTGTGTATGATGTGACCAAACCATGAAGGCTGCAGATCTCAGAAAGGCTGAGCTCACTGATTTACTCACACACATCAACATCCTTGTTTATGGTCATTTGTTAGACAGGAAGTAGTCACATACACAAAGAATGCACTGCAGTTAAAGGTCCAAAACCTCACTTAAAGGATTCCTCAGAAATGGCATGAAGAATCTAACACAGCTTCACATAGTCATATGGTGGAGCAGATGGTTGTTTAGTCCATTGTGTTCTAATTTGCAAACATCAGCTATTGCCACTGAGAATGGCGAGTCAGTGACAGGAAAATGGGGGATCTCCAATGAACTCCAGAGCTCTATCAGGTACCAATGCTCAAGTGCAGAGGCCACACAGAGCTTTGTAGCTTTCTGCCTGGATTGTGGTTGGACCTACTCCTTGAATACTGGCCATCAAATGAGGGACCTATGTAAAATCCCATCCCATTGTCATCCTTTCCCATTCCAGAATGATCTCCATCCTATCCCTTTCCCATTCTTACACCCACCCTAAACCGACCATTATCCCCACTCTGAACCCCAACCCACCCTATTTCAACCCCCTCCTCCAACCCATTCCCAATCCCAATCCCAATCCCACTCCCATCCTTATCCCATCCCCAACACCAACCACATACCTATTTCCATCTCCAGCCCCATCCCCATCCCTACTCACATCCCTATACATCCCTATCCCCAACCCCAACCACATCACCATTCCTAAACCAACCCCCAATCCTCATTCTCATCTCAATCTCTATTCCAATTCCCACCCCATCCTATCCCCATTCCCATCCACATTCCCATTGTCATTCTCATCCCTCATTCCCCATCCTCATCCCAATCCCAGTTCTGACTGCATTATGACAGATTTGTTAGAACATTATATTCCCAATCCTGGGGTTCTGACATTCTACATTTTAAAGTCACTGAATATAATTGAATCTTACAATCTTTCTCACTTGCCTTTTTGATAGAACAGCTGGTCTCACCACAGATCATTCAGAATCCAGCACACGTACTCAATCATGTTGAACTACGGTGCATTGTGCAAATCGGAAAAGCAAACACCATCTGGTGGGAGAAAGATAGGAAGAAAGGATTTGATAACTCACATTTGCGGATTGAATTTGATGGCAGTGCATTGTTTATTGATCAGATGAGCATCACGGATTGTGGCCTCTACACCTGTTTTGTGAAAAACAATGTCAGCCTAAACAGCAACTCAGTCTTCCTCAGTGCAGATGGTAGGTTTTCATACTGAGATTACAATGAATATAATTGCAATGTGACTAAACTGTGTACAGATGAACAGTATGATATAGTGTGAGGGATATATGGTGTGTGTGTGTGTGTGTGTGTGAGAGATATATGGTGTGTGTGTGATATATGGTATGTGTGTGTGATATATGGTGTGTGTGTGTGTGAGATGGATGGTGTGTGTGATATATGGTGTGTGTGTGTGTGTGTGTGTACAGGGTTCACAACCTGATGCAGTGTGAGGGATAAATGATTACTGTGTGTGTGTGTGTGTGTGTGAGAGAGAGAGAGATATATGGGGTGTGTGTGTGTGTGTGTGTGTACACAGTACAACAAGTGTTTTCCCTGAACTAAGTACAAGCAACCAGTCACGGTAATTATCTGGCATTGTGATTTCAAGAAATGTTTTCTTGAAAAGAGAATCTCCCCAATTGTTTTTTTTTCACTATTGACACTTTTCAGATGTAAGCAATCCAGATATCTCTGGAATTCTTCTGCAAAATGATTAAATTGAAGGCATTGTAACACCATAGCCCACCTTCCTCAAAAACGAGATCAAACACTGGATTCACTGCTCCAAGGTCAGTTTTCTAAAAACTAAAGCAGAAGGTATTTCATGACAAATACTCTGGCAAGTCAACATAGACTTTGTGTATAGGGTAGTCATTGGCATCACACTCACTGTACTGCAGTGAGATTCAGATTGGGTATCAGTCACAACCTATAACAACCTCTCCTGTTCTGTTTGAAGATCCTGTCCCTGGAATGTTGAATTGGCATTCCTGCCCCTCACACAGCCATCCCTCTGCGATGGTAACAAGATTGCAATTTAACATATCAATCCATGCCCTTAACTCATCTGTCTTAGCCCGAATATTCCTGGCATTAAAGTGGGTTCATTGTATTTGGGGGTCAGTTTTGATTCAGCCCCATGGCTGTGTATCTGGTGTTACGTGCAGGACAGACCATGTCAGTGCAGCAGACTTCCTTCCATGAGTGACAATCATGAGCCAGATGGGTTTTTATGACAATTGGCAGTGGGTACATGGTGGCCATCAGTCAATTATTTTTACTGAAGTTAAGTCTCACCGTGTGTCCCCAAGGAATTCAAACTGATTTCCCCAGAACGTTGACATTACCTCAAACATGTCACTTTCCCCATGTTGATCCATTTCCTAATGGGATATTAGTCTTTTTATCCAACATAAATTTGCAAAGTAATTGAGAGTTAGGAGATAAATGAAAGTTATTTTTGTGTTTTTAGGAATACTGTTTCTGCATGAAGATGCTCTGGTCAGCTCAGTAGTTGCTCTGGTTAGTACATTGACATCATTCATCTCGACAGGATTCATACTCTTCGCCATGGAGAAAAAACAAGGTAATACAACGAATTTTGTTCCAATAACAAACTTACTTGAGTTAAGTTCTCCATGTGAAATTTCAAGTCCATCATTTATGGTCCACTGCACTGTTCCTCTTTGTTACAGTGAAGAAATATTGTCTCCAGGTGAGTTCAGTGGTGCTCATCTATCATGGACTCAACTTTGTTTGTCATCTCATTACATTTGTCGTCTTCGTCTTAGATGAAGGTAGGACCCTGTTCAGATCCAAAGCAACCTGTAAGTTCACACTTGCATATCATTGCAAGAGAGAATTTTTTAAAATAATCGCTAAGTTCATTCATACACAGGCCCTTAGGGCAATGATATAAACAGGCAAGATTCCAAACCAGAACGAGGGTCCCTTCGTTACAGACTCTGAGACAGAATTCCAAATAGAATAGATATTTCTGATTTTAAAATAGGATGTCTGTGAGGATTACAGCAGTGTCTGTGGATATACTCAGTTTGAGATCAAACCTATGGTTGTCTCTGTGGGTAAACTGAGTGTGGCTCTCCTTCCTCATTATCTCTGTGAAATCTTCTGTAGCTCTTGAAATATTTGTGATCTGTGAGGTCTTCTGATGCTCATGCCTTGAGTATCTGATTTAAATTTTTCAATATTCATGTCCATGCCTGTGCTCCAGGTGCCCCAAGGGCCTGGAATTCACTCCCTACACATCCCTCTCAGTTTGTTTTTGAAGTTATTTGGACTGTCCTCAACGTTCAATAATTAAATCATGCCTTGTTATATCACTGAAAATATAGGGGTGAGTACAAGATGATCCAAAATTTGCGTTTTGGGTTCATCTACTTGCTCCTGTTCGTCATGCTGATTGTTTTGAGGCACAATCTACAATCACCCTCTTTCCTCACTTGGCCAAATTGCTAGAAATCAAACCCCACTATTTCAATACTAAAGTTAAAAGACTTTATCGAAGGTCACAAAGTCCCCTATTTATTTGTGGGCTAGCACAGGCCAGCTGGAAACATGGACCAGAATCCTGCACTTGACAAGAATGCTATTTATTTCAAATAACTAAATTCTAACCACAGCTGGACAAATAGCAACTATTGACATATTTTGATCTATCCATAAAAACTCTAAGTCAAATTCGTCTCCACACAGACAGACAAAAAATAATGGTGTCATAGATGGATGGAATTGATAAAATACAGATAGAAAAGCAGTTCATAACCTCTAATCCACAAGAGATGATTCTTATGCTTGTATGGGTTTTCTGTTCTTCAGTCTCCTTCAGGTTTTTGTACCTATTTGCAGGAGGCACAGGCAACTGATACATAAACTGCAAAATCTCTTAGTTACTGGTTAAAGGTCACAGCTTACCACCCAGTGGTGAGGGAAATGCAGTTATCTTGCTTCAAGCTCTCAGTATTTTACTGGCGCAGAGTGTTGTTGTCAGGCTGATAAACCTGTGACGTTCACATTGGCTCACAACTTCACAATTCAACCTGTTGCTGGCTGAATCTCAATTGGTAGCATTGGCCCATTTACAACAGCCTTGCCCACTGCTTGAATAACACAGCAGCATAAACATGACAGGCAATAGGTTTTACTTTTAAATGGGTGGCAATTCCTTCTACAGTTCCTGGTTTTAAATGTACTGTCTGAGAGTGTGGGGGAGGCAGGTTCACTTGAGTCACTCTGTCAGCAAGAAATGGGAGAATGTTTAAGGGGTAACTTGTCTCAATTTCATTGCACAGTATGTTGTTCTAACCAAACTTTACGTGGAATAAACTATAATAGAAATGCCTGATGAAGGGCTTTTGCCCCAAACATCAATTTTCCTGCTCCTCAGGTGCTGCCTGACCTGTTGTGCTTTTCCAGCATCACACTTTAACTCTAATCTCCAGCATCTGCAGTCCTCACTTTCGCCTATACTAGAGATGCAATGTGCTTGGAACATTGTGGCAGAAACTGAGCTAAATTGTCCATTCTGTGCTTGCTTTGCTAGGGTTTGTATTTGGATACAAGATTGCTGCCACCATCGGGTGCATCCACTATTTTGCAAAGACAGTCTACATCACGATCCTGTTCCTGCAAAGTCAGACTATACCGTCTCCATTTCTGACCAATTACTGTAAGTTCAGAGATATTTTTCTAGATGTGGTTATAACAGTGGGTTGTCTTCCTCAGCTCCAGCTGAAAGATCTGTTCTGAGAGAGTTAAAAACAGAAAACTCTGCAGCTACAGCATTGTTCATAAACAGGCTGCTTGGCTTGGGTTTCTCTTTAGTGACTGCTTTAAATGATTAGGCAGCCTCAGAAGCAGCCCTTTTCACCCAGGTTCTACCGATAAATGTTAACAGTCCAATCTCATCCATAAGGGGTGGGGGCTGCATGTTGCGAAGTTTGTGAATGACACACTACTTTGGAAGAATTGTCTCTTTGGAGGAGAATAAAGAAAGGCATCATGGGATCTGGCTGCATGATGCTGTAGGCAAGTAGCAGATGAAATCAGAGCAGTATGAAGTGATTTATTTTATTAGACTGTATAACACTGACCCAATTAAAAAATATCTCCAGAGAATTGCCATGTGCATCTGCCTGATTTCCTTGAACCAAGTGCCCCAATGTTGTTTGATACAGAACAGATGAAAGGTTTTGGTTGATGTATAAACAACAAGCAACCTTTAAAGATAGGGCAACAAAATGAGTCAATAGTCCAGTTCCATTCTGCAAACTTCACCTGGCACTCACAGCCTTGTAGAGAATATCCAACTTCAAGGTGACAGTTCCCACCATCATCTCGAAAATATCCACCATCTCGGCTAAAATCATGAGGAAAATAGAGAATGCAGACTTTAGATCAATTACAGCTGGAATATTGTGAACAGTTTAAGGCCCCTAATCCAAGGTAAGATATTCTGACATTGGTGGCAGTCCAGTGAAGGTTCATGAGGCTGGTACAGGATAAAGAGGGACTGAGTAGAGATTGAGTAGACTGGACCTGTACCCATCGGAGTTTAGATGACTTAGAGGCAACTTCATTAAAACATACAAGATTCTTAGGGGAACTTAAAGGGGAAGATGTGGAGAGACTGTATCCCCTTGTGAGAGAGTTTAGGACCAGAGATTCTATTCACTCTGAGAGCTGACTCTGAGAAAGCTCAATCAGTGTCAAGGACTCTCCATGTATAAATAATAAGTAACTTGGTGATCGCGTTCCAATAACTCTGTGGAATTATTTCACATATCATTTGCAAAGTTATTGATTTTGCCCTCAACACCCATCTCTAAATCGTTGAAATAAATCAGAAAAAGCAGTAGTCCCATAACACTCCCAGGAACAGTATATGGACACTCACAGCAATACTGGGAACGTATTAATAGCAGAAGATGTCTTCAGATCCATAAACGTTTAGGTTATGAGCCTAGCACACTCCCGCTGCACCACACTGTTTCCAAATACCTCAATAATGTTCCACTCTGAAATGTAAAATAGTATGCAGCAGTAATGCAAACCAGGTCAATCGCAGGGAAAGGGATGAAAAATATTGGCTTGAAGCAATTGGCATTGATCTTAAAGTAGTGGGCGGTGACTTCATCTTCTGTGCAATTGTTTACTTAACATGGTCTTTACTTACTTTCATTTTATTGGCTGGCAGATAAAGGAACAGTATTCCTTGGATGTGAATTTCTGGTCTTGCTGACTGATGTTCTCCTGATTTTCAAATCAAAGCAGAATAGTGAGTATTTCAAGAGAAAAATAACAGTAACATGTTTCTGGACCATAACACCAGTTAGTTTTGTGGCTGCTGTCTTGGCACAGGAAAAGAGAGCAATGGTCTTGATTTTGTCAATTTAAAATCTCAGATTGATTTTCAAGCAACTGTGTTTTTGTTTTGGTGATATACAATATATTTGACACCAAGTGGTGAATATACAAATTATCACAACAACTTTGGCAGGTACTGAAATCACATTGGACATGGAAGACGTTTATCCTCTCAGGACAGAGGAATGCTCTTTGCGTATTTGATAGAACTGTGAAGGAAAGGCCAAGTACAAAAAAATCTGTTGACATGTTAGATTGTTCCACAGAGCTAGGGACCTTCTCACTCACAACCCTTATTAATCGGGCAATTTTAAATAATTGATATAAAAATGGATGAAACTGATTCTTGTTTTGTTCTTTCATGGGATTTTGATGTGACTGTTAAGGGGTTGCCCTGTCACTTCAGAGAGTATCTCAAAGTTAATCCATTGCTCTGGACTTGGAGTAATATATAGCCAGACTGGGTCAGGATAGCAACTTTCCTTAATTATCAACGATAGTTGACATGGTCTTAATTACCGAGACTAGGCCAATATTCCAAATTTTATGAAATTTCACTAGTTGCCAAGGTACAACTTGAACCAGTGTCCTCTCATCATTCACATAAAAGCCACATAAAACGGATGCTGGAAATCTGAAACTAAGGCAGAGATTGCTGGAGGAACTCGGCAGGTCTGACAGTTTCTGGGGAGTTAATGTTTCAAGTCAGGTAGAACTCTTCTCAAAACTGAAAGGTGTTGAAAAATCATGTATTTTTTAATTGATTTTGACAGAGGCAGAGGAAGATCAAGGGGCAGATGGTCCGGAGAGTCAGTGCAAAAGTTAAAGGCATTGTTAATTGTGGAGAAAGAGTATAATAGATCTAAAGTTGTTCTGAATTAAGATGAAAGGGACAGACTGACTGAGAGCAATAAAAATAAATAAAAAAACAAACAAAACAAAGCTGCAATGGGGTGGGAAGAGGTGGAAGGGCATAAAGTGTTAGTAAGTTAGAGGACAGACCAAAAGAGTTCACGCTCTGAAGTTATGGAATTCAAAATTGAATCCGAGATACCATAAAGTGCTGAAATGGAAAATGAGCTGTTGTTCCTCGAGGGTCAGGCTAAGGATGGGAATGTTAGGATGGGAACAAGGTGGTTTATTGAAAGATAAAACAACTAAAAAGTCAGGGTCATTCACAGGACACCTGGTGTTGGGAGTTTCCCAATTTGTTTTTTTAAAACGTATTCACTTTTGTGGGATGTGGATGTCACTGGCTGGGCCCAACATTTGTTTCCCGTCCCTAATTGCCCCTTAAGAAGGTGATGGTGAGCTGCCTTCTTGAACCGTGACAGTCCAGTTGCTATGGATTGACCCACAATGGAGGGAATTCCAGGATTTTAACCCAATGACTATAAAGGAACTGTATCTTGCAGTTTATGTACAGGCTTTCAGGAGTCAGGAGGTGAGTTACTTACCACAGTATTCCTGGCCTCTGACTTGCTCTTGTAACCACTGTGTTTATTTGGTGAGTCCCATTAACTTTCTGATCAAGATAACTCCCAGGATGTTGATAATAGGAGATTTCAGTGGTGGTAATACCATTGAATGTCAAGGGGCGGCGGGGGGGGTCTTAGATTGTCTCATGTTGGTGATGATCATAGCCTGGCATTTGTGTGGCATGAGTGTTACTTTCCACTTGTCAACTCTAACCTGGATATTGTCCAGATCTTGTTGCATTTGAACATGGACTGCTTCAGTATCTGAGGAGCCATAAATGGTGCTGAACATTTTGCAATCATCAATATCCAATCCCATTTCTGATGTTATGATAGAGATAAGGTCATTGGTGAAGCAGCTGAAGGTAGTTGGGATGAGGACATAACCTTGAAGTACTCCTGCAGAGATGTCTTGAAGCTGAGATGACTGACCTCCAATAACCACGACCATCTTCCTATATGTCAGGTATGACCCTAACCAGTGGAGTATTTCCCCCCGATACCCATTGATTCCAGTTTTGCCCGGGCTCCTTAATGCCACACTTCGTCAAATACAGCCTTGATGTCAAGGGCTGTCACTCTCCCCTCCCCTCTGGAATTCAGCTCTTTTGTCCATGTTTAAACGAAGGCTGTGATGAGATCAGGAGCTGAGTGGCCCTGGTGGAACCCAAACTGTGCATCACTGAGGAAGTTATTACTGAGCAGGTGCTGCTTGATAGAACTGTTGAAGACCTCTTTCAACACTTTATTGATGATCAAGAGTAGACTAATGGAACAGTAATTGGCCGGGTTGGATTTGTCCTTTTTTTTAACGTACGGGACAACCTGGGCACTTTTCTACATTGCTAGGTAGATATCAATGTTGGAGAAAGTGAGGACTCAGATGCTGAGTCGAGAGTGTGGTGCTGGAAAAGCACAGCAGGTCAGGCAGCATCTGAGGAGCAGGAGAATCAACATTTTGGGCATAAGCCCTTCATCAGGAATGATAGAACATAGAACATAGAAGAATACAGCGCAGTACAGGCCCTTCAGCCCTCGATGTTGCGCCGATCAAAGCCCACCTAACCTACACTAACCCACTATCCTCCATATACCTATCCAATGCCCGCTTAAATACCCATAAAGAGGGAGAGTCCACTACTGCTACTGGCAGGGCATTCCATGAACTTACGACTCGCTGAGTGAAGAACCTACCCCTAACATCAGTCCTATATCTACCCCCCCTTAATTTAAAGCTATGCCCCCTTGTAATAGCTGACTCCATACGTGGAAAAAGGTTCTCACTGTCAACCCTATCTAACCCCCTAATCATCTTGTACACCTCTATCAAATCACCCCTAAACCTTCTTTTCTCCAATGAAAACAACCCCAAGTGCCTCAGCCTTTCCTCATAGGATCTTCCTACCATACCAGGCAACATCCTGGTAAACTTCCTCTGCACCCGTTCCAGTGCCTCCACATCCTTCCTATAGTATGGCGACCAAAACTGCACACAATATTCCAGATGCGGCCGCACCAGAGTCTTATACAACTGCAGCATGACCTCAGGACTCCGGAACTCAATTCCTCTACCAATAAAAGCCAGTACGCCATATGCCTTCTTCACTGCACTATTTACCTGGGTGGCAACTTTCAGAGATCTGTGTACATGGACACCAAGATCCCTCTGCTCTTCCACACTACCAAGTAGTCTACCATTAGCCCAGTAATCCATCTTTTTATTACTCTTACCAAAGTGAATCACTTCACACTTAGCTACATTGAACTCCATTTGCCACCTTTCTGCCCAGCTCTGCAGCTTCTCTATATCCCGCTGTAACCTGCCACATCCTTCCTCACTGTCTACAACTCCTCCGACTTTCGTATCATCCGCAAACTTGCTCACCCAACCTTCTAACCCTTCCTCCAGGTCATTTATAAAAATGACAAACAGCAATGGTCCCAAAACAGATCCTTGCGGAACACCGCTAGTGACGGCACTCCAAGATGAACCTTTGCCATCAACTACTACCCTCTGTCTTCTTCCAGAGAGCCAATTCCTAATCCAAACCTCCAACTCACCCTCTATGCCATATCTCTGTATTTTCTGCAGTAGCCTACCATGGGGGACCTTATCAAACGCCTTACTAAAATCCATATACACCACATCTACCGCTTTCCCCTCATCTACCTCCTTCGTCACCTTCTCAAAGAATTCAATCAGGTTTGTGAGGCACGACCTGCCCTTCACAAAACCATGCTGACTATCCTTGATCACATCATTCTTATCCAGATGTGCATAAATCCTATCCCTTACAATTCTCTCTAAGACTTTGCCCACAACAGAAGTGAGACTCACTGGCCTATAGTTACTAGATTATCCCTACTCCCCTTCTTGAACAAGGGAACCACGTTTGCTAGCCTCCAGTCCTCTGGCACTACTCCTGTCGACAAAGAGGACACAAAAATCAAGGCCAATGGCTCTGCAATCTCCTCCCTTGCTCAACCTGTTGAAGCCACCAAACAGGATTACTTGCCTATCAAACAGCATAAGCAGCAAGTAACAGACAGAGCTAAGCAATCTCACAATCAACAGATCAGATCAAAGCTCTGCAATCCTGCCACATCCAGTTGTGAATGGTGGTGGATGATTAAACAACTCACTAGGGGAAGAGGTTCCACAAATATTCCCATCCTCAAAGATGGAAGAGTCCAGTACATCAGTGCAAAAGATAAGGCTGGAGCTGTCGCAGCAAACTTCAGCCAGAAGTACTGAGTCAATAATCCATCTTGGCCTCCTCTAGTGGGCACCAGCATTACAGATACCAATCTTCAGCCAATTCAATTCACTCCATGTGATATCAAGAAATGGTTGGAGACATTGCATACTGCAAAGGCAATGGGCCCTGGCAATATCCCAGCAATAGTACTGAAGACTTATGCTCCAGAACTTGTTGATCCCTGAGCCAATCTGTCCCAGTACAGTTACAACACTGATATCTAAGTCAAGAGTGAGGCACTGGAAAAGCACAGCCAGTCAACAGAATTATCATTTTGGGCATAAGCTCTTGATATCACATGGAGTGAATTGAATTGGCTGAAGATTGGTATCTGTAATGCTGGTGCCCACTAGAGGAGGCCAAGATGGATTATTGACTCAGTACTTCTGGCTGAAGTTTGCTGCGACAGCTCCAGCCTTATCTTTTGCACTGATGTACTGGACTCTTCCATCTTTGAGGATGGGAATATTTGTGGAACCTCTTCCCCTAGTGAGTTGTTTAATCATCCACCACCATTCACAACTGGATGTGGCAGGATTGCAGAGCTTTGATCTGATCTGTTGATTGTGAGATTGCTTAGCTCTGTCTGTTACTTGCTGCTTATGCTGTTTGATAGGCAAGTAATCCTGTTTGGTGGCTTCAACAGGTTGAGACCTCATCTTCAGATAAGCCTGGTGCTGCTCCTGGCATGCCCTCCTGCACTCTCCAAGAACCAGGGTTGATCTCGTGGCTTGATGGTAATGGTTGAGTGGGGGATATGCCAGGTCATGAGGTTACAGGTTGTGCTGGAGTACAGTTCTGCTGCTGTTGATGACACTCAGTGCATGGGTGCCCACTCTTGAGTTGCTAGATCTGTACAAAATCTGTCCCATTTAGCACAGTGATAGTGCCACACAACACAATGAAAGTTATTCTCAGTGTGAAGGCAGGTCTTCATCTCCACAAGAGCTTACCAATACTGTCATGAACAGATTCATCTGTAGCTGGCAGATTGGTAAGGATGAGGTCAAGTACATTCTTTCCTCTTGTTGGTTCCCTCACCATCTGCCACAGACCTAGCCTAGCAGTTATGTCCCTTATGAACCAACCAGCTCCATCAATAATATTGTTGTTGAGCCACTCTTGGTCGTGGATATTGAAATCCCCACCCAGAGTACAATTTGTGCTCTTTCCATCCTCAGTGCTTCCTCTCAGCGTTGTTCAATTGGAGGAGCACCGATTCATCAGCTGAGGGAGGATTGTGTGTGGTAATCAGCAGATGGTTTCCTTGCCTATATTTGACCTGGAGCCACGAGACTTTAAGGGGTCCGGAGTTAACGTTGAGGATTCACAGGGCCACTGCCTCTCAGTGGTATCCCACTGTGTCACCATCTCTGCCAGTGGACAGACCATATCCAGATGTCTGGGACATTGTCTGTAAGGTATGATTTCATGAGTATGACTAGGAGAAAATGAGGACTGCAGATGCTGGAGATCAGAGCTGAAAAATGTGTTGCTGGAAAAGCGCAGCAGGTCAGGCAGCATCAAAGGAGCAGGAGAATCGATGTTTTGGGCATAAGCTCTTCTTCAGGAATCACAGTATGACTATATCAGGCTGTTGTTGTCTGTGAGACAGCTCTCCCAGTTTTGGTACTTGCCTCCATATGTTAGTGAGGAGCATCTTGCAGGGTCGACAGGGATGTTTCTGCTGTTGTCCTTCCGCTGACTACGTTCAATGCTGGATGATCCATCTGGTTTCATTTCTTTGAGCCTTTATAGCGATAGGTACAACTGATGGTCATTTCAGTGGACATTTGAGAGTGGGTTTGGGGAATCACATGTAGGCCAGACCAGGTGAGAATGCCAGTTTCCTTCCTTGGATGACATGAGTGAATCAGGTGGGTTTTTCCAACAATTGATAATGAATTCATGGTCATCATTAGATTCTAAATTCCAAATTTTTATTGAATTCAAATTCTATCATCTGCCATGGGTTTTGAACCTGGGTTCCCAGAACATTATCAGAGTCTCTGGATTAATAATCCAGCAATAGTACCACTAGGCCATCACCTTCCCTGCCTGTCCCTTTGGGGACTTTCCAGATCTGGTTTGAGGGAGATTCCTGATCTGGTGTTAGGAAATTACTGATCTGCTGTTGAGCAGTTTCCATTTCTGATTTTGGAAACTTTCCTGATCTGGTGTTGTGTTTGGTGCTGGAAGATTCCACATATGGTCTTGAAAGAATCCTGACTTGGTAACAGAAGGTGTTTCTTTATGTTTTCTTGTGGAGACTTCCCCTGATAGTATTTTCGATCTGGTTTTGAGAAATTTCTGATCTGGCGCTGAGCAGTTTCCTGGTCTGGTGTTGAGGAGAGTTTTCTGATCCAGTGTCAGGATCAATGCTCGGTGGATGTCCGTGAATGGTGACTATTTGAAAGGTTCTTCATATGGTCATTGTTCTTGCACTGTAAAGTAGTATCATTTTTTTCAGCCTCAGTCTACTCTCTTACAATCTGTGTTTTGTCATGCAGCCTTTGTGTGACCAAACCTATTCTTCCTCTTTTTACAGTGATAGTTTGTAAATTTTCATACCATGCCTTGGTTGTGAAGATTGTCTTGTCTGTGACAATATATGTTTCCAGCCTGGGATTATTTATCCTCTTCCACACCAAGCTCTGTAAGTATATCACACTGACACATGTTGAGACTGTTGTTAATTTTGACTCAAACACGGATTTATTTTATTGTAGGCACAAAGTAGACACAGCTCAAAGTTCATGTCTCGGTGTAGGATATGGCCTTTACTCCCTGACCCCTGTTGAAATGTGGCTGAAAGAATAATAAGACCACAGGATTATAAAATGTAGGAACAGAATTAGGCCATTTAGCCAATTAGGTCTGCTACCTCATTCATGGCTGATATGTTTCTCAACCCCATTCTTCTGCCTTCTCCCCATAACCTTTGTTTCCTTTACTTCTTATTTTATCATCCTGAATTATAACCCATGTCCCCCTCTCAGAAAACCATGTCCTTTCGAGAGGGTCATATTAGACAACACACAAGATTGTGTCATCACACTTGTACACCATTATCCACCTTCACCCCAAACCTCATAACTGCCTTCTCAACCTTCACATTCCTCTCCTATGATTGTTTCCCCCATGAACGCCCTCCCCTGCCCCCATCCCCCCCTCCCCTGCCCCCATCCCCCCCTCCCCCTGCCCCCATCCCCCCCTCCCCCTGCCCCCATCCCCCCCTCCCCCTGCCCCCATCCCCCCCTCCCCCTGCCCCCATCCCCCCCTCCCCCTGCCCCCATCCCCCCCTCCCCCTGCCCCCATCCCCCCTTCCCCTGCCCCCATCCCCTCTTCCCCTGCCCCCATGAACGCCCTCCCCCTGCCCCCATCCCCCCCTTCCCCTGCCCCCATCCCCCCCTCCCCCTGCCCCCATGAACGCCCTCCCCCTGCCCCCATCCCCCCCTTCCCCTGCCCCCATCCCCCCCTCCCCCTGCCCCCATGAACGCCCTCCCCTGCCCCCATCCCCCCCTCCCCCTGCCCCCATCCCCCCCTCCCCCTGCCCCCATCCCCCCTCCCCCTGCCCCCATGAACGCCCTCCCCCTGCCCCCATCCCCCCCTTCCCCTGCCCCCATCCCCCCCTCCCCCTGCCCCCATGAACGCCCTCCCCTGCCCCCATCCCCCCCTCCCCTGCCCCCATCCCCCCCTCCCCCTTCCCCCATCCCCCCCTTCCCCTGCCCCCATCCCCCCCTCCCCCTGCCCCCATGAACGCCCTCCCCTGCCCCCATCCCCCCCTCCCCCTGCCCCCATCCCCCCCTTCCCCTGCCCCCATCCCCCCCTCCCCCTGCCCCCATGAACGCCCTCCCCTGCCCCCATCCCCCCCTCCCCCTGCCCCCATCCCCCCCTCCCCCTGCCCCCATCCCCCCTCCCCCTGCCCCCATGAACGCCCTCCCCCTGCCCCCATCCCCCCCTTCCCCTGCCCCCATCCCCCCTCCCCCTGCCCCCATGAACGCCCTCCCCTGCCCCCATCCCCCCCTCCCCTGCCCCCATCCCCCCCTCCCCCTGCCCCCATCCCCCCCTCCCCCTGCCCCCATCCCCCCCTTCCCCTGCCCCCATCCCCCCCTCCCCTGCCCCCATCCCCCCCTCCCCCTGCCCCCATCCCCCCCTCCCCTGCCCCCATCCCCCCCTCCCCCTGCCCCCATCCCCCCTTCCCCTGCCCCCATGAACGCCCTCCCCTGCCCCCATCCCCCCCTCCCCCTGCCCCCATCCCCCCTCCCCCTGCCCCCATGAACGCCCTCCCCTGCCCCCATCCCCCCCTCCCCCTGCCCCCATGAACGCCCTCCCCCTGCCCCCATCCCCCCCTTCCCCTGCCCCCATCCCCCCTTCCCCTGCCCCCATCCCCCCTTCCCCTGCCCCCATCCCCCCCTTCCCCTGCCCCCATCCCCCCTCCCCCTGCCCCCATGAACGCCCTCCCCTGCCCCCATCCCCCCCTCCCCCTGCCCCCATCCCCCCTCCCCCTGCCCCCATCCCCCCCTCCCCCTGCCCCCATCCCCCCTTCCCCTGCCCCCATCCCCCCCTTCCCCTGCCCCCATCCCCCCTCCCCCTGCCCCCATGAACGCCCTCCCCTGCCCCCATCCCCCCCTCCCCCTGCCCCCATCCCCCCTCCCCCTGCCCCCATCCCCCCCTCCCCCTGCCCCCATCCCCCCTCCCCCTGCCCCCATCCCCCCTTCCCCTGCCCCCATCCCCCCCTTCCCCTGCCCCCATCCCCCCTTCCCCTGCCCCCATCCCCCCTTCCCCTGCCCCCATCCCCCCTTCCCCTGCCCCCATCCCCCCCTCCCCCTGCCCCCATCCCCCCTCCCCCTGCCCCCATGAACGCCCTCCCCTGCCCCCATCCCCCCCTCCCCCTGCCCCCATGAACGCCCTCCCCCTGCCCCCATCCCCCCCTTCCCCTGCCCCCATCCCCCCTTCCCCTGCCCCCATCCCCCCTTCCCCTGCCCCCATCCCCCCTTCCCCTGCCCCCATCCCCCCTTCCCCTGCCCCCATCCCCCCCTTCCCCTGCCCCCATCCCCCCCTTCCCCTGCTCCCATCCCCCCTCCCCCTGCCCCCATGAACGCCCTCCCCTGCCCCCATCCCCCCTTCCCCTGCCCCCATCCCCCCTTCCCCTGCCCCCATCCCCCCTTCCCCTGCCCCCATCCCCCCTTCCCCTGCCCCCATCCCCCCTTCCCCTGCCCCCATCCCCCCTCCCCCTGCCCCCATCCCCCCCTCCCCCTGCCCCCATCCCCCCTCCCCCTGCCCCCATCCCCCCCTCCCCCTGCCCCCATCCCCCCTCCCCCTGCCCCCATCCCCCCCTCCCCCTGCCCCCATCCCCCCTTCCCCTGCCCCCATCCCCCCTCCCCCTGCCCCCATGAACGCCCTCCCCTGCCCCCATCCCCCCCTCCCCCTGCCCCCATCCCCCCTCCCCCTGCCCCCATGAACGCCCTCCCCTGCCCCCATCCCCCCCTCCCCCTGCCCCCATGAACGCCCTCCCCCTGCCCCCATCCCCCCCTTCCCCTGCCCCCATCCCCCCCTTCCCCTGCCCCCATCCCCCCTTCCCCTGCCCCCATCCCCCCTCCCCTGCCCTATATCCATTTCTGCTGAAACCGTGGTCCAAGTTTAGACCTCCCTATCTGGATAATCCAACCCATAATCATCCAAGCTCTCTGTCTCTTTCTCTCTTACCCGACCCTTCCCAATTCCCCATGTTCCACCATAATGAGCCATGCTTTCAGCTGCCTGGGTCCCAAGCTCTGGAATTCTCCTCCTCCTCCTCTCTGTTCCAATCTTTCTTCCAGAATATCCTGCAAATGTGCCCTTTTGATGAAGATTTGCATTTTCCAACCTTGTTTCCTCTTATGCAGTTCCCCATTTCAATCCCGGTTCAGAATTCTGCTATGAAATGCCTGTAAAGATTTTATGACATGAATGGTACTATAGAGCTGTCAATTGTTGGTGAATGCTGAATGACTAGACTTGATAATGTTTCAGAAAATTACTTTTCTTGTCAGAGTTTTGTTTTGAAAGTTCCCCTTGAATTTTCAGAACTGATACCTGTGCTGGTGGTTTTAGCCCTCAGCTAATAATTCTTGGTCAATCACCTTCCTTCTGCCTTCAGTGAAGCCAACTGTCAAGTTGAATTGTTATCAGCAACTATCCTTGATTTTTCAAAACTTTCCCAAAATTACTTGCTGTTCAGATGAACCCTGCAGATAGTTTTGAACTTCCAAACTAGCTCTATTCCATGCCAAGATCTTAGCTGGACCACCTCCACCCCATCTCTCCAACCACCATCACTACCATCCTGTCATAACTCAATAACTTGGCCCTTGGATCCCAATCCCCAGTCTAAAACTCATCCTCTAATCCCAGAACCCAGTTTCAATGCTCAGCCTTGTCCAAGCACCTGAACCCCATCTTCACCCAATCCAACCAATCTGGGATCTCAGTTCGTGACCCCCAGTTATTGCCCTGAGCAGGAACTCAACATGATGTGTGTTGAACTGGACCTGGGACTTCACTGACAAAGCTTCTAAATTTATTGATAGTCATCTTACCATAACAATTTAACTGTGTACAGATTACTGGTAGCCTGCAAGTTTGGGAAAATTTTAGAAAAGAGCAAAAAATGATTTCAGAATTAATAAAGAAGGAGAAATTAGAATTTAATATAAAAATAGCAAGAAGTATCACAATAGTCAGTAAAAGATCTCAATGAATGTACACAAAAGCAAAGTAACAACAGTGAGTTTTTGGGAGCGAACAGGCTGAGACTGGGGAGCTATGAAGAAGAAACCAGAAAGCAAGAAGACAGCACAATATTACTGATATTATCCCTAGATCAGGAATCCAGAAGCTCAGGCTGCTGTTCTGGGAGAATACGTTTGAATCACACCATTGTAAATGATTGAACTGGTGAATGTTATTGATATAAAACAAAACAGACCTGGAACACATATCCCTGGCTACAGTTTACAAATTGACAATGAAACTAAGTATCTGCAGCTTTTTCATTCTGCTGTCTCCAGATATTAGTGAAAACAAGAATCATGCATTTCAGGAGATAAAGGATTTATAAGCAGCCAGCCCTCTCAATCATAATGTGAATTAGGATTAGAATCCCTCCAGTGTGAGAACGGGCCCTTTGGCCCAACAAGTCCACACTGAACTTCCAAAGAATAACCCACCCAGACCCATTCCCCTACATTTAAGATCTGACTAATGCACCCAACCAACACATCCTTGAATACTTTGGATAATTTAACATGGCCAATTCACCTAATATGCACATCTTTGGATGTGGGAGGGAACCGGAGGAAACCCACACAGATGTGGAAAGAATGTGCAAACTCCACACAGTCACCTGAGGCGGGAATCGAACCTGGGTCCCTGGCACTGTGAGGCAGCAGTGCTAACCACTGAGTCACCATGCTGCCCATTGTGATTAGGGGGAACTCCATTAATTAGGAGCAACTCTGTTCAAACACTGATGGAATGAAATCTTTATATTTACAGCACACAGAAAACTTAGAAGTCATTTCCAATTGAAAGCCGTGAAAAGAATCAAAGAAAGCAAAAGTGAAGATGATGCTGGCAATAACAATTATTTTAAATAAAATGCAATGTTACAAGATAGAGTACCAAATGGAGTATTATATCAACTCCAGAATCTAGGAGCAAAACAAACACAGGGAAAATTTAGCAGGTCTGGTAGCATCTTGGAGATAAAAATAGAGTTAATGTTTCGAGTCTGCCATGAATTTTCTTCAGAACTGAAAAGAATTGGAAAGTTTTTTTGTATCTATGTTTTATAGAGATTGGAGAAGAGCAAGGGGGCAGATAGTATAATGGCCAGTGCAAAAGCAAAAGGTGTTGTTAATGGTGGAGAAAGAGGAAAAAGATAATAAACTGGAATGAATAGGAGGGAAGGTCATAATATATCAACGAACCACAAAAGGGTAAGGGAAGCTCACTAATAGAACTAACTTAAAGACTTTTTATCATAATGCATGGATAATCCAGAATAATGGATCAAATTGAGATTACACGGACTTTGAACTAGTTAAAGGGCAGGGAGGGCTCAGGAGAGGTTTTTAAAGTTTCTAGAACAGGTAATCAGGCAGACAGTATGGAAAAAGTTAAGAATCTAACTGCAAGCACTGCAGATGAAGACAGCTATGAGAAGGGGGAAGTTAATTCAGGATGGACAGTGTGGTGGGAAACAAGGTGAATGAACTTTGTTATGAAGGTGTAGTTGTGTACTATACTTTTAAGTGAGAGTGGAAGCTAGGAAGGACTAACTGAAAACACAGAGTATGCTGAAGAATTTAAAAATGTAACATTTGTTTGAAACAAATAACTAGTGCTATGTTGCCATGGAACAAAAACAAATTCTAATTCAGCCAATCAGTTTAAATTATTCCCCAGAAACCAAAATCCAATAGAATTTGAATTTAATGTTTTGATGACATCAAACCAATGAAAGTATCCAATGTTTTGCGGTATAAAACCAGAAATCTTGAACAGTTAGGTGGAAAACTTCCAAGAACTTCAACAGACTGCTCACCGAATAGCTCTCTGAAAAGTACCTGTCCATAAGAAATTTGTGCAGCAGAAGACCGAAGCCACTCTATAAAAATCTACAGGAAAAAAAAGTTCGACATCTGAAGATGACAACTCGGTTTTGAAAGTGATTTGCCATTAATTTAAGAGGGACTTTATCAGATCGGGATTGTAAAGTAGGGGGTAAAAGATAGATTAAAGAGAAAGGAGTTGTAAATAGTTGTTTAATGTTCTCTGTTGGACTGAGAGAATAAATTTGTTAATTTTAACTTTAAATACTGACCTCTGGGATAGTTCTTTGCTTCTCAAAATTTAACAGAATACGGCATAAGGTGAACGTCTCTGTGTGTCGGGTTTAAATTAACAGAGGGGTTTACCCTGCATTGTAACAGTCTGGGGCCTCATTACCAGGATTTGAACAGTTTGGGTCTTGGATTCATGATTTGGATAGGTTTATACAGATCCAGTCTGAGATTTGAATAGATTTGGAGTACATGAAAAGCCCAGTAGATTTAATCACTTGCCAGTTAGCGACCTGGATCTTTAAATAAAACTGAGGTGAGACAATTTGTTTAACTTTAGTTACTTGTGGTTGATTAAATTGAAAGTGAGAGAAGTGGCTCTTAAAATGGCTAAAGAGGTTCTGCGGTTTGAAGATGATTTCCAAATTTGCCAAAAGACTTTAGAAAGAAAAGTTTAGAATTAGCAAAGAGGTTAGAATTGGGATTAACCAAGGACAAAATAAAGCTGAAATTGTAAGGGAATTATTCAAACACTTGTCTGTTTCTCTGATACACTTAAGTTCAGTAGAGGTAGAATAACTTAAGTTACAATTGAAGAAAATGATGTTAGAGGATAAACAAAGAAAGAGAGAGGAAAGAAAGAGAGAGAGAGAAGGTTCTTAGCTGAGCAAAGGGAGAGAGAAAGAGAATAAGGGAGAGAAAAGAGAGAGAGAAAAAGAAAATGAGAGAAGGTTCATAGCTGAGCAAAAAGAGAGAGAATTGAATTTGAGAAGTTGCAAGTTCGTCAGCAAAGTCAAGTTAACACAATGGAGATTAAAAGAGAAGGTAGTGATACTTACAAATATGTCAAAACTCTGCCATGTTTTGTTGAGAAAAATGTTGAAGCCTTCTTTATTTCATATGAAAAATTGGCTATGCAGATGGTGTGGTCCGAGGATTCATGGGTAATGTTAGTTCAGACCAAATTGGTAGGCAGAGCTGGTGAGGTATTTGTTGCGCTGTCAGATGATGGGTCAAGAGGTTATGAAGCTGTCAAACAGGCTACTTTACGTGCTTATGAATTGGCACCAGAAGCATATACAGACGAACCTCGATTATCTGAATACCAATTATTCGAAAATTGGATTATCCGAAGGAGAGCTCGAGGTCCTGATAGAAACATGACATCAAAGATGTGCTTCCAACACTGATTGCATCTTTTGTTTACAGTGATTAAACAGGCACCATCTCCAAATGACTGACCTCCCACCCTCTCTCTCTCCCTGGAGTTCTACAGAGGGGTGTACCTTAAACCCCCCTCTGCAGATAATCTCTTCAACATAGTCCTGTATAGGGCAGCGGTGAAACCTGTCAAGAAGTTGCAGTCAGAAGTTGTGTGTGTGTGAATGTGTGTGTGCGTGTGACTGTATGTGTGCGTGTGACTGTGTGTATGTGCGTGTGTGTGTGTGTGACTGTGTGTGTCTGTGTATGTGTGTGCGTGAGTGTGTGTGTGTCTGTGTATGTGTGTGTGTGCGTGCATGTGTGTGTGCGCATGTGTGTGAGACTGTGTGTGTGCGTGCTTGTGTGTGTGTGACTATTTGTGTGTGCGCGTGCTTGTCTGTGTGTGCGTGCATGCGTATGTGTGTGTGTGTACGGGCATGTGTGTGTACGGGCATGTGTGTGTGTGCGTGTGTGTGCGATAGTGTATGTGAGTGTGTATGTGTGTGTAACTGTGTGTGCGATAGTGTATATGTGTGTATGTGTGTGTGACTGTGTGTGTGCGATAGTGTATGTGAGTGTGTATGTGTGTGTAACTGTGTGTGCGATAGTGTATATGTGTGTATGTGTGTGTGCGATAGTGTATATGTGTGTATGTGTGTGTGACTGTGTGTGTGCGATAGTGTATGTGTGTGTGACTGTGTGCGATAGTGTATGTGTGTGTGACTGTGTGCGATAGTGTATGTGTGTGTATGTGTGTGTGACTGTGTGCGATAGTGTATGTGTGCGTGTGTATGTGTATGTGACTGTGTGCTATAGTGTATGTGTGCGTGTGTGTGTGATAGTGTACGTGTGTGTATGTGTGTGACTGTGTGCGTGCGTGTGTGATAGAGTATGTGTGTGTTTGTGTGTGCGATTGTGTGTGTGTGAATGCGTGTGTGACTATGTGTGCGATAGTGTATGTGTGTGCGTGTGTGTGTGATAGTGTATGTGTGTGTGACTGTGTGTTTGCGTGTATGTGTGTGACTGTGTGTGTGCATGAGTGCGCGTGTGTGTTTGCGTGTGTGTGCGTGCATGTGTGTGTGACTGTGTGTGTACGGGCGTGTGTGTTTGCGTATGTGTATGTGTGACTGTGTGTGCGTGTGTGTGTGTGTGTGTGTATGTGTACAGGCGTGTGCTATTTGGAGACCACCACCAGCAGCAGCAGTCTTGTTATTGGTGTTCAGGCCGGCTGCCACAGAGAGGGTGCAGGGGCAGTGCTGGATGGTGTTGGATGGCGTTGGGGGTGGGTGGGGAGGTGTTGGACAGGGTTGGGGAGGGCGGGGGAGTGGTTTTGGGGGATGGGGTGGGGGGAGATGTTGGGCGGGCAGGGGGCGCAGTGTCAGGGGCAGGGGGAGGTGTTGGATGGGGTTGGGGAGGGGACGGGGTTGGCCAGGGCAGTTTTGGGGGCAGGGTCTCATGCGCTGTGTGCTGCTTTAGTCTCCTGAATGGGATCTCTGTAAAGAATCCTATCCTAGGATTATGTGGGAAGCAAGAGAGGAAATTGCAGTACCGTTGGCAATGATCTTCTCGTCTTCACTGGCAACGGGGGTGGTACCAGGGGACTGGAGAGTAGCGAATGTTGTGCCCCTGTTCAAAAAAGGGAATAGGGATAACCCCGGGAATTACAGGCCAGTTAGTCTTACTTCTGCGGTAGGCAAAGTAATGGAAAGGGTACTGAGGGATAGGATTTATGAGTATCTGGAAAGACACTGCTTGATTAGGGACAGCCAGCACGGATTTGTGAGGGGTAGGTCTTGCCTTACAAGTCTTATTGAACTCTTCGAGGAGGTGACCAAGCATGTGGATGAGGGTAGAGCAGTGGATGCAGTGTACATGGATTTTAGTAAGGCATTTGATAAGGTTCCCCATGGTAGGCTTATGTGGAAAGTCAGGAGGCATGGGATAGAGGGACATTTGGCCAATTGGATAGAAAACTGGCTAACCGGTCGAAGTCAGAGAGTGGTGGTAGATGGTAAATATTCAGCCTGGAGCCCAGTTGCAAGTGGAGTTCCGCAGGGATCAGTTCTGGGTCCTCTGCTGTTTGTAATTTTTATTAATGACTTAGATGAGGGAGTCGAAGGGTGGGTCAGTAAATTTGCAGATGATACAAAGATAGGTGGAGTTGTGGACAGTAAGGAGGGCTGTTGTCGGCTGCAGAGGGACTTAGATATGATGCAGAGTTGGGCTGAGGAGTGGCAGATGGAGTTCAACCCTGCCAAGTGTGAGGTTGTCCATTTTGGAAGAACAAATAAGAATGCGGAATACAGGGTTAATGGTAGGGTTCTTGGTCAGGTGGAGGAACAGAGGGATCTTGGGGTCTATGTACATAGATCTTTGAAGGTTGCCACTCAGGTGGATAGAGTTTGTAAGAAGGCCTATGGAGTATTATCGTTCATTAGCAGAGGGATTGAATTCAAGAGTCGTGAAGTAATGTTGCAGCTGTACAGGACTTTGGTTAGGCCACAGTTGGAGTACTGTGTGCAGTTCTGGTCACCTCACTTTAGGAAAGATGTGGAAGCTTTGGAGAGGGTGCAGAGAAGATTTACCAGGATGTTGCCTGGAATGGAGAGTAGGTCGTACGAGGATAGGTTGAGAGTTCTCGGCCTTTTCTCGTTGGAACGGCGAAGGATGAGGGGTGACTTGATAGAGGTTTATAAGATGATCAGAGGAATAGATAGAGTAGACAGTCAGAAACTTTTTCCCCGGGTACAACAGAGTGTTACAAGGGGACATAAATTTAAGGTGAAGGGTGGAAGGTATAGGGGAGATGTCAGGGGTGGGTTCTTTACCCAGAGAGTGGTGGGGGCATGGAATGCGCTGCCCGTGGGAGTGGTAGAGTCAGACTCATTGGCGACCTTTAAGCGGCATTTGGATAGGTACATGGATGGGTGCTTAATCTAGGATAGAAGTTCGGCACAACATCGTGGGCCGAAGGGCCTGTTCTGTGCTGTATTGTTCTATGTTCTATGAATCCGTCCCTGTGGGTGAAGTTTACTCAGAGAGAACAGGGGGAGAAGGGCAATAAGTTAAAATTTTGAGAAATACAGGATCTAACCAGTTGCTGATAGTAAGAGATGAGTGAATATGCACTCTTTCTGATCTGTTACCTGAGAGTGTAGGAATTTGTTGGATAGATGGACAGAAATTTAATGTTCCCCTTTGTAAGATCAAGTTGGAGTGCCAACTCAGGACTGGGTAAATAACAGTGGGAGTGACTGATGTACTGTCAGTTCCAGGATTCCAGTTGGAAATGATTTGGCAGGATCCAAGATGGGAGTATTACCTCCTGTTGTGGAGAAGCCCAAGGAAGACCAAGAAACTAAGGAGTTAAAAGAAAATTATCTTGGTATTTTCCCAGACTGTGTAGTACCCATATCCCACTATCATATGTCACAGCATGAAACAAAAAGTAAAGAGAAAGATGAAGGAGTTGAGGTTCAGTTAGCGGACACCCTGTTTGCTGTAATGGTACAGGAAAAACCTGAACAAGCAGAGGGTCAGACAGAAGTGTTTAGTCCTAAAAGACTAAGTAACTTGCAACAGAAAGCCAAGATGATAAAAGATATATATGTGGATGCATACTCCGAAAAGGGGGCAGAGAATATTCCTGAGGGTTATTGTCTGAAACATAGAATCCTAAGATGAAAATGGAGACCACGGCAAGTTAGTGCAATGGAGAAATGGCCAAAGTGCACCAGATTGTGTTGCCAGTAGCATCCAAACAGGAGGTGTTAGGGGTAGCACATGAACTACCTGTAGGAGGTCACCTAGGTGTAAAATAGACTCAGGCTAAGGTACAAAACTATTTTTATCGGCCTAGAATGCACAAGGATGTGGTTCACTTTTGCCTTACACGTCACACATGCCAAATGGCAGGTAAGCCACAGACGGTATTAAAACCAGCCCCTTTGTTGCCGATTCCCACATTCAAAGAATTTTTCACGTGGGTTATATTGATTGTGCCGGTTTTCCCTCCCAAGAACTAAAAGTGGGAACCAGTACTTGTTAACCATAGTGGACCTGTCCAGATTCCCGGAGGCAATTCCATTACAGAGTATTAATGCAAAGAGGGTGGTAGAGGAGTTAGTAGCTTTCTTCACACGGTATGGGCTCCCCAGAGAGATTCAGTTGGACCGAGGGTCAAATTTTATTGCTAGGCTGTTTAAGGAGGTTATGGATAGTTTAGATAAACAGCACTTTAAATCCAGTGTGTATCATCCAGAATCCCAGGGAGCTTTAGAAAGGCAGCATCAGATCTTGAAGACTATGTTGAGAGCATACTGTCAGGATTACCTGAATGATTGAGATAGAGGTATCCCATTCATATTGTTTGCCATTAGAGATGCGCCAAATGAATCTATTCGGTTTACTCCCTTTGAGATAATGTTCGGACATAAACTGAGAGGCCCTTCGAAATCTAACTTTGAAGCCATGGAGAAATTGACAGGACCTGAGAGGTCCCTTGAAATTAACCACATAGAAATTGACAGGACCAATGTCAGAGATGTCACTTGGAGAATGTATCAGAAGTGACAGCAGGATTAAATCGAGTAGGTGAGTTAGCTAAAAAGGGCACAGCATAGAATGAAGCGGGTGGCAGATAAAAACTCTAAGACTTGGCTGTTTTCCTGTGGGGATGATGTGTTAGTTAATGGGCCCTATCAGACTGAGAAAAGTTGAGTCAAGCGAACTATCTAATAAGAATGCTAGTAAGAAAAACAGTATCTGGTGTGTCATGTGAATATGTTGAAACCGCATTATACTAGCGAGAAAGAACTGGAGAAACAGGTGTTAGTTACTGCCCCGCAGAGCGAGAAATCAAATACAGATGTTGTAGATTCGATGTGCTTCAAAATATGTTAAAAAATGAAGAAGTCCTTGAGGAGTGGGATAGGTTAGTAAACTCTCTGTCTCAGGAGCATAGAATGCAGTTGAGTGGTTTGCTACTGCAAATATAAGGACATATGTAGGAATCAGGTGGGGACGACTAATGCTATTGTGCATGAAGTAGAAGCAGGGAATTCTGATCTGATAAAACAATACCCCTATTGGCTTAATCCTTTCAAAGCCAGACAGGTCGTAAGGAGGTGGAGACCATGCTCAACAAGGTTATCATCAAACCGAGCCAGAATGTGTGGGGTTCGCCGATCGTCTTAATTTCCAAACTGGACGGGACTGAACGCTTTTACATGGATTATCGGAAGGTCAACACCATTACAAAATTGGACTCAGAACCAATACTGAGATTGGAGGACTGTATTGAGAAAATTGGATAAGTCAGTTACATCATCAAGTTGGACTTACTGTATGGTTACTGGCAGGTATCTTTATCAGAGATGGTGAAAGAAATTTTTGCGTTTGTAACCCCAAATGGTCTCTATCAATTTATTATGATGCCCTTTGGAATGAAGAACACACAAACCACATTCCAAAGACTCATGAACAGCGTTGTGGTGGAGTTAACAAACTGTGCAGTCTATTCGGACAATGTCATGATCTTTAGTAATTCTTGGAAAGATCACATGGTACTGTTGGCAGAGCTCTTTGAACGACTATGAGAAGCAAAACTGGCAATAAACTTAAACAAAACTGAATTTGCGAAAGCAGAGGTGACGTTCTTGGGACATAACATCAGTCATGGAAGGTTAACCCCACGGAACGCAAAGACGAACGCCATCAAGGAATTTTCATTACCAATCTCAAAGAAAGAGGTGCTTCGATTCTTAGGGCTAAGCGGATTCTATCAGAAGTTTGTTCCAAACTTCAGCAGTGTAATGGCACTGTTAATCAATTTGCTGAAGAACACAAAGTTTTGGTGGACAGAACAATGCAGGAGGCATTCGACCATTTGAAAGCAATATTAACCACCGCACCAATTTTAGCTACACCAAACTGCAAAACCTTTTAAAGTTGCCATCAATGCTAGTGACATAGGAGTTGGAGTTGTATTCCTACAGGAAGCTGATGATGGGATTGAATGGCCAGTTGGTTACTTTTCAAAGAAACTCAACATCCACCACAGGAATTACTCCACGATTGAAAAAGAACTATTGAGTTTGGTACTGGCCTCACAACATTTTAATGTGTATGTCACAAACAATGTGTCGGAGACAGTTGTGTACACGGATAACAATCCTCTCACATTTTTGGAATGCTTTAAAGACAAGAATATGAGACTATTTCATTGGAGTCTTATGTTACAGACTTTTAATTTACAAATTGTACATGTTACGGGTCATAAGAATATAATCACAGATGCGTTATCGTGGATTTAACTGATAAAGTATAGATGAGATTGGTATCTATTCAATGTAGTTTATATGTGGGAAGAAATGAATATGAACTTAGATTAAAGTCACATGTATGTCATGGTAATGCGGTTAAGGAATAGATTAAAAATGAAGCCATCTTTTCGTTATGATGGTTCATTTTCTCTTAAATGTACAATATACACCTACATTTTCATAGCACCTCCCACTTAAAAGAGAGGAAGCTAGCAAGGACTGACTGAAAGAACAGAGTATGCAGAAGAATTTAACAATGTAACACTTGTTTGAAACAAGTAGCTGGTGCTGTGTTGCCATGGAACAAAAAGAAATTCAAATTTGGCCAATCTGTTTTAATTATGCCCCAGAAACCAAACTCCAATTGAATTTGAATTTAATGTTTTGATGACATCAATCCAATGAAATGATCCAATGTTTTGAGGTATAAAACCAGAAATTCTAAAGCACAGCAGGTTAGGCAGCATCCGAGGAGCAGGAAAATTCGACGTTTCGGGCAAAAGCCCTTCATCAGGAATAGAGGCAGAGTGCCTGCAGGGTGGAGAGATAAATGAGAGGAGGGTGGGGGTGGGGAGAAAGTATCTAGAATCTGGTTTTCAGCATCTGCAGTCCTTGTTTTTACCTAGTTGATGTCAAGATGCAGGTGGACTGGGAAAATCAGGTTGGTAGTGAACCCCATGAAAAAGAATTTAGAGAGTCATACAGTCCTACAGAAAGGAAACAGGCTCTTTGGCCTAACCTGGTCCATGCCATCCAAAATGTACATTTCCCTGCACTTGGCACATATCTTTCTAAACCTTTCCTAACCATGTAATGGTCCAAATGTCTTTTAAATGTCATTATTATACCAGCCTCAACCACTTCCTCTGGCAGCTCCTTCCAAATGCATACCCCCTTCTGTGTAAGAAAATTGCCCCTCAGATTCCCTTTTATTCTTTCCCCTCTAACATTAAACTGATGACCTCGTAATCTCAATTTTCAAATCCTGGGAAAAAGACTGAGTGCATTCACCCTAATCATGCCTCTCATGTTCTTATGCACTTCTATAAGATCACCCCTCAGTGTCCTGCATGCTAAAGAAAAAGACCTAGCTTGTCCAACCTCTCCCAATAACTCAGACCCTTGAGTTCTAGCCACATTCTTATAAATTTCTTCTGCACTCTTTCCCATTTAATAACATCCTTCCTGTAGTAAGGTGACCAAAACTAAACACAATATTCCAAGTGCGGCCTCACCAACTTCCTGTACAACTGCAACATAACTTCCCAACTTCTATACTCAATGCCCTGACTGATGAAGGCCAGTGTACCAAAAACCTTCTTCACTGCCCTGTCTACCTATGGCTCCACTTTCAGAGAAACGTGCACCTGAACTCCAAGGTCCCTCTTTTCCACTATTCTCCTTAAGGCCCTACAATTCATCATGAAACTCCTATCTTGATTTGACTTTCCAAAATGCAAACTTTCCTCATAATTACCTATATTAAACTCCATTTGCTGCTTCTTAGCCCACTTCCCCAGCTGATCACGATCCTGCTACAATTTCTGATAACCTTTGTCACTGACTACAATACCGCCTGTTTTAGTGTCATCTGCAGACTTACTAATCAAGCCTTGTACATTCTCATCTAAATCATAGATATAGATAACAAACAGCAAAGGGCCCAGCACCGACCCCTGAGGCACACAACTAGTCACAGGCCTCCAGCCCGACAAGCATCCTTCCACTATTACCGTCTGCTTCCTACTATCAAGCCAATTGTTCATCCACTTTGCCATGGAAATTGTTCATCCAATATGCCCTGGGTTCCATGTGATATAGCCTTCCAGAGCAATCCACCCCGTTGAACCTTACTAAAGGTCTTACTGAAATCAATATAGACTATGTCTACCACCCTGCCCTCGTCAACCTTCTTGGTCACTTCATCAAAGAATTTGTGGAATGTCTCCAAGACATTTTACGGAGCGGCCTGTGGTAGAGCCCACTAGATATGGTGATGTGTAATGAGGCAGACATGATTCATGGGCTTAAGAAGCAATGACCATAATATGATAGAACGCACCATGCAGTTTGAGAAGGAGAAGGTGGAATCAAATATAACAGTCTTACAATTGAGTGATGATGACCACAAAGACATGAGGGAGGAAGTGGCCAGAGTTGATTGGAAAGAGTGTGGAACAGTAATGTCAGGATTTTCTGTGTTAAAGAAGCACAGCAGAAATCCATCCCAAGGAAGGAGAAATATGCTGAGAGGATGGGACAACCATTGCTGACAAGGGAAGTCAGAAATCACATAAAAGCAAAAGTATACAATGTGGGAAGTCAGAGGATTAGGAAGCCTTTAAAAACCAGCAGAGGACAACTTAAAAAAAGCAATAAGGGGAGAGAAGGTGAAGCATGAGGGTAAGCTCATTAGTAATATAAAATAAAATTGCAAGAGTTCATTTTAGATAAAGGTAAGAGGGAGAGAGTAAAAATTGGAGAAGTAGTAATGGGGGAACAAAGAAATGACAGAGGAACTGAATAGGTACTTGACATTAGTTTCCACAGTGGAAGATACCAGCAGCATGTAATTTCGGGCAGAGGTGAGCGTAGTGTTCATCGCTAAGGAGAAGGTGTTGGGGAAGCTGAAACATCTAGAAGGGGGTTAAATCACATAGACTTCACCCAAGGGTTCTGGAGTAGATAGCAGAGGAGATAGTAGAGGCATTGGTGTTGATCTTTCAGGAATCACTGAGATCAGGGTGGTTCCCAGAGAACTGGAATCCTGTTGAAGAAGGGTGGGGGGCAGATGACAAGAAACTAGAAGTCAGTTAGCCTGACCTCAGTTGTTAGTAAGATTTTAGAGTGTGTGACTAAAAATGAGATTGTGGAGTACTTGGAAATGAATGGTAAAGTCAGACTGAATCAGCATGGCTTCATCTGAGGGGGGTCATGCCAGACAAAATCTGATAGAACTCTTTGAGGAGGTATTGAGCAACTTAGACAAAGGAGAGCCAGTGCACATGATCTATTTGTATTTCCAGAAGGCTTTTGACAATGTGTTGTCATACAGGACACTACGAAATAAAGTAAGGGGCAAAGTCCTGGCATGGATAGAGGATTGGCTGATTAGCAGAAGGCAGACAGTGGGGATAAAAAGGTTGTTTTCGGGATGATAGCTGGTAGCTAGTGGAGATCTACAGGGGTCAGTGCATAACAACTATTCACCTTATACTTTAATGATCTGGATGGAGAAGATAGGATCCAGGATAGCTTGGCAAGTTGGGTCTAAAATTGGCTTAGAGATGCGAGACAGAGGGAAATGGTAGAAGGCTGTTGTGTGACTGGAGGCTGGTGTCCAGCAGCATACAGTGCTAGGTCCCTTGCTGTTTATAATATGCATCAACAACATTGATGAGAATATGTGCGGTGAGAAGCACATTTGCAGTTGGCACAAATATTGGCCAAGTGGTTGACAGTGAGGAAGAAGGTCTCATGTTGCAAGGGGATATAAATGGGTTGATGAGGAGGGTAGATCAGTGGCAGATGGAATTTAACCCTAAGAAGTGTGAGATGATGCACTTTAGAGGTAATTTAGAAACATGGGCAACAGGAGCAAGATGATGCCATTATGCCCTCCAACATTAGAATTGTAGAATCCTGACAGTGTGGAAAGAAAGAATTTGGCCCATTGAATCAACACCAATCCTCAAACTAGCATCCTACCCAATCCCCATAAACCCCACATTTATCATGGCTAATCTAACTGGCCTGCACATCCCCAGACACTACCGTTCATTTCTTATCATCCAACTCCTGATCCTGCTTTTCCCCCATATCCTTTCATCCCTTTAGTTTCAAGTGCAATATTGAACTCCTGTTTGAATCATGCAATGTTTCACTCTTGATTGCTTTCTTGGTAACAAATTCCACAGGATCACCACTCCCTGATTGAAGAAAGTTCTCCTCATCTCAGTTCTAAATAGTTTACCCTATATCGTCAGACTGTCGTTCTGGATAATCATCATTGAGAAGTTCCTTCCTGTATCTACTCTGTCTAGTCCTGTTAGAATTTCATCGGTTTTGTGAGATCTCCATCAAATATCATCCTACCCATCCCAGGAATCAGTCTGGTGAATCTTTGTTGCACTCCTTCCAGAGCCAAAACATCCTTCCTCAGAAAAGGAGACCAAAACTGCACGCAATATTCCAGGTGTGGTCTCACCAAGGTCATGTGCAATTGCAGCAAGACATCCCTGCTCCTTTTCTCAAATCATGTCACTATGAAGGCTGACATTCCATTTAATTTCTTTACTCTCTGCTGCAACTGCAGGCTTACTTTCAAGTGCTTAGTGCACAGATCACTGGTCTTGTTGCATATTCCCCTCTCTCAATTTATAGCCATTTATTAAGATATTGTCTTCCTATATTTGCTACCAAAATGAATAACTTTATTTTTATCCTGATTATACTGTATTTGCCCATTCCTTCAGCTTGCTCAAATCCTCCTCACAGCTCACACTTCCATCTAACTATGTGCTGTATACAAATTTGGAAATATTTCATTTAGTTCCCTCATGTAAATCATTCATCTATATTGTGAATAGCTAGGGTCCGAGCACTGATCCCTGCTGTATCCCAATGCTCACTAGTAGAAGGGCCTCTTTCATGTTGAACTACCCTGTGACTCCATGACTGCTCTGATAATATTCAACTCCACTTTCCTGCCTTTTCCCATATCCCATGATTTCATTACTGATTAGGAATCAATCTCTTTCAGCCTTAAAAATACTTAATAAATAAACTATGACAATCCATTTGTAGTGCAGAATTCTAAAGATTCAGTCTACTCTGACAGAAGAAACTCCTCCTCATCTGTGTCTTAAATATGCAACACTTTATTCTGAGATGATGCTCTCTGGACCTCGACCCCCCCCCCCCCCCCCACACACACACACACACACACAAGGGGAAACAACCTTTTTTACATCTAGCCTCTCAAATCTTTTACTTTCATTCTTCTAAAGACCAATGTGTCCAGACCCAATCTACTCAAACTCTCCTCAGTACTAAAAATCACACAACACCAGGTTATAGTCCAACAGGTTTAATTGGAAGCGCACTAGCTTTCGGAGCGACGCTCCTTCATCAGGTGGTTCCGAAAGCTAGTGTGCTTCCAATTAAACCTATTGGACTATAACCTAGTGTTGTGTGATTTTTAACTTTGTACACCCCAGTCCAACACCGGCATCTCCTCAGTATATCCCTCCTTACCATGGGATCAGTCATATCAACTTTCTCTGGACTGCCTCCAATGCCAGCAAATCTTTTCTTCGATAAAGGGCTCAAAGCTGTTCACAGTATTCCAGCTGTAATCTGCCTTGTTTAGTTTTAGCAAAGTCTCCCTAGTTTTATAATCTATTCCCTTCTCTATCATCTGCTGCACTTGGATGTCAGATAAAAAAGAATTATTTTTGATAGTGTGGAATACATTAAATAGCAGAAGAGTTTCTGGGACAGATGCAAAGTGAATGGGACAAATAAAGTAACAAACAATATGATTGGAAGAGGCTGTCTTAGAGCAAAGAAAAAAACCTGCTTTAATACAAAACCATGAAAAGGAAAGGAGCAGGGTGAAGAATGGATGTTGCAGGTTCCAGGGTTTAGATCTTCCATTAAGAAGAGGCAAGGCGGTAAAAGAGGGGGAAGGTGTGGCCTTGTTAGTCAATGACAGTATAACGGTGGCTGAAAGAACTTTTGACGAGGACTCATCTACTGAGGTAGTGTGAGCTGAGGTTAGAAACAGGAGAGGAGAGGTCACACTGTTTGGAGTTTTTTATAGGCCTCTGCAGAGTTCCAGGGAAGTGGAGGAGAGGATTGCCAAAACAATTCAGGGTAGGAGTGAAAGGATCAGGGTGGTCATTATGGGGGACTTTCACTTCCCCAACATTGCCTGGAAATGCTATAACTCTAGTAAGTCAGATGGATCAGTTTTTGTCCAACGTGTACAGGAGCGTTTCCTGACACAGTATGTTGAAGGGCCAACAAGAGGAGAGGCCACACTGGATCTGGTGATTGGTAATGAACCAGGCCAGGTGTTTGATTTAGTTGTAGGTGAGCACTTTGGAGAGAGTGACCATAATTCAGTTACGTTTAGTTTAGCCATGGAAAAGGATAGGAACATGCCACAGGTCAAGAGTTATCGATGGGGAAAGGGCAATTATAATGCGATTAGGAAAGAATTAGGATGCATAGAATGGGGTAGCAAAATGCAGGGGATGCAGACAATAGAAATGTGGAGCTGGTTTAAGGAACAGATATTGCATGTCCTTGATAGGTAAGTCCCTGTCAGACAGGGAGGAAGTGATAAGGTAAGGGAGCCATGGTTTACTACAGAAATTGCATCTCTTGTTAAACAGAAGAAGGAGGCTTATGTGTTGATGAGGCAAGATGGTTAGATGAGGCGATGGAGAGTTACAAATAAGCTAGGAAAGATTTAAAGAGAGAGTTAAGAAGAGAAAAGAAAGGACACGAGCAGTCTTTAGCAAATATAATAAAGGAGAACCCTAAACCTTTCTGTAGGTATGTGAGGAATAAAAGGATGATTAGGGTAGGAATAGGGCCAGTCAAAGACAGAAGTGGGAAGTTGAGTGTGGGCCCTGTGGAGATCGGAGAGGTGCTAAACAAACATTTCTCATCGGTTATCACTCAGGAAGAGGAGAGTATTGTAGAGGAGAAGAATAGTGGGATGATCACTTTTGGGATAGTGTAGGGGGATGAGCTGAGAATAGTTCACAGGTCAGCGCAACATTGAGGGGCGAAGGGCCAATTCTGCACTGTATTGTTCTATGTTCTATGGAATAGAATGAAGGGCACAAACTATGCCATGATGTTATTGAATTTAATATTGTTTCTGAAAGGCTGTGAAGTGCTCATTTATAGATAAGCTGCTGTTCCTTCAGCTTTCTTACAGTACCCTGAAAGATCCTAAAGACAGACAGAACAGAGATGGAGCCAACTGAAACTGTAATAGATGGTACATGCTCCTGCTGTTGAGCATTGGTGGTGGAGATAGTGCAAGTTTACTCATGTGATGCCAATCAAGTAAATTGCTTTGTCTTGGATGGTATCAAATTTCTTGAGTTGTGAGAGCTGCACCCATCCAGGCAAGTTGGGAGTATTCCATCACACTCCTGACTTGTGCCTTGTAGATGGTGGGGCTTTGGGGGTGACAGGAGGTGAGTTACTCACTGCAGAACCCCTAGTCTCTGATCTGCTCTTATAGCCACTGAGTTTATAGAGGTAGGTCAGTTCAGTCCCTGGTCAGTGATAATCCCCAGAATGTTGATGGTAGAGGATTCAGCGATGGTAACAACATTGAATGTCAAGGGGCAGTGTTAGATTGGCTCTCATGGGAGATGATCATTGTCTGGCATTTGTGTGGTGCCAATGCTACTTGCCAGTTGTGAGTGCAAGCCTAGATATTGTCCAGGTTTTGCTGCAATTGGACATGGACTGTTTCAGTATCTAAGGAATCGCAAATCGTGCTGAATGTTGTGTAGTCATTATGAACGTCCCCACTTTAAACCTTATGATGGAGGGAAGGTCCTTAAGATAGTTGTTAGGCCTCAGCTGGAGGGTTGTGTACTGCTGTGGGTGCTACGTAATAGGAAAGATGTGACTGCAATGGAGAGAGTGAAGAAATGATCTACAAGAATAAATTTGAAGTAGAATATTCTTTATTGACTTAATGGTTCCAGGAGTGAGAAACTTCAGTTATGAAGATAAATGGAAGAAGCTGAGACTTTTCTCTTTGGAGAGAAGAAGGTTGAGAGAAGATTTGATAGATCTTTTCAAAATCGTGAGATGGTTGGAGAGGTCGAAGCTGTTCCCATTCGTAAAAGGAACAAGAAGTGGATGGGTATAGATTTAAAGAGATTCGCAAAGAATGCAAGAAGATATGAGAAAAGTATTTTTCACACAGCAAGTAACAGTGGGGTTGAGAATAAACTGCCTGAAATTGTCGTAGAGGCAGGTTCAAGAGGGGCATTGATTGGTTATTTGGATAGATATAATATGTGATGATATGGGGAAAAGACAGAAGATTGGCACTAGGTAACAGAACTAGTAAAGGGACAATATGCTTAATGGCCTTCTTCTGCACCATGAAAGCTCTGTGATGCTGTGATTCTACGTTCTTTCATGTGAGACAAATGATCAACTCACTTGTCCTGAAACACGTCATTCGGCATCCACATTGTCAATTTTGATATGCCTCAAGAAAGAAAAGGTAAAAGAATAGCACAAACAACAGCACAAAAAAAACTAAAGAAATCGAGAGGATACATGTCCAAACAAACTCCCAGTAACATTTTTATATGAACACACTTCACTATAACTTGTTGATCTCTAATAGATTAACAACATACGCTGACATAAAATGACTGTGCTAAGAACATTAAACCTGATGAGAAGGACAAGCAAAATTACAAAAGTTACAAGAAGGTAAAGACATTATGAAAAACAGTAAAGTTTCATTAGAAAGCAATTCTGTTCTTCACGAAAGAAAGTTCTTGTGTTATGAGTGAGCTGTAAACAGGAATTCCAGAACTGACATTGTACTTCAGTAATTGTGCAGGAGAGCAGTATATGTCTGAAAGAAAGAAGATGGGTAACTAGATGTTGACATTGTCATCATTTAAATTGAGCTCATAATTCTAATAAAGTTAGTCATCCGAAAATTGTCCATCATTCTAATACGGTTCTTCATTCGAATATTGTTCATCATTTGATTATAGTTCATTATTCTAATATTTATGTGGAGATGCCAGTGTTGGACTGGGGTGGCAAAGTCAGGAGTCACATGACACCAGGTTATAGGATTAACAGGTTTACTTAAAATCACAAGCTTTCAGAGCACTGCTCCTTCATCAGGTGAAGTGGAGGGAGGTACACAGGCACAGAATATGTTGTTCTTCATTTTAATAAAATGCATCATTCTAATATTGTCGAAGACTGTAGCGCTGGAAAAGCACTGCCAATCAAGTAGCATCTGAGGAGATTCCTGAAGAGCTTTTGCTAGAAACATTGATTCACCTGGTCCTCAGATGCTGCCTGACCAGCTGTGCTTTTCCAGCACCACACCCTTCGACTCTGATCTCCAGCATCTACATTGCTCACTTTCTCCTCATTCTAATATTGTTCATCATCTAATATTATTCATCATACTAATATTGCCCATCATACTAATAGAGTCCATTATTCGAATAGATTTCATCATAGTAATATTATTTCTTATTCTAATCTTGTTCCTCATTCTACAGATTATCGTTCTGATAGATTTCATTATTCATCATATTCTAATATTGATCATGAATTTAATAAGAATGAGGAACAATATTAGATTAATCATTCTAATATATTTCATCATATTTCTATTAATCATCATTCTAATATAGTTCATCATATTAATATTGTTTATTATTCTATTGGAGTTCATCATTCTAATACAGCTCATCAAGATAATATTGTTCATCAATCCAAAATTGCTCTTCCTTCCAATAAGGTTAATCTTTGTAATATTGTTCATCATTCCAATAAAGTTGATCATTGTAATGTTGTTCTTCTGTCTAATATTTTCCAACATCCTTTGCACTCTGTCCGGTGAAATGACATCCTTTCTATAGAGTGGTGGCATAATAGCACTGTGTACTCCTGTTATTGTCTAATTGACGTTCTATACAGCTGCAACATGACTTCCATCCTCTTGTCCTGCAACGTGTCCTGCAACTTTCATAGACCTGTGGGCAAGCACACCAATGTCCCTCAGTTCCTCTAAGCTTGGCAATGTCTTGCAATCCATTGAGTGCTCCCTTGCTTTGTGCTTTCTTCCAAAGTGCATTACTACTGCCCCCCCACCTCAGTTTTCAGGGTTAAATTCTATTTGCTGCTCTTCTATCTGTCTGACCAATCTGTTTATATCTTCCTTTAACCTCGAACATAAATTGATTGGCTGAATGGCCAATCACTCAGTCCACAAGGGATGAACTCAGATTTCTCCAGTTTCCTCATTTCCCCTCCCCCCACCCTTGTCTCAGTCCCAACCCTCGAACTCAGCACCACCTTCCTAACCTGCAATCTTCTTCCTGACCTCTGCGCCCCCACCTCCACTCCGGCTTATCACCCTCACCTTAACCTCCTTCCTACTATCGCATTTCCAACGCCCGTCCCCAAAGTCCATCCTCTCTACCTTTTATCTTAGCCTGCTGGACACACTTTCCTCATTCCTGAAGAAGGGCTCATACCCGAAACGTCGATTCTCCTGCTCCTTGGATGCTGCCTGACATGCTGCGCTTTTCCAGCAACACATTTTCAGCTCCAATCACTCAGTATGTTCAATTTAAAATCAATAAATACATTAACAGTGTTTATTTAGTCATTTCAAAATTATTGATTTATTATAAAACAAAATATGTTCAATGGCAATATAAATCTGGTTAGCACACAAGTTATAATATGAAAATATAAATGTTAACTCTTCTAAATTAGCTAGAACATATATATATATATATATACACACATATATATATATGTATATATCTCTATATATACACACTTTTATCCATTAACTCTTACTTATTGAAGACCAACAAAAGGGATAAGTGTGGAATGTTCTGACAGCGGTTAGTCTAACAGATACCAAACATAAGCATATTGTCCCTGGGATTTTAGCCCCCACACAGGGACCATGTCATTAACCAATCTTTCAGGCACAGTTTAACAAGACAATCAGGGTCAGGCTGGATCAGGCTGCAGGTACCACGATGAATCCCCCCAAAAAAAGACTTTTCTGAGAAACAGGAGATTTGAGATAGGAAGATCTACTCCTTCTGCAGCGGTTCAAGAAGGCAAACACCACCGCCTTCTCAAGGGCAACTAGGGACGGGCAATAAATGCTAGGCCCAGCCAGAGACACCCACATATGGTGAAAGATTTAAAATTCCATCAGCCACTTGCCCGCCCTTGTGCTACTCAGATATCTCCCTGCTATTGGTTAGTATAATCCTGTTTATTTGTTATTCCTTCCAGTTTGACATCATCGGCAAATCTTGAGATTTTACCCCATTTTGTGATGGATAAAGACACCTTGGGCCCAGCACTGACCTTTAGGAACACCACTGATTGTCACCATCCAGTTTGGAAGAAAACCTTTTCCAACTCTCCCTAATTTTGTGCAATACCTCATGAAGCAGAATGTTGTTAACGAGCTTTTTATGAGGTGCCTGAGTGATAGCTGCTCCATGATCTGGAGTGGTGCCAACAGTTTGGGTTTAATTCCCACACTGACTGAGATTACCAGAAGGGACCTCATCTCATGTGAGGCATGGAGACCCTCAGGTTAAGCCACTACCAATTGTCTCTCCCTCATTAGAGAGCAGCCCTACAGTCTGGTAGGACAATAGTAATATTGCCTCGAATCTGTAATTTCATGGGTGGCTGGATCAATGGATAATGGATTGTTTATAGATTGCATATGGACTTCTGGAAAACTTCAAGCAAAGTGCATCTGAAAAGGTTGTTTTCTAAAGTTGGCAATTCACAAAATTGAAAATATTTCAATAATTTAGGAAATTGGCTGAGGAACATGAGACAGAAGGTCATAGTAATGGGTATGTATTGAGTTACGAGAATGTGATGTGTGGTGTCTCCCACCAATGTCTGTCATAACCTAAACTATTTACTGCATTCATTAACTCAAGTTCGGAAATCAAGCCATATTTCTAATATAGCCACTGACTGAAGGAAAAGTGATGTTGCCAGGAGTGTAGAAGGAAGGGTAAAATTACAAACAGATAGCCATAGATAAAGAGATAGGGTAAACACTTCAGCAAATCGATCTCAATTTGGCAAAGATGAAGTTCTTACTTGGTGACCTGCAGGAGTTTGAAAAGGGCTGTGTGGGAAAGGTAAAGAAGTGGAACTAATGGAGAGAAATGTGACAATCAGGTGAAAGTAGATCCTTTTCTGTGAATCTTTATAGAAGCTGTGAACAACATGGGGCTTGGATTAGATTAGATTCCCTACAGTGTGGAAACAGGCCCTTTGGCTCAACCAGTCCACACCCACCCTCTGAAGAGTAACCTACCCAGGCTCATTTCCCTTTGACTCATGCACCTAACACTATGGGCAATTTAGAATGGTCAATTCACCTGATCTGTACATCTTTGGACTGTGGGAGGAAACCCACGCAGACATGGGGAGAATGTGTGGATTTTGCACAAACAGTCGCCCAAGGCTGGAATCGAACCTGGGTCCCTGGCATTTTGAGGTAGCAATGCTAACCACTGAGCCACCATGCCACCCCTGCTTCACAATTCCTAGCACACAGTCCAACAAAGTGCCACAGTTTGGCATAAAAGATAATCCAATAGGATAATCCAATAGATCAATGGAATTCTTGCCTTCAGAATCACAGGGATGGGGATACAAAAGGCGTGACATGAAGAAGAGGGAAGCCATTTTGACATATGTCAAACTGGTGTCAGACTATTTCCAAATTTGAGCATGAAATCCAGTCGCAGCCAGATACAAAGACACAGCCAAATATCCCTGTGGTTCTTCAACCTTTTGTTTTTTATCTGATGCATTATTTGGAACAGAAAACGCATAATTTTCTTCATGTCTTTGTGTAGAAGTTATTTAGTTCACTGTTAACAAATAAACAATCCAATGTGGTAACATTAAGCATAGCACTTTGAAACTAAGTTCCCAAAGAATCTCTGCCAATGATTGTTGCACACTCACTAAAAAGTACATGGTGAATATAATGAATTAAACATCAACAAAAAGAATTCTGGGTAATCCAAGATGGAGGATGAGAAAAAATTGTGGCTGTAAGAACTGATCCTTTTATGAGGTATTATAGGTGTTGAAGGTGATTTTCTTGAATTCCAGGAGCAGGAATTACTGTTTTATAAGCTGCTGCATTGTCTTAGAACTTTGAGGAAAAAAAGATCAAAACAATGGCACTTTTAAAAAGAAGAAGACAGTCAAAGGTAGAAACCACATGGCCAGAGAAAGAAACCTACACTGCTGTATGACACATCAGTGAATCTGCATAGCTCCTGTCTTTGCTGTTTGAGTTCAAGTATCTCTGGACATCAGAGTGCATCTAAGAAAAATTAACAAACAGCAAAGTTCCCAGCTGACCTTGGAGAAACCTGTGTGGGAGAGCTCACAGCACAGGAGATGCTAAGTGCACAGTTTTTTAAGTATAACTTTACGGTAAATCTGCAACAGTGAGTAGCTTGGGTTCTTTGATTATATGTTTTATTGAGATCTGTCTCTTGATTAAATAAAAAAAAATTGGTACTAAGTTGGCCTGGAACAGTTTTTTTTAGAGCAATAAGACTGTGATATTTTCTGGGTCTGTAGATTGTTAAGGTGCAAAGATGGCCTTTTGTAGAGTGATGTGCTCTTCCTGTCTGATGTGGGAGATTACAGAGAGTCTCCATGTTACTGATGATTATGCCTGCAGTAAGCGTGTTTGGTTGTGAATCCTATCAAATCACATAGATCAGTTGGAGTGGCAGTTAGAGACAATAAGGAATTTACAGGAGCAGGGGGATGTGATGGATGGCAGTTATAGGAAGGGAGAAAAACTGCAAATACAGTCAGGTAGATGGGTTACCTCTAGGAAAGGTAGGATAGGGAGGCATATAGTGCAGGAGTCTCCTATGGCTATCCCCATCTCAACAAGTATACAGCTTTGAAAAATGTAGAGAGTGGTGGACTCTCAGGGGAATGTAGCACTGACAGCCATGTTTCTGGTATTGAGACAGGCTCTAATGTGATGAGGAGTACGTCAGGTTCCAAGCAATCGATTGTTATAGGGGACTCTCTAGTCAAAGGCACAGATAGACATTTTTACAGCCTACAGAGAGAGATCAGAATGTTGTGTTGCATCCCTGATGCCAGGATCAAGGATATCGCAGGGAGAGTGCAGAAAATTCTCAAAGGGGCGAGGGACCAGCAGGAGGTCGTTGTACACATTGGAACTAATGTCATTGGAAGGGAAAAAAATGAGATTTTGAAGGGAGAATATAGGAAGTTAGGCAGGAATTTAAAAAGGAGGTCCTCAAGGGTAGTAATATCTGGATTACTCACAGTACTTCAAGCTAGTAAAGGTAGGAATAGGAGGATAGAGCAGATGAATATGTGGCTGAGGAGCTGGTGCAGTGGAGAAGGGTTCGCATTTTTGGATCTTCGGAATCTCTTTTGGGGTAGAAGTGACCTGTATAAGAAGCACTGGTTACACTGAATTGGAAGGGGACTAATATCCTGACAGGGAGATTTGCTAGAGCTGCTCAGGAGGATGTAAACGAGTAAGGTAGGAGACAGTGAGGAAAGAGGTCAATCTGAGACTGATACAACTGGGAAAAGGAGCAAGTCAAACAGTCAGCGCAGGCAGGAACAAAGCAGAGAATGAGGTAGGACTGATGAAATAAACTTCATTTATTTCAAAGTAAAAGTACTAACAGGGAAGACAGATGAACTCAGGGCATGGTTAGGAACATGGGACTGGAATGTCATAGCAATTGCAGAGATGTGGCTCAGGGATGGACAAGACTGGCAGCTTAATGTTTCAGGATGCAAATGCTATAGGAAGGATAGAAAGGTTGGGGGGGGAGTGATGTTTTTGATAAGGGTTAGCATTACAGTTGTACTTAGAAGGGATATTCCTGGGAATACATCCAGGGAAGTAATTTGGGTGGAACTAAAAGATAAGAAAGGGTTGATCACCTTATTGGGATTGTGCTATAGACCCTCCAACAGTCAGTGGGAAATTGAGAAACAAATTTGTAAGGAGATCTCAGTTATCTGTAAGAATAATAGGGTGGTTATGTTAGGGGATTTTAACTTAGACTGGTAATGCCATAGTGTTAAGGGTTTCGGTGGAGAGGAATATGTTAGGTATGTACAAGAAAATTTTCTGATTCAGTAAATGGATGTACCGACTAAAGAAGGTGCAAAACCTGACCTACTCTTGGGAAATAAGGCAGGGCAGGTGACTGAGGTGTTCATGGGGGAGCACTTTGGGGCCAGCGACCATAATTCTATTAGTTTTAAAATAGTGATGGAAAATGATAGACGGACCTAAAGATTAAAATTCTAACTTCTCCCTCCGGGAAGCAAGAAAGGAGGTTGCTAAGCCGCTGGCGAGGATATTTGCCTCCTCACTCTCCACGGGAGTTGTACCGGAGGATTGGAAGGAGGTGAATGTTGTTCCTCTTTTCAAGAAGGGTAATAGGGAAATCCCTGGTGATTACAGACCAGTCAGTCTTACTGGTCAGCAAAGTTTTGGAAAGAATTCTGAAGGATAGGATTTATGACTATTTGGCAAAGCATAGTGTCATTGAAGACAGTCAGCATGGCTTTGTGAGGGGCAGGTCATGCCTCACAAATCTTATTGAGTTCTTTAAGGAGGTGACAAGACAGTTCAACGACGGTTGAGCAGTGGATGTGGTGTATATGGACTTCAGCAAGGCATTTGATAAGGTTCCCTATGGTCGGCTCATTCATAAAGCCAGGAAGTATGGGATACAGGGAGATTTGGCTTTCTGGATTCAGAATTGGCTGGCTGACAGAAGGCAGAGAGTAGTTGTAGATGGAAAGTATTTTGCTTGGAGGTCAGTGTTGAGTGGGATCCCGCAGGGCTTTGTTCTTGCGCCTCTGCTCTTTTTATAGTTTTTATGAATGACTTGGATGAGGAGGTTGAGGGGTGGGTTAGTAAATTTGCCAATGACACAAAGGTTGGAGGTACCATCGATAGTAACAAGGGTTACTGCAGGCTAAAATGCGACATAAACAGGATCCAAAGCTGGGCTGAGAAATGGCAGATGGAGTTCAACCTGGATAAATGCAAAGTGATGCATTTTGGAAGGTCGAACTCAAATGTTGAATATAGGATTAAAGACAAGATTCTTGGCAGTGCGGAGGAACAGAGGGATCATGGTGTGCAAGTGCATAGATCCCTCAAAGTTACCACCCAAATGATAGGGTTGTTAAGAAAGCATATGGTGTTTTGGCTTTCATTAACAGGGGAATAGAGGTTAAGAGCCGTGAGGTTTAGCTACAGATCTACAAGTCCCTGGTGAGACCACACTTGGAAGATTGTGTCCAGTCCTGGTCGCCCTACTATAGGAAAGATACAGAGGCTTTGGAGAGGGTGCAAAGAAGGTTTACTTGGATGCTGCCTGGACTGGAGGGCTTGCCTTATGAAGAAAGGTTGAATAAGCTCAAATTTTTCTCTCTGGAGAGGAGGAGGAAGAGAGGAGACCTGATCGAGGTATACAAGGTAATGAGTGGATTAGATCAAGTCAATAGCCAGAGACTTTTCCTCCGGGCAGGATTGACTGGTACGAGGGGCCATAGATATAAGATATTAGGAGAAAGGTATAGAGGAGGCGTCAGAGGTAGGTTCTTTATGCAGAGAGTTGTGAATGCATGGAATGCGTTGCCAGCTGTGGTGGTGGAAGCAGAGTCATTGGGGACATTTAAGCGACTGCTGGACATACACATGGATAGCAGTGAGTTGAGGGGTGTGTAGGTAAGTTATTATATTTTACATTAGGATTAAACCTCGGCACAACATCATGGGCCAAAGGGCCTGTTCTGTGCTGTACTTTTCTATGTTATTTTATATTAGATTCCCTACAATGTGAAAACAGGCCCTTTGGCACAACAAGTCCACACTAACCCTCCGAAGAGTAACCCACTCAGACCCATTTCCCTCTGACCAATGCACCCAACACTATGGGCAATTTAGCATGGCCAATTCACCTGACCTCTGGGAGCAAACCCATGCAGACACAGGGTGAATGTGCAAATTCACACAGACAGTTGCCCCAGGCCGGAATCGAACCTGGGTCCCTGGCGCTGTGAGGCAGCGGTGCTAACCACTGAGCCACCATGTTCTATGTTCTAAATTGGAGGAAGGCTAATTTTGATGGTATTAGGCAAGAACTTTCAAAAGTTGACTGGGGGCAGTTGTTCATAGGTAAAGGGATGACTGAAAAATGAGAAGTCTTCAAAAATGAGATAATGAGAGTCCAGAGATAGTACATTTCTGTTAGGGTAAAAGGCAAGGCTGGTAGATGTAGGGAGTGCTGGATGTTTAGAGAAATTGAGTGTTAGGTTAAGAGAAAGAAGTAAACGTATGTAAGGTATAGACTGGATAGATTGAGTGAATCCTTAGAAGAGTATAAAGGCAGTAGGAGTATACTTAAGAGAGAAATCAGGAGGGCAAAAAGGAGATATGAGGTAGCTTTGGCAAATAGGGTTAAGGAGAATCCCAAGGGGTTTTATAAGTACAAGGTTAGGGATAGAATAGGGCCCCTCAAAGAGCAGCAAGGCATCCTTTTTGTGGAGCCAAAGGAAATGGGGGAGATACTAACCAAGTATTTTGCATCAGTGTTAACTGTGGAGAAGGAAATGAAAGCTATGGAATGTGAGGCAATATGGTGACATCTTGAAAATGTCCATGTTACAGAAGAGGAGGTGTTAGATGTCTTAAAAAGCATAAAAGCAGATAAATCTCCAGGACCTGAATCATGTGTGCCCGAGAACTCTGTGTGAAGCTAGGAAAATGATTGCTGGGCTCCATGTTGAGATATTTGTATCACTGATATTAATAGGTGAGGTACCTAAAGTCTGAAGGTTGACTAATGTGGTGTCACTATTTAAGAAAGATGGTAAGGAAAAGCCAGGGAACTATCGACCGGTGAGTCTGACCTCGGTCATGGACAAGTTGTTGGAGGGAATCCTGAAGGACAAAATGGCCATGTATTTGGAAAGGCAAGGACTGAATAGGGATAGGAGAAAGTAAAGCCTGCAGATCAGTATTGAAAAGTGTGGCGCTGGAAAAGCACAGCAGATCAGGCAGCATCCGAGGAGCAGGGGATTCGACATTTCAGGCGCATGCCCTTCATTAGGACTATCATTGATTAGTGTGGTTTTGTGTGTGGGAAATCATGTCACATAGAACAATACAGCGCAGTACAGGCCCTTTGGCCCTCAATGTTGCGCCGATCAAAGCCCACCTAACCTACACTAACCCACTATCCTCCATATGCCTATCCAATGCCCGTTTAAATGCCCATAAAGAGGGAGAGTCCACCACTGCTACTGGCAGGGCATTCCATGAACTCACGACTCGCTGAGTAAAGAATCTACCCCTAACATCTGTCCTGTACCTACTACCCCTTAATTTAAAGCTATGCTCCCTCATAATAGTTGACTCCATACGTGGAAAAAGGCTCTCATGGTCAACCCTAACTAAACCCCTAATCATCTTGTACACCTCTATCAAGTCACCCCAAACCTTCTTTTCTCCAATGAAAACAGCCCCAAGTGCCTCAGCCTTTCCTCATACGATCTTCCTACCATACCAGGCAACATCCTGGTAAACCTCTTCTGCACCCGTTCCAGTGCCTCCACATCCTTCCTATAGTATGGCGACCAAAACTGCACACAATATTCCAGATGCGGCCGCACCAGAGTCTTATACAACTGCAACATGACCTCAGGACTCCGGAACTCAATTCCTCTACCAATAAAAGCCAGTACGCCATATGCCTTCTTCACCGCACTATTTACCTGGGTGGCAACTTTCAGAGATCTGTGTACATGGACACCAAGATCCCTCTGCTCATCCACATTACCAAATATCCGACCATTAGCCCAGTACCCCATCTTTTTGTTACTCTTACCCAAGTGAATCACCTCACAATTACCCACATTGAACTCCATTTGACACCTTTCTGCCCAGCTCTGCAGCTTATCTGTATCCCGCTGTAACCTGACACTGTCAACAACTCCACCGACTTTCGTATCATCCGCAAACTTGCTCACCCAACCTTCTAGCCCCTCCTCCAGGTCATTTATAAAAATGACAAACAGCAATGGTCCCAAAACAGATCCTTGCGGAACACCACTCGTAACTGATCAGTAACTTGATTTTTTTTGAAGAATTAAAGAAGAGGATTGATTAGGGCAGAGCACTGGATGTAATCTATATGGACTTCAGGTTCGACAAGGTTCCCCATGGAAGTCTGGTTAGCAAGGTTAGATCACATGGAATACAGGGAGAACTAGACATTTGGATACAGAACTGGCTCAAAGATAGAAGACAGAGGGTGGTGGAGAGTTGTTTTTCAGTCTGGAGAACTATGACCAGTGGTGGCCACAAGGATCGCTGCTGGGTCCACTGCTTTTCATCAGTTAAATAAATGATTTGGATGTGAACATAGTTAGTATAGTTAGTAAGTTTTCAGATGACACCAAATTGAGAGGTGTAGTGGACAGCGAAGAAGGTTACCTCAGAGTACAACAGGATCCTGATCAGGTGATCCAATAGGTCAAGAAATGACAGATGGAGTTTAATTTCGGTAACTGTGAGGTGCTGCATTTTGGAAAGGCAAATCAGGACAGGACTTATACAGTTAATGGTAAGGTCCTGGGGAGTATTGCTGAACAAAGAGACCTTGGAGTGCAGGTTCATAGTTCCTTAAAAGTGGAGTCGCAAGTAGATAGGGTAGTGAAGAAGGTTTTTTTTTAGATTAGATTACTTACAGTGTGGAAACAGGCCCTTCGGCCCAACAAATCCACACCAACCCTCCGAAGAGCAACCCCTACCTTTACCCAACACTACGGGCAATTTAGCATGGCCAATTCACCTAACCTGCACATCTTTGGACTGTGGGAAGAATCTGGAGCACACCCACGCAGACACGGGGAGAATATGCAAACTCCATACAGACAGTTGCCTGAAGTAGGAATCAAACCCAGGTCTCTGGCACTGTGAGGCAGCAATGCTAACCACTGAGCCACCGTGCCACCCATATCAAACGGTCTTTGATATTTTTTCCTTTATTGGTCAGAGCATTGAGAATAGGAGTTGGGAGGTCATGTTGCAGCTGTACAAGACATTGGTTAGGCCACTTTTGGAATATTGTATGCAATTCTGGTCTCCTTCCTATTGGAAAGATGTTGTGAAACGTGAAAGTGTTCAGAAAAGATTTGCATGGATATTCCCAGGGTTGGAGGATTTGAGCTATAGGGAGAGGATGAATGGAGTGTATAGAACATAGAATATAGAACATAGAACATTACAGTGCAGTACAGGCCCTTCAGCCCTCAATGTTGTGCTGACCTATGGAACCGATTTGAAGCTCACCTATCCTACACTATTCCATTTTCATTCATATATTTATCCAATGACCATTTAAATGCCCTTAAAGTTGACGAGTCCACTGCTGTTGCAGGCAGTGCATTCCATGCCCCCTACTACACTCTGAGTAAAGAAACTACCTCTGACATCAGTCCTCTTCCTATCACCCCTCAATTTAAAGCTATGTCCCCTCGTGCCAGTCATGACCATCCCAGGACAAAGGCTCTCACTGTCCACCCTATCAATTCCTCTGATTGTCTTATATGTCCCAATTAAGTCACCTCTCAACCTTCTTCTCTGTACTGAAAACAGCCTCAAGTCCCTCAGCCTTTCCTCATAAGACCTTCCCCCCATACCAAGAAACATCCTCGTAAATCTTCTCTGAGCCTTTTCCAAAGCTTCCACATCCTTCCTATAAGATTAGCCTCCTTCCAGTATGGAAACAGGCCCTTCAGCCCAACAAGTCCACACTGACCCTCCAAAGAGCAACCCACCCAGACCCATTCCCCTGCTCTATGTATATCCCTGATTCGTGCACCTAACACTATGGACAATTTAGCAAGGCCAATTCACCTGACCCGCACAATTCATCTTGGACTGTGGGAGGAAACCAGAGCATCCGGAGGGAATCCATGCAGACTTGGGGAGAATATGCAAACTCTACACAGACAGTTGCCTGAGGTGGGAATCAAACTCAGATCCCTGGTGCTGTGAGGCAGCATTGCTAACCACTGAGCCACCATGCCACCCACAAGTAATGTGGTGACCAGAACTGTATGCAATACTCCAAGTACAGCCACACCAGAGTTTTGTACAGCTGAAGCATGACCTCATGGCAATGAAACTCAATCCCTCTATCAATAAAAGCGAACACACCATATGCCTTCTTAACAACCTATCAATCTGGGCGGCAACTTTCAGGGATCTATCTGCATGGACGAGGCTGGGGCTGTTTTTTCCTGGAGCATCAATAGACAATAGACAATAGGTGCAGGAGTAGGCCATTCTGCCCTTCGAGCCTGCACCACCATTCAATATGATCATGGCTGATCATCCTTAATCAGTATCCTGTTCCTGCCTTATCTCCATAACCATTGATTCCACAATCCTTGAGAGCTCTATCCAACTATTTCTTAAATTAATCCAGAGACTGGGCCTCCACTGTCCTCTGGGGCAGAACATTCCACCACTCTCTGGGTGAAGAAGTTTCTCCTCATCTCTGTCCTAAATGGTCTACCCCGTATTTTAAGCTGTGTCCTCTGGTTCGGCAATCACCCATCAGCGGAAACATGTTTCCTGCCTCCAGAGTGTCCAATCTTTTAATAATCTTATATGTCTCAATCAGATCCCCTCTCAGTCTTCTAAACTCAAGGGTATACAAGCCCAGTCGCTCCAGTCTTTCAGTGTAAGGTAATCCCGCCATACCAGGAATTGGCCTCAGAGGCTGAGGGGTGATCTTATAGAAGTTTATAAAATCATGAGGGGCATAGACAAGATCTTTTCCCCAGGGCAGGGGGAGTTCAGAACTAAAGGCCATAAATTTAGGGTGAGAGGGGAAAGATTTAAAAGGGATCTAAGGGACAACTTTTTCATGCAGAAGGTGGTGGATGTATGGAATAAGCTGCCAGAGAAAGTGGTGGAGGCTGGTACAATTACAGTATTTAAAATGCATCTGGATGGGTTTATGAATAGGAAGCATTTAGAGGGATATGGGCCAAGGGAGAAAGTGAGGACTGCAGATGCTGGAGTACCAGAGTTGAAAAATGTCATGCTGGAAAAACACAGCAGGCCAGGCAGCATCCAAGGAGCAGGAGAAGGGCATATGCCCGAAACGTCGATTCTCCTGCTCCTCGGATGCTGCCTGGCCTGCTGTGTTTTTCCAGCACAACATTTTTCGGATATGTGCCAAGTTCTGGCAATGGGACTAGATTAGTTTAGGATGTCTGGTCAGCATGGATAAGTTGAACCGAAGGGTCTGTTTCTGTGTTGTATATATTTAAGACTCAATGACTCTATCTCAGTTGGCAGATTGTTATCAGACACATTGCAGGAAGTGCTAGAGGAACTCAAAAGCATCTTTGGAGACAGAGAAACATTTTGAGTCCAAAACAACTCTCCTTCAAATCTGAAGAAACATAAAATGATGATGAATTTTATCCTGCAGTCAGACATACCAATGAGTAAGTGGAACTGGAGGAAGGATCAGGAGAAGATGAGAGAGCATGCAAGATAAAATGTCACAGATAGCGTAGGATAAATGGTAAAGGAAGTGGTCATGGTTGTAGAGAAAAAGTCTCATTCTGGAGTAGGTGTCATTAGTAGGTGTTAATGACAGATTATGAATTAACTCTACTGAAAATAAAACCAAGGAAACAGACACTGAGAATCAGGTCATTTCTGAAGGCTGAACAAAGTTGAAGACAGAGTTGTGAAGTTGTTGAACTGAATGTGTGGAGGAATTGTCATATGAGGAAAGGTTGAGCAGTTTGCGGGGAGTGGAGGGGGGGGGCAGTGTTCATTGGCGTTTAGAAGAATGAGAGGTGACTTTGTTAAAACATACAAGATTCTGAAGGGACTTTACAAGGGAGATGCGGATAGGTTGTTTCCCCTTGTGGGAAGAATCTAGATCCAAAGGACATCATTTCAGAATAAAGGGCCACCCATTTCAGACAGATTTGGAGGAAATCCTCTCTGAGAGTCATGCATCTGTGGAATTCTTTACTGCAGAGGACTCTCAAATTTGGGACATTATTTTTTTCAAGGCTGTGAGAGACAGGTTGTAATCAGGAAGAGAATAAAGAGTATTGGGGAACAGGAAAGAAAGTCGAGTTGAGATCAGCCATAATATCATTAGGTGGTTGAATAACCTACTTTAGCTCTGACATCTTACAGTTTTATGATGTTTTTGTTTTGAGTAGATCTCCAGAAGTTGCAGTATTCTGCTGTTGTGTTGCTTCGACAGACTATGGCTGTGGTACAGTACAGATTCACCAGGCTTTATCTGCCCCGTCTGTTGCTCATTTGCATGTCGTACATCTTGATCTCTGCTGACCCTGTGACTGAAAGCTTCTGCTTTACTACTTTACTGTTTTCATAAATTACTTCTGAAACATAAAATTGAAAAAGATTACATGACATACAGTGAACACAGAAGTACCTAAATTTATTCACCACACATAATGAGTCACGGAATTAAAAGTTGCATAAATAACTGAATTATAATCACAATGATTTGTACCAATCCCTAACAGTTTCTGTGTGACTGTTCTGTAGTTGTCTGTTACTGTGTCACTGAATAACCCTACTCCACCACATTCTATTTCTCCTGTCTGTGCTTGCAAATGTGTTTGATTCCAGACCCAAACACCTTACAATATCTGTGTTTGATTTATGTTCTGCTGGTGTCTTATTTCTGGCAACATACTTACCACTGTCCTTGGACCTTCTCCGCAATTCCTTCATCCAGTGGTAAAATAGCACAAGGATGAGGATGTAGCCAATGTAGCCAGGGTAGCCTCCATAACCAATGTACACATAATGTGCAGTGACTGATGTTGATGCTGTTGAACAGAAGAATGAAACATTAAACATGGCCCAAGAAACAGGAGAATTCAGCAAAGCAGGATGTTAACCACTGCTGAATGAACACTTAACTTCAGAGACTCTGACCAGTTCTAATCTGAAACTGCACTCAAACTGAAGCCATTTTCCAGCTGCCACCTTGTTTAGTCTTTTGGAAATTACTCAGCCCCTTCTGATCGCAGCATTGACACTATGGACAACTTTCAAAGTCAATCATGTCAACCAGCCAATGCCGCCGAAAAGATTATTGAAATAACTCCATAGAGTTTGGTATTCCATCACCAAGTCATCCTTTATTTACAAATGCAGAGTCCTTGAAACTGATCCAGCTCCCTCAGCGCCAGCTTTCATAGTGAACAGAACCTCTGACACTCCTGCTTATGTCTGTCAGCTAGAGAGGCCTGATTGGACCAGATTAACTGCCCCAGTCAGAGAACTCATATTCTATGACGTCCACCTGACTGACCTTGTTACAATCCTGCCACTACCTCTAAACCAAAGGGGTAGCCATGGGCACCGGTTTTGCCTGTCTCTTCGTTAGGTACTTGGAACAGTCCATCTTCCACAGCTACACCAGCACCATTCCCCATCTTTTCTTCTGCTACATGGATGACTGTCTCAGCGCTACCACATGCTCACACGAGGAGGTTGAACAGTTCATTAACTTCATAAACACTTTCCAACCTGACCTCAAATTCACCTGGAGCTTCTCAGACACCTCCCTCCCATTCCTGGACGTCACCATCTCCATTTCTGGCAACTGATCCAACATGGACATCCACTACAAACCCACAGACTCCCACAGCTGCCTGAACTACACCTCCTCCCATCCTGCCTCCTGTAAAAATGCTATCCCTTATTCCCAACTCCTCCACCTCTGCCTCAGAGGCATCAGAGATGGCAAAGGCATCGAGGGTGTTTTTTTACACCTGCTTTCAAAGTTTGGACTGCTCTTTCTGCCAGACCATTGGATGGTTGGATAATGGATGGTACGGAATTTACCATTTGACTTTAGGAAATAGCCCATTATCTATGAACAACTCTTCAGGAGTCTGAGTCTTAGAAAAGATAGATTCATAGAATTCCTACTATGTGGAAGCAGGCCATTCGGCCCATTGAACCAACATCTCCAAAAAGCATTACACCCAGACCCATGCAGTGGTGTATCTGCCAGTGAGAGGCGGGTCAATGCATCCACGTTTGCTACTTGCCGTCCTGAATGGTTTTCCAACTTGTATTAGAGCCCATGACTGAATTTGGCCTGAAGCTGTTGTTATGGACCAGGGCAGACCCCTCAAAACATTTCAAGAAAGTAGCCAAGACCCAAACTTCTCATTGTTTTAAGCAAGTCTAACATGGATATTCCAGAATGGATGTGGTTGGTCAAGCCATGTAGCTTTAAATAAAACACAATTTATTTACAAGATTGCTGAATGAAACGCAAACAAGAGAGAACAGAATACCGACCAACTTAATCCATCCGAAAACCCAACAGATCATCCCAGCTTAATGAGCTGTTTCAAATACCTGCAGCAATCCCATAAACACCCCTTGGCACAAAAGGTAAAATCAAACCCAGGTTCTTATAAACCCAGGTTCTTACAGGAAAGATGTCAGAGAGTGAGAGTACGAGCATGTCCTGCTTCTTTGGGTCCCACAGCTTCAAAATGCCTTTTTGTTTTCAATGGATAGACTGGCCAAAAAGAATCAAACCAGAGAAAAGCTGAGCTGGGAGAACTGGCCACTTCCCTTTCAAAAACCTGAAAGCCTTTTGCCTGAGGCACTAGCTATAATCCAATTGACCCTGAAACCCATCCAAGCCTAGATTTTTCAGAACTTGTGTCTTTTACAACCTCCTGCAAACAACACAAGGACAACATAACCTTGTTAAAGGAGCAGCATAAACACATCTCTGCCACCCTGAAAAAAAAATGAACCATCAAGATCCAAATGTGGCTTCATTTTAAAACCCCTTAAACACAAATTGTTAGTACTTTAAAACACACATATATATTACACCGACTGTAAACATGCAAACATGAACAACTACGTTCTATTTCAATCTGTAGTACTCCTGCCACTGAATGCCTCTGTGTCTCATTCAAGTCTTGACAATGTGTCGGCAATCGTATTTTCTCATCCTGCCATATGCACAATTTTGAAATTGAATAGCTGTAACAACAAGCTCCATTTAAACAGTCTGACATGTTTGTCCTTATATTTCTCCACAAACATCAATGGGTTATGATCAGTGTATGTGATTGCCTCAGATACGTTACTGGTAACATAAACACTGAAATGTTGTAACTCTCAAACAACAAGCTCAAAGTCTCCTTCTCAACTGTCAAATATTTCTGCTGATGAATGTTCACTTTCCTGGAGAAATACCTGATAGGTCTTTATATCTTCGCGTCGTCTTGCTTAAAGAGCACAGCACTGACACCCATATCACTTGCATCGATATCCACCTTGAATGGCTTTGTGTAATTAAGTGTGGCTAATACTTGGCAGTGGTTAACTCAGCTTTCAGACTGTCAAATGCCTTCTGACAGTCTGCTGTCCACTAAAACATCTTGCCTCTTTCTTTAGCAGTTCAGTGAGTGGAGCAGCCACACTGCTAAAATGTGGTACAAAGTTTCAATAAAATCCACTTAATCCCGAGAACCGTAGTACTGCTGTTTTTGTTAACGGTATGGAAACCTCCCCCAATTATCTTTGTTTAGCATCCTGGGGCACTATTTGTCCGTGTCTATTAACATGGCCCAGGAAGGTGACTTGGGCTTTGACAAATTCCCTTTTATCCAGATTTATCACCAGCCTGTCTTCTGAAATCGGTCAAACAAGTCTGTTAAATGTTGCAAATATTTCTTCCATGTGTGTGACTAAAAATCACCAGATCATCTGAATAAACAACACAGTTGGGTAATTTAGCAATGACCGAATTGGTTATTCTCTGAAATGTGGCAGGTGCATTTTTTATACCAAATGACATGATTTTAAGCCGATACAGTCCTTTCAGCTTTACAAAAGCCAAAATTGCCTTCGCTCTTTCCGACAAATTTACCTGCTAGTGTCCTCTGTGCAAGTCCAACTTAGTAATATAGGTTACTTGGCCCAACTTCTCAAGAGTCATCCAAATGGGAATTGGATATGCATCGACTTTGCGATAGTTAATTACTGTGCAATTCTTTCAGCTGTGATATTGCATAATGGAACAGCCTCTGGAAATCTAGTGGACACATCCATTATGGTGAACAAATACTGATTCCAACATTTTGTTTTCAGTACGAGTCTGATGCAATCAATTAAGACTCTTGTAAAAGGTTCCTCAAATGCAGGAATATAGAACATAGAACATTACAGCGCAGTACAGGCCCTTTGGCCCTCAATGTTGCGCCGCCCTGTCATATTAATCTGAAGCCCACCCCACCTACATTATTCCATGTATGTCCATTTGCCTGTCCAATGAAGACTTAAATGCACTTAAACTTGGCGAATCTACTACCCTTGCAGGCAAAGCATTCCATACCCTTACTACTCTCTGAATAAAGATTAAACAGTATTAAAGGAGGAAGTTTCATTATTGCCTGTGGTTTTCCAATGACCTGACATGTATGACGTTTCTGGCAAAATTCATTTACATCCTTGTGCATGCTTTTGATTGTTTAAAATCCTTTTGTATTTTAGCTTGAGATTTTCTCACTCCTAAATGACCTCCAAGTGGTAGCTAGAATAAGAAGAAGCTCTACAGTGTGGAAACAGGCTCTTTGGCCCAACTAGTCCACACCAACTGGATGAAGAGTAACCCACCCAGACCATTCCCCTGTTACATTTAGCCCAGACTAATGCACCTAACCTACACATCCCTGAACACAATGGGGCAATTTAGCATGGCCAATACACCTAACCTGCTCATCTTTGGATGTGGGAGGAAACCAGAGTACCTGGAGAAACCCACGCAGACACAGAGAGAATGTGCAAACTCCACACGGACAGTCGCCTGAGGCAAGTAGCTCATGTGCTAATCACAATACCTCCTTTCTATAATCCATTGGAAATACAGCTGGATGAACTTCTGCCTATTTCTCATCCAACTGAATATGTGATGATCTCTATTTCTTCATTAAAACATCATTTTTAAGATAATAACATTCAGGGATACATTTGGATTTTTTTCTGTGTATAGTTTTTCATAAATTATTTTAAATTTTCATCTTTCTGCTGTAACCAAATTAATTTATCTGAGCAAAAGATGTCTGCATTGTCATCTATTTGCTCCTGGTTTGTGTCAACTATCTGATCAAACAGGGCCTCTGCTAATTCCACTTCAACTTTCTTATCCATACCCTTTGATCTTTCCTGTTTCAGCTGGTGACTTTGTGACCTCGTTACCATGCAGTCAGCAAAAATCCCAGGATATCTGTCCTGCAATATTTCAGTTGTCTTAGTTTCCACTGGCTTTTTAACCACAGTAGGCAACATTCCTACCAGCGAATCAGCTGTATCATGTGCAAAGGCAACTTGTATTCCTGGAGCCGAGAGTTTGTCCAGGACTTCTGCCACGATTTCTCCTCTGGACACTCTAACCTCACTTTACGTCATTGAGCACTTGTTGTCTCATGAGAATTCCCTTCACCAGCACCTTTTCTAGCAATAGTCAATCACAAGTACATATCTCCTCATCTTTCAACATCACAGGTTGCAAGGATCCTATATCTCTTAACATTGTAACCTCTTTACCTGCTGCTCCTGGCCTATGCAAATAAACTTTACCTTCACAGGTATATGGTTTAAGAAGATCCTCCTTAACCAACCTCTGACCAGCTTGTACGTTCTGATGCAGCTTTGTAGCCTCCACTGTGCTTTCTGTTACCACTCCACCAAAATTCACTGGCTTATCCTGTTTTCCTACATCTGGCTTCTCAATGCTTCTCCTAACCCACCAACACTGTGATTTCACGTAGCCTGTTTTATTGCAGTGAAAACACCGGAGCTTTTTAACTTCTCTGTCCCCTTCAAGGGTTTCCTTTTTACTCTGTGGGAAGTTATCCTTGAGATCTTCACCGAGATCTACCTTTCCCTTTTCACACAAGGATTTCTCTTTTCACCCAGTTTCTATCCCTCATGGATTGAAATTGATACTGAAAACCAAACTTTGCTTTATGAACCAACACATAATCATCAGCCATTTCAGCTGCTAGTCTTGTTGTTTTAACTCACTGCACTTCCACATGAGTTCTCATTACTTCAGGAAGTGAATTTTTGAACTCCTTCAAAATAATTGTCTCTCTAAGAGCATCGTAGGTTTACTCGATTTTTAATGCTTTTGTCCACCTATCAAAATTACTTTGTTTGATCCTTTCTAGCTCAATGTAGTTTTGAATAGGGTCCCTCCTTAGATTCCTGAAACATTGTCTGTCAGCTTCTGACACAAGCTCATATGTCCTTAAGATGGCCTCTATCACCTCCTCATATGCCCCAGATCCCTCCTCTGATAGTGATGCGAATATCTCACAAACTCTACCTATAAGTTTTGTTTGGATCAACAAAACCCACATGGTCACTGGCCACTGCATTGGTTTAGCGTCACTTCTCTGTACTGGACCTAAGCTCCAGTATAAACATGAAAGCCGGGACACCTTTGATTGCCCTCACTTTATCTTCCAACAGGTGTAAACTAGTCTTGTTGAATCTGTAGCCCAAGTAGGTCACTTGGGGTGCCTGAAACATGCATTCGGACCTTCCAAAGCATGCACCTATCTTGGAGAAACACCAATGGATTGTGTCAAACATCTCTAGAACATAGAACATAAAACAATACAGCTCAGTACAGGCCCTTCGGCCTTCGATGGGAAACTAATCTGAAGCCCAACTATCCTACACTATTCCATTGTCATCCATGTATTCATCCAATGACCATTTAAATGTCCATAAAGTTGGCAAGTCTACTACCATTGCAGGCAGGGCACTCCATGTCCTTACTACTCTCTGAGTAAAGAAACTACCTCTGACATCTGTCTCATATCTATCACCCCTCAAAATAAAGCTATGAGCCCTTGTACTAGCCTTCACCATCCGAGGAAAAAGGCTCACTGTTGACCCGATCTAACCCTCTGATTATCTTATATTTCTTAATTAAGTCACCTCTCAACCTTCTTCTCTCTAACGAAAACAGCCTCCAATCTCTCAGACTTTCCTCATAACACCTTCCCTCTATATCAGGAGACATTCTGGTAAATCCTTTCTGCACCCTTTCCAATGTTCCACATTCTTCCTATAATGCATCGGCCAGAACTATACGCAATATTCAAAGTGTGGCCACACCAGAGTTTTGTACAGCTGCAGCATGACCATGTGGCTCTGAAACTCAATCCCTCTCCCAATAAAAGCTAACACACTGTATGTCTTCTTAACAACTGTATCAACCGAGGTGGCAACTTTTAGGGATCTATGTACATGACACCGTGATCTCTCTGTTCATCCACACTACCAAGAATCTTACCATTAGCTCACTACTCTGCATTCCTGTTACTCCTTCAAAAGTGAATCACCTCACACTTTTCCACATTAAACTACATTTGCCATCACTCAGCCCAACTCTGCAGCTTATCTATGTCCCTCTGTAACCTGCAACATCCTTCCTTACTATCCACAACTCCACTGCCCTTTAGTGTCATCTGCAAATTTACTAGTCCCTCATCCAGGTCATTTTTAAAAAATGACAAACAACAGTGGCCCCAAAACAGATCCTTGCAGTACACCACTAGTGACTGAGCTCCAGGATGAACGTTTCTCATCAGCCACCACCCTTTGTCTTCTTACAGCTCGCCAATTTCTGATCCAAACCGCTAAATCACCCTCAATCCCATGCCTCTGTGCAATAGCCTATTGTCATGAACATTACCAAAGGTGTTACTGAAATCCATATACATCACATCAACTGCTTTAACCTCATCCACCTGTTTGGTCACCTTCTCAAAGAACTCAATAAGGTTTGTGAGGCATGGCCTACTCTTCACAAAACCATGTTGACTATCCCTAATCAAGTTATTCCTTTCTAGATGATTATAAATCCTACCTCTTCCAAAACTTTACCCACAATCGAAGTAAGGCTCACTGGTCTATAATTATCAGGGTTGTCTCTACTCCCCTTCTTAAACAAGGGAACCACATTTGCTATCCTCTAATCTTCTGGCACTATTCTTATAGACAATGACAACATAAAGATCAATGCCAAAGGCTCTGCAATCTCTTCACTGACTTCCCAGAGAATCCTCAGATAAACCCCATCCAGCCCAGGGGACTTATCTATTTTCACACTTTCCTGAATTGCTAACACCACCTCTTTGTGAACCTCAATCCTGTCTAGTCTAGTAACCAGTATCTCAATATTCTCCACAACAACATTGTCTTTTTCCTTTGTGAATACCGATGGAAACTATTCAGTTAGCTCCTCTCCTATCTCTTTGGACTCCACGCACAAGTTCCCACTACTGTCCTTAATCGAGCCATTCTTTTATTGCTGACATACCTATAGAAGGTTTTAGGGTTTTCCTTGATCCTATGTGGATGTGGAAGCTTTGGAAAGGGTGCAGAGGAGATTTACTAGGAAGTTGCCTGGTGTGGAAGGAGTGTCTTACGAGGAAAGGCTGTGGGCCTTGAGGCTGTTCTCGTTAGAGAGAAGAAGGTTGAGAGGTGACTTAATAGAGATATACAAGATAATCAGAGGGTTAGATAGGGTGGACAGGAAGAGCCTTTTTCCAAGTATGGGAACGGCAAACACGAGGGGATACAACTTTAAAGTGAGGGGAGATAGGTATAAGACAGATGTCAGAGGTAGTTTCTTTACTCAGAGAGTAGTAAGGGTATGGAATGCTTTGCCTGCATCGGTAGTAGATTTGCCAAGTTTAAGTGCATTTAAGCCATTGGACAGGCAAATGGACATACATGGAATTGTGAAGATGAGATGAGCTTTAGATTAGTATGACAGGGCTGCACAACATCGAGGGCTGAAGGGCCTGTACTGCGCTGTAATGTTCTATGTTCTATATTCTATACCTGCCAAAGACTTCTATAAGTGCTCCTTAATGGTCTTCTCTGTTGCCAGCATGCCATCTAGAAATATGGCATCCTGGGGCAGATCTTGTAAAATGTTCTCCATTGTCCAATGAAAACTTGTGCAATCTGAGGATACCCCAAATGGCAGTCATGTTTATTAGTACAAACCCTTATATGGATATTAATTGTAGTATCCTTCTGGGAATCCTCATCTAACTGCAATTGAAGGTATGCATGGCTCATGTCCAGTTTCTTGAAGAACAGTACCCCTGCCAGCTATGCTTGTAAGTCCTCGATGCAATGGATTGGGTATTTATACAGCTATGAGAAGTGGTTTACCATTTGTTTAAACTCCCTGCAAAAGCAAACTGACTTATTAGGCTTCACAATTGATACGACTTGTGCTGCCCATTTCACAAACTGTATTGGTTTGATGATTCTTTTGCTTGGTAGCTCCTGATTTCTGCCTTTACTTTTGCACAAAAGGCAAATGGCATTTGGTGGGCTTTGCCAGAATTGTGGAATTCCTTCCTGGTCAACATACAAGGTGGCCTTGGTTCCTTTGATATTCCATACTTTCTTGAAAAACTTGTATTTTTTTTCATCATTCATGGGACGAGGGCGTCACTGGCTGGGCAGCATTTATTGCCCATCCCTAATTGCCCAGAGAGCAGTTAAGTGTTAAATACATTGCTGTGGGTCTGGAGTCACATGAAGGCCAGACCAGGTATTGAGATTCGAATCTTGGTCCCCAGAATATCATCTGAGTCGCTGGACTGTTAGCACCAATAATACCTCTGTTAGTACTGATAATACCACTGTTAGTACTGATAATAACACTGTTAGTACTGATAATACCACGGTTAGTACTGATAATAACACTGTTAGTACTGATAATACCACTGTTAGCACCAATAATACCTCTGTTAGTACCAATAATACCTCTGTTAGTACTGATAATACCACTGTTAGTACTGATAATACCACGGTTAGTACTGATAATAACACTGTTAGTACTGATAATAACACTGTTAGTACTGATAATACCACTGTTAGTACTGATAATACCACGGTTAGTACTGATAATAACACTGTTAGTACTGAATATACCACTGTTAGAACCGATAATACCACTGTTAGTACCGATAATAACACTGTTAGTACTGACAATAACACTGTTAGGACCAATAATACCATTGTTAGTACCGATAATACCACTGTTAGTACCGATAATACCACTGTTAGTACTGATAATACCACTGTTAGTACCGATAATACCACTGTTAATATTGATAATACCACTGTTAGGGCCGATAATACCACTGTTAGGACCAATAATACCGCTGTTAGGACCAATAATACCATTGTTAGTACCAATAATACCACTGTTAGTACAGATAATACCACTGTTAGTACCGATAATACCACTGTTACGGCCAATAATACCACTGTTAGTACTGATAATACCACTGTTAGTACCAAAAATACCACTGTTAGGACCAATTGTACAATTGTTAGGGCCAATAATACCATGGTTAGTACCGATAATACCACAGTTAGGGCCGATAATACCACTGTTAGGGCCGATAATACCACTGTTAAGACCGATAATACCACTGTTAGGGCTGATAATACCAGAGTTAGGGCCGATAATACCACTGTTATTACCAATAATACCACTTTTATTTACCAATACTACCACTGTTAGCGCCGATAATACCACTGTTAGGACCAAAAATACCACTGTTAGGACCAATTGTACAATTGTTAGGGCCAATAATACCATGGTTAGTACCGATAATACCACAGTTAGGGCCGATAATACCACTGTTAGGGCCGATAATACCACTGTTAAGACCGATAATACCACTGTTAGGGCTGATAATACCAGAGTTAGGGCCGATAATACCACTGTTATTACCAATAATACCACTTTTATTTACCAATACTACCACTGTTAGCACCAATAATCCCACTGTTAGTACCGATAATACCACTGCTAGTACCGATAATACCACTGTTAGTAGCAATGATACCACTTTTAGTACAGATAATACCACTGTTAGGACCAATAATACTACTGTTAGTACCGATAATACCACTGTTAGGGCTGATAATAGCACTGTTAATATCGATAGTACCACTGTTAGGGCCGATAATACAAATGTTAGTACCGATAATACCACTGTTAGTACCGATAATACCACTGTTAAGGCTGATAATAGCACTGTTACTACCAATAATACCACTGCTAGTACCGATAATACCACTGTTAGTAGCAATAATACCACTGTTAGGACCAATCATACCACTGTTAGGGCCGATAATACCACTCTTAGTACCGATAATACAACTGTTAGGTCCAGTAATACCACTTTTAGTCCCAATAATACTACTGTTAGTACCGATAATATCACTGTTAGGTCCAATAATACCACTGTTAGTAGCAATAATACTATTTTTAGTACCAATAATACCACTGTTAGTAGCGATAATATCATGTTAGGGCTGATAATACCACGGTTAGTACCAATCATACCACTGTTACGACCAATAATACCACTGTTAGTACCGATAATACCACTGTTAGGGCTGATAACACCACTGTTAGTACCAATAATACCACTGTTAGGGCCGATAATACCACTGTTAGGGCCGATAATACCATTGTTAGGGCCGATAATACCACTCTTCGTAACGATAATACAACTGTTAGGTCCAGTAATACCACTTTTAGTACCAATAATACTACTGTTAGTACCGATAATACCATTGTTAGTGCCAATAATACCACTGTTAGAACCGATTATACCACTGTTAGGGCCAATAATATCAATGTTAGGACCGATAATACCACTGTTAGTACCAATAACCCCAATGTTAGTACCGATAATACCACTGTTAGGACAAAATAATACCGCTGTTAATAGCAATAATCCCACTGTTAGTACCGATAATACCAGTGTTAGGACCAATAATACCACTGTTAATACCGATAATACCACTGTTACGGCCAATAATACCACTGTTAGAACCGATCATACCACTGTTTGTACCAATAATCCCACTGTTAGTACCGATAATACCACTGTTAGGGCCAATAATACCAATGTTAGGACCGATAATACCACTGTTAGTACCAATAACCCCACTGTTAGTTCCGATAATACTAGTGTTAGTATCAATAATGCCACTTTTAGTACCGATAATACCACTGTTAGGACCAATAATACCACTGTTAGGGCTGATAATACCACTGTTAGTACAAATAATACCACTGTTAGTACCGAGAATACCACTGTTAGTACCGATAATACCACTGTTAGTACCAATAATATCACTGTTAGGGCCGATATTACCACTGTTAGTACCGATAATACAACTGTTAGTACCGATAATACCACTGTTAGGGCCGATAATACCACTGTTAGGGCCAATAATACCACTGTTAGGGCCAATAATACCACTGTTAGTACCGATAATACCACTGTTAGTACCGATAATACCACTGTTAGGGCCGATAATACCACTGTTAGGACTAATAATACCACTGTTAGGGCCGATAATACCACTGTTAGTACCAATAATACCACTGTTAGGGCCGATAATACCACTGTTAGGATCAATTGTACAATTGTTAGTGCTGATAATACCACTGTTAAGGCTGATAATAGCACTGTTACTACCAATAATACCACTGTTAGTACCGATAATACCACTGTTAGGGCCGATAATACCACTCTTAGGGCTGATAACACCAATGTTAGTACCAATAATACCATGTTTAGTACCAATAATATACTGTTAGTACCGATAATACCACCTGTTAGTACCGATCATACCACTGTTAGTACCAATAATCCCACTGTTAGTACCGATAATGCCTCTGTTAGTACCATTAATACCACTGTTATTAGCAATAATACCACTTTTAGTACCGATAATACCACGGTTAGGACTAATAAACCACTGTTAGTACCGATAATACCACTGTTAGTAGCAATATTACTACTTTTAGTAGCAATATTACTACTTTTAGTACCGATAATATCACTGTTAGTACCGATAATACCACTGTTAGGGCCGATAGTACCACGGTTAGGACCAATAATACCTCTGTTAGGGCCATAAATACCACTGTTAGGGCCGATAATACCACTGTTATGACCAATAATACCACTTTTAGTACCAATAATACTACTGTTAGTACCGATAATACCACTCTTAGGGCCAGTAATACCACTGTTAGTGCCGATCATACTACTGCTTGTACCAATAATCCCACTGTTAGTACCGATAATACCACTGTTAGTACCGATAATACCAGTGTTAGTATCAATAATGCCACTTTTAGTACCGATAATACCACTGTTAGGACCAATAATACCACTGTTAGGGCCGATAATACCACTGTTAGTACCAATAATACCACTGTTAGAGCCGATATTACCACTGTTAGTACCGATAATACAACTGTTAGGGCCAATAATACCACTGTTAGAGCCAATAATACCACTGTTAGGACTAATAATACCACTGTTAGGGCCGATAATACCACTCTTAGTACCGATAATACAACTGTTAGGTCCAGTAATACCACTTTTAGTACCAATAATACCACTGTTAGAACCGATCATACCACTGTTTGTACCAATAATCCCACTGTTAGTACCGATAATACCACTGTTAGGGCCAATAATACCAATGTTAGGACCGATAATACCACTGTTAGTACCAATAACCCAAATGTTAGTACCGATAATACCACTGTTAGGACCGATAATACCGCTGTTAGTAGCAATAATCCCACTGTTAGTACCGATAATACCAGTGTTAGGACCAATAATACTACTGTTCGTACCGATAATATCACTGTTAGTAGCAATAATACCACTTTTAGTACTGATAATACCACTTTTAGGGCTGATAATACCACTGTTCGTACCGATAATACCACTGTTAGTAGCAATAATACCACTTTTAGAACTGATAATACCACTTTTAGGGCTGATAATACCACTGTTAGGAGCAATTGTACAATTGTTAGGACCAATAATACCACTGTTAGGGCCGATAATACCACTGTTAGTACAAATAATACCACTGTTAGTACCGAGAATACCACTGTTAGTACCGATAATACCACTGTTAGTACCAATAATATCACTGTTAGGGCCGATATTACCACTGTTAGTACCGATAATACAACTGTTAGTACCGATAATACCACTGTTAGGGCCGATAATACCACTGTTAGTACCAATAATACCACTGTTAGGGCCAATAATACCACTGTTAGTACCGATAATACCACTGTTAGTACCGATAATACCACTGTTAGGGCCGATAATACCACTGTTAGGATCAATTGTACAATTGTTAGTGCTGATAATACCACTGTTAAGGCTGATAATAGCACTGTTACTACCAATAATACCACTGTTAGTACCGATAATACCACTGTTAGGGCCGATAATACCACTGTTAGGGCTGATAACACCAATGTTAGTACCAATAATACCATGTTTAGTACCAATATTATACTGTTAGTACCGATAATACCACTGTTAGTGCCAATAATACCACTGTTAGTACCGATCATACCACTGTTTTTACCAATTATCGCACTGTTAGTACCGATAATACCACCTGTTAGTACCGATCATACCACTGTTAGTACCAATAATCCCACTGTTAGTACCGATAATGCCTCTGTTAGTACCAATAATACCACTGTTATTAGCAATAATACCACTTTTAGTACCGATAATACCACGGTTAGGACTAATAAACCACTGTTAGTACCGATAATACCACTGTTAGTAGCAATATTACTACTTTTAGTAGCAATATTACTACTTTTAGTACCGATAATATCACTGTTAGTACCGATAATACCACTGTTAGGGCCATAAATACCACTGTTAGGGCCGATAATACCACTGTTATGACCAATAATACCACTTTTAGTACCAATAATACTACTGTTAGTACCGATAATACCACTCTTAGGGCCAGTAATACCACTGTTAGTGCCGATCATACCACTGCTTGTACCAATAATCCCACTGTTAGTACCGATAATTCCACTGTTAGTACCGATAATACCAGTGTTAGTATCAATAATGCCACTTTTAGTACCGATAATACCACTGTTAGGACCAATAATACCACTGTTAGGGCCGATAATACCACTGTTAGTACCAATAATACCACTGTTAGTACCGAGAATACCACTGTTAGTACCGATAATACCACTGTTAGTACCAATAATACCACTGTTAGGGCCGATATTACCACTGTTAGTACCGATAATACAACTGTTAGGGCCGATAATACCACTGTTAGGGCCGATATACCACTGTTAGGGCCAATAATACCACTGTTAGGGCCAATAATACCACTGTTAGTACCGATAATACCACTGTTAGGGCCGATAATACCACTGTTAGGACTAATAATACCACTGTTAGGGCCGATAATACCACTGTTAGTACCAATAATACAACTGTTAGGTCCAGTAATACCACTTTTAGTACCAATAATACTACTGTTAGTACCGATAATACCATTGTTAGTGCCAATAATACCACTGTTAGAACCGATCATACCACTGTTAGGGCCAATAATATCAATGTTAGGACTGATAATACCACTGTTTGTACCAATAACCCCAATGTTAGTACCGATAATACCACTGTTAGGACCAATAATACCGCTGTTAGTAGCAATAATCCCACTGTTAGTACCGATAATACCACTGTTTGTACCAATAATCCCACTGTCAGTACCGATAATACCACTGTTAGGGCCAATAATACCAATGTTAGGACCGATAATACCACTGTTAGTACCAATAACCCAAATGTTAGTACCGATAATACCAGTGTTAGGACCGATAATACCGCTGTTAGTAGCAATAATCCCACTGTTAGTACCGATAATACCAGTGTTAGGACCAATAATACTACTGTTCGTACCGATAATACCACTGTTAGTAGCAATAATACCACTTTTAGTACTGATAATACCACTTTTAGGGCTGATAATACCACTGTTCGTACCGATAATACCACTGTTAGTAGCAATAATACCACTTTTAGTACTGATAATACCACTTTTAGGGCTGATAATACCACTGTTAGAACCGATAATACCACTGTTAGGAGCAATTGTACAATTGTTAGGACCAATAATACCATGGTTAGTACCGATAATACCACAGTTAGGGCCGATAATACCACTGTTAGGGCCGAAAATACCACTGTTAGGACCAATAATACCACTGTTAGTACCGATAATACCACTGTTAGTAGCAATAATACCACTTTTAGTACTGATAATACCACTGTTAGGGCTGATTACACCAATGTTAGTACCGATAATACCACAGTTAGTACCGATAATACCACTGTTAGGGCTGATAACACCACTGTTCCCACCAATAATACCACTGTTAGGACCAATAATACCACTGTTAGGGCCGATAATACCACTGTTAGTAGCAATAATACCACTGTTAGGGCCGATAATACCACTCTTAGTACCGATAATACAACTGTTAGGTCCAGTAATACCACTTTTAGTCCCAATAATACTATTGTTAGTACCGATAATACCACTGTTAGTACCAATCATACCACTGTTACGACCAATAATACCACTGTTAGTACCGATAATACCAGTGTTTATACCAATAATCCCACTGTTAGTACCGATAATACCACTGTTACGGCCAATAACCCCACTGTTAGTACCGATAATACTAGTGTTAGTATCAATAATGCCACTTTTAGTACCGATAATACCACTGTTAGGACCAATAATACCACTGTTAGGGCCGATAGTACCACTGTTAGTACAAATAATACCACTGTTAGTACCGAGAATACCACTGTTAGTACCGATAATACCACTGTTAGTACCAATAATATCACTGTTAGGGCCGATATTACCACTGTTAGTACCGATAATACAACTGTTAGTACCGATAATACCACTGTTAGGGCCGATAATACCACTGTTAGGGCCGATAATACCACTGTTAGGGCCAATAATACCACTGTTAGGGCCGATAATACCACTGTTAGTACCGATAATACCACTGTTAGGGCCGATAATACCACTGTTAGGGCCGATAATACCACTGTTAGGACTAATAATACCACTGTTAGGGCCGATAATACCACTGTTAGGGCCGATAATACCACTGTTAGGATCAATTGTACAATTGTTAGTACCGATAATACCACTGTTAGGGCCGATAATACCACTGTTAGTACCAATCATACCACTGTTACGACCAATAATACCACTGTTAGTACCGATAATACCACTGTTAGGGCCGATAATACCACTGTTAGGGCTGATAACACCAATGTTAGTACCAATAATACCATGTTTAGTACCAATAATATACTGTTAGTACCGATAATACCACTGTTAGTGCCAATAATACCACTGTTAGTAACGATCATACCACTGTTTGTACCAATTATCGCACTGTTAGTACCGATAATACCACTGTTAGTACCGATCATACCACTGTTTGTACCAATAATCCCACTGTTAGTACCGATAATGCCACTGTTAGTACCAATAATACCACTTTTAGTACCGATAATACCACCGTTAGGACTAATAAACCACTGTTAGTACTGATAATGCCACTGTTAGTAGCAATATTACTACTTTTAGTAGCAATATTACTACTTTTAGTACCGATAATACCACTGTTAGTACCGATAATACCACTGTTAGGGCCGATAGTACCACGGTTAGGACCAATAATACCTCTGTTAGGGCCATAAATACCACTGTTAGGGCCGATAATACCACTGTTATGACCAATAATACCACTTTTAGTACCAATAATACTACTGTTAGTACAGATAATACCACTCTTAGGGCCAGTAATACCACTGTTAGTACCAATCATACCACTGCTTGTACCAATAATCCCACTGTTAGTACCGATAATACAACTGTTAGTACCGATAATACCACTGTCAGTACCGATAATACCAGTGTTAGTATCAATAATGCCACTTTTAGTACAAATAATACCACTGTTAGTACCGAGAATACCACTGTTAGGACCGATAATACCACTGTTATTACCAATAATACCACTGTTAGGGCCGATATTACCACTTTTAGTACCGATAATACATCTGTATTTACCGATAATACCTCTGTTAGGGCCGATAATACCACTGTTAGTACCAATCATACCACTGTTACGACCAATAATACCACTGTTAGTACCGATAATACCACTGTTAGTACCGATAATACCACTGTTAGGACTAATAATACCACTGTTAGGGCCGATAATACCACTGTTAGTACCAATAATACCACTGTTAGGGCCGATAATACCACTCTTAGTACCGATAATACAACTGTTAGGTCCAGTAATACCACTTTTAGTACCAATAATACTACTGTTAGTACCGATAATACCATTGTTAGTGCCAATAATACCACTGTTAGAAACGATCATATCACTGTTACGACCAATAATACCACTGTTAGTACCGATTATACCACTGTTAGGGCCAATAATACCGCTGTTAGTAGCAATAATCCCACTGTTAGTACCGATAATACCACTGTTAGGACTAATAATACCACTGTTAGGGCCGATAATACCACTGTTAGTACCAATAATACCACTGTTAGGGCCGATAATACCACTCTTAGTACCGATAATACAACTGTTAGGTCCAGTAATACCACTTTTAGTACCAATAATACTACTGTTAGTACCGATAATACCATTGTTAGTGCCAATAATACCACTGTTAGAAACGATCATACCACTGTTACGACCAATAATACCACTGTTAGTACCGATTATACCACTGTTAGGGCCAATAATACCGCTGTTAGTAGCAATAATCCCACTGTTAGTACCGATAATACCAGTGTTAGGACCAATAATACCACTGTTAATACCGATAATACCACTGTTACGGCCAATAATACCACTGTTAGAACCGATCATACCACTGTTTGTACCAATAATCCCACTGTTAGTACCGATAATACCACTGTTTGGGCCAATAATACCAATGTTAGGACCGATAATACCACTGTTAGTACCAATAACCCAAATGTTAGTACCGATAATACCACTGTTAGGACCGATAATACCGCTGTTAGTAGCAATAATCCCACTGTTAGTACCGATAATACCAGTGTTAGGACCAATAATACTACTGTTCGTACCGATAATACCACTGTTAGTAGCAATAATACCACTTTTAGTACTGATAATACCACTTTTAGGGCTGATAATACCACTGTTCGTACCGATAATACCACTGTTAGTAGCAATAATACCACTTTTAGAACTGATAATACCACTTTTAGGGCTGATAATACCACTGTTAGAACCGATAATACCACTGTTAGGAGCAATTGTACAATTGTTAGGACCAATAATACCATGGTTAGTACCGATAATACCACAGTTAGGGCCGATAATACCACTGTTAGGGCCGAAAATACCACTGTTAGGACCAATAATACCACTGTTAGTACCGATAATACCACTGTTAGTAGCAATAATACCACTTTTAGTACTGATAATACCACTGTTAGGGCTGATTACACCAATGTTAGTACCGATAATACCACAGTTAGTACCGATAGTACCACTGTTAGGGCTGATAACACCACTGTTCCCACCAATAATACCACTGTTAGGACCAATAATACCACTGTTAGGGCCAATAATACCACTCTTAGTACCAATCATACCACTTTTAGGGCCGATAATACCACTGTTAGTACCGATAATACCACTGTTAGTCGCAATAATACCACTGTTAGTACCGATAATACCACTGTTAGTGCCGATAATACCACTGTTAGGGCCGATAATACCACTCTTAGTACCGATAATACAACTGTTAGGTCCAGTAATACCACTTTTAGTCCCAATAATACTACTGTTAGTACCGATAATATCACTGTTAGGTCCAATAATACCACTGTTAGTAGCAATAATACTATTTTTAGTACCGATAATACCACTGTTAGTAGCGATAATATCATGTTAGGGCTGATAATACTACTGTTAGTACCAATCATACCACTGTTACGACCAATAATACCACTGTTAGTACCGATAATACCACTGTTAGGGCTGATAACACCACTGTTAGTACCAATAATACCACTGTTAGTACCGATAATACCACTATTAGTACTGATAATAACACTGTTAGGGCCGATAATACCACTGGTAGTACTGATAATATCAATGTTAGTACCAATAATACCACTGTTAGGACCAATAATACCACTGTTAGTACTGATAATATCAATGTTAGTGCAAATAATACCACTGTTAGGACCAATAATACCACTGTTAGTACCGATAATACCACTGTTAGGGCTGATAATACCAATGTTCGGGCCAATAATACCACTGTTAGTACTGATAATACCAATGTTAGTACCAATAATATGACTGTTAGGGCCAATAATACCACTCTTAAGGCTGATAATACTACTGTTAGGACCAATAATACCACTGTTAGGGCCGATAATACCACTGTTAGGGCCGATAATACCACTGTTAGTACCAATAATACCACTTTTATAACCAATAATACCACTGTTAAGGCCGATAATAAAACTGTTAATACCGATAATGCCATTGTTAGGGCCAGTAATACCACTTTTAGTACCAATAATACTACTGTTAGTACCGATAATACCACTGTTAGTACCGATCATATCACTGGTTGTACCAATAGTCCCACTGTTAGGACCGATAATACCGCTTTTAGTACCGATAATACCACTGTTAGGACCAATAATACCACTGTTAGTAGCAATAATACTACTTTTAGTACTGATAATACCACTGTTAGTAGCGATAATACCACTGTTAGGGCTGATAATACCACTGTTAGTAGCAATCATACCACTGTTAGTACCGATAATACCACTGTTAGGGCCAATAATACCACTGTTAGGGCCGATAATACCAATGTTAGTACTGATAATATTAATGTTAGTACCAATAATACCACTGTTAGTACCAATAATACCACTGTTAGTACCAATCATACCACTGTTAGTACCGATAATACACTGTTAGGGCCGATAATACCACCGTTAGTACTGATAATACCAATGTTAGTACCAATAATACGAATGTTAGGACCAATAAACATTGGTTAGGGCTGATAATACCACTGTTAGGGCCAATAATACCACTGTTAGGACTGATAATACCAATGTTAGTACCAATAATACGACTGTTAGGACCAATAATACCACTGATAGTACCGATAACACCACTGTTAGGGCCAATAATACCACTGTTAAGGCTGATAATACTACTGTTAGGACCAATAATACCACTGTTAGTAGCAATAATACTACTTTTAGTACCGATAATACGACTGTTAGTACCGATAATACGACTGTTAGGGCCGATGATACCATTGTTAGTACCGATAATACCACTGTTAGTACTGATAATACCACTGTTAGGGCTGATAACACCACTGTTAGTACCAATAATACCACTGTTAGTACCAATAATACCACTGTTAAAACCAATAATACCACTATTAGGGCCAATAATACCACTGTTAGAACCAATAATACCACTGTTAGTACCAATAATATCATTGGTTAGGGCTGATAATACTACTTTTAGTACCAATAATACGACTGTTAGTACCGATAATACCACTATTAGTGCCAATAATACCACTGTTAGTACCGATCATACCACTGTTTGTACCAATAATCCCACTGTTAGTACCGATAATACCACTGTTAGTAGCAATTTTACCACTTTTAGTACCGATAATACCACTGTTAGACCCATAATACCACTGTTAGTACCGATAATACCACTGTTAGTATCAATAATACTACTTTTAATACCGATAGTACCACTTTTAGTACCGATATTACCACTGTTAGGGCTGATAATACCACTGTTAGTACCAATAATCCCACTGTTAGTACCAATAATACCACTTTTAGTACCAATAATACCACTGTTAGGGCCGATAGTACCACTGTTAGTACCGATAATACCACTGTTAGGGCCAATAATACCACTGTTAGTACCAATAACACCACTGTTAGTACCGATAATATCACTGTTAGGGCCAGTAATACCACTGTTAGTACCAATAACACCACTGTTAGTACCGATAATATCACTGTTAGGGCCAGTAATACCACTGTTAGTACCGATCATACCACTGTTAGTACCAATAATCCCACTGTTAGTACCAATAATCCCACTGTTAGTACCGGTAATACCACTGTTAGGGCCGATAATACCACTGTTCGGGCCAAAAGTACCACTGTTAGGGCCGATAATACCAGTGTTCGGGCCAATAATACCACTTTTAGTACCGATAATACCACTGTTAGTACTGATAATACCACAAGGCTAACTTCACTCGGGCAGCCATTTTTGAATTGAAAAATGTTGAGCCAATCAAGGAGAATGTTTCTCAACCAATTTCATCACATTAGGCTTTGGCCCACCCCTTTTACTACAATCTGTGGTAATTGAACCAGCTGCTTCTCATAAGAGACGGTAACTGAACTTGTCCCCTTAATCTGTAAAGGGTCCCCATATATAGGTTCTCAGTCTATCAAACTAAAGGTTTGGAGTCCAGAGCAAATTTTGTTCAAGATTGGTTCTGCGATCACTGAAACATATACACCAACATTAGAACTGGGCAACCATTTAATCAGATGTTTATTTTGATTGATTCTGATTTGGATGTTGCTAAGCAAGCAATTAAAGTGTTCCTAATCAGCTGTAGGTGGACTTTACAGGGTGTGCATTGTCCTGGATACCAGCCCTATGAGTTCTAATATTCAATTTATGTCAAGTGAGACTGCTTTGCTGTCTCAAATCCGCATACTGGCAGCAAATTTTAACTAACTGGCCAGGGCTTGTTTTTATTTTGGGGTTTTGCTATGGGCTGACTTCGTATTCCTTTGTTCAGGATATGTCCTAAGTGAGGCTGTGCTATTTCCTTCAACTAAGTTGAGCTCCCCAAGCTCAGTCAGACTGGCAAAGGTGTACACTTCCATCGGCGGACCCTGTAACACATATGCTCCACTTGCTGCATTTTCCAATAATGAATCCCATTGCAGTGCCTGTTTGAATTCCAGTTGGTCTTCAGCTACTAGGTGCTTTTACATGGTTACGTCATTAATCCCACATACCAAATGGTCTCTCAACATCTCATTCAGGGTTAAACCAAAGTCACATGCCTCTCTCGTCCTCCTAAACTTGTCAAAAATCTTGCATATCAATTCCCCGGGATTCAAATTGCTACGTAAAACCAACAGCGGTCTCAGAATTAGAGGAAGGTTGGGATCATAATATTCCTTAACTAATCCATCAACCTTTGAAAGATTTTAGTTTTGGTGCCTCAGGGAAGGTAAGGCCACTAATAATTGAAAAAGCCATGAGTCTGCACGCTGTTAGGAGTACTTATTGCTTTTTATCTGCCCCCAAAGTCATTCGTCTGGAAAAAATAAAGCATTCTTTCCACATACTGGACCCAGTCTTTGGCAGCAGTAGTGAATGAGTCAAGCTTCCCAAATAGCAGCATCATGCCAGAAATGCTTTCCCCAACTCAAAGACAACTCTTGCAAGTGAATTTGTTTAGGTCCATGATTCTTTTCCTCATCACCCACTGAAATAACTCTGCAGAGGCTGGTATCCTGTCACCAAATCACCCTTTATTTACTTGTGGAGAATCTTTTACATCACATGGATAGCAGTGAGTTGAGGGGTGTGTCGGTTAAGTTATTATATTTTACTTTAGGATTAAACCTCGGCATAGCATCATGGGTCAAAGGGCCTGTTCTGTGCTGTACTTTTCTATGTTCTATGTTCTATTACAATCACTATAGTCATCAAGTGACCTTGCCAGTGTAATGTCAAAGGTCACTAGGTTACTCTCCCAGTGTAAAGAGGAGAAAGTGAGGACTGCAGATGCTGGAGATCAGAGCTGAAAATGTGTTGCTGGAAAAGCACAGCAGGTCAGGCAGCATCCAAGGAACAGGAGAATCGACGTTTCGGGCATGAGCCCTTCCTCAGGAATGATTCCTGAGGAAGGGCTCATGCCTGAAACGTCGATTCTCCTGTTCCTTGGATGCTGCCTGACCGGCTGTGCTTTTCCAGCAACACATTTTCAGCTCCCAGTGTAAAGTCAAAGGTCATCATAATACCCTGCCAGTCTCGTGTTGAAGGCTATCATGTTACATTGCCAGTGTATAGTTAAAGGTCATGGGATTGCAATGCTAGTGTGGTATTAAAGGTCATGGGGTTGCACTGCTAGTGTGGTATTAAAGGTCATGGGGTTGCACTGCCAATGTAGTGTTAAAGGTCATGGGGTTACTCTCCCAGTGCACAGAAAAATGCCTGGATGATTACAGCCCATAGTCATAATGGGGTCAGCCACAAACCGAATGTCATGGTAAATCTTGAGCACTTGGTTCATATGAACAGGCAATTTAAGAGCAGGGTTAGGCCACTCTGCCCATCAAACCTGCTCTATTACGCAAAATGATTATGGCTGCTCTAAACGTAACCTCAAGTCCTTGCATTCTTGCATACCCTTGGATGACCTTTCATACCCTCTTAATTAGCAAACATACACCTACCGCTTCCTTAAAAATATTCAAGGACTCTGTTTTCACTGACTTTACAGGAAAAGAGTTCAAAAGACTTTCAACTATCTGAGTGAATTTTTAAAAATCTCTTTTAAATGGGCATCCCCTTACTTTGAAGTATGACCCCAATTCCAAAATTTTCCATAAGAGGTTACATCCTTTCCACTTCTACACAGGAAGTCTACACCTGAACCAGATTATGAATGATCTATGCCTGAACCAGAATGGAATTAATGTCCTTGGGGTAGTTTTTGCTACTGCTGTTGCTACTAATGTGGTAGTGGGCTAGGAACCAGAAGAGAAAACAAGTAGACAGTGAGGTGGAAACTAGAGACTGTACGGATCATGTAGTAAGCATTACCAAAGGGAAGAGTAGGCAGAGAGCAGATAAAGGCAAAGGAACTGGTGGTCTGAAGTGCATATGCTTTAATGTTTGTGGGTAAGGCAGACGAACTTAGGGCTTGGATTGGTGCCAAGGAGTATGATGTTATTGTGATCACAGAGACTTGGTTGAAAGAAGTGCATGATTGGCAACTAAATGTTCCAGGATATAGATGCTTCAGACAGGACAGGGAGGGAAGTGAAAGGCGGGGAAGGAGTCGCATTGCTGGTCAGGGATGATAGCATGGCTGTGCTAAAGGAGGACACTATGGAAGGCTTGGGCAGTAAGGCATTATGGGTAGATCTGAGAAATAAGAAGGATGCAGTTACATTGTTGGGGCTACAGGCCTCCCAACAGTGAGCATGAGGTAGAAGAACAAATAGGGAAACAGCTTATGGAAAGACGCAGAGACAACAGGGTGGTGGTGATGGGCAATTTTAATTTTCCCAACATTGACTGGGATACACTTAGTGTCAGAGGTCTGGATGGGGTAGAATTTGTAAGGAGCATCCAGGAGAGTTTTCTAGAGCAGTACGTCGATAGTCTGACGAGGGAAGGGGCCATATTGGACCTGGTATTGGGGAATGAGCCAGACCAGGTGGTAGAAGTTCAGTGGGGGATTTCTTTGGGAATAGTGACCACAATACTGTAAGTTTTAGAATACTCGTAGACAAAGATGAGATTGGTCCTAAGGGAAGAGTAATAAACTGGGCCAAGGCCAATTATATCAAAATTCGGCAGGAGCTGGGAAATGTGGATTGAGGCAGCTATTTGAAGGGAAGTTCACATTTGATGTGTGGGAGACTTTCAAAGATAGATTGAAGATAGTGCAGGATAGGCATGTCCCTTTGAAAACAAGGGATAGGAAAGGCAAGATTTGTGAACCGTGGATGACAGGAGAAATCATGCAACTAGCCAAGGGGAAAAGGGAAGCGTACATAAGGTCCAGGCAGGTAAGAACAGAATGGGCCTTGGAGGAATATCAGGAGAGTAGGACCAATCTTAAACGAGGAATCGAGCGAGCTAAAAGGGTCATGAAATAACTTTAGAAAGCAGAATTAAGGAGAATCCCAAGGCCTTTTTTCATATATAAGAAGCAAGAGGGTAACTAGAGAAAGGGTTGGTCCACTAAAGGATAAGGAAGGAAGGTTGGGTATCGAACCTGAGAAAATGGGTAAGATTCTCAGGAATTATTTTGCATCAGTATTCACTGAGGAGAGGGATATGTTGAATGTTGAGATGAGAGATAGATGTTTGTTTACTCTGTATCATGTTGACAAAAGGAGGGAAGATGTATTGTGTAGGCTAAAGGATATTAAGGTGGATAAATCCTCAGGACCAGATGGGATCTATCCCAGGTTACTGAGGGAGGCGAGAGAGGGAATAGCTGGGGCCCTGACAGATATCTTTGTAGCATCCTTAAACACAGGTGAAGTGCCAGAGGACTGGAGAGTCGCTAATGTTGTCCCCCTGTACAAAAAGGGTAGTAGGGATATTCCAGGTAACTACAGACCAGTGAGCCTGATGTCAGTGGTGGTAAGGTTGCTGGAGAAGGTACTAAGGGATAGAATCTATTTATATTTGGAAATGAATGGGCTTATCTGTGATAGGCAACATGGTTTTGTGTTGGGTAGATCATGCCTTACCAACTTAGTAGAGTTCTTTGAGGAAGTGATCAAGTTGTTTGATGAAGGAAGGGCTGTTGATGTCATATACATGGACTTTAGTGAGGCATTTAATAAGGTTCCCCATTGAAGACTAATGGAGAAAGTGAAGCTACGTGGTGTGCAGGGTGTTCTAGCTAGGTGGATAAAGAACTGGTTGAGCAACAGGAGACAGAGAGTAGTAGTTGAAGGGAGTTTCTCAAAATGGAGATAGGTGACCAGTGGTATTCCACAGGGGTCAGTGTTTGTGATATACATAAATGATCTAGAGGAGGGCATTGGTGATATGATCAGTAAGTGTGCAGATGATATGAAGATTAGTGGAGTAGCAGAAATCATAAGGGACTGTCAGAGAATACAGGAGAATATAGATAGACTGGAGAGTTGGGCGAAGAAATGGCAGGTGGAGTTCAATCTGGGCAAATGTGAGGTGATACATTTTGGAAGGTCTAATTCTAGGGCAAACTATAAAGGAAACAGAAGAGCCTTAGCAAAAGTTGATGGGCAGAGAGAATTGGGAGTTCAGGTCCATTGTACCCTGAAGGTTGCTGCACAGGTGGATAGAGTGGTCAAGAAGGCATATGGTATGCTTGCCATCATTGGACGGATTGTTGAGTGTAAGAGCTGGCACATCATGTTAAAATTATACAAGACTTTAGTTTGGCTGCATTTAGAATACTGTGTACAGTTCTGGTTACATGACCAAAAGGATGTGGATGCTTTGGAGAGGGTGCAGAGAAGGTTTATGAGGATGTTACCTGATATGGAAGGTGCTAGCTATGAATAGAGGTTAAGTATATTAGGAATTTTTCATTAGAAAAAGGGGAGACCTGACCGAGGCATACAAAATCATGAAGGATATAGACAAGGTGGTTAGAGATAAGCTTTTACCCAGGGTAAGGGATTCAATAATGAGAGGTTATGTATTCAAGGTGAGAGGTGAAAAGTACTTTACACAGAGGAGGGTAGGTGCCTGGAATGCATTGCCAGCAGAGGTAGTAGAGGCAGACATGGTAGCTTCATTTAAGGTGCATCTGGACAGTTGAATGAGTAGGTGGGGAGCAGAGGGACACAGATGCTTAGGAATTTGGCGTCAGGTTTAGACTGTGGATTTGGATCAGCACAGACTTGGAGGGCCGAACGGCCTGTTCCTGGGCTGTAAATTTTGTTCTTTGTAAGTCCTCTCAGGATAATAGACTTTAGGCAATAGACAATAGGTGCAAGAGTAGGCCATTCTGCCCTTCGAGCCAGCACCACCATTCAATATGATCATGGCTGATCATCCTCAATCAGTATCCGGTTCCTGCCTTATCCCCATAACCCTTGATTCCACTATCCTTAAGAGCTCTATCCAACTCTTTCTTGAAAGTATCCAGACACTGGGCCTCCACTGCCTTCTGGGGCAGAGCATTCCACACACCTACCACTCTCTGGGTGAAGAAGTTTCTCCTCATCTCTGTCCTAAATGGTCTATCCTGTATTTTAAGCTGTGTCCTCTGGTTCTGGACTCACCCATCAGCGGAAACATGCTTCCTGCCTCCAGCGTGTCCAATCTTTTAATAATCTTATACATCTCAATCAGATCCCCTCTCAGTCTTCTAAACTCAAGCATATACAAGCCCAGTCACTCCAATCTTTCAGCGTAAGATAGTCCCGCGATTCCAGGAATTGACCTTGTGAATCTACGCTGCACTCCCTCAATAGCCAGAATGTCTTTCCTCAAATTTGGAGACCAAAACTGCGTACAATATTCCAGGTGTGGTCTCACCAGGGCCCTGTACAGCTGCAGAAGGACCTCTTTGCTTCTATACTCAATTCCTCTTGTTATGAAGGCCAGCATGCTATTAGCCTTCTTCACTGCCTGCTGTACCTGCATGCTTACCTTCATTGACTGATGTACAAGAACCTTCCTGAAGAAGGGCTCATGCCTGAAACGTCGATTCTCCTGCTCCTTGGATGATGCCTGACCTGCTGCGCTTTTCCAGCAACACATTTTCAGCTCTGATGTACAAGGACACCTAGATCTTGTTGTACTGCCCCTTTACTTAACTTGACTCCATTTAGGTAGTAATCTGCCTTCCTGTTCTTGTCACCAAAGTGGATAACCACACATTTATCCACATTAAACTGCATTTACCATGCAAATCCGTCCACTCACCTAACCTATCCAGGTCACCCTGTATTCTCCTAACATCCTCCTAACATTTTACGCTGCCACCCAGCATTGTGTCTTCATCAAATTTGCTAATATTACTTTTAATACCTTCATCTATATCATTAGTGTACATTGTAAAAAACTGCGGTCCCAGCACTGATCCCTGCGGCACACCACTGGTCACTACCTGCCATTTTGAAAGGGAGCCGTTTATCACTACTCTTTGTTTCCTGTCAGCCAACCAATTTTCAATCCATGTCAGTATTTTGCCCCTAATACCATGTGCCCTAAGTTTGCTCACTAACCTCCTATGTGGGACTTTATCAAAGGCTTTCTGAAAGCCCAGGTATACTACATCCACTGGATCTCCCTTGTCCATCTTCAGAGTTACATCCTCAAAAAATTCCTGAAGATTAGTCAAGCATGATTTCCCCTTCATAAATCCATGCTGACTCTGACCTATCCTGTTACTGCTATCCAGATGTGTCATAATTTCGTCCTTTATAATAGACTCCAGCATTTTTCCCACCACTGAGGTCAGACTAACTGGTCTATAATTCTCTGTTTTCTCTCTCCCTCCTTTCTTAAAAAGTGGGACAACATTAGCCACCCTCCAATCCGCAGGAACTGATCCTGAATGTATAGAACATTGGAAAATTATCACCAACGCATCCACGATTTCTAGAGCCACCTCCTTCAGTACCCTGGGATGTAGACCATCAGGTCCCAGGGAATTATCAGTCTTTAGACCTAACAGTCTCTCCAACACCATTTCCTGCCTAATATAAATTCCCTTCAGTTAAGGTCCTTCAGCCACTATTACATCTGGGAGATTGCTTGTGTCTTCCCCAGTGAAGACAGATCCAAAGTACCTATTCAACTCTTCTGCCACTTCTTTGTTCCCCGAATAAATTCACCTGTTTCTGTCTTCAAAGGCCCAATTTTAGTCTTAAATTTTTTTTTTTTCTTTTCACATACCTAAAAAAGCCTTTGCTATCCTCCTTTATATTTTTGGCCAGTTTACCTTCGTTTACCTTATTTTTTCTTAGCGTATTTCCTTCTTAGTAATCCTCTGTTGTTCTTTAAAAGCTTCCCAGTCCTCTGATTCCCCACTCACCTTTGCTATGTTATACTTTTTCCCTTTTGTCTTTATATGGTCCTTAACTTCCCTCGTCAGCCATGGCCACCCATGCCTCCCCTTAGGATCTTTCTTCCTTTTTGGAATGAACTGATCCTGCATTTTCTGCATTATATCCAGAAACACCTGCCATTGTTGCTCCACTGCCATCCCTGCTAAGGTATTGCACCATTGAACTTTGGCCAGGTCCTCCCTCATAGCTCCATAGTTCCCTTTATTCAACTGAAATATTGTCACTTCTGATTCTACCCTCTCCTTTCAAACTACAGATTAAAGCTTATTGTTTTGTGGTCACTACACAAACAGAAATTGTTGGTGAAACTCAGACCATCTCAGGAAAAAGATCCAGTGACACTTCATCAGAACTGACAGCAACTAGAAAAAACTCTGCTGAATTACTTTTTAGCACATGTGTGGGGGGAGAGGTAAGCAGATCGGTGGAGATGGAGCTCAGAGAGACAGATGGAGAAATAAAACATGTAGGTAAATGAAGGCATTATAGGTGCTAGGCCAGGATAGAAGAGAAGCTGAAGCAATGATAATGAAAGCTAAGGGTAGCAGAGAATGGGTAGTTGGTGCTGAGATAATAGGCCTGAGATTAGGTGATTGTGCTAAAAACAACCCATGTCATAACAAATAAACATTGAAAGAACTGCAAAGGTCTTTTTAATATTCCTTGGGATGTGGACATCACTGGTTGGTCACCATTTATTGCCCGTCCCAAATTGTCTTTGAACTGAATGGCTTATTAGGCTATGTCAGAGGGCAGGAAAAGCAGAACAGGTCAGGCTGCATCTGAGGAGCAAGAAAATTGATGTTTTGGGCAAGGCTTTGGATGCAACCTGACCTGCTGAGCTTTTCCAGCACCACTCCAATCTTGACTCTAATTTCCAGCATCTGCAGTCCTCACTTTTGCCTATTTCAGAGAGCAGCCACATTGTTGTGGGTCTGGAATCATATGTAGGTCAGACCAGTTAAGGATGACAGATTTCCTTCCCCAAAGCACATTGATAAACCAGATGGATTTTTCCAACAATGGTTTAATGGTCATTCACAGATTCTTATTTCCCAATTATTGTTGAATTCAAATTCTGCCATCTTCCCTGGTGGGATTTGAACCCAGGTGCCCAGAACACTAGCTAAGTTTCTGGATTAGTAGTCTAGTGATAATATCGCTAGGCAATCACCTCCCCCCGTTGCCTCTTGGAAACAAAAATAGAAATTGCTTGAAAAGCTCAGCAAGTCTTGTAGCATCTGTGAAGGGAAATTAGAATTAATCTTTCAGTTTGAGGTAACCTTTCCTCGGAACATTTCTTCTTAAATAAGATCATCTTTACTGTAAATCCTGATCCTTTCAGAAACTTGGCACACTTCAATTCCATGACACACCCACATTTTTCATCTGATTACTCATAAACTCACTTACATTTCCTACACTACAGTAGGAATGGAGACACAGAGTGAGGCTCTCCCTGCAGCCTCCTCACTCACTACTCCCTTCCCCACCCACCAGCCATCCATCTGTCCAGCTACCTATCACCTTGCTGAGGTCACTGGAAGACCCAGTGTTGGAGAGGAAGCCCATTAGCCAGGAAAGCAGCTGACCCTGCCTCGCTGTGTAGGCCTCAGGTGAAGGGGTGAGGCAGGCCCCTCCTCCCAAAATGCAGTTCTCATCTCAGGGCCATCTGAGTTTAGTGCAATTCCCACACTCACCACATTCTCGACTCTACTCACTCCTTGTGTCCCCCAGTCACAGCAGTGAGTGTCCTGTTTGGCTCAGCCCAGGAAAAGGGCAAAGATCAAAGGTGACAGGTTCACTGGGCCCACACACTCTGCCTTGCACCAATTACAATCTGGGAGCTGCTCCCTTCCTCCCCGCCACCTTCCCCCCTCCCAAACAGGAAGGTCTGTGGTGTCAGCAAATAAAATGACACTGCTTCCAGAACATTCCTGAATACCAGCTGAAAAATGTACTTGTCCACTGTATCTGTCTAGGTATGGCTTCACCACCACCTTTTCGAACTGAGCATCACCTTCCTACTCTTGCATTCAGTTTCCCTCACAATAAATTATTACATTCTATGATCTTTCTCGATTACTCACTGTGCGTACATACTAACCTGTTATTCATAAACTGGGACACCCAGATCCCTCTGCATCTCAGAGGTCTGCAACCTCTCACCGTTTAGATAATATGCTTCTTTTTTACTCCTCTGTCAAATGGATAATTTCACACTTGCCCGTATTGTACTCCATTTGCCAGATGTTCACCTACTACTGAACCCATCTTTATCAGGTTGTAGGTTTCTTAGATCATCACAACTCATCTTCCAACCTCCCTCGTGTCATTCATTGAATAAAGTATGAAGGGAGATGTTTGTAAGTAGAATAAGTATTGTTAGGTGCTTTAGGATGCTAGAAAAAAAAACCAAAATGATGATATTCATTTGCTGAGATTGATTAGATCTGAATGATTTAGGAAAGATACTTACTACAGAACTGAAGCACAAAATCTTTGTGTTTGATACTGATGTGGTTCCTGGCCTGGCATCTGTAAGTGCCAACATCACTTTCCTGCAAGTTCAGCAGAGTCAAGGAGCGATTGTTCTTGGACAGACGATAGTTTTTACCATCAGACAGAGATTGCTCACATTTGTACCAGCTGTAATGAACCAGGTTCCCCTCCAGGATGGAGCATTGCAGAGTGACATTGTCTCCCACCTGAGGAACCTTAGGAAAGATCTCAATGTGTGGAATAGAGACAGCAACTGTGGATATGAAGACACAATATTTTATCCAGAGTCTAAGGAGCAGAATATTCCAAACTACTTAAACCTGATAAACACTAGCTCCACTACTGAAGCCACCCAATAGGAACTAAGGGATTTGAGATTATTAGCTTTACTGACTTTCATCCCAATCAGTGAGAGTTACCTCCTTCGAGCAGATGGTTTGGAAGGAGCTGTTTTTGTAACTGAGAGTTACCTGATTCTGCAGGATTTTTGATGGGGAAGTGAGATTATAATTATTGCCAAATCTTTTTGGTCTGACAGTTAATTTTTATAGCTAAATAATTCCAAAAGCAGGGAGAACTAATTTCAATCTAAACACCGATGAAACTAGCCTGACTCAAAAGCTCCATAGAACTTAATTCAATGAATTTTGACTTCACTAGAAATCAGGTCCCATAATGGAGCCATAAAGGGACTGATAGGAGATGTCCAATGAAACCTAAAACTGTGACAAGAAAATAACAAGAATTATGTTCCTAAACCAACCATCAATAAGCTATGGGCAGGCTGAAGTGCCTGAGGGACTGTACGATGAGCAGGAGTGGTCAGTAATTGTTCAGTTGGATTGGAATGGGAGTGACAGGGGAACAATGACTGATGGTGATCTGTGAGGAAGCTCACATTCAGGGCTTCTGGTCAGAGTTTGAGTAAAATGTCTGAATGTCATCTCAAGAAATTTGAAGAGTTATTGGCTGCTGAGCATCTGCTGTTGGGCGTACTGTTACAAGTCTAGTGGTTTTGAAAACAGGAATTTCTAAAAGAGCACTGGGAGAATTTATAGACAGAGGGAGGCAGCAGATTTGTGAGTAAGGGTAATCTCCAGCCTATGGTAAATAGTACAAAAGTTACTTTTAAAGTCAGTTAAAATAAATGAATGTAATGAAAGATAAAATAAGTGAAGTAACTTCGATATTTAAGTTTAAATTTAAGGCATGACCAAGTGGAATGCACATCTTGTAACGTGTGCAAATTTATGTATGCTTTTCCTGAGCCATGTGCAGCTATGTTCATGAACTTTGGATTTTAGAGCTTGAAATTTTCAGCTATGCTCTCCATAGCATTAGGATGGGTCTTGGGAATACTTGTCCAGTACATTCCCACTACCTAATTCTCCTCAGGGAAGTGCAAGATTTTCAAGACCTTTAACAACATTTCTCAGTTTTCATTAATATTCCAATTCTATACCAATGACTGTTTAATCCAGATCCCATTTCAGGTGCTTTTTTCCTCCTCACAACTCACTTTCCTCTCAATCTTAAAACTGTCAGCAAATTTGCCAACAATACAGTCAGTCCCTTTGTCTAAGTGTTTGATAAGACAGGGTAGGACTTACAAAATTAATGGTAGACACCTGGGGAGTGTTAAAATCAACAAGGTAAAAACAATGACTGCAGATGCTGAAAACCAAATACTGGATTAGTGGTGCTGGAAGAGCACAGCAGGTCAGGCAGCATCCAATGAGCAGCAAGTGTGTTGTCAAACTGAAACCTAGAGGTTCAGGTTCATCGTTTCTTGGAAGTGGCATCACAGGCAGAGAGGGTGGCGAAGAAAGCATTTGGTATATTTGCCTTCATTGGTCAGAGCATTGAGTATAGGGGCTGGGACATCATATTTTGGCTGTAGGGGACATTAGTGGGGCCACTTTTGGAAGGCCGCTGTCCTTCCTTACCATTGCTACAGAAGTTACCATTGTCAAGGAGGGTCTGCCTACTGAGTCAGTATGGATGGAAATTAGGAACAGTAAGGGAGCAGTCACCTTGTTAGGGGTTTACTACAGGCCCCCCAATAGCAGCAGGGAGATTGAAGAAAGTATAGGTCGGCAGATTTTGGAAAAGTGTGAATGTAGTAGGGTTGCTGTAATGGGTGACTTTAACTTTCCCAATATTGATTGGAACCCCTCCTTCGAGCAGATGGTTTGGAAGGAGCTGTTTATGTAAGGTGTGTTCAGGAGGGTTTCCTAACTCAGTACGTTGTCAGGCCGACGAGTGGAGAGGCCATTTTGGATTTGGTGCTTGGCAATGAGCCGGGGCAGGTATCAGATCTTGTGGTGGGAGAGCATTTTGGTGATAATTACCACAACTGCCTCACATTCTACATATGCTAAGATGAAGAGAAGCAGTAGCATGAAGAAGAGAAGCAGGCACAATGGGAGGATATTTAATTGGGGAAAAGGAAACTATGATGATATCAGACGTGAGTTGGGAAACATGGACTGGGAGCAATTGTTCCATGGTAAAGGCACTATAGCCATGTGGAGACTGTTTAAGGATCAGTTGTTGCGAGTGATGCATAAATGTGTTCCTCTGAGACAGGCAAGAAGTGGTAAGATAAAGGAACCTTGGATGACGAGAGCAGTGGAGCTTCTTGTCAAAAGAAAGAAGGCAGCTTACATAAGGTGGAGGAAGCTAGGGTCAAGCTCAGCTCTAGAGGATTACAGGCAGGCAAGGAAGAAGCTCAAAAATGGTTTGAGGAGAGCCAGGAGGAGGGAGAATCCAAAGGCATTTTACACTTATGTGAGGAATAAGAGAATGATCAAAGAAAGAGTAGGACCGATCAGGGATAGCATAGAGAATTTGTGTGTGGAGTCTGAGGAGGTAGGGGAAGCCCTAAATGAGTTTTTCGCTTCTGTCTTTACTAAAGAAAAGGACCTTGTAGTGAATGAAACCATTGAGGAGCAAGTAAGCATGCTAGAACAGATAGAGATAGAGGAAGCTGATGTGCTGAAAATTTTGACAAACATTAAGATTGACAAGTCACCAGGCCCGGACCAGATTTGTCCTCAGCTGCTTTGGGAAACAAGAAATGTGATTGCGTCGCCGTCTGCAAAGATCTTTTCATCCTCGTTCTCCACTGGACTCATACCTGAGGACTGGAGAGAGGCAAATGTAATTCCTCCCTTCAAGAAAGGAAATAGGGAAATCCCCGGCAATTACAGACCAGTCAGTCTCATGTCTGTCGTCTGCAAAGTGTTAGAAAGGATTCTGAGGGATAGGATTTATGACCATCTGGAAGAGCACAGCTTGATTAAATGCAGTCAGCATGGCTTTGTGAGGGGCAGGTCATGCCTCACAAACCTTATTGAGTTCTTTGAGGATATTACTAGACAAGTTGATGAGGGTCGAGCTGTGGATGTGGTGTATATGGACTTCAGCAAGGCATTTGATAAGATTCCCCATGGTAGGCTCATTCAGAAGATCAGGAGGAATGGGATACAGGAGAACTTAGCTGTCTGGATACAGAATTGGCTGGCCAACAGAAGACAGCGAGTGGTAGTGGAAGGAAAATATTCTGCCTGGAAGTCTGTGGTGAGTGGTGTTCCACAGGGCTCTGTTCTTGGGCCTCTACTGTTTGTAATTTTTATTAATGACTTGGATGAGGAGATTGAAGGATGGGTTAGCAAGTTTGCAGACAACACAAAGGTTGGAGGTGTCCTTGACAGTAGAGAGGACTGTTGTAGGCTGCAGTGGGACATTGACAGGATGCAGAGATGGGCTGAGAGGTGGCAGATGGAGTTCAACCTGGATAAATGCGCAGTGATGCATTTTGGAAGGTCGAATTTGAAAGCTGAGTACAGGATTAAGGATAGGATTCTTGGCAGTGTGGAGGAACAGAGGGATCTTGGGGTGCCGGTAAATAGATCCCTTAAAATGGCCACCCAAGTGGACAGGGTTGTTAAGAAAGCATATGGTGTTTTGGCTTTCATTAACAGGGGGATTGAGTTTAAGAGTCGTGAAATCTTGTTGCAGATGTATAAAACTTTAGTTAGACCGCACTTGGAATACTGTGTCCAGTTCTGGTCGCCCTATTATAAGAAAGATGTGGATGCTTTGGAGAGGGTTCAGAGGAGGTTTACCAGGATGCTGCCTGGAATGGAGGGCTTATTTTATGAAGAGAGGTTGACTGAGCTCGGACTTTTTTCATTGGAGAAAAGGAGGAGGAGAGGGGACCTAATTGAGGTATACAAGATAATGAGAGGCATAGATAGAGTCGATAGCCAGAGACTATTTCCCAGGGCAGAAATGACTAACACGAGGGGTCATAGTTTTAAGCTGTTTGGCGGTAAGTATAGAGGGGATGTCAGAGGCGGGTTCTTTACACAGAGAGTTGTGAGAGCATGGAATGCATTGCCAGCGACAGTTGTGGAAACGAGGTCATTGGGGATATTTAAGAGACTGCTGGACATGCATATGGTCACAGAAATTTAAGGGTTCGTATATTAGGTTTACCTTACATGAGGATCAATGGTTGGCACAACATCGTGGGCTGAAGGGCCTGTTCTGTGCTGTACTATTCTATGTTCTATGTTCTAGAACTGGACAGAGTACTCCAGAACCGGCCTCACCAACATCCAGTATAACCTCAAAATACTTATAGGGTTCTATAAAATCACAAGAGACATATATAGGTTAGATAGCAAAGGTCTTTCCTTCGGATAGGGGAATTCAAAACTAGAGGACATAGTTTTCAGGTGAGAGGGGAAAGAGTTAAAAGGGAACAGAGGGGCAACTTTTTCACACAGAGGGTGGTGCATGTTTGGAATGAACTGCCAGAGGAAGTGGTAGATGCAGGTACAGTTATAACATGTAAAAGACATTTGGACAGGTAAACGAATAGGAAAGGTTTAGAGGGATATGGTCCAAATGCAGGGACAAGTTTAGTTAGGTCGGTATGCACAAGTTGAACTAAAGGGCCTGTTTCCATGCTGAATCACTCTGTGACTGTTAAGTCATTTAGATAGAACGTAAATACTTATCCCTGTAGTGATAACCACAGAGAATGCTGGAGAAACTTAACATTTCAGCGTCTGTGGACAAAGAAACAGAGTCAATCTCTTGAGTCTTGGAAACATAGTTAGTAGGAGCAGGAGAAGACCATTCTGGCCCTTCAGGATGCTCTTTTCTTCAATATGATCATGATTGATCATCAAACTCAGTGCCCTGTTCCTGCTTTCTCCCCCATAATCTTTGATCCCTTTAGCCTTTAGAACTATATCTAAATTGTTAATGTTTTGGTTCAACCTCTTTCTGTGCCAAAGAATTCCACAGGCTCACCACTCTCTGGGTGAAAGTTTCTAATGATCCCTGAAGCAGTGGGTATGAGTAGCAACACAATTTCCCTGGTGGGTCATGACAGAAAAAAACACACCATACCATGAGACAAGGTGGGAGACAAACACAGACGTGATATGGGCTGAATGGTCTCTCTCAGTTCTGTAATTCTGTGTGGTCCATCTAACCTGCCCAATGGCATCATAAACCCATTCCTGATGAAGACCTTATGCTCTAAATGGTGATTCTCCTGGTCTTCAAATGCTGCCTGACTGGTTGTGCTTTTCCATCACCACACTCTTCTATATAAACCCTTTCCTAGGCCATAGAGCAGTACAGGCCCTTCGGCCCTCGATGTTGCACCGACCTGTGAAACCAATCTGAAGCCCATCTAACCTACACTATTCCATTCTCATACATATGTCTATCCAATGACCATTTAAATGCCTTTAAAATTGGTGAGTCTACGACTGTTCCAGGCAGTGTGTTTCACACCCATACTGCTCTAAGTAAAGAAACAACTTCTGACATCAGTCTTGTATCTATCACCCCTCAATTTAAAGCTATGTCCCCTCAAATGAGCCAGCACCATCTGAGGAAAAAGACTCTCACAATCCACCCTAGTTAACCCTCTCATCATCTCATATGTCTCAATTAAGTCACCTCTCAACCTTTTACTCCCTAACGAAAACAGCCTCAAGTCCCTCAGCCTTTCCTCACAAGACCTTCCCTCTATATCAGAAAACATCTGAGTAAATCTCCTCCGCACCCATTCCAAAACCTCCACATCCTTCCTATAATGCGGTGACCAGAACTGCACACAATACTCCAAGTGTGGCCATACCAGAGTTTTGTACAGCTGCAACATGACCTCATGGCTCCAAAACTCAATTCCTCTACCAATAAAAGCTAACACACCATAGGCCTTCTTAATAACCCTATCAACCTGGGTGGCAACTTTCAGGGATCTATGTACATGGTCTCCAAGATCCCTCTGCACATCCACACTACCAAGAATCTTTCCACTGACCCAGTACTCTGCCTTCCTGTTACTCTTCCCAAAGTGCATTACCTCACATTTACCTACATTGAACTCCATTTGCCACCTCTCAGCCCAATTCTACACTTAATCCAAGTCCCCCTGCAACCTAACATTCTTCAACACTGTCCACTACTCCACCGACTTTAGTGTTGTCTGCAAATTTACTAATCCATCCACCTGTGCCTGCGTCTAAGTCATTTATCAAAATGACAAACAGCAGTGGTCCCAAAATAGATCCTTGTGGCACACCACTAGTAACCGGAATCCAGGCTGAATATTTTCCATCAACCACCACTCGCTGCCTTCTTTCTGAAAGCCAGTTTCTAATCCAAACTGCTAAATCACCCTCAATCCCATGCCTCTGCATTTTCTCCAACAGCCTTCCGTGTGGAACCTTATCAAAGACTTTACTGAAGTCCATGTACACCACATCAACTGCCCTACCCTCATCTACATGCTTGGTCACTTTCTCAAAAAACTCAATGAGGTTTGTGAGACACGACCTGCCATTGATAAAACCATGTTGACTATCTGAAATCAATTTGTTGCTTGCTAGATGATTATAAATCTTATCTCTTATAATCCTTTCCAAATCCTTTCCTACAACAGAAGTAATGCTCACTGGTCTATAATTATCTTGGTCATCTCTGCTGCCCTTCTTGAACAAGGGCACAACATTTGCAATCCTCCAGTCCTCTGGTACTAAACCTGTAGACAATGAAAACTCAAATATCAAAGCCAAAGGCTCTGCTATCTCCTCCCTAGCTTCCCAAAGAATCCTTAGCTAAATCCCATCCAGCCCAGGGGACTTGTCTACTTTCACTCCTTCTAGAATTGATAACACCTGTGCGTAACTAACCTCGATCCTTTCTAGTCTAATTTCTCGTGTCTTATTCTTCTCCTCTACAATATTCTCCTTTTCCTGAGTGAATACAGATGAGAAATGTTCATTTAGCACCTCTCCGATCTCTACAGGTTCCACACTCAACTTCCCACTTCTGTCTTTGACTAGCCCTATTCCTACCCTAGTCATCCTTTTATTCCTCACATACCTACAGAAAGATTTAGGGTCCTCTTTCATTCTATTTGCTAAAGACTGCTCATGTCCTCTCTTTGCTCTTCTTAACTCTCTCTTTAAATCCTTCCTAGCTGATCTGTAACTCTCCATCGCCTCATCTGAACCATCCCATTTCACCGTCACATAAGCCTCCTTCGTCCGCTTAACAAGAGATGCAATTTCTGTAGTAAACCATGGTTCCCTTACCTTATCTTACCTTACCTTACCCTACCCACTGGAGTAAGGCTCACTGGTCTATAATTACAAGGGCTGTCTCTCTTCCCCTTCTTGAACAAGGGGACAACATTTGCTATCCTCCAGTTTTCTGACATTATTCCCGTAGACAACTCACAACTACCCGCACAACTTCACACTACTGTTCTTGGTTGCCCCTAAACTTACTCTAATCATTCTTTTATTCCTGATAGACCTATAGAAAGCTTTAGAGTTTTCCTTGATCCTACCTGCCAATGACTTCTCATGTCCCCTCCTGGCTGTTCTTAGTTCTCTCTTAAGGTCTTTCTTGGCTAACTTGTAACTCTCAAGTGCCCTAACTGAGCCTCATGTCTCATCTTCACATAAGCCTTCTTCTTCCTCTTGACAAGAGATTCAACTTCCTTAGTAAACACAGCTCCCTCACTCAACCATTTTCTCCCTGCCTGACAAGGTACATATGTATCAAGAACATGGAGTAGCTGTTCCTTGAATATGCTCCACATTTCAATTGTGTCCTTCCCCTGCAGTTTCCTTCCCCATTCCACCCTGACCTTAAATTTACCTGGACCATCTCTGACACCTCCCTCCCCTTCCTGGACCTCTCCATCTTCATTAGTGACGACTGACTTGACACTGACATTGTTTACAAACCCACCGACTCCCATAGCTACCTGGATTACAGCTCTTCCCGCCCTATCTCCTGCAAAAATGCCATCCCGTATTCCCAATTCCTCTGCCTCCGCCGGATCTGCTCCCAGGAGGACAAGTTCCACCATAGGACACACCAGATGGCCTCCTTCTTTAGAGCCCGCAATTTCCCTTCCCACGTGGTTAAAGATGTCCTCCAACGCATCTCGTCCCCATCCCGCACCTCCGCCCTCAGACCCCACCCCTCCAACCATAACAAGGACAGAACGCCCCTGGTGCTCACCTTCCACCCTACCAACCTTCGCATAAACCAAATCATCCACCGACATTTCCGCCACCTCCAAACAGACCCCACCACCAGGGATATATTTCCCTCCCCACCCCTTATCGCCTTCCGCAAAGACCGTTCCCTCCGTGACTACTTGGTCAGGTCCACGCCCCCCTACAACCCACCCTCCCATCCTGGCACCTTCCCCTGCCACCGCAGGAACTGTAAAACCTGTGCCCACACCTCCTCCCTCACCTCTATCCAAGGCCCTAAAGGAGCCTTCCACATTCATCAAAGTTTTACTTGTACATCCACTAATATCATTTATTGTATCCGTTGCTCCTGATGCGGTCTCCTCTACATTGGGGAGACTGGGCACCTCCTAGCAGAGTGCTTTAGGGAACATCTCCGGGACACCCGCACCAATCAACCACACTGCCCCGTGGCCCAACATTTCAACTCCCCCTCCCACTCTGCCGAGGACATGGAGGCCCTGGGCCTCCTTCACCGCCACTCCCTCACCACCAGACGCCTGGAGGAAGAACGCCTTATCTTCCGCCTCAGAACACTTCAACCCCAGGGCATCAATGTGGACTTCAACAGTTTCGTCATTTCCCCTTCCCCCACCTCACCTTAGTTCTAAACTTCCAGCTCAGCACTGTCACCGTGACTTGTCCGGACTTGTCCTACCTGCCTATCTCCTTTTCCACCTATCCACTCCACCCTCTCCTCCTTGACCTATCACCTTCATGCTCTCCCACACTCACCCATTGTACTCTATGCTACTTTCTCCCCACCCCCACCCTCCTCTAGCTTATCTCTCCACAATTCAGGCTCACTGCCTTTATTCCTGATGAAGGGCTTTTGCCCGAAACGTCGATTTTGAAGCTCCTTGGATGCTGCCTGAACTGCTGTCCTCTTCCAGCACCACTAATCCAGTGTCCTAATTCTTGCCTAATCACATCATAATTACCATTCCCCCTGCGGTATATGCCTATCCCTTTCCACCATTAAAGTAAACATAACCGAATTGTGGTCACTATCATCAAAATGCTCACCTACCTCCAAATCTAACACCTGGCCTGGTTCATTACTCAGTACCAAATCCAATGTGGCCTCACCCCTTGTTGGCCTGTCTACATACTGTGTCAGGAAACCCTCCTGCACACATTTGTCAAAAATTGACCCATCTAAAGTACTCGAGCTATAGTATTTCCAGTCAATATTCAGAAAATTAAAAACTACCCTGTTACCTTCACTCCTATCCAGAATCATCTTTGCTATCCTTTCCTGTACATCTCTGGGACTGTATAAAACTTCCACCAGGGCAACCTTTCCTTTCCTGTTTTGAATCTCAGCAGATGAGTCTTCAAATGTCCTTTCTGCCACTGTAATACCACCCTTGACTAACAATGCCACACCTCCCCCTTTTACCACCTTTATTGTTTTTACAGAAAGAGAAATCTATAAATGTGGAAAATTTCTGATATGAGTCAGACGTTGAGATTATTCAAAGAAGTGAAATTAATTTACCATTAACCGTTAACATGACAGAGTATTTTGTAGATTTTCCATCTGATGTTGTTGCTTCGAGTTCATATATTCCTTCATCACTCAGCTGAATATTTTTCAGCAATAACTCCAATGTGGAGTGGGAGAAATTCACTCGGTTTTTAAAAGAATCTGAGATGTATGGAATGGGGGAACTGGGTGAAAATATGAGGATGGATCTTACTGTCTCATTTTGAATTACTCTCCACTCCAAACTAAACACTTCGTTTGGCTGACTGATATTTTGCATCATGGGTAGGAGTACAGTTTCAAAAATCGTTCCATGTATTGTTTTCTGTTGGGCAGCTGCCAGCACTAACCCTCTCCCTTCAAAAGAAAGAAAAATATTCACAAAGTAAGAACATATTACACAGAACAATCATCTCTCAAAATTTCTATTTCAGTAATTGATCAAATCTGACCTAATTTTCTACTCTAATTGTTCAGAACATCAGAGGTAGGTTCTTTACACAGACAGTTGTGAATGCATGGAATGCGTTATGAGCGGTGGTGGTGGAAGCAGAGTCATTGGGGACATTTAAGCGACTGCTGGACATGCACATGGAGAGCAGTGAGTTGAGGGGTGTGTAGGTTAAGTTATTATATTTTACATTAGGATTAAGTCTCGGCACAACATCGTAGGCCAAAGGGCCTGTTCTGCGCTGTACTTTTCTATGTTCTATGTAATTGACTAAACAAGAATTCCCACAGAGAGAAGTGCAATTCTCTTATTACAACATTAATACTCACTAAAATACTAATACTGCAGTACTCATTAAATGCCAAAAGTGTAGATAGAGGCCACTCAGTCCATTGAGCATCCTATCCTATCTATTTCCATAATCCCACATTTCCCATGGCTAATTCACCTAGCCTGTACATCCTTGGATTGTATGGGCAATTTAACCTGACAAAGCTATGTATTCTGCATGTCTTTGGACTGTGGGAGGACCAGAGCGCCTAGAAGGAACCCACACAGACACAGGGAGAAGGTGTAAGCTCCTGACAGTCAGTCACCCAAGGGTGGGATTGAATCCAGGTCCCTGGCAGGAGTGATAAACACTGACATACCATGTTGTCTGGTGAGGGAACAGAAAGGTCATTGAGTGATGGTGGAGGTGTGACTGGTCAGAGCTGAAGTGGGGATGTGTGAAAGGCTGTGGTGGGTGACAAGGATTAGTTTAGGCCAGGATGTGGGAAGAAAGGGGATGGGAGAGGGAGAAGGTGGGATAGGGTGGTGGGGGTGTAGGGGATTGACGGAGCTGGGGAAGAACATAGAGCATGCGACATTGAACAGTACAGATTAGTACAGGTCCTTTGGCCCTTGATGTTGTGTCAGCCTTCTATCCTACTCTAAGATCAGACTAATCTCCAGACCCTTCATTGTACTATCTTCCATGTTCCTATCCAAGAGTCACTTCAATGTCCCTAATGTATCTGACCCTACTACCACTGATGACAGTGCATTCCACACACCCGCCACTCTCTGAGTAAAGAACTAATCTCTGACATCTCCCATAAACCTTCCTCCAATCACCTTAAAATTATGCCCCCTCATGATGGCCACTTGCGCCCTGGGAAAAAGTCTCTGGCTATCCACTCTATTTATGCCTCTCATCACCTTGTACACCTCTATCAAGTCACCTCTCATCCTTCTTTGCTCCAATGAGAAAAGCCTAGCCCCTCTCAACCTTTCTTCATAAAACATTCTCTCCAATCCATGCAACATCCTGGTAAATCTCTTCTGCACCCTCTCTAAAGATTCACATCTTTCCTATAATGAGGCAACCAGAACTGAACACAATATTCCAAGTGTGGCCTAACCAGGGTTCTAGAAAGCTGCAACATAACCTTGCGGCTTTCGAACTCTATCCCCCTGCTAATGAAAGCCAACACACCCATATGCCTGCTTAACAACCTTATCAACTTGGGTAGCAACTTTGAGGGACCTATGAACATGGACTGCAAGATCCCTCTGTTCCTTCACACTACCAAGAATCCTGCCTTTAACCCTGTAATCTGCATTCAACTTTCACCTTCCAAAGTGAATCACTCCACACTTTTCTAGGTTAAACTCCATCTGCCTCTTATCAGTCCAGTTCTTCATCCTGTCAATGTCCCATTGCAACCTAAAACAGCTCTTGACACTATCCACCACTCCACCAATCTTTGTGGGGATGAGGTCGGGGCCTGGAGAGAAGAGGGGTGGACTAGCTAGGCAACAGCTGGGTGACTGGTTGTGGGTTCTCCTCTGTTCTCCAGAGCAATGCTCACACCTCCCCCCTCCCCTACCCTCGGCACTCCAACCCAGGTCATGACACAGGGATCCCCTCATCTCCAGTCATCCTTCCACACACCCAGTGGGCCTTGACTCCATCTCATATCCTTAATGATCACCAGAATCTCTCTAAACCCCTGCGTCATTACCCTAACCCTCTGCCTTGTCTCCCTAACCCCCGTCTTGTCTCCCTAACCTGCAATCTCGTCTCCCTAACTCATCTGTCTTATCTCCCTGATCCCTCTGTTTCATCTCTCTGATCCCTTCGTCTTATCTCCCTGAGCACTCTCTCATCTCCCTGACACCCCAATTTTGTCTCCCTGACTCCCCATTCTCGTCTCCCTGAATCCCCCAGTCTCACCTCCCTGAGACCCATCTCATCTCCCTGACCCCTCCAGTCATGACAAACCATCACTTTTGGGGAAGGAAATCTGTCATCTTCTCCTGGTCTGGCCAACACATGACTCCAGACCAGGTGCAACCGAGTTGACTCTTCACTGCCTTCTGCAATGACCTAGACAGCCAATCAGTTACAAATACCGATGGAGGGGCTATCATGGTCATGTCCCTGACCTCCTGGTCCACAATCTCCAGGTTCAAATCTCCCTTACACCAGTGAAAATGTTGGTTAGAAAAAAATCTACAAACACTGGTCTTGTCAGAGACACCCATGCACCAGGAACAAGTGAGAAACTATGCCCTGGGGTTCTCAATTCACTAATCTCGGGAAACAACATGTTGGCCTTGACTGTCTGACAGAGAGAACAGATACAAAAATGAGTTGGTGATATAATGGATAATGTATCAGGAACATAAACAGGCACAGGCAAAAGGTGGTGAAGAAATGGGATGAAGTTATGAAGCAAGATTTATGACCCAACAGAGTTTTTAATTGAGATTTTACTTGCAGAAATAATAAAGGAGACCTGGTGGACATGGTAAATTTAGCTTTTATTGAGGTCACACACAAAAGATGGGTAAACAAAACTAAAGCCCACCGGATGTGGAGATAAACTGACCTTGAACCTGCATCCTGCCACCCCACCCCCCACACTCTCAGCCATTATATTTCAAACAGAATACTTGCTGTTTGATTAATATTTTATTCCTCAAAGATATTTGCACCTTTCTCTATTAAATTTAAATTTGTTCTCTGTTGTTTCCAACCCCTTCCCAAATGGGAATATTTTTGTCCTATCGAAAGTGCCCAGATCCCTCATTGTTTTGAAGGCTTCCATCAAATTGCCTTTTAGACTCTTTCATTAAGAACTAATGCAGCTTTTATAGCTTATCTGCATAACTCATGGTCCTCATCCTGGAAATTTTGAATCTCTTCTGAATTCTTGTCAACTCTCACTTCACATTTTCACTAAGTTGTGTTTCCAGATCTGTGGAAGCTGATCAAGTTCTAAAAAACCTTCTTACTGTTGTGCTGTAGATCATGTATATGTGCATTTATCGGACATAGGATTGAGGCAGCATTTACTGACAATCCCTTAAAGCCTACACAGATATTTAGAGTCCCCACAAGCTGAGGGTCTAGAGTGACACGTGGGTCAGACTCGGTAAGGACAGTAGATTTCCTTCCCTAAAGGACACAGTTTTAAAATAAAAATTAGAACAGATTTGAAGAGAAACTTCTTCACTCAGAGAGTGGTGGATATATGGAATGCTCTGCCCAGGAGGCAGTGGAGGCCAAGTCACTGGATACTTTCAAGAAAGAGATGGATAGAGCTCTTAGAGATAGAGGAATCAAGGGTTATGGGGATAAGGCAGGAACAGAATACTGATTGTGGATGATCAGCCATGATCATAATGAATGGTGGTGCTGGCTCAAAGGGCCGAATGGCCTACTCCTACACCTATTGTCTATTGAGAATTGTGAAGTAGATGCTTTTCTTCCTAAAGACAGTCAACATCGGTTACATGATCACAGTCTCATCAGCTCTCTATTCCAGATTTTATTGATTTCAAATGTCATGATCTACCACAGGCCCAGAACATTAACTTGAAGTTCTGGATTACTAGTCCAGTGACAATATCACTATTCAATACCTCCTCTGTATAAATGGTCACATTGCCTAAAGCTCCACCTCTTTCTTCATGACCTGGGTAACATCTTCCTTGATAAAGACAGCTACAAAGAATTCATTGACTATATCAGACATGACTCCTACCTTTATGTGTAATGTCCTTAGTAATTCCTAATCAGCTCTATGCCTTTTATATTTCTTTCACTATTTAGATAGCTATAGCTTCTTATTGCTTTTAGCCAATTACTTTTCATGCTCCCCCTTTGCGTTGCTTATTTTCTTTTACACCATCCCTTTGAACCTTCCTAACACCTGACACTTTTTCTTATTTTTTCTGTCCTCTGTCATCCACGGAGCGATGGATTTAGTTTTTACCCTTCCTTTTCAGAGGGAATGCACTTTAACTTTGCCCAAAACATCTCCTTTTTGAAGGTAACCTGTTCTTATGTTAGTGTATTTCCCACAAAACTTTGACTCAACTCTGTCAAGCTCAGATCTGTTCCCGCTCCGATGGCTTTCCCTGAATTAATTATTCTCAGTCTCATTATCCATCATCTTTTTCCATACTCAACCTAAAATTTGAGTCAATACCTCCTTAATACTGACTCCCATCACTCACTGCTCTGTATGTGACTCACATCAATTCTATTCCATAACATAACTGCTGCCACTCTCTTGTCCCATCACTTACTGCTGTATATAGTCTAACTATGCTGTACTCAGGACTCCTGTCACACCGAGGACTAGATTTGATCCCATTCCTTCCTGCTGTGCAGGTGACTCAGTTGCTCTCTTGACTTCATGTGACACCGTTCAACACTGATCTATATGTGACTCCTGACCCACACTGGTCTGCACATAACTCCTATCACTCACCATTCCACAACAGAGTCCTTTTCCTCCCTAGTCTACATATAAGTCCTGTCCCTCTCTGTTCTATACAGGACTGTTGTGTCTCTTGCTTTCCTTGTGGCTTTTGCCCCACTTTGGCCCTTACGTGACTCCAAGTCCATGCTAGTTTATTCTTGACTCGGACTTCTGTTCCTCTCTATCCCTCCCTGTCCATCTATCCCTCTCAGTCTATACATAACTTCTATCTTTCTTGCATCTCCATGTGACTCCTGTCCTAATCTGACCTACACATGACACCCTTTCCTCTCTTGTATATAATTTGGACTGTCTAAAGATATATGTGACTCCTGTTAAACTCTAGTCTGCACGTAACTCCTGTCCCTCTGCCAACTCTACGTGACTCCTACCAAATCTCATCTATATGTAACTCATGCCCCTCTCCAATCTATTCTTGACTGTTCAATTTCTTCAGTTGAATCATGACTCTTGTGCATTTCAAGTCTATGTCTGACTCCTGCCCCTAGCTGTTCCATAAGTGTTTCACATCGCCCTCTCATTCATACAGAACTCCTGTCTAATTCTGATCTATATGTATTGCCGATCTCTCACTGCTGTAAAGGTAACTCCTCCCACTCTATGTTCTATGCGTGATTCCTGTCCCACCATAGTCTACATATGATCCCATTCCTTCCTGCTATAGAGGTGACTCCCTTCCCTCTCTCTGTCTTCATGTGACACCTGTCCAGTACAGATAGAACATAGAACATTACAGCGCAGGACAGGCCCTTCAGCCCTTGATGTTGCACCGACCTGTGAAATCAATCTGAAGCCCATCTAACCTACACTATTCTATTTTCATCCATATGTCTATCCAATGACTATTTCAATTATACATATGTGAGTCCTGTCCCTCTCAAGATTACACATAACTCCTGCTCCTCACTAAATCATAAGACACACTATCCTTCTCTGATCTATACGTAAATCCTGTGCCAATCTGCTCTACATGTAACTCCTGTCCTTCCCTGCTCAATATGAGACTCCTCCCACCATGGCCTACATCTGTTCCTATTCTTCTCTACTCTACAGGTAAATCCCATTCTTCTCCTGACTTCACATGACGTCTGTCCAACACCAGTGTATATGTGACTCCTGTCCCTCTCCTGTCTATTCTTGACTGCTTTCTTCAGTCAAATCATGACTCCTGTCCATCTCAAGTCTATGTCTGACTCCTGCTCCTATCTGTTACAAACGTATCTCCTGTCCCTCTCTCACCCATATGTGACTCCTGTTCACTGCTGATCAGTACATGTCTCCCACCCACCTCTGGTGTATTTGTAACTCCTGTCCCATTCAGGTCCATACATCATACAGTCTCTCTCTGGTTTAAATGAGACTCCCACATATGATTCCAATCCCGCTCTAATCTATTCCTGACTTATGACTCCAGTTCCTCTCTCTGCCTTCCTGCCCGTCTATCCCTCTTAGTCTATAAGTGAAATTCATTTGTCTTGTATCTCCGCATGACTCCTGTCCTAATCTGAATTATATGTAACTCCCTTTCCTCTCTTGTCTATATGTGACTCCAGACCATCTCTTGACTATATGTGATTCCAGTCCAACTCTGATCTATAGGTAACTCCCACCCTCTGCTAACTCCACGTGACTCCTTCCAAAACTGATCTATATGTGACTCTCTTGTAGATACATAACTCCTGTCCCATGAATCCTGTCTCTCTTTAGTCCACACATATCTCCTCTCCCACCCTGATCTATACCTGAACACCTGTCCCTCTCCTGACTTCATGTGACATCAGTCTGACTCTGATCTATATGTGACTCCTGTCCTTCTCTGGTCTGAGATGGGTCTGCCTCTCTCTCCTCTACAAGTAATTGTTGCCCTCTCTGCTCTACATGTGACTTTCATCCCACTCTATTCTTGGTTCTTGATTCTCTCCGGTTGATTCAAGATTCCTGACCAATTTTAGTCCGTATGCAACTCTTGCCCAACTCTGGTTTACAGGTAACTACCGTGCCTTTCCAAACTCCATTCCTGTCCTAATCTGATCTGCAAGTGACTCCTATCCATCTTTTATCGACATGCGATTCCCGTCTGTCTCTTATCTGTATATGAGTCTTGTCCCACTCTGCTCTACATGTGACCCTCATCCCACTCTTGTCTGCACCTGATTCCTGCCCCAGCCATGCCTATCCTTGACCCCTGTTCCTCTCTGCTCCAAACATGACTCTGAACAATTTTTGATCTTTACAGGACTCTTGTCCCCTTGAAATGTGCATGACTCCTGAGCCTCTCCACTCTACAGGTGACTCCTGACCCCCTCTGCTTTACATGTGACTCCTGCCCTCCTTGATATACATGGGACCCCTGTCCCACTCTGCTCTCCACGTGAGTCCTGTCCCTTTCTGGTCTACATGAGATTCTCTGCAGTGGAGGGTCTAATCTCAGTGTGGCGTTGATGTTTGGATCTGGCTCTAGGCCACAGCGTTATCAGTTCCTGTTCAATGCTCGTTTGTGGGTTTTAGACCCTGTCACTGGCAGGAGCTGACACCCACAGACATATTTCTTACTCAAAGTAAACCCATAGTTGAACAGGAAAAACAAAGCTGAATACTGAGAAAACAGGAAGTGAAATGTAAGCTCGGGTCTGACCATTAAACCACAAAGGCTGTTGTCAGAATGCATTGTGTCATTGCAAGCAATTTCTTCTGTCCTCTGTTTTGGGGTTTGCTGTACTCGTACCTCCAAGTCCTTTCACCTGAATATTCTCTCACTGTGGACTATCAGTTTTCTTGCTCCCTGTGGTGAATGTATTGACTTCTGATGTTATTCGCTGTGCCCCATGGCAAAGGATAAATAAATCACATTAGTAAAAATGAAGAGGTCATGTCGATTGTTTCAGGACAGCAATAACGGCCTTTTCTCAGAAAGTCCGATTATGTAAACACTCAAAGAATGCTGTGGTTAATTCAAAAGTTTATTTTTTGAAACACTGTCTTGAATACTTTTAAGGCAATGCTAGATCAATATTTGATAAACAACACAGTAAAAGGTTATCAGAGATATGCAGGAATGTGGAGAAATCAAAACTCCTCAAAGGACTGAACAAAGAATAGTACAGATGATGCCTTTTTACAACTAAAAACCTTTATCCCTGCACGGTCCATATCCCTCTATTCCCTGCCTATTCGTTGTCTGTGTAAATGCCTCTTAAACATTGCTACTATATCTGCTTCTACCTCCTGCTTCCCTGGCAGCCTTTTCCAGGCACTTTTTTCAGTCTGTGTAAAAGACCTGTCTCAATATCTCCCTGAAACTTTCCACTTCTCACCTTAAACCTAGGCCCACTAGTTTTCGACATTTCAACCCTGAGCAAAAGACTCCAAATATCCACCCAATTCATGCCTCTAATAATTTTATAAACTTCTATCTGGAAGCCCCTCAGCCACTGATCCTCAAGTGAAAACAATCCAGGTTTGTCCAATAGCTTATAGCTAAAGCTCTCCAATCTAGGCAACATTCTGGACAACATCTTACATCTTCTCCAAATTCTCCACAGCCTTTGGCACCAAGAACGACACAAACTCCAAGTGTGGCCGAACTAAATCTGCAATATGACTGGTTCACTTTTATAGTTAATGTCTTGACCAATGAAGAAAACACACTGTATACCTTCTTTCCCACCTTATCCACTTGTTACCACTTTCAGGAAGTTACAGATTTGGATTCCAAAATCCATCTCGAAACCACTGCTTCTAAGGTTCCTGTCACTTACTGGATTCTTTTCTCTTCAATTTGAATTCTCAACATATTTCACTTCACACATGCCCAGATTGAAATTCATATGCCATTTCTCCACCCAACTTTCTAACTGATCTATATCCTAACTCCGCTGATTTTTATATCAGGTTTATTAATCAGGTTTCCTGGATTTACATTCAAATCATTTATATTACAAAGCAACAGAGATCCCAGAACTGATCTTTGTGGAATACCACAGGTCACATATTCCAATCAGAAAAACATCCCTCCACAACTGCCCTCTATCTTCTATGACCAAATTAATTTTGTACCTATCTTTGTGATATACCTTGGATTGCATATGATTTTATCTTCTGGACCAGTCTACCATGGAATGCTTTAGTAAAGTCCACGTAGACAATGTTCACATACCTACCCTCATCAATCACCTTTCTCAAAAACTTCAGTCAAATTTGTGAGACAAGAACTCCCCTGCACAAAGCATTACTGATATTCTGAATAAGTCTATTCTTCTCCAAATGCAAGTAAATCCTGTCCCTAAGAATCTTCTTCAATAATTTCCCTACCAGTGACGTAAGGCTCACTGACCTATAATTTCCTGGATCATCCCTGTTACCCTTCTTGAACATAGGAACAACATTGGCTATTCTGCAGTCTTCTGGGATCTCACCTGAGGCAAGTGGACATAAAGACCTCAGTAGTTTCTTCTCTTGTCTGTCTCAGTATCCTGGGATAGATCCCATTAGGACCTGGGGACTTATATATCTTAAATGTTTTTCAAGACATCCAACACATCCTCCTTCTTATTATTGACATGCTCTGGAATATCAACATATTCCTTCCTAATCTTACAATCATCTATGTCCCACTTGACGAATACCAATACAAAGTACTCATTAATGACTTCACCCACTTGTTTTAGCTCCATACATAATTTCTCTCCTTTACTCTTAAATAGACCTACCCTTTTCCTCGCTACCCTCTTGCTCATAATAAATGTATACAATGCTTAATTTTAATCCTACTTTTCAAGGACATTTTGTAGCCCTAGTTAGTTCTACTAATTCCTTGTTTGCTTTCTTTCTTGCTTCTTTTGTATTCATCAAGCGCATTGTCTGATTTCAGTTTCCTGAACCTTATGCATGTTTCATCTTTTTAACTCACCTTTCAATATCTTTTGTCATCCAGGGTTCCCTTATCTTCCTCATCTTTCACTCTCAGAAACATGCTGATCCTAAACTCTGATTAACTACTGACTAACTAAAGACTCCCACATGTCTGATGTAGATCGTCAAACACATCAAACATAGAACATTACAGCGCAGTATAGGCCCTTCGACCCTCAATGTTGCACTCACCTGTGGAACCAATTTGAAGCCTATCCAACCTATACTATTCCATTTTTATCCATATGTTTATCCAATGACCATTTAAATGCCCTTAAAGTTGGCGAGTCCACTACTGTTACAGGCAGGGCATTCCATGCCACTATTATTCTCTGAGTAAAGATTATAATGATTCTCTACAGTGTGGAAATAGGCCATTTGGCCCAACAAGTCAATACCAACCCTCTGAAGAGTGACCCACCTCCCTACATTTACATTCCCTACATTCTTCTTGAAGGGCCTATGCCGAAAACATCGATTCTCCTGCTCCTCAGATGCTACCTGACCTGCTGTGCTTTTCTAGCACTACACTCTCAACTCCCTACATTTACCCCTGACTAAAGCACCTAATACTAGGCCAATTTAGCATGGCCAATTCACCTGACCTGCACATTTTTGGATTGTGGGGTGAAACCGGACCATCCAGAGGAAACCCAGGCAGACGCAGGGAGAATGTGCTAACCACACAGCCAGTCACATGAGATGGGAATCGAACCTAGGTGCCTGGTGCTGTGAGGCAGCAGTGCTAACCATTGAACCACTGTGCTGCCCCAAAAAGAAACTACCTCTGATATCTGTCCTATATCTATTACCTGAAAATGTGTTGCTGGAAAAGCGCAGCAGGTCAGGCAGCATCCAAGGAGCTGGACCAGTATTGGAACTGGCCCTCCTGGGAGCAGATGCGGCAGAGCCGAAGGAATTGGGAATATGGGATGGCGTTTTTACAGGGGGCAGGGTGGGAGAAGGTGTAGTATAGGTAGCTGTGGGAGTCAGTCGGTTTATAGTAAATGTCTGTGTTGATTCGGTCGCCCGAGATAGAAATGGAGAGGTCTAGGAAGGGGAGGGTGGAGTCTGAGATGGTCCAGGTAAATTTGAGGTCGGGGTGGAAGGTGTTGGTAAAGTGGATGAACTGCTCAACCTCCTCGGACGAAGGAATTGGGAAATAGGATGGCGCTTTTACAGGGAGCAGGGTGGGAGAAGGTGTAGTGACGAAGGAATTCGAAATATGGGAGATGAAGGAATTGGGAATATGGGAATATGGCCTCCTTCTTCAAAGACCAATACTGAACAGTCTAGATGGCCTCCTTCTTCAAAGACCGCAATTTCCCCCCAGACGTGATCGACGATGCTCTTCACCACATCTCCTCCACTTCCCGCTCCTCTGCCCTTGAGCCCCACCCCTCCAATCACCACCAGGACAGAACCCCAATGGTCCTCACCTACCACCCCACCAACCCCCATATACATCGTATCATCTGTTGTCATTTCCACCACCTCTAAACGGACCCCACCACCAGGGATATATTTTCCTCCCCCCACCCCCATCAGCATTCTGAAAAGACCACTCCCTCCGTGACTCCCTCGTCAGGTCCACACCCCCCACCAACCCAACCTCCACTCCCGGCACCTTCCCCTGCAACCGCAAGAAATGCAAACCTTGCGCCCACACCTCCCCCTTTACTTCCCTCCAAGGCCCCAAGGGTTCCTTCCATATCCGCCACAAATTCATCTGCACCTCCACACACATCATTTACTGCATCCGCTGCACCCGATATTGTGGAGGCAGGCCGCCTACTTGCGGAATGTTTCAGAGAACACCTCTGGGACACCCGGACCAACCAACTCAACCACCCCGTGGCTCAACACTTCAACTCCCCCTCCCACTTCACCAAGGACATGCAAGTCCTTGGACTTGTCCATCGCCAGACCATGGCAACATGACAGCTGGAGGAAGAGCGCCTCATCTTCCGCCGAGGAACCCTCCAACAACAAGGGATGAACTCAGGTTTCTCCAGTTTCCTCATTTCCCCTCCCCCCACCCTTGTTTCAGTCCCAACCCTCGAACTCAGCACCGCCTTCCTAACCTGCAATCTTCTTCCTGACCTCTCCGGCCCCACCCCCACTCCGGCCTATCACCCTCACCTTACCCTCCTGCCATCTATCGCATTTCCAATGCCCCTCCCCCAAGTCCCTCCTCCCTACCTTTTATCTTAGCCTGCTGGACACACTTTCCTCATTCCTGAAGAAGGGCTCATGCCCGAAATGTCGATTCTCCTGTTCCTTGGATGCTGCCTGACATGCTGCGTTTTCTAGCAATACATTTTCAGCTCTGATCTCCAGTATCTGCAGTCCTCACTTTCTCCTATATCTATCATCTCTTAATTTAAAGCTATGCCCCCTCATGCCAGCCATCACCATCCAAGGAAAACAGCTGTCCACAATCTAATTTCTCCAGTTCCTGCTTCATACTTGTGTGCTTAGCCTTCTCCCAAGTTAGCATTTTCACCTGAGGACCAGTCTTATCATTATCCATAACTATCCTAAAGCTATCATAGTCATTATTCCTACCGCCACTTTAACTTAGATCATCTGGCCAGGCTCATTCCACAACACAATGTCTAACATGGCCATTTCCCAAGTTTGACTATCAACATACTCTTTCAAGAAACCTTCATGAACCGACTAATTCTGCCCCATCTAAGTCCCTGGCACTAAGCGAGTCCCAGTCAATATTGAGGAAGTTAAAATCACCCACGATAACAACTCTGCTGTTTTACATCTTTCCATGATCTGCTGACATATCTGTTCCTGTATCTACTGCTGGACATTTGGAGGCCTATAGTATAACACTATCAGAGTGATTACACGTTTCTCATTCCTAAGTTCCAGTCTTATGACCTCACTGGATGAATCATCCAAGGTGTCCTGTGTTTCTACAAATGTAATATTCTCCTTAATCATTAATGCAACTCCCTCACACCTTTCCATCCCTCTCTATCATGTCTGAAACATCTAAACCCTGGAATGTTGAGCTATCAGTCCTGCCCTTCTCCCAAACAGGTTTTTGTAATGGCTACCACATCATAGTTCCATATGTTAATCCAGGCTCTAGTTTAAATATTCCCGAGGAGCACCAGCAAACATCACTGACGGCTTAGGTACAACATGTCCTTCTTGCACAGGTCCCTCCTGCCCTGGAAGAGATCCCAATGATCCACATATCTGAAGCCCTTCCTCCAACATCAGCTCTTTAGCCACACATGCAACTGTGTTATCTTTCTATTTCGGCCTCACTTTCACATGGCATACGGGCAACCCTGAGAGTATAACAACAGAGTTTCTGATTTTCAACTTTCTCCGTACCTCCCTGAATTCCTAGAATCCCTCCAATGTGGAAGACTGCTATTCAGCAAGTGGATTTTACGAGTCCACACCAACCTTCCAAAGATCATCCTAACCAGGCCCAACCCCATCCATATAATGCCACGTTTCCCATGGCTAATCCACCTAATCTACACATCCCTGGACTCAATAGGCAATTTAGCATGGACAATCCACCTAACTTGCATGTCTTTGGACTGTGGGAGTCAAAAAGTGTGGTGCTGGAAAAGTAGTGTCTGAGGAGCAGGAGAATCAATGTTTCGGGCATAAGCCCTACATCAGACATTCCTGATGAAGGGTTTATGCCCAAAACTTCAACTCTCCTGCTCCTGGATGCTGCCTGACCAGTTGTGTTTTTCCGGTGCCACACTTTTCGGCTCTGACTGTCCAGCATCAGCAGTGTTCACTTTGTGTTTGGACTGTGGGAGAAAACCAGAACATCTGGAGAAAACCCATGTAGACGTGGGAGAAAAGACACAGACAGTCACCTAAGGCAGGAATTAAACTCAGTTCCCTGGTGCTGTGAGGCAGCAGTGCTAACCATTGAGCGACTGTGCCACCTAGAAGCTCCCCTTGCTGAATCTGATTTCTCTTCCTGCATGTATCATTAGCTTTATCAAGATTCAATTCCATTTGCTACTGTCCAAACTAGGAGAAAGTGAGGACTGCAGATGCTGGAGATCAGAGCTGAAAAATGTGTTGCTGGAAAAGCGCAGCAGGTCAGGCAGCATCAAAGGAGCAGGGGAATCGACGTTTCGGGCATAAGCCTTCCTGCAGAAGGCTTCCCCTGCTCCTTTGATGCTGCCTGACCTGCTGCGCTTTTCCAGCAACACATTTTTCAGCTACTGTGCAAACTCTCTAAATCTTTTGGTTAATCTAAGGATATCTATGTGACAATTTACTGCCTCTCTACTGTGTGTATCATCTGTGAACATACTGAACAATCCTCCTACATTCAATCTAAACCAGTTACACAAATCACCATCAGTTCTGACAAAGGGTCACTGGAACTGGAACAGTAACTTTGTTTGTCTCTCTATAGACATGCTACACCTACTGACTTTCTGCAGCAGTTTCTTCTTTTATTTAGAATCACCCTTTATTTTCCCCACCATTATCCTTCCATGCTCCTATTTTGCTCTCTTAATTTCCTTTTTAAGATTTCTCCCTTGTACATTCTGTACTCCTCTAGGGCTTCAGTCCTTTTCAGTCCTTTGTTTCTGCCATCGATCTCCCTTCTTTTCTCTTTATCCAGTTTGTGTATTCTTAAACATCCAGGCTTTGATGGATTTATTGGGCACACTCTATTTTTATGGGAATATGTTATCATAGTCATAGAGATGTACAGCACAGAAACAGACCCTTTGGTCCAACTTGTCCATGCTAATCAGACATCCTAATCTAATCTAGCCCCATTTGGCAACACTTGTCCATATCCCTGTAAAGGCAGAAATGGTTACTGCGGATACTGAAGATTAGAGTCAAGATTAGAGTGGTGCTGGAAAAGCACAGGAGGTCAGGCATGAACTGAGAAGTAGGAAAATCGATGTTTCGGGCAAAAGCAATTCATCAAGAATAAGGATGGATGCATGCAAGTCCTGGGCCTCCTCCTCCACCACTCCCTCACCACCCGATGCCTGGAGGGAGAATGCTTCATCTTCCGCCTCGGTATCCTTCAACCCCATGACATCAATGTGAACTTCACCAGTTTCCTCATTTCCCCTCCCCCCACTTTACCCCAGTTCCAACCTTCCAGCTCAGCACTGTCCTCATGACCTGTCCCACCTTTCAATCTTTCATCCCACCTATCCGCCCACTCTCCTCTCTAACCTATCACCTCATCCCACCTCCATCCAACTGTTGCATTCTCAGCTACCTTTCTCCCCCAAGCCCCTTCCCATTTATCTTTCCATCCCCCGAGGCTCCCAGCCTCATTCCTGATCAAGGGTTTTTGCCCAAAACGTTGATTTTCCTGCTCCTTGGATGCTGCCTGACATGCTGTGTTTTTCCAGCACCACTCTAATTTTGATTCATATCCCTGTAAACCCTTCCTATTCATATACCCATTCAGATGCCTACTAAATGCTGTAATTGTACTAGCCTCCATCACTTCCTCTGGCATCGCATTCCATACACACACCACCCTCTAAGTGAAATATTTGCCCCTTAGGTCCCTTTAATATCTTTCTCCACTCACCCTAAACCTATGCCCTCTAGTTCTGGACTCCCCGACCCCAGGGAAAAGACCTTGTCTATTTATCCTATCCATGCCCCTCATGATTTTATAAACCTCCTATGCTCCAGAGAAAACAGCCCCAGCCTGGTTAGATTAGATAGCATTACAGTGTGGAAACAGGCCCTTCGGCCCAACAAGTCCACACCGACCCGCCGAAGCGCAACCCACCCATACCCCTACATTTATCCCTCACCTAACACTATGGGCAATTTCGCACGGCCAATTTACCTGACCTGCACATCTTTGTGACTCTGGGAGGAAATCGGAGCACCCGGAGGAAACCCATGCAGACACGGGGAGAACGTGCAAACTCCACACAGTCAGTCGCCTGAGGTGGGAATTGAACCCGGTGCTGTGAGGTAGCAGTGCTAACCACTGTGCCACCGTGCCGCCTATTTAGCCTCTCCCTATAGCTTAAGTCCTCCAACCCTGGCAACATTCTTGTAAATCTTTTCTGAAACCTTTCAAGTTTCACAACATCTTTCCAATAGGATTGCATGCAACTTTCCAACCTGCAACCGTATTTTCAAGGAGCTATGAACCTGCACTCCAAGGTCTCTTGGTTCAGAACGCTCCCTAGGACCTTACCATTAAGTGTGTAAGTCCTGCTCTGATTTGCTTTTCCAAAATGCAACACCTCACATTTCTCTAAATTAAACTCCATCTGCCATTCCTCAGCTCATTGGCCCATCTGAACAAGATCCTGTTGGAACCTGAGGTAACCTTCTTCGCTGTCCACTGCACCTCAAATTTTGGTGTCATCTGCAAACTTACAGGCTATACCTCCTGTGTTCACATCCAAATCATTCAAATAAATGATGAAAAGTAGAGGACCCAGCACCGATCCTTGTGGCACTCCACTGGTCACAGGCCTCCAGTCTGAAAAGCAATCCTCATCAACCCCTGTCTTCAACTTTTAAGCCAGTTCTGTATCAAATGGCTAGTTCTTCCTGTATTCCATGAGATCTAACCTTGCTAACCAGTCTCCCATGAGGAACCTTGTTGAACACCTTACTGATTTCCTTCTTGAATGTATCTCACTGCTCTGACACAGCTTTACCTTGATGTGGAGGTGCCGGTATTGGGCTGGGGTGGATAAAGTCAGATGTCACACAGCACCAGGTTATAGTCCAACAGGTTTACTTGGAATCACAAGCTTTCAGAATGCTGCTTCATCGTCAGGTGAAGTCACTTCAGCTGACAAAGGAACACACTCTGAAAGCTTGTGATTTAAAATAAACCCATTGGATTATAACCTGATGTCTTGTGACTTATGATAGATTTACTTGAAAGTATTTGCTTATAATCCATTTTGGCCAAATCAAATCTGCTGTTATTAAAATCAGCCTTCCCATAGGTTAAGATCTTTGATTTCAGGCCCACCCTTGTCATTTTCCATAACAATCTTGAAAGTAACAGAGTTATGAGCATTGTTTGCAAAGTGATTCCCCCACTGACAGCTCAACCACTTGTCCAGCTTTATTCCCTAAAATTACAGTTGTCTCTCCATCTTGTAGGACCATTTATGTACTGGCTTAAAAAGCTGTTTGGGATGCATTCTAACAATTCTGCCCCCTCTAAATTCAAATTGGTAATACAATCCAATCTAAAATTTTACTGTACTTAAGTACATGTGACAACAATAAATCCATCAAATCAAACTCTAGCTGTATTGAGGTTGTTAGCCACTACCATCAACAGAATAAGATGTTGATTAGCAAAGGATACATGGGATAAACTGAAATTCCAGATGAATAATTCTGAATTAACCGAACCCATACACATTTGTTATATAACCACACCAAACCAATCATAGAATAGCTAGAAATAGAGTGAACATTTTGTTGTTGTCTACAGGAAGACTGGAGGATAGCAAATGTTGTTCTCTTGTTCAAGGAGGGGAGTAGAGACAACCCTGGTCATTATAAATCAATGAGCTTTACTTTGGTTGTGGGTAAGGGTTTGGAAAGAATTATAAGAGATAGGATTTATAATTATCTAGAGAGGAATAAGTTGGTTAGGAATAGTCAACACAGTTTTGAGAAGGGTAGGTTGCACTATACAAACCTTATTGAGTTCTTTGAGAAGGTGACCAAACAGGTGGATGAGGGTAAAGCAGTTGATGTGGTGTATATGGAGTTCAGTAAGGCATTTGATAAGGTTCCCCATGGTAGGCTATTGCACAAAATACAGAGGCATGGGATTGAGGTGATTTAGCAGTTTGGATCAGAAATTGGCTAACTGAAAGAAGACAGAGGGTGGTGGTTGTTGGGAGATGTTCATCTTGGAGTTCAGTTACTAGTGGGGTACTGCAAGGATCTGTTTTGGGTCCACAGCTGTTTGTCATTTTAAAAATGACGTGGATGAGGGCATAGAAGGATGAGTTAGTAACTTTGTGGATGACACTAAGTTCGGTAGAGTTGTGGATATTGTCGAAGGATGTTGTAGATTACAGAGAGACATCGATAAGCTGCAGAGCTGGGCTGAGAGGTAGCAAATGGAGTTTAATGTAGAAAAGTGTGAGGTGATTGAGTTTGGACGGAGTAACAGGAATTCAGAGTACAGGGCTAATGGTAAGATTTTTGGTAGTGTAGATGAGCAGAGAGATCTCGGTGTCCAAGTATATAGATTCTTGAAAGTTGTCACCCAGGTTGATAAGGTTATTCAGAAGGCATATAGTGTGTTAGCTTGTATTGGTAGAGGGATTGAGTTTCAAAACCATGAGGTCATGCTGCAGCTGTACAAAACACTGGTGCAGCTGAACTTGGAGTATTGTGTACAGTTCTGGTCACCGATTATAAGAAGAATGCAGAAGCTTTGAAAATGGTTCAGAGGAGGTTTACTGGGATTTTGCCTGGTATGGAGGGAAACTCTTACAAGGAAAGACTGAGGGACTTGAGGCTGTTTTCATCGGAGAGAAGAAGGTTGAGAGGTAATGTAATTGAGACATTTAAGATAATCAGGGGGTTAGATAGGTTGGACAGTGAGAACTTCTTTCCTTGGATGACGATGGCTAGCACAAAGGGGCATAGCTTTAAATTGAGGGGTGATATATATATAGGACAGATGTCAGAGGTAGTTTCTTTACTCAGAGAGCAGTAGGGGTGTGGACACACTGCCTGCAACAGTAGTAGACTTGCCAATTTTAAGGGCATTTAAATGGTCATTGGATAGACATATGACCGAGAATGGAATAGTATGGGTTATATGGGTTTCAGATTGGTTTCACAGGTTGGCACATCATTGAGGGTCAAAGGGCCTGTACTGTGCTGTATTGTTCTATGTTCTATTTTGAGTTTGATATGACTCTTTTTCAGTCTTCCTTCCAGTTCTGAAGAATAGTTATATTGGACTCAATGTTAGCTATATTTTTCTCTCTCTACAGATACTGTCAGATGTGCTGAGTTTCTCCAACATTCTCATTTCCAGAATCCACAAAACGTTGATTTTGTTACAGTAGAGTATCACAGAAATAGGTTCATTTTTTCCTAGAGCTGTGACTATGCTGATCTCACCCTCATCCAGAATGAGTAAATCCAATGGGATATGTTTTTCACGGATGAAACTCAGTAGTTTCCCATCTTTGATGAGATCTAGCTTCAAGCTGAAATTTGTGGAGGTGGAAATTGAAGCAAGGAATGGGTCACAGCTAAGTCTGTGCCTACCTGCAAATACACAGAAGCTGCTGCTTCATATGACAAAAATTGTTAGCATCCACATTGCTTTGTGAATGTCAAGACATTGTCTACACTGTACAAGACAAACAAAACTCTCTGCAACTTTGAAGCACGTACTAGGAAAGTGAAGAAAATGTAGCAACAGGAGAAAAGGACATCTGTCTCTGATAACTGCAAACACTGAGACATTTTCTTAACCATTTGTTCCCAAATTGATCAGCTATAGAAATGCTGTGGGATTTTGCACTGTTTGACTGCATTGACAACACAGCAGCGTTGCCATGCAAACGAGAAAAAAGATCATGATAACTCTAGGTAATGTTGCTGCAGGACAAATCAGATCTCGGATTGCAATCTGGCTTGATAGATCAGATTTTTTTATTATCTTAGTTAACATGGTGGTATATTGCTGAAATATAGTCACCAATTCTGCAGAGGTTTCTTTGACAACAGAACTGAAGAAAAAGAAACAAATCTATCTTAATATAAAACGTAGTTTGGAAGATCTTAAATCACACAGAAAAATAAAGTCTCATCCCATTTTCCAACACTTTCCATCACAGAGACTCCAATCTGGAGAAATTACATCTCTGTTGTCAAATCTATAAATTCAATTTAATTGATTCTGCCCAGTTGTTTCCAGGGAACTGTGGTGTCTTCTTACATGACTATTCACAGGACTTCAAGTTTACACTTTCTCACCTCATAACAACCCAAAGAACTTGATTTTATTGTACCATGTTTGAAAGTTTCGCAAGCAAATCTTTTACAGCCAGGTGGCTGTGTTTAACCTGAACTGTCCTATTCTCTTTTATAGGTGAGAAACTATTTGTTTCTGACTGTAGTCAGGTCTCCTTTGAACTACATTGAAATCTTCCAGTCTCTGGATTTTCTAAGTTAAAATCAGTACTTGAACATCCAGAACTGAAAACAAACTCGTAACCTGCAATGTTTACCCAACTTGCCAATCTTTGCATGGCTCAAAAATTGGTGTGAGAGAAATGGGTTTGAATTCATGGGGCATTGGTGCCAGTATTGGGGAAGGTGAGACAGCTTTATCTGAAACATGCTGGGATCAGAGTCCTAGTGAAGTGCATAACCTGGGGCTGTAGATAGGGCTTTAAACAAAATGGGGGAGAGTTTTTGGTGGGGGAGGGGGGGGGGAGGGGTGGGGGGGGGATGTGGGGTTGACTCAGTTATAGGGGAAATTAGAAAACCCAAATTAAAGGAGGTAAGAGTGCCAAGCTCAGGAGAGGTTTTTAAAATCTCCACCACAGACACAAATAGGACAGAGCGTATGGAAAGGATTAGCAATCGAACTTCAAGCACACTGGATAAACAAATGACAATGAAAAGAGGGACGGTTAATACAAGACTGAAGGTGCTATATCTGAATGCACAAGGGTATTAGGAATAAGGTAAATGAGCTTGTGGAGCAGATTTAAATTAGCAGGTATGACGTGGTGGATCACGGAGACGTGGGTGCAAGGGAATCGGGATTGGGCACTGAATATTCAAGGATATACATCCTGCTGAAAAGACAGGAGGGAATGCGGTTTCCCTGTTGAAAGAAATGAAATTAACTCAATAGTAAGAAACACAGTAGGGTCAGTTGGTGTAGAACCTGTCTGGGTAGAGCTGGGGAACCGCAAAGGTGAACAAAACCAAAGTCCGATTTGTGTATTGACCTCCGAACAGTAGTCAGGAACTGGAGTGCAAGATACACCAGGAGATAGAAACGATGTATAGAAAAGGCAAAGTTATAGTGATCATGGGGGATTTCAATTTGCAGGTGGACTGGGAAAGTCAGGTTGATAGTGGATTGCAAGTGGTGTGCAGCCAGAAGTCGTGGTGCACGTTGGCACCAACGACATAGGTAGGAAGAGGGGTGGGGAGGTCATTCAGGAGCTCAGGGAGTTAGGCTGGAAGCTAAAAGCTAGGATGGACAGAGTCGTCATCTCTGGAGTGTTGCTGGTGCCACGTGACAGTGAGGCAAGGAATAGGGAGAGAGTGCAGTTGAACACGTGGCTGCAAGGATGGCATTAGAGGGAGGGCTTCAGGTATTTGGACAATTGGACTGCATTCTGGGAAAGGTGGGACCTGTACAAGCAGGACGGGTTGCACCTGAATCAGAAGGGCACCAATATCCTGGGAGGTATGTTTGCTAGCACTCCTCGGGGGGGTTTAAACTAATTTGGCAGGGGGATGGGATCCGAACTTGTAATCCAGCAAGTACGTTAGCTGTTTTTCAGGATGCCCAAGAGTGTAGGGAGGCTGTGGAGAAGGTAGCACTGACAGGGAATACTTGCAGACACAGAGATGGGTTCAAGTGTGTATACTTCAACGCAAGGAGTATCAGAAATAAGGTGAACTTAAGGCGTGGATCGGTACTTGGGACTACGATGTTGTGGCCATCACGGAAACGTGGATAGAAGAGGGATAGGAATGGTTGTTGGAGGTTCCTGGTTACAGATGTTTCAGTAAGATTAGGGAGGGTGATAAAAAAGGAGGGGGGTGGCGTTGCTAATTAGAAATGGTATAATGGCTGCAGAAAGGCAGTTCGAGGGGGATCTGCCTTTAGAGGTAGTTTGGGCTGAAGTCAGAAATAGGAAAGGAGCAGTCACCTTTTTGGGTGTTTACTATAGGCCCCCCAATAGCAGCAGAGATGTGGAGAAACAGATTGGGAAACAGATTTTGGAAAGGTGCAGAAGCCACAGGGTCGTAGTCATGGGCGACTTCAACTTCCCAAATATTGATTGGAAGCTCTTTAGATCAAGTAGCTTGGATGGGGCAGTGTTTGTGCAGTGTGTCCAGGAAGCTTTTCTAACTCAGAATGTAGATTGTCCGACCAGAGGGGAGGCCATATTGGATTTGGTACTCGGTAAAGAACCAGGACAAGTGATGGGCTTGTTAGTGGGTGAGCATTTTGGTGATGGTGACCACAATTCTGAGACTTTCACCTTGGTTATGGAGAGAGATAGGTGCATGCAACAGGGCAGGTTTTACAATTGGGGGGAAGGGTAAATACGATGCTGCAAGACAGGATCTGAGGAGCATAAGTTGGGAGCATAGGCTGTCAGGGAAGGATGTCGTGGAAATGTGGAACTTTTTCAAGGAACATATACGACGTGTCCTTGATATGTATGTACCTATCAGGCAGGAAAGAGATGGTCATATGAGGGAACCTTGGTTGACAAGGGAGGTTGACTGTCTAGTAAAGAGGAAGAAGGAGGCTTACATAAGGTTGAGGAAACAAGGTTCAGACAGAGCATTGGAGAGATATAGGATAGCCAGGAGGGAGCTGAAGAAAGGGATTAGGAGAGCTAAGAGAGGGCATGAAGAATCTTTGGCGGGTAGGATCAAGGATAACCCCAAGGCATTCTATGCGTATGTGATAAACATGAGAATGACGAGAATGAGGGTAGGTCCGATCAAGGACAGTAGTGGGAGACTGTGTATTGAGTCGGAAGAGATAGGAGAGGTCTTGAATGAGTACTTTTCTTCAGTATTTACAAATGAGAGGGACTGTATTGTTGAAGAGAAGAGTGTGAAATGGACTGGTAACCTAGAGGAGATACCTGTTAGGAAGAAAGATGTGTTGGCCATTTTGAAAAACTTGAGGATAGCCAAGTCCCCCGGGCATGACGGGATATATCCTAGGATTACGTGGGAAGCAAGAGAGGAAATTGCAGAGCCGTTGGCAATGATCTTTTCGTCTTCACTGTCAACGGGGGTGGTACCAGGGGACTGGAGAACGGTGAATGTTGTGCCCCTGTTCAAAAAAGGGAATAGGGATAACCCCGGGAATTACAGGCCAGTTAGTCTTACTTCTGTGGTAGGCAAAGTAATGGAAAGGGTACGGAGGGATAGGATTTATGAGTATCTGGAAAGACACTGCTTGATTAGGGACAGCCAGCACGGATTTGTGAAGGGTAGGTCTTGCCTTACAAGTCTTATTGAATTCTTTGTGGGGGTGACAAAGCATGTGGATGAGGGTAGAGCAGTGGATGTAATGTACATGGATTTTAGTAAGGCATTTGATAAGGTTCCCCATGGTAGGCTTATGCGGAAAGTCAGGAGGCATGGGATAGTGGGAAATTTGGCCAGTTGGATAGAAAACTGGCTAACTGGTCGAAGGCAGAGAGTGGTGGCAGATGGTAAATATTCAGCCTGGAGCCCAGTTACAAGTGGAGTTCCGCAGGGATCAGTTCTGCGTCCTCTGCTGTTTGTAATTTTTATTAATGACTTGGAAGAGGGAGTCAAAGGGTGGGTTAGTCAATTTGCAGATGATACGAAGATTGGTGGAGTTGTGGATAGTGAGGAGGACTGTTGTCGGCTACAAAGGGACTTAGATATGATGCAGAGCTGGGCTGAGGAGTGGCAGATGGAGTTCAACCCTGCCAAGTGTGAGGTTGTCCATTTTGGAAGAACAAATAAGAATGTGGAATACAGGGTTAATGGTAGGGTTCTTAGTCAGGTGGAGGAACAGAGGGATCTTGGGGTCTATGTTCATAGATCTTTGAAAGTTGCCACTCAGGTGGATAGAGCTTGTAAGAAGGCCTATGGAGTATTATCGTTCATTAGCAGAGGGATTGACTTCAAGAGTCGTGAGGTGATGTTGCAGCTGTATAGGACCTTGGTAAGGCCACATTTGGAGTACTGTGTGCAGTTCTGGTCGCCTCACTTTAGAATAGATGTGGAAGCTTTGGAGAGGGTGCAGAGATTTACCAGGATGTTGCCTGGAATGGTGAATAGGTCATACGAGAATAGGTTGAGAGTGCTAGGCCTTTTCTCATTGGAACGGTGAAGGATGAGGAGTGACTTGATAGAGGTTTATAAGATGATCAGAGGAATACATAGAGTAGACAGTCAGAAACTTTTTCCCTGGGTACAACAGAGTGTTACAAGGGAACATAAATTTAAGGCGAAGGGTGGAAGGTATAGGGGGGATGTCAGGGGTAGGTTCTTTACCCAGAGAGTGGTGGGGGCATGGAATGCGCTGCCCGTGGGAGTGGCAGAGTCAGAATCACTGGTGACCTTTAAGCGGCAATTGGATAGGTACATGGATGGGTGCTTAAGCTAGGACAAATGTTCGACACAACATCGTGGGCCGAAGGGCCTGTTCTGTGCTGTATTGTTCTATGTTCTATGTTCTAAAAGGAATTTGTGGAATGTTTGTGAAATGGCTTTTTGGAGCAGATTGTGTTGGAGTCCAATAGGTACAGGCAACACTGAATTTAATGTTGTGTAATGAGGCAGATTTGATAAGGGAGCTTAAGGTGAAATAAACCTTAGGAGACAGTAATCATACTATGATTGAATTTACTCTGTAATTTGAGAGGGAGAAGAAAGAATCAGAGGTAACAGTATTTCAGCTGAATAAAGGCAACTACAGAGAAATGAGGGAGGAACTGAGGTAAAATTAACAGAGAGAGGAGCCCAGCAGGAAAGGCAGTGAAACAGTGATAGCAGGAGTTTCTGGGAGTAATTCAGGAGACACAGCAGAGGTTTATCCTGAGGAAAAAGAAGCATGGTAAAGGGAGGATGAGGCAACCATGGCTGATTAGGGAAGTCAGGGATAACATATTATTCTATGATTCAAGGAGAGCTATTGGATTTTATCTACCTGGACTTCCAGAAGGCCTTTGACAAGATGCCACGCAGGAGGCTACTGAGAATGATAAGGCCCCATGGTGTTAGAGGAAAGGTGCTAGCTTGGATAGAAACTTGGCTGTCTGGCAAAAAGCAGACAGTGGGGATAAAAGGATCATTCTCAGTGTGACAGCCAGTGACCAGTGGTGTTCCGCAAGGCTCATGTTGGGACAAGAACTTTTCACTTTACACATTAACAATCTAGATGAAAGAACTGAGGGCATTCTGGCAAAGTTTGTAGATGATGCAAGGAGAGGTAGAGGGACAGGTAGCACTGGGGAGGCTGCAGAAGGATTTGGAAAGCTCAGGAGAGTGGGCAAAGAAGTAGCAGATGGAGTAGAATGTGGGAACGTGTGAGGTCATGCACTTTAGTAGGAAGAGTAGAGATATGGACTATTTTTGAAATGGAGAAAAAATTCAGAAGTCTGAAGTGCAAAGATACTTGGGAGTTCTTGTCGAGGATTCTCTTAAGGTAAACTTGCAGGTTGACTCAGCAGTTAAGAAGGCAAAGGCTAGCATTAATTTTGAGTTATCAAAGTAGGGATGTACTTCTGAGGGTCTATAAGGCTCTGATCAGACCACATTTGGAGTGTTGTTTTGGGCCCCATATCTCAGGAAAAATGTACTGGCCCCGAAACATGTTCAGAGGAAGTTCACAATAATAGTCCCAGGAATGAACATCTTAACATATGAGGAATGTTTGAGGACTCTAGGTCTATACTTGATTGAATTTAGAAGGATGAGGGGGGTATCTAATTTAATCATACAGAATACTGAATGGTCTTGGCAGAGTAGATGTTGGGAAGATATTTCCATTGATAGGAGAGACTCGGGCCTAAGGGCACAGCCTTAGAGTAAAGAATGGAGATAAGGAGAAACTTCTTCAACCAGAGAGTGGTGAATCTATGAAATTCATTGCCACAGAAGGCTGTGGAGGCCAGGCCATTGAGTATATTTAAGGCTGAGATAGATAGGTTCTTGGGTATCAAAGGGATCATAGGTTGTGGGGAGAATGTGGTTGAGAAACGTATCAGCCATGATTGAATGGCAGAGCAGACTCAATGGGGCTGAATGACTGAGTTTTTGCTCCTACGTCCTATGGTCTTATTAAACCAACACAGTAAGAATGAATTCTCTTGACATTCCAGAGGCTCCCGGCTGTCTGACACATTCTGCATTCAGTGACTGTTAAGGAAGGGCTGTCTGAACTTTTGTTTAGATTCTCAGAAAATTAATCAGCACCAAATGCCAATATTTTAAAATCCAAACTCTAAAAATATTATTAATTAATATCTGAAAATCAGACAAATTTCATCACTAGATCAATGATTTTTTTTTCAGAGCTGGCACATAATGTTTTGTCTAACATTTTACCACACAAGCTCAGGCTATTTGTAAAGTGTAAACAAATCAAAAATAAAGGTGTTCTTCACCTATTTACTGTGTTACTGCATTTTCATTTTTTAAAATGCAGATTGCATTTGTACTGAAATTGAGTTACACAGCAGCTACTTAGTCCATCCTGGAGCTTCACTTGACACACACGTGTACCTTCCACCCACCACACAACTCCACAATGTTGTGCATGAATTTTATTACCATTTCATTGCCAGATATGTAGGCAGCACATTGCAACAATTGGATGATGAATACTTCAGTTCTTCACAAATAAGCAGGATACAGACTTTGCTCAAACAATCACACTTGTAGAAATCAAAAATAAAAAGGTTTCAGTGTGGGTTTGTCTTGTCAGGTTAGCTCAGGCCAGTCTTCATCGTGTTTCTTCAAGCTGTGTTTTTTGATATTATGTACATGACAATTGGCAGGCGATTATTATTTCCTTGAACATTCTATCTCTGGAGTCGATCCAGTTTTGAATAGGAGTTGTTGAAGCCATATTGACTGAGAATGCAATAAATATGCTCATCACTCTCAACTCCTGATCAAGTGGGATTTTCCCAGAAGCCATTATTGGTTTGAAACTCAATGAGAAGTGTACTGTTGCTGTTACTGTTACTGCCCTAGTTGTAAACAACATAGGACGCAGGATTTACCTCCATCTGAACAACTTAATGGATTTATGTTGGGGTCAATGCAGAGGAACAGCTGACCATTTAGTTTTGGAACGGTGACCACATTGAATCATCATTGAGTTGGTTGAGTGATACAGTATCTGAATGTACAAATAAGGAGTAATTGGAGCCCTTTCAGCCCTTCTAGCCTGGTCTATCTTTCAATAATACCATGGCTGATCTGATTGTAATCTCAAATCGATATTCCTGCCTATCCTGAAAACTTTTCATCCCTTTGTTTAGCAAGAATTTTATCCATCTTAACCTTATGAATACTCAGGTCTCTGCTTTTACACCTTTTAGCAGGAGAGTTCCAAAGACTTACAATTCTGTCTGAGAAGAAAGTTGCCTCATTCCTGTTTTAAATGAATGGCCCATGATTTTTTAAAAGTGATCTGTCATCTGAGGTTCTCCCAAGTGGGGAAACATTTTCCAGATGCCTCCCATCAGGACCCATCAGGAGTTTAAATGTTTCAATCAGGTTGTCTTTTTTTGTCCAATTTATTAGAGTTCTTTATGGCAGTAACATGTCATAGAGATGTACATCATGTAAACATGGTGAATTAGTCAATATATTACATTTAGATTTTCAAAAGGTATTTGATAAGAAGCCACATGAAAGGTTATTGTGGAAAATAAAAGGTCATGGTGTAAGGGGATAATATTTTGGTCTGGAGAGAAGATTGGCTGACTAACAGGAAGCAGAGAGCCAGAAGGAAGTTGGAATATTGTCATGAGTGGTGTGTCACAGGAAACAGCGCTGGGTTGGGCAAGAGTGGGTAAATATGAGAAAACAGAATGTGCAAAAATATGAAATTGAACTTTTTGGCAGGAAAAATAAATATCAGAATGATGAGAGATTGCAGAAATGTAACTGGATCTGGGTGTCATGTTTATGAAACTCAGAAGGTTAGCACATAGATAAAACAAATAATTTAGAAAGCTTTTCAGAAATTCATTCAGGGATATGGGTGTCATTGACTGGGCCAGCGATACTGTCCACCCCTAATTGCAAAAAATAATTACCATTCCCTAATAGCTTTGTGGGTATATCTGCACTTGGACTACAGCAGTTCAGGGAGGCAGCTCACCACCAATTACTTAAGGGGTAGACAATAAATGTTGGGCTCATCCCAGCATTAACCACATCCCGTGAGTGAATATAAAACTGATTAATGGATGTTTGGGCAGAGTGGATTTGAGAACAATCTCTGTCCTGTTCTCAAAGAATTCAGAATAGGAAGGGTCACTGAACCTGAATTGTTAATTTTGATTTCTCTTCACAGATGCTGCCAGACCTGCTGAGGTTTTCCAGGCTGTTTAGGAGTGATATTTTACAACAAAAGGGAAGCCTATCCAGTCAATCAAATCTGTGTAATTGTCTGGCTGCTTAACTTTAGCCAAATGCTTTACCTATTAAAAACAACTTTCAGAAATGTTTTATGCATTCCAAAACACTGCTGATGTCAGCGTTTCAATTCAATCTTTCAGGATCCAGTCTCTTGAACTAAGAATATTGTGGGATTTAAACAAAGGAGTTGAGGGACAGATAACCTATTATTGAAATGACAGGGAGGTCCAGATACAAGGGGTCATACGGCTTCCTGTTGTTCCTCATGATCTTACAAATTTGTGAATTTACAAGAAAATCTTTAACATTAAGGTTGTAAAGTAAATTATCTGTTTAATGGGTAATCGACACTCTGGTTGGTCTAACAGTTTCTAATTGAATAAGACAAACACTCACAGGCTTTTCTGACTGGAATGAACTTTCAACATTCCCCGTTCAACCTTCCTGTAGAGAAAAGCCTCAGAGAATGAATGAAATTGAAAGTCCCTCTTGGTGTCATATGGTCAGACTTCCTCATAGTGAACCATTACCTAGAATAAATTATTGTTCTTTAGACATGGCAGACTGACTTTCTCTTCAGAATCACAGGATTATTAAAAACCAGAAGGAGGACATTCTACCCGTCATGAAAGTGTAACTCTCCAAATGAGAAATTCACTGAGTGCCATTCAACCATCTCAGCCAGTACATTCCAGATCCTAACCACTCAAATGAACCTGGTTGTTGGAGGTTAGTTATCTCAGATCCAGGACATCTCTGCAGAAGTTATGAAAGAACAAGAGAGAAGTGCAGCACCAGGAACAGGGCCTTTAGCTCTTTAAGCCTGTGCCGATCATCATGCCCTGACTAAACTGAAAAACAAACCTTCTGCCCTTATTTGATCCATATCCTTCTATTCCCTCCCTATTCATTTAACCATCCAGATGCCTCTTAAATGTCACCAATGTGCCTGCTTCCACCATCTCTTCTTGCAGTGCACTTCAGGCTCATATCACTCTCTGCATGAAAAACATCTCTCACACCTCTCTCTTAAACTTTCCCCATCTCACCTTGAACCTGCGCCTGCTCCTTGTAATTGAAGCTTCAACCCTGGGAAAAAGCTCCTGACTATCTCCTCTATCTATGCCTCTCATAATTGTGTAGACTTCTATCAGATCTCCTCTCAGCTGCCTTCTTTCCAGTGAAAACAATCCTATCTTTTTAATCTTTCCTCACAGCCAATGCCCTCAAGACCAGGCAACATCCTGGTGAACCTTCTCTGGACTCTCCAAAGCTTCCACATCCTTCTGGGCTTGTGACAACCAAAACTGCACACAATATTCCAAATGCAGCCAATCTCAGGTTTTATATAGCTGCAACATGGTTTGTCAACTATTGTGCTCCATGCCCTGGCCAACAAAGATATGTCTGCCATATATGTGAAAGTGAGGACTGCAGATGCTGGAGATCAGAGTCAAGAGTGTAGTGCTGAAAAAGTACAGAAAGTCAGGCAGTATCTGAGGAGCAGGAGAATCGACATTTCGTGCCAAAGCTCTTAATCAGAATCCTGACGAAGGGCTTTTGCCCGAAATGTCGATTTTCCTGCTCTGAACTGCTGTGCTTTTCCATCTAATCCAGAATCTGGTTTCCAGCATCTTCAGTCATTGTTTTTACCAACACTGACAGTACAACATCGTGGGCTGAAAGGCCTGTTCTGTGCAGTACTGTTCTATGTTCTATGTTCTAACATAGAACATTACAGCACAGTACAGGCCCTTCGGCCCTTGATTTTGTACCGCCCAGTCATACTAATCTGAAGCCCATCCCACCTACACTATTCCAATGTATGTCCATTTGCCCCCAACTTGGCGAATATACTACCGTTGCTGGCAAAGCATTCCATACCCTTACTACTCTCTGAGTAAAGAAACTACCTCTGACATCTGTACCTATCTTCCCTCACTTTAAAGTTGTGTCCCCTCGTGTTTACTTTCCCCATACTTGGAAAAAAGCTCTCCCTGTCCACCCTATCTAACCATCTGATTATCGTATATGTCTCTATTAAGTCACCGCTCAACCTTCTTCTCTCTAACAAGAACAGCCTCAAGGCCCTCAGCCTTTCCTCATAAGACATTCCTTCCATACCAGGCAACATCCTAGTAAATCTCCTCTGCACCCTTTCCAAAGCTTCCACATCCTTCTTATAATGCGGTGACCAGAACTGTACACAATACTCCAAGTGTGGCCGTACCAGAGCTTTGTACAGCTGCAGCATAACCTCCTGGTTCCGGAACTCAATCCCTCTATTAATAAAAGCTAAAACACTGTCTGACTTCTTAACAACCCTGTCAATCTGGGTGGCAACTTTCAGAGATCTGTGTACATGGACACCGAGATCTCTCTGCTCATCTGCATTCCCAAGAATCTTACCATTAGCCCAGTACTTTGCATTCCGATTACTCCATCCAAAGTGCATCACCTCACACTTGTCCACATTAAATTCCATTTGCCACCTCTCAGCCCAGCTCTGCAGCTTATCTATGTCTCTCTGCAACCTACTACATCCTTTGTCACTATCCACAACTCCACCGACCTTAGTGTCGTCCGCAAATTTACTAACCCATCCTTCTAAGTCCTCATCCAGGTCATTTATAAAAATGATGAACAGCAGTGGACCCAACACCGACCCTTGCAGTATGCCGCTAGTAACCGGACACCAAGATGAACATGTTCCATCAACTACAACACTCTGTTTTCTTTCAGCAAGCCAATTACTGATCCAAACTGCTAACAGGGCTAACAGTTCAATAGTTTGGGGAGTAATACCACACCAGTCTCCACCAACTTGATAAAGTACCCCATCTCAGATCAATACCCACTGCTCTCAGGGGAAGCGAACGTTGGAATGTTTTGCTGGAATGCTTACTGGGATTATGTATGGAGTTGGGTGTGCAGAGCACAAGGAATGGGAAGAGAGACAGAGAGAAATATAGGGAGTGAAGGAAGGAGTAAATGCAGTGAGTTATGGAGAGTAAGCAGGGACTTTTGTTAAAGCAGAGGCTTAGTTGCTAGCTATCTGAAGTTTCAACTCATGGCGACTTTACAAGAGACAGTGTATGGGTGTCCAAGGGGGGTGGGAGGGTGAAGCTATGGATGAGATACTGGTCATTCTCACCTCTTCTCACCCCACCCATCCAAGTTCACTCAGTCTCTCTTTGAAGGGGGTGGGGTGGGGGGGAGGGGGGAGGAGGGAGGGGCAGGATCTGAGAGTTTCGTCTCTTCGTTCTCTCTGAAACCCGAGATCCCTCCAGCTATTCAGACCATCCCAGCCCTTTATCCACACACTCAAATGAAAAGGAGATTTTACTCACACCAAAAGAAAATTTCCTGCTTTTTTTATTCCTATTTGGAAATGTTTTGGGAATAAGTTTGTTGTGGAGAAATTGCCTTGTTTTGAATGTCTTTATTCACATTATGAAGTGACTTTTTAGCTGGAAATGTAAGTTAGAAGCCATGATAGCATTGAATGGCATTGAATTCAGCAGCCAGGCTGGTATCAGTAATTTACGTTATTTAATTCAGAAACCCCTTAAAGTGTTAAATTTACTGTATGATTTCATTGAAATAATGGCTTAAAAATTTACTTAGACTGTCTACCGTTTGTGTTAGGCTAACTATTATCTTTGTTTTGATGTTAGGTAGTTCCCCCAACCCTGTTTTTACCATAGGCCCCATTACTTCTATTGTGCTATTTTCTACAACATGACGTCTCACAGGAATGCAACTACCTATTATAGCAGAACTACCAATAACTGTAAGGTTATTCACTTTGGAAGCAAAACAAGAAGGCAGAGTACTACCTGAATGGCTTTAAATTGGGAGAGAGGAGTGTGCAGCGGGACCTGGGTGTGCTTGTACACCAATCATTGAAGATGATACAAGACATTGGTTCGGCTGCGTTTAGAATACTGTGTACAGTTCTGTTCGGCACATTATCAAAAGGATGTGGACGCTTTGGAGAGGGCGCAGAGAAGGTTTACGAGGGTGTTGCCTGGTATGGAAGGTGCTAGCTATGAAGAGAGGTTGAGTAGGTTAGGTTTATTTTCATTAGAGAAAAGGAGATTGAGGGGGAACTGATTGAGGTTTACAAAATCATGAAGGGTATAGACAGGGTGGATAGAGACAAACTTTTTCCCAGGGTGAAGGATTCAATAGCGAGAGGTGATACTTTCAAGGTGAGAGGTGGAAAGTTTAAGGGGGATACACACGGTAAGTACTTCACACAGAGGGTAGTGGCCATTTGGAACGCATTGCCAGCAGAAGTGGTAGAGGCAGACACGGTAGATTCATTTAAGATGCATCTGGACAGATGCATGAGTAGGTGGGGAGTAGAGGGATACAGATGATTAGGAATTGACCGACAGTTTTAGACAGTACATTTGGATCGGCTCAGGCTTGGAGGGCCGAAGGGCCTGTTCCTGGCCTGTAAATTTTCTTTGGTCTTTTTAAAGCATGCAGGTGCAGCAGTTGGTAAAGAAGGCAAATGGTACATTGGTCTTCATTGCGAGAGGTTTCAAGTACAGGAGCAGGGATGTGATGTGCAGTTATACAGGGCCTTGATGAGGCCACACCGAGAATATTGTGTGCAGTTTTGGTCTCCTTTTCTGAGGAAGGATGCTCTCGCTCTTGAGGGAGTACAACCAAGGTTTACCAGGCTGATTCAGGGGATTGCGGGACTGGTGTAACAGGAGAGATTAACTAGGTTGGGATAGTTTTCACAGGAGTTCAGACAAGTGAGGGGGGAAAGTCTCATAAAAACTTATAAAATTCAAACAGAACTACACAGAGTAGATGCTGGGCGGATGTTACTGATGGTGGGTGCATCCAGATCCAGGGGTCACATACTGAGAATTCCAGGTGGAATCTTTCGAATGGAGATGAGGAGACATTTCTTCACCTAAACAGTGGTGAGTCTGTGGAATTCATGACCACAGCAAGTAATTGATATCACAACATTGAATGTATTCAGAAGGTGGCTAGATATAACTATTGGTCGAGTGGGATCAAAGTTAATGGGGAGAATGCAGGATTAGGCTATTGAGTTAGACAATCAGCCACGATCGTGATAAATGACAGAACAGACTCGAAGGGTTGAATGGCCTCCTCTTTGTATGTTTCCATTTTTCTATGTAAACCACTTCCATCTAAAAGGACAAAGGCAGTAGATACACGGTGACACCACTCCCTGCACCTTCCCCTCCAAGCCAGTCACCATTCCTGAAAATAGAATGAAACCTGTTCCTTCAGTGTCTCTGGGTCATAATCCTGGAATTCCCTCCTTAAGGGACATTGTGGGTCTAGCTACAGCACCTGCAGTGGTTCAAGAAGGCATCTCACCACCACCTTCTCATAGGGCAATTAGGGTCGGGCAATAAATACAAGGCCCAGCTAGTGACACATAAAACCCACCAGTAAATAAAGTTAAAGATATGCCAGAATCCCACCATACTGACCAAGCACTTTCTTGAGATATTGAATCTCCCTTATTAAAACTCCCACCCAAGAAACCCCAACTCCCCAGTAGGTAACCTGATCTCACTCGATACTCCACTCCCTCCCAGTCTCTCTGACTGTCTCCACACTCCCTAATCCCTAGACTTGAACCTTGAGTCTTTTGTTCACCTCCAGATCTTTCTTACCTTCCTCCTGTTGACTCCCTTGAACTTCCAAAAAAACTTTGGGAGAGAGGCTTTCAGGAAGCCCTGATCAGTTATATGTTCACTTTGATTGGATTCATTTTTAAAACAACTTTTTAAATTTAAAAATGCAAGTTTTCTCCAAAGGAAGGCTTTGCAAAAGGAGAAGAATCACGATAACAAAACTGTCGAAGAGGAAATGAGAGAATTAACAACAGCAAGATCTGAGGTACGGAGAGAAAAAGAGAGAGAAAGATGTGAGGAGAAAGAGGGAGAGAGACTGAAAGAGAGAGGGAGAGAAAGGAGAAAAGTGGATGAGTAGGAGGTAGAAAAAAGGAGAATGAAAGAGGCTTTGGGCCCAGTATGTGAAAGAGGGACTAATATCAGTGCTAGCATACTTATGGCAGTGCAGACTTGATGGACCGAAGGGCCTCCTGTCATGTATGGTTCTTCGATTCCATAATAAGGAAAGAAAGAAAGAGAGAATGAGAGAGAGAAGAAGGAGGGTAAGAAACTCTCTTGCAACTGACTGGAACCAAGACTCAGATCATAAGCAGCTATTTTATTGCATGTTTTCAAAAGACAAATTAGCAGCTGTTAGCAGTTAAGGAATGTACAGCATTGAAATAATAGTTACCACTCCTTGAGAGGCACAATAACAATGCTGCTCTCCCAGGATGAGGACTGACTGTACAAATCTGGAACTAAAAGTCTTTTTTTTTTAAATTGTAAATCTGCACAGAGGGAGGTCACTCAGCCCATTAATTATACATTTGCTATCCTTGAAAAAATTCAGTCAGGCCAACATTCCCACTCTCACACGTTGATTTAAATTCTGATTGAAGTGATCAATTGTCTCCACTTCACCAGCTCCTGGCAATAGACATCCAGATTGATTTATTCCCCACTTTTCAAACTGCTAGTCACTACCGCCTGCTGCTCAAGCCCCAAAACACAAATCCTTCTGCTTCAGCTCATGAGAAAAGGGTTTTCCTTGTCACTTGATTGAACCTGTCATAATCTGTCAATCTCCATTAATCACTTTGCCCTAATGACATTCTCAACTTTTCCAGCCTAACCTTGTCATCAAAAGCTGATTATCCCTGGATCCATTCTGGGCTGTGCATTCTCAAGGATCCTCACATTTGTCTTATACTGTGATGTCCAGAATTGGATACAATATTTAATCATGAGGAGCAAAGATAAAATGAGTAGAAAAGGCCTTTTTCCCTAGGATGGTGCAGTTCAAAACTAAGGGACATATTTTAGGTGAGAGGAGAAAATTTTAAGAAGGACATGAAAGGCAATCTTTTGACACAGACAGTGGTTTGTGTGTGGAGTGAATTGCCAGAGGAAGTAGTGGATGCAGGTACAGTTACAACATTTAAAAGACATTTGGACAAGTACATGATTAGGAAAGGTTTGAGGGATATGGGCAAGACTTAAGCATGTGGGACTAGTTTAGTTTGGGAACATGGTCAGCGTGAGTTGTATGCTGTTATGACTCTATGACTGTATAACAAAGAAGTCACTCTATCGCAAATCTTCTAACTGTTAACAATGTAGAATATATAAGCACATCTTACCTGTCAATATTTGCAAAATCTGCAGCACTGTAGCAATCACCAGCAAGGTCATCTCTTCCTGTTTTCACTTCTTGAAATAACAATAGCAATAAAATGCCAACACACCCATCAGTTGTGAAGAGCAAAGTAAATTTCTCATCTGCATAATTGGGAGGAAGATCAGGTCTTCCTGATAGTCACGAGGTCATGTTTGTGGGTAAGCTAAGACATTGAATTTTTCCCTCTGACTCAGTTTTTCCCATTTCCTCTTCAATTTTTGTGCAGTTTCATTTTCTGTTCTCTTCCTCTCTCTATCTCACATCTTCTCCCTGTTTCACTTGCTGTCCCAACCATGTCTTACATCCTGGTTTCTCTATCCTCCCTATCATTCTTCTTCCATTTTCTCCCTCATCCACTCCTGCGAGCATTGACTCCCCCTCTCTCTCTCTCTGTCTCTTTTTCACATTCACTCTCCCTCTGTCTCTCGCACATTCACGCTACCTTCCCCTCTGAATCTCTTTTGTTTTTTTTTCTTGCTCACTCACTTTCTCTTTTGCTATATCCAGAGGAACCTCAATTATCCAAAGGGCATGGGTGGGGATTATTTTGTTTGGATAATCAAATTCTGGATAACATGGTTAAGCGGAGCATCGAAACCTTGTGATCTTGCTGGATAATCGAGGTTCCTCTCGGTACTCCTTTTCCAACTCCTTTATATGCCACTCTCATGATCCCTGCCTCATTTCCTCCTTTTCTTCAATCCCTCTTTACCTCACTGTCTCTTCTCTATTACCCTCTTCTTCCCTTCCTCTTGCCCTCACTTTCTTAGACTCCTCTGTTAGTGTCTTCTCTCTATTGTTCATACCTCTCTCTTGCTTAACCTTTCCATTTCTTAGCCTTGAAGATTTTTATTCCCACTTTTCTTGATCCATTAGATTTACTCTGGACACCAATAATCTAAGGGAGTTCTAATAATCAGATATTGAATCATAGCATTTTACAGTAAAGGCCATTCAGCCCATCATGTCTGCAGCTCTCGACAGAGCTTCCCAACTAGTCTGCAAATCCATCCCTTTCAAATATTTATTCATCTCTCTTTTGAAACCTCCAATGGAATTCTCTTTCATTCCCCTCCCAGACAACACTCCACATTCAAAGTTTGGGAGAAGATTTGTAGCTCGGGTGCTCGTTGTTGTGGTTCTGTTCGCCGAGCTGGGAATTTGTGTTGCAGACGTTTTGTCCCCTGTCTAGGTGACATCCTCAGTGCTTGGGAGCCTCCTGTGAAGCGCTTCTGAGATCTTTCCTCCGGCATTTAGAGTGGTTTGAATCTGCCACTTCCGGTTGTCAGTTCCAGCTTTCCGCTGCAGTGGCCGGTATATTGGGTCCAGGTCGATGTGCTTGTTGATTGAATCTACGGATGAGTGCCATGCCTCTAGGAATTCCCTGGCTGTTCTCTGTTTGGCTTGTCCTATAATAGTAGTGTTGTCCCAGTCGAACTCATGTTGCTGTTGAGTCACAAGTTTGACTGGGACAGCACTAAGAACAGCCAGGGAATTCCTAGAGGCATGGCACTCATCCACAGATTCAATCAATAAGCATATCGACCTGGACCCAATATACCAGCCCCTGCAGCGGACAGCTGGAACTGACAACTGGAAGGGGCAGATACAAGCCACTGTAAATGCCGGAGGAAACATCGCAGAAGCGCTTCACAGGAGGCTCCCAAGCACTGAGGATGTCACCTAGACAGGGGATGAAACGTTTGCAACACAAATTTCCAGCTCGGCGAACAGAACCACAATAACACTCCACATTGCAGAGAGAACACCTAAACTGCTGAGCATGAGCATGTTTCACTCTGAGGATCGTGATTACAATCTCAACCAACTCCACACCATCATATTGCGTTCTCGCTGCTGTGAGCACTCTCTCTGACTGAACCCCTGGTGATTTTCATCTCCATCAACCCCTGTGCAGTGGCGTGTGCAGGCCAGGAGAGGGTGGTATTGCATCACTTTAAATGCAAGGCAGCAATTGGGAGAAAAACCCAGAACTTTCTTCTTCATCTCTTTCACTCCATCTCTCTCCCTGTCCCCACTTTCTCCCCGATCTCCCTTTCACTTTCACTCCTTCCCCTTTTCTGCTTCTCTCCTCCCCTCTTTCTCTTTCTCTTTTCTCTCTCCCTTTCTGTTTCGCTCCTTTCCCCCAAACTCCCCGAGAGCAGGTCATTCTAGGTGCTAGGGCATGTGTGGGAAAGGACGATGGGAAGCTCTTAGTGAAATAGTGTAGCATCAGTAAGGAAAATTTAGACTCTGTCAGTTATATTTTCTTTGTTTGTTTTTAAGTTAATGTGAATGGCGCTTATACACAGTGATGGT